>NC_088377.1:13757500-14988333 GCF_037993035.2 Macaca fascicularis | reverse complement strand
TTGATCTCAGACTCGGGGCATCCAGACCTGCGAGAAAATACAGTTCCGTTGTTGGAGCTGCCCAGTCTATAATCCTTTGTTACGGCAGCCCTGGCCAACGAACACACTCTTCATACACCTCCATTTGCTGAGTGTCCCAGAAGCTGAGGTCAGTTTCAGGAATCTCGCTGGGAAACTTCACCTGATTCACGAGACCACTGTCTAATGGGATCCCCCTCTTCAGTAACGTTCTCCTCTGGGTAGGAGCCTGGGGTTTCTCTCTCTCACTTCTTGCCTCACTAAACTCTGTTCTGTCACGAATCACATTCTGTCCAGATACCACGATACCTGCAAACAATGTCCTCCTTGAGTAAGGAAATCAATAATACTCATTGGATTCCTGACTCGTATGGTGTTGTTTGCTGTCTCATTCCATGTTGGGTCAAGAAAAACAAACAAACAAACAAGAAAATGTTTTCCCTATAGTGCTGTCTTGGTTTCCCTGGCCTATTTCTACAAAACACCCTCAAAAGAAGAAGGTGTTCCAAGTTCCTATTAGAATTTCTTCATGGACACATATAGATGTATGAAATTATTAGGATGGTCCATAAAGCTCTTTTTTTTTTTTTTTTTTTTTTTTTTTGAGACGGAGTCTCGCTCTGTCGCCCAGGCTGGAGTGCAGTGGCCTGATCTCAGCTCACTGCAAGCTCCGCCTCCCGGGTTCACGCCATTCTCCTGCCTCAGCCTCCCGAGTAGCTGGGACTACAGGCGCCCGCCACCTCGCCCGGCTAGTTTTTTGTAGTTTTAGTAGAGACGGGGTTTCACTGTGTTCACCAGGATGGTCTCAATCTCCTGACCTCGTGATCCACCCGTCTCGGCCTCCCAAAGTGCTGGGATTACAGGCTTGAGCCACCGCGCCCGGCCGGTCATAAAGCTCTTTATATTGTTTGTTGGATATTGACACATGACTTGTGTTACTTTGCATATGATTTGTGTGAACCCAAAAGATTATTCTCTGTAGCTCTTAAAATGTTCACTCTTTAGGAACACTCTTAAAGTGATCAACTAAAAAATGCTGTTGCTAGTAGCTTGATGTCATGTGCATTAGTTGCCTGGGGCTGCCGTAACAAAGTACTACAAACTGTGTGGCTTAGGGCCAGGCGCAGTGGCTCACACCTATAATCCCAGCACTTTGGGAGGCCAAGGCAGGCAGATTGCTTGAGCTCAGGGGTTTGAGACAAGCCTGGGTAACATGGGGAGACCCTGTGTCTACAAAAATACGAAAATTACCCAGAAGTGGTGGCGAAGGGCTGTAGTCCCAGCTACTTTTGGGAGGCTGAAGTGGGAGGATCACTTGAGCCTAGGAGGTAGAGGCTGCGGTGAGCTGAGATCGCACCACTCACTGTAGCTGGGGTGACAGAGCAAGACCCTGTCTCAAAAAAACCAAAACAAAAAAGCAATAACAACAACAACAAAAAACTGTGTGGCTTAAACAATGAAAATATATTGCCTCATTCTGGAGACCAGAAGTCTAAGATCAAGGTGAGCTGGTTCCCTCCGAGGGCTGCAAGGAAATGTTCTTTCCAGGCCTCTCTTCCAGCTTCTGATAGCCCCAGGCATTCCTGGCTTGAAGGGCATCCTCCCTGCATCTTCACGTCATCTTCCCTCTGTGCATGTCTGCCTCTTGTTCACATTTTCCATTTAATAAAGACACAGTCATGTTGGATTAGGGCCCACCGTAATGACCTCATCTTAACTGGGTCATCTGCAAAGACTCTATTTCCAAATAAGGTCACATTCACGGATGCTGGGAGTTAGGACTCCAGCATCTTTTAGGGGGACAGAATTGACCCGTAACACCATGTTATTGTTTTTCTTATCCCATCTCATTAGCCGCAAAAAGGTCTTTGGATCCTGGAAGCAAAGAGCAAGAGACAGGCAAAGGCCAAGAGGACAGTGAAGGAGGTGGGGTGGTCAGGGCTAAGAGATAGACTGCCCTGGGCATTGATGCTCCATGGGCTTTGGGTGGAGAGTGCTGCCTGGACCTTCAGGGAGCTTCATTGCCTCTGTTCCACCATGTTCTATCTTTCCGAGATGCTCACCTCCTCCCCTGTCCCGGGATGCTCATCATTGCTAAGTGTACTTGGGTTTATGGTTCACTGACAGTTCTCTTGGAGAGAGAAAGAGGGAGGCTACGTGGAGTAGGGATGCATTGCAGAGAAGCGACAGTTATGCTGACATTCTGTTAAGGAAGACCTTAGACTCTGGAAACAGACTTGAGGTGCAAGACCGCCAGCTGGTCTGGCTTCCAGGAGAAGGCCGAGAGGTGAGCCACACAGGGCAGTATTTCTCAGTCTTATTTTTTCATCCCTATGCTCTGTAGTGAAACCCGACCTGGCAAAACCATTTTATGTTTTGTGGTTATTAGGACAAGCTTTATACTTTGTGGGCATTTATTTATTTATTTACTTTTGAGATATAGTTTCGCTCTTGTTGCCCAGGCTGAAGTGCAATGGCATGATCTCAGCTCACTGCAACCTCCGCCTCCCAGGTTCAAGTGATTCTCTTGCCTCAGCCTCCCCAGTAGCTGGGACTACAGGTGCCTGCCACCATGCCTGGCTAATTTTTTGTATTTTTAGTAGAGACAGGGTTTCACCTTGTTGGCCAGGCTGGTCTCGAACTCCTGGCGTCAAGTGATCTGCCCGCCTCAGCCTCCCAAAGTGCTGGGATTACAAGCGTGAGCCATTGCGCCTGGCTGTGGGTTTTTTATTAGGGCAAAAATAGGTGGACTGAGTATGTGTTTTGCAGCTCACTTTTCGTCTCGACTCTAGAGGCCTCTCCCGTCTTTTACCACTATGGAGAGGCCCTGCATTGAGCTTTGTTGTGGGGTGGGGTGGAACAGGGCGGGAGTGGGGTCCAAGCTTCTGAAAGTGTAAAGAGAGAGGATGATTAATGTCAGGCCAAGCTCTGCTTGGAACGAATTTGAGAAGTTTGAGAGAAAGGGCAGTGTCTATTGATGCTAGAAGAAAGACTGATATGAAAGCAAAGTTTTGATATCCACAAAGCATCCGATCGATCTGCCTAAATCGTTTGTTGGGCTCCTCTTAGGGAACACCGTCTGTGAGCTTATTCTCTTTTATGGTGTAACGTTACAAACACTTATAATGTATGTTATTGTGGAGACGGAATGATGATAAGCTGCTCTTAAGTTCCCACCCTGTTCCACTGTTCTCGGTAGATTTATGAGTACAAAAGGGGAAAAGCTCATTCTGCACTTGGTGCCATGGAGGAAATGATTTAAAAAGTCGAGGCGGGCAACGACTTCCCGCTGCACTAATTTTACTTAGATCTTCCCTTTTTACGTTCTGCATTAGTTTCCTGCGCTGCCATAACAAAGTACCATAAACTGGGCGGCGTCAAACAATAGAAATTTATTGTCTCACAGTTCTGGAGGCCAGAAGTATGAAATCAAGGCGTTGGCAGAGCCATGCTCTCCCTGTATGCTGTAGGGGAGGAGAATCTTCTTTTCTTCCTAGCTTTGGTGGTTGCCTGCAGTCTTTGGCCTGCTTTGGCTTGGAGATGCATCACTCCAGTTTCTGCCTGCAAATTCGTGTGACCTTTGCTCTGTGTGTGTGTCTGTGTTTCCTCTTCTTGTAAAGACACCAGCTCTATGGGATTAGGGACCCATCCTACTCCACTATGATCTTATCTTGACTAATTACATCTGCAATGACCCTGTCTTCAAATAAGGTCACAATCTGAGGTCCTGGGGGTTAGGCCTTCAACATATCCTTATGGGAGACACAGTTTAACCTATAATGTGTTCTAAACCAAACTCACTGCCTTTGCCAGTGACCGCTCTGCCTCTTCTTCATTCCCTGCTACTCCTGCTCAGCACCATCTTGGTTCCTCCATCTTCTCAGTTCCTTTTGGGTTATTCGGCTCCTGTAAGTTACACCTCTGGCTGCTGGGTTTTTTTTTTTTTTTTTTAATTTTTTATCTTTTAGACAAAGTTTTACTCTTGTTGCCCAGGCTGGAATGCAGTGGCACGATCTCGGCTCACTACAACCTCTGCTTCCTGGGTTCAAGCAATTCTCCTGCCTCAGCCTCCCACGTAGCTGGGATT
The DNA here is from genome assembly GCF_037993035.2 of Macaca fascicularis. NCBI lineage: Eukaryota > Metazoa > Chordata > Mammalia > Primates > Cercopithecidae > Macaca > Macaca fascicularis. Next base: position 14,984,228 of record NC_088377.1, on the reverse strand, counting down.
ACAGGTGCCTATCACCAGGCATGGCTAATTTTTTTTAAGTAGAGATGGAGTTTCACCGTGTTGGCCAGGCTGGTTTTGAACTCTGGACCTCAAATGATCCACCTTCCTCGGCCTCCCAAAGTGCTGGGATTACAGGCGTGAGCCACCACGACTGGCCTCTGGCTGCTTTTTGATTTTATCTCCTACTGAGTCCCTTTGACACAGTCTAGTTGAATCCTCATTCATTCTCCCCATCCCCTGTTCCTCGCAGCGTAAGCCGTCCTCATTGTCTAGAAGTGAACTCTAATGAGTCCACAGACCTGCTGAAAACATCTTGATGGGTCTTATTATAACAGAGCAAATTCCAAATTCTGTCCCCTGCATTCCGTGCTCTCTGTGATTAGCCCCCCATGCTGTGTTCTGAGTTTCTGTCCCAACCCTGTCGGTGTCTGCTGGACAAGGTGAGCTGTCTTCCTAGGGTCTTCTGTGGGGCCTGCTGGCCACCTTTGCTCCTGGCTGGTGCCTCTCCAGGCCCACCCTCCTAGCTCCTTTCAGCCCTACTGAGATGCCACGTTAGTTCTTGGTGGAGCCTGCCCTCCTCCGCCTGGCTGGAGGTAGTTTCTCCCCGCTCTTTGTTCTGTCTCCATGTCATCTCTCTTACTCCATGCAACATCTGGAGCACAAGCAAGCATGTGTTAGCTGCTTCCCAGGTTGCGGGATTATTTAGGCTAGAGCCAGGTCTTAGTTATTGAAACACACACACACACAAACTCTACTGTGCTTGTCATGATTTCTCACAAATAGTGGGTACTTTGACAGACTCGGTAGAATGCAGGTCTCCATGTGGAAGCTCTGGCTACAATTCTGAGGTTTTGTCGTGGATCAAAGGTCTCCTCTTTGAGTCTGGCTTTGAACAGCAGCACTCGGCTTGGAGGCCCTGTGCGCGCAGCGATACCTGTCCAAGTTAATCAGTACTCTGGAAGTAAGCCTTCCTTCAGAGTCAGCCTCGGGTTTATCGTGGTTTATTGTTTAACTTGCCAATGGACTGGACACGGAGTGGTTGGGAAGAATTTCCCAGGATGGTTTCAGTATGGATCAGATGCCTGTAGCCCTTGAATACTTCATTCATTTTCTGAGGCTGCCATGACAAAGTGTCCACAGACCTTAGAACAATGGAAACTGGTGGTCTCACAGTAAGCCGGAAGGAGCCGGAAGTCCAAAATCAAGGTGCACCCTCTGAAGGCTTTGGGGAAGGGTCTCTTCCAGGCCCCTCTCCCAGCTTCTGGCACTTGCATGGCTACTGGCAGCACGACTCCAGCCTTCGCATGACACTCTGTGTGTGTCTCTATGTCCAAATTTCCCCTTTTTATAAGGACGCCAGTCATATTGGATTAGGGTCCACACGAATAATGTCATCTTTATTAATTACATCTGCAGTGACCTAATTTCCAAACAGGGTCAACTTCTGAGCTTCTGAGCATGCTAGGATTTCAACATGAAATTTGTTGGGGGACACATAACATGTAACAGGTTCTCAGCTTGGGTTCTTCTATAGCGTCTGGGGTGTGTCTGCTGGGTGACTTGGTTGGTCACTGAAGTTTGCAGAGGGGAGAGAGAGAGACACTTAGAGGTGAGGAGAAGGGGGTGACCATCTCCACCTGTACTGTCCCCCTCTAGGCCCTGGGAAGACAACTCTCGGTTCGTCCACCTGGCTTTTAATGCATTGCCAGGAGTTCTGTGATATGGAGGCCTCAGGCTGGTGGCGGGAGTGATGAGCTCGGGCTGAGCAGGCAGCCTGTGTCACCTCTGCTTGGCAGGCTGCAGAGATTGGCAGGCTGCCTCGGAGGGAGCTTTGAAGTCTCAAAGTGAAGGAGCCAGGGTCAGTCACATCTGTGTTTAGCTAATGTTTAAACTTGTAACTCACCTCTTCTGTTTCCCACCTATACTGCTTCTCCCTCTGCAAACTAAGCTCTGATGCTCAGGGGTGGTAAGGCTACTCCTGTATGCTAAGAGAGCATAGGTTGTCTTGTTAGGATGCCATGGTGTAGAGATTTGGGAATTATGCTTTTAAAGTGACAGATTTAGAGAGTAAGATGTTTTTGTTTTTCTTTGGTCACATTGAACTACTACCTGATTTAGGTGTTCACAATGATCAAATAACCCACTGGGTTATTTGAGGCCCAGCTCAGGCCTCAACCAGGTCATACCACCCGTCTAGATGGCAAGGGTCTACTTAGCTGTCAGTTGAGAGTCACATCCATGCCTGACCATGTCCCAGCTGGACAGCCTGTGGGCAACTTACTTTCTTTTTTTTTTTTTTTTTTTTTTTTTGAGATGGAGTTTTGCTCTTGTTGCCCAGGCTGGAGTGCAGTGGCGTGATCTCGGCTCACCGCAACCTCCACCTCCCGAATTCAAGCGTTTCTCCTGCCTCAGCCTCCCGAGTGGCTGGGATTCCAGGCATGCGCCACCATGCCTGGCTAATTTTGTATGTTTAGTAGAGATGGGGTTTCTCCATGTTGGTCAGGCTGGTCTCGAACTCCTGCCCACAGGTGATCTACCTGCCTCGGCCTCCAAAAGTGCTAGGATTACAGGTGTGAGCTACCGTCCCTGGCCGTGGGCAGGTTTCTTAATCTGTGTGAACCAAAAGTTTCCCCTCTGTAAAAAGGGGAAATAATGGCATCTTCTTCCTCGTAGGGCTTGTGTGGGTGACGTGAAACGTGTGCAGTGTTTTACAGGGTCTTGTTTGTCAAGTGCTGATTCAGTGAAACTAGTCCCAGTTGGAGGTTTATATGGCTTGATGACTGTGGTCCACACCTGTGCCTTTTGTTTTCACACCGTGTAACTGACAGAGAAATGGCGATTGTCCAAATAGCTCATCAATTGCATGCTTATTGACAGCTAAACTAGTTAATTTAGACCACTAAATGGATTTCCCAGCCACTTGGAATATTTACTAAGCTTAAGTTCATCAGACAGTTGCCTACATTTATTTATTGATTCTCTAGACCATGGAGATCCACCCTATGTGCTGCTTAATTATAAGCTCTCACACTATTAATCTTTTCTTTCTGTAATGATAAAATGTGTTTAATATAATGAGATTAACACTACTGATCCACTTTTTAAAATATGATCATGATCAAAGTGTCTAATTTTACTTTTTTTTTTCTTGGTGCGGGGGAGAGGTGGAATTTACAACCAGTAAATCTTGATTCCCATGAAAGCCACATTAAACTCTTTCTAACATGATTTTGACATAACAAAGCTCCACTAATGTTGATGAAAGCAATGGATAACTGATGCTTGACCCAAATTCAGAGTATGGGGCCCAGTGGGGTAGGAAATCATAAACTCAGAATAGTAACTCCAATCACAGCTACCCCTCCACCACAAATCAAAAAAGACAGCTCAGAATTTAAAATGTATTTTCATAATGATTACGTTCTTGTAAGTGGAAAACATCCCTTTGAAGCTGATGATATTCTGCTCTCTAGAAATAATTCTTTTATTGAACTTGACTATATAAATATTCATGTTGCTGCATGTGTATATTTCATATTGTTTCATTAGTTACTTTTTAGTCATTGGAATAGTAAAAAATGTTCGCTAGGTACTAAAAATACTGTGGAGTTGAAAATAATTTTCATTCTTGGCCACACAGATTAATTTACTCTTGCCAAAAAAAAAAAAAAAATTACCTTTACAGCCAGGCGGTTGACTAAATGATGAATAAGAAGTCTCTATTTTAAAAGAATTTTGAAAGTTAGTGTCCTGGAGAAATTAGAAATGTTTGTGTTGCAGTCTTGGAATCTGTGTGACTCTAGGCAAGTCCTCAAGCCTCTATTAAATAAAATTTACCCCTCCGTTAATGGAAACAAAAGTAAAACCCCCAACTGTTCCTTCAGTGATCACAGTTTCAAAAGGACTTTGCTATTTCTGCATGTTCACAAGATGGGATCCAGAAGGTTTTGGAAAAAGTAAGAGGAATGTTTTAAGTTAGTTTTTCTAAAACATCCTTAGGTTGTATCTAATAGGATCAACAGTATTGGTTAAAAGTCATTGGTTTCCTCTTTTTGTCTTCTGACAGCTGATTTAGATGATGTTACTCTTAAGTCGTGATGCTGTTTAAGAAAACTAAACAAAATCAACTAAAGTAGCCCACTCGGGGGTAGCTGTGAATTTCTCATCCAATAGTTACAGTTACTGCAAGAGTTTAAGTACCTCTTCATGGAGGTATTTTAAGTTCCCCTTTTCCTGTAAGCTACACAATTAGTCTCGGTTCTCCATCTAGTATACAAATCATGGCTATTCACCACAAAAGATTGGCCTTTTATGTTCAAATATTGAAATCCCGGGAGATTTTGACATGGATTTTGCTTCAGGAAATCTTTTTGGGTCTACTCTTTGGGCCCCTTCTGTCTCTGTTTACATTTTGCTAAACTATAAATGGTTGAACAAATGGTAAAGAATGGAAACTACATTTATCTGATGTTTCCTAAACTTTTTGCCTCACTGAAAGCAGCGGACAAAATGAAAATCCAAGGTGACTAATGCAAATAAAAAGATGGTGACCTCTTTTTGCAAAGATAAGCAAGAAGTAGAGATGTCTCCAGAGATGCCAATGATAGCCTTATTTGCAGAAAAGTTAATAGCTTAAAATAGGATTTAGAAAGCCATAAATTGGGAAAACATGTGACAGAGAAAAGGCATTCAAAGCATCGAGTCTGCTTGGAGATGTCTTGGGATTGTTGGTGTTTCCGCCAGTCGTGTTGCTTCCTCTCTGGAGTTTCTCTGGGTCTTCGCTGTTTTAGATCTGTTTTTTGCCTTAGTACTAAAATTTGTGATTAAATTTTACTGGTGTTATGGACTAAATTGTGTCCCACCCCCAAATTCACGTGTTGAAGCCTTAACTGCTAGTACCATAGAATGTGATTCGATTTGGAGATAGTCTTTAAAGAGGTGGGATGTGGTGGCTCACGCCTGTAATCCCAGCACTTTGGGAGGCCAAGGTGGGCGGATCACCTGAGGTCAGGAGTTTGAGACCAGCCCGGTCAACACGGGGAAACCCTGTCTCTACTAAAAATAGTAGCCGGCGTGGTGGTGCGCGCCTGTAATCCCAGCTACTCAGGAGGCTGAGACTGGAGAATTGCTTGAACCTGGGAGGCAGAGGTTGCAGTGAGCTGAGATTTGCACCACTGCACTCCAGCCTGGGCAACAGAGTGAGACTGTGTCTCAAAAAAAAAAAAAAAAAAGAAAAAAAAAGAAAAAAAAGAAGAGGTAGTTGAGTTAAAGTGAGGTCCTGTGGGTGGGCCTTGATCCAATCTGATTGGTGTCTTTATAAGAAGAGGAAATTTGGACATAGACACATAGGGAAGACTATATGAAGACACAACGAGAAGATAAATGGGGTGATAGGAAATAGATTATTAGTTAATTTCACCTGTTTCTTTTTACTTTTTAAAGCCATCTATAAGCCTAGGAGAGAGGCCCCAGAAGTAACCAATCCTGCTTACACCTTGATCTCAGACTTGTATCTTTTCAAAACTGTGAGACAGTAAGCCACACAGTCTGTGATACTTTGTTGTGACAGCCCTAGCAAATGAACACAGTGGAAGATAGTAATTAAAATGATTGAAAGAGCAAAATGTATTGAAAAAGAAAAAGGAGTCAAGGCCCGCATCTTACGATCTCCATGTCGCTCTTCCCACCCTGTGCACACGTGTGAGCAAACCCGCGCCCACCTCCCACTGAGCTCTCTGTTATCTGCTTATGGATTCCCGGCCCTTCCTGAGAGCCATTATCTGCTGTCAGTGGAAGCAGAGCATTCATTATTCCCAGCCAGTGCAGGGAGGCCAGGAGGATTTATGGAGTCATTGCAGGAACACAAATTCTGCTTTGTACAGACTGACACCATAAACGCACATGAATAAATCAGGGCAGAGCGGAAGAAAGACTTACTTTTCCCTTTCTCATGAACACAGGCATGGGGGCTGGCCCCGATGTTTAGTGTGTGATTTAGGTGGGGAGGAAGGAAGCCTTGTGTTCTCTTGGCATAGAGAAGCCATCTGCAGAGGTTTATTGAGGACCTCCTGTAAATGGGTCACCAGTGGGCCCGAGACTGGGAGGAGCTGTGATAAGGATTCCTGTGTTCAGTTTAGTGTACAACTGTTACTTTGATTTTTTTTTTTTTTTCTTCCTGGAGCTGCTGTGTCTCTCCCTCCCCTGGGTTTTTGCACCCCTGCCCCTGCCATGCACTGACTTGCTTTGATATTTCCCCTTAGCATCATCTGCATCTATTAGCTATATCGTAATTCCACTGTGTTGTCCTTATTGTTGGCTCAGTTTTAGCTACAATTAATGGATGGTCACTATGTGCAAGCACTTTGCATGATTTACCTTGGCCACCATTATTATCCCTGGCTTACTGATGAATAATCGGAGGCTTACTGAGGTTAAGTTTCTTGCCTAGGATTTCCCAGTACTGGGACTCTGACCTCAGCTGGGTTCCCAAAGGCATGATTTAATTCTCATTACAAATGTGGGTGACTGGTAATCTTGTATGCACTTTGCAGATGAGAAAACAGAGCATTTCTTCCTTCCTTCATTCATTCTCCAGATTGTGTGGTTGCTGCTGCTGTTTGTTTAATGGTTTTTGAGAGAGAATCTTGCTCTGTCACACAGGCTGGAAGGCAGTGGAATGATCTCAGCTCATTGCAACCTCTGCCTCCCGGGCTCAGGCTCCTGCCTCAGCCTCCCAAGTAGCTGGGACTACAGATGTGTGCCATCATACGCGGCTAATGTTTGTATTTTTTGTAGAGATTGGGCTTGACCATGTTGCCCAGGCTGGTCTCGAACTCCTGGGCTCAAGCAATCTGTCTACCTCAGCCTCCTAAAGTGCTGGGATTACAGGCGTGAGCCCCTGCACCCGGCCCAGACTTTGTGTTTTGAGTGCTGGGTTTCAGGCGGGCAGTCAGCTGGTCCCTGGGCCCAGAGGGTGAGTGGTTTGCCCAAAGCCAGGCAGCCAGAACTTCCCTGTCCCCTACAGTTGCCTCTTACCACATGTAGCTGTTCAGCACTTGAAATGTGCCTGGTCTGGCCGGGCATGGTGGCTCACGCCTGTAATCCCAGCACTTTGGGAGGCCAACGTGGGTGGATCACCTGAGGTCAGGAGTTCGAGACCCGCCGGGCCAACATGTGAAACTCTGGCCCTACGAAAAATAGAAAAATTAGCCAGGCGTGGTGGCGGGCGCCTGTAATCCCAGCTGAGGCTGAGGCAGGAGAATTTCTTGAACCCGGGAGGTGGAGGTTGTAGTGAGCTGAGATCTCGCCATTGCACTCCAGCCTGGGCAACAAGAATGAAACTCCATCTCAAAAAAAAAAAAAAGAAAAGAAAAAAAGAAATATGCCTTGTCCTAACTGAGATGTGCTGCAATTGTGAAACACACACCAGATCTCAAAACGTCATAGTGTGAAAAAAGAAGAATGCAAAATATCTCCTTAAGAATTTCAAAATATTGGTCAGATGCTGAGATGATAATATTTTAGATAAATAGGTTTATAGGAAATAGAGTGTTAGTTGATTTCACCTGTGTCCTTTTACTTACTGTGGCTACTAGGAAATGCAAAATGACTTATGTGGCTTACAGATCTTGGTTGCACGGCACTGGTCATGTGGCTGAGGCGAGGATGTCTCCTGTGGATTCTCTTGTGCCATTCTGAGGTTGCTCAGAGGTACCGGTTGCTCCCTCTGAACCAAGAGTGACAGTGCCCAGGTGGGGATTGATGGGTTGGACATGTGAGAAGCAGGGAGGCAGCACGGGGCACCTGGAAGATATAAAAAGTAGAGAGGAGTCACAACCATGTGAATATATTTCACACCTCTGACCTGTGCACTTAAAAATGGTGAGGACAGGCCGGGCGTGCTGGCTTACACCTGTTAATCCCAGCACTCTGGGAGGCCGAGGCAGGCGGATCACTTGAGGTCAGGAGTTTGAGACCAGCCTGGCCAACACAGTGAAACCCTGTCTCTACTAAAAATACAAAAATTAGCCAGGCGTGGTGGCGGGCACCTGTAGTCCCAGCTACTAGGGAGGCTGAGGTGGGAGGATCACTTGAACCCGGGAGAGGGAGGTTGCAGTGAGCTGAGATCATGCCATTGCACTCCAGCCTGGGTGACAGAGCGAGTCTCCATCTCAAAAGAAAAAAAAAATGGTGAGGACCGTAACTTTTATTTAGGTGTTTTTACCACAATAATAAAAAAATTTTTTTTTTTTAAATGAACAAAAACTTAAGGAGTCTGTGTCTCGCTATGACTATGGTGTAAAAGCATTTAAAGAATGAAAATTTTATTTGACCATAGGCAATTGGGCTAAACAAGAATTGATAGAATGTAAGCTAGTCAAAATAAACTTTGTTCCAAGAAAAAAAAAAGTGGAGAGGGAGGTGTGGGTGGGAGTCGGGGTGTGCTGGCAGCAGATCACGAAGGACTTTCAATTTCTCATCGAGGAATCTCGACTTTATTTAGATGATGACCGTAACTCTCCTTAGAAAGAAGACTCTGGGGCCTTGTGCGAGAAGGGACTGAAAGCCGGGAGGGTGGAGGAGTGCTGGGGGCCTGTCAGGAGGCTGGCCAGAGCAGGGGGGTGGCCAGGAAGGAACCTTCTGGAGGAGACTTGGCAATCCGTTGTAGGGAGGGACAAGGGGGAAGGGGATGAACCTGTCAGACAACAGGTGGGGAGAAGGCAGGCCTCAGCGAGGAGGAACGATCGTGAATGTGTGACTTCAGAGAGGCAGAGAGGGAGAGTGGGGTGCAGGCTGCCCACCACGTCGGGGTGTCCGCTGGGATTCTCAGCAAGTCCCCTGTCATGGCTGGTGAGGGGTGGTCATGCATAACCAGCCCATTGTTTTTTGGATGCTGTGGATCTGTTTGCTTTTAGGTTATGTAATTTGAGGCTTCCTCTCTGTTGTTGCAGAGTTACACTCTGGGTGATTAAAAATGGGGCAGAGTTGGGAGAGACTGGGAACAGACAGGGCTACTGGGGAATGGGAGTTTCTGAGGATTTAAGACCATTGGGTGTTCAGGGGTTTTTTTTCGCCAATATATTTATCAATTGTGTTTCAGGGCTCAAACAAACATTTTGGGGAATACCAAGATGAATCACACACGATCTCGAAAAGCTTGTAAACTGGGCCCTTTTGACTCTTTTCCAAACCAAAGAGAAATGATGCTGCATTACCTGTTTTAACAATACTCACTTCCCCTGAAGATTCCTGAGTTTTGGTGCACTGCAAGTGGGCAGCGCCCTGGAGGGACTGAGGGTTAATTTTATCCTTGTGGATAATAAATGCATCTTGGACAAAGCAAGAACACATATTTTAACTAAGTTACAGGCTTCTGATAAGAATTCCAGCAATTGCACAAGCCCCACAGTTGTCTGTCCAGCCCAGCCATTCTACCTTGCTATCTCAAAATCCTCCGTTTTGCATTCCTCTCTTGCAAGAACCAGTTTCTAGTTTCTCACCAGCAGGATACGTTTCCAGGGTGATTTGCTTACTGAATTGGAGCCCGGGCGCAGAGGATCCCGGGGAAAGAGGCTTCAGAACGCCCCTGGGTGGACGTGGGAGGGTTTCCCAGACCTGCGTTGGATGCTGACATTGTTTTTTCCTTAGAGTCTTGCTTTTTGCCTTGGCCCAGCACCTGGTTCTGTTAGCATCGCCAAGATCAGTCTTAATGAGCTCTGTTGTTTAAACTGGGGAAGGAAACTTTTTCCCCTCATTTACAAAAAGGCGAATTTTAGCTCAGCCGCAGGAGGGTGGCCAGCGGGCAGCCAGGGGTCAGAGGCAGTTGAGCGCTGCTACATAAATAGCAGCAATTAATGGGCCCCTGTAAAGGACAGGGATGTGTGTGTTTGCTGTCTAGCATTGTTTCTCTGCGAATCGGAGCTACACTGAAATTAATTATAAAGCCAGCAAAGGATATTTTCTGCTTTCTGTTAAATAAGTATCATCCACACAGGAGCACGTTCCACTTGGATGCATTTACACACATCGTTTCTTTGGAAGACGGTGTGAAACCAATTTATTTTCAAAACTCCCCACTGGGTCATGCTAATCACCACAGTTTTCAGCCCTTTTATTCGGGCTTGGGCTGGAGCAGGGAGCCCTCAGGCCCTCGTCATTTCCTTCATTGCTTTGGGGGCTTTCCCTTTGCCAACCCTGCCCAAACCATTTCTTCCATTGCTGTCAACCAGGTTTGAATTTTTATGATGAGATTTACAAAGCGAGCCATTCTGTTATTACTAATAACCATCATAAAGGTTTCATACAGGTTCTGCTTTGGTTTGCTGGGGCCAGTATAGTAAATAACACAGACCTGGGGGGCCTTCAACAACAGACATTGATTTTCTCTGAGTTCTGCAGGCTGGAAGCCTGAGTTCAAGGGATCAGTAGGTTTGGTTTCTCCTGAGGCCTCCTCTCCTTGGCTGACTGAAGGCTGCCTTCCCACTGTGTCTTCACACAGACATCCTCTGTGCTCTCATCCCTGGTGTCTCTCTCTCTGTATCAAGACACCAGTCCTGTTGGATCAGGGCATGACCCTCATGTCCTCATTTAACCTTATTTCCCTTTATAAGGCCCTGTTTCCAAATACAGCCATCTTTCTCTATCTGCAGGGATTGGTTTCAGGATCTCCTTCTTTGTTTTTGAGACAGAGTCTCACTCTGTCACTCAGGTTGGAGTACAGGTTGCTCACCACAACGTCTGCCTTTTGGGTTCAAGTGATTCTCATGCCTTAGCCTCCCGAGTAGCTGGGATTACAGGCATGCGCCACCACACCTGACTAATTTTTGTATTTTTAGTAGAAACAGTGTTTTGCCATGTTGGCCAGGCTGGTCTCGAACCCCCAACCTCAGGTGATCCGCCCACCTCGGCCTCCCAAAGTGCCGGGCAGGATCTCCTTCTGATACCACAATCCAAGGATGCTCGAGTTCCTGATAACAAATAGTGTCGTATTTGCATATATCCTATACCTATCCTCCTGTATATTTTAAATCATCCCCACCTTACTTAGAATACCTAACGCAATGCCTACACATCACTTCATTCACGTGGATTCAACTTAGCACTTGGCATATGGCAAATTCAAGTTTTGCCTATTGGAACTTTGTGAATTATTTTTTCCCCAACATTTCTGATCTGAGGTTGGAACCCATGGAGGGTCAACTATATAGTCACAGTGGGGCTAGAGCTGGAATTTTGGGGGAGGACATGACTTAGCCCATAACAGGTTCTGAAATAGGCACTTGGATGCATTCATTCAAGAAATACTCATTGAGCGCCGCCTGTGTGCGGGGGCTGTTCTGGATGTGGTAAGCATGTCAGTGAGGGACCATACCCTCCCTTCTGGGGCTTCCAGGCATCGGGCAGATTCCATGCTCACTTGTTCTATGGGACTTCAGAGGTGCTAAGTGCTGTGGGACAAATAGCCCCGGGGCACATGGGTTGTGAGCTCCAGGTGATGTGGTTATAAATGGGTGAGTCAGGGAAGCTTCTCTGAGAGCTGACATTTCGGCAGGATCTTAGAGGTCGAGGGAGTGCTATGTGGCCAAGGTCCCTGGGGAGGAACACCCATTTCTGCTGCTGAGGAACAGCAAGGAGGCGGTCAAGCCGAGGGCTGCCTGATGGGAGTGGCACAGGCGTCCTCAGGACACGGTTTCTTTCCTTTGGGAGCCACGGGGAGCCTGGGTGTGTTTTCATGGTCCTCGCTTTTGGGGAGCCTTCCTGTCCCTCTAAATTAGCTGCTCTGGAGAAGGCGACAGCTCAGGCAAGTTTGGGAGAGGGATGGAGTGCCCACCAAGGGGACAGCCCAGAATTAGACATTGGCATGTCAGCAATTTTATGGGGGCACATGGGGGCTGGTGGTGAAGAATGAGGGTCCGTCTGTCATGGATCGCCTGCTGTAATGCTGCACCCGTGAGGTCTCCCCAGCACCCCTTCTCCCCCTGACCTGTCCCCAACTCTTAGTCACACTTTTAGGAAGCGAGAAACCATTTTCTGCGGCAGGAAAGGCTGGACAGCAAGCAGGGACGACAGCCCACTGCCTTGGGCTCAGCACGGATCCTCAATTTCTGTCTCTGTGGGGACTTTCCACAGCGGCTTGGTCTCCTCATGCCTACTTTTTAGCATTGGCATTTGGCGTCAGTTGTACAGCTGCTGTCCACCCCAAAGTGGAATCTGGAAGGCACACCTGGGATCGGGACTGGCCATGGCCGTGCATCCATCCTTCCCCCCCGTCCCTCCCTCCCATCTTCTTTCCAGGTCCATGCTGGCCCTGTTGTTGTCCAGGGCATGCTGATGGAGCTCCTTCCAGGTTCCTGATGTGGTGCTGGACACTGGACACACCAGGTTCAGTCACTTTTGAAATGGCCAAGGGTTTGGTGTCCGGAAGGGGGTTCTGGAAGCGTTCTAGGAAAGGAATGGGCCTGGCCTTGAGAGAAAGGTGAGAAGGAGCCAAAAGGGCTGATCCCAGCAGGGGTCTGGAGGTGGGAGAATTTCGTGTGGTGACTACGGAAACCCTATTGTAGCCTAGTGAGTTATGGGGAAAAATAGGGTTAGGAGATTGTGAGTGCCTCGGTTGGGGGAGGAGAGGGGTAGAGTTGTAATTAGGCTGGTTGGGGAAGTCTCTCTGAGAAGGGGACATTTCTCTTTTTTTTGTTCAAGATAGGGCCTCACTCTGTCTCCCAGGCTGGAGTGCAGTGGTGTGATCACGGCTCACTGCGGCATCAACCTCCCAGGGTCAAGCCCTTTCCCCACGTCAGCCTCTCAGGGAGCTGGGAACACAGGCCTGCACCACCATGCCTGGCTAAGTTTTTGTATTTGTTTGGTAGAGACGGGAAACCCCGTGTGGCCCAGGCTGGTTTGGAACTCCGGGGCTCAAGCCATCTGCCTGGGGGACATTTCTCACGCAGAGGTCTGTGGACTCTGCATCATGATCGCACACTGGCTGAAACTATGTCCACAGATAGCACCCACATTTGATTTAAATGATTTTAATGTTTGAAGGGAAGGCATTGGTCGACCTACATTGTAACTGGGAAATCTGAGGGCTTAAGTGGTGGGACTTCTCAAGGCAGTAGTAGAGATGACCGAGAACTTATACTGACCTCCTGTAGTGCCCTGGTGGGATTTTCCACACATGCATTCATTTATTCATTGATTCCCTCTTTCCCTTGCTCCTGTGAGCCCAGCCCTGTGCTAGGTGCTGGGAGGTCAGACGCCATTCCTGCTTTCGTGGAAAGTACGTGGAGGGTATCACAGCAGCGAAGCGTGTGTGTGATGGGAGTGACAGCTGGGGAGGCCCAGAGTGACCCCAGCCAGTCTGGATGGGGAAGCAAACTGTAACCTGAGGCCAGTGGCGGGTGGGAACTGGGGTTGACCTGACCAAAAGTGTGTGGGAGGGAATTCCAGGCCGGGCTGGGTGGGGGTGGGAGACAGGAGGCAGAGAGATTAGCAGGGAGGCCCAACTCTGCCAGAGGGATGACGGCTGCCGGCTGCCGCAGGGGAGGGAGATTGTCCAAGGTGGAGGTGACAGACTCTTGGTGATGAATGAGGTGTGGGAATAGGGGCGGGATGGCTGGAGGAGGATATGACAGTAGGGCCACCTGTGGATGGTGGTGCTGTAGGCTGAGCTGGGAGCCCCATAGAGGAGTTGGAGCAGGGGGAGGTGACAGGCTCGGAGGCCCACAGAGTATCCAGGTGGAGATGGCCAGAGGCACGTCAGAGCTCAGGAAGAGGTGTGAGCAGGACAGGCATTGGCACTCATGGGCAGATGGACAGACACGAGCGTGCTGGAAGTGGAGGGGTGGACGCCTGCCTCCCCAGCAGAGGAAGGCCTGGGACAGAACCTCAGGGAGGCTACAGGGGGAGAAGCAGGAGGTGTGGGACCTGGGAGGGCAAGGGGACTGTGAGAGGTCAGCAGGGAGGGTGGCCTCTGGGTACCGGGGACCCTGGTGAGGCAGTCAGAGGGAGTGGTGGAAGTGGCAGTCTGGGGCAGGGGCTGTCTGGCTTCCGTGTCTACACACTCCTCTGAACCAAACATGCAGAGCCTACTGACCACCACTTATTGAGGACTCTGATGAATGCTCTCAGAGCCAGGGTTTGCAGCTTCAGAGCCTGCGTGCCCAGCTGCTGTTGCTGTGACGTCTCCAGACTGGGGAAGGCAGGAGGAGGGTGGAAGAGGAACTATAAGACCTGGCCCTAGGCTGGGCGCCATGGCTCACGCTTGTAATCCTAGCACTTTGGGTGGCCGAGGCGGGCGGATCACCTGTGGTTGGGAGTTCAAGACCAGCCTGACCAACATGGAGAAACCCCATCTCTACTAAAAATACAAAATTAGCCGAGTATGGTGGCTCGTGCCTGTAATCCCAGCCACTCGGGAGGCTGAGGCAGGAGAATCGCTTGAACCCAGGAGGCAGAGGTTGCAGTGAGCTGAGATCTTTCCATTGCACTCCAGCCTGGGCAACAAGAGTGAAACTCTGTCTCAAAACAAAACAAAAAAACAAAAAAAAAAACGACCTGGCCCTAGTCCTCAGTAAATGAATGCTAGCGCTTTGTTCTTACATTTTTACTCTTCCGCAGGGAATCCTGTAGAACTGTAGGATGCTCAGATGGTCTATTAGCCTGCTCAGGCTGCCATAACAAAATACCATGGACTAGGTGGCTTGAAACAACAGAAATTCATGTTTCACAGTCCTGGAGTCTGGAAGTCCGAGATCAAGGTGCCAGTGGGGTTGGTTTCTCCCAAGGCTCTCCCCTTGGCTTCTAGATGACTGCCTTCTCTCTGTGTCCTCACATGGCCTTTCTGTGCAGGCTCAGAGATAGAGTTCTGGTGTCTCTTCCCCTTCTAATAAGGACATCGGTCCTATTGGATTAGAGCCCACTCTAATGACCCCATTTAATGTTAATAACCTCTTTAAAGTCTCTCTCTCTTCAGTCACGTTGGGGGTTAGTGCTTCAACATACACAATTCAGTCTATTGCAGATGGCAATCTTGAACCATTACAAAGAATCTGAATTATCCTCCCCGCCTCCACAAGTGTACCTAAAGATCCACGACTCTTTTATAGTACAGGTTAATTATCCCTTCTCTGCTTGGGACCAGAAGTGTTTTAGATTAGGGATTTTTTTTTTTTTTTTGATGTTTGCTTTGTACCCAGTGGAGCACCCTTAATTCCAAATACTCCAGTGGGCATTTTCTGTAGGTGTCATGTTGATGCTTAACAAGTTTCAGATTCTGGAACATGTTGGATTTTGGGTCTTCAGGTTAGAGATTAGAGATGTTCAACCTGCACACACTTATACCTAGAACACTGGCAGGTATATTTTAGTACTTAATAAATGTTTATTGAAGAAGGAAAGATTCATTTGAGTTTAGCATACAGTATTCATTAAGAAACCAAAGTGTTTTGGGAAGAAAGCTTTTTGGGGGATAATTTCCATGTGAAAAGAAAACTCAGTTGATCAGGGCTTCCCATTCCCTGTGCATTTTGATTATTTAAAACATGGTGTAAAAGTGCTTTGATTAAGGAAAGGCTATGAACTTTCTAAAACATAGCACATTGTATAATGTGTAAAACACGTGTGTATATTTCTGCGATATTAAAGAGGAGTCTCTTTGATCAGTATTTTTTTTTCTTCCTCTCAGTCGTACCGAAGATCCATTTTACATCTGACTTCTCATTTTGGAGATTGGATACATCAATACTTGATGTGTTTCAGAGTAATGAATTTTAAAGGCAGTGAAGGGTGATACAGGAGGAAGGGATGAATTTAAAATCCTGTTAACTCTGATCCTATGTAGACAGTCTCAGCTAAGTCAATATTTAAAGAAGATGAGAGACTCGCCTGATAGGAAGTCACTGGGTTGGGATTTAAAAGCAACTCTATTCCAGAGAGTTCAAAACACTGAGATACAGTTCAGCCTTCTTTTTTAATATGCTGAAGCCACCGGTCAAGGAAATGCACGTTTTTTTTTCCTTAGCTGAACTGAGCTTGAATGCTTTTTTACCCTCTCTACGGGTTGATTCATTGAAAGTAAATTGGTAGTGATAATAACAGCGTCAATTTAAGGAGCACTTCGTATGTGCCACACACTGTACTAAGTGCTTTCTTTATGTCCATTATCTTAGAGACCTATTGGTTGATGGAAGTGTGTGTCATTACTGAGTACATTACTGGGCCTGGGTCATTTTGTGCATCCCTTATTATAAGTAAAATTCGACATTGGTTTTTTTTCTCCTAATACCTAACAAAGGCCGTCAAGCATTAATTCCTTGATGGTTAGCAAATGACCCCTCTTCTGATGGGTTGGGATCCACACACATGGCCTCTTCCTCCTGTCCTGTGTTGAGGAGGGCAGTGCTTCCCCTTTCGTGCAGGGCCAACTCTTCCTCCTCTTCCTCTCCTTCCTTAAGGTTTCCTCTCTCTTTCTTTTGTTTTCTCGCTCTTTTTTTTTTTTTTTTTGAGATGGAGTCTCGCTCTGTCACCCAGGCTGGAGTGCAATGGAGCTTTCTTGGCTCACTGCAGGCTGTGCCTCCCAGGTTCAAGTGATTCTCCTGCCTCAGCCTCCCAAGTAGCTGGGACTACAGGTGTGCATCACCATGCCCAGCTAATTTTTGTATTTTCAGTAGAGATGGGGTTTCACCAGGAGTTTGGCCAGGCTGGTCTCGAACTCCTAACTTCAAGTGATCCGCCTGCCTCAGCCTCCCAAAGTGCTGAGGTGACGGGTGTGAGCTACCACACCTGGGTGGGTTTCCTCTCTTTCTGTCTCTCCTGAATCTTGTATTTTTTTATCTCTGTAGCTGCTGCTAGTGAATTTTTGGCCTTGAGGGATTTCCATTGCTTTCTTATGAGCTTAGCTATTTATTTAAAAGTGGTTTGCTGATTTTATCCATCATCATCAATTGGTGGTGTTTGTCAGGGAAGGAGGAGGGTGGAGTTACCATGTTGTGAGAAATGCTTTCTGTTTTTCCTTTTTCTGAGACAGGGTCTCACTCTGTCGCCTAGGCTTGAGTGCAGTGGTGAGATCATAGCTCACTGCAGCCTGGAACTCCCGGACTCAAGCGATCCACACACCTCAGCCTCCTGAGCAGCTGGGACTACAGGCATGAGCCACCACGCCGGGTTAATTTTTGTGAGATGAGGTTTCGCCATGTTGCACAAGCTGCTATTTCTTAATTAATAAAAGAAGTTGATGAATAATCTCTTTCAACTGTCATATATTGGAACTGTGCTATTCTCTTTCTACTAATTTTCCACCACTGCAGGACTTTGCTACTGATCTTGGAAATATGGGAGAAATCTTTGGAAAACTGATTCCTTTGTAAAATTTTGAAAAGCCTTGCAACTTGGATCTGTTGATCAGCCTTGGTTTTAGTGATCTTTGACAGAAATTTGTTTTTCTTGTGCTCGTGATGACATCCAGGCTTAGATACCCTCCTGAAACTCCTATTCCCAAACACACGCACGCACGCACGCACAGAGGCACGCACGCATGCACGCACGCACGCACACACACACCCTGGACTGAATTGGGAGTTCTCCGGTGGCATTGGCTGGGGGCCTCATTCTTAAGTGAATTGGTGAACCTGCAGCGTTGGTAAGAGCCATTGATTGGTGTGGTGCTATCACTCCTGTTGCCTGGAACATGCTAAACCTGCTTATTTTACTGCCATTTGATAGCGGAGATTTAATTTCACTCTGTAAAACTCTCCCGACTCAAGCAGTTTATTTTGCAGCTAGAGATCCATCATTGCGTTGGGCTTTACCCAGAGTCAGTGTTAGCTTTGTTTTGCCTGCAAACCTCTGATTACTGTCAAATTGAATTAGATGTCTCCCTTTGCTGATCACTGATTGACTTTTCCTTAATTTCCCATTCATTTTTTCCCCATTTCAGTTGTTATAGATGAAGTCGATTAAATGGTTTTGTGTAATCAAGAACAGCGTTCCATTTCAGTATGATCAACACGGAGCTTGTAAGTCAGGGGGTGGATGTAAACAAGCTGGTAATGAGCCGGCATTTGAAAATCGAGAGGAAGCTTAATAGGAAACCTTCTCCCAGGTGAGGTAGCTTAAGGGCTCAGGGTTTTCAGGGAGGGACCGTTGACTGGTAGAACTCGGGAATCAAGGTGTCAGATGAGGGTAGGGCACACACCGGGGATGTTAGTTTCCTGCTGCTGCTGTAACAAATGACCACAGACTTGGTGGCTTAAAACAACAGAAAGTGATTCCCTCACAGTCTGGAGGCTGGAAGTTCAAAATCAGTCTCATTGGAGATCAAGGTGTCAGTAAGGCCATTCTTCCTTCAGAGACCCAAGGGGAGACTTGGACTTGGCTTGTCCCAGCCCCTGGTGGCTGCTGGCATCTCCTGGGCTTGTGGCCACGTTATTCTCTGTCTCCATCTTCACTTTGCTTTCTTCTCTGCTTGTGTGTCTATCTGATCCTCTCCCTCTTTTAAAGACACTTTTGATGGCATTTAGGACTCACCCAGTTAATCCAGGACAGCCTCCCCATCTCAAGACCATTAACTTCATCATGTCTGCGGAGTCCCATCCCCCTAAAGATGACATTTTCAGGTTCCAGGGATTAGGATATGGGCCTATCTTTGGGAGGCCATTGTTCGACTTACCACACTGGGCCTGCTTCACAGAAGACTTTGGTACAACGGCCCAAGGCCTGGGCTGGACGGAGTGGTATGAGGACGAGGGGCTGGACGGAGTGGTAAGAGGACGAGGGGCTGGACTGAGTGGTATGAGGACGAGGGGCTGGATGGAGGGGGATGAGGACGAGGGAGGGGCTGGACTGAGTGGTATGAGGACGAGGGGCTGGACTGAGGGGGATGAGGACGAGGGGCTGGACTGAGGGGGATGAGGACGAGGGGCTGGACTGAGGGGGATGGGGACGAGGGGCTGGACTGAGGGGGATGGGGACGAGGGGCTGGACTGAGGGGGATGGGGACGAGGGGCTGGACTGAGGGGGATGAGGACGAGGCGCTGGACTGAGGGGGATGAGGACGAGGGGCTGGATGGGGTTTTCAGGGGGCATTTCCCCAGCACCATAGATCGTCTCATTGCCTTGTCCTTTCACCTTCAGGAAAGGGAGGAGGGTGGGCTAGAGAAAGAGCAAGAAGTGAGAGAGTGGGGAGAAGTGCTTGGAAATACTGCATTTGTGCAGAAGTTGGAAGGTATGGGAAGAACTGCCTAAAGAAAAGCCTAGCGTGCACCCCTAAGCCTGGCTGTATGGCTATGATAATGAGGCCCAGACTCATGGAAAGAGCCACCTGGACTGTTCTTTCTGTTCAGAGGGGTCTGCAGTGTCTACACTTGCTAACCAATTATGGAGCTTCATAGGGTCTCACCTTGACATAGCTCGTGGAGGTGTAAAACCCTGGTTCAGCCCTGGGAGTGGAGCCTGAGAGTAAGTTTGTGAAGACTCTGCTCTCTGTGGGTCTCATGGACGTGGGGGAGCAGAGGGGACGGTGCAGTCAACGAGGAATTGTCAGAGTCTCCTGGACTACATCAAAGGGCTAGAGTGAGGAGGAGAGAGAGGCTGCTGATGAACGCTGGGGTCATTCCCCACTGCCAAGAGGGTCTCTCCATGCCTGGAAATGCATCCCAAAGGGCAGCATCAGATAGATTCCTTTCTTATGTTTTCAGGGAAGCTATTCGTTTCTTGTGGCTGCTTTAATGAATTACCACTCTGGTGGCCTAAAGTAACAAATTGATTCTCTGACAGTTCTGGAGGCCAGAAATCTTAAAACAGTATTGGCAGAGCCACGCCCCCTCCAGAGACTCTAGGGGAGGATCCTTCTCTGCCTCTTCCGTCTTCCAGTGGCAGCCAACATTCCTTGGCTTGTGGCCCCTTCACCCCAGTGTCTGCCTCCTTCCTCCTGTGACTGCCCCCTCTGCTTATTTGTGTGAAAGCTCCTTCTTTCTCTATTTTATAAGGACACTTATGAGGACCTTTAGGGCCTACCCAGGTAATCTAGGTTAATCTCATCTCAGAATTCTTCACTTAATCACTTCTGCAAAGACCCTTTTTCCAAATAAAGTCACATGATCCAGAGATTAGGCCATTATTCAACCTGGTACAGGCAATTAAAGAGCTCAATAAGGTATCTTAACAATAATCGTATACTCTGTTAAAAAGGCAGATTGTATTACTGCTGGGCTTTTAGACTTGTTTGTTCACAGTACTTTTAAGAACGTCATTGCCAGAGGGTGTAATTTTTAAAATACTGCAACACAGAGTCGAGCAAAGACAATGCCTAATTGTACTTTTCAGCATTCCTTTTTCTCCACCTCCCCAAGAGGACGGATATGAAATATGTGTGTGTCTATGTGTTTTTGGAGGGTAACAGTTTACAAAGCTGTTTAGCATCCCTTGAACTACCTGGGGCCAGGCACAGCCAGCGTGTACCTTTACCTCCTGGGGACTGAGAGCATCGGCCTGGTTGACTCGGGGTAGTGCAGGCCCCATGCTGTGAGGTGTGGATGGCAGGGGCTCTTCTAGCCTCTCTGGTCCCCTTGGGGGCTGATTGACTCTTTGTTACTCCCATCTTTGGATTAAGGGCCTGAACCTCCCTATTAAAATGAGACTCTGGGCTGGACGTGGTGGCTCATGCTTATAATCCCAGTACTTTGGGAGGCTGAGGTGGGCGGATCACTTGAGGCCAGGAGTTCGAGACCAGCCTGGCCAACATGGCCAAACCCTGTCTCTACTAAAAATACAAAAATCAGCTGAGTGTGGTGGCGGGCGCCTGTAATCCCAGTTACTCAGGAGGCTGAGGCAGGAGAATTGCTTGAACCTGGGAGACAGAGGTTGCAGGGAACCAAGATTGTGCCACTGCACTCCAGCCTGGGTCACAGAGCGAGACTCTATCTCAAAAAAAAAAAAAAAAAAAAAGGCATTGCTGTATAGAGGAGATAATAGATTATGCTGTTTACATCCGTCTTTGTTTGGTGATTCCATTGGTTAGTCACTATTAGTCACTTGCTGTTTATAAAGTGCTGTGTGTGGTAAAGGGGGAGTGGTCCCTGCATTAAGCCATGACTGCCTTACATCTTACCACAGATGCGGATGTGTAAGGACGTAGGGAAGGAAGGTGCCGGGGAATCTCTGGAAGGGCGGTTAGCCTCTGGAGGACCTGGGGTTGGGGGCTTGAGTGGGGAAAGGGGGGTGGCTGGAGTACCTGGAGAGTGACGGAATGCAGGTCCCAGGGAGTGGCGAGACATGCCAGGAGGGAGATCTGGGAGGAGTTGGGGCTGCGTGGTGGTGGGGCTGATGGAGAAGATGCTTGGGTGCTCCCATAGGCAGCAGTGAGACCTCAAGAGCTTCTGCAAGAAATCGAGAGTTCCAGACCCACTGATTTGGAGGCAGAGTGTAGAGTGAATTCAAGAGGCCGGGAGGAGCCTCAGGAAGAGGTGACATCCATGCCTTAGTCCACGCTGGGGGCGGCCAGACTTTTATTGATTCATTCACTATTTTGTTTAATTTAAAGTTTGCCTTTAGTTTGGACTTTTTCCCTTTTTTGTTTTCTTTTTGTTTTTTAAGGTTTTCTTCAGCGTTATTGAGGTTGAAGGCAGATAACCACGTGTGCGTCCAGTGTGCAGGGTGGGGCTTCAGTGAATGAACACGTTGTGAAATGGTTACCATGGTCAAGCTCATGGACATGTCCATTACCCCACAGGGTTATCATTTGTGTGTGTGTGTTGAGTTAGCAGTTTTCTTTCTTTCTTTTTTTGAGATGGAGTTTTGTTCTTATTGTCCAGGCTGGAGTGTAATGGCGTGATCTCAGCTCACTGCAACCTCTACCTCCTGGGTTCAAGCGATTCTCCTGCCTCAGCCTCCTGAGTAGCTGGGATTACAGGTGTCCATCACCATGCCCAGCTAATTTTTGTATTTTTAGTAGAGACAGGTTTTCACCATGTTGGCCAGGCTGGTCTTGAATTCCTGACCTCAAATTATTCACCCACCTTGGCCTCCCAAAGTCCTGGGATTACAGGCGTGAGCCACCGCGCCCGGCCTCTTAGCAGTTTTCAAGTGTGCAATACATTGTTGTTAAACCTGGTCACCACACTGTACATTAGATCTCTGACTTCTGTTTTTTTCTTTATCGTGAACTATGTCCCTAAAATAATATTTGAGCCCCGCACTGAAAACATGTATTCATCTGTATTTATTTACTTATTATTTATTTCTATACTTGTACCTCTGTGCATGGCATATTGCATATAATGCATATTGAGTGCATTGTGAAACAGGTACAAAATGTAATTACAAAAAAGAGAAATAACAAGAAATGGAAGGTCCACTGTCTTCATCCTGCGCCTGGAGGCTCCACAGCTGTGTACGAAGGTGTTCCTGTGGTGCTCGAGTCTCAGTTCATGACGGGCGTCTGGGCGCTGGCAGCAGTGGTTGGAATGAACCAGATGGGTGGTGTAGGGGAACAGAGAGGAAGGGCAGGTGGCGAGGCAGCTGGCAGAAGACATTGACATCATGTGTTGATGTCAGTGGCTGATCACATTAGAGAGGGGAGTGAAGACCAAAGAAAGAACAGGGCAGCCGGGCGTGGTGACTCACGCCTTTGACACCAGTGCTTTGGGAGGTGGATGGGGAGAATCACTGGAGGCCAGGAGTTCAAGACCAGCCTGGGCAACATGGGGAGATCTGTCTCTACAAAAAGAAAAAAATGAGCCAGCCGTGTTGGTGTGTGCTTATAGTCCCAGCTCCTGGGAGGCTGAGGTGGGAGGATCACTTAAGCCCAGGAGTTTGAGGCTTCTGTGAGCCACGATTGCACCATGTACTCCAGTCTGGGCAACAGAGAGACTCTGTCAAGAAAGAAAGAAAGAGAAAGAGAGAGAGAGAGAATAAGAAAGGAAGGAAGGAAGGAAAGAGGAAGGGGAGGGAGGGGAGGGAGAGAGGAAGGAAGGAGGGAGGGAGGGAAGAAAGGAAGGAAGGAAGGAAAGAGGAAGGGGAGGGAGGGGAGGGAGAGAGGAAGGAGGGAGGGAGGGAAGAAAGGAAGGAAGGAAGGAAAGAGGAAGGGGAGGGAGGGGAGGGAGAGAGGAAGGAAGGAGGGAGGGAGGGAAGAAAGGAAGGAAGGAAGGAGGGAAGGAAAAGGGTGAATACAATGGAGAGGTGACTTCCCCTAAAGGAAAGAGAACTGGGGACAGATGCGGATTTGGGTGGAAAAGACAATCTTCCCTTCCCTCTGTCCCTCCATCCTTCCTTCTGTTCTTCCCTCCCTCCCACCCTACGTCTTATGACAAGTTGGTTGTGGGGGAAATGATGCAGGAGGAGCTTCCTGGGGGTCATAAAAATGTGCTCCTGAATAACTACAAAGGTTGGGTGCTGACAGTGTGGGCTCCCTGTGAGTTTCCCGGGGAGGTAATTCATCAAAGGAAGGAGGCTTGAGGGCCTGTGCAGGGCGGAGAGAGGGTGGAGCAAGGCGCTAGGGGTGCTGCATCTTTGGGCGGTGTCCCCCAGCCATGCCCCAGAACTAAGATTGGGGGCTGATTTAGCTGTTTCTGAAGTGATTGGGGGTCCTCAGACCTGGAGGGAGATGACGGTGAGTCCTGAGGGGGAGTGAGACGAGCCCTTTGCTGGAAGAGAAATTGTTATTTCATCTTCCCATCCTGCAGAAAAATAAATTTGACATTAATCCTGCACTATGCCTTCCAGACAGCCATTCAGGTTTTCTTAGGTAAATTCCATTGTCTTCCTTAATCATTGGATTTTTCCTAATGTTATACCTACATATGTGTGTGTGTATATATATGTATGGTATATGCATAAATATAAATGTGTATTATATATTTTCTGTTGATGCTGTTTTAGATAAGTGTTTCTCCTCTGCAGAGAAATAGCTAGCATTTTTCTTGGGTTCCTGTGCATAGCCAAGGAATCGCTATTGTCTGTAATGTCTGTAAGAACAGGCATGTTCTTGTTTTCTCCTTAGGTGGCCATAAAAGTCATCGATAAGAAGAGAGCCAAAAAGGACACCTATGTCACCAAAAACCTGCGGCGAGAGGGTCAGATCCAGCAGATGATCCGTCACCCCAATATCACTCAGCTCCTTGATATTTTAGAGACGGAAAACAGCTACTACCTGGTCATGGAGCTGTGCCCTGGGGGCAACCTGATGCACAAGATCTATGAGAAGAAGCGGCTGGAGGAGTCTGAAGCCCGCAGATACATCCGACAGCTCATCTCCGCTGTAGAGCACCTGCACCGGGCTGGGGTTGTCCACAGGTAAGGGCCAGGCCACGCTGGTGATCACTGACTGTGAGGTCCATAGATGGCACTGGGCTTTGGCACCCTCTCAGCCTCTGAGAAAGGCTGAGCAATTGCAGCCTGTTTTACAATTTTTCTATATTTTTATTTTATTTTATTTGTTAATTTTTTTGAGATGGAGTTTTGTTCTTGTTGCTCAGGCTGGAGTGCAATGGCGCAGTCACGGCTCACTGCAACCTCCGCCTTGTGGGTTCAAGCAGTTCTCCTGCCTCAGCCTCCCGAGTACCTGGGATTACAGGCACCTGCCACCACACCTGGTTAATTTTTTTGTGGTTTTAGTAGAGACAGGGTTTCACCATGTTGGCCAGGCTGGGAATTTTTCTGTATTTTTATTCCATGGAATTGTTTTGTGAATTGGGTTCATGCCAGTGTGAGGGTTAAAAGAGTAGAATCTGAAGCCAGAGTGACTGGGCTTGCAACCTGGCTCTGCCGTGTAATAGTTATGTGACCTTGGGCAAGTTACTTAACCTCTCTGAGCCTCGGTCTTTTAATCTATAAAATGGGAATAATAATAACACTTCTCTCTCAGTTGGAGTAAGGGTCAATGAGTTAATAATACATGGGAAGAGCTTGGGACAGCATTTGGTACCTAGTAGGCATCAGGTGTTAGCTGCTTTTCTTCTTGTTTGCATAGTCCTGAGACCAGTTGTTTAGGTGCCTAAAAGAGCCAGTGTTAAGATGGCATGAGATTAGTGCAAGGTATGATGGTGCTTTCATTGTGTTTGCTTTACATATGGTAGCCACTCAATAGCTGTTTTATTCAATGAAATTGAATCACCATTCGAATTTTGAACTTGCCCTTGAAATCAAGGAGTGTTTTCCACAAACCAAACCAGTCTTGCAAATAATTTTATGAAAATCAAGCTTGTTTTTAATAGCTTGTTGCTTCCTAGGAAGGGGCTCTACAAAGAAAGTGAATGGAAGCAGCATTCTTAGCAATGTTGCCATTGGTGGTGGTGGGTGCCTGCTTTTAGTACGGTATGAAAATAAGATCAAACGAATTTAAAGAAATAAAAGCTCCCTCTTTTCCTCCAAGGGGGTGTTGGCTTCACCAACAAATGCATGGTTTTTCCTTTGTGAAATTATGATCAATAATTACTCTGGGTTATTGAGAACAACCAGAAATCTTTTTTTTTTTTTGAGACCGGGTCTCACTTTGTCGCCTAGGCTGGAGTGCAATGGCGCAATCTTGGCTCACTGCAACCGCCGCTTCCCAGGTTCAAGACATTCTCCTGCCTCAGCCTCCCAGGTAGCTGGGATTATTACAAGCGCCCACCACCATGCCTGGCCAGTTTTTGTATTTTGAATACAGACAGAGTTTCGCTATGTTGGTCAGGCTGGTCTTGAACTCCTGACCTCAGGTGATCCACCCGCCTTGGCCTCCCAAAGTGCTGGGATTACTGGTGTGAGCCACCACGCCCTAGAAATCTTTTTTTTTTTTTTTTTTTTTGGAGACGGAGTTTCACTGTTGTTGCCCAGGCTGGAGTGCAATGGTGAGATCTTGGCTCACCGCAACCTCCGCCTCCCAGGTTCAAGTGATTCTCCTGCATCACCCTCCCTAGTAGCTGGGATTATAGGCATGAGCCACCACGCCCGGCTGATTTTGCGTTTTTAGTAGAGACAGGGTTTCTCCATGTTGGTCAGGCTGGTCTCGAACTCGTGACCTCAGGTGATCCGCTCTCCTCGGCCTCCCGAATTGCTGGGATTACAGGCGTGAGCCACCGCGCCAGGCCTACAAATCATTTTTAATTGGTGCTTATTTTAAAAAGCAAGATTGAAGCATGACGTATTTATGTGTGTATATATGTAAACATGCACACGTGTGTGCACATGTATGTTAAAATATTTTTAAATTAATAAATGTATGTACTATAAAAGTCACCATTTAAAAGTGTATAATCTAGTGTTTTTTAGTGTATTCACAGAGTTGTGCAACCATCACCACCTTCTAATTTTAGAATATTTTTATTACCCGCCCCCCGCCAAAAGAAACCCTGTACCCATTAGCAATCACTCCCCATTTGCCTCTTCCCCCAACACTGGCAACTACTAATTTACTTTCCGTGTCTATGGATTTGCCTATTCTGGCCATTTCATATAAATGGAATTATATAATATATAGTCTTTTGTGATTGATTTCTTTCATGTAGCATTATGTTTTTCAGGTTTGTCTAAGTTATAGCATGTGTCAGTGTCTCCTTCCTTTTTATGACTGCATAATACTCCATGTATGGATATACCACAGTTGGCTGATCCGTTTGAGTTGTTCCCACACTTTGGCTAGTAATACTGCTATGAGCGCTGTTTTCACTTCTCAGAAAACTCCAACTCTTAGGAGTGGAATTGCTGGGTCATATGTCAGCTTTCTTTATCCTTTTGAGGAAACACATATTTTTAAAAAATTCAACATTTAATGGTAAATCTAATTTTAATTTTAATAATGATAATCGAGTTCTATCTGTTTGAAAGCCATTTTCTTTCTTTCTGGTTTTTTTTGTTTTGTTTTGTTTTGTTTTTTTGAGATGGAGTCTTGCTCTGTCGCCCAGGCTGGAGTGCAATGGTGCAATCTCGGCTCACTGCAACTTCCGCCTCCCAGGTTCAAGAGATTCTCCTGCCTCAGCTTCCCAAGTAGCTGGGATTACAGGCACGCGCCACCATGCCCAGCTATTTTTTGTAGTTTTAGTAGAGATGGGCTTTTGTCATGTTGCCCAGGCTGGTCTCAAACTCCTGACCTCAAATGATCCACCCTCCTCGACCACACCCCAAGTGCTGGCATTACAGATGTGACCCACCATGCCCAGCCATGAAAGCCGTTTATTTTCTGATCAGTGACAAAAGCAGCTCCAGGCCTTTACTTAATAGAACTTAGACTTCCAAGGTGGAGAGAGTTGTTTCCTTACTAATGGGATTGGTGCCATGGGATGCTCTGCCCTCTCATGTCTAAACCCACGGGAGGTCCATTGTCCAGGCCTTTTCTAGAGCCAGCCTTGGGTAGGCACCATTCAGGCCAATCATTTCCTCCTCACTGAGGTGAGAACACCTCTTCATGTACGTATTCTTAGTCATGCGTGTTGTCATGAGATCACACTTCATTAGAACTCTTTGGGCTTAGATTAGCAAGGAAGAGAACATTCAGAAATGGTAAGTGAATCATGCTATTTTTGGCTCTTCCCAACAATACCCTTGGGTAGCCTGAGGTGTCATAGCTCTGCCGTTATTAGGAAAATGATAGTCGTAAGTGTGCCTGGCTCTGTCTTTGTTTATTAAGATGACAAAGGCAGAAATCTCACAAGTGAATCAGCTTGGATTACCGACTCCGCAGGTCACAGTGGAAAATGGAACGAGGGACTGCGAGCGGCAGAGCTTTTTGTGGTACTCGGGGTGTTTTTTGCAAGGATTTTGTGCTGTCAAAAATAAGATGAGCACTGAGCTTCTCAGGATTGTGAGAACAACAAAGAAAACCAAGTGGAAGCTGCGCCTTGCACACTGGCCTCTCCTGCAGGAAATTCTCAACAGCCCTTTTAAAGTAATTTTAACAAAATCCAATCCCTCTCAGCGCAATTACTGTCAGAATGTCAAAGCAATGAATTTAATAGTGTTTTGATAGCAAAGACGGTATACTTTTTCTTTCTCTGATCTCTAGCTTTTTCTACTTTTGCCTCTCTCTCCTCAGGAATATATTTATAATCCAATAATGGCAAGGGCTCAGATCTTTTAAAGTTAGAGAAGATTGGAAATACACAGACAATTTAGGAAGATTTTTTTCACGTTTCCCTCTAAAAATCATGTTAATGTGTGTCACCGCCCATGGACATAGGTGATTAGGTGGTTGAGACCTCACATTAAAATGCTTGTTTAGAATATATTCATAGTGGCTTTAACGGAATGTCTTGACTTTCAAAGACTCTATACCACTAATTTTGGGTGTTCATATTTCAACTGACCACTGGTATGCTCTTTACTGGAGCCCTTTCTCATAAAGAATTTTCTCCTTTATGCTGCAAAGGTGGAATGAATTTCATAAATTATTTTGAGGTTAGAGTTTTCAAATGAATAAGAGACTATTGCATTTCAGAGAGGCCCTGGAGTTGCTGGTGGGAAGATTTCTGAGTACATATATTGGATCATGCAAAAGGATTCAGGATGATTTTTTTGTGGCTATATGTGTACAGTGATTTTAGGGGCTTTTGGTTGTGTGTGTGTGTGTGTTTGTTAGGGGATGCTTTAAAAATGCAGTTCCTGATTAGACTGATATTATGTTGTTATGTCATAATCAACTTAATGCTAGCAGAGCCCTCATTTCCTGTGGCATTAAATCGAAATAATTATTTATCTTTCCAGAAGTATTTAAACATCATTTAAAAGAAACAATAAATATGACAAGTAGGTTTTTTGTTTGTTTGTTTGTTTTTTCAAAGGAAGCTAAGCGTGTATAAAGCAGATTCGCTTTGCTGGCAGAGAACTTCCTATGAGACTAGACTTGCCACAGCCTCTGTGTCTAGGGCTGTTGTTCATTTTTACAAAGGTAGAGTGTGGTCTAACTTCTTTATTATTCTATTTTAGAATTGTCTAATCTTCTCTAAAATATAACAGGTTGCTTTTCCTTCCCCTAAACGTGCTCACCCAGCAGGATGCCAAAATCTGATGATTTGCCTATTGTATATAGAGCATCAACTCTTAACATGAATCACCTAGAACGCCGATTCTGCTGAGAGGCTAATTTGAGATTCATGTGTTCATTCAAAATGACCAAGTCCAATCAAACTATACAGAGAAAACACAACTGGATAATACAATACCACCATCCCTAAGCAGGAAGAGAGAAGCCATGGGGCTGCAGGACCAGGAGAAAGAGACACACGATCAAAGGGAGCCGGAGCCTGAGCTCGGATGTGTGTCAACACCGTGGCTCCCAGGGCCATGACCTTATCCATTCATCACTATGGAGAAAAGGGCGCTCTGCGCTTAAGAGGAAGGAGTGGAAGACAGGAGGCCCTTCTTTGTTCTTTTTGGCCTGACAAGAAGCAGGCCCAACCTGTGCTGGTTGGGGGGTTAAGAAGTCTGTTAACTTTCGGGTTTTCTTAGAGAGGAGAGGAAGGGGACAGCAGACAAGAGGGAACGATTTCTGCTCACATCCAGGAGCTGGATGGAATCCCAGGGCCTTCGAGCACATATCTGGAGGCACCAGTGACAGCAAAAGTTTTGTGTTTAATTGGCTTTTAAAAAAATCGCATTGGAAATGTGAGCTCTTGCAAAGCTCCAGCCCAACAGTTTCATGGATTGGGATGCACAGTGGTCTGCAGCGCTGACGGGAAAGCCAGACCCCCTTGTCCACGTGCTGGTTTGGCCACTCCAGAGTGGTGCTGGGCAAATCACTCGAGCTTTTGTACCTCCCTTTCCACAGCTACACAACAGGGAAAATGGATTCTCCACTTCACATGGCTGTTGTGAGGATTAGATAAGTCAGTCTGCATGAAGTGCTCAAAACCGAGACACTGTGTAAGGACTGAGTCCATGTTCTCTGTAATTACTACTGAGTCCAACCCACTCATTTTATCCACAGGAAGCTGAGGCCCACAGTTCTCTGTGCTCAGGGCCCCATAGCTGTTCTCTGCTTGTACTGCCCTTGTCTTTGGCTGAATTCTACTCATCCTTCAGGTCACAGCTCCAGGTTCACCTTCTCTGGGAAGCCCTCCAGGCTTGGTCCCCTGGCCATAGACTCCCAGCACCCTCTACTTTTCTTTCTGAGCACGTATCCTGTGGTTACTTCTCTCTATCTGCCTTCTGCACAAGCCACAGCTTAGCCCAGTGCTCAGCCCGGTGGGCACACAGTAAGACTTTGTTGAATGAAGGAAGGAAAATTGAATGAATACAGCTAGTGTCAGAGTTTGCACTGGGATGGAAGCTTTCTGGTAGCCAGTCCTATGTTCTGGAATAGTCCATATTCTCCCTGGAATTTCAAAGGAGTTTCTTCATTGACTTAGTGTCACTGTGTTTATTTTTTAGGTCACAATTTGTAGAGTGGCATCTTTCTAGTGAATGGGTCTTTCAGTTTTATAAACAGAATTTGTTTCTGGAACATTACGGGAACTCAATAAAGGTTTCATTTTGAATAAATAAATCGGGTTCATGGATAACACATTATTCTTGTATTTTAGCAAAATACCCATATTGTAAATAAATCAAGAATTTGCACATCATTTGCTTTTAATACAGTGCTTTTGAAGATAAGACCTAACCAAAAAAAAAAAAAAATCATGTTCCCTGCAAAATACCTGTTGCCTTGGGGAGTTATGTGCTTGGGGAGTTTGGGATGCTTTATTCTTAGTTTATTATTAAAATTCATCTTGTGACCATCCCCGTAGGCAAAACTTTTTCCATCAAACTTAATCCTGTCTGAGTTGGGTCTGTCCTTCCCTGGGCCCCTTCTCTCTTACCTTTCGCTGGGCAGGGGGGCATGCCCCCCAATACTGTTTGCTTATGGCCAAATTGATCACCTCTTTTAAGTATTTTCTGGAGTCTTAACTCTTCACCTTGTCTTAGAATCTTTCACTTTATTATCCTCACCTCCAGCCTCTCACCTCATAAATGGAGTGGCCCGCAAAGCCCTCAGGAATCCACTGTGGCATTTCCCGCTGCCAGTGGCCCCGCTGGGTAACCCTTCTCATGATGGCTGGGCTCCGGGGCAGAATTAGAAGCTCTGAGAGTTTAAATGACTTGCCCGGGCCTGGTTGGCGGGTCCATTAGAGAGAGCCAGACCCCAGCACCTGTCCTTACTCCCTTCCGCAGGCTCCCTTGCTTGACTCCCTGTCTTTGCTCAGCCTCCCCACTTGCGGTGTTCACTGGTTCTGCCACGTCTCATGCTCTCCTCCTCTTACCTCCTATCCTGATGCCTCAGTGTTACACCATTCAGTTCTTTGGACTCAACCCTGAGCGGCTCCCCCAGGCCCTTTCCTGAGTTCCTGCCCCTCAGCCTAGACCTCCTGGGTTGGGCATGGCCTGTGGAGGCCCAGGGGAGAGACTGCCTTCTCTTTGCCTTCTCCCATCCCACAACTCTGGATGCATGTGATGCATGCATGTGCGTGCACACACACACGTGCGCCCATGACCATATACACATGGCGCACTCTGACATATGAGAGCCCACACACGTGTGTATGCAACACATGTGCAAACTCACGTGTACGTTCATACACCCATGGATGTGTGCACATGCATGCACACACCCACACATGTACACTCTTGCTGTCCCCACGTGCATGCAAGGTCACATGAACATGTGCCAACACTTGCAGTGTGCACACACAAACTCATGTGCACTTACACACTCAGGCATAAACACACACACATACACACACACTCCTGCTTTCCACCTCCCCAGCACTGCTCCTGTCTGCCTCTTTGCTCCACAGACTTGGAGCAGCTGCCTTTCTGCGAAACCCCAGGGGCGGGGGAGCACCTGTATGTCTGTCATGGCAACAGGACCCTCCCTGACTCTCCTCCCTGCACCCTCTGTCCAAGAGGGCAGTGACTCAGTTCATGGCGGCCAGTCTCAGAACCTTCTAATTGACCATCTTGAAAGAGATGCAAGGAGAGTCCGTGTGGGCGGGTGGAGGGGAGGGGAAGGGGTTGCTTGGTAGCCTGTGGGGAACCTTGAATGGCTAGTCATGGCCTGTTTGTGTGCTGGTGCTTTTGAAAGAACTTCGAACAAAGGGCTGTGATTAGGTGATACCTAGAGGGTGTGGAGTCGTCTTCTCCCCGCAGGTCCTTTCCCGATCTCTGTAAAAACACCCTGCGCTTATCTCAACATCTGGTCTGTCTGCTGCCATGGGTCCCCTTTGAGCATTTCTCCCTGGAACTGCCTAATGAGCAGAGAAGGGTCCTGAAGCCTTCTGAGCCCGCACAGCGTCTCTCTAGCGTCCTCTTCTCTGCTGGGCTCCCTGCTCCTGCGTCACCGTGGCTTCTGGTTGGTGTATTGGTGCTGCCTGTTGTTCCCAAGACATCCCCCGCACCCCTGCGTCCTCACCCCCATCCCCCGCACCCCTGCGTCCTCAGCCCCAGCACTGTCCTCCCAACCCACCTTCCTGTGCTGCCTTCTTCTTTTTTTTTTTTTTTGATACGGAGTCTCACTCTATCCTCTAGGCTGGAGTGCAGTGGTGCAATCTCAGCCCTCTGCAACCTCCACCTCCCACGTTCAAGCGATGCTCGTGCCTCAGCCTCTCGCTGAGGCTACAGGCACCCGTCACCACACCCAGCATATTTTTGTATTTTTAGTAGAGACGGGGTTTCACCATGTTGACCAGGCTGGCCTTTAACTCCTGACCTCAAGTGATCCACCTGCCTCAGGCTCCCAAAGTGGTGGGATTACAGGTGTGAGCCACCATGCCCCACCCTGCGCTACCTTCTGTGACTTGTGCCACACCCCTTTGTTGCTCCTCCTATCTCCTCTTTGAAGGCCCATTGGCCAAGCAAAAGCAACTTCCCATCTCTCCCAGGGCCATTCTCTTCTCCTTTGTTTGTTCTCAGTTAAAAGTTAACACTGGGCAGGATGAGGTGGCTCACTCTGTAATCCCAGCACTTTCTGAAGCCAAGGTGGGCAGATCACCTGAGGTCAGGAGTTCAAGACAAGCCTGGACAACATGGTGAAACCCCATCTTTACTAAAAATACATAAATTAGCTAGGCGTGGTGGCACGTACCTGTAATCCCAGCTACTCAGGAGGCTGAGGAAGAATTGCTTGAACCCAGGAAGCACGGGCTGCAGTGAGCTGAGATTGCGCCACTACACTCCAGTCTGGACAACAGAGCAAGACTCTGTCTCAAAAATAAAAATAAAAAAAGTGAACACTGAATTTCCAGTTTATATGCCACAGGGGGAACTGTTCAGATGGCAGGACTGAAGGAAGATCCTCCCGCTTCCCTCTCCCTTCCATGAAAGAATTTAATCAGATCCAGGACCATTCATGTGGAGTGGGCATTCTCCTTCCCTCACCCCATCGTCATGTGCCGACCAGCCTGCCCTTCACTTTCCTTCCCGTAGGGCACGCCTCGCACTTCGCAGAGCCAAGTGTCTGGCTCTTGGGATGCAGCTAGAGTGAACATCAGGCTTTTCACGTGGACCGCAGGGAGGTTTTCTGATAGAGCCAGTATTCTGGATAATAGAGGCTTGCTCGTATTTTTTTTAAAGGTCCATTATAACACACTAACACTGAAACCTTATGAAGAAATTCGCCCCTTTTAAAACTTTCAGCTTTTATTTTAGCTTCCGGGTGTACATGTGCAGGTTTGTTACATGGGTATATTGTGTGATGCTGAGGTTTGGGGTACAGATTCCATCACCCAGGTACTGTGCATAGTACCCAACAGGCAGTTTTTCAACCCTTGTCCTCCTCTTTCCCACCCTCCTCTGGTAGTCCTCAGTATCTGTCGTTATTGTCTTTGGCTCCCACTTATAAGGAAGAACATGCAGTATTTGATTTTTTGTTTCTGTGTTAATTTGCTCAGGATAATGACTTCCAGTGGCATCCATGTTGCTGCAGAGGGCATGATTTCATTCTTTTTTTGTTTTTTTGTTTTTTTTTTTGAGGCGGAGTCTTGCTCTGTCGCCCAGGCTGGAGTACAGTGGCGCAATCTGGGCTAACTGCAAGCTCAGCCTACCAAAGTGGTGGGATTACAGGTGTGGGCCACCATGCCCCGCCCTGCGCTACCTTCTGTGCCTTGTGCCACACCCCTTTATTGCTTCTCCTAGCTCCTCTTTGAAGGCCCATTGGCCAAGAAAAAGCAACTTCCCATCTCTCCCAGGGCCATTCTCTTCTCCTTCACCTTTGTTCACAGTTAAAAGTTAACACTGGGTTTACGCCATTCTCCTGCCTCAGCCTCCTGAGTAGCTGGGACTACAGGCTTGTGCCACCATGCCCGGCTAATTTTTTTTTGTGCTTTCAGTAGAGATGGGGTTTCACCATGTTAGCCATGATCTCCTGACCTCGTGATCTGCCTGCCTCAGCCTCTCAAAGTGTTGGGATTACAGGTGTGAGCCACAGCACCCGGCCAATTTCATTCTTTTTTATGGCTGCATAGTATTCCATGGTACATATGTACCCCATTTTCTTTATCCAATCCACCTTTGATAGCACCTAGGTTGATTCCATGTCTTTGCTATTGTGAATAGTGCTGCAGCATCTTTTGGGTAGGATTATTTATTTTGTTACCTTCCTGTTTTATTCCAGGTGTCTCTCATTTTTTCTGCCTCTTTGGATCATTTGTATCCTCTTTGATCACTGTTGAGTAGCTGAGCAGACAGTCTGGGTTGCCCACTGTTCTGAATGGACTCAGGGACATAACTTCAGGGGGCTAAGGATGTCCCACAGTGAACTGCCTGAGTGAGGCACTTGGTTGTAGTCGTACCATTCTTAGTACGGATTGCTTAGGGAAGGAAAATGTATCCAAAAGCTGCTTTTATAAAAATTTATAGACAATATTTTTTAGAGCAGTTTTAGATTTACAGAAGACTTGCATAGAAACTACAAGAGAGTTCCTGCACACCGTCCCCCCACCCGCATTTTCCCTGTTACGAATATCTTGTGTTCCCCTGGCACATTTGTTACAATGGATGAACCAGTATGGATACAGTCTTATTAACTAAGGTCTGAGTTTACCTTAGGGTTCACTCTGTGATGTGCAGTTCTATAGATTTTGATAAATGCACAGTATGATGTAACACCACTACAGTATCGTAATAATTTCAACACCCTAAAACCCTTCTATATTCCCCTCTATTCATCTCTCCTTTCTTCCCTCCCACACGCCAACCCCTGGCAGCCACTGCTCTTTTTACCATCACCATAGATTCCCAGAATGTCATATAGTTGGAGTCAAACAGGATGTAGCCCTTTCTGACCAGCTTCTTTCAATTAAAAGCATGCATTTGATGTTCCTCCATGTCTTTCCAAGTGAATCACACAATTTTTGGCTCAATATCTTATCTGTTTTTATCACTGAAGATAAAAAGATATTCTTTAATTTAATTTATTTTATATTTTTTTAATTTAATTTAATTTATATTTTTTTCTTTTTCTTTTTTATTTTTTGAGATGGAGTCTCACTCTGTTGCCCTAGGCTGGAGTGCAGTGGCACAATCTTGGCTCACTGCAGCCTCCATCTCCTGGGTTCAAACGAGTAGCTGGGATTACAGGTGTGCTCCACCTAATTTTTGTATTTTTAGTAGATACGGGGTTTCACCGTTTTAGCCAGACTGGTCTTGAACTCCTGACTTCAGGTGATCAACCCGCCTCAGCTTCCCAAAGTGCTGGGATTCTGGGTGTGAGTCACCGCGCCTGACCTTATTTCTTTTTATTACTGAATGTGCCATTATTTGGATGTGCCAAAGTTTGTTTA
Organism: Macaca fascicularis; assembly: GCF_037993035.2. Classification (NCBI taxonomy): domain Eukaryota; kingdom Metazoa; phylum Chordata; class Mammalia; order Primates; family Cercopithecidae; genus Macaca; species Macaca fascicularis. The sequence continues at coordinate 14,948,511 of NC_088377.1, read as the reverse complement.
TCCATTCTGCTACTGAAGGACATCTTGGGTGCCGCCAGTTTGGGGGAAAGAATGATTGAAACTGCTATAAACATTTATGTCCATAAGTTTTCCACTCATTTGGGTAAATACCTAGGTAAAAGCTATTTTTAAAAATGAGATTTTAGTTCCTTTTTTCCTAAAGTCTGGAGGAAAGTATTCTCCCTCTTCCTTCCGGATAAGTTACAAAGGACAAAGCAGGAAGTGGAATAAAGCCAAAGGCTATTGAATGTTCTTTTATTTTTTATTTTTATTATTATTATTATTTTTTGAGACAGAGTTTTGCTCTGTCACCCAGGCTGGAGTGCAGTGGCGTGATCTCGGCTCACCGCAAACCCCACCTCCCAGGTTCAAGCGATTCTCCTGCCTCAGCCTCCCTAGTAGCTGGGATTAAAGGCATGCGTCACCACGCCAGGCTAATTTTATATTTTTTTAGTAGAGACGGGATTTCTCCATGTTGGTCAGGCGGGTCTTGAACTCCTGACCTCAGGTGATCCGCCCGCCTCGGCCTCCCAAAGTGCTGGGATTACAGGCGTGAGCCACCAAGCCCAGCGTGAGTGTTCTTTTCTTGTGCGTGGGTAAGTACACTGATCTCCTGGACAGAGACAAAAGTAGCTCACCCTCCCATGAACTAGCCACGGAACCTTTAGGCCATTGGATTGGTTGTCACTGAAATCTTTTAGAAATCTGGACAAATAACCAAGGTTAACCAGGTGTATTCTGTGCATTTTTCTTAGGGGATAGAGTTGGTTATAAAGGGATGCTATGGGTGGGAAGATAGTGACTTTGAACTGATTTTATTTTTTTCTCAGTTTGCCTAATAATTATTTTTAATATGTCCTGCCCTAGTTTTAGGACGTTTCCTAGATTTTAAAAGCGGGTATTGTTTTTCTTTTGCATTTTCTCTTATTTTTGGTCTTTTGTTTATATCATTCTTCTAATCACTGTGGTTGTTCTCTAGGCTTTTGTGGCCCCAGAATTACCCAACTTAGTTTTATTGTTCTTGGCAGTTGCTGTCTTTTACCTCGCCTCTTTAGGATGTTTTTCCCCCACACTATTTGTTCTGAACCAAATTTCTCCTTTAATGCCTTAGTGTGGCTTCCCTTCTTCCCAGGCAAAGAGGCTTTATTTCATTTGAAACAAACCGTGGCCTTCCTTTAGATTTAGAGAGTGCTGCTGTTTATAATCAGGGTTCACGGAACAACAGTTTGGGATATTGCTGGCATACTATTTTGTGTATGCATGTGTGTGTTTTGGAATTACCGTATATGCTTGAATAGAAGTCAGGCTGGTATTACGTCTTCAGTATCTTCAGAAAAGAGGAAGTGCCTTACAGAGTCCTTGCAAATCTCTCATATGATAAGGACACAATTTCAATGATAGTATTTTATTTTCAATAACAAAGTACTAGTTAGAGAAGACACATAAACCTTTATTTGGCTCACTGATGACTTTGGGTGCTCTAGAAATCACGCGAGGAACCCAGTAGGAAGGAAGGTAAAAGCATTTATGTGGCTTTAATAATAACTTCTAGAGATATGGCCTCTTGATTGGGAGAGTTTGAGAGGCCAGTCTCAAAACAGTTCACTGAGTGGTTAATTTATGGCGATTTTAAATGGGTGCGTATGATTTGGGATAAGATTTCCAGCAAAGGCATCATATGCAAATTAAAAAAAAATACTTTATCTCAAATATCCAGTCACCTGAAAGATCATGTTACATTGAAACACTGCACAAAGACTCAAAAAGTCATCCTGGTTCTGCCTGTGACTAGTTTGAATAAAATTGTTTCATGAAATGTGACAGCGTGGAAACAGTATTTCTTAAATTAACTATGTTAACATTTTAATATATGGTCTTAAATAGGATGATGCAGCTTTGAAGATAAGTGGTATCAATAGTCATTTAATAATTCTATTGCATTCCTAAAAAGTATACGTTTGCGTTTTCCAAAAACCTTTTACTGAGGGACAAAGTCTTCCTATTGGAAAAGCAAGGAGGTCACCTTATATTTGGAGTCACCCTGTATTTGGACACGTGTGATGCCTTTACAAGGCACGCAGTTTTGAAGTATTCTGTGCATTGTTTCATTTGGAGTGAAGGGAAAATATACAATTCTTCTTCCCATTTGTGGGCGCACTGGATTGGGCAATGTCAGTTTATATCCCCAGTTTGAACGCGGATCTTCCTTCTCAGCCAGCACCCAGCCCTAAGGCTATCGGTAATTTTGAATCCGTTGGACACTTTTTAGAGTTCACCCTTTTTTTTTTTTTTTCTGCGTTTGGCTCCTTAATTCTTACCATCCTGTAGTCCTGCCCTTCCTGTGACAACAGCCTGGCTGACATAACCCCTGCCCACCCCTGCACCTGTCCTTTCCCAGTTTACTGTGAACGCCAGTGTTCGCCACTAGCCTGTTGGTCTTTCCCCCGCACCAGTTCTCTGCCCTCACCTTGACAATCTCACATCCTTTCAAGGCTTCAGCGTCCACCCATATTGAGGTTGAAAACTGGTAGCCTGCAGGCCATATCTTGCCTGCAAGGGTGGGGTTTATGGTTGTTTTAATATGAGTTTGTTGCCAACATTTAAAAATTGAGATCAAATCTGGACCTCTGGCTTCTTTTGGAGAATGAGGTGAGCTGGCAGTGCTGGGACCAAGCCGTGAGCAGGTGTCCCCGTTAAGTGGGGCACTGCTGTCCTGTTTGCCACAGCCAGTCCTAGCTACCGCTCCTTTTTGTTTTGGACATTGACGTAGTGTATCAGTTGCTGTTTTTGTTTTAACATGATTACGCCATTCAATTCCCTACAGTAGAGATAAGAGGAAAAAGAAACATTTCTCTTGCCTATCTCTCTATTCAAAAGTGAGAAAATAAAAGCCGGATCAAGAATGGTATGTTTAAAAACAATGGAAGAGAATATGTGTTTGTGTGTGTGTGTGTGTGTTTGTGTGTATGTGTGTGTGTAAGAGTATTTTTATACGGTTAACATTCAAGGTGTGTCTGAGTTGGCATGCTACAATTTAAGATGCCAGAGCTGATCATAATTGACCTAGATGGTTTTGATGTCCAAGTATATTCTTTTGCCCACATAAATACTTCTGCTTCTGAAATCTCAAATGATCTCATTGGTAATCTGGACTCATTGGTATTTACTGAGTACCTGGAACGTGCAAAGGTACTGGGGTACAGTGGGAAGCAGGGCAGACACGTTTCCTGCCTTCTGGGAGCTTACAGTCACAGGTGCAGACACCAGACACCTCACACTCAACATGACCCTGGGCTCATTTCTCCCTTCCACCTCCTCCCGTCCTCTCAGTGTCAATGCATGGCATCACCTAGTATCTAATTAGCAATCTTCATTCCATCTGGAACTTAGTTCCCCCTAGCTCTGTAAAGTTAACATAGTCTCGGGCATGACACCAGGAATTAGGACACCAACATCTTTGGAGTCCATTATTGTGCCCATGATAATATCTACCTGCTAAATAGATTAACTCATCCTCACCTGCCAGTTTGTCATGACCCTTGGGCTCCAAACATGGAGGTCATTGCACTCATCAATTAAGTTGGCTTTCACATGTTTTTTTTTTTTTTAAATTGCTTCCCCAAATCTGAGGTTGCTCCCAGTGTCACCAACCCAGGGCCACATTCGTATGGAATATTTCCCTGGCCCCTCAGGCTGCGCCATCTTGAGTGATGTGCTCCTCTCTCCCCACACCCTGGTTCTGCTTAACTTCCAGGTTCCGGTTTAGGTCTTGCTTTCTCCAGAAACTTTTCATGATCCCTTCTGTCCTCTTTGCTCTCTGTCGTCTCTGAAATTCTTCAGCTTTTATAGTCTACAGCAATTAATTGTTAATATATCATGTCTTTTAAATATTTACTTGTTGATTGAGTTTTGGCAGAAAGCTTTACGGGTTGGTTAGAAGTGACTCTAAAAACAGTTCATTGCCCGTCAGAAGCAAAATGTAATTCCATTATTTCGAATGCTTATCTGAAATGTTGTGTGGTTTTGTTTATTTCAGAGACTTGAAGATAGAGAATTTGCTACTAGATGAAGACAATAATATCAAGCTGATTGGTATGACTTTTTTTTTTTTTTTAAAGCAAAATTATCTTTTAAGTGTTGTGTTGTCAGTTCTCAACTTTGAAAAATATCCATGGTCTATCTCTAATACCCAGACAATATTCTAGATTATCTTCTTTTACCTCCAAAATTTAATAATGGTTTTGAAAATGGATCATGTGTTTCCTTGTCTTATTCAAACTATAGCTTCTCCATAAATTCAGATGGAGCTGACCTTTTGTAGAATTTATTTTTATTTGGATTAAGCGGAAAACTTCTTAAAAATAGTGAAAGATAGTTTGGCTCAGAAATGCTTCCCATAGCTTTGTCATATCTCATTCCGCTTCTCGGTGAATGCAGGGATGCCTAAAATAAGGGGGAATGCAATTGACCTTCTCTTTTTAATATAATCTTTATTCAGGCTCGTTGGTACAATGGGAGCTGTGCAGAGAAGTCCCCACAAAGGGGTAGTTAGAAGTCTGAACCAATCAGAAGGAAGCTACAAGATGGAGCATCATAATTGGTTCATAATTCAGGGTCCATAGCAAATGCACTGCATGACTCATTTTCTAGACGAATTCAGGTGGTTCTATTGTTGTTATTGTCTCCCTCTGTGGTTGCTCTGGGCAGAATTCAGGGCATCATTTTTATATCCAGATACTAGATGGCACCATCTTTTATTCCTCTCTCTCTTTTCTTTTTCTCCCACCTGAAGTGCAAGTAATTTCTTTCACCTCAATGGCTTGAAAAGACTTTATAGGAGGGGAAAAGAAGAGGATCAATAGGACTTTGTGAATTTAACGTTTATGCCCAAGAAGGAACTTTTGTTTGACAAATGCTGAAAGTCATTACAAGATTCTCCAAAACACATCATTAAAATGACTTATTCGATATTTTGGGATTACAGTCAGCTCCCAATTCAGAACCAGGCAAGAGACTGCACAGACTCTGGATAATTAAACACCATTGATAGGTGTTGATGGATACACTTACTATTAGAAAGTTAACGGTGAAGAGGAAACCAATTTTTCCCCAAAAGCATTTAGGAGAATCTATTCTTAGAAGATTCTTAGATAATTCAAATGATTTTCTTTTTCTTTTTCTTTTTTCTGAGATGGAGCCTCCCTCTGTTGCCCAGGCTGGAGTGCAGTGGTACAAATCTCAGTTCACTGCAGCCTCTGCCTCCCAGGTTCAAGGGATTCTCCTGTCTCAGCCTCCCGGGTAGCTGGGATTACAGGCGCCCACCACCACACCTGGCTGATTTTTGTATTTTTAGTAGAGATGGGGTTTCACCATGTTGGCCAGGCTGGTCTCAAACTCCTGACTTCAGGTGATCTGCCCACCTTGGCCTCCCAAAGTGCAGGGATTACTGGCGTGACCCACCACACCTGGCTGATTTTCTTTTTGTTACATTGTTTTACTGTTGCATTTACTTGTCTTGAGGGCCAAATGCATAAGCCAGAAAACAAGGCACTGGTATTGAAATGCTTGCAGGAAGTCTGTCTGGTCCTCATTTCCGAGATCTGGAGGGTTAAACAAAGGGGCCTCCTGGTGTGCGGTAAGGAATGGAGGAAAGGAGTTTTTTGTTTTAGGTTCCCTGTAACTGTTCTTTGGAAAATGCGGAGGTGACAGTGATAAAGTTGTCGTAACAGCACCAGAGACTGTAAGAGAAAAAACTTTGTAACAGCAGTATTTATATGACAATAAAAGTTAGAATAGGCCAGGCGCAGTGGCTCACACCTGTAATCCCACTTTGGGAGGCCGAGGTAGGCGGAGCACGAGGTCAGGAGTTCAAGACCAGCCTGACTAACATGTAAAACCCCCATCTCTACTAAAAATGCAAAAATTAGCCAGGCGTGGTGGTGCACGCCTGTAATCCCAGCTATTCAGGAGGCTGAGGGAGGAGAATCGGTTGAACCTGGGAGGCAGAGTTTGCAATGAGCCAAGATCGTGACACTGCACTCCAGCCTATATGACAGAGCGAGGCTCCGTCTCAAAAAGACTGAGGCTGGTGAGTCGTGTAAGGTGCAGACAGAGTTTCCACATCTCAGGTGGGCATTGCCCATCCTGTTTCTTTCCTTCCCTCTTGCCCCTCTGTCTCCTCTGTGCTTGGTGTCTCTGCTTTCTCCTTACGTGGTAGCCCTAGGTGACCATCGACAGAACTGTCTTGTGGAATAAGCGATGGTGAAATGCACAGACCTTTTTATTGGGTGGACGTTTGCTCTGGGGATTCTAGAAAAACCAGTCATTTCACTGCTGCAATCAGTGGATCCTTTTATAAGGGGCTCACAGATTGGTTGAATAACAGAACCTCTTAGAGGAGACCTGTCTGAGTCAAGTGAGGAAATCATACACCTAAATGAGAGCCCGCCCCTTCCCCTCTTGCTGCACGTTATGGTCACTCTTTGGGCGCCAGGAACCATTTTATTCAAATCCCACAGAGTCATCGCCTCTCTGCTGGCAATGTCTGGATGGGCACTGCAAAGACATTTTAGGTCTTTGGAACAAAATCGGCCCCTTCAGAAAGCAGGATGCCCGCACCTGCTAGAAAGGAGGCAGTGACCATTGGATTTCCCTTTGTTAATGGTGCCCATTTGGTTGCTGGTTCTCTCCTGAGCAGTGGAAACTGAGGAACCCTACCTCACACCTCCCCCAAGAGAGACCTTAGACTATCCCTGAGGGCTGGTGGGAACTGCATTTGGTTAAGAAAGAACCGCATTTCCGCATTTCCGGAAGGCCTGGAGGGAGAGATGAAGGCCCAGTGTCTGTGAGGTTTCTTGCCCCTGGGTTGAGCAATTTGGATCAAAGGTCTTCCAACTCCTGTCTTTTTTTGTAACTTGAAAGCTCTTTGAACCTTCTTTTCTTCAAAGGCATTACCTACTTGTTTTTTTTCAAAGGTGATTATAGCTATTATGATTGCCTCTTAATAGTTTCTCTTTCTTTGAAAGAATTCGGTTTAAATAAATCTACTTAAGCCATGTTTCAAATTAACTAGAATTACCAGGAGTAAGATTTGATTTAATCAGAAGGTTTTTTTTCCCTTTTTAAAAAAAGCAGTCTGATGTTTGGTAAGTTAAATCTTAAAAGGGAAGAGGGGCAACTTAGAACTGAGTTTTGCACTTCAGTATTCCAAAGCAGGTTCACTTGGGCGTTTTGTGAGATTCATCCTGTAGCTCTCAGAAAATTGAGTGGTTGTTGGCTGATATATTTACCAAACCTAATTGAGACAGACCCATGTGACATTGCTGGGAGGTGGCCTTCTCTCAAGTTCCACAATTCCAATTATAGGCAGATGTGTACAGTTTTAATAATTACAATTATGAATGTGAAGCAAACTGGTTGTTTTTCTACAAATATATTTTAAATCAAACCCTTTCGGCTAGATCAACATAAGTTGCTTAACATGCAGGTTCTATCTCTTCCACCTCCCAAATGCCCTGCTAAGTTATCTTCTTGAAACTGTGCTCAAGATAAGGCCAGACTGTTCCCAAACTTGCCTGGGATGGTGGAGGGTGATCTGACCTCTTATCTCTCCCTCTGCCCTCTTTGAGAACAAGTCCTTCTTTTTGGACCCCAGGTCTTGGAGAGGTGAGGAGGTGAACAAAACGAGGCAGCCCTTTGCTGTGACGGGAACGCTGTTGAGATTAGGAACGGAGTCTTTTGCTTTGATCTCAGAAGTTTAGAGATAACAATTTCTAGGACTCTGATGAAACTGGGCCTCCTCAACTATTATTGTCTTTATTTGATGGTGCTGTCTCTCACAGTGGGTGCTCCTCACACGTTTGTGTGTTCATTAACATTCTTTTAGGTTCATTTTCAAACTGAAAGCAGTCAAACAACCCTCCAATTTAAAGCACAATATTATTTTTCTTCTCCCCCCACCTTTCTTTTTGAGATGGAGCCTCGCTCTGTCTCACAGGCTGGAGTGCAGTGGCGCAGTCTCGGCTCACTGCAACTTTTGCCTCCCGGGTTTAAGCAATTCTCCTGCCTCAGCCTCCCGAGTAGCTGGGACAACAGGTGTGCGCCTCCACACCTGGCTAATTTTGTATTTTTAGTAGAGACAGGGTTTCGCCATGTTGCCCAGGCTCGTTTCGAACTATAGCCTCAGGTGATCTGCCCACCTTGGCATCCCAGAGTGCTGGGATTACAGGCATGGGCCACTGCCCCCGGCAGATTTTTCTTCTTATAAAAATATTCACGCCCTTTTCTTCCCGCTTCAGTGATCCTGAGGGGTGGGGTCTGAGAACAGGGTTTCTCAGGTTCTTTTTAACTGATATCTCCTCCTAGTCTCCCACACCCATGACTCCTGAAGGATTTACCTTGGACACGGTTTTTGGGGCCTATGGAAGCTGGCTGGGTCGATGGGAAAGGTGTAGGGGGAGAGTTGGGGAGGGAAGAGTAAGGGAGTCAAGGAGGCGAAGGGGAGGGAGGTTAAGAGAGAAAAATGGAATCGTAAAAAAACAAAAGAAGAGTTCAGTGTTTGAACATGCAGCATGCCTGGTTGGTTTGTTTGCCATTCCCTCTTGTAGTTTGGGCTGAAGAGTTTGGGTGATATTTAGAGCCTTCAAGAGTTTTCTGAGCTCTGCTTAGATGGGATCCTCTTTAGAAAAGCTTAACGCAGTGACTTTGGAAAAACATTTTGGCTGTGACATCGTGAACTGCACAGACTGGACTGTATCTCTCCTCCCCTGAGATTTCCTACAACGTTCCTAATGGTCATGTGTCCTGCAGGTGGAGACACGTTTGAGTGAGGTGAAAATACATTCGTGAAACTAGACATAAATACTGCCGATTGAGAAAGTGCGAGAGTTTTGTTCAAGACTGGAAGCCTGTCTCTGCCTGAGCCCTGCAGCCTGAGTCTTCTGTTTGAGGGGGATGGACCATAATATTTACACTGAAGTTCAAAGGATGAACTGTGATCTTAATTCTGAGATCAACAAAGATTAAGGAAAGATTCAGATGAGGGCATAAGAGTAACAACTCTCTAATTACCTGTCAGTTTCAGTATCTTTAAGATCAAAAGGTAAACATGGCGCAGAAGGCATAATAGACCCAAAGTCACTGATGCACTGGGCTTTCTCCCCCCTTTTCCTGGGTATGTTAATTATCCAGGAACAAAGCGGTGCCATGAGGTTGCTTAGTCTAGTTTGCATTGCCATCTTTCTTTCTTTTTTTTTTTTTTTTTGAGACGGAGTCTCGCTCTGCTGCCCAGGCTGGAGTGCAGTGGCCGGATCTCAGCTCACTGCAAGCTCCGCCTCCCGGGTTCACACCATTCTCCTGCCTCAGCCTCCTGAGTAGCTGGGATTACAGGCGCCCACCACCACGCCTGGCTAATTTTTTTTTTGTATTTTTAGTAGAGATGGGGTTTCACCGTGTTAGCCAGGATGGTCTTGATCTCCTGACCTCGCGATCTGCCCGTCTCTGCCTCCCAAAGTGCTGGGATTATAGGCGTGAGCCATCACGCCTGGCCAACATTGCCATCTTTCTGGTGCTACTTTTCCAGCCAACATTCAGGGTTGTCTAAACTGCTGGGTATATTTTCCCCCTCTTCAAGTCACTATATGTGCTGCATATCTTTGGGGCAATTTTTTTTTTTTTTTTTTTGAGACAGAGTCTCACTCTGTTGCGCAGGCTGGAGTGCAGTGGCACGATCTCGGCTCACTGCAACCTCGCCTCCTGGGTTCACGCCATTCTCCTGCCTCAGCCTCCCGAGTAGCTGGGACTACAGGCGCCCTCCACCTTGCCCGGCTAGTTTTTTGTATTTTTTAGTACAGTCGGGGTTTCACCGTGTTAGCCAGGATGATCTTGATCTTCTGACCTCGTGATCTGCCCATCTCGGCCTCCCAAAGTGCTGGGATTACAGGCTTGAGCCACCGCACCCGACCATCTTTGGGCAAATTTTTTCATGAAATGAAAACATTCAGCTGAAAAAGTCAACTGTAAGTGGCTGGATTGCATGTCACTGAGGGTGACACCGGCAGCCAGAGATAATCAGTCTTCCTTCATTTTTTCCCCACTTGGCGGCTTGGAAGCTAACTCCAATCCCCTCTGCCTGTTCTTTCTTCCTGCCTTCATCCTAGAAAGCGAATTCTCTCTTTTTTTCCTCGATGACTCATTTACAAGATTGGATGGAAATAGGTTTTAGTTCAGCATACTGTTTGCTCTAACTGGCTTTAACAGTGAGGCCCGATGTAAAATGCTCTCAGCTAAGCCAGGGAACCGCCACTGACATTCTTTTGCCTTGAGTCTCCTATCCAGACGTTGTGGTTTGCAGCTGCTACGGTTTTCTTTAGGATGCTAAATGATGTGTTAGCCTGAGAGAATGTTTCCTTTCCTGCTGCCCTTTTTAGTTTTCCTTTTTTTTCTCCCTCTTCATTTCCGCAGTTTTCTAATTCGGAGCTTGTTTTGTTCACCTCTCTTTGCAGACTTTGGTTTGAGCAACTGCGCAGGGATCCTGGGTTACTCGGATCCGTTCAGCACGCAGTGTGGCAGCCCTGCCTACGCCGCACCTGAACTACTCGCCAGGAAGAAATACGGCCCCAAAATCGATGTCTGGTCCATGTGAGTTATCGAGCTTCTGAACGTCAATGTTCCTCCTGCTGTCTCCACCGTGCCTTTCTTAGAAATCATGCTTGAGTATTGGATGGCAGGCACAGGTGACAGGCCCAGGAGTACGCTGTCAGGGATTCTTTGGGGCCTGGCTTTCCATCTCTGTTCCTTCTGTTTTGGTCTGCACGAACTGTCAGAATGGCCTTTACCAAAATTCAGTGCGGTGCTGAGGAGGGGAGAAAACCACGTCCTGCCCTCACAGAGCTCACATCCTGGCTTTGCGACTCATTTATGCCCCTTCCTCTGGCCCTTAGTTTCCCATCACCCTCTGTGTGAAGCTCCATCCTGCTGCCCGGCCCGTGCTCCTTGCGGGACTTGCTCGCCCATCTCTCCTGCCCCCTGCCCTGCTCACAGTTCTTCAGACACGTCGGCCTCCCTTTTGTCTCTCCCACCTCTGGGCTTGTTGTTTTTTTTGAGACAGAGTCTTGCTCTGTCGCCCAGGCTAGAGTGCAGTCATGTGATCTCAGCTCACTGCAACCTCCCCTTCCCAGGTTCAAGTGATTCCTCTGCCTCAGCCTCCCAAGTAGCTGAGATTACAGGCATGCGCCACCATGCCCAGCTAATTTTTGTATTTTTAGCAGAGACGAAGTTTCACCATGTTGGCCAGGCTGTTCTTGAACTCCTGACCTCAGGTGATCCACCTGCCTTGGCCTCCCAAAGTGCTGGGATTACAGGCGTGAGCCACGTGCCCGGCCATGCACTTGTGATGCCTGGGATGCCCTTTCCCAGCCCTTTGGATGGCCTGCACATTCCCACATCCCTGTCTCAAGCCAGTGGCGCCACTGCCGAGATCATCTCTGAGCTCCCTACCAGAGAGTCCCCCAGAGTCTCTCCTCACCCTTTCAATTTCCTCCTCGGCACCTCTCAAAGCCTGTCCTTTTCCGGTTTTAAATCCGTGCCTCCCCTGTCTCCCCAGCCAGCAAGGACTCTGCACGAGGGGAGGGAATTGGTTGGTCTGGTTCACCGTTTTGTTCCCAGGGTCTGGTAGAGGAAGGGCCACCAGGGGTAAGCACAATGAGTATTTGAAGGTGAATCTTCAGTTGCACCAAAGGTAGAGCCTGGGTCCCCCATGGTCCCAGTGAGTCACCCCCTCCACCATCCCCTGTCAGTGACGGTCCAGGGTCAGTTCAGAGTCTTGGATTCTGGGATAGGATTCAACCCTTTGCCACAGGGAAATGGGCTCTAGACAGAGTGAGGTTCTGATTAAGATACAGACGAGAAAGGCTCGTTTGCATGAAAGGTGTGTTGATCCGGAGTATTTCTGGAATTCCCCTGCCTCTCTTCATATCCACTGTAACCCCCTTGTTCAGGTTGGCAGAGAAGCTAACGCTTGCTTAGTGCTTGATGTGTGCCAGACACCATGTCACTTAGTTTCACAATGACCCAGTGCAATCGTTACTCTCTATTACCCTATTTTATGGAAGAAGAAACCCATCATAAGAGAAATAAATAAAATTGCCCAAGGTCATAGAGCTGCTAAGTGGTGGAGTGGAATTTGAACCAAGCAGTGTCCTTTCAGGGTGTCAAGATACAGCCCCAGCTCTCCAACGTGGCTTGCGTGGGGGGGCCCTTGCTTGCCCTGTGGCCTTGTTGAAGGCATGCCCCCTCCCCTTCTCTCCCCACCCATTCTCTGGCTAACCCAGCATTGTTTCCTGTTCCCTGAACACAGCCTGCGCTTGCTACATACCAGCCCTTACATGCACCGTTCCTTTGGCCTGGAACCCTCTTCTTTTCCCTCTTGAGTTGCTGGGTGCTGGTTCCTCTGGGCAGCCCTCTGTGTCTCCAGCCAGCTGGCTTTGAGGCACTCCCATGTCCCCTCCAGCCCCCCACTCTCTGTGTTCCTGGCCCTCACCGTGAGGTCTTTGTCCACCTGCTGGAACCCTCTGGGCTGTAGCGGAGGGGCAGGGACCGCTTGGCTTGCTCCCAGAATTTCCTCAGCACCTGGTGGAACCTGGAGGAGGGGACAGAGGAAAAAAAGAAGGTGGGAAGGAGGAAAGAGGAAGGAGAAAGGAAAGAAGGAAAGGAGGAAGGGAGGGAGGAAGGAAGAGAAAAGGGAAAGAGGGACAGAGGAGGAAGGAGCAGGTGTTTCATCCAGGGAAACAGAATCTGGCAGGTCAGGGCTGAAGCTGGCCAAGAAAGCAAACAGAGGAATGTGGGTCAGTTCAAGGCTCTAGAAACGAGAGGAGCTGAGGATGTTCCGGTTGGAGATTGAGAAGAAACAGAGACCAGAACAAGATGTGGAGAGAGAGGGAATTCCCGGAACTTTCCCAGAAGGGGCCAACTCTTCTGGAACCCTGGCTAAGAGGACCTGCTTGTCAGCGAAGAGGTGAAACAGGTCAGGAATCAGCTTCTACTCCTGAGCAGGCTGGGTGCCCTGGTTAGTCACCCATGATCCTCAGGACAGTCCTGTGAGGCACATCTCTTGCCCCCGGTTTGCACAGATAGAAGAGAGTGATGAGTGCTGCCTAGAGGCACACGTGAGCCCGAATGTAGTGGAGCTGCCCATTGCTGAAGCCTGGGCTCCCAGTTACTTCGCAGGTGTGGTCTGGTGTGCAGGCTGCATATGGGGTGTGTGTGGTGCGCTGATGACGGGCCCAGGTGGGCTGGGGTCATGTAGAGCTAGTGGAGTGGAGCAGCAGAGGATGCCTTCTCTTCTAGGGCATTGCTAGTCATAGACTTCCCTTCTGAGAAGGCCTCTGAATCCCCCTCAACACAGCCCCTCCCAGCAGCTAATACCAGTGGATCAGAGTTGTATATGGGAGGAAATCCATTATGGATTTCTTCCAACCCTTAAGAACTCTCACAGGTGTCTGGCACAGTCTTCCCTCGATAAATATGCATTGAGTGGATAAATATGAATATGTGAGTCTATAATCACTTTCTTAACAGCTAGAGAACTCATTTATGCTAAATGGGAAGCTATGAGAGGAAGAATTTGTGCGTGCGCGCGTGCGCGCGCGCGCACACACACACAAGCACAAAAGGCTATGGGAGCCTGAAAGACCAAGAGGTCCCCTGTCTTAGTCTGTCTTTTCTTGCTGCAAAGGAATACCTGGGCTGGGTCATTCACAAGGAAAAGAGGTATATTTGGCTCATGGTTCTGCAGGCTGTACAAGAAGCATGGTGGCAGCATCTGCTTCTGGTGAGGCCTCAGGCCGCTTCCACTCATGGTGGAAGGTGCAGGGGACCAGTGTGTGCAGAGATCACATGATGGGAGAGGAAACAAGAGAGAGGGAGGGTGCCAGGCTCTTTGTAATGATCAGCATGGATTGACTCATCCTAGCCGCCTAACAACCCTTCAAGGTAGTGCTGTGTTACTCCCAATTTAAAGGTGTGGAAACTGAGGCATGAAGAGCCTCAGCCACTTGCCCACATGATACACCAGCGTGTGACAGAGCCAGGATTTGACCTATGTGGTTTGCCTCTAGGCCTCTGAGTCACCACCCTCTGCTGCTTCTATTACGTTGTACTTCCCCTGGTGGAGTTTACATGCTAGAGGGACAAACAGCCGGTATTTTAAAACGCTATAAACTGAGTGTGGTAACGTCTGTGGAGGAAGTGAGAGAGATTCAGGTAAGAAGATGGAGTAGCCTCTTGAGGAGAAGACTTCAAAGCCAGATCCTAAAGATGAGAAGGAACCAGCCACGGGAAGAGGAAGGTGTCAGGGAAGAAGGCCAGGAAAGGTCAAAAGTAAACTGGTGAGAAATAAAACAGATTTTTTTTGTTATGGCAGCCCTAGTACACATGGCTGCACAGCTGGGTTAAGTCAGGAAGGCATCTGTAGGCAAGTTTGATCTGTTCCTGAAAGATGAGTGGAGTTGGCCAGGTGGAGAACGGGCAGGGAAACGTTCCAGGCAGAGGGAACAGCATATGCAAAAGGCTGATAGGTGTGACACATCTCATTTCTCTTCCTCTTAATTTTGGCAAAAACATAAAACTTCAGTACCTTTTAAGAGATAATTTTCTACTGCTTTGAAGTGTTGTGTCTGAGATTCGGGTTAGGTTTCTGTTTGGTGCCCATGACTTTGCTGGCAGAAGTGGAGATGGAAAACCCAAAGTGAATTTAATGTAGAAGGCTGTTTAAAATGAGAGTGAAAATGGAACTGATTTTCTCACCGGGTTAGACACTGTTATTATAAAATGGCTTCTCTCTTTATGGCTCTGAAACAAAAACAGAATGAAGAGTTCACTTCCAAAAGCGCAAACTCCCCTCCTGGAGGCTTTGGACCTGATGGATGGCAGGGACTTTATCCACAACTTCTGAGATGGATTTAGGAAGAAAATCAGCCTGTCACTGAAAGAAACCTTGGGAAAGAAAGCGCTTCCCTACTAATAGGGCCCCCAGGACCCTCCTCCAGTGAAGCCATAATTAACAATGGAAATGGGAAATAGTGCACTTTCTTGAGGGTTTTCCATTATTTTCAATGGTCATTATTTTCAAGACCATAAAAAATAGCTGTAAAGTAATTCACTTCTTTCCTTTACCCTTACCCCGCATTTTATATATATATATAATATATAAATATATTATATATAAATAAAATATATTGATGTGTGTGTCTCCAATGAACTTTGAGGTTTCAGACACAAACACCAAAAATATTCCTTCTGGTGCATTGAACTTTTATTACTGTGAATTGACTTTTCCTCCGAGTGACATATATGCTAATTTAAAACAACTTTAATGCAGATGTACTTTTTAATTGAAAAGAATTCAAAATTAACTTTATCTTCAGAATATTACAATACTCACGTGCAACCTTCAGTGAATCCCTACTGGTGAGGAAAACAGAAATGGAGAGTTCTATCCTGAGAAGATTGAGAACACAACGTTTTTGGGCTAAAGCTGTCCTCTGCTCTCATGGGGGTCCTTGGGATGGATGGGTGAAGTACTTGTGTGAGGGCCTGGTGCCTCCTGGAGAGTCACGCACAACACACTCAGTCCACCTTCCTAGCTCATTGAATCTGTTTTCACTTAGTGGAAAAAAAAAATCCCTGTCTCCAGTGCTGTACCTTTGGGTAGACAACTTGGCCAAGAGGCACCATGTCTCCAAATAACTCTCCTGTCTCCAAATAGAACTGGGTGTTCAGGAGGAAGAGTGAGAGAAGTTGTTCTAGGCCTCAGACTCAGTGTTTTGTAAGTACTACCAGATATCATCAGCTACTGTTCAGACTCAATGTTTTGTAAGTACTACCAGATATCATCAGCTACTGTTCAGACTCAGTGTTTTGTAAGTACTACCAGATATCATAAGCTACTGGCAGGGGTCAAATATGGAAGGATGGTATTAGTGTTTTCTCTCTGTTGAGACCCTCTCAAAATGAAGGCTAGCAGGAGGTGGTGGGAAGAGGAACGCTATGACTCCTTTGGGGAACCTTAGGGCTTTTGACTTTTAAGAGAGGTTTCCCTTAGCTTCTGAGATTATTCAGTTATAAAGTATGAGATTTTTTTCCCTTTGTAGCTAGCATGCATATTTAACATAGAAGAAAGGAATGAAGGAAAGGAAGAGAAACAACCATCTTGAAATCCACAAGAAAATAATTTCTTGCTAAACATAGACCATTTAATGGAACAGTGGTGAAATTTGAGATTTTCCAAATGGATGAATTGATTCCTAGTCTACTTACAAGACCTTAAATTGGAAGTTGTATTATTAAAAGTTGATACTGAAAGATGGAAAGATATTGCTTTCAGGTGACAAGTTAGTTTTAATTTTTCCAAGGCAATTCCTTTCTTGGAGAGCCACACGGAAGTAAGGTACATCTCCCGAAGGTCCTTTTGACTGCACTATGTATAAACTGGGCAGCTTCTGAGGTTCCTGTTCACATGCCCCTTAAGAACAAGTAACCAGACCCTCCCTCCACGTGCCGGGATGGCTCTGTCTGTTGCTTTGTCCCCTGCCTCTTGTTAAAATTGCCAGTGACTTCTCCAGGGAGCAGTGGCTCCATGTCTTTCCTCTTTGGGACGGCAGGTGATGCCACAGCTTTTCCTCCAGGGAATATTTTTTTGTGTATCAGACTAAATATCAGGATGGCCATTTGGCTTTTGACTTAATTCCAAAGCTTCCCCGTTTGTATTTCACAAGTAAGGGTGCTTTTCCTCTTCTTTCTGCTGCCCCCGCATTGTCTGCCGTCTTCCTCTTGTGAGATCAGAGTATTCCACGCTGCCTAGTATCTTTGGGTTTTCTTCCAGCCTGCGATAGCTCACCCTTATTTCATTCTGCTGGAAAAACCCCCGGTCATATTTGATTGTTGTCCTCTCTTGTCCCTCCCTCTCATTTGTTAAGACTGTCTTTGATTCTTGGGAATCCCATGTCTGCCACAGAGAATCCAGAAAGCCCCTGGGCCATATTTCAAAAGACCCATCAGGAAATTCTGAACATGTTTTGAAACTCCTACTAATTCTATGGGATTACAGAGGTTTATAAACTGCATTCCACATTTTTCCCTTGGTATCCTCACATACTTCTGAACTGTCAGAGGGACTAGGCTTCTCTTTATCCAGATATTAAACGTGTATGGAAACTCTGGGGGAAAGGAATTAAGGTGCTCAATCTGGTTTCCCTTTTGAAATTTCCTAGCTAGGACTGTATGACTGTTCACGTAGGTTTTCTTTTTTTTTTTTTTTTTTTTTGAGATGGAGTTTTGCTTTTGTTGCCCAGGCAATGACGCAATCTCTGCTCACCGCAACCTCCGCCTCCTGGGTTCAAGAGATTCTCCTGCCTCAGCCTTCTGAGTAGCTGGGATTACAGGCATGTGCCACTAAGCCCAACTCATTTTGTATTTTTAGTAGAGATGGGGTTTCTCCATGTTGAGGCTGGTCTCGAACTCCTGACCTCCGGTGATCCGCCCGCCTCAGCCTCCCAAAGTGCTGGGATTACAGGCATGAGCCACTGTGCCTGGCCAGGTTTCCATTCTTATTTGGCAACACAGTACAAATAAAATTGTAGCTTTTTCCCTCTTATTTTAAGAAAGGTTTTTTGATGAAACAATAGATCACAATTTATCAAGCTTAATTTCTTCCAACTACAGAATTCAGTTCTTTCTGTGGCTTAGTTGATGTGACCCTCATGCAGTCTGAAGGTAGGTATTATTATTATCCACATCTTATGAATGAGAGACCCTAGGATGAGAGAGGTGGGTCCTCTTTAAGGATTTGTGACAGCTTCTTCTTTTTTTTTTTTTTTTTTTTCCCATCGATGATAAACTCCTCCAAGAGAAATGGAATTCTGGAATCAGTTTGTAAAGTCATCAATTAAAGTTACTATAAAAAGCACTTGCTCAACCCTGGCCAGACCTGCCACCTGGATGGCCCTGGCACCATCTTGAAGACAAGCATCTGTTCGTCTTATCTGTGGTCCCGGCCAGATGACGGAGAGAGGCAAAGACCAGTGTAATATGCAGTGACTTGAGGAGACTTTTGGCATCTGTTGAAGCCAGTCGGTGACAAGGAGGCAAGCCGTTTGGTGGCTCAGGGTCTCCTTCAAGAAAGAAACATTCATAAAGGCTTTACAGTTGCTCCTCTGGCCTCATAGGCTCTCCAAACCCCTTTAGTGCGGTTCCCCTCCCATTATCACGATGTCCTACCTCCTAGAGGCATCTGCACTGTACGACACCCCCACCTGGGACAGAAAGCTAGGTGCGCCCTAAAGATGAAAGGGAATAGAAAAGGTCATAGAGCAGTGTTCTGCAAACTTGAGTATTACACACTGTCTTTTTAAACGAAGAACATTCTTCATAACTGTGTGTGTTGACGTGAGTTATTTTTCTTTAAATGTTATTTATAAGTACATGAGCCCCAAATTAAACTCCTTTTATTTATGGCCCTATACAACTGAAAAAACCAAAACTCATTTACAGGTTAAATATAACCGAGAGTAAAAGAACTCCAGAATATTCAAATGAGCAACATGAATGCAATGGCTAATGTTTTGTGGGAAGGGAACGGCTGTACACAGCTTGAGTGCAGTTCTCACTGCTGGGCACAGGTTCTTCGACATTGTCAGGCCCATCTTGTGATGCCTCAACTCCCCTAAAACTTTTCATTCTTCCAGGATCTTTCCAGTTTTTTGAGTACGCATCAGAAGCACCTGGAGGGCTTGCAAAAACACCGCAGAGTTTCTGATTCCAGAGATGTGCAGTGGCGCCCAGGAATGTGCATTTTCTTTGCTTTTTGTTTTTGCTTTTTTTTTTTAAGAGTCGGGGTCTCGCTCTGTCACCTAAGCTGGAGTGCAGTGGCACACTTACATCTCCCTGCAGCCCCAACCTCCTGTGCTCAAGTGATCCTCCCACCTCAGTCCCCCAAGTAGCTGGGACTTACAGGTGCGTGCCACCATGCCTGGCTAATTTTGGTATTTTTTGTAGAAATGGGATCTCACCATGTTTCCCAGGCTGATCTCGAACTCCTGAGCTCAAGAGAGCCGACCGCCTCAGCCTCCCAAATTGCTGGAATTACAGGTTTGAGCCATTGTGCCTGGCTGAATGTGCATTTTCTTTTTCTTTCTTTTTTTTTTGAGACAGAGTCTCGCTCTGTCGCCCAGGCTGGAGTGCAGTGGCCGGATCTCAGCTCACTGCAAGCTCCGCCTCCCGGGTTCACGCCATTCTCCTGCCTCAGCCTCCCGAGTAGCTGGGACTACAGGCGCCTGCCACCTCGCCCGGCTAAGTTTTTGTATTTTTAGTAGAGACGGGGTTTCACTGTGTTACCCAGGATGGTCTCGATCTCCTGACCTCGTGATCCGCCTGTCTCGGCCTCCCAAAGTGCTGGGATTACAGGCTTGAGCCACCGCGCCCGGCCTGAATGTGCATTTTCTTTCTTTTTTTTTTTTTTTTGAGACGGAGTCTTGCTCTGTAGCCCGGGCTGGAGTACAGTGGCCGGATCTCAGCTCACTGCAAGCTCCGCCTCCCGGGTTCACGCCATTCTCCTGCCTCAGCCTCCGGAGTAGCTGGGACTACAGGCGCCCGCCACCTTGCCCGGCTAGTTTTTTTGTATTTTTAGTAGAGACGGGGTTTCACGTTGTTACCCAGGATGGTCTCGATCTCCTGACCTCGTGATCCGCCCGTCTCGGCCTCCCAAAGTGCTGGGATTACAGGCTTGAGCCACCGCGCCCGGCCTGAATGTGCATTTTCAACAAGTTCTCAGGTGGTGCTGATGCCACTGATCTGAGGACAAATGACGCACTATTCCAGTCACCAGGAGACTTTCTTTTCCTCTGGTAGAAGCATAGATGCATCACTGACACATTAAGTCCAGCTCTGCTTCCTTCTCATTAGGCTATGACAATAAAAGTGATTTTTTTTTTTTTTTTTTTTTTGGCAAAAATAGTTCATTGGTAAAGAAATACCAAAGCAGGCACTGAAATTGGGTGTGTGCGGTGGAGGGTGTTGTTAGTTATACGATGATCATCCAGTGCCCCTGGTTATGCTTTGTGAAATGTTTTAGTCTGTTGCCAAGAAGAAAATAAAAATCGGAACTGCCACACCCCTGAGGATGTGTCTGCGTCCCTCAGTTTGAGAAATACTGCATGAGTTAGGCATTAGGAAGCACTTGCTGCAGAACAAAATGATACTGTGTAAGTAGCAGGCTCTTCAGCTTTAGGTATGAATGTTAGGGTAGGATTAGGCACTCAGAGGTGGTGAGCAGGGACAGAATCTTTTTGTTTTTTCTTCCCCTTAACTCAGTTCACTCCAACTCTGTTGAAATATGAGGTCTTTGCTCTGTAGCATGGAAGCATTAAAGCTCATTAACTGCATGAACCTGCCGGTGTGTATTCAGGGCAGAGGACTGGGTTGTTAAGGAGACTCCCAACCGTGTCAAATAAAGCACAGGCAAAAGGCCTGAGGTCCCGGACTGGGGAAGACCGAGAAGGGTGGGAAGATCCTGGTTCTAGTTTTCAAAGATGTGAAGTGCTGACCATGGAAGAGAAACTGGTCTTGTTCCACAACCAAAGAACAGAAGATGTAGACGTTGGCTTAGTCTTGGAAAGCTTTATTTTTGCATAGAATCGCCCTGGATGGAACAGGCTGGCTCAGAAACATTGGGAACAGCTTATCTTGGAGGTTGTTCAGTGGTCCTCAGCAACAGCTTTGTGGGATGTGCCAGAAGGTTTCCATCCATAAAAGCTGTGTGTCCAAGTCCTCTTTGTATGCAAAACTCTACAATTTTGTGACCCTTTTAGCATTCCCTCTTACTGATCTCCAATAATTTTTCGAAGCAAGAATGTTGAGCTCTTACCTCAAACATACTCAAAGTGCAGCATTGCATAGTACCTTCTCAAACATATCACTAGCGCTGATACTCCTTCCCTGCACCCCTAACCTGTCTCTCCTCCTCAGCCTCCTCAGTACCACTCTGTTACCACCATTGGTCCTGCATTCTGAGTTTGCCACCTGGCACGTGCCCTTCAAATGTCTCCACTGCGTCTTTGCCTTTCCCTTTCTGTTGCGTGCCATCATTCCCATTCTGATTTTAACAGCAACCTGCTGATTTCCTGCCACAGTTTCCTACTTTCCATTTTGAGCCCCTTTAATCCACTTATACAACATAACTACTCCCCAAATTATTTGGCCATACTACTTGTATCTGCCTAACCCCTATTCCTCGCCCGGCGGGTGTGTTCCACTAAACACACACAGGGAAATGCTGCTCAAATAGCTCTGTGTGTGCCTTGTTCATTCTTGTTTCCATTTCTTTGTTTATGCCCTTTTTATCTCTCCAGCCACACAACCAGCCAGCCAAAGATACATGAGCTCACACACATGCAGTCACTACCTGCGTGGCGTCCCCTCTTCATGTACCTGTTTCTAAGTTCTCTTTCTCCCTTCATTGAATTCCTCTTGTGGTCAAAAGTGGTGCAATTCAGCATTTCTTATTCCTTTTGCACTGATCACCCCCTGAAAGGACTGTGCTCATTTATTTGTTCGCATGTTGCTTGCCTGTCTTCTTCCCCACTCAAACCCCAAGAGGGCAGGTCTTTCTCTGGTCCCCAGTACCCAGCACCTATAGTCTTGCCTGGGGCAGAGAGCCATCCAGCAAGTATTTGTGGAATGACTGTTTATGCATCTGTCCCCCTAACTCCACTGTGAGTGGGAACCAGGTCTTAGTATAGGTCTGAAATTAGCAAATGATTTCTAGCGGGAGCTGTGGGCTCCAGCACCTGTCATTATCTGAAATGCCGTAATTCAGAGGGGGCCGCCTTGGAATTGGGCCTCGAGGGTCTTAATTTCAATCAGTCTCATTGGATTTGTTTTGACCGGAAATCTTAGTGCCTGTTTATAAAATATATATTCCCTTGGGCGCTTTTGAACACTTGAGACCTCTTGGTAGGCAGACATTTCATCCCCATCAGGAAATCTCATCAAAACGATGTTAGATTTGCACATCAGGAAAACAAAAATCCTCTAAGAAGATGTTTCTGTTCTCAGATTGGCTTTGGATAGGGGCAGTTAAGCTTATTCAGAAGGTATTTCAACCACATCTGAGATGTTGGGTTGGGGCCAGGTGGCAGAATCTCACAATGAACAATAAAAAAAATCAGGGCAGGAAGGAAGGGCACCTCCCCAGAAATTTCTCTAGTTACAAGCCACGGCAAAATTTAAGAGTAGAGCAAAATGCCGGGTTTTGGTATGAGGCTTCGTTTCTGAGGGCTGAGTGGTAACCTGGCTCACAGTTTGCCTGTGACGGGAGCTTCCGGTGTGGGGGGCTTTTCCTGTATTTTTTGGTCAGCCTTTTCCAGGTACCACCTTCTAAGCCATCCTTGGAAAACCACATAATGGCAATACTACTCTTAATTGAGGTCCCTGACGTCTCCCAGGTGTTTCTTACATTGCTTGGTCTGGGCCTCCTTGCCGTTGACTTCTTCCTGCCATAGCATTTGGAGAGAGCAGAGGGCCATGGTTCCCTCCTCAGGAGGTGGTTCCTGACGCTCTTGAAACTCCTGTTTTTCTCTGTGGTCGCCTTCCGGGTCTTCACATTCAAGTGCTCTCACCCAAGCCTGCCTTTTCTTTCTGTCTTTCTCTCTCTTTCTTTCTTTCTTTCTTTCTTTCTTTCTTTCTTTCTTTCTTTCTTTCTTTCTTTCTTTCTTTCTTTCTTTCTTTCTTTCTTTCTTTCTTTCTTTCTCTCTCTCTCTCTCTTTCTTTCTTCCTTTCTCTTTCTTTCTTTCTTTCTTTCTTTTTCTTTCTTTCTTTCTCTCTCTTTCTTTCCCTCCCTCCCTCCCTTCCTTCTTTCTTTCTCTTTTTCTTCCTTCCTTCCTTCCTCCCTCCCTCCTTCCCTCCTTCCCTCCCTCCCTCCCTACCTCTCTCTCTCTCTCTCTTTCTTTCTTTGTTTCTTTCTTTCTCTCTCTCTCTCTCTTTCTTTCTTTTTTTTTGAGGTGGAATTTCACTCTTGACACTCAGACTGGAGTGCAATGGCGCGATCTTGGCTCAGTGCAACCTCTACCTCCTATGTTCAAGTGATTCTCCTGCCTCAGCCTCCCCAGTAGCTGGGATTACAGGCACCTGCCACCACGCCTGGCTAATTTTTGTATTTTTACTAGAGATGGGTGCCAGGGTGTGCAGGGGCTTCATGCACAGCTTGCAGCACAGCAGCGAGGGGATGAGCAGGTAGTGGTCCAGGCTGATGAGGCAGGGGTTGGGGATGGAGGCGCTACACAGGCTGGTCTCAAACTCCTGACCTCAGGTGATCCACCTCCCAGAGTGCTGGGATCACAGGCATGAGCCACCGCGCCCGGCCTCACCCAACTCTTTGAACGTGACACTGAGCGTTCTACAAAGATGGCTTTGAAGAGGGCCTGTGGAGGTTGGCATGGAAGCAGCAGCTCTCATGCTTCGGTGAAGCCCATGTCTCCAGTGTCTTCCCCTCCCCAGGGGACCTGACTCCACTTTCGTGTGTATGTCTCTCTTTTCAGAGGTGTGAACATGTATGCCATGTTGACCGGGACGCTGCCTTTCACGGTGGAGCCTTTCAGCCTGAGGGCTTTGTACCAGAAGATGGTGGACAAAGAAATGAACCCCCTCCCCACTCAGCTCTCCACAGGTAATGCACCTGCTATTCTAGATCACGGTTCAGGACTTCTGTTGTGACCAGTTCGGGTCCACCTGTGAAACAGTATTTGTTTTGCAGCAATGGTATTATGTCTATCCCATGATTGTAAATTTCTTTCTAGTGTTAGATCAAAATGTCAAGGTACAGTGGTGTGATCTCGGCTCACTGCAAGCTCCGCCTCCTGGGTTCACGCCATTCTCCTGCCTCAGCCTCCCGAGTAGCTGGGACTACAGGTGCCCGCCACCTCGCCCGGCTAGTTTTTTGTGTTTTTTAGTAGAGACGGGGTTTCACCGTGTTAACCAGGATGGTCTCGATCTCCTGACCTCATGATCCGCCTGTCTCAGCCTCCCAAAGTGCTGGGATTACAGGCATGAGCCACTGTGCCCGGCCTCACTCATGCCTTTCACCTGTATCCTTTCCTGTTCCTTTATAATTCTGAACCCCTAACTCCTCCTTCCTCTTTCTGCACAAAACACGTAGATCCAAAGGATCTGATATTCTCCATTTGAAAAATAATTGCAGGCTTGATTGTTTTAAAACTCACCATATTATGATGTTGACTTGGAAAAGAGGATTTGTGGTCACATTTGCAATATATCTTCTTTCTGCAATTATTGTCAAGAAATGTTTGTTGCATTGAAGTTGGGGCTGCAATTTGTTTTGTGAGTTGAGTTTTTGAGCCTGTTCAAAAGCTTTTAAGTATATAGAGGTTAAGTTACTTGATTAGACTGAATCATCAGGTGTGTTTGAAAAGTTCTCTCAAGCTTTAGCTGGTTCACATTTCAGTAAACAGTTTGTATTAAGGTTTGGTTTCAGATCCAGTAAATCAGTACAATTTGTTCTTTTGTTTGGTTCACAATTCAAGTTCCTGGCCTTGGCTTGGCTTTGATGAGCATTTAATTGGCTCCTTAGAATAAACTCAGCTTCACTGAGATAAGGCTTTTGACCAAAGAAGAAAGCAGTTATTTAACTGCAACTTATGATATTTATGATAGTTAAAATATAGCATTTTATTTTACTACTGTTATGTATTTTTCTTCTGAGTTTAAAAGCACGCATGAAGCTGACCCTGAATTTATCTTGCCAAGTGGAATCCAAGTGGAGACACATTCTTGTATGCAATGATCTAATTCAGCCCATACTGTCTCCTCAAGGGAGGGGAGAATCTCTGGAGGCTTGAAAGCAAAGGAGGCATTAAGTCCTTGGGAAGATGAGTTACAGCTCTGTCATTATAAAAGAAATATTTCTGCACTGAGAGTCATAACTCTCAGAGTTAGAAAATGTGCAAAATGTCAAACGTATTGTCATATTTAAGCTTTAGAGCTTTCAGAAATGTCGAAAGTGCGGCAGAGCACTCTGAGGTGTGCCCCTTCATTCATTCATTCTATATTTCATACTCATTATGAAATAATGAAATAATATACTCATTAGCTTATTCCATGAATATGTATTGTGCACCAATTGTGTGCTAGGTGTGTTCTAGATTAAGGAAGACAGAGAACAAACCAGTCTCTACCCTTATAAAGCTTATATATCAGCAGGGGAGGCTAAAAATAAATAAATGGGTAATAAATATGTGTGGTATTTGGTAATGTAAAGTGCTCTAAAGAAAATAAAATAAATTGGGACAAGGGGATAGAGAGTAAAAAGGTTTTTTTTTTTTTTAACAAATAAGATTATTTTAAAAACTTTTCATTGTGATGTAATTGTAGATTCACACACAATTGCTAGAAATAATACAAAGAGATCCAAATAGCCCACATGAGTAACTTGTGTGACAGCCACCACAGTCAAGATGCAAGACAGTTCCCTCACAAGGTTCCCTTGTGCTGCTCCCCTGTAGCCACAGCCACCTCCCTTCCTCCTGCTCTCCCCAAGACCTGTCAGCTACCACCCTGTATCATCTATAATTTTGTCATTTCAAAAATGTTATATGTAAATCATTTTTTTCCCCACAAAGCATAATTCCCTTGAGATAATCTGAGTTGTTTCTTTTTATTGGTGAGTAGTATTCCCTGGTGTGGATATACTGCTGTTTGTTTCACCATTCACCCACTGAAGGACCGTTGTTTTATTCAAGTGACCCATAACAAAGGACAATAGGTGGATGAATGCACCCCCACAGTTGGGAAAGGCAGACAGTGCTATCTTTGAGCCTGATGAGAGCCTGAGGAGCTGGAGAACTGCTAGTCTGCTGCCACTTCACTGTATTAGTCAGAATAGACCAGGTTATGCTGCAGTAACAATCAGCCCCCAAGTCTTAGTGGCTCAGGACCACAAAGGTTTATTTCTCACTCATGCTACATCTCAATTGAGAGTTGGATCAAATGTTGAAAGGTTCTGCCCAGCCAAGGGCCCAAGGCTGATGGAGCAGCCACCATTTCCAGCATTTCTGGTTCATGCAGAGGGAGAAAGGGAAAGAGAAAGAGAAGCTCTTTCACCAGCAATTAAATCTTCCACCAATCTTCCAGATGTAAGTGGAAGCTTTCTAAAACATGGCACATGGCTTCACCCAACTAAAGAGAATGGGGCAGTGCAACCCTACCATGTGTGCTGAAAGTGAAAAGCCAGAAATATTTGTTGATTAGCGTTAGCATGAGCCCCACACAGCTGTGGGAAAAGGAGCCGACGAACACAGGTAGGTTAAGAACACAAGAAAATCAGTCTCATTGCTTCAGAATCATACCTTGTTTTTACTTTCAATAATATTATACAATCTTAGCAGGTTGAGCTCTAAGTGTTTTTTTTTTTTTTTTTTATTGTGAAAATTAAATTTAACCTTAAAGAAGCAAGAGTTGCAGTTCTGAAGATGTTAAAAGATAATCCAAAAGTAGTCCCAAAGAAGACATATTAAAAATGTTCCCAGCAATTTCAGCATCACTGGAATTGCCGTCCAACCTCACATAGCTCCTGCTTTGAGCAGACAGCTTTGTGTTGGCCTTAAGCTCTGTGTGTGCTTGTTAAAGATCTTCACATTCCTGTAGGACTTTGTTGTCTTGACTTGTCAAGCATGAATTGCATTTCTATATCTGATTTTCTAATTAGGGAATCTGATGCTCTCCCCATCTGCCCCTTTTTGAAATAACTATTGGGATATAGAAATATCTTTTTTCAACTAGGAATGAAATCCTTTGAGCCAGGTCCCAAGTGAAGTGTTTGCACATGATAGATGCTCAGGGAATCTAGGTTGCTGACTCTGGTGTTAACGTGCCTGTGTGACCTGGAAAGGTGGCCCGTAGATTATTTTGATGACTCAGGATTGGGAATTGTCCTGACCCAGTAGGGCCCAGAGCAGTGCACCAGCTGCTGAGGCAGCCCAGGGAGTCTTACCTGGTTTATAGAGTGAATGTCTTCAGGTTTGAGTATCAGCTGCTGCCCTTCTGACAGCCTCCCATTTTTCCCATCCTTTGCATCCCATCAAGTTTATCTCCTCTCCCTTCCAACCAGCCTGGCCCTGCTTATATCTGAAAATACTAGCTTACCAGTAACATGAGTAGCTGCCATTTATTGAGTGATCCTTTGTAGGTGTTTTTCATGTGGTGTTGTTTTCATACAGTCCTGCAAGGTAAGTCCCTGTTTACTAGTGAGGAAATTGAGTCTCAGAGAGATTAAGTCTGCTTGACTGAAAACCTAGATTTTCCTACCATGCTGTGTTATTTCACTCTTCTCTGATTTTGTTTAGTATAAGATGCACCCCCCTACAAAAAGTTGGAGGTATTATCTATTGTCTGTATGTCCTTATGTTTTGAGTAATGTCAATCCAAATAGAAAATATGCCGGTTTTATTGTGCCTCACTAATGCACATCTTTACTAATTGGATGATTCTGTCATTCATATTTGTTTTTGTTTTTGTCTAAGACAAGGTTTCACTGTGTCGTCCTGGCTGGAGTGCAGTGGCACAATCATGGCTCACTGCAGCCTCAACCTCCCAGACCAAGCAATCTTCCTGCCTCAGCCTCCCAAGTAGCTGGGACTGCAGGCACATGCCACCATGCCCAGCTAATTTTTTTTTGTGGGGGGGTATTTTTTATAGAGAGAGGGTCTCCCTATGTTGCTCAGGCTGGTCTTGAACTCCTGAGCTCAAGCAATCCTCCTGAGTCAGACTCCCAAACTGCTGGGGTTACAGGCATGAGCTACTGCACCTGGCCCTGTCACTCATACATGTAATTATCATATCTATTAATTCCACTGCTCTTTTTGAAGATTAAGTTGGAAGATTTTTTACCAAACTTGAGTTGAAAACAGCATTATTGCCCTTGTGAATCCACAGAACACACTTCCAAAGAACTGCCCTTCATTCATCTGTGTCATGCCATTTGCAAACTTAAGCTTCGAGGGCCTTTCAAAGTCTCTCTTATACACACTTTCTCTTTGCTTGTTGGCACTTGTATGTCGCAGAGTAGCAAATGCCTTTTATGGCTGAGCAATTTTTCAGACTGCTTCCCTTTTCATCACTACACCACAACGCTGGCATTTATAATACATTCCAAGCAGTCAGTTCAGGTGATGATGGTTTTGTGCCGTGAATTCTCCAAAGTCAAGCTGGAGGAGAAGTGTTAGCTTTCATGAGGGTTGAGCCAGTGCTAATGACGATGTCCAAGAAGGCACGATGATCAGATGATCAAACAGTTCTTTAGCTTGGGAAGTGATGAGGAGGGAGCTTTGAGCGCGGAGGAGTCTCTATTTGCATCTATCCGGCTACGCTAATGTGAAAAGTCTGATGACTTTGCCTGTCACCTGCGGCCGTTTCACTGGGTACCGTGTTTAGGTGCTCACACAAGCCAGTCCAGACTTTGGAAAGCTGATGACTCGTGAAAGAAAGTGGGGTTTGCGATGGAGGAAGGTGTGCTGCGTGTTACGTTGAGCAGGGTGGTACTATTTTTCCAGGCTTGAGTGGAGAACCTCAGTGTTATCTCAGAGAGGTAGAGGGCGGCATGTGGCCTGTGGCCATGCCTGGCATGGCTTTCCAGGATGGTGAGGAATATTTTAATCTCTTTTCCTCATAAGGCATAGGGGTTTTCAGGACCCTAAAACAAACTTCAGAGAGCTCTAAGGATATTCTCAAAGTCCTTTTTGGATAGTAACGCAATGTCTGTGACGTCCAAAGGAAGAAAATTCGTCAGTGGAGATTTGAACTAAAATTACTTGCGCTCATCAGCAGTTTTTGAGGATGCAGAGTGCTCAGTTATGAAAATAGAACAAAAATGCACATCCAGTTTGTCCTTAGCACTTCTGGTTCATCATACTTTGAAAAAGCCTGGACTGTTGCCCAAGTCCTTTGAGGCAACCCTGGGTTGTTGCCCAAGTCCTTTGAGGGTAAGCAACAGCAATGTCTCAGAAAACATTAACTCAACAGCCCACTCGCTCTGATTCATTAAGCCCTCATCTTCTTTATCTGACCAATAGATGCCCCCAGTTAAGATCTAAGTGACTCTTGCAATGCAGGGGTGTTAAGGGAAGCGAATAGAGATTCTGCAAAGCAGAGATCTGTTTGATTTTTGGGTTATTAAAGAACATGGATGAAGCTGGAGGCCATTATCCTTAGCAAACTAACACAGGAACAGAAAACCAAATACTGCATGTTCTCACTTATAAGTGGGAGCTAAGTATAACCAAGAGGACACCATGGACACCAAGAGGGGAACAATAGACAGTGGGGTCTACTTGAGGGTGGAGGGTGGAAGGAGAGAGAGGAACAGAAAAAATAACTACTGGGAACTAGGATTAGTACCTGGGTGATGAAATAACCTGTACAACAAACTCCCATGACACGAGTTTGCCTATATAACAAACCTGCACATGCACACCCGAACCTAAAGTAAAGGTTAAAAACAATTTTTTTTTTTTTTTAAAGTTTTAGCTGGGTATCCAGCGATAACACTTACAGTGGTAAATGTACCTCATGGTCTCCACGCATGCATTTCTACCCACTCCACTGTTTTTTTTGTTTTTTTTTTATTTTTTTTATTTTGAGATGAAGTCTTTCTGTGCTGCTCAGGCTGGAGTACAGTGACATGATCTCAGCTCACTGCAACCTCTGCCCCCTGGGTCCAAGCAGTTCTACCACCTCAGCCTCCCAAGTAGCTGGGATTACGGGTGTGCACCACCATGCCCGGCTAATTTTTGTATTTTTAGTAGAGGTGGGGTTTCTCCATGTTGGTCAGGCTGGTCTTGAACTCCTGACCTCAGGTGATCGACTCACCTTGGCCTCCCAAAGTGCTGGGATATAGTCGTGAGCCTCCGCTCCTGGCAATATTTCCTTTTTTCAAAATTTCAGTATGTTTTTGGGGAACAGGCGGTTTTTGGTTACATGGATAAATTCCTTAGTGGTGGTTTCTGAGATTTTGGTACATCCATCACCTGAGCAGTGTACACTGTACCCAATGTGTAGTCTATTATCTCTCGCCCCCTCCTACCCTTCCCTCCAAGTCCCCTAAGTCCATTGTGTCATTCTTATGCCTTTGCACCTTCATAGCTTAGTTCCCACTTGTAAGTGAGAACATACAATGTTTGGTTTTCCATTCCTGGGTTACTTCACTTAGAATAATGATCTCAACTCCATCCAGGTTGCTGCAAATGCCATTACTTTGTTCCTTTTTATGACTGAGTAGTAGTCCTTGGTGTGTGTGTGTGTATATATATATATGATACATATGACATAAATATGTATATGACACATATATATCATATATACAGTCACATTTTCTTTACTTTTTTTTTTTTTTTTTTTGAGATAGAGTCTCACTGTGTCGCCTAGGCTGGAGTGCAGTGGCGTGATCTCGGCTCACTGCAATCTGCCTCCCGGGTTCATGCCGTTCTCCTGCCTCAGCCTCCGCAGCAGCTGGGACTACGGGCGCCCGCCACCATGCCCGGCTAATTTTCTGTATTTTTAGTAGAGACGGGGTTTCACCGTGTTACCCAGGATGGTCTCGATCTCCTGACCTGGTGATCCACCTGCCTTGGCCTCCCAAAGTGCTGGGATTACAGGCGTGAGCCACCGTGCCTGACCATATGTCACATTTTCTTTATCCACTTGTTAGTTGATGGGCATTTGGGCTGGTTCCATATTTTTGCAGTTGTGAATTGTGCTGCTATAAACATGTGTGCAAGTGTCTTTTTCATGTAATGACCTATTTTCCTTTGGGTAGATATCCAGTAGAGACTACCCACTATTGAAAGGCAGATGACCTGGTAACCTCTTCAACAGGATGGGAACCCACCCTGGTGGTGGGTTGACCATGAAGGTTGACCTGGCTGCATGACCTAGCAAAGATTATTTCTCTTGAGTTGATTCTGGCATCACAACTGGCCCCTTTTTTGATGGCCTAATTTTTACCCTGCAGAAAATGGGTTGAAAAAAGGCTCAGCATTTCCTCAAGAACAATGTTAAAATGACAACTTAAAACTTTTGAGAAAGTAAGACGTTTTATGACTTCTCCTTGCAAAGAAGATTACCTTAGAACACTGAAAAAATAACTTTGCAGAGAAGAATGGAAAAATTGGGGGAGCAAGCACATTATTATTTTCTGGGGTTTATTATTTGGTATGTTGGAAATCAAGTACAAAGCTACATAAAAGAATTCTTTATATTGCAAGAACATTATAGCAATACTTTGTAAAATAAGGGCTAGAGCATAAGAAAATATCACAGTCCCACAAGTCAAGCAAGACAAACCGTCTGCATTTTGAAGTCATCCCTGACATTCTTTGCCTATATGTGGGTATGCTGTATATTCTCCTACAATTTGGTAGCCTTAGAAGAGCCTTCATGGGCTGAGTATGGTGGCTCACACACTTAATCCCAACACTTTGGGAGGCTGAGGCAGGAGGATCGCTTGAGCTCAGGGGTTTGAGACCAGCCTGGGCAACTTGGCAAAACCCCATCTCTACCAAAAAATTTAAAAAATTATCTGGGCATGATGGTGCATGCCTGTAGTCTCACCTACTTGGAAGGCTGAGGTGGGAAGGTCACCTGAGCCAGAGAGGTCAAGGCTGCAGCGAGCCATGATCGCACCTCTGCACTCCAGCCTGGGCGACAGTGTGACACTGTCTCCAAAATATAAAAAATAATGAATAAAATAAATACAAAAAGGCTTCATGTGCATTATAAACGCATTTTTACCTCTCATACAGTTGTCTCCATTGTTATTATTTTAAAGTATGCAAATATTCTGCTTAGAGACGAATTAGCTTATCTCTAGTGCTTGAATGGACAACAAGTGCTCTGTAAATATTTGTGAAATGAAAGGAAACCCAGGGCATTTAAAACATTATTTTTGGCCAGGCGCAGTGGCTCACGCCTATAATCCTAGCACTTTGGGAGGCCAAGGTGGGTGGATCATGAGGTCAGGAGTTCAAGGCCAGCCTGGCCAAGATGGTGAAACCCCGTCTCTCCTAAAAATACAAAAATTAGCCCGACGTGGTGGCAGGTGCCTGTAATCCCAGCTACTCAGGAGGCTGACGCAGAGAATTGCTTGAACCCGGGAGGCAGCCTGGGTGACAGAGCGAGACTCCGTCTCAAAAACACAACAACAACAACAACAACAACAACAAAACATTATTTTTCCCTGGGATGGAAGGAAAAGGGGTTGTAGGGGTTTTATAGGTTTTCAACAGTTTCTCGTATCTTTTCCTTACACACTGTGCTCAGCATGACTAATGTGATACAGTGAACTTCAGGTGGCTTGAAAAAGAAAGACAAAATATATTAGCATCCTGTCCATCTAAGCAGTCCCTAAGAGCCCCCTAAGAGACAGTGCAAAAGGAGGCACCCATCAGGCGGACATGGGTTCACAGTGTGGTTTTCACTAGAACTTTTTACACAAACTAGGATTTTAAAGTCTGGGTCACTAATGCAGAGGTTTCCTAACACTTTAACAAAAACGCGTGGCGCTCTGGTGTCTTGACAGCCTGATTGACTGCGCTGGGTGGGCGTGGGCTCTGTGCAGCCTAGGCGAGGCATCATCAAGTTTGGAGAAGAGGTGGGCGGCCACACAGAATGGCTTTAAAAGAAAGGATCAGAAAGCAGGACCTCTCTGGCCTCTTGAGACTCTGAGTGTCCTGTGGTCCCCAGTTGGGAGGTCTAACTTAGGATGCCTGTACACTGCTGGCTTCTCCCTGAGTACCCAAAAACCTTCCTTGCGAGCAGGCATTTTCTGTTTATTTTCTTTCGTTCCTGCAAGCCTGTCAATAGAACATCCTTTTGGCTCACCTATAAGCAACAAGAAAAGGCCACAGGTTGTCTTGGGAAACACAGGGGATGGGGAGACCCAAACTGGTTCTTGCTTTATCATGCACCAGTTGCTCCCCTTGGACAGAGAACTTAAATTCTTTGGATATGTGGTGTGTATTTTTTAAGGAGAGAGAGAGAGAGGGAGAAACGGGATTTTTCACACCCCTCCTGTCTGAAGGGAGGTGGGGCTGAAACCAAGCTCTATGAATCCTTGAATCAGAACCCTGCCCAGAGACCCAGAGATCACCCCAGCAGTGGCTCGGGATGGGCAGGCGAGGTGGCGAGTCCCCTGTGTTGGTGGCTTTCACTGGTGTCTGCGTTCAGCCTGTAACATGCGCACGTTCTTTCCCGAATGTCTCCCAGGTGCCATCAGTTTCCTGCGCTCTCTCCTGGAACCGGATCCTGTGAAGAGGCCAAATATTCAGCAGGCACTGGCGAATCGCTGGCTCAATGAGAATTACACGGGCAAAGTGCCCTGTAATATCACCTATCCTAACAGGTAATTTCGTGTACCCAGAGGGACTCCTCGGGAGAGATGGGGCCTGTCCTATGAGCCCCGAGCAGTTCCGGACAGAAAGCTGTCCGTGATTGAAGGAAAAGCCATGTTCTCTCTTGGCTATCTCCCCTTCCCACTAACACCCACACCCACACATCCACAAGAGGAAGCGTAGACAGGACCACCGTGTGCTGTTGTGCCCTGTACCCTGCAGGGTCACCTGGAGGAGGAGTGAATGGAGGCTGACATCCAGGCTTTGAGGGTCTGCGTCTTCCCAGGGGGTGCCTCTTTCTAGTTCACACAAAGGGACCTTTGAGACTAGCTGTGGCTTGAGTGTGTGTGTGTGTGAGAGAGAGAGAGACAATGTCTATGTCTGCTTGGGTCTCCGTGTGCATGGTTGTTGTGTCTGTGTGTATGTGTTGTGTGTCTGTTTCTGTGTGTAAATTTGTGTGTGTGTGTAGGTCTTTGTTTTGTTTTTTGATACACAGTCTGGCTCTGTCACCCAGGCTGGAGTGCAGTGGTGTAATCTCAGCTCACTGCAACCTCTGCCTCCTGGGTTCAAGTGATTCTCATCCCCAGTCTCCTGAGGAGCTGGGATTACAGGCACGTGCCACCACACCAGG
Organism: Macaca fascicularis; assembly: GCF_037993035.2. NCBI lineage: Eukaryota > Metazoa > Chordata > Mammalia > Primates > Cercopithecidae > Macaca > Macaca fascicularis. The sequence goes on along the minus strand of NC_088377.1, from coordinate 14,914,434 downwards.
CTAATTTTGTATTTTTAGTAGAGATGGGGTTTTACCATGTTGCCCAGGGCTGGTCTTGAGTTCCTGACCTCAAGTCATCCGCCTGCCTCGGTCTCCCAAAGTGCTGGAATTTCATGTGTGAGCCAACGTGCCCAGCCAGTCTTTGTGTGAATGTGTTTGCGTGTGTGTGATCAGCTCACGAGCCCACCTGCCAACATCAGACAGAAACACGTGGGATCACCCCTCCCTTTCCAAACCATCCTTAGATGCCTTCTTCTGTCTTGTTCTTGATGTTTATTTCAGCCCTAAGACCCCTGCTTTAAAATGTGGGAGGCAGGAAGGAAAGGCATAGGAGTCACTCATTTCAGGCCGGGTGTTCCCGTGGACTTTCTGTGAAGGCTCCACTTTATCAGTTTCCATGAGGAGGGTTCTTTAAGCAAAGTTTGCAGACAGGAACCCACAGCATAGGAGCACTGACAGGTTCCCTGTGGCAGCCCATGCTTCTCTGTGTTGGTACGCTAACTACAAATTCAAAAACATTTCTCTTTTTTTTTTTTTTTTGAGACAGAGCCTCACTCAGTCACCCAGGCTGGAGTGTAGTGGCATGATCATAACTCGCTACAGCCTCCACCTCCTGAGCTCAAGTGATTCTCCCACCTCAGCCTCCTGAGTAGCTGCGACCATAGGCGTGAGTCACCATGTCAGGCAATTTTTTCTATTTTTCTGCAGAGAAAGGGTTTTGCCATGTTGCCCAGGCTGGTCTCAAACTCCTGGGCTCAAGCGATCCTCCCGCCTCTCAAGGTGCTGGGATTATAGGTTTGAGCCACTGCGCCCGGCAAAAACATTTCCTTGTATATTTTTTTCTACTCCTTTGTCCTGTTTCTAACTAACCTGAGCAAGGGAATGAAGGCCCTTATTTTGGCTGTCTTCATGCAAATAAGGAGACCACATGGGCTCAGTACCTTCTAAGACTGGGACCCACCTTCCTTCTTCGTTTAGAGCTGGGGTGTCTTGTACGTTTGACCAGGCTTGGATGAAGGCAGGAGAACCACTGACCCAGAGGGGCAGATGGGAGACTGAAAGGGCAGAGAAAAGGGTGTCCTGTGTAGTCATAGTTTCAATGCCTAGAAAGGTCTAGAAACACCCGGCAAGCCTTATGAAAGCTGAAATGCTGAGTCCTTCAAAGAAGATGGCCAGGCAGGGCTCTGCTTGGGATGGAAGCTCTAGAAAAACTTTAAAGGGGCGTGGGAGTCTGCATCCACACTTCAGTGCCAAATTTACACTCACCATGCCCAGAGAGGAGGTGGTTTCACTCTGTTGCCATCTAGAATTCTAGCATTTGGCTCATGGGAGGTAATTTAAACAAAGTCTAGGTGACTTAGGTTACCAAGGGAACCTGGAAATAGATTGCTGTTTTCCAATAACAGCTCGATGTGGGCCAGGATCTGAAACAGACACCAGAAATACTACTCTAAAGCGAGGCAGGGAGCAAAGCTGAAAGGACCTTGCCTCATTATCTACACTCATGATGGAGAGCAGCACGCAGGTACGCTTTCTGTTAAAGGAGGGGGCCTTGGTGGCGGCCACGTGAGTCATTAAGCTCATGTAATCACCGCCTAAATGAGCATAATCAATCCACTCAATGCGGCAGCTGCTGGAGAAAGTGGAGCTGGTGTGAGAAAGACGGTGTTTCCCCTCCTTGCTGGCTGCATCTTCATTCACAAAGAATTAGGAGGCGACATCTCATGTTTGTGGCTTTCCCACAGTTTGCAGACAGACTTTGATAGATTAAAACATAAATTCAAACTCCTGTCCTGTTGTTGCCAGATTAGTGTAATGGTTTTTGCATTTGGACTTGGTCAGCAGCATGATGGCTGCACATGAAGCTGGTTCAGTGGACTGTAAAACGGGCTGAGATCTCGTGTGCTAAGGAAAACAGCACTCCGTGTCTTCTGTTTATGCGAGGCCCATTGCTCATTTCATGCTAGAGGCAAATCAGTGTTTGGTTTTTAAGTAGTGGAGCCAGAATTATTCTTCTTTATTTTTCTTTTTTAAGACAGAGTCTCGATCTGTCGCCCAGGTTGGAGTGCAGTGGCACAATCTCGGCTCACTGCAACCTCTGCCTCCTGGGATCAAGCGAGTCTCCCACCTCAGCCTCCTGAGTAGCTGGGACTACAGACATCCACCACCATACTTGGCTGATTGTTGTATTTTTAGTAGAGACAGTGTTTCACCATGTTGCCCAGGCCGTTCATAAACTCCCGGCCTCAAGTGATTCACCTGCTACAGCCTCCCAAAGTCCTGGGATTACAGGCATGAGCCACCACCGTGTCTGGCCTGGAACCAGAATTCTAAGCTGTTGGGGGAGGTACATGTTGTTTACAGTGTTTATTTTGAAAAACCTTTATCTTTAAGACAAAAAAAGGTGTTTTTTATATTTATTTTTCTGGTTTTACTGGCCTGTAGATAAAGGGAATGAGAACATACAAGCAGAGAAAGGGATATTTTCTTTATAAAGTATATTTTGTAGTTTCCCAACATACCTAGCCCCAGATGGATTTTAAGTGTTGTCAATAGTTTCCTTTTGAGAAAGTAAGGAAAATAAAAGTCTCACATTTTACATCACTCTTCTGTAAAGCCTTCTCCTGTGAAGTCATTTCAGCTGCCAAGTTGATCTCTAAAAGCAAAGAGGGAAATGTCTTTGAAAGTAAATCTTTTATGAATAAATGTTTGTGCCAGTCAGTCAACAGATGTTTGCTAGGTGCCCGGCTCCCCTGCTGATTCAGGTGCAGACCTTTTTTTTCTTTTTTTTTTTTTTTTGTTTGAGGCAGGTCTTCCTTCGTAGCCCAGGCTGGAGTGCAGTGGCGCAGTCACAGCTCACTGTGACCTAGAACTCCTGGGCTCGAGCAATCCTCCCACCTTAGCTTCTATAGTAGAGGGACTGCAGGCATGTGCTGTCATCCCCAGCTAAGTGTTTCTCTTTTTGTGGTAGAGATGGGGGTTTTGCTGTGTTGCCCAGGCTGGTCTTAAACTCCTGGTCCCAAGCAATCTCCATGCCTCGGTCTCCTAAAGTGCTGGGTTTCAGACATTTGTACAGAGCCAACCTTGCTGGCTCTTTCTGTCTCCCTGCAGGGACCTGGACAGTCTCTCCACCCCTCCAGTTAGCTTTGGAACTGGTGGGAGGGGAGGAGGTTACAGGCAATACAAGACAGAATTAGACCAAATTAGATCCATGGTATCAAAACAGATTGCATGTAAATTTGCGCGATTCAGATAATACCTAGTATTCTGGAACGTTGTACCATTCTCTGTGTCATCCAAACATGCAGCCATATACAGATTCGATAAGTGATACTGGAGAGCACCAGGTTTATGCATTGTTTATTGGAAAACGTTCAAACTATTCCTCTCAGTCCAGAGTCAGTTGACCATTTACATTATGGCAGAGCTCGTTTTTGAAGATACTGGACATAAAAGGCAGAGCTGGGGTGTCTGCCCCTGTGCATACCCCTCCTTTCCAGTATACCCCAGTATCCTTTCCAGTATACCCCAGTATATATGGGGTATACTGACCTTTCTTCAGAATACCCCATGCCCTCTGGGGGTGCCCTGCTCTTGGGGTTCCCAGGTATTTCCAAACCACTGTTCACTCTGCATTGTTTTGATAGACCTCAAGTAGTTATTTTTAAAAATGAACATGTTATTAATATACTTTTTAAACCAGTAATCATGCCCATCCCTCTCCCACCTGTTATCTGGAATGTGTAATTTCGTGGCAAACAGGAATGAGGAAGGCTGATCTCACTGTTTGTTGGGTGTGTTTTCATTTGTTTGTTTTTTGGGACGGCACTTAGGCAAATGGAGCAGAGGGAGAACTGATGTAGGTTACACCGACCGGTGGCAGGCAATGGTCAGGAGACCGCGTTCTGCTCTCGGTGCCCCTGCCAGCCGGCCGTGTGAACTGGGCAAGTTCTCTTCCTACAGGAGAATTTGCATCGTCTCCTCTTCTTTACAATTATGGGGCTACCCTGTGGGGTTTCTCTGGGCATTATAGCTCTGAGGTTCCATCCAAAATGTCTTCAGACCCCTTGACATGGAGGCTAGCAGCTCTCCAGCCAGATAAGCTTGCTTTCTACTTCGATCGCCCTCTTTGTATTACTTTATTTATTTATTTATTTATTTATTTTAAACTTTCAGTTCTAGGGTACATGTGCACAACATGCAGATTTGTTACATATGTATACATGTGCTATGTTGGTGTGCTGCACCCATTAACTCGTCATTTACATTAGGGTATATCGCCTAATGCTGTCCCTCCCCCTTTCCCCCATCCCACGACAGGACCCAGTGTGTGATGTTCCCCACCCTGTGTCCAAGTGTTCTCATTGTTCAATTCCCACCTATGAGTGAGAACATGTGGTGTTTGGTTTTCTGTCCTTGCGATAGTTTGCTCAGAATGCCATCATTCTTTGTATCACTCTTAAGGGATGTAGAATGTTCTTTTGACACAGCCCCACTACCAACACACACACTCCCTTAGAGCCCTCCCCCTGGTTTCTCAGTCTTTGTAGCCATTGGATGATGGTGATGATGATGATGATGATGGATGTATCTGTTTATTTGGGAAGCAGTGAGCCTCTAGACATTGAACCCAGCTGCTGGTTCTTAATTCTAGGGCTGTCACTTCCTGTCTCCGTGACCCTGGGCAAGGTACTGACTGCATTGCTGTGGGCTTTGGTTTCGTTATCTGTAAAGTTGGGATAGTGATAGTACCTACTCATAGGACTATCAGGATGACTAAGTGAATTTACATTCTTTCTTCCCCACTGGGAGGGTGAACAAATGAATGGGTAGATGAATGAAGCCTGGTATTTCTTTGCCAATGTGTCCCAAGGAGTTTATCGTCACAGTACCCCTGTGAAGTAGCTTTAACTGTCTTCCTCTGAGAGCACCCCACTTTGCAGCTGAGCCCTGGACCCCCCATGTAAGAACTTACGAGATCTTTCTGTTCCTCTAAACATGATCTGGCTAGTTCCTGAATACCTTCCTTTTCCACCCCAAAAACTAGAGTCCAGGTGGCTTCTGTCCATGGCAACAAATACATTTTAAGGAAAGAATGTGTGATCATAAGGAAATCTGGGGGACAGTTGGGAGATTTAAATATAATCCGGGTATTAGCTAATATTAAGTGATTATTAAAATTTTATTGGGTATGTTGATGGTATTGTGGTTCTGCAGGGGACATCTTTGGATTTTGAAGGTGCACACTGAAGGGTTAAGGGGTAAAGTGTCATGATGTTTGTAATTTAAAATACTTCAGCAAAAAAAAAAATGCAAGTATGGCAAAGTGATCACTGGTACATCCAGATGATGGTATACGTAAAGTGATTGTACTATTCCTCCACTTTTCTGAATACATGAACATTTTTAAAATAGAAACTCAAGTCAATGAATGAATGAGTGAATGAATGAAGCTGATTCTGCCCAGGGGGTCTGTGTGGGACTCTCCGTGAAGGGCAGGGGTGACTGGCCCTCTCTCTCTCTGCGCCTGGCAGGATTTCTCTGGAAGACCTGAGCCCAAGCGTCGTGCTGCACATGACCGAGAAGCTGGGTTACAAGAACAGCGACGTGATCAACACCGTGCTCTCCAACCGCGCCTGCCACATCCTGGCCATCTACTTCCTCTTAAACAAGAAACTGGAGCGCTATTTGTCAGGGGTAAGTGCGACCCTAGAGGCGGTCATCTCTGCTGTCTGTGGAAAAAAGAGCTCCTACACCCAAAGTGTTTCTCAGTTACTGACACTTGATCCAAGCTGCTAATTTAATCTAATGTGAGGCTGAGTTTTCTGAATGTGGGATAAAGTCATAGTAGCTAAACCTGCTTCTCAGGGAGTGCCTTTTATCTGCAATGTTTTTCAAATACTCTCCCACCAAGTTAAGCCCTGGGCAGAATTAGGAGGGATTCAAGCCTCTTTTCCCTTCAACAGCTTCTGTGTTGCCTTTTTGTTGTTGTTGTTCTGCTGCCTCTTAGCTCTTCGGGTTCCCCACGCTGTGGGCATTGGAGGGTTCTCTGGTCATAAAACTTAGGTAGCAGTGCCTCCCGGGCATTTGTCTCTGAACTATGGTACTATATATGGACTTCCCTGGCCTGACTCTGACACCTTCCCTCAGTCAGAGTGTCAGAAAGTCCAAGTGTCCAGTGTCACCTGTGAGGTACATTTGGAGTTTCCACAGCGTGGGGTGGATGGTGGGACCGTGACACCCTGTCCCCTTCATCGTTTTTGCCACAGGCAGTTTCTGTGTGCCTGGGTAAGGGAATGTATGTGCCTTAAATCGTCTCTCTCCAAATGGACAATGGCTTAAAAAGAATTCTGCAAATTGGATCCAAGACGATATGGAGTCTGCATCTCATGCTTTTACTCAGAATGGTGGGTGCTGACCAGCTCTAACAGAGAGTCAGCTGAAGAAATTCAGAATTGCCAGAAAGCCCATCTGAAATTTTACTGAGTGTTCATGGTCACGAAGGACCATCTTCACCCTGGGCCTGTTGCAGCTTGACATCTGATGACGTGGAGTTGTCACTGTTAGGAAGACGTTTACCATCCAGAACGTGTGCTATTTGAAGTCACGTGATAACCCAATATGTCACCAAATTTTACTAGAAAATAGGCTTAGAAACCTTTCTGAGGTTTCTGTTTGAGAGCTAAAGATGAAAAATCTACCAGCAGTTGGGGAAATGATATTCTCGCTGGCATGGTGGAGATGGCCAAATTAATACCCAGAGGACAAGGTGGTCTGTGTGTGTCTTTTGTTAGCAAATCGATTTGGGAGCCATCTAGAAAACATTACTGAACAGACGAAGATGCTCCTTGGGAGGTTGGTTAAACATTTGGATGAAGGTACAGATGTTTCTGAGCTGATTTAGCTCAGAATACTGGCCAGATTTTGCTTCCGCAGGAAATTATCCACAGAACTACTTTTTTTTTTTTTTTTTTTTTTGTGAACCACCAAAGGAAAGATCTACATGAGAAGAAATACCTTCAACAGTAAAAAGCTTTAACAATGTTTTATGGAGGAAAAAACGTGCTCTGTACGATAGGGTGGCACCTCTTTGATGGGGACAGAGTCAACGCTTTGAGTTAGATTTCACAGATGGTGTCACGGTGGCTGCCTTCCTCATAGAAGGCTGCTGGAGAAGAGATGTCAAATCCAGAAAGACAGGACTTTCAACATATAGTATATTATTTATTTTATTTTATTATGTGTTGAGGAGAGATTAAGAAAATCTCTTGTATCACACAGCAGTTCTCTGTTCTCTCATCACGAGGAACATAAAAGACATGCTGGACTTGAAGTTGCTTCTCTCTCATTTCTCTTTTTTTAATTTTTTTTTTCTTTTTTTTTTTTTTGAGACAGAGTCTCACTGTGTCACCTAGGCTGGAGTGTAGTGGGACGATCTCGGCTCACTGCAACCTCTGCCTCGCAGGTTCAAGTGATTCTCCTGCCTCAGCCTCCTGAGTAGCTGGGACCTCAGGCACGTGCCACCAGGCTTGGCTAATTTTTGTATTTTTAGTAGAGATGGAGTTTTGCCATACTGGCCAGGCTGGTCTCAAACTCCTGACCTCAAGTGATCCTCCTACCTTAGCCTCCCAAAGTGCTGGGATTATAGGCGTGAGCCAAAGCACCTGGCCCTCTTTTTTTTTTTTCTTTTGAGATGAGGTCTCACTCTGTCTCCTAGGGTAGAGTGCAGTGGCATGATCTCGGCTCACTGCAACCTCTGCTTCCTGGGTTCAAGCTATTCTCCCACCTCAGCGTCCTGAGTAGCTGGGACTACAGGCATGCACCACCATGACCGGCTAATTTTTGTATTTTTGGTAGAGACGGGGTTTTGCCATGTTGCCCAGACTGGTCTTGAATTCCTGAGTTCAAGCAATCTGCCCACCTTGGCCTCCCAAAGTGCTGGGAATACAGGTGTGAGCCACCATGCCCAGCCTCATTTCTCTTTTGTAAAAAGACCATATTCCCCAAACTTCTTTCTCATACTTTAAAATTTCTATTTATTATATATCTTATAGTGTACATGATATATTCATACAATGTTACATGCTTATAATTTATAAATGCATATATTGTAGGTGCCTGCTTACAAGTTTTTCACACATAAGGGATCAGGGTCATACCATTTGGACACCACCATGCTATAGAGGATAAAAGTTAAGAATTTAAATAGTCTTCAGATAAAAGGAAGAAAAGAGGGTTAATGCACTGATTTTCTTTTTCAGGTGATGAATACTGTTCAAAACTTAGTTATTCAAATGTGTTTTCATGAAACTGACTATATCATAAAGTTCATGATTTCACTTATTAGAGAATGACATTGCTACTCTCCCAAGTAAGTTAACAGTTCCGAACACTGTTCTTTTGGTGGAACTAGTTCTTCGGGTGCTGACCAAGTAAGATGGAGGGGTCTTCGGTTTTAAAAACCTTTCCTATAGTTACTTCCACATTTAGAGATACAAGCTTTTGTCAGTCATGCTCTTCTTAAACAATCAACATAGCTCATGCCAAGCAAGAGAGACATTTTGTCTGAAGCTTTTTTTGTCTTTTCAAAACAAAACAAAACAAAACAAAAAGAGTCTTACTCTGTCGCCCAGGCTGGAGTGCAGTGGCACAATCATGGATCACTGGAGCCTCGACCTCCCGGGCTCAAGCGATCCATCTATAGTCCCAGCTACTCAGGAGGCTGAGGCAGGAGGATCACTTGAGCCTGGTAAGTCGAGGCTAATTTTATTTTTTGTAGAGATGGGGTTTCACCATGTTGCCCAGGCTGGTCTCGAACTCCTGGGCTCAAGTAGTCCGCCCGCCTAGGCCTCCCAAAGCACTGGGATTACAGGCATGAGCCACTGCGCCTGGCCTAAAGCTCTTAGGCTGTGTCCTGATGTGCCTGGATGTATTGCCAGCTGCTGCATTTCTGCCTGTCTCCTTTGCCCAGTATCAGGGCTGGGAGTGTTGCAAAGCAGAGCAGGGCTTTGTCTTCTGAGAACATTCTCTGGAAACTCAGCTGGTGTCATTCTAACTGGAAAAGGTTTGGGGGTAGTTTTCAATTAAATTTATTTAATTGACCAAAAAAATTGTATATATTTATCCTGTGCAACATGATGCTTTGAAATATATATACATTGTGGAATGGCTAAATCAAGCTAAATAAATATGTATAACCACACAAATTTATCATTTATTTGTGGTGAGACCATTGAAAATCTACTCTCTTAGCAATTTACCAGAATAAATACACTGTTATTAACTATAGTCACCACATTGTTCAATAGTGTCTTGAATTTTTTTCCTCCTGTTTAACTGAAATTTTGTATCTTTTGACCAATATCTCTTCTGCCCACTTCCCCCAACCCCCTTCAGCCCCTGGTAACCATCATTCTACTCTCTACTTCTATGACCTACACTTTTTAGATTCCATGTATAAGTGAGATCATGCACTATTTGTCTTTCTGTGCCTGGCTTATTTCACTTAGCATTATGTCCTCTAGGTTCATCCATATTGTCAAAAATGACAGAATTTCTGCCTTTTTTAAGGTTGACTAGTATTCCATTATATATATGTACCACACACTTTCTTTATTCATTCATCCGTTGATGACACAATAGCCATTTCTTGGCTATTGTAAATAACGCTGCATTGAACATGGGGTGGGGGTGCATATGTGTCTTCAACATACCGATTTCATTTCCTTTGGATATAGACCCAGATGTGGAATTGCTGGATCATATAGTAGTTCAACTTTTAATTTTTTGAGGAACCATACTGGTTTCTATAATGGTTGTACTAATTTACATTCCCACCAACAGTGTGCAAAGGTTCTTTCTTCTTCATATCCTCTCCAACATGTGGTATCATCCATCGTTATGATAAAAGCTATTCTTACAGGTGTGAGGCAGTATCTCATTGTGGCTTTAATTTGCATTTCCCTTATGATTGGTGATATTGAGCAATACCTATTGGCCATTTCTTTTTTTTGAAAGGGAGTCTCACTCTGTCCCCAGGCTGGAGTGCAGTGGCGTGATCTCAGCTTACTGCAACCTCTAGCTCCCGGGTTCAAGCTATTCTCCTGCCTCAGTCTCCTGAGTAGCTGGGACTATAGGCGCGCACCACCATGCCCGGCAAATTTTTGTATTTTAAGTAGAGACAGGGTTTCACTATGTTGGCCAGGCTGGTCTCGAACTCCTGACCTTGTGGCCCACCCGCCTTGGCCTCCCAAAGTGCTGGGATTATAGGCATGAGCCACCACACCGGGCCTAAGTCGTCTTCTTTTTTTTTTTTTTGAGATGGAGTCTGGCTCTGTCACCAAGCTGGAGTGCAGTGGTGCGATCTCGGCTCACTGCAACCTCTGCCTCCTGGCTTTAAGCGATTCCCCTACCTCAGCCTCCTGAGTAGCTGGGATTACAGCCACCTGCCTGCCACCATGCCCAGCTAATTTTTATATTTTTAGTAGAGATGGGGTTTCACCAAGTTGGCCAGGATGGTCTCTTGACCTCGTGATCCACCCGCCTCTGCCTCCCAAAGTGCTGGGATTACAGACGTGAGCCACCGTGCCCGGCCTGGGCCTAAGTCTTATTTTTTTTACTTTTATTTTGTTTGAGATGGAGGTTCGATCTTGTTGTCCAGGCTGGAGTGCCATGGCGAGATCTCCACTCACCTCAACCTCCACCTCCCAGGTTCAAGCAATTCTCCTGCCTTAGCCTCCCAAGTAGCTGTGATTATAGGCATATGCCACCATGCCCAGCTAATTTTGTATTTTTAGTAGAGACAGGGTTTCTCCATGTTGGTCAGTCTGATCTTGAACTCCTTACCTCAGGTGATCTGTCTGCCTCGGCCTCCCAAAGTGCTGGGATTACAGGCATGGGCCACTGTGGCCCAGGCCTAAGTCTTTAACTCATTTGGAGTTGACTTTTGCAGATGGTGTGAGATGGGGTCTGATTTCATTCTCTGTGGATGTCCAGTTTTCCAACACTATTTATTTAAGAGGATCTCCTTTCCCCATTCTGTGTTCTTGGCAGCTTTGTCAGAAAGTAATTGACCATAAGTGCATGGATTCATTTTTGGACTCTCTTTTCTATTCCATTGGTCTATGTGTCTCTGTTTTTATGCCAGTATCATGCTGTTTTGGTTTCTACAGCTTTGTGATGTGTTTTGAAGTCAGGTGGTGTGATGCTTCAGCTTTGATCTTATTGTTCAAAATGACTTTGGCTATTCAGGGTCTTTTGTGGTTCCATACAAATGTTAGGATTTTTTTTTTTCTGTTTCTGTGAAAAACATCATTGGAATTTTGACAGGGATTCCATTGAATTCATAGATTGCTTAGTATACTATGGACATTTTAATCATATTAATTCTTCCAGTCTATGCAATCTTTTCATTTACTTGTGTCTTCTTCAATTTCTTTCATCATTGTCTTACAGTTTTCAGTGTACAGATCTTTCACTTCCTTGGTTACATTTGTTCCTAAGCATTTGATTTTTTTATGGCTGTTTTAAGTGGCATTGCTTTCTTGATTGCATTTGTGAATAGTTTGTTGTTAGTGTATGAAAACACTATTGATTTTTTGTGTATTGATTTTGCATTCTGCAACTTTCCTAAATTCATTTAGTAGTGCAAACAGTTTTTTGGTGGAGTCTTTAGGGTTTTCTATATATGAGATCGTGTATCTGCAAACAGGGACAATTGAACTTCCTTTCCAATTTTGATTCCTTTTATTTATTTATTTATTTTAACAATTTCCCAAACATTTTTATTTTTATTTTTCCTTCTACTTTTATTTTAAGTTCCGGGATACATGTTTAGGATGTGCAGGTGTGTTACGTAAGTAAACATGTGCCACGGTGGTTTGCTGCACAGAGCAACCTATCACCTAGGTATTAATCCCAGCATTCCTTAGCTGTTCTTCCTGAGGGTGCCTTTGATTTCTTTCTCTTGCCTAAGTGCTCTGGCTAGGACATGCAGTACTATGCTGAATAGAAGCGGTGAGAGTGGGCTTCTTTGTCTTATTGCTGAACAAGTTGTCTGTGGGGATTAATTCACTCTAGTTAGAAACACCTGCTTGCCTAGAGTGTGGATTCTCAGACCAGTTGTGAGTTTTATGATGTCTGTTTCACATTTAATGCTTAAATCATAGGGCGTACCTAGTCTGAGAATCCATACTCTAGGCGAGTGACTGTTTTTAACTAGAGTGAATTAATCCCTACAGACAACTCAACTGCTCAGTAATTTCCGCACATGGCTAATTTAATTGTACTGTATGCACTGTCCCGGTTATTAATCTTATCAACCAATTATTTATACCCCTTGTATAATTTTGAAGCTCAATCTAATGAACTAAAAAGTAAAATATTATCGCTTAATGGCCGTTTCTTCCCTTCTCTCTTGGTTTCCTCTTTTTAAAACCACGAAGCATGTATTTTAAGATAGAGAGCCTGGAAGGGCATTTGTTAACTATTTGTTGGTTGATTAATTAATTAATCCGTGTTTTTATTTCACCCATTTCCAGACAGGATTGCACCTACCTCAGCTTCAATGCAGTTGTTTGTCTTCTTCTTTGAGCTATGTTAGGAATTGTCGTGGCTTTCATTTGGGTGGTAGTAGTGGGGAGCAGTGTGTGCGTATGTGTGTGTGGTGTGTGTGTGTGCACTGTTGTTTTTTGTTTATTTTTATTTTCTTGAGAGACGCAGTCTCACACTGTCACCCAGGCTGGAGTTGCAGTGGCATGATCTTGGCTCACCGCAACCTCCACCTCCCGGGTTCAAGTGATTCTCCTGCCTCAGCCACCCAAGTCGCTGAGATTACAGGCGTGTGCCACCACATTCGGCCATTTTTGTATTTTTACTAGAGACAGGGTTTCGCCATGTTGGCCAGGCTGGTCTCAAACTCCTGACCTCAGGTGATCCACCCACCTTGGCCTCCCAAAGTGCTGGGATTCCATTAGCCACTGCGCCCGGCCGTGTGCTGTTTTAAAATAAAGCAAACAAGCAAGATCCATGTTCTATGTAGTGGTCCAATAAAATAAGTTATTCTTTCCAGCTCATTTTCTTGGTTTCTACATACATGTTTTTGAGTAGTCTTACTGCACAGATAAAAGAACTGAGGCCCTGCAAGGGGCAGCATTCTACTCAGGGTCACCTGGCCCTTTGCTGGCAGTGATAGTAACACAAGTAGGTGACCCGACTCTGCGCCCAGGGCTCACCCCACGCTGCATTCTGCATGCAGGCCATCCTGGGGTGAGACTTTATGTTGCAATTTACTGGCCTGCCAAACATTTCCAGCATTCTCTCAGCCAAGCGCTGGTTTAAAAATTAATGACTGCTTAATGGACATTTCTATTTCTGAGAGTTGAGCTGTGCTTTTTCTTTTCTCCTCTGGTAGAAATCTGACATCCAGGACAGCCTCTGCTACAAGACCCGGCTCTACCAGATAGAAAAGTACAGGGCCCCCAAGGAGTCCTATGAGGTGAGTGATCCCTGAAGCCAACCTCAGGGTCTCTTAGGAAGGGTGGATTTCCATTTGCAGTAATTGGAAAAGAAACCAATTACTGTAGGACACTGAAGTAGCAAAAGACACATACTTACACTCATAACGGAGCCCTGGAGAAATGGTTTACAGCGGAACCGGCTTCGCGGTGTCTAAACCATGGTTCTCAGCTCTGGCTGCGTGTTAAAGTTGCGGGGAGCGTTTGAACATCTGGATGCCCAGGCTGCTCCTCAGACCAGTTCCATCCAATCTTGGGAGTTGAGACTCGGGTATCGGGAGTTTTTGAAGCTCCCTGGATGTTCCAGTAAGCAGCCAAAGTTGAAAGCCACTGTCAGGATCTCCCAAAATGAAAATGAGATGTTTCAGTGTTTCACTCACATGTGAGTGAAACTAGCAAAAACTGATCTCATAGAAGTACAGAGTAAAACTGGTTATTGGAGGCTTGGAACGGCAGGGGGAAGGGACGGTAGACAGGGGCTGCTTAACGAACATGAAATTACAGCTAGACAGAAGGAATAAGTTCTGGTGTTCTGTGGCACTGTAGGGTGACTGTAGTTAACAATAACTTATTATATATATTCAAAAAGCTAAAAGAGGATTTTGAATGTTCCTAACACAAAGAAGTGATAAATATTTGAGGTAATAAATATGCCGATCACCCTGATTTGATCATTACATATTGAATACATGGATGGAAATATCACTCTGTCCCATAAAAAAGATGTATAATGATTATGCATCAACTAAAAATAAAAGGAAAAAAATGCAAATGCTAGAAAAAAATGAGATGCTTAAAAATAGAGCTGAGCATAACACGTGGCATCAGAAGAAAGTGAGATGAGGACCAGGAAAGTTTGGGATCACACAGGCTTTCTTGGCCAGCTGTCCCTGGTGACCTGATATAACCTGGGACGTACCTAGAGAAAAAGACCACGGCTCTTTGATTTCAGAATGAAAACTAGACCCCTGTGGCAAATCGTCTCAAATCTGGATCCCACATCCATGTTTATTAGGAGACTGTGCCTGTGAATTCCAGATCCAGGGAGGGGGCCAGGGGTGGGGTGCGACCTCGGGGCCCCTCATTCACTTTTTGCCAAGGGAGCTCTTCTTTCTCTCAGCGATTTTCCTCGGAACCTCTTCCCTTTCCCCTCTGGAGCCTCTTTATGTCCCCTGAGTGTCCTTGCCACGGGAACCTCTCTCCTGGGACACCCAGGTCTATTAGTCTGTTCTCACGCTGCTAATAAAGACATATCTGACACTGGGTAATTTATAAAGGAGAGAGGTTTAATGGACTCACAGTTCCACATGGCTGGGGAGGCCTCACAATCATGGCGGAAGGTGAATGAGGAGCAAAGTCATGTTTTACATGGCGGCAGGCAAGAGAGCTTGTGCAGGGGAGCTCCCCTTTATAAAACCATCAGATCTTGTGAGACTTATTCACTACCATGAGAACAGTATGGGGGAAACCGCCACCATGATTCAGTGATCTGCACCTGGCCCCGCCCTTGACACATGGGGATTTTTACAATTCAAGGGGAGATTTGGGTGGGGACAAATCATATCACCCACCCAGAAGTTCCTTCATTTGAGAAGGGATCAAAAAGGGACCCTTTGTCTATGCCCCAGTGAGGCCACTGGGCCTGGTCTCTCCTCTCTTTCCTTTTCCGACGTAAAGTTTTCATCCTGATCCCATGAGCGATGCACATCGCTCTGGAGGGATTCTTCTCCGGGCTTGTCTTGCATGCAGGACTGCAGTGGAGCATGGTGGTTACTGGGGCCCACACTGGGCTCCTGGGCAGCCAGTGAAGCAGGTGTCCAGGGACACTGATGACAGGGAGTGCCCAGCTGCAGGGCCCCGTGTGTGAATGTGACGGGAGCTCAGGAGAGGGAACTACCCCAGCATCGAGGTGGGCAATGGCACGGGTCTCCATTTCAGACAGACCCTGGGGCAGAGGGAGAGGAGAAACTGGCAAAGACGAGGGCTGGGGGGTGGTCGGGCAGGGGGTGGGGCAGTCAGAAGGCAGTGATGTCAGCGGGGGACCTGGGGGGCCATGGGAACAGAGGAAAGGTCACACAGAAATGGTCAGCATTGTCTACTGGGCAGCTAGTTGTCCTGAGCATGTTAGAAAGAACAGCTTCGTGAAGTGCCAAAGGCAGCAGAGAGGTTGCGTGGATTTGGGGGTGGGGAGGGGGAAGTGAAGTCCATGAGCATGTACCTGTCCGTCAGTGACGCTGCAGTGAAGGGAGAGAATGTGTCCTTGATAGAAGGATGCTTGGGGCAGGGGAGGAATGGTGGGCCTTGGCCTTGACCCCAGGCTGGATGCCCCTTCCTCAAGACAGGCTGTGGGGCCCGGGGAAGATGAGGATGGAGACAAGCTCTTTGGAAGGTGGGCTGTGGCTGCAGGAGCTACGCCACAAACCCAGGTGTGGCTTTCAGGCTTAAAGCTGGAGAGCCAGGTAGTGGGGACCCAGATGCCCCCAAACTCTAGACCCCTCTGGCCAGTTGATTATTAAATGTTAACCCTCTGTTGCATGAACGAAGGGGTCTTGAATCTAGCACGCTCTGAACCAGACTTTCCCCCCGCCCCCTCCGTCCCCCAGCACAGTAGCAGCCCCGTCCTCCATCAGTGCAGGGAAGAGACCCGAGTCCTTGACTATAACTCTCCCCTGACCCCTAGAGCTACCCTATCACCAAGTTCTGCCAATTTGACTGCTAAACCCCTCCAGCCCCTGAACTCTGTCCATCTGCGTCCCCACACCTGTTCCCAGCCATATCACCTCTGTCCTGGACTTCTGCTATGCCCTCCTAACTGACCCTCTTGCTTCCAGGATGGTGGCCTGCCACTCTCTCCTGCCTGGCCGTCAGAGCGAGCTTTTCACCCTCACACCTCATCATGTCACTTTCCTGCTTGAGACCTTCAGAGGCTTCCTTCACTTGCCGGGCAGACTCTGTGCATGGTCGCCCTGTGTGGTTCAGCCCCAGCTTGCTTCCCCTACCTTGTCTCCCAGCCCCATGGCCCACACACACAGCGCCGCGTCCCGCCCTGTGCTCAGTCCACAGCCTTAGGGCTTGCTGTGCTCTCTCTGCCTGCGGGGGCTGTGCACATGCCGTTCCCTCTTTCAGAATGTTTTCCCTGCTCCTCTTTGCTAAATCTAAGTGTTTTCAGATCCCAAAGCAAGATCACCTCCCCATGGGCCCCTGCTATTCCCTGACCTCTGCCATCCAGTCTTATCCTATCTATCCTATCATCTGCCTACCACGTTCTACATCCGGGGGCCTGTCCCGTTTGCAGCTGTTTGTTTGTTCTGGGGCTGTTTGACTAACATCTCTCCCTCTGGGCTGTGAGTTCCAGAAGAGTGGGCTCTGAGTCCCTTTTGCTCCTCACGATATTCCCAGAGGCCACATGATGCCTGGCATGTAGTAGGTGCTCAATAAATATTTGCTCAATAAACAAATGAAAAGATCAAGTGAGCCCTGATGAGAGTCTCAGAAAATGGATAGAACTGGGACAAGCAACTGGAATAGGTAGGACATTCCAGGTGGGACACCTGGCTGGATTAAAGGCAGGGGGATACCTGCAGCCTAGCACACACATGATGTTATCATCACCAAATGGCCATGCCTTACGTCAGGGAGGGACCGCTTATGGTCACCTGCACTGAGGGTGGTCACCCCAGCCAGAGTCCAGGGGATGCAGAATTCACTGTTAGACTTCCTCCCTTGTGCTTTGCATGTCACTCATGAGGACCTCAAATAACAATGCAAACTTAGGTGCATGGAGCGTGTGCCCTAGGTGGCCCGTAAGCCACCTTGCCGACGCCCTGGTCCACGCTGCCCTCACATCCGCCCCACTGCGAGTGTGTGTCAGAAGGGGCCAGAACTCTAGTGGGAGAGGGGCCTTCTTTCATTCCGATTCCTTTTCTCTATTATTTCCTCTGGCCTGAAGACACATGGTAAACGTTTAAACATTTGTTGAAATATTTAACGGTTAGGATTTAAATAGGAACACTAATGGGCAAACAGCATTCAATTTTCTATGATCCATTTGTTTCCTCTAAACTGCAGCGATACTTCTCTAATGAAATGACAGCTATTACCAGATGATCCAACTTGTCTCCGGCGGAACCTAGAAAGTGGAGTGAGGCTAGTTCGGGAAAGGGAAGGGCCCAGGCCTCACAGGGAAAGTCCACTCAGAGCCCGAGGGCCTTCCAGTCGTCCTCAGCACCACGTGGCAGGGGTGGAGCTGGATGGGGAGAGGGAGTGGTGGAGAGGTTTCAGATTGTGAGCAAATCGGGGTGTGGCCCAGGGCCCGTGTCCCCTAGGGCTGTCATCAAGCCGTGTCGGGCACTGAGTGCAAGCAGTGGCCTCTTTGTTCCTTTTGATTCCAGTTCGTTTTCTCCTAGGAGACAAAGGAGCTGAATTAAGTTGCAACAACTTCCCTCTTGGGGTTACTGTGCAGTGATTTTACAACTTTACCATTTTCTCTACTTCTTTTTCCTGTCAAAGGCAGAGACTGTATCTATAAAAGTGGGGTGCATTTCTCATCTGAGGACACCTGTCGTGTGTGCCCAACAGACTCCTTTTTCTAAAAGAGAACCCCCCGGGACTTTGGGGGTCGAGGTGGGACGTTATCATTTTTAAATTGGCTTATGAAAGCCATGGAGAGCCCAGGGCCAGTTTTGTTAAAGTCTTTTGAAAAACAGTGTTCATGGATAGGAAAATGTCAAATCCAGCTAGGAGGTCTCCTCTACAATGACAAAGTAATGTTGGAGTTTTCAAGAAAACTGATGGAGAGGGTGGCGGGGGGCTGGATTCGTCTGCTTGGCTGCCCTAACAAGCACCACAAAATGGGTAGAAATTTACCTTTTCACAGTTCTGGAGGCCAGGTTCAGGCCTTACGGATGCGTCACCACATCTCTGCCTTCATCTACACGGCATTCTCCTGTGTGTGTATCTGTCCCAATTTTCCCGTTCTTTTCTCTCCTCCCTCCCTCATTTTTCTCTCTTTTCTTTCTTTTCCCCCATTCCTTCCTTCCTTCTTTCCTTCCTTCCTTCCTTCCTTCCTTCCTTCCTTCCTTCCTTCCTTCCTTCCTTCCTTCCTTCCCGTCTTTCTGTCTTTTTCTTTATTTCTTCTTTCTCTTTCTTTCTTCCTCTCTTCTTTCTTCCTTTTTTCCTTCCTGCCCTCCCTCCTTTCTCTCTCTCTCTTTTTCTCCCTTCTCCTTCCCCCCCCTCCCCTCCCCTCCTTCCTTTTTCTTTGTTTCCAGGCCAAGCTGGAATGCAGTGACACAATCATATTTCATTTCAGCCTTGGCCTCCCGGGCTCAGATGATCCTCCCACCTCAGCCTCCCTAGTAGCTGGGACTATAGGCATGCACCATTAGGCTTGGCTAATTTTTTGTAGAGAAGGGGTTTCACCTTGTTGCCTGGCTGGTCTTGAACTCCTGAGCTTAAGGTATCTGCTCACCTCAGACTCCCAAGGGGCTGAGATTACAGATGTGAGTCACCACGCCCAGCCCAAATTTCCACATTTTTAAAGGACACCAGTCATACTGCATTAGGGCTCACCCTAATAGCCTCATTTAAACTTGATTACCTCTGTAAAGACTCTCTTTCCAAATAACGTCAAATTCTGAGGTCCTGGGGTTAGATTTTAACCTGTGAATTTTGGGAGAATATAATTCAACCCACACAGGGATGAAACATTCAAAGGCAAATATTAAAATGTTCACTTTGTGTCTTACTTCAAAATCTATACTACTTTAAAAATACAGTTCAGAATCAGATCCAGTGATCTGTGCTGTTAGAAATCAGAAATGTAGTTATTTGGCTGGACTCAGTGGCTCACGCCTGTAATCCCAGCACTTTGGGAGGCCAAGATGGGTGGATAACTTGAGGTCAGGAGTTCAAGGCCAGCCTGGCCAACATGGTGAAACCCTGTCTCTACTAAAAATGCAAAAATTAGCCGGGTGTGGTGGTGTGCACTGTAATCCCATCTACTCGGGAGGCTGAGGCAGGAGAATCGCTTGAACCCGGGAGGTGGAGTTTGCAGTGAGCCAAGGTCATGCTACTGCACTCTAGCCTGGGCGACAGAGTGAGACTCAGTCTCAAAAAAAAAAAAGAAGTTCGGTTACTCTGGGGGACAGAATGCCTGGGAGAGGACATGGGGCTGGCAGGGAGGACCTTCCAGATGCTGGCTGTGTGTTCTGTTTCTTGATCCGAGTGACATTTCTGTGGGTGTCTTTGCTGTTTGAGAAAACATTGAGCTGCTGACTTATCATTAGAGCACTCCTCCATACAGCGTCTTAGATTTTAATGAAAAGTTTACCTAGGAAATCTATTCAGCACACAAATTAGGACATCTGCTGCCTACTTCCACGGCGATTTCAGGATTTGCTTTCTGTCTATGAAAACGGAAACGAATAATTCTCAGCCAGAGCTGCAGGGCCATGGGGGGAGCATTTAGGGAATAAATAGCAAGTGCAGATTCTCGAATTGTTGAAGGCTGTTCCTTTTCACAGGCCTCTCTGGACACCTGGACAAGGGATCTTGAATTTCATGCTGTGCAGGTAAGAGCTTGGGGGATTATTATGTATTAGTCAGGATTCTCCAGAGAAACAGAACCAGCAGAGCACGGAGAGAGAGAGATTGAGACTGAGATTTACTTTAAGGAGCTGGATCACACAGTTGTGGGGATTGGCAAGTCTGAAATCTGCAGGGCAGACCAGCAGGTTGGATGAGTTGATGTTGCAGCTTCAAGTCCGAAGGCCATCTAGAGGCAGAATTTCTTTTGCCGGAAGACCTCATTCTTTTTTTCTTGAGGCCGTTGACCGATCGGATGAGACCCACCCACATCATGGAGGATAATCGACTTAAAGTCTAATTTAAATGTTAACCACTTTATTAATTAATTAATTATTATTATTATTCGGGGTCTTTCTCTGTCGCCCAGGCTGGAGTGCAGTGGTGTGATCTCGGCTCACTGCAACCTCCGCCTGCCGGGTTCAAGCAATTCTCCTGCCTCAGCCTCCCGAGTAGCTGGGATTACAGGTGCCCACCACCACGCCTGGCTAGCTTTTGTATTTTTAGTAGAGATGAGGTTTCACCATGTTGACCAGGCTGTTCTCGAACTCTTGACCTCAAGTGATCCACCCGCCTCAGCCTCCCAAAGTGCTGGGATTATAGGGTGAGCCACTGCTCCCGGCCTGTTAATCACATCTTTAAAAACACCTTCACAGAACAATCTAGACTGGTGTTTGGCCAAACAACTGGGTACCATGGTCTAGCCAAGTTAACATATGAAATTAACCATCACTTATGATCCTAAGGGTTGGTCAGTCTCTGCCCAGGGCAGCAGGCTCTGCCAGCCCCATAGTAAAACATGCCGAATCCTGTTGTGAGTTTATCAGAATCCCTTTAGACCACATTGGTTCTGGCTATGTGGAATTGACTGTTTTTTATTGTCTCATTACAACTCTACACCTGGCTGTGCATTTCTGTTTCCACCTGTATGAGAAGTGGGATTTGCAGCTATCTAGAGCTTCCTGGCTCAGTGGCCTAATTTATGAATGAAGCCCTCTTTTTTTTTTTTTTTGAGATGGAGTCTCGCTGTGTCGCCCAGGCTAGAGTGCAGTGTTGTGATCTTGGCTCGCTGTAACCTCTGCCTTCCGAGCTCAAACGATTCTCCTGCCTCAACCTCTTGAGTAGCTGGGACTACAGACGCTCGCCACCACGCCCAGCTAATTTTTGTATTTTTAATAGAGACAGGGTTTCACCATCTTGGCCAGGCTGGTCTCAAACTCCTGACCTCAAGTGATCTGCCTGCCTCGGCCTCCCAAAGTGCTGGGATGACAAGCGTGAGCCACCACGCCCGGCTCAAAGCCCTCTTTTTATCAACTCACTTGTAGGTTTTTCTGCAGCAAAATCAGATTTCCCCTTATGTGATGGGCAGCAAAGAACCAAAACCAACCAGCCACCGACATCTGGGCTCCGGGCCATCCCAGCTGGTAGCAGTCAGCACTTGGTTCTGACATACCAAATAGCCTGGTGAGGCTTACTAATCATCAGAGGGAAGGAAAGCTCCAGAAGAGCCCACGTCCAGCTGGACTCGATAAGAGTTACTCAAAGAAAACTCATCTCAGGTCCCAGGGCCCCTCTGCCATATGCAGAAAGAGGCAGATTTCCCAGGCAGCCATCCATCCTCCAGCCTGGGGTGATGAGGGTGCAAAGCAGGCATCCATCCCTGTTAAATGGATGCATGTGCTCTTCAGGCGATAAAGCAGGTGTGATGTGTGTTCATCGTTATCCTCCCAGAGCTGGGAAGGACCACACTTTTGGTTACACGTGGGAAAACACCTCCCTCGAGGAGAAGTGAATTGCTCAAGGTCACCCAACACATTCTGGAGAGAGCAAGGAATGGACTCCAGACTTCAGACTGCCAAGCTGTGACCGTGGCTGGGATTCTCAGGTGCAGCACCCGCGGCAGCCACGCCGGGAAAGAAGGGGGCGGTGTGGGTCTTTGGAACACAGAAGCCTGGGGTCATTCTTCAGTGGCCGTCATACCCCTAGTTGCACAGCCATCAGGGAAGACTCCAAAGGGAACCAGCCCTCTGGAGCTCAGACTTCAGAGGCTGAAGATGGGTTTCGCCCTCCTGTAGGCATCTCCGTCTCCTCCACGGGACAATACACAACATGAAGGATCTTGGGTAAATGATTGATCATGGGGCCGTGTTTTCAAAATGTCCCTCTTTGTAAATGTCCATGCACATCTGCAGTGGGTGGAAATAGTTGATAGAGAACAAGAAGCTGTTTAGTGTATATGGCTTGCCTCGGGGGCCTCATGTGGTCTTTTCTCTGATCTGCCTGGGAGGATTTGGAACTGTGCTTGAAGGTGCAAGAGGGCGGGCTTCGAACCGAGAGCTTGAATTCCATCACCCACCCTCGAGTCCACGTGGGTACTGGAGCGTATCGGAGGGAAGCCAGGAGTGTCTGCAGGCGGCTGCTTTGCTGTGTGAGGAACTTGCATGTGGAAGGGGGATGTGATAGGCCCTCTGAAGATCTGTTTCTGTTACGTAAGGCAATTTAGCATCCTGCTCCCTAAGAAATTTTTTTTGGAGAAAATAGGCCATGCAAATAAAAAAGTCTGATTGGGTGATTGGTTGCATTTGGTAACACGTGCTTGGAAAGCAGGGAGATTGGCTGGTTGTAAATAAACATGCTTTCTCCAGGCTGTTGACCGGTGTGCGTGGACTGACTCTGAGGTTTGTCCCCCACAGGGAGCAGATGGGGTGAATTCTTGATTTCTCCTTAGAAACCGGTTGCTGTGAAATCACTGATTCTTTTCAGCTGGCGAAGCATGTTCTAGGGGTTCTTGGAGGACATACCAGGCTGCAGGATCTTGGGATGAAGTTGAACAAGGGTGGCCTTGGCAGGGGTTCCTGGAATTTTCTGTCCGGGGGTGCATTTTTCCCCTTTTCTGCCCCCATAGCAGCTTTCTGCTCATTGCCAAATAGCCCTCTTGTCAGCGACAGGAGAAATTTGGTCTTACAGGCCAACCCTGGTCTCTTTCCACAGCAAACTAACTCGCACGCATTACACACCACTAGGTGCCTATGGACCCTGTCTGGGTGGTGATACTGGTCCGCAGAAGTTTGGCATCTTGATTGTTAAGTTTTTGAGAACCCAAAGAGGGTTAGAAAGGAATGAAAAGAAACCTAGACAGCCACCGGCAGCTCTCAAGGCTGTGGATCACAGCCTTGAAAAAATGTTTGCTGATCGATTTAAAAAGCAATCCGAAAACGGAGGGAACTGCAGTGCTGTCTTTTCTACCAAATATTGTTTGGAAATGGAGACAAAGGCGCATTTGATTACTTTTTCCCATAGAAGGTGTTAGCAGGTAGAGCTGGTGACTTTTGCATAAAAGTAGAGAAAGGGAACCAACTAGAAGGAGATTCTGCCAGATTTTTCAGGAAAGCCGGTAACATTGCGTTTGCTGCTGGATGGGTGTGCGTCTCTGTGTGTGTAAGCGTGTGTGCAAAAGCTTGTTCTCCTTTGCCTTAGAGAAGGTGGCCTGTTGGTGTGTCACGGACACAAAGGGAGAGGAAAGCCGTGGAAGGCGGGGATTGTCCTTTGCTGGCTTCAACCAAGGTGACCTGGAGCACACGTTCCCCATGAAAGTTCCCCTTCGGGGCATCCCAGATAATGCTCTGGAGCACATAACCTTCTCTGGAACATTCGGATCCCATTGCAGGAGCCTAGGACTGTGGCACACTCCTGCCTCCGGACCTTGCCATCCCTGGAACCGCCTGACCCTGCCCCAGGCTCTGAGAGTGTGGTGTCAAGTCAAGGGCTGACAACATCGACTTCAGGGCTGGGAAAATCCACGTTTCCACCGGGCTCACGGTGGATTACATAAGCACTACAGACTGTTTCTTCACATGTAAAGGAGGTAGCAGACTGATGGGTCATGTCCTCAGTGCAGCGTCTGGCACCCCGCGTGTTCTCAAAAAAGGCTGGTGGCAGCTGTGAAGGTGCTAAGGAGGGAGTTTGGCTTCCCATGTCACCCCTTTGTTGGGAAGCAGCCACATCAGCTACAGGCCAGGCTCCCAGGGAGCTGTGGCCCCTCACAGTGGCACTTGCCACGAGGCTCAGCGTCCCCACTTCCCACATCTCCCCCGTCTTCTTTCCCACTCACAAACTGGACATCATGAACTCTAATCTGCAAAGACTTTGAACATCCTTATTAGAAAGGGCTGTAAAAGTGCAAAGAGACGTTTCCCTGA
Organism: Macaca fascicularis; assembly: GCF_037993035.2. Lineage (NCBI taxonomy): Eukaryota > Metazoa > Chordata > Mammalia > Primates > Cercopithecidae > Macaca > Macaca fascicularis. The sequence continues at coordinate 14,890,139 of NC_088377.1, read as the reverse complement.
GAAGCTTCTCAACAACGTGAATGGAAACTAGATGAGCTCTCTTGGTTTGCAAATGCTGGTTAAAGTTGAGGGCAAAAATGTGAAAAAGAAAAGCGTTTGTTTCCTCCTCACCCACGGTGAGGTCAGAGGTGGGGCTGCTTTAACAGTAAACACCAAACACAGGCTTCAGGGGCGGAAAAAGAACTGCTGCTGCTTCTTAGTGACATCACCTTTCCCAGAAGCTTGAACTGGATCAAAATTAATTCAGTTCAGTTTCTACCAGCCTTTTTAAAAAACATTTCAATAACTGTTTATTAAGCTTTCTCTAAGCATCTGGCTTTATGCCAGAGGCTGTGGACTTGAAGATATATAAAAGTCAAATTCATTCCCATCAGATGGATTATCATCTAGTACAACAAAGGCAAGACGTATACCAAAAGAATGGCCACTGCCAGGCGTTTTGGCTCACATCTGTAATCCCAGCATTTTGGGAAGCTGAGACAGGAGGGTTGCTTGAGGCAGGAGTTCGAAACCAGCCTGGACAGCATACCGAGACCCCATCTCTACAAGAAATCTTTCTTTTTAAAATAGCTGGGCATGGTGGTGCACACCTGTACTCCCAGCTACTCAGGAGGCTGAGGTGGGAGGATCACTTGAGCCCAGGAGCTCGAGGTTGCAGTGAGATATGATGACACCACTGCACCCCAGCCTGGGTGATAGCACAAGATCCTGCCTCAAGAAAAAAAAAAAAAAATGCTTCATACACTCGAGTCCTAAGTATGCAAGTAAGTTCTCGCATGATTAGGGTAGAAAGGGCTGGAAGTCCATCAGGACCACTCAGGGCTCCTTGGATTTGTTGTATATGTTGTGTTGGCACCTCCTTGACTTGACTGCCCCAAATAGATCCTGATGTGAAGGTGGAAGCAGTTATGTTCCCAGTTGCCTTTGCAAAGCCATTACTGCGGGCACAATCTTTGGGCTCCTCTTTAAATGCAGACAGGTTTCCAGAAGTCCTTCTCCGCTTCACCTTAGTTTGTTGGGCTTGTTCCAGAAGAAGTGACCTCCTAGGAATGCCTTGTCCTTGCTGGAAGGCTTTGAAAGAGCACAGTGAAAGGGAGCTGGGCTCCATTGAAGGCCACTCGCTGCCCAGGCAGAGGGAGATGGGCTTCCTGGAGCATTGGCTGGGCCACAGCTCCTCCCTCATTCAACACACAGTTGAGAGCATAGAGTATTGAAAAGCTGGAGTTTCTCTCATGGGTTTGGATGACTTTTCAAAGAGGAATCCCATTGGATCTTCTAGAGTGTGTCTAAGTGCATATGTTTGCTTCTGATTTGCAGGATAAAAAGCCCAAAGAACAAGAAAAAAGAGGGGATTTTCTTCATCGACCATTCTCCAAGAAGTTGGACAAGAACCTGCCCTCGCACAAACAGCCCTCAGCCTCGCTCATGACACAGATTCAGAACACCAGAGCCCTCCTGAAGGACCGGAAGGCCTCCAAGTCCAGCTTCCCCGACAAAGGTGGGTCAGCTCTGGGGACTCTCTCAGGCCACTTGTGTTAGGCTGCGTGTCCACTGTGTAGCCCTCACAGCAGATGGTCGAATGGGCCCTAGAGCAGAGAGGATTCCTGTGCTCACAGAAAGACAGGATTCATGGACCCGAGGTTGTCTGAGCACAGTCCAGGACCAAGCTGTGTGGCGTTAGCCACTTGCGCAGGAAGGATTTGGGAAAACAGAGATGGGGCGCAAAGTATTGTGGAAACAGAAATTGGGGTGGATGATATTGTCAGAACAGAGTTTGGGAGGCACAGTATTGCAGGAGCAGAGGTCAGGGTGTGTGGTACTGTAGGGACAGAGATGAGGCTGTAAGGAATTGTGGGAGTAGAGGTGGGGTGCAGAGCAGAGGTCAGGGTGTGTGGTACTGTAGGGACAGAGATGAGGCTGTAAGGAATTGTGGGAGTAGAGATGGGGTGCAGAGCAGAGGTCAGGGTGTGGGGTACTGTAGGGACAGAGATGAGGCTGTAAGGAATTGTGGGAGTAGAGATGGCGTGCAGAGTGGAGACCGGGTATCTCCCTGAGTTCAGATTCCAGCTCTGCTGCCTGCAGAGGTGCAAGTTCCTTTACTGCTGAGGGTCTTCACTGGATTTGTAAGGGCTCCCACCTGTCGGAGCTGTTGGGCAGATGAGGTGAGATGCATACATAGGCTTCCTCACCTGAGTCAGAATCCAGCCCATCACAGAGAACTGACAAACGTGAATTTCCCTCCTCTGGGACGAGTGCTAAAAGATGCAAAAAGCAGACCTTACTGGGCGCAGGCTTAACACATGGTAGAAACGCCGAGAGGGGACACAGGAGCCGAGGGCGTCCTGAAGCAGAGCCGTGAGGTAGAAGAGAGGTTCCTGTTACTGAGGGGGATGAGACACTTCTTGGAGTTCAATCTCCTTAAATATGAAGAACCAGGTTCAGAGAGGGCCGTGGCTGTCTGAGATACACTCAGGTGTAGCGGGCAGTTAGTGCCTGAGCAGGACTTGAACCCGTCTCCTGTCCTTCTGCCTCCCATGCTGCTCCCAGAGAGAGGCCACTGTCCCCACATTGCCCAAAGCAACCTGCTTTCCCTGGGGCAGAGCATGCAGTGGATCTGGGAGGGGCAGCAGTGTCCATGTGGCAGCTGGAACATTGGAGATCTTGGCCATTAATGAAGTTTTACTTCTTTCTGCTGATGCATCTCAGGCGCCTGTGCCGGCCAGTTTCATTTCAGCGCCTATGTGTTTATTTCTGCAAGGCAGGGAGGCTTCCCAATGCCCTCAGCTGCTCCCAGAATCGATCCCAGTGGGCAGCAGCTTGCTCCTGCAGCTGGGCCTCCACAGAGCCTATAAAACGTTATGGGAAAAGAAAGAAGCTAAGACAGAGCTTATTCCACATGAACTTGGCTTTATTTCCCTCATCTCCAAATCTGTAGAGGGTTTCCCCTTTCTTTTCTGGCCCAGTTTGCAAACCTGGATTCTAGTCTGTGCCAACCAGAGACAGAAACCATGGGGATCTGGCACGTTGCCTTAACTGGATGGATGGATGATGTTTTACCCCCGTTCAGAATTGGATGAGGCTCCATCCAGATCAAAAGTCATGAGGGAGCCTTAAAAGGGAAGGAAATCCTGACACATGCTCCAACACAGATGAACCTGCAGGGCATTATGCTAAGTGAATTACGCCAGTCACTGAAGGCAGATAGTGTGATTCCACTTATATGAGGTCCCTAGAGTGGTTCGATTCATAGAGACAGGCAGTAAAATGGTGGTTGCCGGGGGTTTCAGGGCGTGGGGATCTATATGGGGTGTTAGATTTGCAACAGGAAGACAGTTCTGCAGATTGATTCTACAACAGTGTGAATATACTTATTACAGCTGAACTGTACACTTAAAAATGGTTAAGATGATAACATTTCTGTTACGTGTTTTTTACCACAGTAAATAAATTTTTTAAAAGTCACGAGGGAAGCACGCCTTCCAGTGTGGGCTGTCCAAGGACCAGATTGGCGGGAGTTCAGTCAGGGGACCTTGGTGTGCTTCTGGGAGTTTTATGGATATGCTTTTGAGTATATGTGCCTCTTTTATTCCAAGATCCTTTGGCAAGGTCCAGATTTTTTTTTTTCATTTTTTTGTGAGACAGAATCTCGCTCTGTCACCCAGCCTGCAGTGCAGTAGTGCTATCAAGGCTCACTGCAGCCTCCACTTCCGAGGTTCAGGTGATCCTCCCACCTCAGCCTCCCAAGTACCACCTGCAAGACCACAGGTGCATGCCACCACACCCAGCTAATTTTTAAAAAAATTTTTAGAGACAGGGTCTTGCCATATGGCCCAGGCTCGTCTTGAACTCCTGGGCTCAAGCAGTCCTCCCACCTTGGTCTCCTAAAGTGCTGGGATTACAGGCATGAGCCACCGCTGCCTAAGATCCAGAATTTTAAGCAATCAAAAGCAGGCATAATGTTAGGTTGGGGCCATGAGGCAAATTGGAATCCAGGAGACCTCCTGTTGCCAGCTCTCTGTCCCTCTGTCCTAGAAACACTGCCTGGCGTCTGTGGGGAGAGTGACACGCTGCTGGTGACTTTTGCAAAGTAGCCAAGGCTGTTTGCTGGCTGGTTTCTTCTGACCTTGGCGGGGAACTGTCTCAGTCGAGCTGGAGGTCAGAGCAGGCAAGAGAAGGGCTGTGAACACTGTCCAGGCGTCCTCATGATTGTTTACGCTTTCTTGGTGTGCAGATTCCTTTGGCTGCCGCAATATTTTCCGCAAAACCTCTGATTCCAATTGTGTGGCTTCTTCTTCCATGGAGTTCATCCCCGTGCCACCACCCAGGACCCCGAAGATTGTGAAGAAACCGGAGCCCCATCAGCCAGGGTCCGGAAGCACCGGCATCCCCCACAAGGAAGACCCCCTGATGCTGGACATGGTGCGCTCCTTCGAGTCCGTGGACCGAGACGACCACATAGAAGTGCTGTCTCCCTCTCATCACTACAGGATTCTGAACTCCCCGGTCAGCTTGGCTCGCAGAAATTCCAGCGAGAGGACGCTGTCCCCGGGGCTGCCGTCTGGAAGCATGTCGCCTCTCCATACTCCTTTGCATCCAACTCTGGTCTCTTTTGCTCATGAAGATAAAAACAGCCCCCCAAAAGAGGAGGGCCTGTGTTCCCCACCTCCGGTTCCCAGCAATGGCCCCATGCAGCCTCTGGGGAGCCCGAATTGTGTGAAAAGCCGAGGCCGGTTCCCCATGATGGGCATCGGACAGATGCTGAGGAAGCGCCATCAGAGTCTGCAGCCATCTGCAGATAGGCCCCTGGAGGCCAGCCTGCCCCCGCTGCAGCCCCTAGCCCCTGTGAGCCTTGCCTTTGACATGGCCGATGGGGTCAAGACCCAGTGCTAACTTGAGCCAGCGGGATGTGGGGTATCTCTAGCAAATAGCAACGAAACAGAGCTCCACACATCTGTCAGGGTGTGAACATTCCAAGGCCTCGCTTGGAGCATCCTTAGTGGCCCCACTGGTTCCTGCCATGCAGTATCCCACCTGTAGCTGAATCCACAGACCCAAAGCCTGCACAACCCAACCTCACTTAGGGACCCCCAGAGATGCTGGAATCGCCAGGAGGGTTGGCTCCAGGGGCAGCCAATCTCTATCTTTCAGATCTTCCTTCCTCTCAACCGCTCACCAACCCCTTCCAGTTCCCACTTCCCCCAAGCTTGGAGGGAAAACGGGGCATCAGCCTTCTGGGGCCATCAGATGATGGACTGTTACCAGATCTTTCTTCACACTGTGCTACATGTGTGCCTCTCACAGCGGTTGGCCACAGTCACAGGGAGAGAACAACATCGCAGTCATTCCTCCAGGCCACGTTTCCTCTGCGGAGTGTAGCAGCCCCGCCTTTCATAGCAGGGGACTCCCCGAAGGCCAGCAGGAGCCCGGGGCAGGCCCAGGATCCTCAGAGGAAGACGGAGAGGAGCTTCGGACCAAGATCAAAGCAAACGGTGGGGAACGCGACAGATGAGAGAGACTGAAGGAGACACTCACTTCCCTAGCAAGATTTTGATAGATTTTTGTTGTTGTTGTTGAAACGTGCTAATGATTGAATTATCTTTTCCAAAGAGATTTTTTTTAAAAAAAATGTGATGTCGGTAAATTGAAATAACATACTTTTTAAAAACTTGGATGGAGAGATGAGAAGCAATTCCACCAAACTCGTGTTTTCACGGGAGGGGTCGGTGTGGAGAGCAAAAAAGCTGACCGTGGTGATGTGCGGAGTGCTGTGGCCCACAGGCAGGGCACGTCTCGGTGGTCCTGTGTTCATCCTGTTGTTTAAGGCACAGCCCTGATCCTTCTGGGAGGCATAGAACACGGTCACAGCTGGTTCTGTAGAAAGAGAGAAAAGACGATCGTGACAATTCAGAGCATAATTCGGATGGCGAGATGGCAGCGTTACCTCTGTGCGATGCGGATTTCAAGGGGCCCACAGAACTCGTGCAGCCCAGAGCTCAGCGAGTTTGCTGGGAGCTGGGAGCAGGCTTGCCTGGCAGAGAACCTGTTCAGATACGGACCAGTTTGTTCTTCGAGGAAAGCCGAGCTCCTCAAACAGGGTTCAGTCCACATTGTGTTTTCACACCTTTCTCCAAGGATCGAACCAAAGATGCGTCTCCAGTGTTGTGTCTGTGCCCCCGTGTGTGTGTTTTGTGGACCCCTGTTGTTGTCTGACTGTATCCAGCTGGCACTTGGCAGGGTGCACTCATTGGTGAGAAGAATCAGAAAAAGAAGACTTATCAGCACAGGTGGGATAGGGGTTAGTGTAGGAGACTGGTTACAGAATGGCCTGGAGTCTTCAAATTTTGACCAGTGCAGGTGTGACCAGAGACCGCCTCTGTGGCCACCTCGGATAGTCATCTCAGTCCATGGATCCCAAAACACAAATCTAGAATTGCAAAGCCAGCCTTTATTTTCCTGGCAGGCAGCCTTGCCAGAGGGCAGAGAGGTAGTTCTGAATCACTCTCCTATTCACTAGTGGTGACATCCCTTAGTCCCTCACGTCTCTGACAGAGCAGGAGAGAATGGATATTTGGCCGACCTTGGTGAGACCTGGAGCTGCCTCCTTTCTCCCTAGGGGATCACCCCAGCTCGAGGGCATTCTAGGATGAGGTCAGACCCCTTGGCGATTGGTGTTATTTTTTGTATAGCTTCAGACTGGGTTCCAGAACTTACCATTGAAAACAGAGCTTTTAGGCCAGGCGTGGTGGCTCATGCCTGTAATCCCAGCACTTTGGGAGGCCGAGACGGGTAGATCGCTTGAGCCCAGGAGTTCGAGAGCAGCCTGGGCAACATGGTGAAAGCCCTTCTCTACCAAAAAATACAAAAAAAATAGCTGGGTGTGGTGGCAGGTGCCAGTAGTCCCCGCTACTTGGGGGGCTGAGGTGGGAGGATCACTTGAACCTAGGAGATCGAGGCTGCAGTGAGCCAAGATCATGCTACTGCACTCCAGCCTGGGTGGCAAAGTGAGACCCTGTCTCCAGAAAAAAAGAAAATAGAGTTTTATAAGCAGAGAGAAGAAAAGAATCATCTAAGACCATCTCTCCATTTGACATGAAGTGTACCTTTTCTAAAGATGGTTTCCAGCTGCCACGGCTCCACTTTGCAGGCTCACAGGGTGTACACCTGTGCATTGGGAACTTTCTGGAGCCCCTGATGCCTTTTCCTTGAGAACAGGAGCGCTTCCGCCTTGCCATTAGCTCGTGGAGAACGTGCTTCTCATTCCTGGCATGCTTCAAGAGCAGCTGCAGATGTGCCGCTAACTGACCGCGTTGCCGTTGGTGACCTGGACTCTGAACTCAGGTTTATTCTAAACCCAGTGAGAGGTGAGGGGGAGTGAGGAAAGGGGATCAACTGTATTTTTGTGCGTGTATGGGCACCTGACAAATCTATGAAACCGAGTGAAAGGAGAAATGTTAGAGTCTTTATTATTTTATTATATTTATATGGAAAGCTTGACTCTCCCTTTGGTAAGTCCGAAACGTGTTGTCTGTTTGACCGTGACTGTCTTCCTCAGTCTGTGCCTGTGATTCCAGTCACCCTGTAGTTACTGACAGAAATTGACTGGACTGTCATTGTGTGAAGTCCAGGAGGAAAAGTCCATTTTAATTGTACGATTTGGTCATAAGCAAGGACTATATTTATGTCACCATTATTAGATATATGTACTTTTGTAATGACTGTGAAATACACTTTTCCCTCACTATGACTGCTTCTTTATTTGCTGATAAATCTTAAAACAGCTAAGTACATTGCAAATAATAGTACAGGTACCATCTTTTCTGTGAAGTTCTTTTTTTTTTTTTTTTTTTTTGAGACAGGGTCTTGCTCTGTCACCCAGGCTGGAGTGCAGTGGCACGATCACAGTTCACTGCAGCCTCAACCTCTCCAGATTCAAGTGATCCTCCCATCTCAGCCTCCCAAGTAGCTGGGACTACAGTTGTGCACCACAGTGCCTAACTGTGGTGCCTATTATTTTTTTTTTTTATTTTGTAGAAATGGGGTTTTGCCGTGTTGCTCAGGCTGATTTCAAACTCCTGGGCTCCAGCGATCTGCCCACCTTGGCCTCCCAAAGTGCTGAGATTACAGGTGTGAGCCACCGCACCCAGCCTTATGTAAAGCTCTTGACCTAGCATCTGACTGGAAACAAGCGGGAATTGCATTGGGGGCATTTTCTGGGCCAGTATCCCTGCCTTATTTTACCTGCAACAGGTGTGCCTACAAGTCTTTCTGACATACATACTGCAGGTGGTGGTTCAAGAAGAATCAACCCTTTTCATTTGGGGAGATTAGGATCTTCCTTGGAGACTCTGAAAATGGCACACAAAGAATGACAGTTCTGAACATGACTTCTAGATTTTGTCCTTGTAGGAGGCCTTGGTCATGGATAGGGGAAGAGGGATGATGGGATGGAATGGGAGGGTGAGATCTAGCTGACCTCTTGAAATTTTCCCAGTTACTGCTTCCTTCGTAACTGTTCACAAGACGTTTTTCATATATACCACCTTGCTTTACCTTGTTTCCCCCTGGACAGGGGGACGAAGCCTTCGAGGGTCACATAGCTAGAAAGTGGAGAAACTCACTGTTCACTACAGGAAGCCCTCAGTAATTGGATTCTGGGGGAAAATAACAAGTATCTGGTTTTGATGACAGTGTTTTCTTGTAAGAATCACAACACTTTAGAATAGAAAAGGACCTGAGATTCTCTGGCTCAGCCCCAGCCTTTCTGAAGAAGGGAAAACTAGAGCCCCAGATGGTTTAAGGACACCCCAGAGTCCCCAAATGAGCTGCCGTTAGAGCTGGTCTGGAGCAGAGTTTCTTCCTCAAAGAACACAGAGAAATCAGAGTGGCTGCCATGGTCAGAGGGGGATGTCAACAACAGATCAAGCTGTCATTGCAACAGGTATTTTTGAAGTTCCTGCAGGGACCAGGTCTTGCATTTTTAAGTCCTTTTCAAAACTGTGCAGCTTCCTGAGCCTTATGCTGTTTGTCCCACCCACTCTTGAAGCTGGAGAAAGACAGCTTTCTTTGGGAACTCTGTCTTTCTCAGTTGACTTCCCGAGTAAGCAGCAAACCCCTGGATAGCCTTGTTATCTACTTTAGCTATTAAGAGGCTATTGGGTTTTACTAGATTAAATCAATAAAACATTTCCTATAGAGCCATAGCATACATTGAAGCAAATTCAGAAAGAATGCAAAACTGCTGTCTTTTAGGGGGAGTCTGGAAGCCTGATGGTTATTGTATTTATTTTCTTTGTAGGGTTTTCTGTGTGCTACAGGCACAGTAAGAATAATTCAGAGCGGTACTGGGAGTTGGTTCAATTTCATGTCATCACTTTTCAATGAAGGGAGTGTATTTCCTGAGTAGTAAATGAGTATATTATTTGTGGCAGCTTTTCTGTCAAGGGAGCTTTCCAGACATCTGGTTGCAAAGACAAATGGGGTATATGTTTGTACTTCTTCTCTGTGGACATGATTTTGTGACACACAGTTATCTCTAGGAGTTGATGTCTGTGGGCACTAAGGGACTGGGGTCGGGGGAGAAAGCTGAGGAGGCTTTGGAAGAGAAAGTGAGGAACATTTCAGAATTTGCAGTCCCCTCCACAGGTATCCACATCTGAGCTGGTGGTGTTCCAATAATGAGGCATTTGGGGCAACCAATTCTGGAAGGATAGAATAGCTTTATGTGGAGCAAACTCGAGGATCAGTTGGAGTTGAGTGGTTTAAAACTTAAAGATGGCACATTGAAGAGAGGAGAATGCCAGGAAGCTGTATCATTTACAGGTGAAAAAAATAAACGGGTCTGACTTTAGGGCCTCAACTCTTTGTATTTCCTACTTGGAAGATGGGCCATTAGCTATTTTGAAAGCAAAGGCTTTGGTTTACATTTAAACTCTATAATTTTTTAAAAAATGTGTTCTTTCTAGTCTTGTTACCATAGCCAGCTGGAAAGGGCAAATTGCAAGCCTATATTGGGAACAAGTCTTCTTGCCGAAAGTAGGGCAGTGAAGTTCTTGGCAGATCTGAGATGAGAATGCCTTTCCCTGACTCCTTCATCAGCGTTCAGTGCTCACCTCCTCTGGCAACCAGTGTGCTAGACAGATTAGGCTTTGCTATGATCACAAATTAAATTCCAGATCTCTGTGACTTGCCCAATAAAGGTTTATTTCTTACAATATTTTTATGAGGCTGGGCGGAGTTCAAAACGGCTGTCTTCCATATGGTGACTCAGGGATCCAGACTACATCCAGCTTGTGGCTCTGTCCACTCAAAATGTCTTTGTCTGCTCCGGCACAGGAAGGCACAGCTCTAGAGATTTCCACTGGCCCTTAAACGCTCTGTGAGGGGGCTCATCACTTCTCCCACAGCCCATTGGCTGGAACTGGTCATACTGCCTTGTCTATGAGCAAGAGGCTGGGAAATACGGGAGCATAGGGCTACTTATGGTGCAGCTAATGTTTCTCCCACCTTAGGGAAGGTACAGCTACCTGCCATTTATTTGTTCTTTGTTTTTGTTTTTGTTTTTGCTTTTGTTTTGAGATGGGGTCTCCCTCTGTCACCCAGGCACAATCTCAGTTCATTGCAATCTAAAACCTCCTGGGTCCAAGCGATTCTCGTGCCTCAGCCTCCTGAGTAGCTGAGACTACAGGCACACGCCACCATGCCCAGCTAATGTTTGTATTTTTAGTAGAGACGGGGGTTTCACCGTGTTGGCCAGGCTGGTCTCGAACTCCTGACCTCAACTGATACTCCCGCCTTGGCCTCCCAAAATTCCAGGATTACAGGCGTGAGCCACCGCGCCCGGCCGAGATGCCCGCCATTTAAAGGTACCCTAAAACTGGACTAGCCTTTTCCCATTGTCACACAATTATAGCACCTCTTAGTAAAAAGTTACTTTTTTAAAGAATTAGCATTGGTAAATGTTAATGTTTACAGAGAGTGTTTTGGGCTGAATTCTTTCCTCCACAAATTCATATGTTGAAACCCTCAACCCCAGTACCTCAGAATGTGACTAGTTGGAGATAGGGCATTTAAAGAGGTAAGGTAAAATGAGGCCTTTAGGGAGGAACCTAATCCAATCTGACAAGTGCCCTAATAAAAATGTGAGACCTGGGCCGGGCGCGGTGGCTCACACCTGTAATCCCAGCACTTTGAGAGGCCGAGGTGAGTGGATCACGAAGTCAGGAGTTTGAGACCAGGCTGGCCAACATAGTGGAACCCCATCTCTACTAAAATACAAAAAATTAGCTGGGCATGGTGGCAGGCGCCTGTAATCCCAGCTACTTGAGAGTCTGAGGAAGGAGAATTTCTTGAAGCAGGGAGGCGGAGGTTGAAGTGAGCCTAGATTGCGCCGCTGCACTCCAGCCTGGGCGACAGTGCGAGACTCCATCTCAAAAAAATAAAAATAAAAATAAAAATAAAAAATCAAACAAACAAAATGAAAATGTGAGATATGGAAGCACGATGGGACACCAGACAGAGGAAAGACCAGGTAAGGACACAGAGAGAAGGCAGCCCCAGGAGTGAAGCCTCAAGACGAACCAGCCCTGCCAACACCTCGATCTCAGACTTCCATCCTCCAGAACTGGGAGGAAACAAATGTCTGTTGCTTAGATCCCAGTCAGGTATTTCATTACAGCAGCCTAAGCCGACTAACACGGGGAAAAGATCAGATAGTAAAATTTACATCTTCTAGGAATCTCATGTTTTGCCCCATGTGCCAAATTTCCATTTATCCTTTTTTAACTAAATCACTCCCAGAAAATTTTTTTTTAGAGTGAAATTCCACCATCTCCTCTCCTCTCCTCTCCCCTCCCCTCCCCTCCCCTCCCCTCCCCTCCCCTCCCCTTCTTTTCTTTCTTTTTTGAGACGGAGTCTTGCTCTGTCACCCAGGCTGGAGTGCAGTGGCGCGATCTCGGCTCACTGCAACCTCTGCCTCCCAGGTTCAAGCAATTCTCCTGCTTCAGTCTCCCGAGTAGCTGGAACTACAGGCACCTGCTGCCACGCCCAGCTAATTTATTGTATTTTAGTAGAGACGGGTTTCACTGTGTTGCCTAGGCTGGTCTTGAACTCCTGAACTCAGGCAATCCGCCTGCCTCGGCCTCCTGAAGTGCTAGGATTACAGGCATGAGCCACTGCGCCCGGCCTGAAATTCCACCTTTTCTAAGTGTTTCCTGTGTGTTAAGCTCAGTGTGCCAATTATTTTCAAGTTTCTTTCTTCCTTTAATCCAGAGGTCTGCAAACTTTTTCTGTTAAGAACCAGATAATAAATATTTTAGGCTTAACAGATGACTGTTGCATATTAGTCTGTTGCATATTACTCTTTGCGTTGTTTTTAAGTTTAATTTAGTTTTTGTTTTTGTTACAACCCTTTGAAAATATGAAAACCATTCTTATCTGGTGGACCTATAAAAACAGACCATAGCAGATTTTGGCCCTCGGGTAGTTATTTTGCTAACCCCTGATTTAATCGTCACAAAAACTCCGTGAAGTGTCATATTTTCTGTATTTTATAGAATCGTTTTGTGGGTTGTTTTTGTTTTTAGTTTTTGTTTGTTTTTTTGAGACAGAGTCTCACTCTGTTACTTATGCTGGAGTACAGTGGTGCAATCATGGCTCACTGTAGCCTCGACCTCCTGGGCTCAAGTGATCCTCTCACCTCAGCCTACCAAGTAGTTGGGACTACAGGCACATGCCACCATGCTCGGGTAATTTTTAAAGTTTTTTTTTTTTTTTTTTTTTTTTAGAGATAGGGTCTCACTATATTGCCCAGGTTGGTTTCAAACTCCTGGGCTCAAGCAATCCTCCTGCCTCAGCCTCCCAAATTGCTGGGAATACAGGTGTGAGCCACCACACCCAGTTGACACAATCAGGACTTCTGCAACCACACACCACAAACGTTCATGTTAGGAACTCACCACTTGAAAGACAGAGAGGGCTCCTTTTGTGACATCTGGGCCAGTGGACTCTCAGAAGGGCCTGTGGTTAATGGTAACAAACTTGTTAAGGGTTTGGCAAAATGATTCAATCTAAGGGAACTTGGAGGTGGGCAGAGACCCTGGCTCTTTTCTTTGCCACTCCTTCCTGCATTGCTTTTGGTAGATTTCCAGGGTTGGTTGCCAGCCACAGGAATGGCAGTGCTTCAGGAGAGCCATCCTGGTCTCGAGTCTGTCATTGCCATTTGGTCCCCACCTTTACATTCAATCCTGCCTTCATCTGTGCAGAATGGAACATGGCCCTAGTCCCCAAGCTGTTTTCCATTCAAGCTGTTTTCCATTCAAGCTGTTTCCCTTTTCTCTTTTGTGAATAGCCTCTCAAAAATGGGCTCTTAATTGCTTATAAAAAGACAGAGCTTACTCAAAGTCTCAGGAAACAAGTCTAAATCTGGAGCAGATGTGAAGCTGGATGATGCTTGTAGACAGATCGTTACCATTACTCACAACTGGATGACGTGCGGGCCATGGGATGGAGAGGTGTCCCCGCCAGTGAAAGATGAATCATGTCATCTGAGTCAGAGAATTTCAAAGAGCCATTCAGAGTCCTTACCACCCACAGCCCCTTGAATTATTTGAGCCATTCTCACGTTCAGACCATTAGGCCAATGGTCTGAATCACAGGACAGTGGTGGTCACCCAGCCCTGGGCTTAGATCTACAGAAGTTTGAACCAAGAAATTTTGGATTTTCAGATTCTCCGTCTAAGCACAATGCAGCTTGTTGGAGCATCCTTTTTACAACTCACTGCTACTTTTTTTTTTTTTTTAGACAGAGTCTCCTGTCACCCAGGCTGGAGTGCAGTCGCACGATCTTGGCTCACTGCAACCTCCACCTCCCAGGTTCAAGCAATTCTTGTGCCTCAGCCTCTCAAGTAGCTGGGACTACAGGTGTGCACTATCATGCCCGGCTAATTTTTGTATTTTTAGTAGAGATGGGGTTTCACCATGCTGGCCAGGCTGGTCTCAAACTCCTGACCTCAGATGATCTGTCCACCTCAATCTCCCAAAGTGTTGAGATTACAGGTGTGAGCCAACCCACCAAGCCTCACTGCTACTTTTACAAAACAAAACAACAAAACAAAACAAAACATTTTTACCTATAACTAACATGTTATGTATCCCAGATGCAAAATCAGTTGAATTTTGTGAGTACAATCCTTATTGTCCTCTACGCTTTGGGACATTCAGGGAATCATTTTAATAAGCAGATGATGCATTTGAGACCAGAAGGGAGAAATGATGTATTGAAGAACTCACAACTTCTCAGTCGCAACCTCTGCCTTCAAGCTCAGTTCTCCTTCCAGGAACCTGGACAAAGAACCCAGAATTAAAAGAGGATCTGGGGGTGCTTTGGGGTGTCATGATGTCTGGGGTCTACTCAGTCCCTTTTGCAAAATGTTGCACAACAGAAAGGGAGGACATGATGATGGCCATAGTAGGAAGAAGGAAATTGATTTGTGAGGAGTGTTTGAATGAAGAGGGTGTATATGAGTGCTCTTTTCACCTTCCTAAGCTTGGTTTGTCTTGCCCTCCTCTGAGTACTCCTAGCAGCAATGATTACCTGTAATAATTGTTACATTACTATTTCTCCCAGGGCTCTGGGACACTGTCTTACTCATCTTTTTAACTACACCCAGTGATCCAACCACATGGATGAATGAGTAGACGATGGATGGATTTTTGGTGGAATAGATGGGTAGATGATGGATGGATGGATGAATGGATGGATGGATGGTGAATGGATAGATACATGTACAGATGGATGGGTATTTGGTGAATAGATGAATGGTGGAATGGATAGATGATGAATGGATGGATGGGGAGGTGAATGGATAGATGGTTAGATGGATGGATGGAAAGATAGATGAGTAGATGATAGATGGTTGGTGGGATGAATGGGAAGATGATGGATGAATGGGTAGGTAAATGGATGGATGGGTGGGTGAATGAATGGATGGATGGATGGATGAATTCAGTTGATAATAAATGTTAAGAGGAGTTAGATGAATTAGATTAGTGGATTTCTGGGAGGGCAGTTCAAGGAAAGGAAAATACTTCCTTAATCCACGGTATAAACTCTCAAATACACAATAAACAAAAAAATAGAGGGCCTGGAAAACAAATAGAGCTCTAACTTTGGGTACAAACAGGCTTTACAGCATTGCCTCCTCCTACCACAGATCCACTCACCACCCTGAAAGCAAGGAATCACAAACCCCGGTTGCATGGTGAAGCCATTGTCCCTGTCATCAAACGTATGTGTGTCTATTTGATTGCTTTCTTTTGGTGAACTTATAGGAATTTGGCAAGGAGATAAGGTGACTATCAAATAAGCCGGAACAGGTACCCTGCCACTCTGTCCACCCATACAGCTGTTTATGAGGCCAGTGTACTGAGGCCCAAACTGCTGTCAAGTCAAAGTAAATCCTGACTGAAGTACTGTGTTAGCCTCACTTTCATGCCTCGTCAGCCCCAAGCTTCCAGCTGTGTTGTGCAAAAACATCTCAAAGCCATAGTTGGTTAATTAGGCATTTTCACAGGAGATGGGTAGCTAATCAAGATGACGTTCACACAGCTACGTCTCACCCCAGCTAACCTGCTCACTTTCCCACTGCTGTGGGCTGAATTATGCCCCCCCAATTCACGTGGAAGCCTGACTCCCAGTACTTCAGAATGTGTCTGCATTTGGAGCTAGGGCCTTTAAAGGGGTGACTGAGTGATTAAGGTGGGCCCTACTCCAGTCTGACAGGTGTCCTTATAAGAAGGGGAAATTGGGACACACAAAAAGACACAGGGATTCAGGCACACGGAGGAAAGACTATGTGAGGACACTGTGAGAAGGCAGCCGTCTCCCAGCCAAAGAGAGAGGCCTCTGGAGAAACTGAACCTGCCAACACCTTAATCTTGGACTGCTAGTCCCCAGAACTGTGAGAAAATACATTTCTGTTGTTAAGCCACTCAGTCTGTGGTGTTTTGTTATGGCAACCCTGGTAAACTGATACACCCACAAGCCCCGGTGTGGAAATAATGAAGTCCCTTTATGGAGAACAAATGGGCTGTTTGTTCAGAGCTTGCTGTAGCAAGGGAGTTGGCCACCATCACTTGCATTGGGCAAAGACTCAAAGGAGTGGAAAAGTGTCACTGGGGGAAAAGGGAAGGCTTCAGCTAGGCTCCGACTGGAGGTTGTTGGCACAGGGAAACGGGAGGTGGCCTAACTAGAAGTAGGACATTGTATTAGTTCATTCTCACACTGCTATGAAGAACTTCCTGAGACTGGGTAATTTATAAAGAAAAGAGGTTTAGGTGGCTTATGGTTCCACAGGCTGTCCAGGATGCATGATTCTGGCATCCGCTCAGCTTCCGGGGAGGCCTCAGGAAACTGACAATCATGGCAGAAGGTGAAGAAGAAGCAGGCATGTCTTTCACGACTGGAGTAGGAGGAATAGAGTAATTGGGGGAGGTGCTACACACTTTTAAACAGCCAGATCCAGTGATAATTCACTCACTATCATGAGAACAGCAGCACAGGGGAAACCCGCCCCTACGATCCAGTCACCTCCCACTGGGCCCTACTTCTAACACTGGAGCTTATAATTTGACATGAGATTTAGGCTAGGACACAAACCAAAACTGTATCAGACATCTTATGTGATTTTGGTTTTGGGAGAATATTTGACTTTTTTTCTGACATGGAAGTGAGGGCAAAGGAGGAAAGCTGGCAGTCACTGACCAAGTCCTGACCACTCTGGGCCCACAGCTGCAGAGGTTTGGCTTAGTGGGTTGGTTCACTGCAGAGCTGAGGGCCTGAGTTCTATTGTCGTATGTGATCTGGCCATCGTCCGTTTGTGTATTCAGTATGTTACAGGAGTGGTGGGATGTCTTCTCACTCATGTCTGCCTGGCTGCATTAGTTTCCTAGGGCTGTTATAACAAATTATCACAAACATGATGTCTTACAACACTAATGTATTCTCCCACAATTCTAGAGACAAGAAATCTAAAATTCTCACACTGCTATAAAGAACTACCTGAGACTGGGTAATTTATAAAGAAAAGAGGTTTAGGTGGCTTATGGTTCCACAGGCCACTCTCTCTCTGAAGGCTATAGGGGAGGATCCTTCCTTGCATCTTCCTGTTTCTGGTGGCTCCCAGCAATCCTTGACATTCTTTGGCCATCTTCCTGTTTCTGGTGGCTCCCAGTAATCCTTGACATTCTTTGGCCATAGGAGCATTCCTCCATTCTCTGCCGCCATCTTTACCTGGTGTTATTCCCTGTGTGTGTCTTCACATGTCCTCCTTATAAGGACACAAGTCACTGGATCTAGTTAGGGATCCACCCCAATCCAGTATGACCTCACCTTAACTAATTACACTTGCAATGACCCTATTTTCAAATAAGCTTACCTTCTGAGGTCCCAGCAGACATGAATTTTGGAAGAGACACTGTTCAACCCAGTAGACTAGTTAAGGGCCCTCTTCTGCTGTCACTGGGGCTGAAAGCCTCGTGAGTCAGGACCTGACATGGGGCCACAATGGGAGATTCAACTCTGCGATGTCTTGGGACATCCAGAGTAGAAGATGTTAGGACGTGATCTTTTGGGTGGAAACTTTGGGACCCTTACGAAAGGGAGGAAAGGAATCCATATCTAATCATGTGGCGTGACTGACAGTCCCACTCCAAGGAACACAAATCCTGGGGCCAAGTTGATGATCTGGTGACCTCCTAACATAGACTTTCACAAAGGAATCAGAGAGACAACTAGGATGACTTGAGGGCCAGGGTGGGGACTCTTGATTGTGGGAATGCTGTGCCAAGGGTTTACGGAGGCTTGACATAACTTGGTATTCCTCAAAAAGCACATAGATTGTCAACATGTTGTTGACCCCAAAACCGTATCTCTAGACCAGAATATTCTCTGGAGCATTAGGCAGGTTTATCAAACCCCAGAGAAGATCCACATTCGATTCAGTATGTCCAGAGCCAATGAGCTCGTTCCCCAAGACCGGGTCTTCCTGTGCTCCCTCTTGTATGACGAAGGGCATCACAGACTCCACTTTGCCCAAGCCCCAACCTGAGCATCATCCTGAACCAAACTCTCCCCTCATCTCCAGCATCTAGTCCGTTTACAAATCTCACCACTTCTACCTCTTGTTTGCTTCTTGCTTAGTCAACTGCCCCAAAGATGAAGGGCTATCAAGGGCCACCAGGACCAACTCCAGAGGGGAGGATGAAGCCCACTGTCTTTCTACACTTGATGTTTAGCATGGTGCAGTGAAATACACATCAAATCAGGAACCATCCGCAAAACAGGGATTTGAGGTAATAAGGTGGTATTGCTTGAATGTTTGTCCCTTCTGAAACTCATATTGAAACTTAATCTCCAATATGACAGTGTTGGGGTGGGGGTCCTTTAAGAGGTGATTGGGTCATGAGGGCTCTGCCCTCGTGAATGAATTAATCTATTTCCCAGTTAATGGGTTAATGGATTAGTGATTTATCATTGGAATGGGTTAGTTGCAGAAAAGCAGGTTGGCTGTCTCTCATGAGCCCCTTGCCATGTGATGCCCTGTGCCACCTCAGGACTCTACAGAAAGTCCCCACCAGCAGAAGACTCTCACTAGTTGCAGCCCTTTGACCTTGGACTTCCCAGCCTCCAGAACTGTAAGAAATAATTTTTTTTATAAATTGCCCAGTCTCAGGTATCCAGTTACAGCAACAGAAAATGGACTAAGACATAGGATCAAGGTTATGATTAAAGAGTTAATATATGCAAGACACTTAGGATAGGCTGTAGGAAGTGGTGCTACAGAAGCATTAGCTATTGCATGTTGGCTATACTGTTGTGCTACTGGATAGAGTCAAGGGGTCTGGTTCTCAAACTTGATCTGCATTAAGCAGCTATGGAAAAGTTGTCCCCCTCTCAAGGGACAGATTCCTCACTGAAAATAAAAAACAGAAATAAAACAAAACAAAATCAGAATTAATTTCAGCCCCTTGAGAGACTGAACACATGTTCTAGTGTCACTACCATTTTTCAAAATGCTTTTGCGGAATTCTATTTTGCCCGTGGAATTCATGGCAATTTTGTTTTTTTTTCTTAACAATATCAACTTTTTATTTTGCAATAATTGAAGATTCACAGAAAAGTTACAAAGATAGTATAGAGAGTCCCCAAATACCCCTCCCCATTGTTAGCATCTTATATAATCCATTACATTTGTCAAAATGAAGAAAGTGGCATTGGGTTATTACTATTAACTAAACTCCAGACTTTACTTGGGTGTCATTAGTTTTTTTCTTTAATATCCTCTTTCTGTTCCAGGATCCAACTCAGGGTACTCCATTGCATTTAGTTGTTATGTCTTTACAGTCTCCTGTGGTTTGAAGTAATTGGTCAGTCTTTTCTTGTTCTTCATGACCTTGAGAGTCTTGAGGAGAACTGGCCCAGCATCCTATTGAAGGTTCCCCATTCTGGGTTTGCCTGTTGCCTTCATCATGAATAAACTGGGGTTATGGATTTTTGTTAAGGATGCCATAGAGATGAAGTGTCCTTTTCATCACGTCATATCAGGGAGTACATGATAGCCACATGGTATTACTCATGGTATTGACCGCAGTTAAGGTAGAGTTTCCCAGGTTTCTCTATTGTAATGCTTCTGTTTCTCCCTTTCTCTAGTCTTTGGAAGTAAGTCACTAAGTCTAGCCTACCCTTAAGGTGTGGGAGGGATTGAGTGCCACCTCCTAGAGGGGGGAAGATTTAACATGTATTATTTCAAATTATTCTTTAAGGAAGATGTGTCTCTTTTCCCCTATTACTTTATTTGCTTGATCATTTATTGGTATCAGTATGGACTTATGGATATTTCTTTTATAATTTGGGTTATAATCCAATACAGTATTATTTATTTTGTTGCTCAAATTGTTGCAGCTTTGGCCATTGGGAGCCCTTTCAGGCTGGTTCCTGTTTCTCTCTGACGTGCTTCCTTCCCTTTGATTTGTGGGCACTTCCTTACCTCCTGGCACTACAAGATGCTCCAAGCTCATGTTGTATTTCCCTTGCTCCAGCCCTAGAATCAGCCATTTCTCAAGGAGCCTTCGTTCATTACATTCTTTTGAATGTTACCAATAGTGGCAAATTCAATTTCTTTGTGGGTGGAATTAACAACCCAAAGTGAATTGTAATCATATCTGGTGAAATAGATTGGTAATCAAGAGCATTAAATAACGTCTTTCATCAAAAACTGTGACGGCATACATACACATATTTATAGCAGCACAGTTCACAATTGCAGAGATATGGAACCAATCTGAGTGCCCATCAACAAATGAGTGGATAAAGAAAATGTGGTATATGTACACCATGGAATACTACTCAGCCATAAAAAAGAATGAAATGATATCTTCTGCAGCAACTTGGATGGAGCTGGAGGCCATTATTCTAACTAAGTGAAGTAACTTAGGAATGAAAAACCAAATATTGTATCTTCTCGGTTATAAGTGGGGGCTAAGCTATGAGGATACAAAGACATAAGAATTATATAATGGTCTCATTTATCCCTCATTCTCCCTTCCCAACCTTCTCTCTCAGGTGAGGGATCAAAGACTACTCATTTGATACAGCGTACACTGCTTGGGTGACGGGTGTACCAAAATCTAAGAAATCACCACTAAAGAACTTATCCATGTAACCAAAAGCCACCTGTACCCCCAAAACTATTGAAATAAAAATAAAAATTAATTAAAAAAGAAAAAACCAAAACCCTGTGTGACAGGAAGTAAGCATTGAGCCCAAAGAATTGTCAAGGCTGAGAAGCAAACACAGCCAGAGTTTCTTTTAAAAAAGGCTTGGCTGGGCATGGTGGCTCACGCCTGTAATCCCAGCATTTGGGAGGCCGAGGCGGGTGGATCACGAGGTCAGAAGATCAAGACCATCCTGGCTAACACGGTGAAACCCCGTCTCTACTAAAAATACAAAAAAAATTAGCCGGGCCTGGTGGCGGGCGCCTGTAGTCCGAGCTACTCAGGAGGATGAGGCAGGAGAATCGCTTGCACCTGGGAGGCGGAGGTTGCAGTGAGCCAGGATCACACCACTGCACTCCAGCCTGGGTGACAGAGCGAGACTCCATCTAAAAAAAAAAAAAAAAGCCTTTAACATTTTCCAGTCACTTCAGTATTTATGCCTAAAACAATCCAATCAGCTTTCTGCTTTTGTGGGATGCATTGAGCATGGACAACGTCACTGATGTTAAAGGAGCAAATGCGCATTCTCTTCACTTTTGAAATAGGTATTTGTCTTACGTCTCAGGGATGTTGAGCTTTCTACAGCAAACGCTGATGCTTTACTTCTGGATCATGATAGAAACACTATGTTCTATGATTGGTCATTATTTTTCTCTAAAGCGTGTGTGCTTTTTATTTTTTCAAACCTCCCTTGAGAGATCAGAGCAAATGCCAAGGCTTTTGAGTGTAAGTTTATCATTCAAAATTGTTGGCAAGTTTTCACAGAAATTTCCCTGCTGTCCCAGTTCTCTTCCCTCTGAATGTAACACTCTGGCCAACGTGCTCACTATTACTTGTTCAGCACACTGCCCGGTTCAGCACTTCCACAGCCCTTGTGAGGGACCAGGCTCCATGGCAGTGCCATCTCCTTCCTTCCTTAAACCTTCCATGACAACCCCTAACTCTTGTCTTTGCCATCTGTGCTTGGCTCTTTCTCCAAATGTTCCTTTTTAACATGTCAAATGTCTTGCTGGCCCCACTATGTTACTTTATGCAAAATGTGAGACTCTTTGTTCCTAAAACTGCTAACATTTTTACTCAGGCAGAGGCACCCGCACTTCCTTACCCTCTGGCACAAATCTGCCTGCAAGGCAGGTTGTAGCAAGTCCCCGTTAAGACTGGTCTTTGATTTCCACCGGCCTCAAGGGACACCTCCTTGGGTACACAGAAATCCATTTCATTGGCTGGACAGATATTCACTGCGCAGAGCTACAAATGTCTGTGCTGTCCTTAGAAGGACTGCATGTCACTCAGCTAGGAGACACCCCCAGAAATTCCCCGTCAAACTCTATTCCATAGAGCCCCCATCAATGACAATAAAGCACGCCAGTACTGCCCTAGATCAATCCCACACAGTTCCAGCGTGAATCTCTTCTCTCTTTCCCTTCTTATCCCAACTTACCCAAATTTAATGAAAATGCTGAAATCAAAGCTGACTGAAATAGAAATTGCTGCTCCCATATTTAAACGTTGTTCAGTGCATCTTGCTCCCCCGCATTCTGGATTCTTCTCCCACTGCCTTGTTGAAATTGCTCTCTGGCTTCACCAGGAGCTCCCTTGTGGTAAAATGTAATGGACATTTTTCATCTATTTCACTGGGCTCTCTCTCTGACATGGTCGAAACTGTGTGTCCCCCGCCACCCACCCCAATACATGTGTTGAAGCGCTGACCTCTCATGTGACTGTATTTGGAGATCGGATCTTTAAGGAGATAATTAAAATTAAATCAGATCATAAAGGCAGGGCTCTAATCCAATAGGACTGATGTCCCTCTAAGGAGGTAGGGGTGGGAGGGGAGAGAGAGAGAGAGAGAGAGAGAGAGAGAGAGAGAGAGAGAGTCCAGGGATGCGTGCACAGAGGAAAGGCCACATGAGGACACAGCAAGAAGGCAAACATCTGGAAGCCAAGGAGAGGCCTCAGGAGAAACCGAACCTACCAATTCCTGGATCCCAGACTTCTAGCCTCCAGAACTGTGAGAAAATCAATGCCTCGTGGAAGGCACCCAGCCTCGTATTTGCTGTGGCAGCCCGAGCAGACTAACACACGCTCCTTCTAGAAACACTGTATTATCCCAGCTCTGTGATTCTCCTCCCACCTTTCCAGTGATTCCTGGGGATTTCCTCTTTCAGGTATTCTGACTGTTGCGGTCTCCATCTTCCATCCACAGCCTTCTCACTCATAGCGTTTCAAGCATTTCAACTCCTATTCCCAAGCCAAAGAGTCAAGAACATCTATGTCCCCTAGAACTTCAGATGTGAGTATCCAATTTCTGGTTGGAAGTCTCCCAGGTATCTCATAGGAACCTCAAAGTCAACATGTGCAAAGCTGAACTTACCCATTTCCACCTGTTTTTTGTTTGTTTGTTTGTTTTTTGAGATGGAGTTTCACTCTTATTCCCTAGGCTAGAGTGCAATGGTGCGATCTTGGCTCACTACAACCTCCGCCTCCCGGGTTCAAGCAATTCTCCTGCCTCAGCCTCCCGAATAGCTGGGATTACAGGCCTGTGCCACCACGCCTGGCTAATTTTTATATTTTTAGTAGAGATGGGGCTTCTCTATGTTGGTCAGGCTAGTCTCAAACTCCCGACCTCGGGTGATCCGCCCACCTCAGCCTCCTAAAGTGCTGGGATTACAGGAGTGAGCCATCGCGCCTGGCCCCGTTTCACCTGTTTTGACTCTAAATCTGCTCCCATGCCTATGGCCTCTATCTGTATCTCCCAGAGGACCCCAAGCCAGAATCCTGGCCACTGTGCTAAGTTCACTTCTCCCTTGGTTCCCACATTCAGCCAGCCTCTAGAGTTTGCTCTGTCCCATCCTCACTGAAGCTTGTCCGCCTCTTCAATAGGCATCACACAGGCCTTTGTTGCCTCTGGCCAAGCCTATCACAGCAACCATCTGATGGGCTTTCTCAAATCTATCCCTTGTCCAGCTGGCCACTGCTCTTAACCAATATTAAACTTTGACCATGTCAATCCTTAACATTTGACATTAAACGTTACAGCTTAACATCTTTGGTGCCCCTGGAATAACTCTCAGCTAATGTCCTCACTCCTTAGCAAGAATATGGGGCCCAGTGCAGCGTGGCCACTGCTCACCCTCCAAGCTCAACTTTTACTATTTTTTGCCTGCAACTTTGTGCTTTAGCCATGCTCAGGGTGCACCTTCCTGTGCATCTGCTGTCTTCTCTGAGGGCCCCGCTCACCTACTCCTGCCCGTTTTGTAAGAGTCTCTCAGGAGTTCCCACATCTAGAATCTCGTCTTTACTAGATTGATGTATTGCCTGTATTAGTTTCCTGTTGCTGCTGTGACAAGTAACCACAAACGTTAATGTATTAAAACAACACAAGTTTATTCTCTTACATTTCTGGAGGCCAGAAATCTGAAATGTGCATTATGGGGCTGAAATCAAGGTTTTGTTAGGGTGGGTTTCTTAGGAGGGTCTTATGTGAGAATCTGTCTCTTGACTTTTCCAGCCTCTCACAGCTGCCTCCGTTCCTTGGCTTGTTGCCCCCTCAGGGTGCATGACTCTGATCTCTGATTCCTTATCACACCTCTTTTTTCTGACTCTAGTCCTGCTCCTTTCCTCCCTCTTATAAGGACCTTTGTGATTGGGCCCTCCTGGATAATCCAAGATAATCTGCCCTTGGCAAGATGCTTAATTTAATCACATTCTCAAAGTTCCTTTTGCCATGTAAGGCAAAATATTCACAGGTTCCAGGGATTGGGATGTGGATATCTTTTGGGACCATTATTCAGCCAGCTATACTGCCCGTCTCTGATTCTCCCATAACTATTTGTGTACATCCTGATCATTTTTCTTACTACATTATGTTAGTGTTATCTATTTCTGCATCCGTCTTGCTCCTTCCACCCTCAAATATGTGCTCTTTGAGCATAGGAATAATGTCTTTCTCATCTTGTATTCTCAGTTCTAGCTGTGCCTGGAATATAACAGGTGCTCAGCAAGCATTTGTGGAATGATGAAATGAATGGTGATCACCTCAGTTTTGAGATCTGATCTGTGGCCAGACTCCTGTGCTGAGATTGCTAAAGAATCTAGTCAGTTGAAAGCGGAAAGGGCAAGTTGTAAGTTTGCCCTCACCCACCTCCCAGGAAGGCCAGAGACGCAGCAGGGTCAGGGGTGTGCCCAGGCAGGGCATCCCTGCAGAATCCGGGCAGAGGAGGCTAAGGGTCCTTCTTCTCCCATGCAGGGGGAGTTTGACGTTTGAAGATGTTAGCATCCTAGATTTCTCATGTTGCTAAACTACACAGAGTTGGAGCTCATGATCCCACTTGGACCCACCAACCACTTCCTCTATTGTGGTGTATGGGCTGTGGATGTCCTTAATTCTGGGCCAAGCCACAGACTGCAGGGTTGGGGCCACTATCCCTGCCTCCCAGGGTGGGAACTTAGTACCCCTATGCCCTGACTGAGAGCCATGCAAGGTCATGGAAATGACTGTTTAGAAAGGTCCCCACAGGGCCACAGAACCTTGTGCCTTTTAGCCTTCCAGTGTGGCAGGCCCTTTGGGGCCTGAAGGTCGTCAGGTCCTGTGGTCCCTGCTGTAAGCTATAGTGGGGTAGCTTTAGGGGATGGAGATGTTGGTGTTAGGAGCCCATTTGTTTTGGTAAGGAACGCACCAGACCTGAAAATAACAAGACAAAGGGCTGGAGGAGCACGGATGAGACATTTGTATCTTTGAGGTGCAAATGGAAGAATGACAATTTCAGATTTGGGTTTGAGAAAGAGACTTTAAACTAAGAAGGGCTGAATTCAAAGGCATGGAGCCTCCCCTTCAGCCTCCTGAAGGGGATTTTTCAGGAAGGCAGTCGGCTTGGGAGATGCCATGAAGGTGAGCTTGCCAGGATTGCAGCAACAAATTACCCCCAAGCTGGGCAGCTTGAATAACAGAAATTCATCATCGCACACCTGTGGTGGCTGGAAGTCCAAAATCAAGGTGTGGCATGGTTGGTTCCTTCTGAGGGCTGCAAGGGAGAATCTGCTCCAGGCGCCTCCCCTCGCTGCTCGTAGCCTCAGGTGTTCCTTGGCTTGTAGATGACTTCTTTCTCTGTGTCTTCACTTTGTCTTCTCTCTGTGCATGTCTGTCTCTGTGTCCAAACTTCTCCTTTTGTAAGAACACCAGGGGGCCAGGCACGGTGGCTCACACCTGTAATCCCAGCACTTTGTGGGGCCGAGGCAGGTGGATCACCTGAGGCCGGGAGTTTGAGACCAGCCTGACCCACATAGAGAAACTCAGTCTCTACCAAAAATACAATAGTAGCTGGGCGTGGTGGCGCACGCCTGTAATCCCAGCTACTGGGGAGGCTGAGGCAGGAGAATCGCTTGAACCTGGGAGGCGGAGGCTGTGGTGAGCTGAGATTGTGCCATTGCACTCCAGCCTGGGCAACAAGAGCAAAACTCCATCTCAAAAATTAAAAAATAAAATAAAAATAAAAAAGAATACCAGTCATATTGAATTAGGGACCACACTGATGACTTCGTCTTGATTACCTCTCTCAAGACCCTGTCTTATTCTGCTTGGGCTATGATAACAAAAAACCATAGTCTGGGTGGCTTAAACAGCAGACATCTATTTCTCACAGTTCTGAAGGTTGCGAAGTCCAAGGTCAGGGTGCTGGCATGGCTGAGTCTCCCTGTGTCCTCACACGGCAGAGAAAGCGAGAGCTCTGATGTCTTCCTTTTCTAATAGGGGCACGAATCTCATCATGGAGCCTCCATTCTCATGACCAAATTTAGCCCTAAGGTTCTACCTCCTAATACCGTCACCTTGGGGGCTAGGGTTTCAACATATAAATTTGGGGGGACACAAACATTCGGTCTATAACAGAACCCCATCTTCCAATAAGGTCTCATTCTCTCAACATATCGATTTAAGGGAGATAACAGTTCAATTCAAACCAGCTAGCTAGCTGGGAGGTGAGAAATTTTGTTCCAACTTTCCCACAGTGACTCTAGAGAAAACTTTTCTGTGCAATTTGTGGGGTGGGCTGGCTTGGGGATGGGAGTGTGGAAAGGGACCGAGGATCTGATGAAAGATACCAGAACCCGAACGTTATGATGAACTTTATAGAAAAGCTTCCTGATTGCCAGCGGCGAAGGCCACTAGTCTGTTCATGGCAATGACCTTCTTTCCGGCCCAGGATATAACATTGGCTGGGACTGATGCCTTTTGTTTCCTTTATTAGCCATTGGTCTGTCTGGTTTTCATCTCAGCATGATTGTAATGGGAATAGTGATTACAATTTCTTCAACAAAAATGTATTTGCATCTATAACATGCTGGGCATTGTGAAGATCTCAAGTTGTGACTTCATCGTGGTCCTTGAATGTCAAAAAGAGAATCACATTTCTATGTGTTACTGGAAGAGTAGCAAGAGATTCCTAAAAGTTTTTTTCAGGCCAGGCGCGGTGGCTCAAGCCTGTAATCCCAGCACTTTGGGAGGCCGAGACGGGTGGATCACAAGGTCAGGAGATCGAGACCATCCTGGCTGACATGGTGAAACCCCGTCTCTACTAAAAAATACAAAAAATTAGCCAGGCGAGGTGGCAGGCGCCTGTAGTCCCAGCTACTCGGGAGGCTGAGGCAGGAGAATGGCGTAAACCCGGGAGGTGGAGCTTGCAGTGAGCTGAGATCCGGCCACTGCACTCCAGCCTGGGCGGCAGAGCAAGACTCCGTCTCAAAAAAAAAAAAAAAAAAAAGTTTTTTTCACCCTAATTGTGATAGTTAACAAGCCCAGAAGAGCAGAAAAAAACAAAAAGAGTTACCACCAAATCCCATGACCTAAATTTGGTGTATTCTCTTATAATTTTTGTTCTATACATTTGGAAATGCATGTGTTACCCTTTTATATGGTTTGTTCATTTAAAAAAATTTTATTTTGAAATAATTTTAGATCCATATATAAGTGGCAAAAGGAGTACAGAAAATTCCTCTGTACTCTTCCCCAGGTTCCACAGCAATAACATTTTAAAATTTTTTTATTTTTAAAATTGTGGTGAAATACAAATAACACAAAATTGACCATTTTAAAGATGCTGAAGTGCACAGCTCAGTGGTGTCAAGAACATTCAGGCCAAGTGCGGTGACTCACACCTGTAATCCCAGAACTTTGGGAGGCCGAGGCAGGTGGATCACCTGAGGTCAGGAGTTCGAGACCAACCTGGTCAACATGGCGAAACCCCGTCTCTACTGAAAATACAGAAATTAGCCAGGCGTGGTGGCAGGTGCCTGCAATCCCAGCTACTTAGGAGACTGAGGCAAGAGAATAGCTTGAACCTGGGAGGCGGAGGTTGTAGTGAGCCGAGATTGTGTCACTGCACCCCAGTCTGGGAGATAGAGTGAGGCTCCATCTCAAATAAAATAAAATAAAAACAACAACAAAAAACCCATTCACAGTGTTATGCTGCCATCACCAGCATCCATCTCCAGACCTTTTTTCTATCTTCCAAAATGGAGACTGTGTGCCAATTACACAGCTCCACATTCCCTCTCCCCACAGGCCTTGGCGACTCCCGTTCTACTTTCTGTCTCTGTGAATTTGACAACTCTAGGGACTCAAGGGGCCCTGGCTTCCCTGCCGTGAGTGGACTTGAAGGAGCAGGGAGGAGTTTCCAGGACACCCAGTTTCCCTCTCCCTGGAGCGAGTCCGGCAGGTCACTGGGCTTCCGGTGTTCTGGGTGACTTCTCAAGCCTAGTGACCCGGAACAGAGGTGCACAGTGGGAGGACAGAGGCTCCCTGATGTGTGTGTGGCATTGCCAATCTCCTTATTAGCTTATTGGTGCCATGAGCCACCAGACCTGGAAATCTCACCATAGGAGGCT
This sequence comes from Macaca fascicularis, assembly GCF_037993035.2. Lineage (NCBI taxonomy): Eukaryota > Metazoa > Chordata > Mammalia > Primates > Cercopithecidae > Macaca > Macaca fascicularis. The sequence continues at coordinate 14,861,489 of NC_088377.1, read as the reverse complement.
GGCTGACAGGGAACACTGATTTCTAGCGTGTGTTCTTGAGGTTCAAAAGGAAAAACAGGCATTTGGGGTTTGCTTAGAGAATGAGGTTTCAGCTAACCATGGCTGATTGCAGAGTTGCTCCAGTAGTGACTGTGTTTGACCTCGACCCCCAGCAGCTGTCCCTGCTGTGTCTGTTCAGTGAAACAATCCTTACAACCACGCCTCCAAGTCCATCATCACAGATCCCTCCTGCCTGAGTTTTCAGTGGCTGCTGTAATAAAGTACCAGTAGCAGGGTGGCCTAGAACAACGCATTTTATTCTCTCACAGTTCTGGTGGCCAGAAGTTCCAAATCAAGGTGTCCAAACCAAAGCTCTTTAATGTTGGGCAAGTTGCTTAATGTCCCTGTACCTCACTTTGCTCATCTGTCCAATGGGAGGGTAAGAGCACCCCAGGACACTCCTGGTGCTCTGCCCAGACCTTCAGAGATCCCTTTTACCCATTTTGTGTGTGCATCCCCCAGCTTGTGTGTGCTTTCCTTCTACCTGCTCCTATCTGTGATCGTCTTCAGACACCTGCTAATACAGCTGCTTTGCCTGCAAGGGACATAGAGTTGGAAGTGCCCGGCACTGTGTGGTGCTCCCTGGAGCCAATGCACAGCATGCTGGTCTTCCCAGGGTGGAATACGGGCTTGCAGGGTTCCCACCTGAGGCTTTATAGGGAGATACAGGGCATGGGGTCTTCTAGGCAGGGTGATAACCGCATCCAGTTTGCCCAGGCCTTTCCCAGTTTTAGCGCTGAAGTCCCCATGAAGGTGGGTCATAGACACACTATCAAGTCACAGGAGCCTAGAAGGAGCCTTTCTGAGTGATCATCCTGCCCTTGGCATCAGGTTCATGCCTCTGTGCTCACATAGATGACGTGGGACCCTCGCCTTGGCTGCAACAGATGAGACCGGCACTGTTGTGGATAAGCTTAGGGGGTTTCCAGGGCCTCCCATGCTTTTCTGCTGCCTGACCTCTCCCTTTGGCATCTGATGACAGCAAGCCTGCGCCAGGAGTGAGAATGATGGGGGAATCCTGGGCATTACCCCCCTTCATTGTGACTGGTGGGGATATTCCAGGAGGAATTCACTTTGGCACCGCTCAGGGAAGCTGTGAATGAAAGGCAGCTGCACGGACATCATAATCTTCATCCGGGAACAGGCAGGCCCCTCTGGCACGCGGCCCGCCCCGTCCATGTGGTGCCAACAGCTCCTGGGCAGACACAACCGGGAATTTTAAGGCAAGGCCTGTATTTGCAGTCCTCCCTGCTGGCCATAAACCGCGGCTTGTTAGTTTCAAAGGCTTGAGGCCAAATGTATCACTATAACAAGTTAGACCAGTTTATAAAAGAAGACCAAGGTAGGAGGTTTTGCCAGTCTTTCTGTTTCACATCATCTTGCTCTTTGATTTAAATGTTTTGGTGAACTGCCCTGATGGTCACGATGCTGGTGGCCAGTGAAATCCTACCAAACCTTCCTGCACTAATTCTGCCCCGAACATGGTTGGAGAATCCTTAATGATCACAATGCAGTAATCTTCCACTTTTCACCATTCAGAACTATTGCAAAACTTTCCAAGCAATTGGCCTGATTCCCTGGCAGTGGGGGTGGGGTGCTGGCCTTTCCTCATCCTGGAACCCTGATATTTTGTAGAACTGCCACTTTGGGAGGTAGGATGTGGATAGACCAAAGCACAAGAACAATGCCTTATGGCATTTCTGCAACGCAAAAGCTTCATTTCTTAACCACTTCCTCTTTTTTTGTGGAATCAGAGGAAGTCGAGAAAAAAGGGGAACAGGAAATTCATTCCAGCATACGGAATAAAATCTGTCCTTCAACAAATGAAGGCTGAAAGGGACATGTGAACATTTCATCTTGCATATTCCTGTTCTTAGACAATGCTAAGCTGTCATTTCAGAGGATATCCAGCCTCTTCGCTGTACCTCCAAATCCCAATTTTCTGTGAACAGGGACAGAGGAAGAGCTGCTAACAAGGAAGGTACCTAGGTTTTGACAGCTTATTAGTTCTATTATTCTGACTCAGGCTCAGGGCTGCATGGGCCAGTAGAGTGCGGGAGAGTCTGAGAAATACAGGGACTGGATAATTTTCTCCTATAAAATTCAATGCTGTTGTCAGTTTTGATTTCACCAAATGAAATCTCCAAATGACCAATGAGAGAAAGCACTGTCGTCTCACAAAACTGCCTTGAGTTATGATTTCAATAGATTCCAGCTACCATGCTTTTATTAAACTCCCAAATACCTGCAACTTTTGTTGGTATAATATTATTTCACTATCATTTAAAAAAAAAAAAACCCAAAATCAGAATCATTTACATCTTGAGGCATAGCCAGTGAGTTACAGGCTTAAAGTTACCTTATTTGGTAAGAGTGAAAACCATATCCCTCCATTGTTTTTCCCAAGGAATCATATTGTTTTTCATTCCTATTTCTGGAGTTACTTTGTGAGGTTGAACATCTTTTTTTTTTTTTTTTTTTTTGAGATGTAGTCTCACTCTTGTCCCCTAGGCTGGAGTGCAATGGCGCGATCTTGGCTCACTGCAACCTCCGCCTTCCAGTTTCAAGCAATTCTCCTGTCTCAGCCTCCCAAGTAGCTGGGATTACAGGTGCCTGCCACCATACCCAGCTAAATTTTGTATTTTAAGTAGAGACAGGGTTTCATCATGTTGGCCAGGCTGGTCTCGAACTCCTGACCTCAGGTGATCCACTGGCCTCGGTCTCTCAAAGTGTTGGGATTACAGGAGTGAGCCACTGCGCCTGGCAAGGTTGAACATCTTATGTTTTTCAGCCATTTGCAGTTCTTCCAGAGCCTTCGACCCACATCTGTTTTCTTAACTCTCTCCTAGAATCATTTTAGAATTGTGGAGAATTATTAAGGGAAAGAGGAGAAGTGCATAGTAGGGGATGAAGGGGAAGAGGTGAAGCTAGGTGGGGAGCACTGTTCTCAAGCCCTGCCCCTACTGCTCTCACTTTTCTTTCCCCAGGGCTAGATTCCCTCCACCCCACTCCTACTTTTCCTCGAAGGCCATGTCAAGTCTCTTAGGATAAGTCCGTCTTCTCCTCTAATAACTTACTACTCTTTATCTTAGCCAAAACGCTGAGAAGCGATTCCTATAATAATTTGTTTTACTTTTAATAATTTCAGGTAAAGAGAGAGGACCTTCAGTCTCGGATCCTGACCTCCTCTTAGGCAAAACTTCCTCTGAAGACAAAGTATAGATGGTCCCAGTGTCCCTGTCTCATTTAAAAAGTAAAATACTGGTAGTGTAGCTTGGGATAAGCAAACTAAGGAATCAGATTCTGGCATTCTAAATCTTCCTTTTGCTTAGGAATTGCTAAGGCCAAGGGTTGTCTCTGGCTCAACATTTGCATGAACGTTCAGTCTCCTTTTGGGTCTGTGAGGAAGCAGATGCTACTGCGGGAGCCTCAGGGAGCCCTGCCCACACCTTCCTCTTCTCCTCCTTAAAGGTCACAATAGCTGGGTTCATCCCAGAAGTGGATGTCAAGTTTGCTTTTAAAATTGATTGTAACACTCAATTCTTGCTGTCATCCTGTAGGAAATATCATGATTCGGTGGTAGCCTCCAAGTATATCACCCTGAAAACAATTCTGGTGGTCTCCAAACAGAAAGTACAGAGGCCCAATTAAGATGCTCAAATCTCGGCCAGGCACGGTGGCTCAAGCCTGTAATCCCAGCACTTTGGGAGGCCGAGACAGGTGGGTCACGAGGTCAGGAGATCGAGACCATCCTGGCTAACACGGTGAAATCCCGTCTCTACTAAAAAATACAAAAAACTAGCCGGGCGAGGTGGTGGGCGCCTGTAGTCCCAGCTACTCAGGAGGCTGAGGCAGGAGAATGGCGTAAACCCGGGAGGCGGAGCTTGCAGTGAGCTGAGATCCGGCCACTGCACTCCAGCCTGGGCGACAGAGCAAGACTCTGTCTCAAAAAAAAAAAAAAAAAAAAAAAAAAAGATGCTCAAATCTCATGGCTTATTAAATCAACATGAAACTCACGACAAGAAGCAAGGGGATAGGGATGGGTTAGGTAGTGTATTAGTCAGGTTTCTCTAGAGGGCAGAACTAATAGGATAGAGAGAGATATATATAAAGGGGAGTTTATTAAGTAGTATTAACTCATACAATCACAAGTTCCCACAACAGACCAGCTGCAAGCTGAGGAGGAAGCCAGTCAGAGTCCCAAAGCTGAAGAACTTGGAGTCTGATGTTTGAGGGCAGGAAGCATCCAACACAGGAGAAAGATGGAGGCTGGGGGGCTAAGCCAGTATAGTCTTTTCACATTCTTCTGTCTGCTTTATATCCTGGCCATGCTGGCAGCTGATTAGATGGTGCCCACTCAGATTGAGGGTGGGTCTGCCTTTCCCAGCCCACTGACTCAAATGTTAATCTCCTTTGGCAACACCCCTCACAGACACACGCAGGATCAGTACTTTGCATCCTTCAGTCTGATCAAGTCGACACTCGGTATTAACCATCACAGGTAGCCACACTGAGTATAGTGTGAAAATGGGGTGGAAAGACCACCCACCTCAATCCAGAGTTACATGATGAGTTCACGCATCCTATTTCTCTGCTGTCTGCATCACGTCCCCCAAGGAATGTTGAGCAGTGGCTCAGCAGGCAGAGGTGCCTGCAGTCAATACTTGCTTGTTTTATGGGAGAGATGCAGGAGCAGTTACTCCTGGTCACAGCAGCACAGTAGTTACCCCTTTATCTGAGGTTTTCCTTTTTGCAGTTCCATTTACCCATGGTCTGAAAGTATTGAACAGAAATGAAATATTGAATGGAAAATTCCAGAAATAAACAATATATGTTTTAAATCATGTACCATTCTGATTAGTGTGATGAAATCTTGCAAAGTTCAGCTCCATCCCACCTGAGATGTGAATCCTTCTTTTTCCAGCGTCTCCACGCTGTAGATGCTTAGGGGTCATCTCGATTATCAGATCCACTGACGTATTGCAGAGCTTGCCTTCAGATCACCTTTATTTGACTTCATAATGCCCCAAAGCATGAGTAGTGATGCTGGCAGTTCAGATATGCCAAAGAGAAGCCGTGAAATGTTTCCTATAAGTGAAAAAGTGAAAGTTCTTGACTTAATAAGAGAAAGATCATAGGCTGAGGTTGCTAAGATCTATGGTAAAGATGAATCTTCCATCCATGAAATTGTGAAGAAAGAAAAAGAAGTGGGTGCTAGTCTTGCTGTTTCACCTTAAACTGCAAACATTATGGCCACAGTGCATGACAACAGAGCTCAGTTAAAATGAAAAATATATTAAATTTGTGGGTGGAAGACATGAACACACACGTGTCTTGGCTGATGGTGATCAGGTTCAGTACTATCTGCGGTTTACACATCTACTGGGGACCAGGGAACGTATCTCTTGTGGATAAAGGGGTACTCCTGTAGTTTGCCAACTATTTCACTGAACAGTTATGGATCTTATCTGTGTTCCTTGGGCAGAGCATGTGAGTCTCGAATGGGACATACTGTTACCAATGGGTGGCCAGTAAAAGATAACAAAACCATCAGCTTAGAGTTGCTTGACCCCTTGCCTTATAACTTGATCTTTCCATCCTTTTCCATCCTTTTCTATCTAGAATTGCTCTTGCTACTCCATTCTTTTTAAAAACTCACACATCTCTTACATGTCACTAACTTATTATCTGTACTTGACATCTTTTATGGCTTCTGCTCATCTTACAAGCTACTTGCTTACTCATTCTCTGCACTTCACCTTTTCAGTTTTATACAACCCATTTGTTTTCCTGTCTCCTATTGCAGAATTGAATATCCTCAATTAATATGACAAATTCATGTCGTAACTTCACTTTAGTGAAGGTGACAAATTTACAAAAAAAGAAGTGAATTAGAGTTGGCTTATACTTAAGGTATCTAGACATCACCTGCACGGAAGGTTTTGACAGAGAGCACACATTGCGGTTCGCATCAGTCTCTGCCCAAATCACCGGTGGGTGCCAAAGACCCAGGGCTTACCTAGATTAGGGTTTGGAGGTTGGATCTGATCTAAAAAATACAAATAGGCTGAGGAATTGAGTATGTCCAGATGAGTGAGGCTCAGTGAAGAGAACTGGATGAGACTTCCCTGAAGGGAGAGAGAAATTTCACCTTCTGTGTAGTAAAACTTTGAACCTTGCTCAAAGAGAGATCTGGCTTTTGCTATTGGCTCCTGGGAGATGATCTCTAAGCCCTTGAGATTTCATGTCATGGTGTGTCTTTATTTGCCTGGAAGTTTTGAGCAACACCAAAAATGTGATACAGGGTGGGGATTAGGGCCATGTGATATTTGTTGATTTCTGGAGGGGCTGGAGACTGAGATCAGCCACGTGGGTAACCAACCAAGTTTAAGTGATGGAGTCCCATTCAACACTCTAGACATCAAGGCTCAGGAGACCCTCCGTGGTTGGCAACAGTCTGTGCATATTGTCACACGCCCATGCTGGGAGAGTGACACTGTCAGCTCCATGGGAGAGGTTAATGGAAGCTCCACACTGGGAACTCTCTTGGGTTTCACCCTATGCTCCTCTTCCCTTGGCTGACTCTGTATCCTTTTCTTGGAATAAATCATATCCATGAGGATAACAGCTTTCAGTGAACTCTGTGAGATCTTCTAGTGAATTATGGAGCCTCAGGATAGGTACTGTCTTCCCTTGAACTTTGCAGTTGGTGTCAGAAGTGAGAGTCCTGTGGATGGATAGCTCCCACACTGCATCTTTCCAAGCAAGAGACAGACAGGAAGGGGATGAAAAAGAATGAAGCTTAGTGTTTCCCTTATGACTAATTTTGGGACTTCTCCTTCTCCATCATCCCCTTCCCTTCTTCCTATTTGTCTTGCATGGGTCCCCACTGGGGCCAGATTTCCAGTTGTCAATGAAAAAGTGAAAATGTTTGGCAGAGCACTTACCGTCTTGGATTTCAGAGCATTTTGCACATGCATCCAGTTAAGGCTTTCCTACGTTAGAAGGTGAATTAGGAAACCAGGTTCATACTGACACCTTTTGTCTGCTCTCAGGCACAGAACAGGTCTGTGGTTTGGCCCCAGTGAAGAGTAGGCATCTCAAAGCCTCTAATGACGGGGTCATTGCTCCCAGGAGGGAGTGTTTCCCTGCCCTGCCTGAGCTGGGACCAGCTCATCTTCAGATATATCTCGTTCAGTGTTGCAAATCAGAGACACCTGGGCTTTGTTTGGCTTCAGGTGTTTTTACTTAAACAACCGAACACAGAAATGAATTAAAGAGAAGCAAAGCCAACCCGTCAAGGGCAGTATCAAGTGCAACCATACAAAATTGCCATTTTTGTAGGCCAATTTTATACAGCCCAACTTCATACATACAAGTTCACCGACAGCTAAAGCAGTGGTTCTCAGTTTGACTACACATAAGATACACGAGGGAGCTTTCAAAACAAAACAAAACAAAAACCATGCCCAGGCCATACCCTAGACCAATTAAATTGGAATCTCTAGGGTTGGAACTCAAGCAACAAGACTTTTAACACTCCCCAGGAGGTTTCAAGAGGCAGTCAAGGCTGAAAATTTCTAAAACAAATTAAAATATGTGGGTTTTACTAAATCATCAGTCATCCCTCCTCATGGGCCACAGTCATTTAACAGACTCTTGCCAGGGGCTGACCACGAGCCAGGCACTGATGAGATCCTGGGACAGCAGGGAGCCCCACTCCCTTAACTTGTAGCCACTCTGCTTCCTTTCCATCCATGCCCATCGCTCTGCACAGCTGTACCTGGGATTATGCCTCCAAGTGACAGTGCCCATCTTCAGGTGCCCTTAGGGCTGGGTGGTTTTCCCAGGTGGGCTCACATGCAGACCCCTCTTAGCTCTTTGCAACTACCTGGAGGAGAGCACTTTTTCTGGGGTCTCCACCTGGCAAAACAGTTTTCTCTGTCCTCTAGGGCCACGTTTCTCGAGATATGGTCCAGGGACCACCTGCTTCTAAACAACACAGGGATGTTTGTTTCAATGCAGGTCCTGGGCCCACTCTAGACCAGTTCAGACTGTTTGCAGGTGGATCATGGGCGTCAACATTTTAAATAAGACCCTCTCCCTAAGGTGTCTGCTCTGCACCCAGAGTTTGAGAACCAGCCAAGGGACTCAACCTGGCTGCCTGGCCACAGGGTCAGTGACCTCCCTTTTCTCACATCTCTCAGCCCAGGCTGGCCACCCCCATAACTGACCAGGGGCCGCATGGAGCAGGCTGGTCTCCCTGGCAGCACTGGCCCCATCCCTTTAGATTTACATGTCTCAGGTTTGCTCTGACTCTCACGTTTTGTGAGATGTTGGAGCTCTGAAATGCCTCAAACCTCCCCTCAGCCTAAGGGACAGGTCTGATTACATGCACAGTTGACCCTTGAATGGCATGATTTGAATTGTGCAGGTCCACTTCTACATGCATTTCCTTCTGCCTCTACCACCCCCGAGACAGCAACACCAACCCCTCCTCTTCCTCCTCCTTCTCAGCCCACATAACCCGAAGACAATTACGATGAAGACCTTTATGATGCCCCACTTCCACTTAATCAATAGTAAATATAGTTTCTCTTTCTCATGATTGTATTAATAACATTTTCTTTTCAATAGTTTATGTATCGTAAGAATACAGGATATAATACATATAACATACAACTGTTATGTACGTGTTAATCAACGGTTTGTGTTATTGGCAGGGCTTCCGGTCAACAGTAGGCTATTAGAAGTTAAGTTTTGGGGGAGTCAAAATCTATACTGGGGTTTTCCACTACATGAGGGTCAGCATTCCTAACCTCTGCATTATCCAAGGGCCAACTATATCATCTATCTATCCATTCATCAACCCGTCTGTTTCTCTCCTCCTCCTCCTGTTCCTTCTCCTCTTCTCTCTCCCCTCCCCTCTCTCTCTCATACACACCACACACACACACACACACCCCACACACCCCACACCCACTATGCACCAGGTACTGTACTAAGCACTTGAGACATAGAAATGAACAACACAAACATCTCTGCCCTTAGGAGCCTCCACCCCAGTGAGGACAGAAAGACAATGTTTTCTGGGGAAGTGGTAACTTCAAGGACACAGAATTGTTAGGAAGATACTCTCAAAGGAGTGAAATGTAATATTTTAATGGACTTTGCCATTCTCTCTTTAACATCTTTCCCCTTCCTCTACAACTAGAGAATAAGGGGCAGAAGATTCCTGCTTCACGTGGAAGAAGTCTGAGTTCTACCTCTGCCTGTTAAAAGGATACACACTGGGGCAGGTTCTGAAATGGGTGTGGCCAGATCCACTCTATTTAGGTCCAGTCCATCCAAGTGTGCTCCATCCAGGTGCACTCCATCCAGATTCACTTCATCTGGATTCACTCCATCCGGTCCACTCCATCTGAGTCCACTCCATCCAGGTCCACTTCATCCAGGTGAACTCCATCCAGGTCCACTCCATCTGGGTCCACTCCATCCAGGTCTGCTCCATCCAGATCCACTGTATCCAGATCCACTCCATCCAGGCGAACTCCATCCAGATCCACTTCATCCAGATCCACTCCATCTGGGTCCACTCCATCCGGGTCCACTCCATCTGGGTCCACTCCATCCAGGTCCACTCCATCTGGGTCCACTCCATCCAGGTCTGCTCCATCCAGATCCACTGTATCCAGATCCACTCCATCCAGGCGAACTCCATCCAGATCCACTTCATCCAGATCCACTCCATCTGGGTCCACTCCATCTGGGTCCACTTCATCCAGGTCCACTTCACCCAGATCCACTCTCTCTGGGTCCACTCTATCCAGGTCCACTCCATCCAGATCCACTCCATTCAGGTCCACTCCATCCAGGTCCACTCTATCTGGGCCCACTCTATCCAGGTCCACTCTATCTGGGCCCACTCTATCCAGGTCCACTCTATCTGGGTCCTGTCATGGGCATAGTCAAACTGAGGGATGTTTGCAAAAAACAAACAAACAAAAAACAACGTGTTGACAAAGATGTGGACTGGTTTAGAGAAACCACAAAAGACAGTGCAGAAGCCTGGGGGCCAGCAAGAGCCGAGTGCTGTTACCACCCTGATACTGTTTGGATGTTTGTTCCCTCCAAATCTCACCTGCAATGTGATCCCCAATGTTGGAGGTGGAGTCTACTGGGAGGTATTTGGGTCATGGGGGTGATCCCTCATGAGTAACTTGGCGCTGTCTTCACAGTGGTAAAGTGAGTTCTCACTCTATGAGTTCACAAGATATCTGGTTGTTTAAAACAGTGTGGCACCTCCTCTCCCTCTCTCTTGCTCCCTCTCTCGCCATGAGAGACACTGGCTCCCCTTCACCTTCCACCATGATCGCAGTCTTCCTGAGCCCCTTGCCAGAAGCAGATGCCAGCACTGTTTCCTCTACAGCCTGCAGAACCATGAGCCAAATAAACCTCTTTTCTTTATAAATGACCCAGCCTCAGGTATTTCTTTGTAGCAGGGCAAATGGACTAATACACACCCCTTTCTTGGAGGGGCAAAGACAGGAAGCGGTTACCCCCAATCAAAGAGGGCAGCAGAACAGCAAGGGCTATCTGAAAAGAGCTGTGTCATCTGCTGGCTTGACACAGCGAACTTTAAGCAACTCAACAGAAAAGGAGCTGGGAAAATAAATATCTGGAGCTCTCTCCCTTATCCCTCCTCTGCTCCCTCTCACTGCGCTGGTGCCTACCACTGGAAGCCAGAGTGGAGGGAGGTTGTGATGCAGCTTAGGTGGGTCAGGTCCACCTTGCAGGGCTTAGTGCCGAAGGCAGGAGGATAGATGGAAATCACCGGCATGACCATTTATCATAGCATATCCAGAAGACCATATTCCCAGGGAAAGGGTTTGAAAGCCCAGGCCTTCATGAGCCCAAACACCCTCCCCTCCATCAGCTATACAACTAAGCCCCTTGTAGCTAGAGAGAACTTGCCCCTTCTTGTCCCTTCTGTGGGTGATCCAGAGTAATATCTGGAGAGAGAAAGCTGCTAAATTGCACGAGGTTCTTCCGAGTCACTCATTCAGATTATCCCTTTCTTCCCATTCTGCAGTGTTGCCCGTAGTGCTAGCCACCTGTGGGGTGTGCACGCATGCATGTGTACCTTTGGTCCATAGTGCTTGGATGATAGCCACAGAGGTTTCACGAACTGGCCCTTCTGGACATGATGGGCTCCAGCATGGGGTCAAAACCGCTGCCGGTGCTGGTGGCCACTGGGCCCCAGGGAACGAAGAGGTTTCTCCCTCATGCACTTTCCTCCTCGCAGGGGTAAGCACTGCTCAGTGTCACGTGCAGCTGAAGCAGAATTGTTGGAAAGATACTCCTAACGATTGTTTCCCTGCTCCCCCCGCCCCCCGCCCCCAGACGTACTGGGAAGGCCTCAGCCTGTCTGACACTACAGATGTTGGAGTTCCCCATTTTGTGTGTGGGAGGTTAGGGTGTGTGAAGGGAAGCTGGAGGTTTGATGAACAGAGAACCCAGAGAATGGAATAATTAGGGAGCATTTCCCAAGACCCAGAACAAAACTGTTTCCACTCTGATGACAGAGTCTAGGATAGCATTTTTAGAGGCCTCTTGCTGCTTTTTAAATCCCTGAAAAGGTAGCATGACGTCATCGGTGCCTCAGTTTGCAGGCATTTATTAGGTCCCCTGCATCTCAGACAGGAGCAGCGCCTGTAGCATGGAAGCAGTGGGCCCCAGACCTGGGAGGAGACAGGGAGAGGTGAAGGCTGTTAAGATGGACCTCGGCTATTCCAGACTCTTACCCAAGCCCAGCATCTGTTTCTAAAATCCTAAATGGAAACTCACCAGACAGCCCGGGAGCCCCTGAGGCCTTCTCGAGAGGGAGTGTGTTTTCCTGTCCGCTCGGGCAGGGTGAGAACCCCTGCACCCTCTTCGTCCTTCATCTCATCTTCATCCCGGGAGGTCCCAGACTTAGCGAGGAAAATGGCAATCCAGAGACAATCTTTGTTGGCCAAAGTGCTCCTGGAACTAAAAGTGAGGATTCAACACGTGTGAGAAGAGACAGCCCCACCGTGCTCATGATGTGTGCAAGTACCCTGCTTGTGAGCTAGACTTGCACTGGCCAACCGGTGGGAGAGGAGAGAGGCAACGCGCAGAAACCATGCTACCAGAAGGAATTCTGCTGGTATTGTGCAGGCCAGGGTTGCATTTTCCAGAAGGGCCAGGTAGAGGCTCACTAATCACCCAAGACTGTGAAATCAGGCAGAAGAAACAGCAGAGGTTGCTTTTCTGGGGGTGAAAAGAAAACAAACTGCCGTACAAGGTGGGTGGGGTGAGAGCCTGGGAGGGGCAGGCGATCAGACCCGTCATCCTCAGGCCCCAGGGAGGACTCTGTCCACTGGTGGGTGGGGGCTGGGCCTCCATCCTGTTCAGCATGACCGGACTAGCCATCTTCTGATCTTCTTTAAGCAGCCTCCAAGTCACTGCCCAACCCTGTGGGAGGCCCTGCCACATAGCCTTTGCCAGAGACAGTCACCCCAATGTGTTCTTCTGGGCCCTCCCTGCCTCAAAGGCCACATGAGGCGTGTTCCTCACAGGCTGCACTTTGTTGGTTAGGAGGTCATTCTTCTGAGTAATGAAGGGAAAGATTTTAGTTCCCACTGTCCCTCTAAGTAGACATCCCCCTTACGTGACCCAGAAGTGTGGCTACCATGACTCACTGCACCTGTAAGCTACAGAACACGACCCTAAGGTTGGTTGGGAGGACCCAGCTATACCTACCTCTTTATTGAAGAATTACCTTGGAGCTTCTTGCCATGAGATGCTGCCGGTGTGTTGAGGAAGCATAGACTAACTACGCAGGGTTTTCCCTACTGACAGAGAACAGTTCACGTATGTTTGTTAATCAGCTAAGATGACTCTGGGTCTAGTATCTTACAATTCTACCCTTAAAAAATTTCAAACATTTATTTCAGCCTTACCAAAAAGAATCTAGAGAATGCATTCCTATTTGGTTGTCTGGAGCAGGAATTTTCAACGTTGGCATATTGACATTCTGGATTTGATCATTCTTTGGAGTGGGCCTGTTCTGTGCCTTGTAAGATGTTGAGCTGCATCCCTGGCCTCTACCTACTAGACACCAGTAGCACCCACTACACCCAACCACTCATGACAACCAAAAATGTCTCCAGATATTGTCAAATGTCCCCAGGGGTGGTGGAGGTGGGGAACCACACATGGTTGAGAACCATTGCTATTAGAGCAATTTTGTTCAAACAACAAATATGCATCAAATACCCGTGTGATAATTCAATATTTAAACATCTTACCTGAACCAGGAACTGGAGAGGTAAAAGTGTGACTAAGACATTATCCCTGTTCTTTGTGAGCTTGCAATATGGGACTGGGAATGTCCCACAAGTGATAGGATAGAAGACAGAAAGTAGGTGCCTAAAAGGGGTCCTTACTGAGCCTCACTCTTGATTGGGAATGAAGTATCATTCCCAGAAAGTCCCCAGCAGACTCATCCTATTTCTCATTGGCCAGCAAGGTGCCACATGCTCACTTCCAGACCAATCACTAACCAAACGGAAAGTGATTGCAAGATAGGCTTGGCCAATCATGACTCATTCTCTAGGGCACAGTGTTTTCATATGCTCACCCACTTACCTGCAAAGTCCATTTTTTAGTTTTTATTTTTGCAGGAAATTAAATGGAATTACTGCTGATGATTCAGCTAATGGTGTCTGCCACACCATGTCCCAAGCTTAGGTCTTCCTGACCCTCTTTCATCCATTGCGTACCACCCATAAAACATACTCTGCTCTTTGCAGTCACAGAAATTGCCTTTTTTGGAGGTGGGGAGTTGCTTTCTATGAGAAAGCCAAGTTAAGGCTGCTTTTGATAATGTCATAGTAAAGTACATTGTGTCAAGAATAGACTGATAAAGGGATGAGTGGGTTCTGCCTCAGCATGTGAGCAGTTCATTATGCTTGCCGAGTCAATTCATGCTTTGACCAAAAGCGTTTGCCAAAGCCCAGAGGCCAACATCAGCATTAACAGCCAGGCTACACAAAGAAACCACTGGTTATGCTTCAAGTGCTTGGATCAAGCACTGTGGACGCTTGCATTGATATAGAGCTGTTGAGTGACGGTCCCTTGTCTGGTCGGTTGTGTGTTAGGCTGTTCTGCCCGTGGTTGGTGTGTGCGCAGGCTGATATAATGGTAGCCACCATTTATTGTGTCTATACTATTTGTCCCCTTATGTACATTACTTCATTTAACACTCACAACAGTCCCGGGAAGCAGGTATTGCCTTCACTGACAGACACACGAGGAAGTTGACTCAGACAGAGAAAGTAGGTTCCTAATGTCACCAAGCTAGTACTGGGCAAAGCCAACAGCCAGGTTACCCCATGCCTGTCTGTGCAGTGTGGCAATCCCCCCTCCAGGTTACACTTAAGGGTGTATGTCCACTGCCTGAACCCTGAAGGCCAGGTGATGAGCCAAAGCCATCATGCCTAGCCAAAGAGCAGACATCCCTGATAACCCAAACATCCTGTAGTGTATCTGAGAATCCATCAAGGAAAACAGTCCCATTATACACACAGTGGGCAAAAATCCAGAAAATTAGCTTAAGGATGGGAGGTAATGCAGATCTCTAAAGCTATTCTGCTGCCATCCAGGAGAGCCTCACATGTAAGCTGGACGTGTCCGAGTCATTCTGTGGTCTCTTGGCTCCCTCCTAGTTTGGGGAAGGTTTTTCTTTTTCTTTTTTTTTTTTTTTTTTGAGACGGAGTCTCGCTCTGTCACCCAGGCTGGAGTGCAGTGGCCGGATCTCAGCTCACTGCAAGCTCCGCCTCCCGGGTTTACGCCATTCTCCTGCCTCAGCCTCCTGAGTAGCTGGGACTACAGGCGCCCACCACCTCGCCCGGCTAAGTTTTTGTATTTTTAGTAGAAACAGGGTTTCACTGTTTTAGCCAGGATGGTCTCGATCTCCTGACCTCGTGATCCGCCCGTCTCGGCCTCCCAAAGTGCTGGGATTACAGGCTTGAGCCACCGCGCCCGGCCAAGGTTTTTCTATATGATTCTGGGTTTTTCTTATTACAGTCTGCACATCAGATGCTAAATGGGCTTGGGAAGATAAAGGAGGGGCCCTCTGTTAGGTTAAGGAATAGAGAAAAGAAAGTGAGCACAGATGTAAGATGCTGAAGGCTGTTACATCCACCTTGGAGGATGGGGGACCAGCATTCTCTCTCGTCCTCTCCAGGATCCACATGACACACACACACACAAGAATTGCTGGACCCCTTTGGGCCACCCATGCCTGCCCTTTTGCAGATGTCCCCTTAACATCACCTGATGATGCCTTTCTTTTCCACCCTCCCTCCCCAAACAATTGACCCGCCCATCTTGCACCTTCACAATGGAACATCCATCGGCATGGGTCCTTACTTCACAGGCTGGTTCTATCTGCAGCATTCTCCACCACACCTTCACCTGAGCATGATCTCACCTTCCTTCAGAGGTCAGCTGAAGTACCACCACCTCCATGAAGTCCACCTGGGTCATCTGTATGCTTCTAGTAATTCCCAGGGGTGCCCTTTTTTTGCTTAATTTGTCTTGCATTAGAGCTTGCTGTGGGGCATCTCACTCTCAACCCAGTTATGAGTCCTTCAAGGGCAGGGACTTCAGCATCCCTCCCTAGTACCTAACAGGGTATCTTGCAAGCTACATAAGTTTATTTAATTGGATTAGAGTGGATAATTCAAAATTGATTGCTTGACGTGATCGAGCTTTAGCAATAGCCCTCATAAAGAAGCTAAATGTGTCCTGCTCACATTTTGAGAGTCTGCACTTTACTCTGGGCTTTTGACTGGATCTGTCCTGCAAATTTAGTCTCAGCTCAGAGAGGCTGAATGCATACTGAAATAACTCAGCAAAATGTCCCTGACCCTCTGACACGTGATGCTTCATCACTGAAGTATTCCTGGTCAAATCACGCTCTTATCCACGACCATTTCTCGTGTGCCTTCCCATTCTCCCCCTACACATACACCCCAAAGACACAGGAGAGTTTAAATCTTATTTTATAAAGAAAGCTTCAGAAAAGATTCTCTGTGGCAGAAGATATGAGTGGCTTGAGAACAATTCCTGTCTAGTTGGAATGGTAGTGATTGAAGTGCTTTTGCGCATGCAGTAGATTTGTGTGACATAAAATGTCTTCTGAGAATCCAGCGATACCTAGTGGGCCGCAGGGCCTAGAGTTGGCGTCTACGGCAATGAATCTCAGAGCTTTAGGATGGACTATAGTTTGGAATATAAGGACGTGCATGAATATGAGGACAATTTCCTTCTCGTCACATTTGCCTGGACACCAATGCAATTCTGAGATCCATTCATCCTTCATGTCTTTGCTTACTGGGAGCCTGGCCTGAGTTAGGAGCTGGGGTTTCCAAAGACCTAAGTTTCTCCCAGTCTAGGGGTGGTGGGTAGCAGAGCGCACAATAACAGCACCAAGGGCAGCTTGGGAAGGGGCTTAGCACCCGTCTTCACCCTTCCCCCAGCTTTCTTTGATATGAACCACCAACATTTTCTCCATCATAGTGAATCAGTGGCTTCAAGGCCTGCTTCCAATGAGATGTTGCCCCCAAGACTTTCCTTTATACAAATTCTGGGCCTGTCACTGGGCAACAGGAGTGAGAAAGTGACCAGACCTCCCGGGTGTCTGGTTGGAGTTCGTAGGCCCACAGGGCAAGGACTCTGGAGTATGGGAGATGCATCCAGTTGGGTTTAGAGGAAAGGCTTTGCTCTCCTAGTGACTAGGGCAGCTGGAAGACAGAGTGTCAGGAGGTAGGTTGGAGAGGGTGGTCATAGCCTTCCTTGAAAAGAAACAGGAAACTTGCCAAACTGATGGAGAGAACAAACCACCTGACAGAGCACAAACTGCATCTGGGGCTCGTGGTTAGGACATCCTGGAGCAGAGAGGAGCACAGGCAAAAGGGAAAATCCCCCAGCCCGTGCAGGTGCACAAGTTTACGACCAATGTCCTTAAGCTGAACCATGCTCATTTTAATGCTAAAACACACACCCCTGGGTAGAGATTTAAGGTACTAATGAGACATGGGATGTATGTGCTAGCGTGCACAGCAATAGTGCATGGGCATCCAGGAGACCTCCCACAGCATGCTTAACAACAGTGCCCATTCCCACCCCTTCATGAATAATCATGTAAGACTCCCATAAGGGGAGCTTCCCTGGTGTCAGTGGGCGCTGTCTCATTATCTCGAGCAGCCCACTCTGACCCAGCTATCAGAGTGTGCTTTTCACTTTGCAATAAACTACTCACTTTCACTTTTGACTCGCTCTCAAAATCTCTTAAGCAGCGAAGTCAAGAACCTGAACTGGCCCAATGACAACATCAAGAGAAAGGGTTGATTTCGTGGGGAGGCTGGGAACCGAGATGTAGCAGTCCAAGCCTGAGCATGAGGGGCTGTGTGCCAGGGAAAATGAATAGCAGGGCTTGGGCGAGAGGGCATCCTTTTGTGCCAGTTTTCAAAGGTAAAGGGATGAATGCAACAAGAAGAGCTAACTATCTTAAATATATATGCACCCAATACAGGAACACCCAGATTCATAAAACAAGTTCTTAGAGACATACAAAAAGACTTACTCTCCCACACAATAATAGTAGGAGACTTTACCACCCCACTGTCAATATTAAACAGATCAACGAGACAGAAAATTAACAAGGATATTCTGGACTTGAACTTAGCTGGGGACCAAGCTGACCTAATAGACATCTACAGAATTCTCCACCCCAAATCAACAGAATATACATTCTTCTCAGCGCCACATAGCACGTATTTAAAATCAACCACATAATTGGAAGTAAAACACTTCTCAGGAAATGCAAAAGAACGGAAATCATAACAGTCTCTCAGACCACAATGCAATCAAATTATAACTCAGGATTAAGAAACTCACTCAAAATTGCACAACTGCATGGAAATTAAACAACCTGCTCCTGAATGACTACTGGGTAAATAATGAAATTAGGGAAAAAACAAAGAAGTCCTTTGAAACCAATGAGAACAAAGAGACGACATATTAGAATCTCTGGAACACAGTGTTAAGAGGGAAATTCATAGCGCTAAATGCCCACGTGAGAAAGTGGGAAAGATCCAGAATTGACACCCTAACATCACAATTAAAAGAACTAGAGCCGGGCGCGGTGGCTCACGCCTGTAATCCCAGCACTTTGGGAGGCCGAGACGGGCGGATCACGAGGTCAGGAGATCGAGACCATCCTGGCTAACACGGTGAAACCCCGTCTCTACTAAAAAATACAAAAAACTAGCCGGGCGAGGTGGCGGGCGCCTATAGTCCCAGCTACTCAGGAGGCTGAGGCAGGAGAATGGTGTGAACCCGGGAGGCGGAGCTTGCAGTGAGCTGAGATCCGGCCACCGCACTCCAGCCTGGGTGACAGAGCGAGACTCCGTCTCAAAAAAAAAAAAAAAAAAAAAAAGAACTAGAGAAGCAAGAGCGAACAAATTCAAAAGCTAGCAGAAGACAAGAAATAACTAAGATCAGAGAAGAACTGAAGGAGGTAGAGACACGAAAAACGCTTAAAAAAAAATCAATGAATCCAGGAGCTGTTTTTTGAAAAGATGAGCAAAATAGATGGACCACTAGTTAGACTAATAAAGAAGAAAAGAGAGAAGAATCAAATAGACACAATAAAAAATGATAAAGGGGATATCACCGCTGATCCCATAGAAATACAAACTAACATCAGAGAATACTATAAACACCTCTACGCAAATAAACTAGAAAATCTAGAAGAAATGGATAAATTCCTGACACATACACCCTCCCAAGACTAAACCAGGAAGAAGTCAAATCCCCTCAAATGAAACTGAGGGAGTAATTAATAGCCTACCAACCGAAAAAAGCCCAGGACCAGACAGATTCACAGCCAAATTCTGCCAGAGGTACAAAGAGGAGCTGGTACCATTCCTTCTGGAACTATTCCAAACAACCCGAAAAAGAGGGAATCCTCCCTAACTCATTTTATGAGGCCAGCATCATCCTGATATCAAAACCTGGCAGAGACACCACAAACAAAGAAAATTTCAGGCCAATATCCCCGATGAACATCGATGCCACAATCATCAATAAAATACTGGCAAACTGAATCCAGTAGCACATCAAAAAGCTTATCTACCACGATCAAGTCGGCTTTACCCCTGGGTTCCAAGGCTGGTTCAACGTATGCAAATCAATAAACGTAATCCACCACATAAACGGAACCAATGACAGAAACCACATGATTATCTCGAGAGATGCAGAAAAGCCTTCTATAAAATTCAACATCCCTTCATGCCAAATATTCTCAATAAGAAGTATTGATGGAAGCCGGGCGCGGTGGCTCAAGCCTGTAATCCCAGCACTTTGGGAGGCTGAGACGGGCAGATCACGAGGTCAGGAGATCGAGACCATCCTGGCTAACACAGTGAAACCCCGTCTCTACTAAAAATACAAAAAACTAGCCGGGCGAGGTGGCGGGCGCCTGTAGTCCCAGCTACTCGGGAGGCTGAGGCAGGAGAATGGCGTAGACCCGAGAGGCAGAGCTTGCAGTGAGCTGAGATCCGGCCACTGCACTCCAGCCCCAGCAGCAGAGCGAGACTCTGTCTCAAAAAAAAAAAAAAAGAAAAAAAAAAGAAAAAAAAAAGAAGTATTGATGGAACATATCTCAATAAAAGCTATTTATGACAAACCCATAGCCAGTATCATACTGAATGGGCATCTGTGCTTCTTTTATTGATGTTTTGCTCCTCCACTCAACCCAACTGAAACACCGACTCTATGGGAGCAGAGCCCTCTCTGCTTCGTACATTACGTGGCTGTATTCTCAGCTCCCAGAGCAGAGCTGGCTGCTAGGAGTGCTGGG
Source organism: Macaca fascicularis (assembly GCF_037993035.2). Lineage (NCBI taxonomy): Eukaryota > Metazoa > Chordata > Mammalia > Primates > Cercopithecidae > Macaca > Macaca fascicularis. Next base: position 14,841,496 of record NC_088377.1, on the reverse strand, counting down.
TGAGTGTTTATTTATTGAATGAGAGAAAGAATGAAGGAGTAACGAATGGTTTAATTCGTCCTCTGCGATCTCCCAAACAACAACGAGCCACAGCTGAGACACTGGGACAGGCAGGAAAAGCGTTGGGAAGTCTGGGATCCCAGGAACATGGGCTTCGAGGGTAAAAAGGCTGATCCCTTGGTGACAGTGGCCAAGAGACCTGCAAGAGGACCAAGGCAGGCAGCAGGGGGTGGGTGGGGCGACTGTTTGAGGGCTGCCCGGGGAAACCCTTTCACACCGGCTTACACTAGACTGGCAGCTCCCCCAGCCCTTGGCACCCGGCTAGGCAGAGTTGGTACTGAAGCCCATTCCAGCCAGCAGATGGTATTCCCTAGCCCACCTGCAAGCTGGCCTCCTGGTGGCTTCGAGAAAATTAGAGTGGTCTCGCTGAGGGGGTCTCCCCTGACTTACACTCTGTGGATTGGCCTGGCTTCTATGTCCTGCCAGGGCAGAGGGAGAGGTTTGACTTGAAGGGCTTTGTTCAAGACAATCAATGACCTCTTTAGGTGGGGCCGTGTCTCCAGCGGGGAAGCGCAGTGTGTGTGTGTGAGTGAAATGCGTGTGAACATGAGAGTGTGCACATATGTGACAGTGTGTGTGTTTGAGCATGTATGCGCATGTGAAAGTGTGTGTGAGCATGACAGTGCACGTGTTTGTGTGTCCATGAATGTGTGTTTGTGTGTCCATGAATGTGTCTACATATGTGTGAAAATGTGCAAGAGTATAAGTGTAAGTTCTGAGCATGTTGAGTGAATTCACACGTGAGTGTACTTGTGTAAGCATATACAGGTGTGAGCATGCACATAAGTGTGTGAGCATACACGTGTGTGTACACATGAACATACACGTGTGTGAGCATACATATGTAAGTATACACAAATGTGCTGACTGTACACGTGAGTACATATGAGTGTGTGAGCATGGACACATGTGAGTGTAAGCATAGAAATATGAGTGTGTGACATGTGAGCATGTTAGTGTACATGTATGTGAGGGTACACATGCGAGTGTGTGAGCACACATGTGTGTACACATGTGTATAGGTGTACACGTGTGTGATGTACACATGTGTGAGCATACATGTGTGAGAGTAAATGAGTGTGTGAGCATACATGTGGGTGAGCATACAAGTGTGTTAGTGTATGCATGTGTGTACACGTGTGTGAACATGCACATGTATGAGTGTACAGGTATGTGAGAGCACACACAAGTGTGTGTGAACATACACATCTGAGTGTGTGTACATCAGTGTGAACATGTGAATGTACACGTGTGTACATGTGCACACATGAGTGTGTGTACATGTGTGTGTATGCATATGTGTCAGTGCACATGTGTGTAACTGTATGTGTGTGAATGTACACATGTGAGTGTGTGAGCATGTACACATAAGTGTGTGCACGTGGAGCAGTGCAGTGGAGCAGGCAGGGGCCTGGATCCCCTCCCCTTGACAGACTTGTCTTGATTTCATTCCTTGCAGGACTCTCCGGAGGGTGGAGGCCCTTGTCACTGGGCACCTTGAAAGGACATCCTGCCATTGTTCACAGGACTCAACTACAGACGGCCCTTCCAGATCTTGAAAGAAGTACCCCCTGGCCTGGCCCAGGAGCCTGCCAGGCCCCGCACAGGATGGTGGGTGGACACAGACAGCCCAAGGCTTCCCTTCCACGCGGTGGGGAGCCGAGGAGTGAGAAAGCCGGAACTCCGCTGTGCAGGGGAGCTGACAGATGCACCCTGGGCGGACGCCGGCCAACTTAATGGGGTCACTCCAAGGCCAGAGACTCTCCCCATCTTTCATGGTGTGACCTGGACCCCCACACACGTGGCGTCAATCAAAACATTGCTCTAGCCCAGGGTGTTACCCCCTTCCTGGCCCCTGAGCTTTGTGTGCTTGGGCCGCCTGCCCCGCCCCCGCTCCGTGACGTGTGAGACACGAAGACATGAACTTGCTTGATACCTGCTCCCCCTGATGCGCAGCTGGAGCACGCAGCCTCCCCACGTGTCCAGAGACTGCGGACAGCCATCCCCACGGCCACATTGACCCTTGCCCTGATGCAGGCAGCACCATCAACCTTCTCTCCATGGCCACCAGTCTCCCCGAGGAAGGACACTTGAGAAGCATGTGTGCACACATATGTTTAGTTTGGACGAAACCTGCTGCTGAAACCCAAAGCACCACATAATTCAAGGCGTTTATTTGTGGGGCCCAAGGATAGACAGAACGGCTGTGGAGTGCCTTGGCTCAGGTTTCCAGTAAAAAAAAAAAAAAAAAAAAGGCTGGGAACTTGTTCACATAAAGGGGAATATTTATAGATGCTGAGGGAACCTCTTATTTTTCTGATTTAGAATTTCCTGACATGATTTGGTGTATGTGGGAAAATTCCCACTTTAAAACCACAGAAATCTGGTAGTCATAAAGCCATGTGCAGAAGATCGGAGCTCTACACCCAGGCATCTCATGCTTAAACTACGGAAAATTAAAGACACAGAGAAAATCCTGAAGCAAGCCAGATGGGGAGGGAAGCACCTTACCTATAGAGGAACAAAGATAAAAATTACATCAGACGTCTTTTCAGAAACCATATAAGCAAGAAGAGAGTTATTTAAAGAGTTGAAAGAAGACAGAAAAAAAAAAAAATCACCAACTTAGGCATCTGTACCCAGTAAAATTATCCTTCAAAAGTGAAGGAGGAAGAAAGACTTTCCCAGACAAAGACTGAGAAAATTTGTTTCAAGTAGACTTGCCTTGCAAGAATTGTACCTCTTAAGAGAGAATGAAAATGATACACGTCAGAAATTCAGCACTGCATACATAAAGAACAACTTCAGAAGGAGATACCTGGTGGTTTGAATGAAAACACTTCTTTCCGAAGACACTGGTCTTCAGTGAAGTCCAGAACTTCTTGAGCAAGAAACTGTAGCACGGAAGCAAAGAATTTGAGATAAGGAACAAATGCTGAAACCCTTGAACACACAAATGAAAGCTACTGTGAATGATAAAATGAGCCCGTTGGAATCTTTGGCTGAACCACGCTGAAGACCACCCATCTGGGAGTCAGAAGTTAATCTGAAGAGTCACGTTGATGATTTGATTTAAATGTGTCCTTTGAAAGGCCTGAAGGAAAAGAACAAGAACTATACATAAAATAGTGCGAGGAAAATAAAAATGAATGAAGAGCTTGCAGGACAAATAAAAAGGTCCCAAACTGAAGCATTTGGGCAGTGTGAAAATTCACAGCTTGAAAATGAGATATAGAAGCCTTAGCTGAAGCTTCAAATACTGCCTAAATTACATCCAGAACATGTAATGCAATGGCAGAGAAAATGACTGAGGAGGAAATACGCTGCTTGGAAATTAAGAAGAAACTTCCCAGCGTGTGTAGAAATGTGAATTACACACATCAGATTCACAACCTCTACAAGAAGATGGCCCAAGACATGGACAAAGAATGAGAAAGAACCACTTTCTTCTATCAAAAGGAGATTCCCTTCCTTGAGGAAACAGTACAAGAAAATTGGACGGCAGTTCTGTTGACTGAGAGAAAACTCAACTTGCTAAGAAAAAAAAAAAAAAAGATCGCAGCAGTAAAGTCCTGGCTAATGTCAAGTTCAAGTCTCACCTTTCCCAAGTGGCCTTTTTGTTCCTGCTATTCCAAGCACAACCCACAGAGGCCCAGAACTACTAGGGGTCCTCTGAACCATCAGGTTCTCCAGGAAGGAGGAGGACGGTGCTATGAGGCTCAGGGATCTGGGTCACCTGCAGATTCCACTCAGCTCTCACAGCAGGGGTCCCTGAACACTCACAACCACAGCAGGACATCCGCCTGTGCTGTCTCTTTAAAGTGATTTTGATGTATCTCTTTTTAGTTCAGCTGCTCTTATTCAATGGATGCTACCATTGCTCTTATTCAAGTAGACATAGCATTATAATTTTAAGACAGGCTTTTGTTTGTTTGTTTGTTTTTGTTTGTTTGTTATTTTTGACGGAGTTTCGCTCCTGTTGCTCAGGCTGGAGTGCAGTGGCATGATCTCGGCTCACGGCAACCTCTGCCTTCCGGGTTCAAGTGATTCTCCTGCCTCAGCCTCCCGAGTAGCTGGGATTACAGGCATGAGCCACCATGCCCGGCTAATTTTTTGTATTTTTAGTAGAGACAGGGTTTCTCCATGTTGGTCAGGCTGGTCTTGAACTCCTGACCTCACGTGATCCACCCTCCTCTGCACCCCAAAGTGCTGGGATTACAGGCGCGAGCCACTACACCCGGCCTTTAAGATAGTATTTTTCAAATAAAGGTTTACTTTATATAACACTTACCAATACATTATTTTTCATGTTGTTGAACTCTCTACAATTAGGCCATAGAAATCTTGTTTTGTTTTTGAGACAGTCTCTCTCTGTTGCCTAGGTTGGAGGGCAGGGGCACAATCTCGGCTCACTGCAGCCTCCACTTTCTGGGTTCCAGAGATTCTCAAGCCCAACCTCCTGAGTAACTGGGACTACAGGTGTGCACCACTATGCCCGGATTATTTTTGTATTTTTAGTAGAGATGGGGATTTGCCATGTTGCCCAGGCTGGTATCAAACTCCTGACCTCAAGCAATCCACCCATGTTGGCCTCCCAAAGTGCTGGGATTACAGGCATGAGCCACCATGCCCAGCAAAATACTGTATTTTAATTTAAATGGAAGGTCCACTATTACTTAAACTACCAGTGAATAAAGATGTTTAGAACAACAAAGACCATTTCCATATGCTGGCAACCGCTATTAGACATTTGTTCAAGTAATTTCATATTTACCAGAATACATTTTGATGGGTTTTAAAAAGTTGAGCGGAAAAACCCCTTAACAATTCCCCACTCAAACATCATAATGTTGTTATTAGATTAGCCCTCAATTCATAGATTGATTTAGGGGAGTCGATATTTTGCAACCACTTTTTTGCTTATTTTGTAATTTTTAAAGACTTTGTTGTTTTGTTTAAGATGCTGTTTGTTGTTTAAACATTTCTAAATTTTATACAGTCAAAAGTTTTCCCTTGCATGCAGGGCTTAAAACCTAGATGACGGGTTGATGGGTGCAGCAAACCACCATGGCACATGTATACCTGTGTAACAAACCTGCACGTTCTGCACATGTATCCCAGAACTTAAAGTAAAATTTAAAAAAAAAAAGTTTTCTCTTAATGTCATGCGCACCTGTACACACACACACACACAGACAGACACACACAGACTCACACACCCCACAATGCAGATATGAGATATTTTCAATTGTTAGGTCAGTACTTGAGGAAAATGTAAAAATAAAAAGAGCCACTATTTTAAAAACATTTTTAAAGTAAATAAATAAGTGAAGAAAGAAAAAATTGAGTGCATGCCAAATTTGTATATACAGAAAAGAGATCCAAATCATAAACACACAAAAGGAGGGTTGCTAATGTATCAAACAGGATTCAAACAAGAAGCAGTTCATCCCAAACCATGCAGATGAAGAGACGTTGATGAAAGCGGTTTCCTGAGCCATGGGTGGGGATAAGGAACTGACAGGGGATGGTGAGGCTCTCAGACGCCAGCCAGCCATAGGGGGATGACTGCCCTCCCCCACCTAGGCCCCAAGGAAGGAGGGAAGAAGTGGTGTCGTCTGAGCCCAGCGAGCAGCTTTTAAGGGATGGGTAAAACTGGTCCCCACCCTCTCTGCTCGTCTTCCTGTTGACTGCTGGTGCACAGGCAGCCACCAGCCACAGGGCCTGAGCAGTGCAGGCCAGAGGAATTGGCCTCCTAGGCACAGAGCAGGCCCACAAAGGCTGCAAAGCACATTTAGAGAATGACCAGTTCACTTGACTCTATTCGACTGAAAGAGCGCATGTTATTGCATTCATTCATTCCCATGTGTATATCTAATAAATACCTATTGCACTTCTGCCGTATCTTACCATGGTTCCAGGTGCTTGGGATGCAGCAAAGGAAAATCAACCTGAGGAAGCCTGTGGACCACCAGAGCTTACATTCCAGTGAGGGGCAAGATCAGGTAACAAAAAGGAAGCAGAAGGTGGTGATGGTGGAAAAGGAGGAGGAAGAGGAGGAGATGACAAGATCACAAGACTGGCTTTGGCGCTGTAGCAGGGCTGGCTCCCTCTTACCTCTGCAGGGACCTTTGGCTGTGGTCTCCGCAGGGCCTGGCCCACGACAGAACTTTGCTGGGAAGCAGCTTCAAAGCCCAGCATGTAGCCAGGTGGCTCTGATAACAAGGCTTCTTTCCTCAACAGAGGCTTCTCTTTTTCCTGCCATCACTGGAGTCCCAGCCTGATGCAGAGAGGCTGAGTTCCTGCTGTGTTTATGCTGGCTGGCAGCAAAGGTCAGAATGGAAGCATCATGCCTTCTTCACCATAGGAAGTCTTCTGTCTTTCTTGCTGTATGTGATCACTCCCCTGTCTTGCAAGTGCCTCACTGTGCTGAACTACTCAGCCTCCTTATTGCCTGATTCAGCATAGCACAAGGGTTTCGAGTGTGAATTCTGATACTACACATACTAGCTGTGTGCCCTTGACCAAGTTTCTTACCCTCTCTGTGCCTCAGTTTCTTATCTGTAAAATAGGAATGCTAATATGTGGTACATGTCGTCTACGTTTGTTGTGGGGTCATGTGATCACACAGGTAAAGTGCTTACAACAGTGCCTGGCTCACAGCAGAATCTAGGTACGTTTGCTAACAGCAGTTTTCCTCTTGACCACATGGAGCTCTGGGGTAAAGAGACATGCCTAGAGCCAGGCATGGTGGCTCAGGCCTGTAATCCCAGCACTTTGGGAGGCTGAGGCAGGAGAATCACTTGAGGTCAAGAGTTCAAGACCAGCCTGGCCAACATGGTGAAACCGCATCTCTACTAAAAATACAACATTTATCCAGGCATGGTGGTACATGGCTATAATCCCAGCTACTCAAGAGGCTGAGGCAGGCGAATTGCTTGAACCTGGGAGGCAGAGGTTGCATTGATCTGAGATCGTGCCACAGCAGTCCAGCCTGGGCAACAGTGTGAGACCCCATCTCAAAAAAAAAAAAAAATTGTAAGCCATGCCTAGAAATCAAAGGGGTGAGGCAGATGCATGGTGATCCAGCCTAGCTGATGGGCATGCAGGAGGCGCAGCCAGGCTGGCACAGGCTGGCCAAGCAGAGTGCAATGACAGGCAGAAGGTAGATGGGACACTCAGGGGGCTCAGCAGGTCTCCAGGAGGTAATGACAGCTACTGGGAAACTGGTGTGGACTGGAGACTGGGATCCAGGTTCCCAGGCTACCATTATTCTCGGAACCACTGGACCCCCTTGACTAGCCCTTCCTCTGGTGCTCAAGAGTGGGGAAGGGCTGAGCTGCAGGTTCAAAGCTCCTCCTCTGGGGCTGAGCTGAGCTGGGTGTCATGCCGGTCACCTGTAGAGGCAGGTACCACCAGCTCAGGTGGGATTGTCAATAAAGCCAATTCTCTAATGACCTTCGCAGATGGGCCCAGGAGGAGTGAGACTGAAACATCCCAGATTGGGCAGTCACTTGGCCATACCAGGAAACCGGCTGATCCTATCTTCTAGGCTCTTGGATATTCCTTTTCCATTGTCCTCACGTGCCTGAAGCTACCATGCTGCCTGTCAGCTGGCCAGAGGCCTCTGGTTGATCATCCATATGAGCCTGAATTCTCCCTCCTGGGCTTATTTAAAAATAGTACTTTCCCCTGCTCCTTCCACTCACGAGGCCCTATTCCTGGATTCTTATCAGCTGGGCCTTGGATAAAGATAAACTGATGGATTCGTACTTTACCGAGCGGCTGACAGCCCTCAGGAACACGTGCTGGGAGGGTAGCACACTCCAGCTCCGCTGGGACAGAAGTGGCTGTGCTTGGGATCTTTCCAGATCTCGCCTTATGTATCCTTCATCTGTCTGTTTGTTTATATATTTTAAAGTATCCTTGGTAATACACTGGTAAAGGTAAGTGTTTCCCTGAGTTCTGTAAGCAGTTCTAGCAAATTAATCAAACCCAAGGAGGGGGTCATGGAACTCCAATTTATAGCCGGTGGATCAAAAAGCATGGGCAAAATAACCCGGGGCTTGTGATTGCCCCAGAAGCAGAGGGCGGCCTTGTGGGACTGAGCCCTCACCCTGTGGGATCTGATGCTAGCTCCAGGTAGATGGCATCGGAACTGAACTGGAGGACACCCAGCTGGTGTCTGCTGCAGAATGGATTGCTTCCTTGGTGTGTGGGGAAAAACCCACACACATTTGATTGAAGAAGTCTTCTGGCCGGGCGCGGTGGCTCAAGCCTGTAATCCCAGCACTTTGGGAGGCCGAGACGGGCGGATCACGAGGTCAGGAGATCGAGACCATCCTGGCTAACACGGTGAAACCCCGTCTCTATAAAAAAATACAAAAAACTAGCCGGGCGCGGTGGCGGGCGTCTGTAGTCCCAGCTACTCGGGAGGCTGAGGCAGGAGAATGGCGGGAACCCGGGAGGCGGAGCTTGCAGTGAGCTGAGATCGGGCCACTGCACTCCAGCCTGGGTGGCAGATCGAGACTCCGTCTCAAAAAAAAAAAAAAAAAAAAAAAAAAAAAGAAGTATTCTGTGTTGGTTGTTGTGGTGTGAGAGAAGAGGAAAACCAGACTGAGTTTTCCCCCTCAATGTCTAACCTCAGTTCCCCCTCAGTTAGGCATAGTGACCCAACACACATTTCTATAAACAAGTAGATACAGAGGCACAGTGACCCAACGCACACATTTCAATAAATAGGTAGATGTTGGGAATAGTGAAGCAACATACACATTTCTTACGCACCTTATACACATATTTATCATGTCCCAGCCTGCTTGGGCTGCTACAACAAAATACCCAGATGGCTGGAGTGGCTTATTGATATGGTTTGGCTCTGTGTCCCCACCCAAATCTCATCTTGAATTGTAATCCCCATCTGTCAAGGGAGGGACCGGGTGGGAGGTGATTGGATCATGGGGACAGTTTCTCCCATGCTGTTCTTGATCTGGTGGGTGAGTTCCCACAAGATCTGATGGTTTTGTAAGTGTTTGGCAGTTCCTCCTTTGCTCTCTTTTCCTGCTGCCTTGTGAAGAAGGTACTTGCTTCTCCTTCACCTTCCACTATGATTGTAAGTTTCCTGAGGCCTCCCCAGCTGTGCAGAACTATGAGTTAATTAAACCTCCTTTCTTTATAAATTACCCAGTCTCAGGTATTCTTTATAGCAGTGTGAAAACGGACTAATACATTTACAAATAACAGATTTATTTCTCACGGTTTTGGAGACTGAAAAGTCCAAGATCAAGGTACCAGCAGATTCTGTGTCTGGTGAGGGCCTGCTGCCTTGCTCATAGATGGTGCTTTCTAGTTGTGTCCTCACATGGTGGAAGGGGAAAACTCTGTTCTCTTTAGTCCTTTATAAGGACAGTAATCCCATTGATGAGGGCCCCACCCTCATGACCTAGTTACCTCCCAAAGGTTATACTTGTTAATTCTATCACACTGGGGATTAGGCTTAGGCATTACCATCTGAATTTTGGGGTCAACAAACATTCAGAACAAAGCATATCATAATTGTACAATTCAATGAATCGCCATAAAATCAATACACTCATGTAACCACAACCCAGGTGAAAAAACGGAATCTTATCATTATCTTCAGCCTTCCTCCCCACCTCCACTCTGTGATCTCTACCCCTTCCTTCTCCCATGACTTCTAACACCACAGATTAGTGTCTGAACATAACGTATTTGTCTTGTTTTGAGTCTGGCATCCTTCCCCCTATGTCACGTTTTGGCTTAAAGCAGTGATTCATTCATTCACTTAAGTATTCCATATATGAATATATCACAATTTGTTTATTCATTCACTTGCTAATGGATATTTGGGTTGTTTCATCTTTGAGCTTTCACTTATAATGCAGCTATGAACATTCTTGCTCATGTCTTTCGGTAAACCTATATACAGGTGTGATTTTAGTAGATGCTACCAGTTTTCCAAAGGGGTATACAGTTTTTCCCTTCTAGTAGCATATGAGAGTTCCAGTTGCTCCATATCCTTCAATAAATGATATTGTCAGTCTTTTTAAATGTAGCTTTTCTGATGCGTAAGGATGGTTTTTCTTATGGTTTTAATTTGCATTTGTCTGCTGAATAGTGTGGCTCAACACCTTCTTGTTTGTCATTATGTTTATTAGGTAGCCTCTTTTATGAAGTGCCTGATCCATTTTCTTACCCATCATTTTCCTTTGGATTGTCTTTTTGCTTTTGTTTAATTAGAAGGGTTCTTTATATAAGTCCTTCCTTACGTCTTATCCCACGCTGTGGCTTTCCATTCTCTTTTGTTGAGACAGGGTCTCACTATGTTTCCCAGGCTGGTTTTGAACTCCTGAGCTCAAGCAATCCTCCCACCTCAGCCTCTTTTCCACTCTCTTAATAGTGTTTATTGATGAATATAACTTTTTGTGAAATCCAGTAAATCAGTATTTTCCACTGTGGTTATTGTTTTAAGTGTCTCGTTTAAGAAAATTTTGCTTATTCCTAGCTCAGGAAGACATTTCCCTGTTGTATTTCTAGGATTGTTATTGCTTTGGTGTTCACATTTAGGTCTACAATTGACATGGAATTGATTTCTGTGTATGATGCGAGGTAGCTGGCAAGAGAAATATTTTTCCTTAGGAATAACCAGTTGACTTGGAATCATTTGTGGAAAATCTCCCATTTCTCCTCTGTTCTGAGGTGTGGATTTTTTTTTTTTTTTAAGATGAATTTTCTCTCTTGTTGCCCAGGCTTGAGTGCAATGGCACAGTCTCGGCTCACTGCAACCTCCACCTTGTGGGTTCAAGCAGTTCTGCCTCGGCCTCCCGAGTAGCTGGGATTATAGGTGCCTGCCACCATGCCTAGCTAATTTTTGTATTTTTAGTAGAGATGCGGTTTCACCATGTTGACTGGGCTGGTCTCGAACTCCTGACCTCAGGTGATCTGCCCGCCTTGTCCTCCCAAAGTGTTGGGATTACAGGCTTGAGCCACCGCACCTGGCCAGATCTTTTTTTATAAATCAAAAACAAGTGTTTATATATATGTGATTCTGTTCCTGGATGTTCCATCATTCGATTTGTCTCTGTGCCAGTAACGTGCTACCTTAATTACTGTAGGTTAATAATAAGTCTTGATTGACAGTAGGGCAAGTCCCCAGGGTAAGTCTTCATTCTTGTTCTTCAAGGTTGTCTTGACTATTCTTAAACTTTTGAACTTCTGTGCACATTTTAGAATCAGCTTATCAATTTTCACAAATATCTACCTAGATTTTGATTTTGGGTTGCATTTAATCTACACCTTAATTGAATTAATTCATTTGGGGAGAATGGATATCTTTACACTATTGAGTCTTCCAGTCTACAACATAACATATACCTTCATTGATTTAGACCTTCTTAATAATATTTTATGTTTTTCTATGTGGAGGTCTTATATATCTTTCGTTATATTTATTCCCATGTGTTTAATATATTTGATCCTATCATCAATGGTATAGTTTAAAATATTTATTTTCTAATTATTTATTACTAGTGTATAAGTACTATTGATTATTGATTTTTAAAAATAAGGGTCTGCTATTCAGTAAAATCTAAATTTACTTCCCAAAATATTCTGGGCATCTGGATTTGTTTCCTAGGCTGCTGCAACAAAGTATCACAAACTTGGTGGCTTAAAACAACACGAATTTATTCTCTCACAGTTGCAGAGGCCAGAAGCCCCCAAACCAGGTGTTGGCAGAGCCACACTCCCTCTGAGGGCTCTGGGGGAACATCCTTCCTTGCCTCTTCCAGCTTCTGGTCACTCCAGGAGTTCCTTGGCTTGTGGCAGCCTCACTCCTATCTCTTCCTCTGTTTTCACATGGCTGCTTCTATGTACCTGTGTCTCAAACCTCCCTCTCCTTTCTCTTATAAGGATACTCATCAGTGGGTTTAGGCCCATCCTCCATCCAGGCTGATCTCATTTTGAGATCCACAACTTGCTTCCCTCAGCGAAGATACGATTTCCAAAGAAGGCCACATTCACAGGCACTGGGGGTTAGGACTTGGACGTATCTTTTTGAGAGATACAATTCAACACACAATAGCATCCAAGCAAATATATATGTTTGCTCCATTCTTCACCCACGTGGTCACTGTTCCATACCTTGCCTTTATTCACTTAGCAGTGCGCCTCCAAGATTGTTCTGTGGCACCCCTTCGAGAGGTCTGCATTCTCTCAGAGGCCGCACAGCATAGCATGGGGGTGGGGGGGTGGGGGGTGGAATACCACATTTTAGGGGACCCATCCTCTATTGCTGGATATTTGGGAGAGAGCAGAGCCTTAGAGCTCATCCAGCCATATTCAGGCCAGTGGCCTTTCCTGGACAGGTGCTTCAGTGTCTGTCCCCAGGCTCCTCCTCTGTAAAGCGGATGGTTGGGGAGATGATCACAGCCTACTTTCCGGCTGCCAGGCATTCGGGTCTACTCCTCCCAAATGATTCTTCCTGTGTGTTTTAAATGGGGGTCGAGGGGATGGGAGAAGGTGGCCCTGACCTCCTCTGCTCCCTGACAGGGTCACAGATTGATGGTGGTTTGTGTGTGTGGGAGGGAAGTGTGGGAAGAGGCAGAGCGTCTTGATTCATTTGATGAAAGCCAGAGAAGAGGGCCGAGGAAGCTTTCTGAACGAGGTCCAGATGGCTGAACACTCAGGTACCAACCACCGTGTCCAAACCAAGGGCTTGGGGTGTTGGATGGAGCAAGCATCCAGATGTCTGCTGCCTGCAGCATTGCCTCCTCTGACAAGCAAAGCAGGACTGTTTGCAGCCTTCAGAAGGTCTGGCTTGCTTTTCAACTTCTTGCCTTTGCTTTTATAATCCTCTCAGCGACCTCCATGACTTACTAAGGTTTCTGAAATAAAAACCAGATGCATGATGTCTTAGGCCTATGAAAGCTTTTCTAAAACTCCTTCTGAGCTGCTGAAGTCTCAGGCTGCTAGTGACTCGGAAGTGCTCAAACACTCTGCTGCAAAAAGCAAGTGTCATAATATTATTCTCCAGCCTGGGTTAATTATAGTGATTTTTCTCTATTCAAGGCAGCTAGAAAATCCTCTGTGGCATGCAAGGATCTAGGTTGCTGGGATCTGGGTGGATCTTGCATTTACTGTCGGAATTCCCACTAGCGTTGGTTTTCTCAGCCTCCAGGGAGAGGCCACTGTCGTTCTGCCTTTAGGTTACCTCAGGCTAGGTTTGTACAGACGCCTATCCATCTCACTGTAAGCCACTCTGACCTCACACACTGGCAGAGCTAGCAAATTCCAGAGCTTTAATAGGGGACTCATAAGCATAGGATGCAGCAACATCTGTCCAGAGTGTCTTCCCCAGCTGGTCCTTCTCACCTGGAAATGGTTCCTTTTTATTTGTAAGAGCCAAGTTTTCAGACACCTAAACCATCAGCCAAGGCCTGGGGGGTACACATGGCAGAGAGTCTGGGGTCAGGAGACTGACTTACCGTCTAGCCTGGGCTCAGCATGGAAGTTCTTGGTCTTAGGCTCCACCAATAGAGACATTGACTTTCTGAGCCTCAGTTTACCCACATAATTATTCAACCACATGCTGAGGCTCCACAGGGGAATCAGGAACAGCCCAAGCTCTCAAAAGCCTTGCAGTTTAGGACGGGAGACAAACACTCACGCAAGGGTTCAAAGGCATTTTAGGTGCTTCGACAGAAATACATAGGGGTGACCATGAAAACACAGTGGGGGAAAACTCAGTTCTCCGTGTCTGGGGAGACACACAAGACATGGGTACAATGATGTTGAAAGGTGAGGGCGGGCATGGTGGCTCACACCTGTAATCCCGGCTACTTGGGAGTTTGAGGCAGAAGAATCGCTTGAACCTGGGAAGTGGAGGTTGCAGTGAGCTGAGATCACTCCACTTCACTACAGCCTGGATGACAAGAGTGAGACTCCATCTCAAAAAAAAAAAAGAAAGAAAGAAAGAAAGAAAGGTAAGAGGGCATTTACCCAGTGACAGGATGCGGAGGGCATTCCTGGAAGGGACTGATGAGCAAAAACACAGAACTGTGAAGAGCCTGGCAGGCCTGGGAGACTGCAGGAGGCTTAGCACGGCTGGAGCAAGGGGCACAACAGGCAATGTGGGGAGGGAGGCAGAGCCGGGGAGGGGGCTTGGACTCCACTCTTAGGGCAGAGGCTGTCACCCAGGGATGATTTCGCTGTGCTTGAAGAAGTCTTTGACTATCGCTCCCAGGGAGCTGGGGATGCTACTGGCATCTAATAGGTGAAGGTCAGGTCAGGGATTCTGCTAAGAATTCTAAACGCACAGAACAGCCCCTACAACAAAGAATCATTCAGCCCCATATATCAATAGTGCCGAGGTTGAGACCTTTACTGTATTAGTCTGTTTCATGCTGCTATTAAAGACATACCTGAGACTGGGTAATTTATAAAGAAAAGAGACTTAATGGACTCACAGTTCCACATGGCTGGGGAGGCCTCACGATCATGGCAGAAGATGAAGGAACAGCAAAGGGACTTCTCACATGGCGGTGGGCAAGAAAGCTTGTGCAGGGGAGCTCTCATTTATAAAACCATCAGATCTTGTGAAACTTATTCACTGCTTCGATAACAGTATGGGGGAAACCGCCCCCATGATTCAATTATCTTCACCTGGTTCTGCCCTTGACACATGGGGATTATTAAAATTTAGGGTGGGATTTGGGTGGGGACACAGCCAAACCATATCACTTCCTCTCAGGGTAATGGGGACTGCTGGGGGGTTTGAAGCTGGGGAGAGGCGCTCCCAGCTTTTTTCTTAGGAAGATGACTGTAGCAGCACCACGGCGCGTGATCAGAGGGGAAAACCCCAGCAGAAGGAAGATCATTTCAAGCAGGAGTTGTTATGCCTTAAAGTAGGAGTTGCCCAACTGCAACCTGTGGTCCAAATCTGGCCTGTCATCTGTTTCCGTAGGTCTACAAACTAAGAATGCATTTTACATATTTTAGTGGGTTGAACAAAATCAAAAGAAGAAGAATGTGTCATGTTATGTAAAAATTATATAAAATTCAACTTTCACTATTCATACATAGTTTTATTGGAACTCAGCCACTCTTATTTATTTACACATTATTTAGAGCTGTTTTGCACTAAAATGATGGAACTGAGTAGCTGCAACAGAGACCATATGGCCTGTAAAGCCTAAAATATTTACTATTTGGCCCTTTATAGAGAAAGTTGGTCAGCTCCTAACTTAAACCAAGGCAACAGTGGTGAAGATGACAGAAAGATACAGGCCCAGGAGTGACGTAAGAGGAGTAGCATTAATGGACGTGGCCATTGATTGATTATGGGGTGAAGAAAGGAGATCATTTTCTAGCTTGGGAGCTTTGGTAAGAGAGGAAAAAAGAGCAAGGGTTTAGGGTTTAAAGACAGGTTGGCCACGCCTGTAGTCCCAGCAATCTGGGAGGCTGAGGCAGGTAGATTGCTTGAGCCCAGGAGTTCTAGACCTGCCTGGGCAACATGGAGAGACCCAGTCTTTACAAAAAAATACAAAAATTATCTGGGTATGGTGGCATGTGCTTGTAGTCCCAGCTACTCAGGATGCTGAGGCAGGAAGATCACTTGAGCCCAGGAGGTTGAGGCTGCAGTGAGTTGTGATCATGCCATTGTCCTTCTGCCCAGGTGGCAGAGCAAGATCCTGTCTCAAAAAATACAATAAAGACTTAGGTTTTGGACATGTTGGGTTTGAAGTAACTGTGAGATGACTAGGCCAACCTATAAAAGGAAAACCAAAGCTAGTGGGAAGACAATAAATGCAAGATGCACCCAGATCCCAGCAACCTGGATCCTTGCATACCATAGAGGATTTTCTAGCTGCCTTGAATAGAGAAAAATCACTATAATTAACCCAGGGTAGAGAATAATATTATGACACTTGCTTTTTGCAGCAGAGTTTTTGAGCACCTCTGAGTCACCAGCAGCCTGGGACTTCAGTGGCTCAGAAGGAGTTTTAGAAAAGTATTCACAGGCCTAACCCACACACAGGACTGGGGTGTAGGAAAGACATACAGATTGGAAATGACTATTAACAAATCTTCAGCCTGTGGGGTTGAGATGAAGCCAGGACAGCAGGTGACATGGCCTAAGACAATGGGTTGTCCTTGTGTAGGTAACAGCACCCTGGAGGAATCTTTTGAAAGCTTTGGCTTTCTCCTCAGAACAATAACACACTCAAAAATCTTCATATGGTTTCTGGTTCTCAAATCATGGGTTTAATGAAGTCCTGGACTCAAGATTAAGAACTTTTGGCCTAGAATGAATTTATAAGTCAAAGGAAGGCCAAGCACAGGCAGATGGGCACACCCACATGCAAGGTGTGGGCAGAGGGACAGAGCCCATGTAGGAGACAGACAGGGGCTGGATGGAAAGAGAGGAAGAGAACAGAGGTGTTCTAAAAACCAAGCAAAAAAAAGCATGTGCCAAGAATGGATGGAAGGATCAATGGTGTTCTAGCTGCAGGGAAGTTAAGCCACATGGGCTGATGAGAATCTACTGGGGATTTAAGGGTGGTGGTCATGGGTAAGCTTTGCCTGAACCTCTCTGGGGAAGGGGGAGGTGGAGACAGGGTAGGCTAACAACTGAGTGGGAAGTAAGGTGGAAGAAACATGAGTGCAGGTTCTTCTTTCAGGGGTTTGGGTATGAGGAAAGAGGAAAACTCCAGTAGGAGTAGTGGAAGACATGCAAAGAACTTAGGGATGGACAGTTAGAGTGTACAGCTCATATTGTCTTAATCCCAGAAAGACTTGAGTTGTATAATACTTTGTCAATTACCAGCTGTATTAGTCTGTTTCCAAACTGCTGATAAAGACATACCTGAGACTGGGCAATTTATAAAAGAAGAGGTTTAATTGGACTCACAGTTCCACGTGGCTGCAGAGGCCTCACAATCATGGCAGAAGGCAAGGAGGAGCAAGTCACATCTTACATGGATGGCGGCAGGCAAAAAGAGAGAGAGCTTGTGCATGGCAACTCCCAGTTTTTAAAAGGTCACATCTCATAAGGCTCATTCACTATTATGAGAGCAGTGCAGGAAAGACCCACCCCCATAATTAAATCATCTCCCACCAGGTTCGTCCCATGACACTTGGGAATTGTGGGAGTTACAATTCAAGATGCGATTTGGGTGGGGACACAGCCAAACCTTATCACCAGCAGACAGGGAGAGGCAGAAAAGACAGAAGAGAGCAGAGAGAACCGAGGAACACAATTTTGGTCCTAAGAGAGATGATGCAGATGGGTGCTGTGGTGGGCGGAGTGGGGAGGTCAAGAGGTTTCACTGCTGTCCCTGAACCCCAATTCCCACATTCCCCTTTCCCTATCGGGCAACACCCCACCTGCCCTCTATAGCCAGAGTGACTTCAGCTGAATGTCTGTGGGTTACTCTGGTCATTCCTGCCAATTTGGGATAGACACCGATCTGGCTGGAAATGGTTTTTGAACTTGCATCCAAAATACATAGACTAATTTGAATCTCACCAGAGAAGTCTGGCTCTGAAGCAATATTTGAACTCAAATTTATTGCTGCTATTAGCTCTTTCTAAGGGAATCATAAGTAGATGTTGATATTTTAATGACAGTTATGTCACTGACTGGCATATATAAAAGTAGTCTTTTTAAGATGTTTCAACAGATCAGTCATGCACCCTGTCAAATGAGAGGTGCAAATTAGCAGTAAAATATATAACAAACTGTCCTTTTATAGGTATTGCCGAATTTGAGAAATCCAGTAGAGGGAATATAAATTACTGTGACTGATACATTGGTAGTCCATCAGTCTGCATATCCAGAGAATCTGCTAACATATTCCTGTAAATGCTGAGTGTGGGAGAATGCTCTTCTGGTGATTCCCAGTGAATTGCACCTCCCAGTACTCACTGCCTTTAAATTTGGCCTTGCCTGGGTCTGCTTTAATGAGTCAAGTATGTGGCAAAAGTGTTCCTGGGCCAATTCTAGATCTACATCTTTTTTTTTTTTTTTTGCTTTTTCATTTTTAGAGTCAACATCTTGCTGTGTTGTTCAGGCTGGAGTGCAGTGGCACGATGAGAGCTCACTGCAGCCTCCCCAGCCTGGGCTCAAGTGATCCTCCCACCTCAGCCCGTTGAGTAATTGGGACTGTAGGCTCATGTCACCCCACCCAGCTAACTTTTGTATTTTTTGTAGAGACGGGATTTCACCATGTTGCCCAGGCTGGTCTTAAACTCCTAGGCTCAAGTGATCCTCCCCTGACAGCCTTCCAAAGTGCAGGGATTATAAATGTGAGCCACTGTGCCCAGCCCAACGTCTTTCAAAGGCCCAACAGCATCTGCTTTTGTCCTCTGGGGGAAGCCAGCTGCCACGTAAGAAGTCCAGCTACCCTGAGATGTCATGCCAGGAGGAAAGCCCACACTCACCATGTGAAGAGGCCACAGCGGGAGAATCAAGGAACTACCCACTTCCCACTGGACAACAGTGTCAGCCGAGGCCCCAGCTGATTACCCAGGTTGAGCCATTCCAGCCAGCTCTAGCTGGCCAATCTACCCAAGTTGATACCACGTGGAGCAAGACAAGCTCTCCCCATTGAACTCTTCCCAGGTTGCAACATCTGGAGCGAATAATAAAATGATAACTGTCTTAAGCCACTAAATTTTGAGTATATTGGTAGAGTATACTGTTTTGTAGCAATGAGTATATTTTTTGAGTATGAGTATGGGTATTATGAGTATTAGGTATGAGTATTATGTTGGAGTATATTGTTTTGCAGCGATAGGTGACGGAAACATGGTGCTTTCTGGCACATTTTGCTTGTTTGTTTGTGGAGATGGGGTCTCACTATGTTGCTCAGGCTGGTCTTGAACTCCTGGCCTCAAGCAATCCTCCTGCCTCAGCTTCCTGAGTAGCTAAAACTATAGGTATGAGCCACTGTGCCCAGCATTTGGTACATTTGAAATATGCAGAATGGGAGAGAGTCATGTACATGAAATGTTTGGAAAGGATTAGTCCATGGAGCTGGATCAGTTGGTTAGCCTTGTGTGGGGAGGGGACGGATAAAGTTAGATCTTTCACTTCAATCTAGATGAAAATTAATTCCAAACAATATTTGTACAACACTTCTGAGAAATGCTGTAAGACATGTCAGTAAGACTGTATTTTCATCAGCTTTTAGTTTACTTCTGGGGATTTGGCAGTGGAAAGGGAGTGGGGGCATAAATAATGTATGTTCATTGCATAAAAATTCAAAAGTCCAGATGAGCAGAAAAGGAGAAAAATAAAAATTATCCACAATCTTGTCACATAGAGGTAACCACTGTTAGCATTTTTGTTTATATTTTTTCATGGTTTTACCGTATATTAATAATCATAAAAAATAGACTCATATTGTATAATTGTTGTAACCTATTTTGTTTTACTTGACACCCTATCATGAACATCTTTGCATGTCCATCAATAATGCATGTGTTATGAATGCGTAATATTACATCAAATAGATGTTCCATAATTTGTTCAACAAATTCCTTACTGCTGGACATTGAGGCTGGTTCCAATTTTTCAACTCCATAGTGAATGCTTCAGTGAACATCCTTGTAGCTAAATCTTCATGTACATACAGAATTATTTCCTTAGAATAAATTCCAAAAAGTGGAATTGATTGGTAAATAAATTTGCATATAGTGAAGGCTTTTCAATATAAAATTTCAAATTACTCTCAAAAGTGATCAGCCTCCTTGGTAATATAAGAGAATTACTTTCTCCCCCTTACAGGGTCTTACATGTAGGTAATATTACTTTTTATTTTTTTATTGGTTTTCAAAGAAGGCACTACTGTTTGACAACTGTTATGAGTGTTTGGCTAAGGTACAGGTGTTTCAACTCCAAATAACCAAATGCCAAGTTAGAGTGGTTGTGGGGGCGGGGTGTGCATCTAGTAAACATTTTAGGGTTTGAGATCCAAGAGGCACAATTGAGAATATTATGTAGGTATTTATATAAGAATGCAAAAATGTAAAACACCTAGATGCCACACAGTTACTTCAAACCCAACATGCCCAAAACGTAAGTCTTTATTTTATTAACTCATAACTTCTTAACTCCTAACTGTACAAAAACTGGTGGTGAGTCCGTTTGCCCACAAGTCATAATTCGCTGACTGCTGCTCTAAGCGGTTGCTCCTCCTACTTGAGACACTTCACTGGATAATTTTTAGAAGTCAGGGGTTAGTGAGCCCATGTTGGGTAACACTTAGGGTACATCTTTCCACAAAAGCCTCCTATGGAGGAATTTACTGGAATCCTAGGTTGCCATCATTTGGTGAGCTTTATTTTGTACGACCTATTAATGAATATCTCAGCCACGACACGGGTATATGGGTGGGTGGTGTGCAGGAAGAGTGATGCAGATATTCACAGCTACGCAGCATCCAACCCACAGATAACGCTGTGCTTGTCACCTTGCTGTCAGGAAATGGGGGCTCATGTAAGATTTTGTGTGTTTTACATTATAAAAATTGTGGTTTTTTTCCCATTAAAGAAGTACTACCTACTTGTAAAAAGTACAAAGAGTGTTAATACACTTACTCTGCTAACAGAATCTCTACTAATATTTTGGTTAATTTCCTTGTAAGTGCCTGTGTGATAGAGAGAGAGAGAGAGAGAGAGACAGACAGACAGAGAAAGAGACAGACTCCAAAACAGACATCATATTTGTATATAGTGTGGCATAAGTTTGTTCACTTAGCATTAGTTATGAATGTCATTAGCTAATTCATATCCCATCACAAGGAAGTAGCTTTTTCAAGTGAA
Source organism: Macaca fascicularis (assembly GCF_037993035.2). Taxonomy (NCBI): domain Eukaryota; kingdom Metazoa; phylum Chordata; class Mammalia; order Primates; family Cercopithecidae; genus Macaca; species Macaca fascicularis. Next base: position 14,820,589 of record NC_088377.1, on the reverse strand, counting down.
TTCCCAGCTGATGGGCATTTGGGTCTTTACTAGTCTTCCAATGTTATAAATAATGCTACAGGAAATATCTTTAAATGCAAGTCTTCATTCATGTCTTTATATCTTTTATGATTTCCTTTGAACAGGTTCCAAAAGTGGGGTTGACAGTTCACAGAGTAGGAGTGTACCTGAGATCTTTTATACATATTTCTACTTTACTTTGATTTTCCAGAAGGCTGCCCTCATTTACAGCAGTGTACTAGTGTGATCATTATCACATCCTTAGGATAATATCATTTTCAAAATATTTGCTAATTCTGACAGGTTGAATGATGTTTTATTGTTGGTTTAAATAATACTGATTTAATTTCTAGCTTTTAAAAAACTATTTTCTTACGTGTTTTATTTGTATTTCTTTTGTGAAATATGTATTCAGATTCTTTTTTCCATTTTGTTGCTTCCCCTCATTTTCTTATTGTTCTGTAAGAATTCTTTAAATACTAATAACATGAGCCATCTTGCATATGTACCTACTGTATATGGTGTAAACAGTGTTGCAAATATTTTGTGATTTGCCTTTTAATTTTGCTTTGGATGTCTTTCTGGCATGGAGAAGTTTTGTATTTTTATGTACCCAAATCTAGCAAGCTTTTTCTTTTTGACTCCTTTTCTTGCTTTCATGTTTGGGAAGTTCATCTGTGGGATCATCCCCCAACCCATAGCACCTTTGAAGTTTCATTTTTAATGGCTTCATGTTTTACATGTAATTCTTGAAGCCATCTGGAATTAATTTTGGTCTAGGTTGAAGTGAAGGATCTAACTTTATCCCCCAGCCCCGCAAAGTTAACCATCTGATCTGGCTCTATTGACTAATCCTTTCCAAACTCCTCATGTGCAGGACTCTCTCCCACTCTGCGGTATTGGACTGGGGGAGGGGGAGGGAGAAAGAGAGAGGAGGAGAAGGAGGAGGAAGGGGAGAGATTCTTCAGCTACACACCAAAGTTGCACAGCTGTAGGTGCTGCAGAGACTTTTGTCCCTAACTGTGTGATCACCACGTGATCCCTAACAATGCACTGAAAAATCTCATGGTTGCTGCTGACCCCAGAACTTCGATGCCTAGTGGAGTAACAAACAGTTGACCAAGGCCATTTCTGACCCCAACTCCAAGTCCTCTGACACAACTCAGATTTAAGCTGAATTATCAACCTAGGTGGGAGGGAGGTGGCAAGTGTCTTTGTCTCTCAGGCACTCACATAAGTTCCAGAGTACTTTGTTGAAGAACGGCCCTGGACCTTCTAGGAGAAGATGCTGCCTTCAGCCACCTCCCCCCACTATGTGTGGAAACAGATCCTGTTACCCAGACATTTTCAGAGACGTGTCTTATCATCTGTCTTCCAGAGACGAGAGCCTTGGCCACCGCTCTGGCTGGCTATGAGCTCCCTGTGCTGGTTTCCACTCTGCCATGTTATTCATTTAAATATTTACTGTGTGGACAATGTGAGATCTCAACCGTGACACACAGCCCCTCCCTTCCCTCCAGGAATTCACAGTCTAAAATTGCTTGTGGCATTTTACTCATACCCTTTGCTAGAGGATGAACAGCAGGGGCTGTCTCCTTGGGACTGCAACCCTGGACCCACCTGCTAAACCTAAATATAGACTAAACCAGCATTTCCTAAGTACCTAGGATGTACCTGGGCATGAGGGATTGGGGGAAAATGAGTGCATACACTTTACGCATATGTTTACTTATAAATATTATTACCAATATACTTGTTCTTATTTTGTATATAGATAAACAGAATCCTGTATAAAGTCTTTCTGGGCTAGGTTTCTAAGGCATTACCAAGTTAAGTAGGTACCTGCTCAAAATCACGCTGGGAAATGACAGCCCTGGGGGTCAACCCTGAAGTAACCTGCTCTCCCAGGCTTAGTGCCTCTGATCCATCATCACTCCCCCTTTCATCCCATCCTCTAACATATCCATTGCCACGTACCAGGTGTCAGCCTTTGCTTGTCCTAACTCTAAAGACCTCATTCAGATGTCTTCTCTCTCCTTTCAGTTATTTTGCTGTTTCCTCACATCCACCAGCATGCCTGCCCATCCCCAAAGAGCTCCTTCTCCCTATACATTTATATTTGCCTTTGCACAATGATGATATTTGCATAAGATGCTTTTTGCCCTCAGCCCAAAAGGGTGCAGCCACATTACACATATAATCGGGTGTGGTGGTTCTTTACCTTAAGCCTTGATGGGTGTACATTGATAGCACACCAGGGCAGAGAGGTCACGTGTGCAAAGATTTGCACATTAGAAGGAATATAAGCCTTGAGGGACGTTGCGTTTATTTCATCCCTATACACCCCCAGCTTAATTATTATTGACATTCAGAGTGAAGTATTATTATTATTTCCCAGAGAAAGAGCCTTGTCTTTGGCAGACTTCCCGGAAGAATACTCAAGGAAAATCCGGCTGTTTCTATTGCCTGGAGGTGTGAAACATGAAAGGTGGTTTGCAGTGTGTTCCTGACGTCTCTAAAGTGTGGGCAGAGGGAAACAGACATAAGGTATTTTTTAAAGCAGTTTCTTTTCTGTGAGCCCAGATCCCACGGGTTCAAGGGTGCCAATTTGCCTACCTCTCTGCTTTTCTTCCTCCCCTGGCATGGCCATGTGAGCTCAACCTTGAGAACCCAAGCAAAAGGAATGATAATAGCAACACTGACACTGTGACAGCAGCGTTGTTCTGTTTCCTTCCTAGGTGCCGGGCACTATGCTTGGTTTGTATAAATTATCTCATTTACTTTCACAACAGCTAAGGCAGAAGCTCCTTTTGTCACACCCATTTTACAGACGGGCAATTGAGGATCAGAGAAATGAAGAAACAGGCCTAAAGTCACACAGCTAGCGAGTGGCAGAGCTGGGGTTTGAAACAGACTTTTTGGCTCCGGAGTCCTCACTCCTAACTGTTAGAGCTATTCTGCTTCTGACATTGGAGCTTAGTTTATGGGGGTGGTATAGAGGGTCTAGCAGTATGTCTGACAACTACTAAGTGCCTCCAAATTTAATGGTGGTAGTTGCCATTGCTGGAATTTGTGAATTGTTTGTAAAACAGCTCCCCTTGGCCAGGAGTGGTGGCTCACGCCTGTAATCCCAGCACTGTGGGAGGCTGAGGTGGGTGGATCACCTGAGGTCAGGAGTTTGAGATCAGCCTGGCTAACATGTCAAAAGCCTGTCTCTACTAAAAATACAGAAATTAGCTGGGCATGGTGGCGGGTGCCTGTAATTCCAGCGACTTGGGAGGCTGAGGCATGAGAATTGCTTGAACCTGGGAGGCAGAGGTTGCAGTCAGCCGAAATCGTGCCCCTGCACTCCAGCCTGGGTGATGAAGTAAGACTCTGTCTCAAAAAATAAAATAAAATAAATAAAATAAAATAAAATAAAACAAAACAAAACATAAAAAATAAAACAAACAAACAAACTGGAACAACACGAAACAACCCCAGCTGTCTCGGGGCTATGTCCTAATGGGGTCCTGACCCCTGTGTTGCCTCCTTCTAGCAGTTGCAGTCACTCGATGTCCACCCGAGGGGCAGCCCCATTTTCATGAGCAATGCTGAGCTGAGGGTGGGGGACAATTAAGTCCCTCCAGATGGATTGCGACCCTGATTCCTTCTCACAAGGACCCTCTCCTCCCTCTTCCTGTCTACTTGCCTCTGTTCTTCCAGCTGGGGCCCGCCTTTGTCCTAGTTCTTAACCTTCTACGTTTCCCGGACGTGGGGCCACGCTCTTGCCCGCTGGGAACCAGTGCTGCTCCCTGTGGACCTGGCTGCCTGCTTTGGGCTCTTCTGCAGACCATCTTTTTGTTGGGGCCTGGCTCTGGTCAGCTTGCGGTGTTGGGAAGCATTACCTGCCTACAGGCTGCCAAACCAGAGCTGAGAGGCCAACAAGCTTCTGGGGCAGTTTGGAATCTAAATGCTCCCTGGAGCCACTGTAATTTAGGCAGAGAGGGGAAAACCTCAGGAAAAAGCTGAAGGGAGAGAAATCAGGATCAGGGAGGGGAGCTGGCGTGCAGAGGGAGAGAGGAGGCACCTGGAGGCACCTGTTCCTGCAGCAGGCAGGCGGGTGGGAGCTGCACCTGCATGTGGCTGTGTATCCTGGCTGGGATGCTCCGCCCATCACTTCTGTTGCCACCATGTTGCCAGGAAATATTTGTATTGCATCCTACCATCGAAGAAGCTCCGCCAAGAGGGCCAGGCAGGGCCAGGGCATGGCTCTCTCCTGCTCACAGCTGGCTATGCCCAGCTGGTTCTCCAGAGGGCACCAGCACCAGGGATCAGGAGCTCACTGGGTATTTCTTTGCATGGCAAGTGGTAACCTACAAAGCAGGGCCCTGCACTGTGAATTGGCAAGTTCAGTTTCGTTGGGTCTTGACACAGTGTGGTGAAATAACACCTGTAGATGGAATCACCAGGGGAGCTTGTTAAAATACAAATTCCTGGGACTACCCCTATGTACCCACAAACCTAGTCAAAACTCCCACTCTGTGGCAAGTACTGCTCAACTCACTTTATATGTGCTAACTCAGAGTTAACACCTGCAAGGTAGGTGCTTCTATCATTGTTCCCATTTTACAGATGAAGCAACTGGTGCAGAGAGGGCTGGGAACGCACCCTGGTCACATAGCTAATAAGAACTGGGATCTGAACCCAGGCTGAGTGGCTGCAGAGCCCTCTGCCAGGCCAGCTTGGGAGCCTCCTGTCTCAGACAAGAAGCCTGTCTACCCTCAGGAATGGCTTTTCAACCTACCAGGCTAATTAGTGCTCACTTAAAGCAAATATTGTTAATCTGTAAAATTCCTAATGCCATGGGTCAGCCACCTTGCTGCCCTGCAAATGATAGGGTATTATGTTCCCAAACTCAATAAGGTTTTCAACCTATTTGGGAGTCAGTGACCTCCTTGGCAATCCAACGAAAGTATGGATTCTGCCCACATAACAAAAGACACCTACTCACATTTAATATGTAATAGCAAGAATGCACAGGAAATCTGTGGATGCCATATTGAGAACCCCAACCTACATGAATACACGAATCTTCCCTAAACTGAGGTTCCCCCACCCCTAATCTCCTTATCTCTTAAAATTCTCAGTAAGAAGGAAGGCACACCTAGGAAAATTATTTGATTGGAGTCAAAGTAATTAAGGCACAACTTCCCTTTGGTACTTACAAACATCCATCTTAATTAAAGTGTTCATTATGAGACCAGTGCTTGGGGCTGCCAGGAGCCTGGATAAGACAGAAAACCCCTTGGGATTATGAGAGGTCGCTGTTATTGAACCTGGGATTCTCATTACTGAAGTGACCCTCTGCCTTGGGTAGCTTAAGGAAGATTCTCTCTGGTAGCAGACATGGCTTTTTTGCATTTTCTTTGAAGCCAGTTTTTAACCATGAACTGTAGAGTTACCTTACTGTGTGTTATTCAACAAATGTTCTTTCCCTACAGTTCTACTCTGGGTAAGTAGGTTAACCAATTAAGAAATGTCCTGTGACAGCTAGTTTTATGTGTCAATCTGGTGAGACTCTAGTACCCAGTTATTTCATCAAACACGGATCTAGATGTTGCTGTGAACGTATTTTGTAAATGTGGTTAACATCTACAATCAGGACACTTTAAGTACAAGAGCTCATTCTCAAGACTGTGAATGGACGACTTCCAATCAGTTGGAAGAGGCCTCATGAGTAAAGACGGACATTTCCCAGACAAGAAATTTTGCTTCGAGACTAGAGGATCACACTCTTGCCTGAGTTTCTAGCCTGCTGGCCTAACCTACAGATTTTGGCCTTGATGGCCTCCATAATTGCAGAAGCCCAGTCCTTAAAATAAATCTCTTTAGATAGATATTAGACAGACAGACAGACAGACAGAGAGAAGGATAGATCTGTATCTATTTCTACCTACCTACCTACCTATCAATCTATATCTGCCTAACATCTGTCTGTACATATGTATCTCCCGTTTGTTCTATTTCTCTGGAGGGCCTTAACTAATATGCATCCCAAAGAGCCCAGTCATCTATGTGGATGACAATTGCTTTGTAATAAATAAAAGAGCTGTATGTTATCAAATGTCACTCGATTACCCACATCCCCTGCTCCTGGCCCCTGAAGGAAGCGATGTGAAGTCAGAACGGTGAGCTGGGAGCAGGCAGTCAACTTGGTACTTCTCAGCTTGACTATGTGTCAGTGTCACTGTAGGGGATGTGGGAGGTATGGGGTAGGAAGAGTTTGTTAAAAAGACAGTCTCTCAGAGTTCTGTCCACCAAAGTTCTGACTCTACAGGTCCAGGCTCTGAAGTCTGCATCTTAACAATCTCCCAGAGTAATTCCACTTCAGGCGGCCCTTTGGGAAATACAGCTTACAGAACGGCTCCCAAGCCTCCAGACCAGGCCCAAGTCCATTCTCCATGCCCAGGGTTTTCCCATTAGGTCCCTCAAGTCCTGAAGCTAAGAGCAGGGGGGCCAGTTTTTACCTCCTGGTTAGTCCCCTGGCCTGGCTGTGCCTCTTGAAGTCTAAACACTTAATGCCAGGAAAGGTACATGCGAGGCCTTCTAGCTCCCATGGTGTAGTTGCTAAGCGGATGGACTCTTTAACCAGACTGTGTAGTGTTCAAATCCCAGCTTGGTCTTTTAATGACTGTTCTTATAACTACACGTCACACTATTTCTTTCGTTCTGCAATTGTGGTATCATCTTCCGACATGACATATGGTGGACTTGCTCTACTTGCCAATCCAATAGCAGATTTGATTTTGCCTCTTCCCACAATTGCAGGTTTAAACAGCAAAATATGGATGTGTTGGTCTGAATACCCTGGTGGCTTCACAGTTTGATACTGATCTGTAGCCTCCTTTTATAGTACAAACCTCATCGAGTCAGTAGGATGGGATGAAACTCAAGACACACGCCAGGCACTGGTCCTCCAACAACCCCCAGCTTTGAGGCTTTCCTTCCCTCCCGAAAAGCTTCTCTGGGTACACACAGAGTACCCAGACAAAGAAAGCTGGCCCATCCCTGCCCAACCTCAAGGTACATTCCCATTAGCTGATGTGAACCTTGTTTGCCTGTGTTTGAGAATGAAGAAGAATGGGGCCAACCTAACATGTGATTGGATCTTCACCAGGAAAAGAAATATCAGGATACTATGAAAGTTATGGGGGCAGAGCAAGGAGGAGAGCGGGGGTGGCAGCGCTCATAAAACTTAAAGATAAGGAAGCAGAGGTCTCTTGCCGTGTTTGCTCAGGGGATCTTCCACCCTCCGTGGCCTTCCAGTAACTGATCTCCCCTACCTTTCAGCACTTGCTGACCTGCCCTTGCCTTCTGCCTCTGGCCTCTTCTAGACATGGACCTGCAAAACATCTGCAAAAACAGTGCTGGGCTGCCCTGGCTGGTAACAGAGCCCTGGCAGAGTCTGTTTCGTTTTCGAGTTCTGATTTTATCTTGTTTATAAAATCCATATGGAGAGAGAAGGAAAAAGAGAGTCGGGGGGAACAAATCACTTCAGGCTGCTACAAGGGTAAGTTGGCTTCTGGCAGACGTGGTGTCTCTTCTGGGCCCAGGGTTTGGCTTTGCCGATTCCATTGCTCACAGCTTCTCCTCCGGTCAGTCCAGCTGCTTATTTGAGCATTTTGCAGAAGAGGAAGTTTAAACTCAGAGCTGAACTCCAGGATTGAGGTTGCTATTAACCTTGTCATCTGAGCTTGTCCTCTCTCATCTATGGAAGAAAAGTTGGCTGTATCTAATCTGGACTAGGGCTCTGAACACTCGATCTGGGTCTCTGGTACCTGCTGGCTGTGTGACTGTATTAGTATGTTTTCACACTACTGATCAACATGTACCCAAGACTGGGCAACTTACAAAGGAAAAGAGGTCTCATGGACTCACAGTCCCACGTGGGCATGGTTTAAGGCGAAAGGCATGTCTTACATGGCAGCAGGCAAGAGAGAAGCTTGTGCAGGGGAAACTCCCATTTATAAAACCATCAGATCTTGTGAGACTTATTCACTACCACAAGAACAGCCTGGGAAAGACCCGCCCCCATGATTCAATTTCCTCCCACTGGGTCCATCCCATGACATGTGGGAATTATGGGAACTACAATTCAAGATGAGATGTGGGTGGAAACACAGCAAAACCGTATCACTGACCTTGGGTGAGTCCAAGGCCAAGCTCTCTAAGTCTTGGTTTTTCATCTGGAAAATAGAGGTAATACCTCAAGGAATGTTTGTGAAGATCTGACACATAATGAGAGCTCAAAAGATGTTAGTTATTGGGTCCTACTCTTTGTCCCTTGTAATGACTTCATCTTGTAAGTGCCACATGTCCTTCCCTGGCATCACCCTCCCTAACTTATATGGCTGTTGGAGAATTAATTGCAACAAGGGTCATGAACACATCTTGTAAATGTGACTCAAACTCCACGCTAATGCCCAGATCATCATAATTACCTCCCTAACCTGCATCTTGCTTTAGTTCATCTTTGCCTCCATATCTGGAATACCCTCCATTCCTCCCCCCTTTTCTGCTTAAGAAATTCCTACTGAAGATCCAATCAAGTATCTCTCCCTCTAAGAAGCGTCTCCAGCCTCCCCAGGCCTCTGGTTGTTTCCTTTACTGAATGCATAAAGTTATATTTATAGTTTTCCATCCTGATTCCATCATTTGAATTAAAGTTCTTCTAAGGTCAGAAGCTAGACCATGTTCTTTCACAAATCCTAGGGTCTAGCAAAATACTTTACACAGAGTAAGGACCCGGTAAATAAATGGAAGGGTGGATGAATGGATGGGTGAATGGATGAAAAGATAATGAATGAATAGATGGGTTTTGGAAGGATGGGTGGTTGGATGGATGGAAGGATGGATGGCTGGTTAAGTGGTTGAATGGATGGCAGAATTTTGTAGACACGTCTCAAGAACAGTTGATATCCAGTCTCTCAATGTCTCCATTGTGCTAAAATGATTCCCTTGTCTTCAGTTGACATTTATCACAGGAGGACTGATGGACTTCTAGCAAAAGGTTAATTCGCTCAACTCCACACCTAAAATATGATCTTAGGAGATTTTGACGTGCAGTTGGTCTTCTGCAGGGGAGTCTGCCTGTGGCAGGTTGGACGCTTATCCCAGTTGGAATCATGGTGTCTGTCCAACTCTTCCAACTCCTATAGAAGAACTGCCATGGCAAACCCAATCAAATATGTCACAGCCTTCGTGATCAGGAAGGGTTTCTCAGAATCCTTTACAAATCTCTCAAGCTACGGAAGAAAATAACTATCTCTTGTTAAGATGCAGCATGGTATTTAACAAAGATCACTGGGTTGGAAACCAGGACATCTATGTTCTTGGCCTGGTTCTGCCGCTAATTTGCTCTGGGATTTGGGGCCAGCCACTTCACCTCCCTGGACCTTAGCCTCTTTGTGAGAGAAATGGGGACTGTATGATTTCAAAGCCCTGTTCGGCTCTGCAAGGCATGATTTTATGTTCTGCACGGCCGCAGGGTCTAAGACCCCAACTTAGCCCTGCATGACGGACTTCAGAGGCCCTTCCCTGCAACCCTCCTGCTTGGTCCTGCTGTCTGCTCACAGACTTCCCACGGAGAGGAGAACACAGCCCACGGTGGTTACCAGCACGGAGCTTGGCTCTGTCACCTACCAGCTCTGTGGCCTTCGGCAAGTTCCTTAACCTCTCTGTGCCTCAGTTTCCTGATGCGTAAGACGAGATAACGAAGGGACCCACCCGCTAGGGCAGTTAGAGGATGAAAGGACAAAATGCACAGAAAGTGCTTATCATGGTGCCAAACGCAGAGGAAGTGCTGGAGAGACGGGAGTTATGACGGTGGTGTTTAAGAGACTGATGGCAGAAGTCACAGTTTCTGGCCTCTCATCCTTGGAGACCTCCCTGAGAGCCGCCTCAATACCAGGACTCTTAGATCTGCAGGTCCTGGTTCTTAAAGGCACGTTCAGCCTCCACACTCCTGGTGTGTGCCTGGGCCCCAGTAGCTTGAATTAAACCATTGTCTGGATAAAGGGGGAGCCCACATGGAGCAGGGGCCGTTCCTAGCCCTCTGGGCTGCCTGAACACCCCTTTCTCTATTTTCTCTCCTTGTTCTTGTGTCCCTGTGGCTGCTTTTATCTGAGCCGAGAGGCTCTGACCCCTGACGGGGACAATGGCCGCCCTCCTCCCGCATGGCAATTACTCTGAACTGCATCAGAGCCAGAGCTCTGGGCCCAGGAGGGCGGCTTTAGCACAGGGTGGGCTCGGAGGAGGCGGCTGCTCCTCATCGGAACATTTTGAAAGTGGCTTTGTCTCCAGCCAGCAACCCTTTGGCTGCCGGACTCCTGCGCACCTTCGAACAACAAGGCCGCAAAGTGGTCCATCCACCCACAGAGGGAGAAAATGCGGCCGTCCCGCTGACGCTGAGAAAAGGAGCGCTCAGCTGGCCTTTAGGTCTGCGGGGGCTGCCGTGAGAAAACACCACAGGCTGGGGCCTTGCACGGCAGAAGTGGGTCGTCTAAGTTCAGGAGGGCGGAAGTCTAAGATCAAGATGTCGGCAGAGCTGGTTCCTCCCGAGGCTGCGAGGGGGAATCTGTCCCGGGCCTCTCACCTACCCTCTGGGGGTTTCCAGCAACCTTTGGCCTTCCTTGGTTTATAAATGCATCACCATTGCCTCTGGCTACAGCTTCACATGGATTTTCCTCCTGGGGGCCTGTCTGTGCCCAAATCTTCCCCTTTTATGAGGATACGAGTCATATTGGATTTAGGACCCAGCTTACACTGGTATGACCTCATCTTATTTAATTACACCTGCAATTACCCTGTTTGCAAATAAGGTCACATGCTGAGGTACTGGGGGTTAGGACTTCAACATATGATTTTGGGCAGACGGTGGGGGCAAAATTCAACCCTTAGCATGTGGCATTTGGCCTTTCCTTAAAGGAGGAACTTTTTAAAAAAATTTTTATTTTATTTGTTTATTTTTGAGACGGAGCCTGGCTCTGTTGCCCAGGCTGGAGTGCAGTGGCGTGATCTTGGCTCACTGCAACCTCCGCCTCCTGGATTCAAGCGATTCTCCTGCCTCAGCCTCCCGAGTAGCTGGGATTAGAGGTGGACATCACCACACCCAGGTAATTTTTGTATGTTTAGTAGAGATGGGGTTTCACCATGTTGGTGAGGCTGGTCTTGAACTTCTGAGTTCAAGTGATCGCCCACCTCAGTCTCCCAAAGTGCTAGATTACACCGTGCCCTGCGTCAAGGAGGGGCGATATTGAGTCCACCTGTATTCTGTGTCTCTACGCTCATGAGAGGCAGTCAGCAGGCGTTTCCCAGGCCTCTGGGCAGAAAGGAGCCTGGAAGGTCAAGGTGATCCATCCTTCACTGGCTGGCTGCATCTCTGGCCCCCGGCTGGGGACTCTCCATGTGGAGTTTGCATATCTCTAGCAAGAGCAAACTGACTACTTCCCTTCTCCTTGGGCAGCTCTTTAATGGAGAATGGCCTTCTATGTAACACTTTTTTCTTTTTTTTGTTCTTTTTTTTTTCCTTTTTTTGAGACAGAGTTTCGCTCTGACACTCAGGCTGGGGTGCAGTGGTGCCATCTCGGCTCACTGCAACCTCCACCTTCTGGGTTCAAGCAATTCTCCTGTCTCAGCCTCCCAAGTAGCTGGGATTACAGGCATCTGCCACCACACCCAGCTAATTTTTATATTTTTAGTAGAAACAAGGTTTCGCCATGTTGGCCAGGGTGGTCCTGATCTCAGGTGATCCGCCCAGCTCGGCCTCCCAAAGTGCTGGGATTACAGGTGTGAGTCACCCCTCCCGGCCACACTTTTGTTTCTCACTTGAGCTCTCTGCAGTGAGACAGAGTTGAGGGGAAAAGAAAAAGGTGCTGTCAAAGTAGCTGAGAGATAAGCCAAGCAGCAAAAGAGTCAATATTAGCTTTGCAGTCATCTTATTACACTAAATTTGTTTTAAACTAAGATATTAGTTTACAAATTCTCTCCAGAAATGACAGACTATTTATTCTTCCATGCAAGGCAAGCCGTTTGAAAGGTTTTTTAAAAAGCAAGGATAAAAGAACCATCTACTGTGCCAGAATACAAGGCTAAAACGATTTTTTTTCTAGAAAAACAAAAGATCCCAATCTATTTATAGAGTATAGCTAATGGATAGAAGAAAATCGTTTCAGGAAAATTAATGACAATGTGAAGAGTCATTCCTTCGTTTGAAAACTGGGTTAGCTTCCTGAAGGGAGGGAGAGAGGCTGTCACGCTTTTGGTTCACTAAGAGCCACGCTGGCTGGGACCACCAAAGCCGTCCCACCAACCCTTCTGAAGAAGAGACTGTGGTCTCAGTGGCAACTACCATTTATTAAGAGTCTCCTACCTTCCAGGTCTTTTACGTGAACTTGCTCATTTGGTTCAACAGCTCTGCAAGAGGCTTTAGTGCCCCTACTTTGGGAGGGGCGTGGGGTGTGAGGATGTCTCCCTTTAGAAGCTGAGATTCTAAGAACAACTCAGGTACAGCAGACTCCCTGGGCCTTGCTCTGTGTATCCAGCCGTGCCACAGCCAGGACCTCAGGTGGCTTCTCTCCCATCATGGGCTCCATGTTCCAGGCTGCTTGAGCTAAGCCCACTTCCATTCTGGAAAGCTTTGTGCTGGGAGCTGATGGCAGGAGGCAAAGAAGGGCAGACGCGTGGGCTGCTCAGACTGTGATCACAGGCCACCAGGAGAGGGACCTGGAGACAGTCCTTGTGAAACCTCCCTGTGAGGCCGGCGAGGCCTCAGGGGTGCATTGGGCTCCACAGTCCAAAGGAGGCGTGAGGGTCCCGTTGGGTCTCCAGCTCCCCAGCTCTGGCGTCTGTAGGCTGCTCCCTTCCAACGCTCCAGTGTCACCCTCTCTGGGAGACTCTCAGCTCCCCAAGGTCCCCGGTCCCTCCCAATGGGCCACATTCGGCCCTCTGTGACCTCCTTTGGAGACAGCATTATGACCCGTTTGTCTTTTCTCCCTGCCACGGGACGGTGGGTTCCTGCGGGCTTTGGTGCGTTCTCCATGATGCTGAGGGCCTGAGCCTGCTCCACAGCCTTGAATGTTTAAGGCATCCCCGCCCCTGTCCCCCATGTGGCGATAAAGCAGTAAAGGAGGAGAGGGAAGGTCTGGAGCCCCACGGCCAAAGGAGGCACCTGCGCAGAGCACACAGCACCAGCTGGCACCTCACACTTCTGTGGCAGCCGTGAGGCCCGCACTATGCGGGAAGCGGCAGCCCAAGGGCCCGGATTTGAGGCCAGCGTGGACTCAGGAGCTCGTGACCTTGGGCCAGTCGCTCCACCTCTCTGAGATTCTGCTCTTTTCTCTTTGACAATGTGTGGTGTTCCCCAGGCACCTTCAGGGCAGGAGGGAAAGCCAAGATGACAGATGCTAAAGAATGACAGGAGGCACAGAATCGATGACTTTCTCACATACACACAACACACACACACACACACACACACACACAGCACTACCTGCAGCGCCTCATTATTCCCAGATAGATAGGATCGGGGGAGGGAGCCGACTGCTCTATTTTTCTTTTAATTAAATAATTTGGACTCTGCCTTGTTCTAGAAATTATTAAAACCAGGCAGCCAAAAATTTCCAGTTAACATATTTTCTTCATCACCAAAGCAATTCACTTTCAATGTAGAAAACTTAGAAAATACAGATAATTTTTTTTTAAAAAACCAACCCACTCATCATCTCCCCAATTCTCCTGCACAGTGAAATATTGGATGCTTCTGCTGTTTATTTTTCTGGGCTTCTTTCCTGTGCCTCAATACATTTTAAGATATTTACTTAACAAATATGGGATCTTACCTGGTTATTGTTTTTCAGCTTTATGCTTTACCTAATTGAGTGGTAAATATCTTACAGTATCAATCAATACAACCATAAGTGCAAATTTGCAATTACAATTTTGCGTAGCTCCTAGTATTTTATTCTAAGACCATGCCATACATTAATCATTTGTTTTTCAGGTATTGGGTTTTTCTAATTTTTCACTACTGAAAGTATTAACATTAGGTTGCACATCCTTAAACAGAGTGTCAACAGACCTGAAGATAACAGTGAAAATATCATGGTTTCTTAGTCACTTCATTCCCTTGTCTCATTCAGAGGGAAAAAGAAAAACAATAGCAAGCCATGAAGAAGTTCAACAAAATTCTAGTTTGTCTATGATGCCTACTCCAATCCATTTTTGAAATGTTGAAAATATAATTCTTTTAAAAAATTGATTCTCTCGTTTCACAGATATCTAAACATCCTTATCTCTGTGCTTTTAATAAACAAAAGTACATTGCTGGGTCAAAGGATGTGCATATTCGTATGACTTTGGAGATATAGTGTCAAACATATTCGTATGACTTTGGAGATATAGTGCCAAACTGTCTTCCAGAAACCACCTATCAGTTTATATTTATTTGGGGTGAACTGACTTCTCCACACTCTCTTTGCCAACCCATTAGGCAAAAAGTGTCTCCTCTTTATTTCATGTGCATTCTATTCACTAATGAGTTTCAATACTTTTTTTCATCCATTAATTGGCTATTTGTACTTACTGGAAGAACAGTTGGTTCTTATTCTGTCCTATTTATTTATTTGTTTGTTTGTTTGTTTGTTTAGAGTTTCGCTCCTGTTGCCCACGTTGGAGTGCAGTGGCACAATCTTGGCTCACTGCAGCCTCTACCTCCCAAGTTCAAGTGATTCTCCTGCCTCAGCCTCCTGAGTAGCTGGGATCACAGGTGCCCACCACCATGCCTGGCTAATTTTTTTATTTTTAGTAGAGATGGGGTTTTGTCATGTTGACCAGGCTGGTCTCGAACTCTTAGCCTCAAATGATCTGCCCGCCTCAACCTCCCAAAGTGCTGGGATTACAGGCGTGAGCCACCGTGCCTGGCCTCCCATTTATTTTTTTACAGGGCTATCTTTTTCTCGTTGTCTGTCAGAGTTCTCTGTATTTTAAGGATATTAAACCCTGTCTTTGTAATCTGTCACAGCTATTTTCCCAGATGTAATTTACCTTTTATGTTTTTATTCATGCTTTTAAAAAATTTTTGGGTAAAATATTTTTTATAATCCTATTTCCCAATATGTCATTTATTGATTTTTCCTTTGGTGTTATGCTTTAAAAGTTTTCTTACTACAAGTTTACATAAAATTTTACTTCTTTTTCCTCTCAGTACTCTTATAATTTTTTAAAAATATGTAAACCGTTTGCAAATTATTACCACTTATGAGGAGGGAATCTCACTTTATTTTTTTCCAGATAGCTAGTTATTCCAAATCCATTTATCAAATGGTTCATTCTTCCTCACTTAATTGGAACAGCATCTTTAGCTCGTCCTCATTACTTATACACGATCAGGGATGTACCTGTGCTTTTTATACCTATCTATTTGTTTTTAAAATAGTATCATTCTATTTATATTTTCTTTTAAAATATGTTTTAATATCTGGAAAAACAAATACCCCTGCTTATTCTTTTTCTTTTTAAAAGACTGACCAGTATCACACATTCTGCCAAATTAACTTTAAAATCATTATGAAGTTCCAGAAATAGTTTTGTTGGGATAGAGACTGTAAGTGTAATGAATATATATAGTTAGTTTGGGTTGAATAAACATGTTTACAATGTTAAACTTTCCCAACACGATTGTGTCTACTTTATGAAGTGGATTTAAAGAAAAATATTACTCAATAAAGTTTGTAGATCTCTGGTTCTAGATTCTGCACACTTTTTTTTTTTTAACCCCTCAATACTTTATATTTTTGTGAGCAGAATCTTTTCATTCTGTTTTCTTAACAGCCACACAAATGTTGCTAGTCTCTTGTATTTCTCTGCCATGAGGTCAGGTCTATAGGCCATTTAAGATCATCTTTTTCCCCATTAATGTCAAAACTAAGAGTTCTGATAGAAGGTTTTTTATAGACTCAAATTTGTCCAAAGCTTCTGGGAATTTGGAGAACACCCTTTCAGAATCTCTCAATACCCCTAGATGTGACAGCAAAACACAGCTGCCCTGAACATCCTTCACTCACTACCCGGTGCCGACAGTGGGCGCTCGCTTCTTTTTGGTTTTTCCTTAAAGGAAGACCCAGATATCCCATCCCCACTCTAGGATGTTCAGACGGAAAGCTCCCAGATGGTCTGTTTTACACTTCTGATCATGCATCATGGCTGCCGAGGATTTTGTAACAGTGGTCACACAATTAGGACTCCATAAAATAGCTGATTTGGACCACCAGGAAACCAAACTCATTCGGCAGTTCTCAACCCTGACTGAATATTAGAATCACCTTTGGAAATTTTAAATGCTACCAATGCGTAGGCCCTACCCTCGGAGATGCTGTCAATCTGTCTGGGATTGGGCATCAGTACCTTTCAACCCCCTGCCCCGTCCACTCCCTTGGAATTTGATTCTGACGTGCGGCCAGGGCTAAGACACACTTCTTTAAATGGTGCCCAATTGATTTATCAAATGCTTATTTATACGCTACAGAAACAAATTATGGATGATTTAAGCAATAATCTATTAAATGATATTTACATAGATACCTTTGGCCTTTGGGAGATCCGAAGAAGCAGCCTTGAAGTCCACGTTCCAGTCCCAGTTCCGCACATCACACCATAGAACTGACACAGTGATGATACTACTGCCTGTTGCTGGGCATACACGCCCAGAGACACAGTCAGGTTTTAGGAGCCATTCTAACGAAAAAATACAAAATTATAAACAGAAAATTAGGCACCAAAGTAAATATTCATAATGAGAAAAAAATCCCAATTTAATATCATTAAAGTTAAATAGTTAGACCTCATCTAAACCAAATTACCTCCCAAATGCCCCATATAAGCATCACGAAATTTAGAAATATTACATAATATTTTAACTTTTTGCCTGACACCACCACTCTACAATGTATTTTTCTTTTTCTTTCCTTTTTTTTTTCTTTTTCTTTGAGATGGAGTCTTGCTCTGTCGCCCAGGCTGGAGTGCAGTGGTGCGATCTCGAGTCACTGCAACTTCCACATCCTGGATTCAAGCGATTCTCCTGCCTCAGCCTCCTGAGTAGCTGGGACTACAGGCGCCCGCCACCACGCCCAGCTAATTTTTGTATTTTTAGTAGAGACGGGGTTTCACCATAATGGTCAGGCTGGTCTCAAACTCCTAACCTCAGGTGATCCGGCTGCCTCAGCCTCCCAAAGTACTGGGATTACAGGAGTGAGCCACTGTGCCAGACCTCAATGTATTTTTCTTTTTTATTTTTTTTGAGACGGAGTCTCGCTTTGTCGCCCAGGCTGGCCTGCAGTGGCGGCATCTTGGCTCACTGCAAGCTCCGTCTCTCGGGTTCCCGCCACTCTCCTGCCTCAGCCTCCCGAGTAGCTGGGACCACAGGCGCCTGCCACCTTGCCCGGCTAGTTTTTTTTTGTATTTTTGGTAGAGATGGGATTTCACCGTGTTAGCCAGGATGGTCTCAATCTCCTGACCTTGTGATCCGTCCATCTCGACCTCCCAAAGTGCTGGGATTACAGGCGTGAGCCCCCGCGCCTGGCCCTCAATGTATTTTTCGATTTCGCTTTTGGCTGTGTCTTACTTAGTCACCTTGGGCTGCTATAACAAATGTCATAGACCAGGTGGATAAAACAACAAACATTTATTTATCCCAATTCTGGAGGCTGAGAGTTGAAATTAGGGTATCAGTTTGGTCAAGCTTTGCCCCTCATGACTTCGTCTATACCAAGTTACTTCTCGAATGCCCACTTACAAATACAGTCACGACAGGGGGTTAGGGCTTCGATATATAAATTTTGGGAGGAGAAACATTCAGTCAATAATAGGCTATGTAAGAATATGGTTATAAAATGTGATTTTATATTTTCTGTAGAAAGAATAGACAATTTGGTCTTTCTTTTAGCATGGTTGATCCAAATTTCTTTTTCAAGTAATCTTTTTAATATAGAATAGTTTTATATTTACAGAAAGTTGTGACGATAGTACAAAGAGTTCCTTTATATTTCTTACCCAGTTTCCTCTATTGTATATTTGTTACAATGAATGAACCAATATCCATAAATTATTATTAACTAAATTCCATATTTTATTTACATTTCCTTAGATGTTTTCTCATCTCTTTTTCTGTACCAGGATCTCATTCAACATAACGTACTACATTTAATCATCCTGTCTCCTTAGCCTCCTCCAGACTGTGACAGTTTCTCAGACTTTCTGTTTTTGATGACCTTGACCGTTTTGAGGAGGGCTGGTCAGGTATTTTCTAGAACGTCCCTCCGTTTGGGTTTGTTTGATATTTTTCTCATGGTTAGACTGGAGCTATGGGCCTTTGGGAGGAAGGCTACCGCGGCGAAGTGCCATTTTCATCCCATCATTTCATAGGCTGTCACTGATAATGTCGATCTTGATCATCTGTCTGAGATCCAAATTTGTTTTACATTATTTATGATTTAGAAAAGTTGCTTTCAACTTCATACCCACTGTTGGCATTGTTATGTAAAGTTATAGGATTGCCGTTAAATTTGGAACGACCTCTATCAAGTTTCATCTGCGATCTGAGGGTCTAGAAGGGTTTCCCACAGGCTAGCTTCTAGCTCCATGCATTTTGGATCTTGTTTCCCCTCCACTCTCCACATCATTCCACAGCCTGGGACTCAGGACATGTTTATATTGCAATGCAATTTCTGTCCCGGAACCTTCGTATCATGAAGTTTGTTCATTTGGCACAGTGGACAGTAGAGATTTCCTGGCAGCCATTCTGACCCCGGGGAGGCCAGCAAAGACTGCAGAAGTAATTAGGAACCACATAAAAATGATGCCACACTGAACTCAAACAAAATGTAACCTAATGCCTCTTCCCCTTAGTTTGTCCCCCCAAAATGCCAGAGCCACTCCAACACCACATGGCATGAAAGGAAGTGTGACAAATGGTACGTTGGAGTGGATGGAGACAATGATCAGCCTTAACAAATTACAGTTCAAATATCTTGCTTTTGCAGCTTTTATAGAAACATGTGAACACATTTCTGGAACATCCTCCTAGGCCTTGGAAGAGGCTTGTTAGAGTAAGGCGCCTCCAAATGTAAGTCATTAGATTAACCATTAATCTGGCTCTGCAAATGCCTTAGTGTAGGCTGCAGGCTCCCTTGACCCTGAACCCAAGACGCTGCAGCTTGAAACACTAGCGCTGCTGTCTCTGGAAATCAGATACGGCTGCTGCTGCCCTAGAGAAGATTCTTCACCATGTCTGCTTCGGTTTGTCACCACCTTTCAATTCAAAGTCTGGGGAGGGTGTTTTGCATTGGCTGAGCCTAAATCTTATGCCTTCACCCTAGCTGCGGGGGAGGCTGGGAATGTATCTGTTAATTTGAGCTTATAGAGTGAAGACAAGTTCTGCCTTCTAGTGTGGCAGCCCTCAAATCAAAGCAGAAAGTTTATTGTTTGTAGTTGTATTACAAAAAAAAAAAAAAAAAGAAAAAAAAGCATGAAACGATATAAAAGGAACTGATGAAAGTAGTTACCTATGGGGGTGGGTAGTAGGAGGAGATTAGGAGCCAGACTTCTTAATGTGAACATTTTCCTATCATTTTGAGTCTTAAAACATGAGCATATATTATCTAGTCAAAAATTAAAAATTTTAAGGGTAATATAATCATATTAACAAATATCACAAATCGAAGTAACTTCTCTCTTTAATCAACATTCTGAGCAAGGATTAAAAACATTATACTACTAAGTGCGCTGCTATGCTTACATCTGTGTTATTTAATGCCACCAAATCCATCAGGCCAATTTGCTTTCCTCTTTTCTTTGCCTACTTTGGCATCCTCCCAAATGGCTCATTTTCACAACAGCCCCATGAATTGGCAGTGATCAGCCTTACTGGTAGGGGGAGAAATGGTATGGATTTCCCATACAATGCAATATAACGTGACTCAGTTTCTTGTCAGGAGATTTCAGAACAGTTTCTCACACACAAAGGAGCCTTTTCAGAACCAAACACTGCATCAGGTGCTGAGGGAAAGTGAAGCCAGTGAAGATTTGCTCATTGTCCAGAAATGAATCCTTAGGGTTAGTGAAGTTCTGGGGAAAGAGGCAGGGGGAGATCACCATTTAAGGAGTGGAGTGGAAGATTTCATCAAGTGCTTCTGGAGCAATCCTTGTCTATCAGAAAGACCAAGGATTCTTCTTTGAGAAGAGAAAGCCCTTGATGGGGAAGATAAAGAAAGGACCCAGCTAGAAGTGATGTCAAAATATTTAACTGCTTGTATGGGATGGACCTGACCAATCAGAACCCGACAAGTTTCAAAGCTTCAGAGAAGTCTAGAATCCCTGGTGATCAAGAGAAAGTGATCAGGAACAGGGCTGAGAAAGCTGGAAACACACCTGATACGAAAGTCATGGTTGGAGTCTGTTCTGATTAGGAGGTGGAGAGACAACTGGATCCTAACTACGAATTCGCTGTTTATTACAGAGGCTGTGCTGGCTATATTCTCTGCTAAAGTCTGTCTTTCTCTTTCTCTCTCTCTCTCTTTCCTTCCTTCTTTCCTTCCTTCCTTCCTTTCTTTCCTTTCTTTTCTTTCTTTCTTTCCTTCTTTTTTTCTTTCACAGGGTCTCCCAGGCTGAAATACAGTGGTTCAGTCTTGGCTCACTGCAACCTCCACCTCCCAAGTTCAAGTGATTCTCCTGCTTCAGCCTCCTAAGTAGCCGGGATTACAGGCTTGAGCCACCACGCCCAGCCCCAAACTCTTTCTAGAAGGATTCTTCACCTTATTTTTTGTCCTAGAGACACTCAATACTCAGTAATCTCATCCTGATCCAATATGGCCTACCCTGAGGAATGGAGGAAGAGCTTGGTTCTGGACTGGACTCTTCTGAGAAGGCAGGCATGAGAGCAGACTTTGCTATTCACGAGCTTATGAAAAATCTTGAGGAACCTTAAGCTCACCTGTGGTCATTCCTTCTCCCCACCCCAAGGAGAAGAGAAGGTTGTCCTCTTGGATGCCGTTGGGAGCCTACAGCCTACTCCCACACCCAGGCCTCTGTGACTGTCCAAAGTTCAGGTGTTCCCAAGACCATCCTCACTTGGGGAGGGCATCAGCACATTAGGAGTGTCAGTCATTCTGGATATAACTATCTTCTCTATGACCAGGTCAAGCTACATATAGCTTAGAAATTTTCAGGTGCTCGACTAGTAATCACAACCAATGTGATTCAAGCATCTGTCTGTTTGGATTTTTTTAAAAAGTGTTTTCAGTCATACCATCCCAGCGTACCATCCTGGTCCTGGATATTTTAAGCAGAAAGACCCATCCAAGTATCATAGAATAAGCACCCAAATCAGAACAAACTCCTGGTGTCTCAGCCCTAGGTGCAGCTCCTTTCTCATTACTGCCCATCTTCCCTGACCAGACTTTGAGGTTTTATCCGCTGTTACAGTCCTGAGATTGCCCCTTGGATACAAGGACAGTTTCACTTCGGTCTGATCTTCTGCCACAGATTTGGTCCTCTGATCTGCCCTGTGCAGTAAAGAATTCACCTTGTCCAAAAGAGGTTTGACTTTTGCCCTCAGCACATGGGAGGTAACTTCTAGCCCTTGAAATGTTTCTGAGGCAGGAGAACGGCATGAACCCAGGCGGTGGAGCTTGCAGTGAGCCGAGATCGCACTACTGCACTCCAGCCTGGGTGACAGAGCGAGACTCCGTCTCAAAAAAAAAAAAAAAAAAAAAAAAAAAAAGAATGCCTTCATTTACATGGGGGGCTTGGACTATGCCAAAGGGTCTATGTTATCAATGTGATTTATGGTGGGGACTTTGAACCACACAGTATCAACCTGACCTCTGGAAAGGCTGGTGACCAAGGTCAGCCAAGCAGATGGTCAATCATGTCTACATGAACAAGTCCCAATAAACACTGTGCACACCAAGACTCTGGTAAGTTTTTCCTGGTTAATAATACTCTGTGCATGATGTCAAGTATTATATTTGAGAGGTGCTCTCTGCACAACTCATGTTTAGTGACTTCTAAAATCTGACCTATATGCCTCTTCCCATGGAGGATTTTAATCTGTATCCTTTCATGGTAATAAACCATAATCATGAATATCATGACTTTTCTGAATTCTGTGCATCTTGTTAGCAAATTATTGAATCTGAGATGGTCCTGGGGGCCTTCAACTTGTTGTTGGTGTCAGAAGTGAGGAGTATCTTGTAGACACCTGAACTTTGCAACCTTCAAAGTAGAACCCCAGCATCGACTCACTTGGCTAGAACTCCCATGAAAAGCGATTAGCAATCTTCATCCTAGAACCTGGGGGCATTCTGTTTTTCCTCCTTTTCTGGTCAACCGGTCTCTTCTCAGCCACTGCACACTTAGAACAGTCTGACCTCCTAGTTTCCCTTTGGAGCCTTTCCTACCTCATTCCCAAACCAGATTAAACCCTCCCACTTTCTGTTTATCCTCTTTTAGAGATATCTCCCTTTTCTGTGTCATTACCTTCTCTTATCAGGCACATACCTCAGGCTCATACCTGCCCAAATGAGGTCCTCCTTCTGTCAATCAATTCCTGAATTATCAAAGCTTACCACGTCTTCTGAGCTGGCATTTCTATATCATATCAGTCTGCTGAAAATAAGTTCTAATATACAGACACAAGGAGATCCAGTTAAAAGAGCCCAAGAAATTCACTGTTTATTACAGAATGACAAGTAGAAGTCTTGATATAAATGCAGAAAAGCAGGAGGCCCTGGAATTCCACAGAAAGAAATAACATGAGAATTGGGAAGGACAGTTCTGCAGCTTTCATAAGACAAATCCATCAAACACAAGAGAGAAAATTAGATTTCCTATTCTGCTTTTTCAATAGTGATCCAATTAGTACTTGAGCTAAATACCATCTACAATAGTATCATGTTTCTTTAAATCCCAGATTAAATGTTGGGGAAGTACAATAAAAACACAGTAATTTGGATCAATTGGTAAAGAGCTCAATATGAGTTAATGAAAGTTAGAATTGCAGAATATGGTGGAAGAAACACAATAAAATTACTTCCAAATATTTACATACATTTTTAAAAAACAGGTCACCAAGTAGAAGTCTTATGGGTCGATTGTAATAAGTAGACAGTTTTCGTGTGCCAGTTCACATTATTTTAATCCAATCAGTGCTGCTCAAGTGCTTTAATAATGTGCAAAATAGTTCCCATTCTTAATCAGATCAAATATTTTCCTTCCAAGGCTTCTGAGATTGTGTTTAGCAAATTTGTATAAATAGTAATTCTCATCTCTCATGAAGGCAAATTTGAGGGAGGAGGAGGGATGGGAGGAAGGCCTATGTTAATAAAGAATTACTTGATTAGAATGAGTTGGCATATTGTAGATCTAGAAAATAGAGAGGGCTTGTTTTTCATGGATAAAAGTAGATTCCTACTAACAAATGTGTGGTCCAAGAAAGTACTATTAATACTTCGTTTCATTTATTTATGTATTCATTCACACATTCATGTGTTCAGCAAACATTTCTTTAAGACTTATTTCAGGCACCATGTTTGGTTTTGGTGATCAAAGATATGCAAAACACTATTTCTGCCCTCAAGACATTTGCAGTCCACTAGGACTCTTCAAATGACAACGATTCCGTGTGGCAAATAGTCTCCTGGTGGGTTCTCAGAGAACACAGAGTGAAGGACACTCCCCTTCTTCCTAAGTGTAGAGTTCAATATTTCCCAGCCTCCTCTGAGGTCACAAGTGGCCACATGACCCATTTCTCCCAATGGCATGTTGAGAGAAGTCATGTCTACCTCTGCTGGGTGTAGGCTTAGGAGATGGGCATACCTTCTGCCTGTTTTCCCCTTGTAACTGGGGCAGAATAGTCCAACGTTGACCATAGGTGAGGACAATGCCATTGGGTCTAGAGGATGATGGAGCAAAAACTTGACAACCTGGAAGAAATTGAGTCCCAGCCCACAAACCTGGCACTCTTGAATGGGCAGATGGAACAGAATTGCCCAAGAACCTGGCCCACTCACTTTAGAACTGTTACTTGAGGAGGAGGAGAAACAGCTACAATTTTAAAACCACTTTATGATGGGGTCTTTTTATTCATTTTTACTATGAAAATGTTCACACGTATAGAAAAGCTAAAAGAATTGTACAATAGACATTTATATATCCACAGCTTAAATGATACCATTAAAATTTTACTGTGCTTTCCTTTTTAAAATTATACACCTACCTATTTTTCCACCCATCTAGTCACTCATCAGTCCTTCTTAATTTTTGAACAAAACTCAAAGTATGTTGCAGACATCTCTACATTTCAACCTAAATACTTTGGCATGCAAATTATTAACTAGACTTTTTCTTCTGATGAAAAAACTAACAATGAAATGCATACATCTTCAGTGTGTAGTTGTTGAACTTTGACAAATATGACACCCATATAACCCAAACCACTGTCAAGATCAAGATCATTCAATTTCCCCAGAAGTTCCATTAGGATATTTCTGTTACAGCAGCTTAGCTTTACCTTAAATTGTATACAGAGTCATAATTTTAATAATCGTTAGAAGAGCTGAACATCTTTTATGCGTCAGGGATTACATAATGCATATTTTACTTAATTTTCACAATAAAGTCATGCTGTAGGTATGATTAGCTCTGTCATATTGATAAGAAAAATGAGGTTTAAGAAATTTTCCAGGTTCACTCAACTAGTAAGTGGCAGACATGAGCTCTGTGTCTAGATCCCACTGATTGTAACACTTTGCATCTTTCCACTACTGTCTTTGACTGACCCTGCTTGAGGGCTTTGGAGGGGAGCTTAGCTGCACAAAGGAAGAATATTTAAGCTACATCTTGAGCCTCATCCCTGGAAGACTGAGCTGAATTCACTTATCAGAAGGACAAAGCAGGGAAGGGCCTTCCATGCAGAAGAAACATCACATCCAAAGCAAAGAAGGATGAGATTATAGCATTTGGACAATTGCTGATGTCTCCGTCTGCTCAGAGCTTAGGGTAATAATGTAGGGGCAGCAGAAGATGAGAGTTAAAAACTGACCAAGATACTAATGCTTTGCTAAGTGGATTGGATTTGATCCTACAGGCAGTGAAGAGCCATCAAAAGGATTTAAGCAGGGAAGTGACGTAATTAGATTTGCATTTTACAATGCAACTTAGAATGCTGTTGATGCAGAAAATGGTATCAGAAAGAGACAGGGGCTAAGGAAACCAATGATGAAATAGGTGAAGTAGTCCTTCGGCCTGAGGATCCAAACAGAGCAGTTACTATGGAGACCATGAGCAGGAGCTGGAAGATAGGTCAGCTGGTGATTCCCGCTTCTAGGACAAGCTTCCATTTTTTTCTGTATGTGCTCTAATTAAGAAATCTTTAAAGGCCGGGCGCGGTGGCTCACGCCTGTAATCCCAGCACTTTGGGAGGCCAAGGCGGGCAGATCATGAGGTCAGGAGATCGAGACCAGCCTGGTCAATATGGTGAAACCCTGCCTCTACTAAAAATACAAAAATTAGGCAGGCATGGTGGTGTGCACCTGTAGTCCCAGCTACTCAGGAGGCTGAGGCAGGAGAATCATCTGAACCTGGGAGACAGAGGTTGCAGTGAACCAAGACTGTGCCACAGAACTCCAGCCTGGGTGACAGAGTAAGATTCTGTCTCAAAAAAAAGAAAAGAAAAGAAATCTTTTCCATTTATTGTGTGGTGGGGACTGCTATTGCCTCCCACAATATCTTTCACTCCCTTCTATAGTAATAAGAGTTTCATCTTGATCAATCCAGTCAAAAACTAAGTTATCTAGCCTCTCTTGAGGCTAAATATGACTAACTGTACGGCCAGGTTCAAGCCTACTGGGATGTGAACAGAAACTGTGTGTGCAACTTCTAGGATGTTCCTATAAAAGGAAAGGGGCGTGCGCTCCATTCCTTCCTCTTCCCTCTCTCCTGGGCTGGAATGTGGAGGTGGTGGAGAGCCACCTTTGATCATTTGTTCAAGGAGAAGCCTGTACAGATGGTAAAGCAACAAGATGATAAGAGCCTGGGTCCACACTGAGTTCACCTGTGACCCTGGGCCGCCTGCTAGGACTTTTTCAAAGGGAAGAAACCTTTATCTCATTTAAGCCATTGTATTATGGAAAAAATTTGTTATAGAAGTCCAATATGTGGCAACAAAATTCTTCAGAGTAGTAAAGGAGATGGAATCTCTCATGCAGGTTCTGACCTGGATGGCTCCCTAAGTGTAAGACATGGTAGGAGACTTTGTGGCAAGAATAGCTATCCTGGGAGTTAGATCGGGATTTGAACACCAGCATGCCATTGGCTAAATGGCCTCAAGCATATTATTTTACCTTTCTGGACCTGTGAGTTTTTTTCTTGTTGCTGTTTCTTTGTGTCCTTCTATAGAATGGGGAAAATGGTGGTGCTACTATAAAGAGTTGAGATGGTATTTGTAAAAGTCTGCACCTTAGTCCCTGGCACATGGTGGGCCTCTATCATGGCAGGCATTGTCATTATGAATAACTCTGGGTGAAGTTGGCAGGGGCAGCTAGCTCACCAGGAAGGGGCATCCCAGGAACTTGAGCATACAAATGCACTTCTCTCTCAATCCGCACCATATTTGCTTTTTTTTTTCAGATAGTCTCACTCTGTCACCAGGCTAGAGCGCAGTGGCGCGATCACTGCAACCTCCGCCTCCCGGGTTCAAGCGATTCTCCTGCCTCAGCCCCCCAAGTAGCTGGGCCTACAGGTGTGTGCCACCATGCCCAACTTATTGTTGTATTTTTAGTAAATATGGGGTTTTATGATGTTGGCCAGGATGGTCTTGATCTCTTGACCTCGTAGTCCACCTGCCTTGGCCTCCCAAAGCACTGGGATTATAGGTGTGAGCCACCGCACCCGGCCTCAATGCTTTTATTTCTTTTTGCCATCTCCATAAGAGAGTAGGATTTGTATTCCTCTCTTATGAGTCTTACCTTTTAATTGCAGTCTTGTTGCTAGCAAGATAGGCAATCTTGGACAAGATTGATTAGGTTTGTGATCATCTGAACATTCAGGGGTTCTGCGAGACCAACAGCCCTGGTTTGGAGTTGAGTTTACAGGGTAACCTCAGTTTCCAAACTGAAGAACGAGACTTAGCTGCTTCCTCAGTCAGGTTTATTGCACATGTCGAGAAGCAACTGACTCCATACCAGCTTCTTTTCACCCTTGTAAGGGCCATGGTTCAAACTGATGGGACTGTCCTTATCAGTCCTGCAACCCTAACTAATCAGGGGAAACTTCTTGACTCATAAGCTACAAGGAAGAAAAAGGGAAACAAAGTTTTCCAGGAGGCCAATGGGTGAATGTCTTTTCCTTCTGGGAAGCGTTTGCTCTGAATTCCTGCTCTAGAAAGAATCACCTTGTTAAGTAAGAGTTCTTCCTCTCTTTAACTTTCTGTATACAGACCTTAGACCAGTGAATCTCATGCTCACAGTAGATCAGAGTCACCCGGAAAGCTTTTAGAAAACTCAGATCCCTGCACTCTATTGGCCAAGAAATTGAGACATGATTGATCTGTGGAGGGGCTCAGGAAATGGTATTTTGAGAGAAGGACTCAAGCTAGTTTTTATAGAGAGTATTTTAGATAGAGTGCATGGGCTTGATCCTTGGTTAACACTTTTTATGGTGATTGGCACTCAAACAACATTTCTGATGGAGAGAATGGGACTCCCATGTCTTGCCCTGGCATCTGGAAAGCTCAGAGCTCCTGCTCCTCGAGTGCTGCTGCTGCACCTCCACCTGCACCTCCACTTCACTTGTGTGGAGGATTCTCAACCTATTTTAGAAGCAGAGGCTTATTAATGTGAAGGCCACTGAATAGCCTTGAAGTAGAGTTTCCATCCAGATGAACGTCTAAATATTTTCAATCTGAGATTATTTTCCTGACTACAAGAAGAAGGAAGACATAATTTTCATGGTTGACTTGAGAGAGGCAGACTGCCTGCCCCACCCTCTCCTCTCCTTCCAAACTGATCTTTCTTTTTGGTGTCATTTGGCTCTTGGTGGGAGGAGCAAGGAGGAAACTCTTTCCCAGGCAAGAATATAAGCACCCCATCTCTTGCAAGGAGCAAGTGCATTTTGGAAGAAGAGCCCTCTGTCCCCTCCAGGGAAGACTGTGGGAATGCGAGCCCCTATTTTTTTTTAATTCCTGTGGTCGTTGATTTATTCTCCAATTCTAGTAGACAACCAAGGACTCTGGAATTGGTCACAAAAGCAACTGTGGGAGAGGAGATGAGAGCTTTTGTGTAGTGAGGTAGAAGTGGAAGAGGCCAGAAGGAAGGGAGTTGAAGAGATTCCAACCACATGGCCACTCCAAAGCTGCAAGGGCACCGTCCTAGTGTCCACTAGCCACTCTGCAGCAAAGGGCATGGTCAGCCGACTGTTCCAGCTGCATGGGATGCGAACGGTCCATCACCCGCCCATGCCCTCGCTCTGGGCCCACACTCTTCTGTCACCTCCCTGCAAGTGGGTTCTTCACTGAGCACCCTTCTTGTGACTACCTAACCCCCAAGAGGGGAGGCAATGCCTGACCAGGATCTCCCAGCTCCATGATAGGGTCACCTTCTTCAAAGCCCCCAGCTCTCATTCCAAGAAAACTGTAAAATTGAAGACAGTCAGAATACCTGGTATCTGGGTTCCCTAGGGCTGCCGTGGCGAAGGTACCACAACCTGGGGGGCTTAGACCAACAGAAGTCTACTGCCTCCTGGTTCTGGAGGCTAAAAGGCCAAAATCAAGTTGTCAGGAGGGCCATGGGCTCTCTGAAACCTGTAGGGGAAGCCTCCTTCCCTGCCTCTTCCAGCTTTTGGTAGCTCCAGACATTGTTTGGCTTGTGGCAGCCTCACCCTAATCTCTGTCTCCACCTCACATGGCTTTCTCCCTGCATGTCTGTGTCTTTTAAAAAGAAAAACAGTCATATTGGATGAGGAGCCCACTCTGCTCCAGGATGATCTCACCTTAACTTATTACATTTGCAGTGACCCAATTTCCAAATAAGGTCACATTCTAAGATACTGAGGGTTAGGCTTCAAATATCATTTTTTTGGCAGGGAGGATATAGTAGTCTGTTTTCAAGCTGCTGATAAAGATGTACTTGAGGCTGGGCAATTTATAAAAGAAAGAGGTTTAATGGACTTACGGTTCCACATGGCTGGGGAAGCCTCACAATCATGGTGGAAGGCAAGGAGGAGCAAGCAATGTCTTACATGGATAGCAACAGGCAAAGAGAGAGAGCTTGTGCAGGGAAACTACCCCTTATAAAGCCATCAGATGTCATGAGACTTATTCACTATCACAAGAACAGCACGGGAAAGATCTGCCCCATGATTCAATTACCTCCCACCAGGTCCCTCCCACAACATGTGAGAATTCAAGACGAGATTTGGGTGGGAACACAGCCAAACCATGTCAGAGGGAGGCACAATTTAACCCAGAACACTTGGGATCATGAGGAGTATGAACTGGAAATGCCTGAGCCCCCTAAACTGGACTAAGGAGACAATCCCTCCCTCTCTCCTACCTTTCCTCCTCTCTCTCCCTTCTTTCCCTCTCTCTCTTCCTCTGCTCCCTCCCTCCCTCCTTTTCTTCCTGCCTTCCCTCCCTCCCTTCCTTCCTTCCCTTACCCCTTCCTCTTATCCTTTCCCTTCTTTCTTTCCCTCCCTCTCCCCTGTCCCCTCTCTTTCTTCTTTCCATTACTCCTGCCCCCATGTCCTCTTCCCCTCCATCTGTCCATCTCCTTAGGAGGCCCCCAGTGAGGTGAATAGATGAGGAATGTCAGGCTGCCCAGGATGGCACCAGCCAGCTGGCTGCTTGCAAGTGGCTCTATGGGCCCTAGGGAAGGGAGGAGGCCAACCTCCTCCATCTGAATGCCCTTCTGCTTTACAAGCCTTGTCTATGCTGCCATTTTTAGCAGCAGCTTAACTTGCAGGGACACTGCCCTGGTCCTCAGCTGCCATCCCAGACCTGCAGGCGATGACTTGGCACTCCTTCCCTGCTGTCATGGGACACTCACCACCCGCTGATAGCCAGCCTGCTTTTTTGACATTGTGAGGCATCTGCCTGGACAGCCGAGGACAATGCTGCAGTTTCCGTGGAAACCTGAGTGCCGGTAAGGACTCTAGTGGGGACTCTACCCCACCATTGCGCAGGCTCTGGGAGAGCTGTCAAGAGGCTAGGAATGGTGGTCAACCACCTGAGTGAGGTCTCTCTGATCTGTGACCCAAGGGATGTCACTCACTCTGCAGCAAGGGGCCCTCTCTGGGCCTCAGCTTGCTTCTCCAGTGAGAAATTGCCAAGCCTGGCCACCTGCCTGAAATGAGGGCAAGAGGAGACAGAAACAGCACAAACACAAACTAACATTTAAAGGGATTACCTTGTCAGTTGCATGGGACTCTCTTTTGCTGTCCATGGAGATAGCTATAGGAAGAGGGATGGAAAGACGGAGGAGGGGGTGGGACCTGATTCCTTGATGTAGAGAGAGATACAAGAAGAAGCAGAAGGCTTGGTTTTGATAAGAAGCATTTTAGATTTGGCCATCCCAGGGGCTCAGATGATGCAGTAGTGGAGGGAGCCAATCTCGGACTCCCTCTTCTCCTCAATTCTTCCCTGGGTCATGGTGCAGCTTGGGACCTCTGAAGGCTTTGGCTGCTCTCTGTGGAAGACTTTGGGAGAGCCAAAGTCTATGTCAGCACATGGCCTATGGGCAGATTCACAAAGGGCATCTCCCATCTTGCTCTGCTGTACGAATGAATGGTTATGAAGCCTTCACAGGTACCACAGAGAGGCCCCAGGGCTGAAGACCATGCACATACTCTTTTAGCTTTGAAAAACACTCACAAAGGCAGTTATTAGTTATAGCACCTTGTTTAGGGACTTTATAAGACACAATTTTTGTTTATCAATTTGTAGGAACATAGATCATTTACTGTTGCTAACTGTGGTTCTCCTGTGAGAACCTCTCTCTCTCATGCTTCCTTCTTCCTGGTAGTTATAGAACCACTCAGACTACATTTCCCAGCTCCCCCAGCACTTAGCCATGGTCATGTGACTACATTCTAGCAAATGGGATGCTATGGAAGTAATGTGTGTAAAGCTGCCAGGGAAGCTGCTTGCCCTCCACATCTTTCACCAAAGCTGGAAGGTGAACTTGGGGTAATGAACCAGTCCTAATAAGGCTGTAACCAAAGGGAACAGTGGAACAGTGAAATGAAAGGAAGTTGGATCCCTGTATGATCTGCCAGATCAGAGCAGCTGCCCTCCATCCTCTCTCCCGAAACTGCCCTGTTCAGCTCAAACTTTAAAGGAGAGAAAAATGAACACTCCATCTTATTTAAGTCACTCTTATTTTTATCTCTGCTAAAGCAACTGAACCAACATATACAAACTGGATCGATAAGTAATTTGCGCTGTGACTTTGCTTATTATCATGCACGTATATTGGTCTCCAAAAAACATGAGTGTTAAATCTTGTCAAAAGTTTGCTCACATGTTACCTGTTTTTTCCTGCCAACCAACACCACACACCACTTTCTCATAAAGGGCTTCTTAGATCCAGGAAGCTAACCCAGAACCCTTTAAAAATGATCATATTCTCAAACAGCTAATAGAAAGGTCAATTCAGAGTGATTTACCTTCAGAGACGGACCCTCAGAGAGAACCCTGTATTGGAGAGTTGTAAGAAGTCCTGTGGGCTCTATGACCTCGTATCTCAGATTTTTAGGACAATTCTAATTTAAACTATTCTGGCCCAGTTCCCACAAACGTATTTGTAAGTGTGCTTGCTATGGTTTTTGTTGAGAAATGTGGTCGCAGTCCCTACAGGCCCCTCAGCTGATTGTCATCCCTTCTGGTCTTCCTCTGGTCTTCCTCCTGCCAACTCAGGAAGGTCTAAACTCAGGGGACAGAGGACCGCTCCCTTTGAGCTGCTCCCTCTGAGCTGCTCCCTCCGGCCCCCTCTCTGACGGACTTTTTCTATTCTAGGACTGAACTGTACTGCACTCATTTGTAGAGAAGCTTTTTTTTTTTTTTCTTCCTTTTTGGAGAAGTTAAGCTTCTTTAGAGATTAAAGTTGGTTTCCTCTAGCTTCCTCACAAACTCACAGTGTTAAAACTAGGTCATAGAGACATAGTTGTTCCATTTTCTAACCAGACAATAGCTTCAGGCAGTGCCAGAGTTCTCTTCCTCTCTGCCCGCTTTCTGGAGCCCCAGGAAGCCACTGAGCAAATCCCTCCTGCTGGGAGTGGACAGACCTCCTTTGCACCTGCCCTCCTCCCTGGGCCAAGGGCACTTGCCCTTGTCACCAGCTTAAACTGTCCCCTTTTCCTTTGTCTCTAATTTATGCTACTGGCCTCCAGGGGGCTCCCCTCTGCTCCTGCTTCCCTCTCCTTCCCTCCTCCCTCTAGGATGCATTCTAATCAAGGGCAAGGACATTTTTTGGGGTCATGGTGCTAGGGGTGGAATTTTTGTTGGTCCACAAGGGCTTCATGCGTTGAGACTGTCATAGATGGTATCATCATTCAAAAATATTTCCTGGCCTTTCCTGAAGGAGAGGATAGTTCTCTATCCCCCGCCCCCCACTGACATCAGATTTGACACTGTGACTTGCTCTTGCCAAGAAATGCAAGCAAAAGTGATGTGACATGTGTCACTTCCAGGCAAAAGCTTTAAGAGCCAGTGTGTGGTTTGCTGTGTGTCTTTTCTGTCTTCCACAAGATGGACAACGGTTCAAAAAGGGGCTGCTTCATCAGCCTGGATCCCAAAGAAGATAACATGAAGCGGGGACATACTTGACCCATGACAGATGGGCAGCTTGAGCAAGAAATAAACCTCTCTGACTGTCAGTCATTGCAGGTTGGGTATGTTGTTATTGTAGCATAATCTAACCTGTCCTGACTATTTTAGAACATACATAGAAATGATCTCAGACTCTTTTTCTATGAAGCTCTGGTGAGTTGGGCTTGGGGTAGGCATGCAAGGAGACTGCTGCATCTTGAGAATATAGTGTGGATGGATTAGTCCACCTCTGCTCTAGGCCTTAGAAAGAACCCCACCACTCCCCACCCCCTACTCCACTCTCTTTTCTGGCCCTGGAATGACCTTAATGTTATCTGTTTCCATATATGCCTGTGTATTAGTCTGTTTTCACACTGCCGATAAAGACATACCCGAGACTGGGTAATTTATAAGGAAAAAGAGGTTTAATGGACTCACAGTTTCACGTGGTTGGGGAGGCCTCACAATCATGGCGGAAGGCAAAAGGCACGTCTTCCATGGCAGCAGACAAGAGAGAATGAGAATCAAGCAAAAGGGGAAACTCCTTACAAAACCATCAGATCTTGTGTGATTTATTCACTACCATGAGAACAGTGTGAGGGAAAACATCCCCAGGATTCAATTATCTCCACCTAGTAGCTCCCACAACACATCAGAATTGTGGGAGCTACAATTCAAGATGAGATTTGGTTGGGGACACAGCCAAACCATATCAGCCTATTTTTATCTCTGTTCCACCTTAAGAAAGGATGCAGTCTCTCTTCCCAGGCACCAGAAAGAGGCCATTGCACTAGAAGAGCTGATGATAAATATTGATTTTACTGAAGATCTCACAGGAAAGATAGAGAGAAGGTTCATATCATATCCTCAATGCCAACTGCCTAGGCATGTCTTTAGCAGTTCTCCATTGGCTTTCTGGAGCCAAAATACTTAGGTTCACATCTCAGCTTTACCACTTAATGTGTGATCCTGAGCAAGTGAATTAAATTCTATGTCTGAGTTTTCTTTTCTGCAAATTGGAGACAATGACGCTTCCTGTCTACTAGAGTTGTTATTCTTAGTCTCTGACAAGCATGAAAGTTAGACTCAGACTAACCTCTTCTTGGTAACTTTATTCTTTACCTGTCTTCTCTGCACGACCAGAGATACCTCTGTAAAATGAGGCTGAGCAGGAATATCAAGCCTGACACACAGCAAATGCACAGCAAATGTTAGTCATCATCATCATCGTTATTTCAGCTATAAACAATCTTCATCAGATATGCTTGCTTTTCTAAGTCCCTTCCTGCCCATTACGCTATTGGTAGCTGTGACTTTCTTTTTTTTTCTTTGTTTTTTTTTTTTTTTTTTGAGATGGAGTCTCACTCTGTCCTCCAAGCTGGAGTGCAGTGGTGTGATCTCGGCTCACTGCAACCTCTGCCTCCAGGGTTCAAGCAATTCTCCTGCCTCAGTCTCCCGAGTAGCTGGGACCATAAGTGCATGCCACCATGCCAGGCTAATTTTTGTATTGTTAGTAGAGATGGGGTGTCACCATATTGGCCAGGCTGGTTTCGAACTCCTGACCTCATGATATGCCTGCCTCAGCCTCCCAAAGTGTGGGATTATAGGCATGAGCCACTACGCCTGGCCTGTGCCTTGCCTTTCATTTGATCTTCTCCTGTGTTGTGTCCAGCCTCATGGGCTCCTGTCCCTCGCCTTCTGAATTGAAGCTTCCCCAACACACTTGAGTCCCTTGTGTATTTGGGATCTGGCCTTTGTGCCCTCCTCTTTCTCTTCCCTCCTACACTCCACACCGCCACCCCTACCACAAGCACACATATCTCTGGCTCTTCACCATCCTACTTTGGAGACATCACTTGCAGAAAATAGCCTGTAACCTACTGTGAAGTTCCCTCCCTGGGGAAAAGAGGCCATCTTGAGAACTTATATCCTACAGCCCCCAGCCTCCCATGCTGGGACCTTCTCACCTCTTCTGTCCTGGCAAGCAGCCAAGTGTGGCTCAGAGGCTGAGCAGAGGGAAAGATGTTGGCCCTTTGCTCCTCAGCATCGGTGGGCTTAAGTCTGGTCCACAATCCAGACCTAGAGTGTTTGCATTTGAAGGCTTATTTCCACTCGAGTGAAACTCTAGTTCAAGGCCTTCCAGGCCAATGAAAACTTCCAGCCAACTGAGACCAAGCAAATGTGGCTGTATCCACATATTCAGAGCCAGGCCTTGGGCAGGGCAGGTGACAAGGAGCATGTCATTTGGGGGAACCTAGCACTGAGTGAAATCATCACAGTTAATTCTTTACTAGCTGTGTCACAATTTTGGCTCATTTTAATCTTGGTATTCAATGAAGACCCTGAGGTCTTCCTCCTGGGTCCCCTGCATTCTGATGAAATTGCCTTTAGTGTCCCAGGAGGCTGTGTGGTTCAGAGCATGGGTGTGGAGTCAAGAGATGTCCATTCAACTCCAGGTTTCACCCTAAAAAGCAGTGTGAGGTGGAACAAGTTATTCTGAGGCTCAATTTTTTCATCTATAAAATGATCATTATTACCATCATCATCATCATCATCATCATCATCATTATCAATCACCCTGCCCCCTGCCTCACAGCCTTATTAAGGTCCAACAGGATAAGGTTTGTAAAGTGTTTGGCCCAGGGCCTGGGACCTGTTGTTCCTGCTTCTGCTGTTGTTATTTTACTATTATTGTTTCAGGTCACCTGGCTCTCCAGGGCCTCTTTGTAACTCTTACAAAATGATCTCTGACACTATGAGCCTGTTTTTATTTGGAATCTTAGGGAAAAAAGCATTTGTGAGGTCCAGGATTTAATCTTGTTTGTCCTCGGGGCATGTGGCTATTAATGAGGGTTGTTTACGGAAGGCCTGCCCATCCTGCTGAGCTCACGTGCAGTGCCTTGAGTGATCCTCACAGTGGCCCTGTGAGGTCAGCATTATTATTTCCATTTCATGAATGAAGAAGAGGCCCGGGGAGGTTGAGGCACTTGCTCAAGTTCACACATCCAGAAAGGAGCCGGATTGGAGTAGGAACCTGCGTCTGATTCATTTTGCAAAAACTTTTCTAGCACTTTCTATGCTCCTAGCACTGTTTCAAGTACTTTTTAAATAAGCATTAATTGATGTCATCCTCTTAACAACCCTATGAGGTAGGTACCATGACTGCCCCCCTTGTGTAGATGAGGAAACTAAGGCACAAAGAGGTTAAGCCACTTGCTCAAATTCACACAGGTTTGCATGGCAGTGACAAATTCACTTTGGCAGCTTGACCCCAGCTGCCTCTCAAGGGTGTTCTTTCCAATACACGTCACTGTCTCTCACAGGGGTCCTGCTTTTTCAGTGGGTACATAGGCTGCCTTCCTGGTACAGACATAGCCCCCTTCCCTGGTCCCCTTCAAGCCTCTTAAAAGGGAAGCCACTGCTCTGTATTCATCCCTCCATGACTGCAGCCTGCCTCTTCCGCTTCCTCCTCAGAAGCCAGTGGGTTTGTTCTGCAAATTGCTAGAGTCAGAGGAGGCCAGGCATTGTTTAGGCTGCTGGTGGTGACAGCCAATGCCAACTACTGGACCAGAGCCAGACCTGCCCCCGTGCCAAACCCACCACAGGGAGGCCCTCTGTACCTCCTCCTGGGAGGTCTCCCTAGGGCATCACCGGAGAGCATGCAAAACAAAAGCCACACAACCAAACCATTTTTCCAAGGAGGGCCTGCTTGCCCAGGATGGTAAAATCCAACTCCCATCGCCTGTATTCCGGTAGATGCATTCGGTGTGTCCCTTGGCAAAATAACATGGTCATTGCTATAGGAGATTGCCCGCTGCCTTCCCCAGTGGATGCTCTATCCTTCACCTGTGCTCATGGGCATTCGTGGAGGGATCCTCTTCCATGGCCAGCCAACAGCCCCACTTCTGCACCCTGGCTCGTACCATCCAGAGTCTGCACCCTGGACTGACTTAGACTAGGAAAAGACTTTAATCAACTGGTTCCATCTCTCCAGCCCACACCAGATATCTGGGGAATCCTAAAAACACCATCTCTGCCTGAAGAAATTCCCCTAGCATCTGCTAAAGCAGGCTAGCAAAGAGGGAAGGGGGCTCACTCCGTCTTTTAACAAATTGACCTATTAGGAAGTGTCCTCACATCCTGAGTCAAATCTACTCTCTTAAAATTTTCTCCCATTCTCTTCGTGCATGTTCTGGAGTAACAAGATCAAGACTGTTTCCTCCCCTACATGACAGCCCTTTAATATTTAAAAGCAGCTGTTCTTTTTTTTTTTTTTTTTCAGTCTCCAATTCCCTAGGCTAAATATATCCAGTTCTTCCATCTGTTATTCCAACAGGATGGTTCAGAATTCCTTACCATTTGGGCTGTCCTAATGGGAGAATGCTCAAGATTGCCAATATCCCCTTTAAAATGAGGCCCCAGGAACTGAACCCACTGTCAGAGCTGACTGTCATCTGGATTCCCTGGGCGTGAGCTGCATTTATTTTCCTTAGGAGCCAGGTTGCCCTGTTGGCTCACTCCAATCTGCTCTTCTCACATAAGCTGCTGCTGGTTATGTTTCTCCCACATTCTAAACTTGAACAAGAGAGTTTTTAGATCTAAATGCAGGCTTTTATATTGATTACTATTTAAAATCCTTTTAATCCCTTTTAAAGGAAATTCTAGTCAAATTCAACATGTTCCCATATCAACGTTATTTTACCTTTCCATTTCATATTATCTTCAAATCTAAAAAAAAAATTTCCCTTCACACATTTGTCCAAGAAAAATGCTGAAAAATTCTGCCAGAGCATCTGGGTTATTCACGAAAGAGAATCCTCCAGAAGAAGGTCAATTGAAGAGATGGCCTGCCATGCTAATCATAAACAAATTCTAAGCAGATGGCTTGGAAATTCGTTAGAAAATGGATGATGTGATCACCATCCGTCAACCAGCTGGTTAACTCAACCAGCTATTAATACTCTGGGTAACATTCCATCTCACCCACAAACATATCATGGTAGACTTTGTCAAATGCTTCATGGAAATCAAATTATGTAAAGGATAAGTCTCCTGACTTTAAAAACTAATACCCTTGGCTGGGTGCGGTGGCTCATGCCTGTAATCCCTGCATTTTGGGAGGCTGAGGTGAGCGAATCGCTTCAGGTCAGGAGTTTGAGACAATCCTGGCCAACATGGTGAAACCCCATTTCTACTAAAAATACAAAAATTATCCAGGTGTGGTGGCGGCGTGCCTGTAGTCCCAGCTACTCGGGAGGCTGAGGCAGGAGAATTGCTTGAACCCGAGAGGCAGAGGTTGCAGTAAGCCAAGATCACACCATTGGACTCCAGCCTGGGTGACAGAGTGAGTCTCTGTCCCCCCACAAAAAAAAAAAAAAAATAAAATAAATCAAAAACAAAACTAATACCCTTAAAAAACAATAACAACAAATGATGTTGGTTTGTTTTTTAAGAACACGTGCTGATTCCTAGTGATCACTCGTCCACAAACCATCCGTTTCCTACTCAAATCCAGTGGGAGTATGTTATCCCCTGGCCCCATTGATTGAGTCAGAGATAGGCATGATTCAAGCCAGAAGAATCAGAGTCAATCCAGAAACTTGTACTGGAACTATCTGGAAAGAATCTTCTTTCCACTGAAATTGCTAAGCTTGGAGGATATAAGCCTGGGAGTGTCAAGAGCCATCACATGAGATGGTTGAGACGGAAGTCAATAGAGAAACTAGCAAAGAAACTGGCTGGGTTGCTACTAAGTCCTCATGGTGATATCTGACACCTGATCTAACTGTGCCTGAAAATGGAACTCCCATTTGGATTTTTCAGTTGCAGGAGCCAATAATTTTTGCCAAGCCTCCATCTTTTTGAAATTTGCGTCTAGGCCATTTTTTCGACCCCTGCCCCAAATATATGCATAACTGTCCCTCTAAGCACAGCTTCCACAAGCTCCAATATGTCACGACTTCATTAATTTTCAGTTCAATATATTTTCTTATATCCATTGGGATTTCTTATTAGACCCATGGATTATTTAGAAGTGTGTTGCTTAATTTCCAAGCATTTAGGTCTTTTCTAGATATCTTTTGTTATTATTTCCAGGGCTCACCAGTCTGTAAATATATGCACAGGATCTCATTTCCCTTGAGGTCTTCCTCAGTGAAGATTCTGCACACTCAACATGGGTATCTTCCTTATGACTCCTCATGTGTTCATCTCCTCAGTGCCACCTTGATCCCACCACATCCTGCATAGATTTTCAGTGTAGTGTGGTATTTGCTATCTCCCATGGAAGCAAGGCCTCTGGAGCCCTCTAAATGTAAAGCTGCACCTCATTTAATAATGGAGGGAGAAGAATGTCCTTAGTAGACATACTTAGTTTGTCCATCCAGCAGCTCTTCCTTGGAGGAACTATGCTACCTCTCTTCCATATAGTTCTAGTGGGGTTGTCAATCACTGTAAAGCCCCTCCCCCACCACATGCAGAAATGGGCATGTGACTCAAAATGGCCAATCAGAGTTTTCCTTAGGAATTTTCTATACAGTTATCAAACAAGACTGTCTTTTTCAACTGCAAGGTTATGTGTGGAGGTTTTCTAGGGGCTATCGTCACAGCCCCATCAGAAAGGTCTGCAGAAGAAATAAAGTCAAATTGAGATAAGCAAAACTGAGAAACACGATGATAGATAGAAAAGAAACCTGCTAACATTGTCTGAGCCTTCCATCCATTGGAAACTTGAACCTCTCCTGTGCTTTCCGTTTTCATGAACCTGCAAATTTCCCTTTGGCTTATTTTAACTTGGGCAGTGGTCTGTCACATAAATCCAATAGAGCCCTATATTGCTTGAAAGGGTTGAATGGTGGCCCCCAAAATGTATGTCTATGTCCTAATCCCCAAAACCTCTGAATGTGTCCTTATTTGGAAAAAGGTATTTGCAGATGGAATTAAGTTAAGCATCTGGAGATGAGATCATCCTGAATTACCTGAGTTGACCGTAAGTCCAATGGCAAGTATCCTTATAAAAGACACACAGGAGAGAGAGGAGAAGACAGCCGGGTGAAGATGGAGGCAGAGACTGGAGTTATGCAGCCACAAGCCTAGGAACACTGGCATCCATCAAGTTGGCAGGGGCAAAGAACATTATCTCCCTTAGAGCCCCCTGAGGGAGTGCAGCCCTGCCAACACCTTGACTTCAGGCCTCCGGAACTATGAGAGAACAAATTTCTGTTGTTGAAGCCCCCAAGTTTCTGGGAATTTGTCAGCAGCCTCAGGAAACTAACACATTATTCCACTTTTGTATCAGCTGAGGGGAGGGTTATTTGGCCCTGATGTCTTCTAAGGCAGACTGGTTCCTGTCTGTGGCCTGTTATGAACCAGGGCTGCACAGCAGGAAGTCAGTGGCGGGCGAGCAAGTGAAGCTTCATCTGTATTACAACTGCTCTCCATCACTCACATTACTGCCTGAGCTCCGCTTCCTATCAGACCAGCAGCGGCATTAGATTCTCATAGGAGCACGAACCCCATTGTGGACCATGCATGCGAGCGATCTGGGTTGCACACTCCTTATGAGAATCTAATGCCTGATGATCTGTCACTTGTCTCCTGTCACCCCCAGATGAAACCCTAGTTGCAGGTAAACAAGCTCAAGCTCCCATTGATTCTACATTATGGTGAGCTGTGTAACTGTTGCATTATATATTACAGTGTACTAATATTAGAAATAAAGTGCACAATAAATGTAATGCACTTGAATCATCCTGAAATCATTCGCCCCCAACCCCTGGTCCATGGAAAAATTGTCTTCCATGAAACCAGTCCCTGGTGCCAAAAAGGTTGAGGACTGCTGTTCTAAGGCTTACAGATAATAAAGACGGAGACGGGACGGACATACCATGCTATATTCCAGATTCCCTATCCGCTCTGACAAGCAAAGTTTCCTAGCTGGCTTGGTCTGGGCATGCCTACCACACTCTTCACTCAGAATGAGTTATCTCCCAGGAGATATCACAATCCCCTTACAAATGGACTCCTGATGAGTCCATCACCGGTAACACACACACACTTTGCCATAGGGCAATGTTAATACCTCAGACATTAGAGTCAGCGAGACCAAAATTCAAATTCTATATCTGCTAATTCCTGTGAGACCATGGAGACAAATTGGTTTACATTTCCAGGTCCCAACTTTCTCAGCTTGCAAATTAGGGATCTCTAGCTCACAGGGTATTATAAATGTTAGGTAATCCACACAAAGCACAGAGCAGCCCATGGTCCATCTTCTCAGCAAATGCAAGCTAGGGTATGTTGCTAGATATTTTTAAAACCTGGCTTTGGACTTTTTTCAGATATTGAGCAGCAATATGTTCAGGAAAGGTGTACGAAGCTTCATTGGGGTGAGTCATGATTTGCAAAGGATGGTTTAGGATTGGGCATAGGATCTAGTTTGGGCCAATGAGATGAGAGGGGAAATTTTTGCTGGGCTTTTCCGGGGAAACATGATTTTAGAAAATTAGACACACAAAGAGACACTCACTCAGACTTCGTGCTTTTGGACACTGTGCTGTGAAGATACAGTGCATAGAGTGCTGGCAGCCATCTTGTGACCATGAGGCAAAAGCCCAGAAAATTTTAGTGAGTAGTCATAGAGCTTTGATATCGATAAGCTGCTAAATTCACCAATTCTGCAAACCCAGGCCTCCAGAACTCTTAATGTGTGAGGTCATAAACTTTACATGTCTATGTCACTTTTGCAGCTGATAGCCTCCTGAAATGTTCCTAAAGGACTTTGTGTGTTGTGTAGTTGTTTTTGTTGGTGATGCAGTGTTTTTAGGCTCAGCGAGTGTATTAGTCTGTTCTCACGCTGCTAATAAAGACATCCTGGAGATTGGGTAATTTATAAAGAAAAAGAGGTTTAATGGACTCACAGTTGCATGTGGCTGGGAGGCCTCACAATCATGGTGGAAGGTGAAAGGTACATCTTATATGATAGCAGGCAAGACAGAATGAGAGCCAAGCAAAAAGGGTTTCCCCTTATAAAACCATCAGATCTTGTGAGACTTATTCCCTACCATGAGAACAGTAGGGGGAAACCATCCTAATCATTCAATTATCTCCCACTGGGTCCCTCCCACAACACGTGGAAATTGTAGGAGCTACAATTCAAGATGAGATTTGGGTGGGGACACAGCCAAACCATATCAGTAAGCAACACCTTCAAGTGGTTTCATGACACCTATTACCATTTATGATTCTCTCCTCAGTGTCACACCAAATAAAGCTTCATCCTCAGGGTTCTGCCTTCTATTGCAACAGTCTCACATCACTTGGGGAAAAACACCCCTTTTTAACCAAATTTATTTGCCCCCCAAATCTCAACACATGGGTGATCAATTTCTGCCTTGGAAATGTTTTCCACATTAAAATTCAAGCACAACATTTGCTTCATCTGGGGACAGAGTGAGCAGGAGAACAACTTTGAAAACTATGAACCATGTGAGACACAGGGGCTTGGCTGTCTGGATCCTGAATCCTGTTCAGCTCTGACAGTGAGCTTTATTTCATTTCTTTTCACTCTCTCCTACATTAGTTCTCTTGAACATCAGCCAGGTTCTTCCTTCCTCCTCTCGAGAACAGGCAGGTCTCCCTGAAAGAGCTCAAGATCCAGGCTGCGGGGTGACTAATGGTCACTAATTTAAAGAGGGGAACCCTCTTGCTCTTTGGTGCATAAATTCTCTCTACTCTGCCTAATGCAATCACTAAGAAGTCCCTCTCTGCCTTCTAGGAAAACACAAGGAATATGTTCTACTAGAGTAATAGTTAACCCTTAACAGCCACATAGAATATTAAGAGGGTTTAAACTAAAGGATGCTACGGCACAAGTGCCAGCTTTTCAGAGAGCCCTTCTCTTGACCACATAATTACAAAAAGAACCCTGGTCGTTCTCTGGTTCCTTACCTGACCCTTTTCTGAAGTCACATTTCCTGAAGTATAATTTATTACAGTAACATTCACCCTTTAGGTGTACAGTTCTCTCTTGGTGAGGGGCAGCTGTGCAGCCCCCACTGCAATCCACCTGGAGAATTTCCTGTCCACCAAAATGTTCCCTTGCACCCCTTGGCAGAGAATCCCCTCCTCCTTTCTAACTCCTTAAAAACCACAGATCTGATCTCTACCCCTCTGCTATTGCCTTTGGTGGATGTCACATAGAAGGAATCACATGGTATGTAGCCTTTGTGAATTGCTTCTTTCACTTAGCACAATGCTTTTGAGATTCATCTGTGTTGTGTGTATCCACGGTTCATTCCATTTAGTGCTGGGTAGTATTCTTTTATATGGTGATACCATAGAGTGTTTAACTATTTATGTATTGAAAGGCATTTTACTGGTTTCCAGTTTTGGTTTTGTTTCCAAATGATTGTTCCAAGCTGCTATGAAGAATCACGTATAGGTTTTTGTGCTCATACGCTTTTATTTCTTTGGGAGAAATGCCCAAGAGTGCAACTGCCAAGTCATAGGGTAAATGTTTGTTTGTTTTTTTCCTAAAAACTGTCAAACTATATTCTAACTGGCTATTTTATGTTAATTTAAATAAGGGCCAATTTATTAATAATTTATTTTATGGTTCAAGCTTTTGATGTCATGTTCAAGAACTCTACCTAAGCCCAGGTCACAGACATCTTCTCCCACATTTTCTTCTAAAAGTTTTAGGCTGGGCTTGGTGGCTCATGCCTGTAATCCTAGCACTTTGGGAGGCCGAGGCGAGCAGATCACCTGAGGTCAGGAGTTCGAGACCAGCCTGGCCAAAGTGGTGAAACCCGTCTCTACTAAAAATTCAAAAAAATTAGCCTGGTGTGGTGGCACACACCTGTACTCTCAGCTACTCAGGAGGCTAAGGCAGAAGAATCGCTTGAAGCGGGTCCCTCTCACTTGGCTTACAGTGAGCCAAGATCACGCTACTGCATTCCACCCCGGGTGACAGAGCAAGACTCCATCTCAAAAACAAATAAAATTAAATTAAAATAGTTCTAAAATATTACACTTTACACTTAGATCTATGATCCATTTTGAGTTAATATTTTGTATGTGATGCTTAGGTTGATGTTCATTTTTTTTTTCTTATAACTGTCCAGTTGTTTAAAAACCATTTTTTCTCTTTTCTCCATTGAATTGCCTGTGCATCTTTATCAAAAATCAACTGGCTGGCATGCTTTAGTCCCAGCTACGCAGGAGGCTGAGGTGGGAGAATTGATTGAACCCAGGAGGCAGAGGTTGAAGTGAGCCAAGATCATGCCAGTGCACTCCATCCTGGGTGAGAGAGTGAGATTCTGTCTCAAAAAAAAAAAAAAAAAAAAAAAATCAAGTGGCCATCCCAGCAAGTTATTTTGTGGATATAGACTAACTGATTCCAAAGTTTTAATATAGAAGCAAAAGATCCAGAATATCCAACTGAATAGTGAAGAACAAAAACAAAGTTGGATGACAGATACTACCCATCTTCAAGACTTCCTGTAAAGCTACAGTAATCAAGTGTGGTACCGGTGAAAGAATAAACAAGTAAATCAATGGAACATAACAGAGAGCCTAGAAATAGATCTATACACATATCATCAACTGATCTTTGACAAAGGAGCAAAGGCAAAACAATGAAGCAAAGTCAGCCTTTTCAACAGCTGGTGCTGGAACAACTGGACATTCACATGCAAAAAAACTGAATCTAGGCCCAGATCTTACAGCCTTCCCAAAAGTTAACTCAAAATAGATCACAGACCTAAATGTTAAATGCAAAACTATAAAACTCCTAGAAGATAACGTAGGAGGAAATCTAGATGATCGTGGATTTGATGATGACTTTTTAGAAGCAAAACAGAACACATGATCTATGAAAAAACTAATAGTTAAGTTAATAAAATTAATCATTCCTGCTCTGCAAAAGACACTGTCAAGAAAATGGAAAGATAAGCCACAGGATGGGAGAAAATA
This sequence comes from Macaca fascicularis, assembly GCF_037993035.2. NCBI lineage: Eukaryota > Metazoa > Chordata > Mammalia > Primates > Cercopithecidae > Macaca > Macaca fascicularis. The sequence goes on along the minus strand of NC_088377.1, from coordinate 14,775,723 downwards.
TTTGCAAAAGACATATCTGATAAAGGATTGTTAACTGAAATAAACAAAGAACTCCTAAAATTCAACAAAAACAAAAAAACCTGATTTAATGAGATATACAGATGACAAATAAGCATATAAAAAGATGCTCCACTTCATAGTCATCAGGAAAGTGCAAATTAAAACAACAATGAGATACTACTACACGGTCCAGAACAGTGACAATACCAAATGCTGCCGAGGATTTGGAACAAAAGGACCTCTCATTAATTGCTGGTGAGAATGCAAAATGGCACAGCCACTTTGGAAGAGAGCTTGGCAGTTTCTCATAAAACTAAACGTACTTTTACCCTATGATCCAGCAATTGTACAGCAAGTGTATGAGGAGTGCTTCAAATGACATTGCCTTTTGAAAAGATATGTTGAAAATTATGTCCATGTAAAAACCTGTACACAAATGTTTATAGCAGTTTTATTCATAATTGCCAAAACTTGGGAGCAACCAAGATGTCCTTCAGTAGGTGAATGGATAAGTAAACTGTGGTACATCCAGGCAATGGGATATTATTTAGCAGTAAAAAGACACATTTATCAAGTCATGAAAAGACATGGAGGAACCATAGATGCATATTACTAAGTAAAGAAGCAAATCTGAAAAGGCTGCATATTCTATGATTCCAACTACATGACATCTGGAAAAGGTAAAACTATAGAGATAGTAAAAAGATCAGTGGTTGCCAGGGGTTGTGGGGGAGGAAGGAATAAACAGGTGAAACACAGGGGATTTGGGGGCCAGTGAAACTACTTTGTATGATTCTGTAATGGCAGATACATGTCACCATACATTTGTCCAAACCCATAGAATGCTACTATAAACCCACAATACTAATAGTGAACCCTAAGGTAAACTATGGACTTTGGGTGATTATGATGCATCAATGTGAGTTTATCAATTTAACAAATGTACTACTCTGATGGGGGATGTTGATAATGGAGAAGGCTATGTGTGTTAGAATGTTGGGGGCATGCGGGAATCTCTGTACCTTTTGCTCAATATTGCTGTGAACCTAAATCTGCTCTAAAAAAATAAAGCCTATGAAAAGAAAATCACTTCGTCATATTTACACGGACCTATTTCCAGACTCTCTATCCTGTTCCATTGATCTATACGCTTATCTCTTCACCAATACCACAGCATTATTTCTCCAAATTTATGTTTCTTTTTAAAAACTGTTTTTGCTATACAAGTTCCTTTTGCTTGCCATACAAATTTTAGAATCAAATTACAAAAAATCCTCCTGTGATTTGGATGGAAAGTGTGATAATCCTATAGATGAATTTGAAGATAATTGACATCTTTGCTATGTGAAGGCTTTCGATCCATGAACATAGTTTGTCTTCATTTATTTGGTTCTTCTTTGATTTTTGCTACCAGGATTTTTTTGGAAACAGTCAACATAAAAATTCTGTGCAACTTTTGTTAAGTTTCTGTTATAGTATTTTATTTTGTGGGGGAGGAGCTATTGTAAATTTTCTTGACTTATACATTTCAACTTCCAATTGTACATTGCTAGAATATAGAAATATGATTGATTTTTGTGTGTGTTGACCTTGTATCCCACAACCTTACTAAACTTGGTTATTTTTTCTAGCTTATTTATAGATTCCTTGGGGTTTTCTATGTAGACAATCATGCTGTCTGCTAGTAGAGATTATTTTGTCTCTTACTTTCCAAACTGGATGTGTATTATTTCGTTTCTTGACTCACCGCACTGCCTAGAGCCCCCAAAATAATGTTGAATAGGAGTAGTAAGAGAGGACAACCTTGTTCTCAGCCTTAGGGGAAAGCATCCCCTTTCCTCAGTAAGTGTAATGTTAGCTGTAGGTTTTTGTAAATTTTTACCACTTATCAGGTAAAAGAAGGACTCTTCTGGCAAGGTGCAGTGGCTCACGCCTGTAATTCCAGCACTTTTGGAGGCTGAGGCAGGTGGATCACCTGAGATCAGGAATTCCAGACTAGCCTGGCCAACATGGTGAAACCCCATCTCTACTAAAAATACAAAAATTAGCCAGGTGTGGGGGCATGCACCTGTAATCCCAGCTGCTTGGGAGGCTGAGGCAGGAGAATTGGTTGAACCTGGGAGGCAGAGGTTGCAATAAGCCGAGATCGTGCCACTGCACTCCAGCCTGGGTGACAGAGCAAGACTCTATCTCAAAAAAAAAAAAAAAAGAAGGACTCTTTTTTACCTAGTTTGACGAGCTTTTAAAAAAGTCATTGATGCATTTCAAATATTATCAAATAGTTCTTCTACATAAGTTGATATTGTCATGTGGCTTTTCTTCTTTAGATTGTTCATATGATGGAGTACTTTGACTGATTTTTAAAAAATATTTCAATGCCATGACCCTTAGTTTAATATTGCTGTGGATACAATATCTTTGTATTCTCTGGGGATATAAAACATATTTATTCTAAAATTCTATTCTTACTGTATTAATGCTCTGTCTTTGGGTATAAGTAAGTTTTTTTTCATTTTGTTTTTTTCCTTTCCATCTTTTATTTTATGTTCAGGGGGTACATGCACAGGTTTGTCGCGTGGGTAAATTGCATGTCATGGGCGTTTGGTGTACAGATTATTTTCACACCCAGGTAATGAGCTTGACTTCCTAGGAAAAACCCACTTGGTTGTAGTATATTATTCTTTTTCTATATTATTGTATTCAATTTCTTAATATCTCAAAATAATTTTTGTATTTATGTTCATGAAGCATATTGGATTTTAGTTTCTTTTTTGTAACATTTTTGTCTGGATGTGGTATCAGAGTAATGCTGGGAGGTTTTCTCTCTTGTTCCTTTATTTTCCTTCAGAACATTTACATACTGGCCTCTCTCAATAGGAATATAAGCTCCATGAGGGCTGAGGTCTCCTCTCTTTTGTTCATTGTTCTAGCCTAAGTGTCTAGAACAGTGCGTGGACACAGTACACAATCAATAAATATTTGTTGCTGAATAAATAAATGTCCTCTGCCTGAGCCAAGCAAAAAGAAAAAGGAAGAAACTAAAAGGGAAAAGAGCCAGGAGGATCTACCAGGAGGGCTTTTGCTTGAATTGAACTTGGAAATGTGAAGATATAAAAATGATATTGAAGACAGTGTGCATCAATAATGGAAGGGGAAAGACTGCTTTGGAGTCAAACTGCCTGGGTTTGGATCCTACCTCTACCACTCCCCACCTGTGTGTCCTTGGACAAATTGATTAGCCTCTTGAAGTTTCCATCTCCTCTTCTGCAAAGTGGCGATAATGATAATACCTACGTAGCAGGGTTGAGATAGGTGATGATGTATACAAGGTCCCTGGCAGTGAGCCAGCATTCAACAGGTGGAAGATACAGTAGCAATAATAGTAGGTTCTTTATTGAATGGCTGCTAGCAATCTCTTCTACAACCAGAAGTGGATCTGAGCTCAGAATGATCTGGAGCACCTTAGAGGGAACTATACCTTAGCTGCTTAATACTCTTGAGAGCTAAGAAAGATTTCATTCTTCTTCAGTTGACCCCAGGTAAGAGAGCAAAAGTCACTAGAAAAATCTCAGCTAAGTTACTGACAACCATATCTTCTCCCAGACCCTATCTCTGACAACTGACCCAGGTTCCAGCATCTTGGACCTCACCCAGACCCACTTCCTCAGTAGCCTGTCAGACAACTAGGAGAACACACTGCTGCCTTCCTGCAAAAGAGAGCAAAACCAGGCTCGGAGACCCTCAGTAAGAATGCCTGTGTTTTTCAGGTGAAAACTGAAAAAGGGTTGGGAAACTAAGAAATCTGAGCCATGTATTTGGTCATAGTTATCCTCCAGTTCTGCCAAAAGTCAAATGCCTAAGAGAGAAGACCTGGAACAAGACGAAGTCAAGAATGTTCTTCCAGTCTTGGATCTGAAATGGATGTAGCTGAAGGAAGAGCAGTGGCCTAGAGGGAGAATGCAGGAGACAGGGAATCCATAATTCCACTGGCAGCGTTTTGTGAAACATTAAGCCCAGGTCCATCTCAGTGCTGATTCTCATGGAAACCCCAGAGGCCGGGCTGAGTTCCTTAGCCACACTATGCTGCCACCAGCTCTCACACCCCCTCCCAGCCTTCTACCTCACTGGATCCTCATACCCAGCCTGCTGTGAACCCCTGTGCCACAGCACACACTTGTCTGCCATTTTGTCAAGCAGCATGGACAAAGCCAACCAGAGAGCAGAGTGTTAAATGGTCATTGCCCTTTTGGTTGGGCTGAAACATCAAAATGACTTCTCTGAATACATTTGGCTCTAACGTAATTACTATTTCCCATGAGCAAAAGCACAACTAAAAGTCAACACCACACCAGGACTTTTTAATTTCCAAAGGTGTTTATTTTCCCTCTGAGGACAAGCAGTAGCTTTTTATTTTGTTTAATGACATACACAGGAGGAAAAAAAGAAACTAGAGATCACTTGAGGTTTCTGTGAGAAACAGGGCTTTCTCCCATCTAAAATGTAGATTGCATTCCTGGCTTGACATTTATGCTCTCGGAGTGTGAAACAAGAACCTTGGGAAATTATCGTCCATTGGACGAAAAGCCAGGCTTCCAAGTTTGGAAGTATCTGCTGGCTCGCTGGAATGGGCATGCTTGCTGCTCACGGTCTGGGAAACAGAGGCAAAACTGGAGTTGACCTCCTCTGCTGTTTTTGGGGCGGCAAAAATCACCATCTGCTCTAACTCAGTCTTTCTTCTGATGCATACATGTTAGACCAGACTCCTAGGTCCTAGCCCAACTTGTTACAAGGAAGATGTGTTTTTCTTTGTGTCAATATACCTTTCCCTGGTTGATTATTTCAGACTGGGCCAGGCGCGGTGGCTCAGGCCTGTAATCCCAGCACTTCGGGAGGCCGAGGCAGGTGGATCACCTGAGGTCAGGAGTTCCAGACCAGCCTGAACAACATGGTGAAACCCCGTCTCTACTAAATACAAAAAATTAGCTGGGCGTGGTGGTGCGTGCCTGTCATCCCAGCTACTCTGGAGGCTGAGGCAGGAGAATCGCTTGAACCTGGGAGGTGGAGGTTGCAGTGAGCCGAGATTGCACTATTGCACTCCAGCCTGGGCAACAAGAGCCAAACTCTGTCTCAAAATAATAATAATAATAATAATAATAATAATAATTTTAGACTGGACACGGAACTTTTGACTCTGACTCTTATAGAGAAGACTACATAAATAAAGGTATTGTAAACAAGTATTTTGGAGGATTGTATGTGACTTCATAATTTTCCCCTTATGTTTTAACGTTATATTACATTCTATCACATCTAAAACTATAACCTCAGATGGTTTCCCATTACCCTCAGCAATGGCTTTCAGACTTTTCTAAGCAATGGAACTTGTTTTCCTCAAGTGAAACGTTACACAGATCTCAAATATATAAAACAGATAGAATTGGAGCTTAAACTAAACTCTTCAGAAGCCACAGAGGAGAGATTAGGACCTTGACTGACTCAGACATTGCTTAATCTCTGCTAAAGGAAGAACTAAACATGTGTCAAGACGGGGAGCTTTAGTTGAGCCTAGCTGCTACCATGTTTACATGATTAGAAGGCCAGAGAGCAAGGAGGAAGGTGGGCTGGGAGCGTGGCCAATGCATTCCAGGCTGAAGACCCCCCTCCTCCACCCCTACCCAACACGTGGAAGATCCTTCATGAAGCTACATGCCCGCTTCTGGGTTTTGGTCACCCTGTGGAGAAGTGGAGGGGCCCAGACACATTTGCACATCTGGTTCCAATGACTGAAAACCCATCCAAGCCGAATGAGTTGAGTTTCCCAGAACAGCTGCTGCCCTCCTTTTCAGTCGAGAAATCCTTCTCTGCCTCCCGTGAGGAAGGGAAGCAGGCTCTATAGAAAATGTGCTCTCAATAATGTTTGCCCATCAAATGAAAACACGACAATCCCTGTGTTCAGGAGAATGAGAACCACTCACAGTGAAGTTGAGATTCTGTTCAAACAAAGTACTTCCTTCCCCACTTGGCCAGAGCAAACTATCACTTTGGAACCCATCACACTCTAAGGAAGACAAGGTGTCTCATTCCCAGCAAAGGTTTGATCACAGGCTTATGGTGGGGGCCCCTACAGAGTCAGTTAACCTCTCTGCACCTGAGTCCTCTCCCCTGTCAGACTAAGCATAGGGTTGGGCTCAAACATTCCAGAATTTCCAATAACAGAAACGAAGGCTCAGTCTGCAAATGCTTTAAAGCACTTAGCTATGAGTACGGTCAGAGAATGAGCTCACATTCAAAAAACTACAGAACGGAAAAGAACCATGGATATTCCTGTATTCAAATCCCTATATTAGGTTGATGGTCTTTCCTATGTGTCACCTTGGCAGGCTGTAATATCCAACAGTTTGTCCAACACTGACCTAGGTGTTGCTGCGAAGGTGTTTTGTGGATGTGACTAACATCTACGATCAGTTGACCTAAAATAATGGAGGCTACCTTTGATAATATGAGTGGGCTTCATCTAATCTGTTGAAGACTTTAAGAGAAAAACAGGTTTTCCAGAGAAGAAACTCTGCCTCAAGACTGTGACATAGAAACTTTACCTGAGTTTCCAGCCTGCTGGCCTGCCCTAGAGATTTCAGAGTTGCCAACACCACAATGGCATGCAGGAGCCAATTTCCTAAAATAAAATCTCCCTCTCTGTCTCTCTCCCTCTCTTTCTCTCTCTCTCTATATATTATATTATTATATATCATATATATTATGAGATAATATATATTATATATCATATATATTATAAGATATAATAATATATATTATATATCATATATATTATATATATTATGATATATAATATGTGTGTATGTTATCGATCATCTATCATCTACCTACCTATCTATAATCTATAATTCTATCTACCTATACATCTATTATCTATCTATCTATCATCTACCTATTATCTATCTGTCTGTCTGTCTGTCTGTCTGTCTATCTATCTATCTATCTATCTATCTATCTATCTATCTATAATCCTATTGCTTCTGTTTCTCTGGAGAACCTTAACTGATATACCAGAACTCTTCAAGGAAAATAGTCCGAGATCATACTATTCCTAAAAAACAGAGGCAAGATCAGGGTCCAAATCTCCTTGGACTCATTCCATGTTCTTTCACCAGGACGCACAGCTCTTCAATTACCCTGCTATAATCTAAAAATACAAGTTAAAATGAACTTCATTTTCTGAAAGAATTAAGAGATAATTCCAGCTGAGCAGCATTTTTCACCCTGACTCATAGGAATGAAAACACTGTAGGTTGCAACCCGAAATACACATATATACAGAGGCACATTTAGCATGTTAACAAAACAAAAAATTCCTGAAATAAGACTTTTCAGATGTAATGCATTTGATAATTTCTATGTTACTCTCTTTTACTTCATTTTTTGAAAATGCTAGTCATAGTCATTAAATTGCTCGTGTGAGCCTAAATGGCCCACTGTGGCAGGTGCCTCAGGTGCTCATAACCCATTTGTGAGTCACCTCTGATTTCAGTCACAGCGGTGGTAGACTCCCATGTGAGTTCAGATTCACTTTATTCATAGCATCTCCCCTGAGGCATGCTGTACACATTGTTCTGCTTTGAGCCCCAGGGTCTTGTGGTAGCTCCTATGGCTCCCACACAAGTATAGCCTGAGAGTGTGGGAGAGTTAACATTCTACGGGGCAGTCCTCATCCAGTGTGGAGAGCAGTTGGTGTAGAGTGGCCCAGCCTCCCACCCTTCTAGCAGCCCATCTAGGGAGGTGTTCTGTACACTCCTCGGGAGGACTTGGAGAGCTGAGCTCCATGCTCATTGCAGTGACCTTGGTAATGCACCTGCTCCTCCCTGCTGGTTCCTGGGATCACCTCCCAATCAATGAGCTGCCCCAAGTCTATGCCCCAGGCTCTACTTTCAAGAAAATGTGAACCAAGACCCAGCCTCCCTGTCACTGAGGGAACTTTCTACAACCCCCCTTCAGATGGTCACCAGTGTTTGCGAGAATCTCCAGGGATGACAGGAGTTTGTGTGCCTCAACTAAGTCTTCCCATTGCTGGACAACAGAGAGGGATAAGAAAAGGGAGCCTGGGGGTAGCCAGGGCCTTCCACAGATAAAGCACTGTGCTAGTTTATTTTTTCACTTTTATTTTCGAGAAGTATTTCCTCTTTTTAAAAACAGGCCAATCATTTTTTTATAATAGCTTTATCGAGATATTTATGTACTATGCAATTTACCCACAGTAAAGTGTTCAATCCAGTGATTTTAAGAAGTAGTTAAGAAGTGGTTTATTTTTTTTAAGTTAAAAACAGACATTATTTTTTATAACAGCTTTTTTTGTTTTGTTTTGAGACAGAGTCTTGCTCTGTGGCCCAGGCTGGAGTGCAGTGGCACAATTTCAGCTCACTGCAACCTCCACCTCCCAGGTTCAAGCGATTCTCTTGCCTCAGCCTCCCGAGTAGCTGGGACTACAGGTGCGCACCACCATGCCCAGCTAATTTTTGTATTTTTAGTACAGACAGGGTGTCACTGTTGGCCAGGCTGCTCTCAAACTTCTGATCTCGTGGTTCGTCTGCCTCGGCCTCCCAAAGGCTGGGATTACAGGCCTAAGTCACCGCACCCAGCCTTTATAACAGCTTTATTGAGAAATGTACACACTATACAATTCATTCACGTAAAGTGTTCAATAGTTTTTTAATACATTCACAGAGTTGTGCAACCATTGCGGCAATTTTAGAATGTCCTCATTACACCTAAAAGAAACTCCATAACCGTTAACAGTCACTCCCCATTTCCCTCCACACCTTAGCCCTAGGCAACCACTAATCCACTTTTCTGTCTCTATGGATTTGCCTATCCTGGATATTTCACATAAATGGAATCATGCAACATGTGGATTTTTGTTATTGGCTTATTTTGCTTAATGTAACATTTTCCAGGTTCATCCATGTTGCAGCACATACTGTAATAAATTGCAGTACTGCCTTTAGTTCCTTTTTATTGCTGAATAATATTGCATCAAATGGATATGTCACTCTTTTATCCATTTATCACTTGATAGACATTTTGGTTGTTTCAAAAGTAGTTTCTTACTGAACTAAACTCTGCTTTAGAATTCTATCTTAGCTTTGACCTTCTAGGTCAATTCAGGACAAACCTTCTCCCTCTTCATGTGAGAGCCCCTCTAATATATGGAAGTTCTTCTCCACCCTATCTTTCTGCCGTTGTTGATGTTCTGGTCTGATCTCTAGCTCACACCTTCCTCATCATACTGATCACATTCCCCTGACAAACTCCTGTTTATCACAATCACTGTAAAAGTTGGGTAGCCTATGTAGAATATCATAGTGAGTACTATCCTTTTTAATTATAAATTTGTATAATATTAATAAAATGATAATTACCTGGAATGGAAATCATACTGTGAGACTGTGTCCAAAAGAGGGCATATTCGATTTTAATTTTTAATGTATTAATACATTCTGCAAAACTGAGTAATGGCCCATTTACCACAATGACATTCCTCTGAGTGAGTAGGAGGGTCTGGCTACAATAACAAAACCATTTACTCAGGAAGCCTTTGTGAAGCAGCTCAATAATGCCTTTTCCCAGGAAGTGTCAATGTGACCACATAATTACTTTTATCTCAGGAAGAAGTTTGACAGAGAAAGGCTTCTACACAGGTGTCCAAGAAAATGGAGGAGAAGGAGAGTGAGGCAAGGGGTGAAGAGGTCCCCATGACTCTCTTGTACTCCTCAGTTTTGATCATTCTCCTGTGTTATCTTTGCCTCATGAGTCTGTCTTCCCAGCTCAAATAAACGTTCCCCTAAGACAAGGGTCCTTCTTCAGCATGTCCTGAAATCCCACACAGAGCCTGCTGCCATCCCTGCAAACCAAGTATATGTTTAATAAATACTTTTGGAAAATAGATGGATGGGGTGGATGAATGGATGGATGGGTGAATGGATGGATGGATAGTTGGATGGATAGTCAGATGGATGGATGGATGGATGGATGGATGGATGGATGGATGGATGGACAAATGGGTGAACAGCTGGATAGATGGATGGATAGACAGATGGATCCATGGATGGACGGATGGACAGGTATAAGGATTGATGGGTGAGTGAGTGGATAGCTGTTTGGACAAGTGGATGACTGAATGGGTAGATGGGTGAGTGAGTGGATAGATGGGTGGATGGATGAATGGTGGGTAGATGAATGCATAAAGGGATGGAGAGAGAGAAGAAGAGATGAAGACTCATGACTACAAACAGAATGGGTAGATAGCTGGTTGGGTGAGTGGATGAATAAATAGGTAGATGGGTGGGTGGATGGATGAATGGTGGGTGGATGGATGGATGAATGGGTAAAGGGAAAGAGAGAGAGAAGATGTGATGAAAACTCATAACTACAAACAGAATCATCTCCTCAGGGATTAATTAACAGTCTGCACAGGCATACATTGAAGACATGGCAGGGATGGTTCCAGACCACCACAATGAAGCAAATATCACAATAAAGCAAGTCATACAAATTTTTTGGTTTCCAAGTTATGTTTACACTATACTGTAATCAATTAAGTGTGCAGCAGCATTATGTCTAAAAATCAATGGGCATACCTTAATTTAAAAATGCTTCATTGCTAGAAAATGCTAACAGTCATCTGAGCTTTCAGCAACTCCTAATCTTTTCGCTGGTGGAGGGTCTTGCCTAGATGTTGATGGTTGCTGACTTATCAGGGTGGTGGTTGCTGAAGTTTGGGGTGGCTGTGGCAATTTCTTAAAATAAGACAACAGTGAAGTTCACTGCATTGATTGACTTTTCCTTTCACAAAAGTTTTCTCTGTACCATTCAATGTTGTTTGGTAGCATTTTACTCACAGTAGAACTTCTCTCAAAATTAGAGTGAATTCTCTCAAATTTTGCTGCTGCTTTGTCAACTAAGTTTACATAATATTCTAAATCCTTTTGTTCTCACTTTAACAATGTTCACAGCATCTTCACGAGTAATAGACTCCATCTTGAAAAGCCACTTTTTTGCTAATCCATAGGAAGCAACTCCTCATCTGTTAAAATTTTCTCATGAGGTTGCAGAAATTCAGTCACATCTTCAGGCTCCACTTCTAATTCTAGTTCTCTTGCTATTTCTGCCATACCTGCAGTTCCTTCCTCCACTGAAGTCTAAAATCCCTCAATGTCATTTATAAGGGTTGGAGTCAACTTATTCCAAACTCCTGTTAATGTTGATATTTTGACCTCCTTCCATGAATCACAAATGTTCTTAATGGCATCTAGAATGGTGAATCCTTTCCAGAAGGTTTTCTATTGAAAACCAATTCCATCAGAGGAATCACTATCTATGGCAGCTATAGCTTTATAAAATGTATTTCTAAAATAGTAGGACATGAAGTTAAAATTGCTCCTCAATTGATGGGCTGCAGAATGGATGTCATGTCAGGAGGCATAAAAATAACAGTAATCTCCTTGTATGTCTCTATCGGAGTTCTTGGGTGAGTTGGTGCATTGTCAATGAGCAGTAATGTTTTGAAAGGAATTTTTTTGAGCAGGTCTCAACAGTGGGCTTAAAATATTCAGTAAAGTATGCTGTAAAAAGGTGTGCTGTCATCCAGGCTTTGGTGTTCCATCTACAGGCAAAGTACATTTAGCATAATTCTTTAGGGACCTAGGATTTTAAGAATGGTAAGCGAGCATTGTCTTCACCTTAAGTCACCTGCTGCATTAGGTAGTTCGAAAGAGTCAGCCTGTCCTTTGAAGCTTTGAAGCCATGCATTGACTTCTCCTCTGTAGCTGTGAAATTTCTAGATGGCATCTTCTTCCAACAGAAGGCTGTTTCATCTACATGGAAAATTTGTTGTTTACAGCTGCCACCTTAATAATTTTTGCTAGATCTTCTGGGTAACTTGCTGCAGCTTCTCCATCAGCACTTGCTGCTCCATCTCCTACTTCTATGTTATAGAGGTGGCTTCTTTCCTTAAACTTAATGAATCAATTTCTAGCTTCACACTTTTCTTCTGCAGCTTCCTCACCTCTCTTAGACTTCATAGAATTTAAGAGAGTTAGGGCCTTGCTCTGAAGTAGGCTTTGGCTTAAGGGAATGTTGTGGTTAGTGTCTATCTAGATCATTAACATTTTATTCGTATCAGCAATAAGGCTGTCTCTCTCTCTCTCTCTTTTTTTTAATCATTTCTGTGTTCACTGGAATAACATTTTTAATTTCCTTAATGAACGTATCTTTTGCATATACAATTTGTCTAACTGGCACAAGAGATCTAGCTTTTAGCCCATGTTGGCTTTTGACATGCTTTCCTAAGTTTAATCATTTCTAGCTTTTGATGCAAAGTAAGAGATATACAACTCTTCCTTTCATTTCAACACTTAGAGCCCACTGTTGGGTTATTAATTGGCTTAATTTCAATATTGTAATGCGTCAGTGAATAGGGAGGCCCACAGAGAGGGAGAGAGATAAGGGAATGGTTTTTCAGTGGAGAAGTAAGAACAGACACAACATTCATCAATTAATTTTGTCATCTTATATGAGAATGGTTCATGGTGCCCTAAAACAATTACAATGATAACATCAAAGATCACTGAGTACATACCACCATAACAGATATAATAACAATGAAAATTTTGAAATATTGTGAGAATTACCAAAATGTGACACAGAGAAACAAACTGAGCATATGCTGTTGGAAAAATAGCACTAATAGACTTGCTCAAGTCAGGGTTGCAACAAATCTTCAATTTGTAAAAAACTCAGTATCTGTGAAGTACAATAAAGTGAAGCATAATGTAACAAGATATGTCTATACCTAGAAGCAGCCTGTCTAGTCCCAAGTGTGGCCAGCTTCTGGGGGCTCACCACACTTCTTCCGGTTGGTCACGGAATGTGTCCTTTTCAAATACTCATATCCATGTCAGGTGTCCCAGTAGCCTGGGGAAAACTGGGTTGCTTATTTTACTCATTAAGATAATATGTCTTCATCCATTTGGTCTGCCATAACAGAATACCATGAACTGACTGTATTATAAACAACAGAAATTCATTTCTTACAGTTCTGGAGGTTGGGAAGTGCAAGATCAAGGCACCAGCAGAGCAGATTCAGTGCCTGGTGAGGGTCCACTTCCTGGTTCACAGACAGCTGCCTTCTTGCTGTGTTCTCATATGATGGAAGGGCCAAGGCAGCTCTGTCTGGTCTTTTTCATAAGGACACTAATCCCATTCATGAGAGCTCTGCCCTAATGACTTCATCACTTCCCCAAAACTTCACCTCCAAATATCATCATCTTGGGAGTTAGGATTTCAGCATATGAATTTGGGAGGGGTATAAACCTGCTGTTATGTTTATAGTCACTCATATTATTTCCCCTGGTATAGATCTGGCCCAAAATATCCAACAGATTAATGTGTCTCTATTAATCCCTTTGCATGTGAATAGTGTGTGGCAGTGATAGTATTCTTTCCCTAGGGTGTTTAGGTATAGGGAAGTGACAGGTATTCTCTGACCACTAGCAATAGGATTAAACATATCAGATGGTTATAGGATGCTCAAGAAATGGGATCACCTTCTCCAACTACCTCTTTGTACAAATGAGGACAAGAAAGGAGAGGTGAATTCTTCCAGGTCACAGGAGTAGATAGTAACTGATCGAGAATTAGGACCCAGGTCTTATAATTCCTACTTTCTTCCTCTTTCACATCCTTACTGAATCATTTCTTTCTTTTTTTTGAGACAGAGTCTCACTCTGTTGCCCAGTCTGGAGTGCAATGATGTAATCTCAGCTCAGCTCACTGCAACCTCTGCCTCCTGGGTTTAAGCAATTCTCCTGCCTCAGCCTCCTCAGTAGCTGGGATTACAGGCACACACCACCACAACCAGCTAATTTTTGTATTTTTAGTAGAGATGGGGTTTCATCATGTTGACCAGGCTGGTCTCGAACTCCTGACTTCAAGTATCCGCCTGCCTTGGCCTCCCAAAGTGCTGGGATTATAGGTGTGAACCACCACATCTGGCCCTGAATTATTTCTTAAAGAACAGCAATCATCCCAAACACACTGTCATTAACCTCTAAGGACAACTTCCTGGCAATCTAAGAGGAGCTCCCCTGAGCACTCCAAATTCTCTTTCGTGTCTATGTTGGCTTAATGATAGGGGCTCTTGGCTCTTTGTGAATTCAGTTCTTCCAGATGGTTCTTTAGCTCCTGTTTTGGCCCCGTGGCTAATGAGTTCAAGATCTGCTGATGAGAATGGGAGCCTTGGAGAGCCTCTGAGAGAAGCAAATGACGTCTCTGATGACGCACGACCTCATCACAGTGCTTGGTGGACTTAAAAAACCTCTTCCAAGTCACTCAGATTATTTCCCCTGGTATAGATCTGGCCCAAAATATCCAACAGACCATTCCCAGTGTACTTTTCAAGGCTGAGATACTGCTAAGATAGTGATCTTGGGAAATGCAGCCACTATTACATAATAAGGGTTCGTACCTTTATTCTGCTTTAGCAGATAAAATCTTCCCTGTTCATTAAGGGTAAAAATAAGAATTTATCAAAATTATTTTCTTCCTCAGCCCTGACACTAACACTTTTTGCTCCAATAATTCTGAAAGCTAGAGACGCACCTCTTTTTTGTGTCTGGAGGAAAGCAAGCACATGAATTTGGGAATCAGAAAAGCCAGATGATGGGAAAACTTTCCCTGTCCCCAACTGTATGATGTTGGGTGAGTCACCCAACTTAATTGAGTTTCAGATTCTTCAGCTGGGAAACAGCAATTGTAATAACAGCTATGTCATAGGCTGATATTACACGTAGCAAAGGAATAATTTAAATCAAAAATAAAAACATTAAATGTCTTCCAACATGCTTGTCGGGAAAGGTTGATCAAAAAAGATGAGCAAAGGGAGAAAACGAAGCACCCGGATCTTGAGGAACCAGCTGCAAGCCTGACTTCCCAGCCGATTGCACCTTGTCTCCGTGTAATCTATGTCTACAGCAGAACACTTCTTCCTTAGACCTCAGATGCCATGAAAATTCACTTCAGGATTTATTTTATGCTTTCAGATTTTGCACATAAGGAAATAGTGGAGCAGGGACTAATGGCTCAAAATTGCACAGCACGTCAGCTGGGAAACGTATGTGGATCGTCCCGCCTCCCGGTGCTTTCCCACCTGAATCTCAAGGCCTCAGGATGTCATGTGATCTTTCCTGGTCGACCAGTTGGATTTCTGTTTGTCTCTGGGCTCAGCATTTTGTATCATTTTTGATAGGCACTCCACGGTCCTTTTGAGCACAGGTATGTTTTAAAATGTACTCCTTTTAAAAAGTGAGCTCATGAATCCAATCATTTATCAAGGATGGCAAAAAAAAAAAAAAAAAAAAAAAAAAAAGCTGACTCGATTTAACTTATCGAAAGAAACAGAGCTTCCCCTCCCACCATTCAGGCAACTTAAAATCTATCAGACTGGCCAGGCACTGTGGCTCACACTATCCCAGCACTTTGGGAGGCCGAGGTGGGTGGATCACAAGGTCAGGAGATCAAGATAATCTACTAAAATACAAAAAAATTAGCTGGGTGTAGTGGCACATGCCTGTAAGCCCAGCTAGTCGGGAGGCTAAGGTAGGGGAATCACTTGAACCCTGGAGGCAGAGGATGCAGTGAGACAAGATTGTGCCACTGCACTCCAGCCTGGTGACAGAGCGAGACGCCATCTCGAGAAAAAAAAAAAAAAAAAAATTCTATCAGACCAAAACCACAAAGGTTTTTCTAGAATGCTGCAGAATGATGCAATTTCACCTTATGAGCATCTTTCTCATCATCTGCCCTCCCCAAGCCTTTCTCAGTTAAAACAGACATGTGGGATTTAGGACTTTGCCACAAAGAGAAAAAAGACAGAATCAAGCAAAAATGGGCTGAAGGGAAATTAGATTTTTCAGAGAAGAAGTGAGCAAACCAGGGCGGCCCCTGCAGAGGAAGCTCTCTGCTCTCACGGGCTTGTTAATCACTCGAAGCACAGCCTCTGAGTGCTGAGCCCCTAGTTGGTGCCCCCTCCATGGGCAGTGGATGGTGTCCTGCAGGCCTAGGGGAAGTCATCACCTGGGACCTCCCCTGAGCAGCTTCCGCAGCCTCACTCTGGGCTGCATTTACAACTTTCAACCTGAAAGATAAACACTGGAACCCAAAGGGATTGATTTGGGGAGCCTGGAGTGAGCAGATGAGGTCAGGGGCTGGAGGGAAATGAAACCACTTTTGCAAAATTAAGACTGAGACAGTGAAAGAGATCTAACTTAACCAACTCCATCATGCTTCTAACCTCCAAGCTGTCCTTGTTCATTCCTGGGCATAGGCTGAACTGACTTTGGAAGAAACTTAGTTTATAGTTTAAACTAAGATGTTTAAAACAACCCTTTAAAACAGCCCTTTCCCAAAGCAGATCTCCTTCTTGCCTGGGGTCTAGGCAAGAATTGCCCTTGTAGGACTAACATTAGCCAGAAGATTAGAAAGTATGGTTTAGGAGTCATGCAGCTGGAGGCTACAAGATTCTGGCCCTCCCTACACCACTCAGATCAGTGCTTGAGATATTTTGCAGACGCTACACTTGATGGATCAGCTGGCACCATCCAGATGGATAAACCGACTCATCTGATCTTGTGGTCTCCACCCAGGAACTCAGTGCAAGAAGACAGTTTCCACTTCCTATGATTTCATCTCTGACCAATCAGCACTTCCAGCTCACTAGCTTCCCCCCATTCACCAAGTTGTCCTTAAAAAGTCTTCTTCCCGAATGCTCAGGAAGACTGATTTGAGTAATAATAAAGCTCTGGTCTCCTGCACAGCTGGCTCTGCATCAATTACCTTTTCTCTATTGCAATTCCCCTGTCTTGATAAATTGGCTCTGTCTAGGCAGCAGGCAAGGTAAACTCCTGGGGCAATTACAGAAAGGGCAGTCAGATGTTGGAGGTCTCCTACCTCCTGCTACCCCCAGGTCGGCCAGCAGGGTGGAGGATAGGCTCAGAGGCTTGGGGAAAGGGAGAGAGAGAGACGGGATGAGGGTTGTGGAGAGAAGGAAGAGAGGGAAGAAAGATGAAACAGACAGGTACACAAAGACAAGGGAGAAACGAAAGACGGAAGAGGGAAGAGAAAGGAACAACTTGAGAATCACAAGTTAAAAGAGAAGTTTCTCTCAAGAACTCTGAAACCAAAACCACACAAACTTGCCTTCAAGTCTTATTTTCTAAAATTAACAGCAGAGCTTCAGAAGTAGCCTAGTTTCTGAGTGCAGTTTTAAAGGTATCCACATTTCCTTAAGGTCCGAAGGGGATCTGCAAAACTGCCTCTCTCTCCTTCTTCACCCCAGAAGCAGCTTCTGTTTGCAGAAGAGGCTGCCTTTTATATTCTTTTACAATGTTAATATTTGTTTTGCTCCATTGGCTTATTTTGGCTTTTCTAAAGGGCTGATGAGCCGCTGTTGAATGAGTTCTGCCAATACTCTAGTTTCAACCACAATTTGGAATGTTAGGGATCAGAAGCTGATCCGATGAAGGGAAGGGGTCATTGAGCAGAGGAGTATAAGGGTGAACACTTAGCTATCCTTTATGCATGAAAATTTAAAGTATATCAAGTTCAGCCAACAGTCTAAGCTCTAGTCACCTGCTCTAGTCAATAGTCCTATCCCCTAGGGATTATCTTGTGTTTCAAGTATTCGCTTACTTTTCATGGGCTTTATACCTTTGGCTGAAAATGTTGCTGCAAAGATGTGGGCAGGATTAAATGACCACATGAGGTTTCAAAGGGCTCCCAGTAATTCTCCACTCCCAAAGGGGTCGACACCTGATCTTTGAAAGGCTTCTGTCCAAGCACTGGATTTGAGGACTGGAAAGGGTATCCGCCTTCAACCCGTCATTTTACAGACCAGGAAATATTTACAAGTCAGGAGCGCAGGGAGATTCTGTAACATATTCATGCCTCAACACCCTGTCTGTGCCATGGTGAAGACTAGATGCTGAGACTCTTTGGGGAGGGGATTCGGCAGTCCTGTGTTTATACATCCTATCACCCTATCACACTGCCCTCCATCGGGGGGTGGTGCTTCGGAAGCAACCTCTCAGAGGAACATCTTAAGTCAAAAAGATGGCATCTTAGTGCTTGAAAGAAGCAATACACAATCTGGTCAGTGGAGTGATGAAACCTAAGTGTCTGGGGTAAGAATAGGAACTGAGTATCGGGAAGAAAGTGGAAATTTGCAGTCTCAGGATTTGGAGGTCCAAGGACCCAGGAAAGCAGGGATGTGGGTGGGATTAAAAACAGCATCGGTGCAAGAAGGAGCTACATCTTCCCAGATCTATGCAGTGAAGGGACTGTATCCCTCCATAACCTAGACCTCCCCAGATCTATGTAGCCAGGAGATTGTTCCTTCCTAACCTGGTAGAAAACTGCAGCAGAGTTTATACTCCCTGGAGAGGTTGAACCCAAGTACCTTTGACCTCAGAGACCTAAGGAGTACCTCAGAGAGGCATGAGATGCTGTACTAAGAACAGGGGAATTAGGTGAAGGCTGGCATGCTCTTTGTCCATTCTTGAGCTCCCAAACACTGGATCCAGACTTATACCCCAACCCAGTCAGAAGAACACCCTTTGCCAGCAAGACTAAACTGTCTTATCTAGTGGGAAAGGCCTATAGGTACTGACACTTAGCTATCCGTAGCAAAATGACAGGGTTCCTGGCCAATCTCCCAGGACCAGGTCTGCCAGTCAATGGGTGGGCATTCAATACATGACAGAGATTCTACTCTTAATGCAGTTCTGTGCTTTGTTTTAAAAAAATTGTTTGTATTGAGGTTAAATTCAAGTAACATAAAAGCAACCAGTTTAAAGTGAACAGTCAGTGGTATTTAGCACATTCTCAATGTTGTGCAACCACCACCTCTATCTAGGTCCAAAACATTTCATCACTCTAGCAGGAAACCCCTGTGCTTCACCTTCCACTATGCGCAACCGGAAGTCACCAAACATTGGAGGAAAAGCTTCTGATATGAATGACAAACAGAAAAAGACAGCAGGCAGGAAGAACGCAAATGAAACAGAGTGAGAAGAGCAGAAGAAAAATTAAAAAGCAAAACTTCTGAAAATTCTCCTCAGAAAGATGAGAAGTCATTGCATATTTGAAACAAAAAACTGATGCTTCAAAAGCGTTGGGGGATATATTTGTAAAATGTACAGAATGAGAAAGAGCTCTTAGAAATTCAAAGTATGAGCATGGAAATTTAAATATCTTACAGAAAATATTTTTTTAAAAATGGAAGAGTTAGAAGTTGAAAAGATCACCCAGAAAGTAGGCAAATAATGTAAACAGGGAAGACAAGACAAGACAATTAGAATCCATGAGTCAGTCTAAAAATGTCAACATTGAATAACAGGAGTTCTAGAAAGAAAGAACAGAGAACATAGAAAGATGCTATTAAAGAACAAATACAGGAAAAGCTTCCTAAACTGAAGACATTAGTCTCCACATTGAAAGGGCTGCCTGAGTTTCCAGCACAAAGAATTAAAAAAGAGATTCACACCAAGACTCTCTGTAAGATTTTAGAAGAGCTGGCACAGGAAAATACCTTAAAATTTCCTGGAGGAAAAAAACATAGGCCACGTATTGAGGATTTGAAATCAGAATGACTTCAAACTTCTCAATAGTAATAATGGAATCTGGAAAACAATGGAACAATGCTTTTGAAACTTTGAGTGAAAATAATGTCTAAACTAAAATTTATACCAGCCAATCTAGCAATCTGTCATGATGGTAGAATAAAGTTATTTTCAGACATTTATGAACTCCATTTATTAATATGTTCCACCAAAATAAGGAAGCATATTTTTAAAACAAGATGATATGAAGTCAAGGAAATAAAGGATTCAACATGGGGCTGGGCACAGTGACTCACACCTGCAATCCCAGCACTTTAGGATGCTGAGGCAGATGGATCACCTGAGGTCAGGAGTTTGAGACCAGCCTGGCCAACGTGGTGAAACCCTATCTCTACTAAAAATACAAAAATTAGCCAGGCATGGTGGTGCACGCCTGTAGTCCCAGCTACTCAGGAGGCTGAGGCATGAGAATTGCTTGAACCCAGGAGGTGGAGGTTGCAGTGAGCTGAGATCGCACCACTGCATTCCAGCCTGGGCAACAGAATGAGACTCCATAAAAAAAAAAAAAATGTATTTAACATGAGAAAGAGTTAAAAGGAATCCCTAGAGTGGTTAGGGTAGTACAGGGGAATCCTAAGATGAGTAAAGGGGAGTGACAGAATTGCAATCGGGAGTCTTTCTGGAGGCACGTCCAAAAACGGTCCAGGAGAGACGTAGCTAAGACAAAAATGGAACTTGACATGCTGGTATTCAAAGGAATTTTAAGATCTGGTAGAGGCCATGAATTAATGTAAATACAAAGAAAACTAAGCAAATAGAAAAATGAGGCCATTATTATTTCTGGGAAAACAAAAGCTCTGCATGAGAAAGCAAAGGAACCATGGTCAACTACATGGTTTAAATGTATTTACGTGGTCAAAATAGTACAACATCTGGATACTGACTTTTTTTAATTTTTAATTTTTGTGGGTACATAGTAGGTGTATAGGTTGATAGGGTACATGAAATGTTTTGATACAGGCCTGGAATGCATAATGATCCCATCAAGGAGAATGGGGTATCCATCCCCTCAAGCATTATCCTTTGCATTACAAACATCTAATTATACTCTTTTAGTTATTTTAAAATGTACAAGTAAGTTATTATTGACTATAGTCACCCTGTTGTGCTATCAAATAGCAGGTCTTATTCATTCTTTCTATTTCTTATAGCCTGATTACTGATTTGATCAAACATTGTTATATAACTATATCAGAAGGCTAAGAAGGCAGAGGAAGTGTGGGTGAGTACTGGGGGAGTGAGTCTGGTATAAAAGTATCCAGAGTCAAGAAATCAAGAAATGGCAATATACACATGTTATTGAGAAACCCAGAGGTAAAGACCATAAGAAGCATTTAAAAAGACTTGGGGCCGGGCACGATGGCTTATGCCTGTAATCCCAGTACTTTGGGAGGCCAAAGCAGAAAGACTGGGCTCAGGAGTTCAAGACCAGCCTGGGCAACATGGTGAAACCCTGTCTCTACAAAACATACAAAAAATTAGCCAGGTGGTGCATGCCTGAAATACCAGCTACTTGGGAGGCTGAGGCTGGAGGATCACCCGAGCCCAGGAGGTTGAGACTGCAGTGGCCTGTGATTGCACCACTGCATTCCAGCCTGGGGCGACAGGCAAGACTGTATCTCAAAACAAACAAACGAACAAAACAGACTTGGCAGTGTTTGCCTCAGTGGAGGAGGAATTAGCTAGGGGAGAAGTGGGTCAGAAGACTGCTGTTTCAGTATCAACGTTTTAAAACTGTTTGGCTTTTTAAACTAGGTCCATAAATATCTTTGATAGAAATGTAGATTAATTTTTTAAACCCCGTTACTGTAACAACTTGGCCCATCAACCAAGCTACAACAAACCAAGTTATACCCAGTGGCATGAGATGGTCCTCCCTGCTATAGCAAGTGGTTCACAGAGGAGAAATGCTACTCGCTGTCAAGTCCCATTTCTGAAAGATGTGAACTCTTTTTCAACCCTGAGAAAATGCAGCCACTAAATACAAGTCAAATCTGGTTACCATCAAAATCCAAGTGATGTGTAACCAAAATATTTGTAAGCCCCAGGTAATGGCCTAGTTATCCCAGCATAATGTGTTGTAACAGCATCTTCGAATACTAAAAAATGTATAGTAGTTGCTTTCAACCTGGGCTCCTATAGTAAGTACCCTACTGCCCTTACCAATGGGTAATTTATCACGTTTTTATTGTACTTTATTGTTGGGATTTTCAAAGTGTTTGTTAAATGGTCTGTCTTCATGAGGACAAAGACCATAGCTAGTTAATTTTTTTTAATCCCCTTTATCCAACACAGTAACTAATATATAGAAGGCATGAAGGAAATGTTTGAATAAAGAAAGAAAGAAAGGACTAAATCAATTTAAAACAAATAAATAAAGCAGCATCCAAGATAATCGATGCATACTGAAAGCTTAGAGTGAAGAGGACCAAAAAGAAGGGCCCATTAAGAGTGACAAACACTGCAAAGCCTGAAGAATAACAAGAATGGCTAACTCTTACAGAGTGTTTGCTATGTGCCAGCATGGTTGTAGGAGAGGCATGGGTAACAGCTCAATTAATTCTCATGATAACCCATGAGGCAGGTTATCACTATTCCCATTTTATAGAGAAGTAAATAAATGGCCCAAAATCACACAGTCTGCAAGTGACAGAGGGCATGTTTAGGACCCAAGCCACCTGCCTCCAGAGTCTGTGCTCATAAGCACTTCACATGAAGGCCTGAAGTCCTCGGAGGCAAAGGCCTAAGGCATATAGCCCAGGCAACTGACTTGGTTGGGTACATTCAGCCAGTTTGGAGTTGTTAAGAAAGTTCTAAAGGAGAAGAGGTCTTCAGGAGAGAATAAGAGCTTGTAGGATGAGAGCTACCTGGAAACTTTAGATTGGGAGTGAGGCCTCACCTCAGTTTCCTCAGTTGTGTAGGAGGAGGGCTACCCTTGTCCTCTAAGTTGTTGAGCTGGGTAAGGGAAGAGCCAGTTGATGGGAGAGAGTGCCCAGGCACAAGTAGGTGTGAACCAAAGGACAAACGGCTATGTCTGGTGCTCTTGGGTGAGCACTGATTGTCCAAGGTCCTGGTGTTCTCCAGACCCAGGAGAGAAGAGCAAGAAGACTGATTAAGTGAAAATAAAACCTGGTTAGTGAGAATTTCTGCAGAAAACTGAGAGTAAGAGGACCCAAGGAAGCCCTGATTGGAGAAATAACAGAACCAATGCTGAATGTTTTCACCTTCCCAAAATTCATTTATTGAAACCTAATGCCCAGTGTGATGGGGTTAGGAAATGGGGCCTTTGGGAGGTGACCAGGTTATGAGGGCAGATCCTTCGTTTGTTCCCTTTAAAAGAGACTCTAGAGATTTCTTGCCTCTTCCACCATATGAGGGCACAGTGAGACAGCCATCTATGAACCAGGAAGTGGGCCCTCACCAGACCCTGAGTTTGCTGGTGCCTTGATCTTGGACTTCCCAGCCTCTAGAGCTATCAGAAATAATTTCTGTTATCTATAAGTCACTCAGTTTACGGTATCCTATTACAGCAGCCCAAGCTGACTAAGACAACCAATGAGGTACAATTCATAAGGAAACACATTTTCCACATGGTTGCTGTGGGCCAAGGTTGACAGAACAGAATTTCTTGGGTCCTTCCATGATGCCAGGGCACTGTGGTCTCCCTCAACATGAGATAGAAGCTGGGATAGATTGATTATGAAAATGTCTGCTATTCTTCACCTGTATCTAGTGCTTTCAACGTTTCTTTGCAGTTCTGATCCCCAAACATGTGAGAGCCCAGCCAAGATCAGCAGAGCCACCTCCTTGACCCTCAGCCAACCTCAGATGGATGGATGAGCCCAGGCGAAACTAGAGGGACCATCCAGCTTACCTGTAGACTTGCAAGCAATAACAGTGCTTGTTATTTTATCCCACTGGGTTTCTGGGTGGTTTGTTATGTAGGTATCATTAACTGATACAGGAACCATGTAGAATACCAGGAAGACAAGAGTTGCAGGGCAACTCAGAGCTCCCCATCTTCTCACTCTTTGGGGAAGAGATATGGCAGGGAAAAAGATGGACCAGCTAGCTAGTAGAGGCTATCAAATGAATTTTAAAAAAGAAAACAAAAACAAAAACAAAACAGTTACTCTTTAATGAGCACCTACTATGCAGATGGCAACTTTGTGAGGTGGGCATGGGGGCAGCAGCTAGGTGGCTACCCAATACATATTCTCCACTTCATTCTTCCTTTTTTACTAACAGAACCTTATTTGGAAAAGAAAGAACACAATGTACCTGTATTAAAAAATAACATTTCCTAAACTCCCTTGCAGGTAAAGGTGGCCATGTGACACAGTGGATAGGGCTTCTGGGAAAGCTCTTTCAGAGGAAGGCTGTCCCCACTGAAGCATACCTTGTGCTATTTGCTCTACCCATTTCTGGCTCTTAGAAAGACACTGAGGCCAGGCATGGTGCCTCACAACTGTAATCCCAGCACTTTGGGAAGCCAAAGTGGGTGGATCACCTGAGGTCAGGAGTTCCAGACCAGCCTGGCCAACATGGTGAAACCCCATCTGTACTAAAAATACAAAAAATTAGCCAGGCGTGGTGGCGTGTGCCTATAATCCCAGCTACCTGGGAGGCTGAGGCAGGAGAATTGCTGGAACCCAGGAGGTGAAGGCTGCAGTAAGCTGAGATTGTGCACTGCACTCTAGCCTGGGTGACAGAGCAAGACTCTGTTAAAAAAAAAAAAAAAAAGAGAGAGAGAAAGGAAGGACGGAAGGAAGGAAGGAAGGAAGGAAGGAAGGAAGGAAGGAAGGAAGGAAGGAAGGAAGGAAGGAAGGAAGGAATTGAAAGAGCTGGAGTTATTGCAGCCATCTTATTACCATGAGGGAAAAGCCAAGGGAATTGCAGAGACTTACACCATGATATTATTTATAATGCCTCTGAACTAAACACTACCAAATGCCAAACTCAGATATCATGTCACATGAGGGGGGAAAAAATCCTCAATTATTCACACCATACTTTGTTGGCATTTTGTATTACATGAATCCAGCCTATTTCCAAGTGATACATCAAAGATTATTCTCATTTTACAGATCAGAAAACCAACACTTGGAGAGATTAAAAGCTTGGCCTGGGCTGCCAGTATAGTATATTATTATACTAATGATCTCCAATGAATTCTACCTCTCAGTATCTATATCCTTCTATAATTTACCCTCCCTCCCCTATTAGCTCAGAACTTGACCATGTGACTTGCTTTGGCCAAAGGGACATCAGCAAATATAATGCAAACAAAGGCTTTATAAATGCATGTGCACCTATTCACAATAGCAAAGACTTGGAATCAACCCAAATGTCCATCAGTGACAGACTGGATTAAGAAAATGTGGCACATATACACAATGGAATACTATGCAGCCATAAAAAAGGATGAGTTTGTGTCCTTTGTAGGGACATGGATGCAGCTGGAAACCATCATTCTTAGCAAACTATCACAAGAACAGAAAACCAAACACCGCATGTTCTCACTCATAGGTGGGAACTGAACAATGAGATCACTTGGACTCGGGAAGGGGAACATCACACACCGGGGCCTATCATGGGGAGGGGGGAGGGGGGAAGGATTGCATTGGGAGTTTTACCTGATGTAAATGACGAGTTGATGGGTGCTGACGAGTTGAGGGTGCAGCACACCAACATGGCACAAGTATACATATGTAACAAACCTGCACGTTATGCACATGTACCCTAGAACTTAAAGTATTATAATAATAATAATAATAATAATAATAATAATAAAAATGTTGACCTAAAAAAATAAATAAATAAAATAAAATAAATGCATGTGCACTTATAAAGGGGCTTCCCTTTTTGGAACGGTCCCTCCCTCCACCATGGGAAGAAACCTTGTCTTCACATGTTTCTCACGTGAGAGACCAGGATGAGAAAAGACCACATGGAGAAAGAGGCCCACCTGTCCCAATCATTCTAGACATTCCCACTGGGACCCACCAGCCCTTGCTGCAGTCACACAAGTAACCCCTGCAAAGACTGGCAGAGGAGCCTTCCAACTGAGTCCCATCCAACTGTAGAATTTTTGAACAAATACATGGTTGTTAATTCAAGCCACTAAACACTGGGGTGGTTTGTTACACGAAAGTATATAACTGCTACACCTAGCTAATAAATGGCAAAAGCAGAACTTGAATTTAGATCTGTATGACACCAAGGGCCACGTTTGTAACCACTCTCCTATTCCCCACCACCATATTCCTGTTTTACTTGTTTTAACTACACACTTCCCCCAGGTCTGAAGAAAGACTTGCATTTCCCGTTCAGATTCTGTAAAATCACTTTCCCACGTTGGTGGCTCTTCCTTTCTACTCTGAGCTCTGGACTCTAAGTTGACAGAGTTCCTGTCCAAAAACAAAGAGCATCTGATGCTGACTGAACCTCCAGACGCAATCTTGCTCTGATCTCCACTCTCGGTGCTCCAACGCCTTCAAAGCATGTGCGGAACTGAGTCAATGAAGTCAGGGAGGTGGAGCTATTCCCAGAGGGCATTTCATTCACCTAATAATGAAATGTGTGTGTACCTCTCCACCACCAATCCCTTCCGCAATTAAAGTAGGAACATTTTGCATTCAGGGTGTTCTTGTCACGACTGAAGCCTCAAAGGGCTTTGCAACCCTGGGTGAATCCTCCCAATACCAAGGCCTGCATCTGCCAATCCCTGTCACTCAACACTCCCTTGAGATCACCTCAAGTCATGTACGCTGAATTGAGTACTTTTCCAAAAGCAATCTCTCTGAAGACATCTATTTAACTTGCACATTCTATGGTACTAGTGTGGTTTAGTTAGGGACACGGACCCTATGAGTGTTGAGGATTTGGTAGAGGTGTCACAGCCTGGCTGCTGGTACTAGCTTCCCCTGTGGCACCTCCGTTCATCCCTGTGTGGCCTCCCATCTTCCAGTAGGTCAGGCCAGCTTCCTTATGTGACATCCACAAGACAATGTTCCAGCTTTGGAAGTCAGACAATGTCACTTTTATCACATTCATTCCATTAAAGAACGTCGCATGTTTTCAAGAGTGAGAAAATAGACTCTACTTCTTGAGCTGTCAAGCACCTAGGGCCACACTGAATCTTCCATGCCTGTATTCAAGGTGAATTGTTGTTATTGACTATTACTTAGGCTGAAGAGTGGGACGGATCTCTTTAAGAGCAATGCTGAGTCATCCACTCAGCTTCAGCCCAAAGACATCACTCCAAGCTCACAGGAGATACTGAGGTCAGTGCAGACACATGGTTTTAGGGCAGTGCAAAAATCACAGGACAGGTCGACAAAGAGAAAGACCGGAGGTGTAAGGACTGCTCCAAAGAGGCACCTGAGAACCTTTCACAGGAGAGAACCACAAAGAGAAATTGAGGCTGCTGTGTGGAGTAGGGAGGGGTGAGGGTTGGGCAAGTACCTACGATGTACCAGGTGCATGTCACCAAGGCCTCACACAACCTGTCATCATCCTCATTGGAAATCCTCACACTATGCTATGTGCCAGGGCTGTGCTAATCACTTTATGCAAGTGACTTGGTTAACATCAGCAACAACTCTGAGATAGGTGTCATTGTGTCTCCCATCTCACAGATAAAAGAAAACTAAGTCCCAGAGAGGTTAAGTAACTATCCCAAAGTCACACAGCTAATAGCCAATGGAGTTAGGTTGGGCCATTGTACAGAGGAGAAAATTGAGGCTTGGAGAGATTAAATAACTTGCCAAAGAACACAGAATTGAACTAAGAGTCATGCCTAAATCTTTCTGTCTTCTCAAATGGGGCTCTTCCCTTGAATGCACTGTGTTGCCTCTGAAGTATTTGCTTCATGAGAAAGATTATTCCAGACTCTTCCAGAAAGAGAAGACTGGCTGCCATGGAAGAGGCAGACCCAGGCACCCAGACCTTCTTCATAAAGCAAATTTAACATGAAATTAACAGTGGGCATTTAAAAATATGCTTAAGCTAAGAATGCACTGTATGCTGCACCCCTAATAATGCAAGTGAAGTCAGAAATGGCAGTGTGTGCCTGTTGCTTATACTTCTTTTCTTTTCTTTCTATTTTGATGTTTAATTTCTTGCCAGTAAAGAGAATTAACTACTTCCTGTCTTAAACAAATGTGGACATATTTATGGGAAGCTATGTGTAAACACAGGTAGGGTTTCACTGGGAGAGCCTTCACAGTTTGATTCTCCTGTCACCCCTAAATTCCCCGCTGGACAGCCTAGTCTAAAAACGGCACTGCTCACGTCTCTAATCCCAGCACTTTGGGAGGCCACGGCGGGCAGATCACTTGATGCCGGGAGTTCAAGACCAGCCTGGCCAACATGGCGAAATACTGTCTCTACTAAAAATACAAAAATTAGTGGGACGTGGTGGCGGGTGCCTGTAATCCCAGCTACTCAGGAGGCTGAGGCATGAGAATCACTTGAACCCAGGAGGTGGAGGTTGCAGTGTCAAAAACAAACAGACAGACAGACAGACAAACAGCACCGACTTCCCTGATGCCCGGGACAGAAGGAAGGGACCAGTCCAGAAATCCCTACTCAGAGTCGGTCCAGCCCGCAGGCAGTGAGAGCATTTCCCCTGGATCCTGAGCCTATCAGTGCCTTCCTTGAGGCAGCGTGGGTGGGTTCTAGAAGGAGAAGAGGGAGCGAGGAATTTAGCAGGAAAATCACCACTCTGGAAGGTGCCCTTGGGAAGGCAGCTCGGACCCTAATCAGACCTAACAAATGCCTGAGGAGAGAAAGAAGAGACGCTGGCATGGGTTCTTTCCAGTCTGTGCTTGGAGAAACGCCCACTTAGGTTTTGGCCATCTGCCTGTTATGTTCTAGAAAATTCCACAGGACCCTGAAGGATAAGCCATTCTGGGAGGGAGTTGAAAAGCGGGATGTGACGGCAGAGATGACAGATCCTGGCAGAGATCTTGTGGGGACAGAGGGGTGCAGAGCCACCCTCCCTGGGAAGAGAGCTCGGGCTTCCCACTCTCAGGCTGGGCCTCTGCTCGTGACCCATTCCAAAGATGGAAAAACATAACTGATTACCTTATCAGTTATGTTTATAACTGATATAAACATATATCAGTTTATATATATGTTTGATTTTTCATTGTCTTAGTGGGCTTAGGTTGCAGTGAAGCTCGCAGTTGAGACAAGGATGGAGAAGAACAAGCACTAGGGAGAAGGTGGCAGGGCTGTGTTAAAAATATCTGTGAGTGTCTGGGCACAGTGGTTCATGCCTGTAATCCCAGCACTTTGGGAGGCCGAGGCAGGTGGATCACCTGAGATCAGAAGTTCAAGACCAGTCTGACCAACATGGTAAAACCCCGTCTCTACTAAAAATACAAAAATTAGCCAGGCATGGTGGTGCGCACCTGTAATACCAGCTACTCAGGAGGCTGAGGCAGGACAACAGCATGAACCCGGGAGGTGGAGGTTGCAGTGAGCCGAGATCGCACCACTGCACTCCAGCCTGGGGGACAGAGCAAGACTCCATCTTGAAACAAACAAACAAACAAGCAAAAACAAACAAACAAAATAAACAAACAAAACATTCTGTGAGTGCAGGGGACCTTGCTGTGCAACAGGAGATGTTGGTTTGTGGGCCAGTGTCTCTCTTAGTATCTCCCTGGAATCCCCCTTTCCACCTGCCACCATGGCCCCCAGGACACACAGGGTTCCTGGGGACAGTGGGCAGCAGCCACAAATCCTCCCAGGGCTCCTCCTCACTTAGCTCCCTCCTGTCCTCCGAGCCTCTTCCTTCCCTCCGCATCACCTCCCTGAGCAGGCATTTCTTCCATCTGTCCAGTCCCTGTCTACACACATTATTCCTCTTTTATGATCTCAATGTAATGGAGTGAAATGATCACATAAACACAGAAAGAGTCTCTGGGCCTCTTCTCCTCTCCCCACCTCCTCCCCAGCATCCAATCTCCCTCTGGCATTGTCTGTGTGGGCTGTTGGCCACATCTCACTCCCCAGTCCCTGCAGGCACAACCCCAAAAGCCTCACACATTTCAGGCCCCAGAGGCAGGGAACAGGCCATGCAACATGTCTGAGACCTCCTCCTGCCTTTTGTTTTGGGGACTGTTCAGACCAACCCACTTTTTTCTTTTCCCCAGTGCCCAAGGTTCTCACCGCTCAAAATCACTCTCAGATTTCCACAGCAAGTTGAAGCTTTGGCAGCTCAGGTGTCCACTGAGACCTCAAACACCCCACAGTCACCCCCAGAGGATTAAGTAGCTTTGAGCTCAAACTTGGAGGATTTTTGGAGAAATGGGGTTCCAGTAGGTACTGGATTCAGTTCAGTCTAATTTCCCTGGAATCCTTTCATCCCCCTAGAAAAGACTTGGGGTTCCCAAAGTGTAACCTGGTCCTCTGGAGAGGGCGTGAGGGACTGAGGTGCATGTAATGGCCCGAACGCTGCTGCTGGACTTGAACTTGATCATCATCAACCAGTCTGCTGCTAGGATTCTGATTTTCAAGGAGCTAGGAGCGACTCACTTCATTAGAAGCGAACGCACACTGTGTACCCCAGCTTGCTCCAGTTTCTACATGACCCCAGCGTTTCTCCAGTGCCTGCAGTAGTACCTGGCACATAGGGGGCCTCCCAAAACGTTTGTTGATTGAAGAAACAACCTCACCCTCTCAAGAGGCTGCCACCCTCCCGCAGCCCACAGGAAAGGAATCTGGAAGCTCCCTGCAGAGGGGAGGTTGTGTGATGGTCATCTTTTAGTTTGTTTTCTCTAAGCCCTCACAGTGGGTACTGACTACATTCACTGTTCATATTTTACTAAGAAAAATATTCATCACTTCCCTCTCAGAAAATCAAACGCTGCTTTGCATGTTGGAGAAGCAGCACGATCTAAAAATCCCCACTGGGTAGAGCCAGGCAGAGTGATTCATACCCTCTATTCAGAGGCAAGACTGACATATGTCGTGCATATGTGCCCAGCACCAACCAAGCGGCCAAGCTGAATTCTCAGAGCAGCCCACTCAGAAGAACATTCCTTATTTTTACCCTTTGCCAAAAACAGAAACTCGCACCGATGCTCCCTCATAAATAGCCTTGCCATTTCAGAAAGCTGCTTCGAGGTACAAGATGCTCAGTGGAACTGAGACCACAGAAGCACGACTGTGGTTTACAGAAACTGAATTAGACTCATTATCTAAGAATGAAAGAATTCAGCTTCTAAAAATACAGTAGCTTTTATTTCTGGCCCAGCCTCCGTGTTTGTGTACTTTTTATTTTATTTTATTTTTATAGAAACCTATGCCTTTTTAAAGACACTCTCTACAGCACTTGCCACAAAGGACCAGTTTCTAAGTGTGGTTGAAAATAGCCTGTGGCCTCCGGTGCAGTGAAAGGGAAAATCGGAGGAGGACAGTGCCTGAGAAGTGCAGAGACACAGGTGCGTGGTGATCGAGAGGTCTCGGGAAGGATTTTTGTTGTACTTTGAAAGGCAACTGGAGACTCCACAGCTGTAAGAAGAGCAAGAAGAACAAGTTCTTTCAAGGAACTTACTTGGTAAATATAATGATGCTTTATATCAACACGATTGTCCCAAGACACAGGAAAAATGACAACAAAACCATGCCAGTGGCTCCTTTGGGAAGAAGTAACTATGATGCATCACCTTCTCTTGATTTATAATTGGGGAAACTGAGTCTAACTGAGGTGAAGCATTTTTCCCAGCATTGTGCAATAGATGCGAACCCTCGGTTCTGGCTGTTTTCTGTTGATTCGTCAGCCATGAATCTCAACAGCTGGGTGAGATCTGGCTCTCATCCAAACCCTGTGCCAGTGGAAGTGATCTTTGTTTGTGGGCAGAGAAGGCAAGAGTAGGAAGGGGACAACGATGGTGTCTGCTTTGACCCCGGTGGGAAGCATCACTGGGATGTTTCTCCTCCGTGATTACTCACAGCCTAACTGCAATCCATTCTCTCCTGTTTTACAGAGGTTCTCATCCTGAATTTTCCCAAACAAAGAGTAGACTGGACTTAGTCTAGTCTTACAATCCCATGGTGGGGAGAAATGGCCCCCCCAGAGATATGTCCACATCCTAATCCCTAGAACTTGTACATATGACCTTATTTGGATAAAACGTCTTTGCAGATGTAATTAAGTTAAATATTTTAACGAGGAAATCATCCTGGTTGTTATCTCGGTGGGTCCTAAATGTAATACAATGTCCTTACAAGGCACTTATACAAAGAGGGAGATTTGACACAAAATAAGAGGAAAAGGTGATTTGAAGATGGAGGTAGAGATTGGAGTGATGCGGCCACAACCCAAGGGAAGCCAGCAACCCCTAAGGAGCTGGGAGAAGCAGGGAACAGTTTCTCTCCTAAAGACCCAGTAGGGAGTGTGGCCCTGACAACACCTCGAACTCAGATTTCTGGCCTCCAGAACCATCAGAGAATAAATATCTCTTGTTTAAGCCACCCAGCATTAGGTAATTTGTCACAGGAGCCACAGGAAACTAATATAGACTACATCCTGTCTAAAATTCTGTTAGATTTGCCTAAGGGCTAAATTGCAACTCCCCAAATCTGATTCAATGGAGGCTCGCTTTCCTATTTTGTCATTCTCTCAACAGATACTCAGGAGTGCATACTAGGCAGTAACAATGAGCTAGGTGCTGGGATAATGATGGGCAAATAGACACAAACCCTGTCTTCATGCAGCTTACAGCAGGGGAAATAGTTCAGGAAGGAAATACCAATGCCAACTGCATTATAATCTGTAATAAAGGCTGAGAAGGCAGAGTGCAGGTGCTGTGACAGGTGATGGCAGTTAATGGCCTAATGTGAAGAGGAAGAGAGTGAGCTTGAGACTGAGACCTGAAGTCTAATAGGAAAAGGGGCTTTCCAGTTAGAGAAAACAGCTCATACGGAGACCCCCAAAGCAGGAAGGAGGTGGAAACTTTCAAGGATGGACTACAGGCAGAAAGCAAGGAGGGGAATTTTAATCTCTGTTCTTAGGACATGGGGAAGCCAAGTGTTTTATGCAGAGGGGTGGCCCAATGAGATGAAAGTTTCCAGCAGCTCAATCCAGCTGTGGAGGAGATGGGAGTGGGCCAAGACCAGTGAGGAGACTCTTGAGAAGCCCAGGCAAGAGGTGGTGGTGGTTTTGATATGGGAGGGAGGCAGGGAAGTGCTGAGAAGGGCAGGGCCCCTGGCAAGGGTTCCACCCTCAGTCTTGTGCCCGTGGACCTAAATGAGAACTGGCACTCCTGTTTCCATGCCCACATGTTGCATTGTAGAACCACCACACCCCTGATCCTGTGCCCATAAAAACCCTGAGACCCTAGCAGGTACAGACACAAGCAGCTGGACATTGAGAGGAGCAGAAGAGCACACCAACAGACACCAGCAGACACTGGCAGGCCATCAACAGCAGGACAACATGGAATTCAGTCAGGGGCAGTCAGAGGAGAGTCCCGCTGCTGAGCAGCCCACTCCAGGGGAAGACCACCTTCCCACCCCATTCTCCTTCTGGCTCCCCATCCATCTGCTGAGAGTTACTTCCTCCACTCAATAAAACCTTGCACTAATCCTCCAAGCCCATGTGTGATTTGATTTTTCCAGCACACTAGGACAAGAACCCGGGATACAGAAAGGCCTCTGTCCTTGCGATAAGGCAGAGGGTCTAATTGAGCTGATTAACACAAGCTGCCTATGGATGGCTAAACTGAAAGAACTCATTGTAACACATGCCCACTGGGGCTTCGGGAGCTGTAAACATTCACCCCTAGACACTGCCGTGGGGTCGGAGCCCAAAAACACTCCCCACGACCTGCCTGTCTGCATGCTCCCCTAGGAGTTTGAGTAGCAGGTCACCGACAAAGCGAGCCACACCCCTGTCACACGCCCTGTGAGGGGGATAAGGAACTCCTCCCGTTTCACTTTGTACTAGGATAGGAACTGCTGAGATGGGGAGAAGTGGGTGGATTCCAAAGGAGTTGGTGATGGGTTGGAGGTGGGTAGTGGAAAGGATACAAACCAGGTTTCTCAGTTGTACTGTAGCCAGGATAGAAGTGCCAGAGCCATTGGGAACATTCAAGAAGGACTCAGATTTGGGCAAAGAAAACAACTAGTATTTTCATTTGGAAGGACCATGCATCTCAGTTTTCCAGGAACAATCCAAGGTAAGCCTATTATCCCAAAGTCTTGTCTGGTTTAGTTTAGAATTTGTTATTCTCAAAAAATGCCCTGGTTTGGACCAATACATTAAACAGTCACTCTAGGCTAAGACTTGTGTGATTTGAAAGGCCTTGGAGACATCTGAGAGAAGATTTTGAGAATCTAGAATGAGAAGAGGAGGAGCGCAGGAGTGAAGCTTCCTGAACTTTAATATCTGAGGACAGGCAAAGTTGCCGAGCAGGCGGGGTCCAAGAGTGAGGAGGCCAGAAATGTTACGGGAGGTGCATGACCTGTCTTCTAGTTTTCCTTTAGATCAGGGGCTGGCAAACTTTTTGTGTAAAAGGCCAAATGAACATTATTTGGCTTCCCAGGTCAAATGGTATTGGTCGCTGATATGGTTTGGCTCTGTTTCCCCACCCAAATCTCATCTTGAATTGTACTTCCCTAATTCCCACATGTTGTAGGAGGGACCCAGTGAGAGATAATTGAATCATGGGGGCTGTTTCTCCCATACTGTTCTCGTGATAGTGAATAAGTCTCACGAGATCTGATGGTTTTCTCAGGGGTTTCCATTAGCTCTGCGTCCCCACCCAAATCTCATTTTGAATTATAGTCCCATAATTCCCAAGTGTTGTGGGAGGGACCTGGTGGGAGATAACTGAATCATGGGGGTGGTTTCCCCCATACTGTTGTCATGATAGTAAATAAGTCTCATGAGGTCTGATGATTTTATCAGGGGTTTCCACTTTTGCGTTTTCCTTATTATCTCTTTGCCTGCTGCCACATATGTAACACAGGACTTGCTTCTCCTTGCCTTCCACCATGATTGTGAGGCTTCCCCAGCCACATGGACCTGTAAGTCCAATTAAACAGTTTTCTTTTGTAAATTACCCCATCTTGGGTATGTCTTTATCAGCAGCGTGAAAACGGACTAATACAGTCTCTAATACCCAACTATGCCATTGGAGCAGATTTAGACACTGTGTAAATCAACCAGTGTGGCTATGTTCCAAAAACACTTCATTCACAAAAACAGGTATGAGCTACATTTTGCCCACAGTAAGTAGCTGGCAGAGCTCAATTTAGAATAACACTCCGGGCCTCTCCCTTTCTTATTCCTCCCCAATGGAGGTGGGAAGGGGAGCAGGGCATCGGCACTGACGGGCTCTACTGGAGAGCTTAGGCCACCTCCTCTTTGGGGAGCTCTGTCTGAGTGCAGAGAGCTCCACAATGCTGGAAGTCATAGGGGGTGGGACTTGTAGGAGGGCCCTAAAGCTGTTCAGTGCTGACAGAAACACGTCTATGATCCAGCCTTATTCTGGGGTGAGTTATTAGTAGTCCCACTAGGCTAAGAGCACTAACTATGGTCTGCTATCCTAGTTTTGTCAGAAATGGAAGTGATACTGTGACTCCATCTGCATGACATTTTTGCTCCAAACTGGGACGGGGAGGACTAGGTACATTGGCCACTGCCCTGACCAATTCCAACAGTAAAGGAAGTGTCTATTTCTCAGTTCCACTGTATTTTGGGTTGGATCTCTTTGTTGATGACTTGCCACTCTTTCAGGCAACTTCAGAAATAGTGTAGTCACTGTAGAGTCCGGTAGCATCTATTCTCTCTTCTGCTAAATGAAAACACAAGACAGCCTGGTTGCTAAGTAAAACATGTAATGCATGTTGATGTAAACGGTGGTCGAGAGGTGGAGTTGGGGTGAGACACAAAGGGGGACATGACCTTGAAGGCCTTGGAGATTCTACCAGGTAGGGGTGGGGGCTAAGTTCCCTCTCGTGTCTGTCTCGCTTTCAGATGCCCACCCTCACTCAAAAACATCATTAGGTTTGCAGCAATTACCCAAGGACTATACATCCTTTATTATTATTATTACAAAATACAGACAAGCAAAGGAGAAAATAAAAACCACCTTTAATCTCCACCCAGAGATACTTATTAATAACGATTTGGCATGTATTTTTCCAGATGCAAAAATGAGATCATACTATCCATGTTGTTTTGTGGTCTACTTTTGGCATTTAAAATATAATAAATATCCTTCCCTGTTCCAGAGAAGAACATACACCGTGATTTTTATTACACGATTCATTTACTCATTCCTCTGTGATTGGCCATTTAGCTTGTTTCCAAGTTTTCCCAGTAAAAACAATGCTACAGTGTGCATTCTGATAGCTAGTTCTGGGAGCACTTTTTGAATTATTTTCTTAAGCTGAATTCCAAGAAGACGAGCATGATTGTAGAAGACCTCATCCTTCTTAGGGGGCCTTGACTTGAAGTAAGTTTAAGTTTCCTATAGAGGAAGAGCAGGCTTGACTGTGCTTACATGTTGGTTCCAGCAATCTCTCGACAACTGCCAATGTGGGTTATGGAGTTAGAGCCTCACTCTAGAAGAATCTCTAACCCGCTAGGAGAGTACAATAGTGTGGAGTCTCTGTTTCCATCTCTCCGGGGAAGATGGGCCTTGTCAGTTGCAATGGAGAGACCAGAGAAATGCAAAGATCAACAGACTAGGTGAGTCCCAGCCATTTAGAAGAAGATGAGGTGAAAATACCCCAAATATTCCCTCTGTCTGCACTGTGAGAAGTGGGGAGTCTGCAGTTTTCTCCCTCTTTTTGCCATATTTTAAACTGTGTCATCAGAGCTTGGTAAGGTTACCTTAGGGGCCAGAAATGGCTCATCGGGAGGCCCCTCAGTTATTCAGAACTCATTGAAGCAGGGGTCTAGGAGAGGGGCAAGGACCTGGCTCCGGGCTTCATGGAGGAAGGCAGTGAACCCTAGGACTTCCTTCTGGACCATCCAGCCCAAGTCAGCAGGTCAGGAAAGAGCTAGACTCAGGGCAGAAGTCCTGCCACGAGTAAGGAACATGTCTTTGGCTTCTATCTTCCTTGTTATTCTTTCAGACTCAAGGAGATGTGGCAGGTGGGCTGCAGCAGCCACCGCAGAGGGAAGGGCTCCCTAAAAAGGGGCTGGATCTCCACACCAACTCCAAAACTCTGCATCAGCTAACATGCTTCTACAGAGGTTCTCAGCCCCACCATGCATCCGGGTCACAGTGAGCGAATTTAAGGCACAGGTGCTTAGACCCCAGACGTTCTGACTTAATAGGTCCAGGGAGAAGCCTCAATGTTGGTAAGACTTTAAAAGGCTTTGAAACCACAGAGTAATGGCTTTAGATGGCAGGGAATAGTGTAAAGGAAAGACAGTGGGCTTTGGAATTGACTGATTGATCTGAGGGCCTGGATAGTGGGAATAAAAATAAATAATAGTATGTACCTCTATAAAGTGGCTTCCACACAGTAGGTACTCGAATGGCAACTTAACATGATGAGAATTAATTACTTGCATGGCTGCAAGAGGAAATATAAAAGGGAATGGAAGAACAGGTGGTGGGAGAATACAGCACAGTCACTCTTGCTTGTCAAATCTGACCTAAGAGTCTTGGCATCAAAATGGCATCAAAAGAGAACTGGAACTATTTGTTTTGCAGCAAACAAAAGGTAAAGAGCTAGTCTTAAATGTTGGCCCTGGGATCCAGAATTCCTATTTGTACCAATGTGCTGTGCAAATGGTTTAAGGATTGAGTGGCCATTTAGCATTATCTTCCCTTCCTGGCCTGCTGTTAGATTGGAGGGCTAGGGTCTGCTTTGTGTTAAAGATTATCTCCCTGGAGGGAATGTAATCTGCTATTCGTATGTCTCGTAGGTGGAGGCCAACTGCTTTCCCACAGTCTAAATCTGAGTTCTGTTTCCCCACCATTCTATTTAGTAACAGCCATTGGCCAAGGGGAAGAGAATGAAGGATTCCAAGACAGGCTTAAAGCTTTGAGTCTAAATTGAATAGGTGTTTCCTCCTGCAGGTTTAAGATGATCTCTTTGTGTAACTCACAAGGAGGCTAATCCAATTCCAGGTCTGAGGTCGTCACATCACTGCTTTTAAGGCTCCCGAAAAGTCCACGGTATCTCAAGCAGTCTTTCTTTCTCCCTTAGATGCTTTATACTTCAAGATTCTGGTCTCTTGACTTTTTAATTGATCTTCACTTGGCACTTCATACTTAGAACACATCAGCTGGAAGGTTCTTTGTTCCTTCCCCCAGAAATTAATGATGTGTGGGGAAACTTTTAGATGCACCAGGGGGAATGTTAATTAAAAGAGGCCTGCTCAGAGACCTTCTGCAAAACAATCATCCTTTGAATACGTGGCCGCTCACCTTGCCCCAATCTGTCAGCTTTGTAAGTTTGGGTTTCACGTATTAAGAGTTTCTTAGTGTAGGACTCACTTTTGAACCTCCTTTGGGCTCCAAGATAAAGCCTTGAGCTGGGTCTGCAGGGAGCAGTGTGAGCCAGTTAGCATGTGGTGGTGACGGCCACAGCCTCTTGCTGGGCTCTAAATCATGGCAAAAACCCCAGAGCTAAAAGCATCACCCCTTTCTGGCACTTTCAATTTAAAAACCATGCTATATTTTTGTTTCCAATTATAGAAGGAGAAAAATAAAAGCATCTGGAACTCATTACTGTCCCTTTATTCCACGCCATAACTTTAAGAAAGCAAAATAAGCACTCTCACAAATGCACAGGAAAAGAGAGGAAGCAATGACTCCAGAACTAAGCCCTTACACCCTAGACCTCACTCCCCTGTGCATCTCTGTGCCCATATTGCAAACACATGGAGCGTGGGGTTTATGACGGAAACCTTGACAGCTTGCCGGCTCACGGGTCACCGGCTCTTGCAAGGAGAAAGCTCAAGGGAGTCTGCAAGTCACCCGGCTGCTCAGGACACTGGCTCCCTCTGTCTGGCCGTTCCTAATGTGCAACCCTTGACCCCATTCCAAGAATCCAAGCCTGACAAGGTCAGGCCTTCTCCTGAAACAACCGCATGGATGGCAAGGATCCTGGTTCCAGGAATCCAAGACTCCAGTGGATGATAGGAAGAACACTACTTGCAAAAAAGGCAAGGTGGTATCCCCTTTCATGCCACACAGAAGAAGACTGACACATGACTCCTGGGGCCCTTGGGACCAAAACCCGAACTCTTTGGCATGCCACACAAGGCCCTTCCTGGTTTGCTCCCTGTTGCTGCCCTGGAATTGTTATCTTCGTGCTCTCTGAGCACACTGTCCTCTCCCAGATGATAATTTA
This sequence comes from Macaca fascicularis, assembly GCF_037993035.2. Lineage (NCBI taxonomy): Eukaryota > Metazoa > Chordata > Mammalia > Primates > Cercopithecidae > Macaca > Macaca fascicularis. Next base: position 14,736,640 of record NC_088377.1, on the reverse strand, counting down.
TTTCTCTAAACAAACCGTGAACAGCCTTGTCCTTGCCCAAACAGCTCCCCAATCTTCAAAGCCCTTCCTTGACCCATTTCTATGCCTCTGCCCATGCCTGATAATACAGTTCATAAATAGTGCCTTCATTCGAAATGCACTCTAAATAGTTATTGACCTCTAACTCCATGTTCAGTGTGGTGGTGGAGTTGGGGCTCAGAAATACAATACCCCCAAACATGGCATCTTGGAAATTAAGAAAACAGCAGAAGCAAAAAGGTCATTCTCTTGACTTTTTTCCACCTTCCTCTGTAAGAGCTGGCCATAAAGGAATTATCTCACCTATCTCTTCTGAAAGTAGGTCACAAGACCCTATGTGACAGGTGTCCTACCCTATACCCAGAGGAGAGGAATGCTACACAGAGAAGCCAAGAGGGATCTGAACAAACAGGCCATGCTAATTCCCTTCAATTTATTATTATTAGCTCATACCTCTCTTGTCTGATCATATTTTTACATAACTGCCCATTCTTCATGAAACATAAGCATAAAAATATAGTTTTCCCTGAGTCTTTACTTGTTCATTTCTTTAAAAAAAAAAAAAAAAAAAAGGCCTTTAGGAGACAGGGTTTTACTCTGTCACCCAGGCTGGAGTGCAGTGTTGTGATCATAGCTCACTGTAGCCTCAACTCCTGGACTCAAGTGATCCTCCTGCCTCGACCTCCCAAGTAGCTGAGACCACAGGTGCATGATGTCTCACCCAGCTAATTTAAAAAGATGTTTTTTGTTTTTTTTTTTTTTTTTAGAGATGGGATCTTGATGTGCTGCCCTGGCTGGTCTCAAACTCCTGGCCTCAAACGATCTTCTCAGAGTGTTGGGATTATAGGCTTGAGCCACCACATCTGGCCTAACTGTTCATTTCTGAGGGCTCTCATGTCATGGGAAAGCTTGGTTAAATAAATTTGCTATGCTTTTATCTTGTTAATTTGTCTTTTGTTATGAGGGTGTTAGCCAAGGACTCTCTTGATGGGTGAGGAAAAGATATTACCTTTTTTTTTTTTTAGACAGTTTCGCTCTTGTTGCCCAGGCTGGAGTGCAATGGCATAATCTCAGCTCACCGCAACCTCCACCTCCCAGGCTCAAGCAATTCTCATGCCCCAGCCTCCCGAGTAGCTGGGTTTATAGGCATGTGCCACCTAACCCAGCTAATTTTTGTATTATTAGTAGAGACAGGGTTTCTCCATGTTGGCCATGGCCTCGAACTCCCAATCTCAGGTAATCTGCCTGCCTCGGCCTCCCAAAGTGCTGGGATTACAGGCGTGAGCCACTGCACCTGGCCAATATTATCTTTTCTCGGCTGCAGTAGACACTAGAGCTACAGGAGAGAAAAAGACAGGGTACTTGGCCTCAGAGAACCTAAAGGGGAGTGCTCATTCAGTTTGGTTTATTTTCAGCCAGTGACTACGGGGTATCTGGCACTGTAGGGGTGTTTTGGTTTCCTACGGATGCTATAACAAACTTAATGGCTCAAAACAACCACAAATTTATTAGCTTACCGTTCTGTTGTCCAGCATGAGTCTATGCTAAAATCAAGATGTCAGCAGGAGTGCATAACTTCCTGGAGGCTCTAGGGGAGAACTGGTTTCCTTTTCCAGTTTCTAGAGGCCATACTTTCCTTGGCTCCTGGCCCCATCCTCCATCTTCAAAGCCAGTAACAGCAATAGGAGCCTTCACATACCACATCACTCTCTCACTGCCTTCCTCTTCTGTTTCTAAAAACTCTTGTCCAAACCCTTGTCTAAAAACATTTGGTCCACCTAGATCATTTAGTATAATCTTTTTAAAGCCAGATGATTAGCAACTTTCATTCCATCTGCAATCTTAATTTCCCTTTGCCATGTAATGTAAAACATTCCTGTGATTAGGACATGGACTGGACATCTTGTGGGGATGCATTATTCTGTCTACCACAGAGGACCCAATGATAAAGGGAATACTGTCATTCCCCTTAAAGAGACATTTTGCAAAGCCTTCCTTTAAAACACAAGCAGGATTAAGAAACTGCTTTTATATTCCCATTACACTATTTGCACTTTACAAACACCTCTTGTATAACATTTAACGTGCTTAAAGCAGTGTTTGTCAGAGTGTGGGACGAGTAATACTTGAGAGTTTGCATTTAGTCATTTTGCGCTTTAATAATTATGCATTTATTTTAATGTGATTGAAGAGCATAAGCAGCATATCCAACCTGTGATATAATCTTTCCTTTTAAATTAAATCCATTTAAGCTTTTAAAGAGTGAGACATGTAAAATATGAATTAGTGGTACATATTATATAGGCCAAGCCAAAAAAAAAAATAGGAAAGCTGTACTTGAGATGACTGCAATATAGGAAAAACTCTCCTAATGTTTTCTGGATAAATTCTGAGTTCCTTAAGGGCAGAGATTTGTCCATCTGCTTATTACTGTATTAATTTTCATATTTTTGGAATCTGGTACCTGAGACAGCAATAGGCGCTCAAATGTTTATTGAATGAATAAATAAAGTAGGATTGTCTTGTAGACTTCCATTTGCTTCAACTTTATACCTTTTGAATTACTTTCACATTATGGAAATGCAGCTAAAGTAACAGTTGAACAACCATCATCTGCTATTTTAGTTATTTTATTTTAGTGAGATTTTGCTATAATGTGTACTCTATGGAAATAATATATGATGGCACAAATATTAAAGATTAAATGTGGCTGAGGCTCAGATTCTTGTTAGTGGATTAACAAGTGAAAATTATACCAAAGTATAGGAAGGTCATATAGGAAGTATATATAAATTATATTTTATATGTACTTTAAATATAAATTATATTTTATATATAAACTATATATTGTAGTTTATAATATAAAATTTTACCAAAGTATAGGAAGCTGATATATACACTAGACTTCCATCTTTTCCCTCCTGATACCTGAATATTAGTAAAAGTGTTCTGGTTTGGGGGATGTTTCTTGAATTGCATGGTTCATTAGCTTGTTCATGCATTCAGCACTATGGCAGGTCCATTGTCTGCTGAGAATAAGCAAGATGTGGAGGACACAAAAATAAGACCCAGTCACTGCCTTTGAGAAGCTCTGAGAGCAAGATCCACACTTAAACCTATTACTGCCACATAATCAAAGAGCTATACCAGGAATGACATTTCCTTGGCTTGGAAGCATTCAAGCTGAGTTTGCATTTGACTTCAATCGAGTTAATTAATGCTACACCAAAGAAAGCAAAAACAAACTCCTATGAAAGAATATAACAGAATCCAGAATTCTACAACATAAACTTTGTAATATGCAGGGTACAATAAAAACTATTCAACATATGAAAAGCCAAGAAAATGTTCCCTATTCTTGCGAGAAAAGACAATCAATGGAGATCAAAACCAGATGGTGAAATTTGCAGATTTGGGTTTTAAAGCACCTTTAAGCCACATTCATTGACTTAAAGGAAAATATGCTTGCAATGAATGAAAAAATAGGAAATCTCAGTGGAGAAATATAATCCATAAAAAGACCCAAATAGAAATTCTAGAACTGGGCTGAGCACAGTGGCTCATGCCTGTAATCCCAGCACTTTGGGAGGCTGAGGCAGGCAGATTGCCTGAGCTCAGGAGTTCACCACCAGCCTGGGCAACATGGTGAAACCCAGTCTCTACTAAAAAATACAAAAAAAAAAAAAAAAAAAAAATAGCCAGGCATGGTGGTGTGTGCCTGTAGTTACAGCTACTTGGGAGGCTGAGACAGGAGAATTGCTTGAACTCAGGAGGCAGAAGTTGCAGTGAGCCGAGATCACGCCACTGCACTCTAGCCTGGGTGACAGAGCGGGACTCCGTCTAACAAAGAAAAGAAAAGAAAAGAAAAGAAATTCTAGAACTGAAAAACACAACCTCTGAAATTTAAAATGTACTGGATGTGCTTGAGAGCAGAATGGGAATGATACAGGAAAGAGTCAGTAAACTTTAAGATAGATCCATAGAAATTATTTAATCTTAAAAAAAAGGGAGAGAAAAAAAGTTTAAAAAATAATAGTCTCAGGAACCAATTTAAAAAGTTTAACATGTATACATTTGGAGCCTCAAAAGGAGATAAGAAAGATTGGGACAGAAACAATTGTAATAAATAATGGATGAAATTTCCCCAATTTTGTGAAAGACAAAAATTTACAGATTAAAGAAACTCAGGAAACCCCAAGCAAGGTAAATATGAATAAATATGAAGAAAACCATGCCTAGGGGACATCACAGCTAAATGCTGATAATAAAAATAAAGGGGAAAAACCTTAAAAGCAACCAAAGAAAAATGATGTAATACATATAGGAGACAAAGATTTGAATGAGTTTTGACTTCTTATTAAAAACTCTGGAGGCCAGAAGACAGTAGAAGAACATCTTTAAAGTGCTGAAAGAGAATTCACTTGGCAACCATTCAGTGAAAATATTCTTCGAAAACAAGGTGAAATAAAGATATTTTCAGATAAAAAGAAAACAGAATGTGCTAACAGAATGACACTATGCTAAACAAAAGAAAAAATTTAAGTTGAAGAGAAATAAGAAAAGCTGGAAAATCAGGTCCTTAAGAAGGAATATAGACTGTCAGCAATGACAAATATCTGTCTAAATATTATCAACCCCATAACTGGGAACTGTATCCCTCCTTCCCTATATGAGTTCTGTTTAAAGTTGAACACAAAAGGAATTCCATGATATCTCTGACATGGAAATGAAGCAGTAACCATTACTCCCTGAAGGCTTGGAGTCAGATGTAGTGACTGAAGAAGAAACAATTTGGGCTTGGTTTACAGATGGTTCTACACAATATACTGGTACACAAAAGGAGGGCTGCAACATGACATTGCCACTGAAGGACAAGGGTAAACAGAAATTCTCTCTGTTGGCAGGAATTCAAGCAATGTACCTGTTGTTCATTTTGCCTAGAAGGAGAAGCGGTTAGAGATGCTATGTATACTGGCTTATGGGCAATGGTAAATGGTTTGGCCAGATGGTCAGGGACTTGAAATACAATTGGGAAATTAGTGACAAGAGGATCTGGGGAAGAGATATATGGATATGTGGATAGGCCTCTTGAATGGACACAGAGGACAAAGATATTTGTGTGCCACATGAATGCTTGCAAAAGAGCAAACTTACCTGGGAAGATCTTAATAGACAAGACGGTCCATTCTGTAGATGTCAGTCTCGTTACCACCTTTCCCTGTCTTTGCCCAATGGACTCATGAACAAAGTGAACATGGTAGCAGGGTTAGAGACTATGCATGGTCTTTCACTTACCAAAGCTATCCACCTACAACCACTGCTGGGTGCCCAACCAGCCAACTGCAGAGATCAACAATGAGTTCCTGATAAGTTATCATTCCCAAGGGAATCAGCCAGGCACATGGTAGCATATTTTTTACATTCTCTATCCCTTCCATATGGCAGGGATAGCACTTTGGTCTCACCAAAATAGACACTTACTCTGTATATGGATTTGTCTTTCTTGCCTGCAAACCTTCTGCTAAAACCATCATCTCTAGGCTCACAGAGTGCTTTATTTAGTGCCATGATATTCCATGTAGCATCGCTGCTGATGAGAGGGCTCATTTTATAGCATATGAAGTGCCACAATGGACTCACAGAATGCCCAAGTCTCACAATCATCCTAAAGCAGCTGGCCTGGTAGAATGATGGCATAGCCTTTTGAAGACTCAGTTGTAGTGTCAGCTGGGTGGCAACATTTATGGGCCTCCAGAATGTGATACTTGCTGTAACTCCATACAGGCTGATGTTTCTCTCAAAGTCTGAATTAAGATGTCTGGGAATCAAGGGGTGGAAAAGGGAGTGATTTCTCTTACTATCCCCTTAATAATTCACAAGCAAAGTTTTTGCTTTTTGTCCCCATGATTCTGGGTTCTGCTTGTCTAGAAGTGTTTGATTGTGACAGAGGACATGACAGTAGTTCTATTAAACTGGAAGCTGAGACTACCACCTGGCTCCTTTGTGTTTCTCATGCCATGAACCAACAGGAGGAGAAAGAGCTTACTGCACTGACTGGGGTGCTCTATCCTGACTCTCAAGTGGAAACGGTGGTGACCTCACAAGAGGGCAGATGAGCGTGTGTCTGAACCATAGGAGATCCTCTTGGGTACCTCTTAGCACTCCCATGTCCTGTGACAAATGTTTGTTAGCAGGAAATGACAACAAGCCAGTTCAGACAGGACTGCCAGTGGCACAGAGCTTTCAGGAATGATGAAAAGCATGACTGCTGAGGTGCTTGCTAAGAACAAAGAGAATATAGACTGGGTGGGGAAGAAGTAAGTGATGAATGTCATCCATGACCATGTGGCCAGTTGAAGGAAACCAAGACTGTCATCATGATTCATAATTTCAAAAAGGGACTCAGTTAGAAGAGAAATGAGCATCACACCAAGATGGATAAGAGGAAGCTTTGTGTATCCTCTTTTAGGGAGAGGATGACATGTTTTGGGTGTTCAAGGATAGTTGTGCATCATGTTAGGTGGAGGCATTACTTTTCTACTCTCCTTATTTGGAGGTCATGGTTCAAAGAGGTGTGTGTGGATACCAAGTTGATATAGAATCCAGGGGTGTCCAATCTTTTAGCTTCTCTGGGCCACACCGGAAGAAGTATTGTCTTAGACTATATGATACATTAACACTAATGATAGCTGATGAGTTTTTTAAAAATTGCAAAAATAATCTCGTAATGTTTTTAAAAAGTTTACAAATTTGTGTTGGGTCCTATTCAAAACTGTGCTGGGCCGCATGCAGACCTCGGGTCACAGGTTGGGCAAGCTTAGTGTAGACTGTGTTAGATTGTCCTATCGACAACTTGGTTGAGTTGGAAATTTCACTCCCAGAATCCTCTTTTCTGTATAGTTCTAGGTTAAAATTGGCCAAGAGGGGAACTTGAAAAAGATCTGGGAGGCAGAAGTGAAGCGACATCATTTTTGCAGGTCATGATGGTCACATGCAGAAACAGTAGCACGGAGGTGCCACAGATCCCGGCTTGGCCTTGCTCCCCTCTGCTCCACGCCCAGCACATCCTCCTGACTGTAGATCCACTGACCAACAGTGGCCCTGGGGCCACCATCAGACTCTTGGTGGCAGACCCACAGAGTGGTGGTTGTGCTCAGGCAGCAGCCTCCCATCAACATGTCCCCCACTTCCTGGTCCCACTTGGTGGCTGGATGTACCTGGTCTCTCAGATTTCTCTTCAAAGCTCCAACTTGTCCATCTACACCAGTGCTTCAGGAAGACTGGTTAATGACTTTGTCTCTAGCCTTCTAACTCTCCTTAACTACCCTCACCTCCCCAGTTCCTCTCATCATTATGTAAGGTCTAATTCCTGAACTAAATATCTGATTAGGTTGCTGCAAAAGTAATTGCAGTTTTTGTCATTACTTTCAATGCCGTTACTTTTGAAAGTAATGGCGAAAATCGCAATTACTTTTGCACCAACTTAATATCTAATAATATTCATAGTGGTTCCACTTCCCTGGATGTATTTTGGCTTCCACATCAGGTGGAATGGGGGAGGGGAGGTTAGGGGGTATATTAGGGTTTTCTAGAGAAATGGGAACAATACTATATTTACATTATATATATATATTCTATATATAATATATATATATATGATTTCTTATGGGAATTAGCTCATGCAATTATGGAGACCAGGAAGTCCCATGACCTACTGTTGCAAGGTAGGGAACCGAGAAAACCAGTGATGTAATTCAGAGTCCACAGCCCTGTGAAACATGGGAGGCATGGCCTCCCAGTCTGAGGTCAAAGGCCTGAGAACTGCAGTGGGGGCAGGGGAGACCTGTAGGGTAAGTTCCAGGTTCCAATGGCTGGAGAAGCAGGAGCACAGAAGTCTGAGGGTAGGAAAAGATGGATGTCCCAGTGCAAGGAGAATGAGAATGTGTCCTTCCTCCCCCTTTTTGTTCTATTTCAGGCCTTCAATGGATTAGATGACGCCTACCCACAATGGGGAGGGTGGGTCTTCTTGACTCCATCCACTGATTCAAATGCAAATCTCTTTCAGAAACACTCTTCTAGACACACCCAGAAATAATATTTTACCAGATATCTTGGCCACCCTTAGCCAGGCAAGTGGATGAGTAAAATTAACCATGACAAGTAGTGAAGTAAAATTTACCATGACAAGTAGTGAATTGCACACTTGGGCTGAAAGTTTCCATCAGTGAAGAGGTACATCATTTCTGCTTAAGCCTCATTAGCCAAAGCAGATCCGATGGCCACACCTAACTTCAAAAATGGCAGGGAAATGGGATCCTATTGACCCTAAAAGGAACTTGAACCAGAATATTTGTGAACATGTGAAGGTGACCACCATGCATAGGAAATAAGTAAATGACCAATAGATATTTGGATATTTGGATGAATGTACAGATGTGAGATTTTAAATATTTATGAAGGTCAGTAGAAATCAACAAAGAGGAAAACAAACTTTCATTCACCAAGTCTCATGCACTAACCTTGTATAAAATCACATACAAGCTTTTCATTAGACCTCAAAAACTCCTATCAAATCAATTTCCTTCTCATTTTACAAACTCCATGAAATGAGGAACCATGCTTTTTTTTTTTTTTTTAATGGACTGTATTTTTTAGAGCAGTTTTAGATTTCCAGGAAAAACATTGAGAAGATAGTCTGGAGAGTTTACATAATGTTGATGAAAAGAGTCAAACTCTGTAAAATATTTGAAGAGATTTATTCTGAGCCAAATATGAGTGACCATGGCCTGCAACACAGCCCTCAGGAGGTCCTGAGAATGTGTGCCCAAGATGGTTGGGGTACAGCTTGGTTTTATGTGTTTTAGGAAGGCATGAGACATCAATCCAATGCATTTAAGAAATACATTGGTTTGGTTTAGAAAGGCGGACAACTCAAAGCAGGGGCTTCCCAGCTATACGTAAATTTAAACATTTTCTGGTTGAAAATTGGTTGAGGTTCTCTGAAGATCTGGGATTGACAGAAAGAATGTTCAGGTTAAAGATAAAGAATTGTGGAGACCAAGTGTTATTGTGCAGATGAAACTCTTAGATAGCAGACTTTAGAGAGAGCAGGCGGTAAATTGTTTTATATCAGACTTAAAAGGGTGCCTGGCTCTTAGTTGATTATCTCCTGGATCTGGGAAGGAAGGAAGGAAGGAAGGAAAACCAAGGGGAAAGGGGATTCTCTATAGAATGTGGATTGTTCCCATAAGAGACTTTGCAGGGCAATTTCAAGGTATGGCAAGGAAATATATTTTGGGGTAAAACATTTTGATTTTCTTCCTTGTTATGCCAGAGTCAGTTTGGAAAGTCATGAATACAGGATTAAATAAAATCCATTTGATTAGAATTTATGGTTTGTAGGGCATGACTCCCCAGACCCTTTAGAAAGGAATTTGGGTAAGGTAAAAAATCAGAGCTTAGTCCTCAGTCCTCCCTCTTGGCCAAAAAGCATTCGCAGAAAGCACATTCTATGGCTCTAGGAACGCTTATTCCTAGAGTTGTCTGATCTGGTCATTTGGCGAGGTCCCACAGTGCTAGGAAGGCGCATTCCTAGTGTAGTCTGGTTGATGGAGTAGTTCTAAATATTAGCGATTTGGATAATGGGGGAAGGACACGGTCTGACCTGATGCAATAGCCAATTGTTTACCGAGTGAGATGGAGTCAGTCTTAGGGTTTAGTCTAAAAAAACCATTCTGGATCAGATCTATTTTCTGAGTTACTATGACACAGGTTTTTAATTGTGTCTTTCCTTTTGCTGTATCTGGCATAACATGTACAAGAAAATGTCTAATGTTAATAGAGTAACAAATATTATAAAGATAGTGAAGGTTTGGGCATCCAGGGTTAAGTTAGAATCAGAGGGTAGTAACCAACCCAATCAGCCAGAAAATCCCGCATGCATCATCATATTTTTGATCAGACTCACAATGTATTTACCCTCCTTATTAAGGGCTATTTGGACCTTGTGATAAATCTTACTTGAGAATTGTAGGACCAACATTAAATTAGAATTTAATAAATTTAATGTTTTCCAGCCAATGTATTTCCATAGTTATAGTAACCTATGCATATAACATAAATTAAATGCCAGAAACACCTGGTCCTCAGTGTTTAAATTGTTATAGACTTGTTAACAGTAGACAAATCTATTCCTCCCCCACCCCCACTTTTGTATTGCACCATATACTGGTATTTGGAGAGAAAAGGTCTTGTCACAGGAGAAGTTATATAATTCTACAGTGTTATTTTTTCCTTGGCAGGACTTCCTATGGCTGAAGACCATAAGAGTGAAAAGACTTATAGCCAATTAGTTGCTCTACGCCAGATAGGAAGGGTTGTGGACAGCCATTTGTTACTTTTTAAAATTATTATTTTAAGTAAAAAGGCCAACAGAAAAACCAAAAGGCAAAATTGCAAGACTGACTTATGTTTAACTTCTATGTGTTGAGCTGCTGTGAGCTTGGTTTTTTTTTTTTTTTTTAACAGACTTATAGCAATTAGCTATACAAAACATAAGTGCTGTTCTGAAAAATTAAAAATATATATGGATAGATAGGTTTATTTTTACCACTCATCATTGGGAGTGTTACACCCAGGAAACTTGGTGGTAAGGTATTTTATCCTATTAGTAAATATTTTTCTTTAATTTTATAGTAAAATTTTATGGTTGGGATGGATGCAAAAGGGTTAGAAGACAACCAAACTTGTTTTACCAGCTGTTTAGGCTTTTTTTTTTTGGACCTCCTTCTTGATTTGGAGGGTTTGATCTTGTCCTAATTTTATCCCTCAAAACTGGCCCTTACAATTGTACATGCCCACCTCTTCCACGATAGTCCCTGGGCCTAGAGGGAAGCAGCTTGTATAGTTCTCGCAGCAAAGCATTAGCAGTGAAACAGATCCAGACCCAGTGGATGTCAAATGAGGGAGATTCCTATCTCTGGTCTTCAGAATACCATGATTTTGGTTTCCATGGATGTAAAACAAAAAGAGATAAATGACATTTATAGTTTGACAGTTATAACAGTCATTTGTATGTTAGAACAGAAAAAGGAACCTATTCCATTAGGGAACCAACTAAAAACGTGAAGAAAAATTATAATCTGGTACTTTTTAGAGGATTATTGTAGCCAAGAAATAATGATTTAATCTGTACGTAAAAAGTTACGGTTGAAATTTAGTGTTAAGTGTTACACTTTGCCCTTGAAACAATGTTTTTGCTGCCTTTTTTATGAAAGAGAATATTATAACCAGGCCAATTTGTGTGCAATGCTAGTTTTAGGCTTATTATGCTTGCCTGATTATTTGCATAAAATGCAGCAAGAAATTAACTGGCCATATAGACTCCTTTTAAAGTTGGTTTTGCTGCAACTTTACCTAAAAATAGGCTATACCAGTTTCACTCTTGGTAAAATAATCAGTGTCACCAATTGTTAGGAAAAAAAAAAAAAAAAACTATTATTGAACTTACACAGACAACTGTATTGCCATAAAATTACAATCTGAATTTTGGAGGACTCAGAAAGGGAAATTTGCTTACAAAAACATACTTTACCCAAATAATTTGAAAGAAAAAGATTTTCTTGCCCTTTTTTAACCAGAGCAGCAGCTTTTAAAACAAGATGTTTGTTTACCTTCGAAATGCCGCTTACAAATGAAACAGCTCAGGAGAGCTATGAGGCACTGTGGAATTTAGCAACTCCTTACAATTAGTTCTAGAAAAGAGCCCCTCTGCTTATGAGGCAGCAAGATTTTACGTAAACCATTTTTATTTTATTATGGAACTTTGTGGGAAACATTATTTCCATTAATATAGGGGTAACTTTAGTTAATATTCCATAGCAAGCCAGTAAATGCCCCATCAAAATACCTCAGCGGTTGTTATTGAAAAGTACTCACAGTTTTTGCCATCAGCCCTGATAAATGCTCCACATGAAAGGCTATGCAGTGGAGGATTTACATGAGCAGATTTACATGTCTTCAGTCTTATAGTACTAGAAAGGGGAAAACATCCCCCAGTGACTTAGATACAGTACCCATTTTCATAAGACATTTAGGTAAAAGGGGTTACAACTAGCTTACATAAAGCTTGTTTAAATATTTTATGTTTTATAATTCTATGAACCAATATATTTTTATGTTCTGGTCCCAGGAAGCATTTTTGCCCCCAGACCATTTTACCTTTTCTGGTGAAAAGGGTTTGGGTTTCCAGCGGGGGACTGCATCTGTAAGATCTATGAGGGATGTCAGATTTGATACGGCTTCCTAAACAGACCTATGATTCTGTGGGAGGGGCACCCATGTAAAAGAGAGGCCCCTGAACCCCTAAATTTACCATGATCCAGGTAATAGACTTATTAGGTAGGAGGATATCTAGTTATAAAGCTAGTCCAACATGGCTTGCATATGAAACATATTAACTGCTTCATCTAGGTACTCCACTTGGTATTTTATAGGGAGACTTGGGCAGTCCCCTTCTCAGGGCAAACGGACCTTATATGGCCCACTAGGCTGATTGCTCTCTCTCTCTCTCTCTCTCTTTCTTTTGAGATGGAGTAGTCTTATTCTGTCGCCCAGGCTGGAGTACAGTGGCGCCATCCTGGCTCACTGCAACCTCTGCCTCCCGCGTTCAAACGATTTTCCTGCCTCAGCCTCCTGAGTAGCTGGGATTACCAGGCACCTGCCACCGTGCCTGGCTAATTTGTTTTCTTTTTTGTAGTTTTAGTAGAGATGGGGTTTCCTCATCTTGGCCAGGCTGGTCTTGAACTCCTGACCTCATGATCCACCCTCCTCAGCCTCCCAAAGTGCTGGGATTACAGGCGTCAGCCATCGCGCCCGGCTGTTTTTTCAGGAATAACTCCTTGTGCATTAGTGATTGTTCGGTAGTGAGCTCTGGGTCCTGCAAGCTCTTAAATTTTGTAGCATTTAAAATTAAGAATGTTGTCCTTAAAGCGGTTAAGTGGTTATTTTTACAATTTACTACAGTAAAGTTTGTTGTTGTTGTTGTTTTTAAAGAAGCTAAATGATACCAATCTACAAAGTGGAACAATTCCTTTACATTACACCCTTTGGTTTTAAATAGTTACTTGGTTTTGCCCTTCCCCCATATCAACTATTTTCTTGGTAACCATAGGGCTCAGAGTTTTGTGGCCCTAGATTTTTTTTTTTTTTTAGTTTTATTTGTATAATTTCCTTTATTATAAAGCAACCCTTAGTTTCTTAACCAAAAGAAACTTACATTTTTTTTTTTGAGAACTGACATCCTTATGTTTATAAAATTTTAACGAAAGCATATTTTATGCTTCTATTTAACTGTTTAGTAACCCAAATTTCCAGTCAGGGAAAACGAAAAACCCAAGGGTTTAACATGACTTCGAGAATTTTAAATTACTGGAGAATTTTGAGATTAAATTTATGAAATTAATTTTTACCAAAGATTACCAAGGTCATGTGAATTAAAAGGCATCTGAGCTAGTGTTTACCAATTTGATAAGCATTTACAATTTTTTAAGTTACTTGATCAGAGCTTTTTCATGTGGTTTGGCAGTGAAATATCACTTCCACACGACACATACAGAAATAGAGATATAACAGGCATGCAGAATTAAAAGGCAGGTCTTTATTTGCCTGTTTTCAAAAATAATTTGTCTCCCTTACTTAGATAATTAGTAACAGTTACAGAAGGCAACAAAAAGTGAAGAAGAGAGCCATCATTCAAGGCCTTTTTAAAAGAGAAAGAATGGCATTTTAAAGATACCAATCTGAAGAATGTTAAAGAAACAGATGATAGAATTTAAAAATTTTAAAGCTTTTTGCATTGTAAAAGGTCAATACTTATAATAAAATCTTGTTTTTACCAATTGTTTAGTTTTGTATTAGTGCATCAGTATTAAAGACCCATCTCTAAAAAGATTATTACGATTTTTTTTTCTTTTTGAGACAGAGTTTTGCTCCTGTTGCCCAGGCCGGCATGCAATGATGCAATCTTGGCTCACCACAAGCTCCGCCTCCCAAGTTCAAGTGATTCTCCTGCGTCAGCTTCCCGAGTAGCTGGGATTACAGGCATGCACCACCATGCCCAGCTAATTTTTGTATTTTTAGTAGAGACAGGGTTTCTCCACGTTGGTCAGGCTGTTCTCAAACTCCCGATCTCTGGTGATCCTCCCGCCTCGGCCTCTCAAAGGGTTAGGATTACAGGCATGAGCCACCGCACCCAGTCTGATTTCTTTTTAATTATAGCCAACACCAGCTGAATTATACAACATCCTTAAAAATTCATTTTACTAACCTTATTACAACTTACCTAGATCTTTCACAATGATTAGACTTTCTGTTTTATCCTAAATATCGCTCTTCCTTGAACAACCCAGTTATTTTATTTTAGGGCAAAAATTTGCCACACAAGATTCTTTCTTATATAAAATTACTTTCCTTTTTGCCTTCTTTACCAAAAACACCTCTTGATATCTTTAACTTTTTCCATCTCTTATTTCCTGATTTCTTTACCTTGTTTTATATATAACCCTTAAATAAGGTTTGAACTGGACAAAGATATTGTACCTCTAATAAGACCGTTAACAAAAAATGTTTTCCTACAATTCTTAAATTGGAAATTACCCAGATACTTAATATGAAACAATAACATTAGGTCCTAAATTATGACAACTTTGTTTACAAGCATTTATTCCATTACATTTACCTGATTAATTTTGTAGTTTACCTAGATTATTTTAAAAAACTGTGAGAGCCAATATTTAAAGTTATTTTGCTATTAACCATTTTTATAGCTGTGAATTTCAGATATTTACTTTAGTAATAAAACTTATGGTTAGTTTTAAAAGTATTTATACCAATAACTCAGTATTTAGCTGTTTTCATTTAAGCCAACAATATTTCATAAGCATATACAAGCAAAAATCATTCTGTCTTGGTCTGGGTTTTATAGTTTATAACCCTTATGGCAAACCTTATAGTATTCAAGAGTCAAACTCTGTAAAATATTTGAAGAGATTTATTGTGAGTCAAATATGAATGACCATGACCCATGACACAGCCCTCAGGAGGTCCTGAGAACATGTACCCAATGTGGTTGGGGTACAGCTTGGTTTTATGTATTTTAGGAAGGCGTGAGACATCAATCAAATACATTTAAGAAATACATTGATTTGGTTTAGAAAGCTGGGACAACTCAAAGCGGGGGCTTCCAGGCTGTAGGGAAATTTAAACATTTTCTGGTTGACAATTGGTTGAGTTATCTGAAGACCTAGTCAACAGAAAGGAATGCTCAGGTGAAAGATAAAATGGGGACCAAGTTTTATTGTGCAGAGGAAGCTCTTAGGTAGCTGACTTTAGAGAGAGCAGGCGGTAAATTGTTTTATATCAGACTTAAAAGGGCGCCTGGCTCTTTTAAGTTGATTATCCCCTAGATCTGGAAAGGAAGGAAAACCAAGGGGAAAGGGGTTTCTCTATAGAATGTGGATTTTTCCCACCAGAGACTTTGCAAGGCAATTTCAAGGTATGGCAAGGAAATATATTTTGGGGTAAAACATTTTGATTTTCTTCCTTGTTATGCCAGAGTCAGATTGGAAAGTAAGTCATGATATACAGGGTTAAATAAAACCCATCTGATGAGAATTTATGGTTTGTAGGCCATGACTCCCCAGACTGCTTAGAAAGGAATTTGGGTAAGATAAAAAATCAGAGCTTAGTCCTCAACAGAGCTTAGTCCTCAGTAAACACCTCCACAACACACACACACACCCCACACACACTCCATTTCCTCTATTATTGATATCTTACATTAGTACAGTATGTGAACCCCAAATATCGGAAGCAGGTCACAGTTAATATAGAAAGTTTATTTTGCCAAGATTGAGAATGGGCGCCTGTGACACAGCCTCAAGAGGTCCTGACAACACGTGTCCACGGTGGTCAGAGCACAGTTTGGTTTTATACATTTTAGGGAGGCATGAGACATCAATCAACATATGTAAGATAAACATTGGTTTGGTCCGGAAAGGTGGGACAACTCTAAGCAGGGAGGGAGCTTCCATTTCAAATACATAAGAGACAAATGGTTGCATTCTTTTTGTTTTTTTGAGACGGAGTTTCGCTGGAGTGCAATGGCGTGATCTCGGCTCACTGCAACCTCTGCTTCCTGGGTTCAAGAGATTCTCCTGCCTCAGCCTCCCGAGTAGCTGGGATTACAGGTATGTGCCGCCATGTCCAGCTAATTTTGTATTTTTAGTAGCGACAGGGTTTCTCCATGTTGGTGAGGCTGGTCTCAAACTTCCAACCTCAGGTGATCCTCACACCTCAGCCTCCCAAAGTGCTGGGATGACAGGCGTGAGCCACTGCGCCCGGTCGATTGCATTCTTTTGAGTGTCTGTCTAGCCTCTCCAAAAGAGGCAACCAGATACGCATTTACCTCAGTGGGCAGAGGGGTGATTTTAAATAGAATAGGAGGCAGGTTTGCCCTAACCAGTTCCCTGCATGACTTTTCCCTTTAGCTTAGTGATTTGGGGACCCCAAGATTTATTTTCCTTTCACAGTACATTTATTATAATTAATGAATCGATATTGATACATTATTATTAAAGTTCATACTTTAGTTTGATTTCCTTGGTTTTTATCTAATATCCTCTCTTCTTCAAGAATCCCATCCAGGATACAAATTACATTGCATTGTTGTGTCTCCTTTGTCTCTTTTTGGCTGTGACCATTTCTCAGATTCTCAGACCATCCTTTGTTTTTGGTGACCTTGACAGTTCTGAAGAGTAGTGGTTGTGTATTTTATAAAATGTCCCTCATTTGAGATTTGACTGATGTTTTTCTCAAATCTGATTAGTGTTTTGGGTTTTGTAGGTGACCATTTACTTAAGCAACACAGGGCTGCATTTGGAAGCTTGTTTTTTGTTTGTTTGTTTGTTGTTTTTGAGACGGAGGCTCACTCTGTCACCCAGGCTGGAGTGCAGTTGCAGTGGCATGATCTCAGCTCACTGCAAACTCCGCCTCCCGGGTTCAAGAGATTCTCCTGCCTCAGCCTCCCAAGTAGCTGGGATTGCAGGTGCCCACCACCACACCCGGCTAACTTTTGTATTTTTAGTAGAGATGGGATTTCGCCGTGTTACCCAGGCTGGTCTCGAATGCCTGATCTCAGGTGATCCGCCCACCTTGGCCTCCCAAAGTACTGGGATTACAGGCATGAGCCACTGCACCTGGCCGGAAGTTTTTAAATAAACGTTTTTTGAGTACATGAATATTTACCAGTAAGAAAATAAATTCAGAAAGTTTAAGAAATATGACAAAAGATACCTTACTCATCAGAGGCAAAACTAGGATCAGAACCCAGGACTCTGACTCAGAAACTCTTCTTTCCAGTAGATTGTATTAACCTCAAAATAATTACAGTAACAGCTTCTAGACACTGTCCTAGTTAATATAGTATATATTGTTTCTAAT
Source organism: Macaca fascicularis (assembly GCF_037993035.2). Classification (NCBI taxonomy): domain Eukaryota; kingdom Metazoa; phylum Chordata; class Mammalia; order Primates; family Cercopithecidae; genus Macaca; species Macaca fascicularis. The sequence goes on along the minus strand of NC_088377.1, from coordinate 14,719,123 downwards.
TCTCTCAACAACATTTCAAGGAATGCATTATTATCCTATTTTCCTGAAGCTCAGGGATATCTGGAGCATCTTCTCCAAGGCCACACAGTGAAAAAGTGGCCTGGCTTTTGAACCAACTGTGGCTGCCTCTAGAGTTTCTGCCCATACCATTACCATTGCAGAGAGTTCTCAAAGACGACTAAGTGATTCTTCCCGCCTCAAAACTCTCCAAAGCCTCCCCGACCTGCCAGTGAAACTTTGCCTGCCCTACACACCCTCACTTCCCACTTTCCCAACTGCACTTCCTACTCCAGGCATGGGAAGCCCCTGGCCACTCCCCTAATGGGCACGCTGCTTCGCGGATCTTTGTAAGTGCTGTTGTCATGCTTAGAACACCTTTCCTCTCCCATCTCTTACCTCTCTGTGGGAGACAGGGGATCTTATTTATATTTCACCCATCAGTTTCAACTCCTAACTCTATGAAACAAACCTCTGATCCATCCAAGTGAACTTCATCCTCCCAGCGCTGTGCACCTTAGTTCATAGTACATGCCACTATTATTGTACTGCTCATACCATAGTGACGTTGTTCAAGTATAGCTCTTACTCTCTAACCAGAGATGGAACTTCTCTGGGCAAGGATACTTTCCTATTCATCTTCATACCTACCATAACCTAGTAGAGTGCCTGGCCCATCACCAGTGTTCAATAATGAATGAATGAATGACAAATACATGAGTAAATATGGAAGAGTATATAACAATCTTCCACGCAGGAACGTACAGCTCCCAGAAGTGAACTGAATGCTGCCTCCAGACTCCCTTCTCCTCCAAAGCCAGGGGCACATGGCCAATCTCTCTAGGAGTTTTCCATCTTGCTATTAAATGCATCTTGTTGGATCCATGGACGAATAACACCAAGGACCTCAGAGTGAAGAATTGGCTTAATCTCAGTATCTAAGCGAGTTAATGAGCCAGAAATCCAGCAGAGCCTCTTCTGTCATTTCGCAAAGAAAACACAGGAAAAGTTCCATCACAAACTACCTTAAAGGCCAAATATCTATTCCACAAAGACATTCTCATCAGCTCTGTATAGAAGAATCCGATGCTGGTTTAATCCCCTTTCCCTTTTGCTGTCCCTGAGCAATTCAAAGTGGAGTGGAAACCTGGCAGTTAACCAATCAGCTTGATTGGAATAAACAGCCAAATTAGATAATTAATGACCATGTTTGCCAAATTTCCGCTTCATTTTTTGCTGGGTAGATACATCCCTGAGGCTACAGATACATTTACGAGCAAATTGCCCAATTTTCCTGCTGAATCCTCCTGTATCATGAATCTCACATCTACCCTTTCTGGTTCTTTTCCATCACTTTAGAAAACAACTAGAGAAAGAGTCATGCTGACGGCACTGGGAAACTAACCCTCACACCCAGTTCTTAGAAGAAGACTGGTGGCCTCGTTTGGCAGGTCAACCCAGGCCAAGGTTATGACCTTGCCTTTCCTTTCTACATCAGCATCCACAAAGTGACTGCTCTGCCTGCCCTTTGACACAGGAGCCAAGAAAAGTGGGAGATCCTCTCCTACAGGTCACATACTGGATGTGACTTGAGGAATTGATATCCTTCCTCTCTAGATTGTTTCATCTCGCTATTTGTATGACTGGGAGAAGCTATGTCTATTGCTTCCCCCTGAGGCTCTTTTTGGCCACTATTGCATTGATGGAAAGTTGAGTGGCAGGACATTTCTAGATCAAAAAAAGATTTCTGGATTAAAATCTAGAGGTCTAAAGGAGGCAGTTTTTTGTAATGGAAGTAACATGGTGGTTGTCTTCATTTGTTTGTGTTGCTATAAAGGGATACCTGAGGTTGGGAAATAAGGAAAACATGTGTGCAAGAAACATGGGGTCTGCATTTGTTTCTGGTGAGGCCTCAGGAAGCTTCCACTCACGAAGGTGAACAGGAACAGTCATCACATGATGAGAGAAGAGGCAAGAGAGAGAGGAGGTGCCAGGCTCTTTTCAACAAGCAATACTTGTGAGAACCATGAGTAAGAACTCATTCATTACCATGTAAGGACTGCACCAACCCATTCTTGAGGGATCCACCCCCATGATCCAAACACCTCCCACTAGACCCCACCTCCAACATTGGAGTCAAATTTTAACATGAGACTTGGTGAGGCCAAATAAACCATATCCAAACCATAGCAATGGTCAACAAGATAAGGAGTATAAAGCATCTTGCACAGATTTTAATCAGGTGCTGGGAAGCTGGAAGATAGGGGATAGAGAGAGTTGCAGAGCTAGTATTAGCAGAGTCAGTCCACCCTGTAGCTATATTCAATTACTGGCGTTAGAGTACTCAGGAATTGTCGAACCTTTCAAGAAGCACAGTTTTTTTTTTTTTCATTATTTAGAGAATACTTCATTAGTTTCTGTAATCAAACCCATGTAGATAAGATCTTACATATTTAATATAGTGTGTTACCCCTGTACAAGTGGAAAAATATTACATTTAACATTTCTAGACCAATACGGCTGTTAACTTGTGTACAATGCCAACTTAATACAGTAAACTGGGATATCTTTTCCAAAGGTAACAACACAGCTAATGTTTCCAAAAATTCAAATTACATATGTGTATATATATATTTATATTAAAAAACCAATAATAGCAGTATGTTATGCATCAACAACAGCAACAGCTTTTCTAGGTTCTGCAGTCATCTGAACAAAATTACAGAGATATCCAGCACACTCCATTTTAAAAAGTCAGGGTGGGGGAAGGTAAAAAACAAATCCCCAGAATATTGCAAAGTTCTGTTACTGTTGTGGTACCTGGCACCATTTTTTAAAATTAGCTTTTGAATCATCATCTGGAAAGAAAACATTCTAGAATAACATCCTTAAAAACAGCTCTGATAAAGCACGGTCACTACTACATATCATAAAGCAGGTACAAGATATTTTACAATCACAGAGGTATAATACAGTACCGTCCTATACCTATAATACTAGAGGATACAATTGAAAAGGCATTATTTGGCCGGGCATGGTGGCTTATGCCTATAATCCCAGTACTTTGGGAGGCCAAGGCAGGAAGATCACCTGAGGTTGGGACTTCGAGACCAGCCTAACCAACATGGTTAAAACCCTGTCTCTACTAAAAATAGAAAATTAGTCGGGTGTGGTGGCACATGCCTGTAATCCCAGCTACTCGGGAGGCTGAAGCAAGAGAATTGCTTGGACCCAGGAGGTAGTGGTTGCAGTGAGCAGAGATCGCGCCATTGTACTCCAGCCTGGGCAACAAGAGCAAAACTCCATTTCAAAAAAAAAAAAAAAAAGGCATTATTTGAGACTTGATTCTACTTTTCCAGCAGAGGGCCCAAAGGATGGCATGACACAGCTCTGTAAAGACATGCACCTTCTTAGGATTTCCTTTAATTAGTGGCACAGTTCTAGGTACTCACTGTTCTTCATGAACACCAGCTAAAAACTGGTTTCTTAAAAAAAAGAAAGAAAGAAAAAGGAAAGGAAAAAAAAGAAAAGACAAAAACCCAAAACCATGAGATTCATACAAAGATGACTGAGTAGGGGCTAGGAAGACTCAACCTAACTTACTTACATGATGAGAGCTCCATGGAAGAAAGGAGATGCTAAGCAGTGAATAAGCACACTTTTAATGGTCACACGTCTACATTACATTGGAACCCTTGTTGGGATTTTATGCATTAAAAAATATCTTTTTAGTGTTTACCTACTTCATGCTAACTGCTATTCTACAGACACAATGATAAACAAGACAAATAACTTAACATCTAGTGAACAGGCATTATCACCTTCTCACTCCTGCAAAACTGATATTAAAACCCCATCTTGGTCATCCTTGACCACTCCAAGGTCTACAAACCAGGCAGGGATACTAGAACTGGAACTAAATGCCGAAAACAGATCAGAGTTTCCAGGGGATGAGGGGCAGGGTGGACAACTACAAAAGAGATGCACAGGACAATTTTTAGGTGAATGTAGTGTTCTACATGGCACTATGGTGATGGATACATGATTCTACGCATTTTCAAATGCCATTGAAATGTATCTCACAAAGAATGAAGCAAAATGTAGGCAAAAATGTTAAAAATCAACTAGGAGGTGATGGAATCTCAGGGGGGAATGCAGACTGTGATAAATTGTATTACAAATGTATCACATAATCCAATTAAGCAGCAAGCATACCAACACCAGATATTGGCTTCTAAATACCATTCTCTAACAAAAGAAACCAGAGCACTGGAGAAGTGCTTGATTCTAGGGCTGGGACAGGGAAAACACAAAATGAGCCTGAAGTATTGTGTAGTATCAAGAAAGGAAGTGCTCAAAAAACAGAAGGATGGAGGCAGGTCAAAAGGACACAATAACCAAACTGAAAGAGTTCCCAGTGGCCAAAGCTGGAACAATTTGAGTACTAAATTAATTAATTAACTAAATAACATGATACTAAATTGCAATCCAAAGCATAAAATAATTATACATGAGTCCATACTGATATAAATGTATTCATATAATTAAATAAATATGTAAATAAGGGAGAAAAGATAAATCTTTCTTAAAAAAGAATTCCAAATAGTTATGTAGATACTCCCCTTCAAAAGATGGAGTCTAGTTCTACCTCCCTGTGCTTGAACCTGGGTGGATCTTTATGACTTGCTTCCAAAGAAGAGAATATGGAAGGGGGGGATGGGTAACTTTACAGTGAAGAAAACTTCCAGTTACTACCTTGACTGAGTGATCAAGGTTAACATCAGCACTAGTAAGAGATATTGACAGTATGTACCCCTTGATATGATGCAATTCGAAAGACATGTTACCTTTGTGGCATTTTTTTCTAAACAAAAATATAACCCCAGTATCAACACATGAAAAACATCAGAAGCCCAAATTGAGAGACATTCCACAAAATAATCAAAAATCCTCAAAACTCAATGTCATTAAATAAAGGAAAGCCTGAGAAACTGTCCCAGATCAGGGAACCCAAAGAAGACGTGACAACTAAATGTAATGTGGGATCCTGGATTGGATCCTGAAATAGATAAAGAACATTAATGAACGATTAGTGAAATCCTAATAAGTCAGGAGTTTACTTAATAGTAACATGCCAATGTCATGTCTTTTAGTTTTTAAAATGTACACTGGTAATATAAGATGTCAACATTAGGGGAGGCTGGGTGAAGGACAGACAGAAATTCACTGTGCTCTCTTTGCAAACTTTATATCAATCTAAATTTTCTCCAAATAAAGTTAAAAAAAATTTTATTTTTAATTATTATGGATACATAATATTGGTACAGATTTATGGGGTACATGTGATATTTTGATACAAGCATGCAAGGCATAATGATCAAATCAGGGTGATTGGGATATCCAACACCTGAAGCATTTCTTTGTATTAGGAGCATTCCACTCTTATTTATTTTGAAATATATAATAAGTTATTAACTATAGTCACCCTATTGTGCAAGCAAACATTAGATCTCATTCCTTCTTCCTAAATAAATGCAGTTTGTCAAAAACCCATAGAAGGTACAACACCAAGAGAGAATCCAATATAAACTATGGATTTGGGTTGCTAATGATGTGTTCATGAAGGTTCACAGATTGTAGCAAATGCAATTGCAGTGGGGGATGCTGATAGTGGAGGGAGATCTGCATGTATTAGGCAAAGGCTGTATGGAAACTCTCTGTGCTTTCTGTTCAATTTTGCTATTCACCTAAAACTTCTTGAAAAATTAAAGTCTATTAAAAACAAATGCATGCAGATTTACCCCTAGCTGTGACTGATTTACTTTTTGGTAGTTTATAGGGTTTGGCTGTGTCCCTACCCAAATCTCACCTTGAACTGTAATTGTAAATTTCCCACGTGTCAAGGGCAGGGCCAGGTGGAGATAATTGAATCATGGGGGCCGTTCCCCTATACTGTTCTTGTGGTAGTGAATAAGTCTCACAAGATCTGATAGTTTTAGAAAGGGGAGCTCCCCTGCACAAACTCTCTCTTGCCTGCCACCATGTAAGACACTCCTTGGCTCTTCCTTCATCTTCCGCCATTATCATGAAGCCTTCCCAGCCATGTGGAGCTATGAGTCAATTAAACCTCTTTCCTTTCTAAATTACCTAGTCTTGGGTATGTCTTTATTAGCAGTGTGAGAACAGACTACTACAGTAAATTGGTACTGGTAGACTGGGGTGCTGCTGTAAAGATGCCTGAAAATGTGGAAGCAACTTTGAAGCTGGGTAACAGACAGAGGTTGGAACAATTTGGAGGGCTCAGAAGAAGACAGAAAAATGTGGGAAAGTATGGAACTTCCTAAAGACTTGAAGAGCTCAGAAGACAGGAAGATGTGGGAAAGTTTGGAACTTCCTAGAGACTTGTTGAATGACTTTGACCAAAGTGCTTACAGTGATATGGACAATAAGGTCCAGGCTGAGGTGGTCTCAGATGGAGATGAGGAGCTTATTGGGAACTGGAGTAAAGGTCACTCGTTATGCAAAGAGACTGGCAGCATTTTGCTCCTGCCCTAGAGATCTGTGGAACTTTGAACTTGAGAGAAATAATGTAGGGTATCTGGGGAAAAAAATTTCTAAGCAGCAAAGCATTGAAAAGGAAGCATGGCATAAAAGTTAGAAAAATTTGCAGCCTGACAATGCTGTAGAAAAGGAAAACCCATTTTCTGGGGAGAAATTCAAGCTGGCTGCAGAAATTTGCATAAGTAAAGAGGAACCAAATGTTAATTACCAAGATAATGGGAAAAATGTCTCTAGGGCCTATCAGATACCTTCACAACAGCCCCTCTTATCACAGGCCTGGAGGCCTAGGGGGAAAAAATGGTTTTGTAGGCCAAGCCCAGGGACCCTGTGCTCTATGCAGCCTCAGGACACAGTGCCCTGTGTCCCAGCTGCTTCAGCTCCAGCCTTGGTGGAAAAAAGCCAAGGTACAGCTCAGGCTGTTGCTTCAGAGGGTACAAGCCCCAAGTCTTGGTAGCTTCCATTTGGCATTGGTCTTGTAGGTACACAGGAGTCAGGAACTGAGGTTTGGGAACTTCTGCCCAGATTTCAGAAAATGTATGGAAACTCCTGGATTTCCAGGCAGAAGTTTGCTGTGGGAGCAGGGCCTTCATGGAGAACCTCTGCTAGGGCAGTGCTGAAGGGAAATGTGGGGTTGGAGTCCCTACACAGAATCTCCACTGGGGCACTGCCTAGTGGAGCTGTGAGAAGAAGGCCACACTCCTCCAGACACCGGAACGGTAGATCCACTGACAGCTTGTACCATGCACCTGGAAAAGCCACAGACACTCAATGCCAGCCCATGAAAGCAGCTGGGAGTAGCGCTGTACCCTGCAAAGCCATAGGGATGGAGCTGCCCAACGACATGGGAGCCCACCTCTTGCATCAGTGTGACCTAGATGTGAGACACGGAGTCAAAGGAGATCATTTCAGAGCTTTAATATTTGACTGCTTCATTGGATTTCAGAGTTGCATGGGACCTGTAGTCCCTTCATTTTGGCCAATTTCTCCCATTTGGAAGGGGTATGTTTACCCAATGCCCATACCCCTATTGTATCTAGGAAGTAACTAACTTGCTTTTGATTTTACAGGCTCATAGGTAGAAGGGACTTGCCTTGTCTCAGATGAGACTTTGGACTGGGGACTTTTGAATTAATGCTGAAATGACTTAAGACTTTGGGGGACTGTTGGAAGGGCATGACTGGTTTTGAAATGTGAAAGAATGAGATTTGGGAGGGGCAAAGGGTGGAATGATATGGCTTGGCTGTGTCCTCACCAAAATCTCATCTTGAATTGTAATAATCCCCACATGTCAAGAATGTGGCCAGATGGAGATAATTGAATCATGGGGGTGGTTTCCCCTATACTGTTCTAGTGGTAGAGAATAAGTCTCACAAGATTTGATGGTTTTATAAATGGGATTTCCCCTACACAAGCGCTCTCTTGCCTGCCACTGTGTAAGACATCCCTTTGCTTCCTTTGTCTTCCACCATGATCGTGAGGCCTAGCCAGCCATGTGGAACTGTGAGTTGTTTAAACCTATTTCCTTTAGAAATTACCCAGTCTTAGGCATGTCTTTATTAGCAGTGTGAGAACAAACTAATACAGTAGGTCCATGCTTACATAGAAAAACAACTAGAAGAGCTAGATTAAAAGAAAAAAAAGTAACCTATTTGAAAACATTAAAGAGCTTCAAGGCTATTGAACTTCAGACAGCAGATTCCAGAGAAAGGGGAAGTGCACTGGAGAAGCCAAGCTTTTTACATGAGGCTTTTCCCCCTTGGAGCATTTACCAATCTTTATATAAGGCTGAAAAGCCAGCAGGTCTTCATAAAAATCTCACCTGGTGAGAGAGAAAAAAATTGGACTGTATAGATACCAGGGCACCCATGTCTTGAGAAGCCAGGATTGTGGAGAGAAGGAAAGCACAGACAGCTAAGCCTGACATTCAGCATCAGTTTTTCTATCAAAGTGCATTTTCTTCTTGGTAGGAAAGATGCTAAGAAACCAAGTGGAAACAGTTGAAAATAGAGTCAAGCTTTCAGTGGTTTCACAGTGCTGAGAAATTAAAATTAAATTTCAGGACTCATCAAGGAGAAAGAACCCTAAGAAACTTCCTGGTTCTCCCATAGCCAACATCATACTGAATGGGTTAAAGATGAAAACATTCCCCCTAAGAACTGGAACGAGACAAGGATGTCTACTCTCACTACCCCTATTCAACATAGTACTGGAAGTCCTAGCCAGAGCAATCAGGCAAGACAAAGAAATAAAAAACATTCATATAGGAAAAGAGAAAGACAAGTTATCTCTCTTCACTGATAATATGATTCTATACCTAAAAAGCCCTAACAATTCCAACAAAAGATTCCTAGCCCTGATAAACTACTTCAGTAAAGTTTCAGGATACAAAATCAATGTACACAAATCAGTAGCACATCTATGCACCAATAACATTCAAGCCGAGAATCAAATCAAGAATGCAATCCCATTTTACAATAGCCACAAAAAATATAAAATATCTAGGAACACATGTAACCAAGGAAGTGAAGGATCTGTACAAGGAGAGCTACAAAACATTGCTGAAAGAAATCACAGATGACACGAACAAAAGGAAATATTCCATGATCATGGAGTGGAAGCATCAATATCATTAGAATGTCCATACTGCCCAAAGCAATCTACAGATTCAATGCAATTCCTATCAAAATAGCAATGACATTTTTCACGGAATTACCAAAAAAAAGTTCTAAAATTCTATGGGACCAAAAAAGAGCCTAAATAGCCAAAGCAATCCTCAGCAAAAAGAACAAAGTTGGAGGCACCACATTACCCAACTTCAAACTATACTACAAAGCTATAGTAACTAAACAGCATGATATGGATGCAAAAAATAGACATACAGACAAATGGAACAAAATATAGAACCCAGAAATAAAGCTGAACACCTACAACCAAATGATCAACAAAGTTGACAAAAATAACCAGATGGGAAAGGACACCCTATTCAATAAATGGTGCTGGGAAAACTGGCTAATCCTAAGCAGAAAAATGAAGCTGAACCCCTGTCCCTCACCATATACAAAAATTAACTCGAGATGGATTAAAGACTTAAATGTAATACTTAATAAAAATTATAGAAGAAAACATAGGAAATACTCAAAGATTGGTAAGGCACTTCTGGATTGATGGGGCCCTCCAAAATTCCACTCCTCCATAAAAGCGCAGAGAACAACAGAAGCAGAATTGGTCAAAATCACCTATTTCAGAACTCTGGAAATTAACCAAAGGCTAATCAATATGAGGTGCATTTATTTAAGAAAAAGAGCTAAATCTTAGTAAGGATAACAATCTTAGCGGTTTTTTAACTTGCCTTGGTCTCACCCCCACTCCTACCTTTCAGCTTAAAAACCAGCAGCCTCACAAGCACAGTAGCTATGAAGAACAGCAGTGTAGCAGCCACGGGAAGGGGCATAAGAGATTTGAAACCCTCTCAGAAAACTAATTCGCAGAGAGCTGTCACTCTATGACCCTTCTAGCAACTCCCTGGAAAAGCCCCATTCATAAAGCCCCTCTTTATCTGACCTGACTCAGAGCTTACTCAGTGGGCATTTGTCAAAATCATCAGTGCCAATTAATTAACATCACAGCTGCCTCAAGTGGCGAAACTAGTTGGGCCAAATGACAGGCTGGCAGAAAACTCAAAAGGAAAATATGGAAAACGAGATGTCCATAGGGAACTTTGAAAAATCTAAAAGGCCATGAGCATGGCTAGGATTTCATGCATGCCCGGGAAATACCTGAGAAAACCCGAATCTCTTACCTGTGTCTAACCTTGAGGCTCTTTTCAAAGCAGGAAATGAAGGCAAAGGCAGAATTGTAAGCCACTGGAAACCTGGAGATATACCCCGACACACACAAAGAGCCCCTCAACTTAAAATGAGAGATACACTGGTTCAAGGCATTTAAGGAAACCTCTGTCTCTAATAATTATATGAACATTAAGTTAGTAAGTAGAAGCTTCAGTGGCCACACACAACAAAGAATAAAACTTTACAGAATAAGTCCAGGAAAGCCACTAGGAAAACAAACAACAACAACAACAACAACAACAAAAAAAAAACTTGAAGAGCAAGGAAGAATCTGACTTCCAGAGTGGCTGTATTCTATTATTTTTAATGTCCAGTATTCACAAAAAAGTATAAAATGTGAAAATAAATAGGAGAGTATAGCCTACATATAGGAAAAACAGTCAAAAGAAACTATCCCTGAATAAGCCCAGATATTGAACTTGCTAGACAACTACGTTAAACAAGCTATTATAAATATGTTCAAAGAACTAAAAGAAACTGTATCCAAAGACTTAGAGAAAATTATGACAACAACATCTCACCAAAAAGAAAATTACCGGGTATATACCAAAAAAAAAAAAAAACCATTCTACCAAAAAGACACCTACACTCATATTTTTATCACAGCACTATTCAAATAGAAAACACAAGGAATCAACCTAGGTGCTGATGGATTAGATAAAGAAAATGTGGTACATTGGAATTCTACAGAAAATCCCCATTCATAAGGCCCCTCTTTATTTGACCAGACTGAGAGCCCATTCAGTGGGCATTTGTAAAACACCATCAGTGCCAATTAATTAACATCACAGCTGCTTGTGATATTATATTTATATAGAAAATATAAAGAATGGAAATTCTGGAGTAGAAAAGTAGAATAACTAAAATGAAAATTTCAGTAGAGGGGCTGAATAGAAGATTTGAGATGGCAGAAGAAAAAAATAGAAAGACTGAAGATACGTCCATTGGAAGGACATAAGGAACAGAAAGGGGAAAAAATTAAGAAAAACTAACATAGCCTCATAGACTTGTAGGACAACATCAAGCCTACCAACATACACATAATGCGAGTCCCAAAAGGAATATAGATGCAAACATCCTCAATAAAATACTAGTGAACTAAATCAAGCAGCATGTAAAAGGATTATACATCAAGACCAAGTGGGATTCATCCCAGGAATGTAAGGTTAGTTTAATATCCAAAAATCAATCAATGTAACACACAATATTCATAGAATAAAGCTGAGGGGGGAAACATATGATCATCTCAATAGATACAGAAAAAGCATTTGACAAAATCCAACATCTTTTTATAATAAAACACCCTACAAACTAAGAATAGAAAGAAACTTCTTCAACCTGATAAAGGGCATCTAGGAAAAACCCTACAGTTATCATTATACTTAATGGCAAAAGACTGAATGCTTTCCTTTAAGATCAGGAAGAAGACGAGGATGTCCATTCTTGCCTCTTCTGTCCAACATTATACTGGAGGATTTAGGTAGTGCCATTAGGCAAGAAAATGAAATAAAATATATCCAGATTGAAAAGGAAGAATCAAATATCTCCATTAGCAGATGGCATGATCTTCTGTATAAAAAGATCCTAATGAATCTGCAAAAAAAACTATCAGAACTAACAAATGAATTCATCAAGGTTGAATTCAGCAAGATAGGCTACAATGTAGATCAATACACAAAATTCAATTGTAGTTCTATACACTAACAATAAACAGTTTTAAATTTTTTTTATGAACAATTCTATCTATAATAGCACCAAAAAGAATAAAATACTTAGAAACAAATTTAACAAAAGAAGTACAGTTAATGACAGGGATACATTCTGAGAAATGTCTTTAAGACAATTTCATCATTGTATGAACATCATAGAGTGTACTTACACAAACCTAGATGGTATAGCCTGCTACACAACTAGGCTATATGGTATAGCCTATTGCTCCTAGGCTACAAACCTATATAGCATGTTACTTGACTGAATCCTGTAGGCAATTTTAACACAATTATAAGTACTTGTGTATCTAACACTCTAAACATAGAAAAGCTACAGTAAATATACAGTATTATAATCTTATGGGATCATTGTCATACATCCAGTCCACAATTGACTGAACATTGCTATATGGCATATGATTGTACAAGATTTGCAGAAATGAGAACTAGAAAACACTGTTGAAACAAGTAAGAGAAGACCTAAAAACATGCAAAGATATTATCCCATGCTCATGGATCAGAAAACTTCATACTGCTAGAAAGACAAGACTCCCCCATATTGGTCTATGGAACTTAATAGCAAGAAAACAAGCTTATTTTAAAATGGGCAAAGGACTTGAATAGCCATTTCTCTGAAGAAGACATAAAAATGGCCAAGAGGTATATGAAAAGGCACTCAATTTCACTAATCCACAGAGAAATGCAAATTAAAGTCACAAGGAGATATCGCCTCACACCGTTTAGGATGGCTATTTTCAAAAAGACACACGACAACAAGTGTTGGTGAGGGTGTAGAGAAAATGAAACCCTTGCACTCTGTTAATAGGAATATAAATTGCTGCAACCTTTATGGACAATAGTATGTAGATTCTTCTAAAAATTAAAAACAGATCTATCATAGGACCCAATAATCCTTCTTCTGGGCATATACCCAAAGGAAACAAAATCAGCACTTCATAGAGATATCCATGCTTCCATGTTCATTGCAGCATTATTCACAATAGCAAAGATATGGTAACTTCCTAAGTATCTGTCAACAGATGAATGGATAAAGAAACTGTGAATAATATTCCATTTGACTATAGTAACACTTCACTATGTATATCAAAACATCATGTTGTACACCCTAAGTATACACAATTTTTAAAAACCAAATTGGTGTATAGATTCAAAGGAATTGTGATCAATCCCAGCTGCCTTTTCTTTCCTTTTCTTTTTCCTTTCCTTTTTTTTTTTTAACAGAAACTAACAAGATGATCCTAAAATTCATATGGGAAATGCAAAAGACCCAGAATAATCAAAACAATCTTTAAAAAGAACAAAGTTGGAGCACTTACAAATCCTAGCCTCAAAACTTAACAATAAAACAGCATGGTACTGGCATAAGGATAGACCAAAATATCAATGGAATAGAATTGGGAGTTCAAAAATAAACCTTCATATTTATGGCAAATTTATTTTTGATAAGAGTCCAAGACAATCGAATAGGGAAATTGTCTTTTCAACAAATGGTGTTGGGACAACTGGATATCGATAAAAAGACAAAAGAAGTTAGATTCCAACCTCACACCATAGCCAAAATTAACTCAAAATGGATCATCAACCTAAATGTGGGAGCTAAAACTATAAACCTCTTAGGAGAAAACTGTTGTGGTAAATTTTTGTGACCTTAGGCCAGGCAGTACTTTCTTGGATATGATACAATAAGCATAACAAAAAAAAGATAAATCATACTCATCAAAATTAAAGTCTTTGGTGCTTCAAAGAAGACAATCAAGAAAATGAAAAGGCAACTAATAGAATGGAAGCAACCATCATATGAATGAATGCTCAATAGCACTGGTCATTAAGGAAGCACAAATCAAAACCACAATAAGATACCACTTATTAGAATAGCTAGAATCGAGATCGACCATAACAAATGGGGGCAAGAATGTGGAGAATTTGGAATCCTCATGCAATGCTGGTAGGATTATAAAATGGTGCAGTAACTTTGGAAAACTGTTTGGCAGTTCCTCAAAACGTTAAGCATAGAGTTATTGTATGATCCAGCAGTGTCACTCCTACAAATATACCCAAGAGAAATGAAAATATATTTTCACACAAAAACTTGTATTTGAATGCTCCTAGCAACGCTTTTCATAATAGCCAAAAAGTGGAAACAACCCAAATGTCCATCAATGGCTGAATAAACAAAAGGTGGTATATACACACTCTGGAATATGATTTGGCAGTAAAATGAAGTACTAATGATGAACCTTAAAAACATTAAGTGGAAGAAGCCAGTCACAAAGGCCACATATTGCATGATTCCTTTTAAATGAAATATCCAGAATAGGCACATCCATAGTAACAGAAAAATACATCGGTGTTTACTAGGGGCGAGGGGGTGGGGGTGATGAAGAATGACTGCTAACGGATATGGGTTTCTTTTGGGAGTAGTAATGAAAATGACCTAAAATTAGATAGTTGTGATTGTTGCAAAACTCTGTGGATATACTAAAACCACTGAATTTTATACTGTGAAATGGTAAATTTTACTGTATGTACATTACATGTCAATAAAATATTACTTTTTAAGTAATTTTTTTTTTTTTTTTTTGAGACAGAGTCTCACTCTGTTACCAGGCTGGAGTGCGGAGGCAGGATCTTAGCTCACTGCAACCTCTGCCTCCCAGGTTCAAGCAATTCTCCTGCCTCAGCCTCCCAAGTAGCTGGGATTACAGGTGCACGCCACCACGCCCAGCTAATTTTTGTATTTTTAGTAGAGACGATGTTTCACCATGTTGGTCAGGATGGTCTTGATCTCCTGACCTCGTGATCTGCCTGCCTCAGCCTCCCAAAGTGTTGGGATTACAGGCATAAGCCACCACACCTGGCCTTTTAAAATAATTTTTAATACCAAAAATTGTCAGACTGCGTTTTTAAAACATACATGCTGCTTACAAGATGTCCTATATATAAGAAAGTTGAAAGTAAAAAAAAATGAAAAATATATACTATGCAAGCACTAATTAAAAGAATGCTGACATAGCTCTCAAACAAGGTAGACTTTAAGACAAGAAGCATTGTTAGAGCTATAGATGAACACTACCCATGGTACATGTTTACCTATGTAACAAACCTGCACATCCTGTACATGTACCCTGGAACTTAAAACGATGAACATTTCTCAATGAATGAAGAGAGGTCAATTTCCCAGGAAGACACAACAAAACTTGCATGTGTTAATAACACAGCTTCAAAATATAGACAACAAAAACTGAAAGAGCTAAAAGATATAGCAAATAAATCTACAACCATAGTAAGAGTCATTAACACACCATCCTCAGTAACTAATAAAACAAGCAGAGAAACGACAGTAAGGATGATGAAAACTTGAACATGATTAACCAACTTCACAAGTGACATACTGAGAACATAACATTCAATGACATAGAATATACATTCCCTTCTCAAGGACACATAAGATATTTGTTAAAATAGACCATATCCTGGTCATAACACAAGTCTCAAATATAAGAGAACTGAAGTCACTAAGAGTAAATTTTCTAAACACTATGGAATTAAGCTAGAAATAAATACAGTCATGCATTGCTTAGCAACAGGTATACATTCTGATAAGTATGTAGTTGGACAAGTTTGTTATTGGGCAAGCCTCATACATAGAGTGTACTTACACAGACCTAGATGGTATAACCTACTACACACACAGGCTATATGGTATACCCTATTGCTCCCAAGCTACAAACCTGTATAACATGTTACTGGACTGAATATTGTAGGCAATTGTAACACAATGGTAAGTATTTGTGTATTTAAACATACCCAAACATAGAAAGGTACAGTAAAAAATGATATTAAAGATATCAAAATGGTACACCCATAGACACCACTTACCATGCATGAACGGAGCTTGCAGAAGTAGAAGTTGCAGTGGGTGAATCTGTGTGAGTGGGGAGTGAATGTGAAGGTCAGACATTCTTGTACGCTACTGTAGACTTTACAAACATTGTACACTTAGGCCACACACATTTATAAAAATATATTTTATTTTTTCAAGAATAAATTATTGACCTCAGCTTACTGTAACTTTTTTACTTTATAAACTGTAATTATTTTTAATGTTGGCACTTTTGTAATAACACTTAGCTTAAAACACAAACACATTACCCGGGCAGAGTGGCTCATGCCTGTAATGCCAACACTTTGGGAGGTTGAGGCGGGTGGATCATGAAGTCAGGACTTTGAGACCAGCCTGGCCAACATGGTGAAATCCCATCTCTACTAAAAATACAAAACAAAAAAATTAGCTGGGGGTAGTCTCGGGTGCCTGTAATCCCAGCTACTCAGGAGGCTGAGGCAGGAGAATCGCTCGAACCTGGGAGTGAGCTGAGATCGCACCATTGCATTCCAGCCCAGGTGACAGTGAGAGACTCCATCTCAAAAAAACAAAAACAAACAAACAAAAACCCACATTGTACAGCTGTACAAATTTTTTTTCCCTTATATTCTTATTCCGTATGCCTTTCTATTTTAAATTTTTTATTTTTAAACTTTTTTGTTAAAAACTAAGACACAAACACACACATGAGCCTAGGCCTACACAGAGTAGGATCCTTAATCCCACTGTCTTCCCCCTCCACATTTCACCCCACTGGCAGGTCTCCACACAATAACAGGCATGGAGCTGTGTATGATAACAATG
Organism: Macaca fascicularis; assembly: GCF_037993035.2. Classification (NCBI taxonomy): domain Eukaryota; kingdom Metazoa; phylum Chordata; class Mammalia; order Primates; family Cercopithecidae; genus Macaca; species Macaca fascicularis. Next base: position 14,702,300 of record NC_088377.1, on the reverse strand, counting down.
CTGTCTTCTAGAATACTTCCTGAAGAACCTGCCTGAGGCTGTTTTACAGTTAACTTTTTTTATAAGTAGAACGAGTACACTCTAAAATAACTAAAAAGTATAATATAGTAAATACATAAACTAATAACATAGTTGTTTATTATCATTATCGAGTATTATGTACTATATGTAATTGTATGTGCTATACTTTTATACAACTGGCAGCATAATAAGTTTGTTTACAGCAGCACGTAGTTCACTGAGCTAGGATGTTACAATGGATATGACATCACTAGGTGATAGGATTTTTTTTCAGCTCCATTATAATCTTATGGAACCACCACTGTATATGCAAACTGTCATTGACCAAAATGTTATTATGTGGTACACAGCTATAGCTAAAAATCCCTAGGAAATATTCAAATATTTGTAAACTGTATTGTTTAATTTTAAAAATTCCATTTTTAAATGAATGATAATGTAAACATGACCTATCAAAACTTGTGAGTTACAGCTAAGGCTGTACTCAGAGGGAAAATTTATAGCTTAAAACTGTATATATTAGAAAATAAGAAAGGCTGAAAAATCGGTTGTCTAAAGATCCATCTCAAGAAGTTAGAAAACAGCAGGAAAATAAAAGAAAGTGGAAGGATGGTAATAATAAAGACAAAAGCAAAAATTATCAACATAGAAGACAAACATATGGCAACTGAATATCAACAAGGCAAAACCTGATTCTTCAAAAATACCAGTAAAAGTGAAAGAAGAAATAGCACAGATATTACACAAAACTATCCCAGTGAATAGAAAAAGAGAGTATTCATACGAAACCATTTTATGAGGATGAAATAATATGGATACCAAAGTGTGATGAGGACATTACAAGAAGACAAAATTACATTCTATAGGATGAGCTGCAGGTAATAAAAGAGAGAGAGATAGAAAAAATTTCAGGAAAATCTCTCTCATGAAAGCAGATGCAAAAATCCTAAATAAAATATTAGCAAGTCAGATCCAATGACAAATAAAAAGGAGAATCCTTCGTGATCAAATGAGTTTATTCCAGATAGAAGATGCCAGTGTAAAAATTAAAACTCAGTTAATGAGTTTACCATATTAACATAATAAATAAGTTAAATTATATGACCATCTTAATAAATGCAGAAAAGCATTCAATAAAATTTCACCTGTATTCATGGTAAAACCTTTAGCAAACTAGGAATAGAAAATAACTTTCTCAATCTAATAATAGTATCTTTAAAAAAAACTACATCAAATATGATACTGATGATGAATTACTGAAAACTTTCCGTCTGAGTTCAAGAATAAAACAAGAATCCCCGCTTTCACTATAACTATATTGTACTAGAAGTCCCAGCCATTGAAAAAAGTCAGGAAAAAATGCAAGTATTGGAAAGTAAGAAATGAAACATCATTATTCCCACACAACATAACCACAACATAATTGTATGTATAAAACTCCAAAGAACTTGCAGACAGTTGAGTAATCTTAGCAAGGTCATTGGATATAAGGTCAATTTAAAAATCAATTATATTTTATATACAAGGAATGAACAATTAGAAAATGAAATTTTAAAAACAGCATTTACAATAGAATGGAAAATCAGAATCGTGGGAATAAACCCAAAGAAAATTTTTCTATAAACTACAAACCTAATATTTCTACCATTATATTATTAATTAGTAATTATTAGTAAGTAAAGAGAGAGATGATGCTCATAAATGGAAAGACTCAATATTATGAAGATATCAATTATCTCCAGATTGATCTATAGATTCAATGTAATCCCAATAAAAATCCTGGCTTTGTTTTTCTTTCTTTTTTTTGAGACAGGATCTCATTCGGATACCCAGGCTGGAGTAGAGTGGCATGGTCACGGCTCACTACAGCCTTGACCTCCAGGGCTCAAGAAAGCTTCCCTCCTCAGCAGCCTGAGTAGCTAGCTAAGATCACACGTGCACGCTGCTATACTAGGCTAATTTTGTTGATTTTTTGTAGAGACAGGGTCTCACTATGTTGCCCAGGCTGGTCTCAAACTCCTGGCTCAAGCAATCCTGGGCTCAAGCAATCCTCATATCTCCGCCTCTCAAAGTGCTGGGGTTATAGGCATAAGCCACAGCACCTCATTTCCAGCAACTTTTTCTTATTCCTGGAAATTAAAAAAGCTATTCCAAAATTTACATGGAAATGCAGAGAGACCAAAAGAAGCCAAGACATTTTCACAGAAAAAATTAGACGTTATTGCTGTTGTTGTCGTTTTTATACAGTCATTGTTTTCTTAGGTTTATTCACATATTTACATTTTTGTTTTTCTCTATTTTTTCCTACATTTCAGACTTCCTTCTGAATTCATTTCTTTTCTTCCTGAATTGTATTTTTTAAAGTTACTAATAAATGTCACTTACTAAAGTATCTCAAGCTAGCTCTGCAATTCTAGGTTTACAATTATTTCTTTAGCATCTTGAAGACAGAGTATTTTAATGTTGTCTTGATGATTTTGAGAATTCAGCTATCAATCTTACTGTCATCCCTTCATAGGTCATTTATCTTTTCTCTTTTAAAATCTTCTTTGTCTTAGTCTTTGACTAAGTACAAGGTACTCTTTCCTTATCCTATTTGGAATACATTGAACTTGTTGAGTCTGTTAATTCATATCTTTCATCATTTAGGGAAAATCCTAAGCCATTATCTCTTCTAATATTGCCTCTCCATCATTCTGTCTAGTCTCTCCTTTTGATTAAACTCATGTAAAACCTTTTCGATCTGCCCTCTTCTTTTTTTTATCCGTTATTTCTCTCTGCTGCACTTCCAGTAATTTCTCAGCATCTATCTTCAGCTGCTTCATCTGCTGTTTAACCCAACCATTTGAGTTCCTAATCCCGATTATTACATTGTTTGTATTTAGAATTTTATTCATCTTCCCGGTTCTTTATAATAGTGTCTTGTCCCTTAGTTTTATTTTCAATACTCTCTGTTATTTTTTAAAATATATAAAAATATATATCTTATATTTCTCTTTGCTGATTCCAGTATCTGGAAAATGTATCTCAGTATGGTATTACTGGATTTCAGTTCCCAACCCACACAAGAACTTGAAATTAGGAACTCTCTAGACTTTCTCTTTTCCCCTGTACTCAAAGCGAAGGCCAAGATCACCAAGAATCTTCACTTTTTACTTCTGTGAGACAGGCTTCCTTCTTGGGATTCTTGGCTGTCTTTGGGAGAAGTCCCAGGTTTAGTGGAGGTGAGTAGTCTCTGATTCAACTTCACACTTTGTGTGGGCCAAGATCACCTCCTATGTCCTCCTTCATGCACACACACACAAGCACACAAATGCACATATGCACACATCTACACTCTAGTCTTCCAGGAGCCTACAGATGACCCCAGGGTAACTGTCAGCTGCAGCACTGATGTGCCGTTCTAGATTCACACCTAATCTTGAAGGATTTCCCTTGCTGTACCGCCAGATCACCCATGCATTCATTTTTCTTCTATTTTATCAGTGTTTTAGCTGCTATGTACTGAGAGTTTCTCTCCAGACATCAATATCACCAATTTTATTGAAAAGGAAATATAAGCTTAAGGGTTTCTATTAGATAAATGAGGAGTAGCCTATTGTTGGGTCAAATGACGTTCTCGAGTTCAGGCAATGTCACTCACTAAGGAATGTGGGATAAAAACGACGACAACAACAAAGAGGAGTGTGAATGGGGTGAAGGTTGGGATGTTCTCACGAAACTGTGTATACAATGTTCCAGTAATGGAGTTAGGAATGAAATCTACACCTCCTGATTTCCAAGGTTAGTCCTTTGCCTAGGCTTTCTGACAGCTCTTTCTTCAGGAACACAGGTAGAATACTGTACATGAGAGTCCACAATAGAGTGGACACGTCCAATGCCTATCGAACAGCGGTGTGTTTCAAAGAAACCCAGAACTGGCTTATCAAGGTAAAGACTTCAGAAAGCTCTAAATTCAGCAAAGTAAGCAAAATGTATTCGAGGGAATTAATGAGACATGTTCCCTCCTCAAGGAACTTCATGTACAGACTCACCTAGGCCAGTTCTTGGCTTTCAGACAGGTGAACCTACACTGAAAATAGAGCATGGTCTTCTGTGGATCAATTTCAGAAGTCACCCAAGCTGGAACTCTGCTTCTACTGAAGCCAAAGCTCTCTTCATCCAAAATATAGGACAGCAGCCCAGCCCCTAAGGTCTCCGCTGCCAGACTCCATCATGCCACCTTCATTTCCCAAGGCTTCCCTCTGCTACCCACCCTGCTTTCCGTCTATAGCTGACCATCCTTTCCCCTTCCCCTGCAAACCTCCACAGTCCCTCTCTCTCACAGCCCTCTTCTCCATGATCTTGTGAATGCACTGTTGTTTGTAATTTTCACTATCACAGCTCCAATACATGTTCTTGGGCACATGTGTCAATTTCTCCAGGAAAAATGCCAATGAGTGAAAATGGTTGATCATAGAGTGTGCACATTGTTCACTTTCCTAGATATCACCAAAGACCTCACCAAAGTGGTTTACCAACTGCACTACCATCCACAGCATATGGTGGAATGCTGGTCCTCCATATCCTTGCCAACACACGGTGTTATCAGACTTTATTTCTTAAGGAGCTTCTCCCTACAAGTCTGTCCAGTGAACTACTCCCTTCTGACCTGCTGATGGGTAGTGAATAACACATTTGCACTAGTTCAGGCCCTTCCAAACATTGGATCTTAGAGCAGGGCTCTATAGCACTTTCTGAAGAGTGAGCTGAGATCCATCCATTTCTCCCAGCAGCTGACTGGGAGAAGGGAATGTGATGGTTAATTTTATGGGTCAACTTGATTGGGCCATGGGATGCCCACATAGCTGGTTAGACATTATTTCTGGATGTGTCTGGAAGAGTGTTTCCAGGAGATAGTAACATTTGAACTGGTGGATAGAATCAAGCGGATGGCCCTCCCCAGTATGAGTAGGCATCATTCAAATCACTGAAGGGCCTGAGTAGAACAAAAAGGCAGAGAAAGGTTGAACTAATTCTGCCTGACTGCCTGAGCTGGAACATCAATCTTTTCCTGCCCTCAGCACTCCTTGTTCTCAGGCCTTCAGAGTCAGACTGGAACCTACACCACAGGTCTCCACTTCTAAGACTTTTGTACTGTATCCCTGGCTTTCCTGGGTCTCCAGCTTGCAGGTAGTAGATCATAGGACTCTCCAGCCTCCATAATTGCATGAGCCAATAACTTAGAATAAATCTCTTTGTAGATACAGATATAGACATTAATATGCTTTGTTGGTTCTGTTTCTCTGGGGAACCCTCACTAATACACTGGGAATAATGACTCTATCTTACTTTGAGTGACAGCACATGCCAGTGGGAAGGAGAAGGAGAACTGAGGCTTCTACCACCCACACTGCTTACCAGCATGGCTGTTGGAGGTAAGGTCAGAAGTGGCACTGACTCTTGAGCCAGGGAAACTAGCCAGCCTGCCGCTGCTGGGACATAGTGCCCAGATAATGGGAACACCAGGTCCTGGAGGCAAAGGGTAGAGGGATATTTGGCCTCAATGATAGACAGCAGGCCAGAGGAGGCCAGGCAAAGACGGGACAAAGGAACAGGAATGAGGGCAGTGAACGGCCTGGGAAATCTCTGTGCACATCTGGGTCTGAGACATGTGTTTGTCCATCATTCCACTTGTCAGTGTCAAGAGGCAGCAAAGGGGGCAGAGTGATTAAGCATGACCTCAGAAGGTAGCTAAGCCAGGGTCTTCTACCTATGAGTCCATGATCTTACACTGACCACTTATCCTCTCCCTGCCTCTGGTTCCTTGTTTGTAAAATGAGAATATTCATACGTGTTTATAAAGTTGCCATGAAAATAAATGAGATAATACCAGTAAAATACTTAGCAAGGGTCTGGTGCATAGTGAGGACTCAGTAAATGTTAGTTGTTATTCTTATCACCATCATTATTGCTATTTCAAATCATAGCCTATGACCAGCTTCCTCAGAGCAAACCGCAGATCAGGATTGGTATCTTATCCATCAATTCTGATTGATAGTGGTTGTCTGCTGAGGATTCCATGGTCACCCTTGTGCTCATCCGAAAAGAACAGTGGATTGTGATCCATTGGCAATGTCTGCCATGGCTCCAGATGGGGAGCAGTAGCAGAGGCGCCATGCACTTGACTTGCATGGTCTACATTTCACAATTTATTTGGCAGGAAATATTGATTCAGGAATGTTCCTATTTTAAGTTTCTAAGAGAGTACCTATGAACACCACCCCCACCCCCCACTGCCCCCCACCCCAACACACAAAAGGACTGGTTTTTAAACGAGGCCAACTGCACATGGCTTTTTAAAAAACTGTACTGAAAGCAGGTTCTCCCTCCTTTTCTGCTCTGTAGACAGTATCTATTTCATCAGTCCTGGCTGCTCAGCTGCATCCCACCTGCAGCGGCAGGTGAGCCTCAGGTGGGCTCGTCGTAAGTGCGGTCCACACATAGGTTTCCACAGCTGGAGCTACTAAAGCAGACAGCCCTAGGGTGCCAAGAGATTCACATAAGAACACTGAAAAATAAAATAAAATAAAAAATGCCTGGGAATCCACAGGCCTGGATTCCAGCTTCAGCAGAAACCCACACTGTGAAACTGGGTGCAGCAAGTCACTTCACAGAGGCCTAGTTTCCTGTCACCAAAATAAAGGTCAGTGATCGCCAAGATCCCATCCAATTTTGTTATTCTGTTCTGGCAAAGGGAGTGCATCTCCTGTAGTTACTGTATGTTTGAAAGAGAGAGAAATGTGCCAAGATGTACACTTTAGTAGACCCTTGACTTTCTTAAAGGGGAAGCTCCAAAATTTTCCTAGATTCCCAAATGGCGAAATAGCACTCCAGCCCCATTTCTTCTGGGGACTAGTTTTTCACAATGATCAAAGGGTTTATCAGTATGAAAGATGATATTACAGAAAAGCGAGAATTAGAAAAATGGATTCTGGGGCAGGAGCTGGTCCTGTCTTAGAATCTATTCCCCCGCCCATCCTGCCCCACACACCTGTACTCACACACACGAACTTCTTAGTCCATTGAACCAATGTCGTATTTCAGCAAAGTTATAAATTAGTGCCTATCATGGACTTCTGCTATTAACACTACAACTGTTAAATTCCTAACCATGAGGCAAGCATCTATTGAATACACACATACACAAAGTACTTAGACAACCATAGCTATGTAGTCTGTTTTGGTAATATGTCATCACGCAAATTTGCAATTGCTTTTGCCAACAGCTATATACTGAAAACATCATGACAATTTCCCAAAACCATAATGGATTTTGCACCTGTCTTTTCTCATATACAATAAATATAATATGTAATGATTTATTAGCATAAACTCATACGAATGACTTTTCAGAACCATCCAGGTCCTCTCATCTGAGTGAGACATGTCCCTTTCCAAACAACCCCCTCCTCGGGAGTGGCTGTTCTCACTGACATGGTGTGGTCATTTTTGGCCCTTCTCCTTAGAAACTGCTTTTCAGAGCCAGTGAAGGAGTCTCAGAAGGAAATTGGATCCCAGCTGCTGACACACCTTGTTTCAGATCCAAAACAGTATTTCCAGATCCATCCCAATGACACAGTTCACTTCAAGTCTCAAAAACCGTTTATAATTTGCCTCTGAATGGCTTTTTGCTGTTGTCCAAAACCCAGATCTACCCTTTATGGAGGAAAGTGGTCACCACTAAGGTTACTGGAGAAAGTGCACCACATCTGAATGCAGTTCCTCACGGACAACATCAAACATGTTTTAGACGTGGGCAGCACACACAGGATCTGATGATACCATCCTTAAAGGGGTTGTATTTAAGGGAAGGACATTCATTTGGGTTTTTCAAAATACCAAGTCATATATGAGTTTCAGGGATTTCCGAGTTAATTTCTACACTTCCACTCTGTCTACACCCATTCAGCCTCACCCTCTCCCTGATTCCCGTTAAAGTGGCTGCGTCAAAATAGCCACTTCAGAAAGCCCCCAGCATCACAACTGCCACCTGGGCATGACTGGGAGATCATCTGCCTATCATCCCGGATCAAGAAATTCTGTAGATTCTGCTACTGCCCTCCAGACGCGATTTGCTTGTTTAGCCGCCTACTTACAGGGTGAGGCTGCAAAGCAGGGCATTTTCGAAGACATCATCAGGAGAAGCAACAAACCGGGATCTCACTTCCATACTGAGAAGATAAAAGAGGAAGCAACAAATAAAATGTCCAAATGCCACCTTCTGACTCACTTATAATTCTGCCACCAAACTGAATAGAAAATGTCAGACCCAGGTTACACTGGCTACTCTTTAGGAAATAGGACATTTGAAATTTTTTAACAATCTCTGTTCTTACACGGGCTGTGGAAAGGTCATCTGAGACATCCCAATCATCACCCTTAATGGTTTCCAATCTGCACTCATCTGACCTGATGTCCGTGACATGTGACACCTACCCACCTCCTTCTGGTTCCTGCATCCCTTTTCAGTTGCACAACCCCCTCCTGTGTCGCAGTCCCATATGACCAACAGATGTCCCACTTGCACTTCATGCTTGAGATGCACAAATGCGCCCTCATCCCCGCCCACCACAGGTTGGGCTCCCTCCGTTGACACCTTAGTTGCTGTCCCCGTAGCATCATGCTCTGAGTCCTCTGGGCACAAAGCCTCGACTGCTCATTGCCACTCTCTCCTTGTCCCTCACAATCAGCCACAAGGTCCTGGTGATTCTGCCTCCTCTGTGTCTCCCGGCCACCGCAGCCAACCCCCTGGCTAGAGCACTTACGGCCTTAGCTCAGGGCCGGCTCCCACCAGCCTTTCTCTTCCTGTCCCTTCTCCGGGGATATCCACTTCACATGTCTGTCATAGATTCATATCCCTTAAAGGCTGCTTAAGGCATTTCCCCAAATTTTCCATGGCTCCCATTGCCTATGATGTAAGTACCCCAGCCCCTCTCTGTCAATCAAGGGACTCTTCACATAGTCCCCGTTTAACCTTACCCCATTCAGACAGGCCTCTCCACTGCTCCCTGCACGCTTACTAAAGGAGATCCCACCTCCCCCACAGCTGGCTTCCACCTGGGGCAGTTTCTATAAACACCCTGGTCCTCCTCCCCCTCACTCACTCCTCCCCAGGAGGGACTTATCTGATTGGTTAGTTTGGGAGAAGAAACGGAGCACTCCCAGCCCAGCATTTTTCTCTTCCCTCTTTACCTTGGGAGCTGAGCAGCCCATTGGGCTCCTCCAGGCCATGCTCCATGGGGAGGTCTGTGGTGCTCCCAGGCTACCTGTGATGCTGTCAGGAGCCACCTTCCCTGTCAATGTGGCGTGCATCCTCCTATATCAGATTTCTCAGTAATAAAAGTGATCGTGGTTTTGGACTCCCAGGTGCCATATTCCTTTTGATTCATTCTCAATTACTGTAGAACCCCAGGGAAGAGAAGAGCTCTTGACAGGGCCCTTTTACACACCAACAACCCTGGAACTTTGCTGCCTCTGGGTCTTGCGCCTCTCATTCCTCCTTCCCAGGAGCACCTTCCCCTCTCGCTCTGTCTAGCTCTTACCCACCTTCAAGACCCTCCTAAAGTCCAATATTACCTGAATCTTCCCTGGGCCCCTGCCACCTCCCCTCCCTCTGAACTCACAGTTCCTGGCTAGACTCATCACTTGGCAACCGTGCACCGCCACATCATATTTCCGGTAACTTCATCCTTCATCCTGCATTCTGGTGCAGGGGTCTCACCTGTTTCCGCTTTGCCTCCCTGGTTAGTTACGCCTGAGGACAGGTGCATTCCCTTCAGCCTTATTATCATGCTTACCCTCCACAGCACCTGCCCAGGGTCTTGCTCAAGGTAAGCTCTGGATGACTGTTTAATTTTGCTGCTGACAATGCACAGGCAGCTTCCCACCTTCTCATCTCAGCCCTAGACAATGTGAAGGTCCAAATTATGGCATCAAGGCAACATTGGCATGGTGCTTTTTAACTCCTGACACTTTGATTGTGGCCTTGGACAGTAACTCTACCTGACAAATGGAGAAATGATCACAACGACTTGAGAGATTTTCAGACTCTGTTCTCTGACAACATGTCTATCCTGTACCAAATAACTTTGCCTTGAACAGTGAGTAAAATAGAAGAAGACAGCAAACACAGAGCACAGGCATGCTAGCTTTGCATTGCCCATGAGCCTGCAGGCTCCTGAAGGCTAGGCCTTGTGTTCTTTTCTTCTCCCTAGTAACATGGGTGCTGTGTCCAAGGTAGGTGCTCAGGAAACACTTGTTAGCTCCACTTATCTAACAGTGGGAACGATCTCCAAACTCTGACATCAGGGTCACCTGTGCTTTTGATTATGTAATATGGTATTTTGTTACTGAGGTTAAACTTTATGCTTTAGTTGCAAATAAAATAAGGAAGAGGGTGATACATCTACAACTAGCTTAGTGGGGGCAGGTGTGTGAAAGAGCGAGCGCAAGAGTGAGAGACAGAAAGAAATTAAGAGCAGTAAGGCCAGTCTTTAAATAAAGTACCATTTACATGAGCAAAATAGTTCTCATTACAGTTATTTTGCCCTCCCTGAAGCCTCCATGAGCACTGAATGGGTAGAAATACCTCTTTGATTCAAGGCGATGGTTGGCAAAGTAAACCATATGCTCCTGGCTGGTGCAAGGAGCCCAGAGAGCGCCCATTCTAACCGAGAACAAAGGTTCGGGGAAAAGCAGTTTCCTGCACAATGCAGCTGAATGATTGACAGGCAGATTATTATTAGGCTGAGTTGGCCTCATCTGGCCTTTTTTAAGTGCAATATGGTCTGCATAACATGACATATGAATGCTGAACTCCTGGCAGGTCCTGCGAAGGGGACAATGGAGCTGGCAGCCTGACACCGGTGCAGCTGGGAGGGGAAGGCTTGGTTTCTGCACATTAACACATTTGACATTTGGTATCTAAAGGGAAGGGCTAATAAATAACCCGCCAACGATGACACTCTGTAATGACAGCTTTTATTACCAGCCAGTTAATCCTCCACTCCAGCTCTGTCCTTTCAGGCCATCTGGTGTTGAATTCTTATTTACTTATTTTTATTTTCCTGGAGCTTGAACTTGGGGCATTTGCCTCCTGCCAGTGTCATATTTTGAAGTCGATTCAGGGGCCAGGAGGGTGGCAGACTGATGGTGGATGATTCTGCACCAAGGTCTGCAGAAAGTGGAGTGAATGGAGTTTTTAGCAGGTGACCTTGGGTTTGGGGTTCAGCTGCATGAAGCCAGTTAGTCATCTTGGGTCCAGAGGGATGGGGGAAATCCACCTCTTGATTACCACCTCTTTCTAGAAACAATATACATGGTTTCTGCCTCGATGGATCTGACACACATTTACTGAGCATCCACTCTGTGGCCCATAAAAAGATGTGTTCTAGGGATGTTACTCCATCCCTTTAAGGCCAAAGCTGACAGACCAGAAGGTGAGACCCTTGCATAATATATCTACATAATAGGATCTGAACTCTAAGAGGAAGAAGCATAAAGTGCTAGGGGGTGGGAGATGACAAGGAAATCCCTTCTTCCTCAGAGGATTTGAGGAAGTTGTCCAGAATTATAAAGGATCTGAGGTTTTACCCTATTTGCGTGCTAACAGGTTAGCTGGCATTATATACTGAATGCCCCAAAATTCGTATGTGCAAGTCCCAACCCCAAGTGTGATAGTATTTGGACATGGGGCCTTTGGGAGGTGCTTAGGTTTAGATGAGGCCATGAGGGTTGGGCCCCATGTTGAGATCAGGGTCTTCACAACAAGAGAGACCAAAGAGCTCCCTTTCCATCTCTCTCTCTCTCTGTCCCTTTCTCTCTCTCTCTCTCTCCATCATGCAAAGACACAGCAAGAAGGTGGCCATCTGCAAGCCAGGAAAAGGGCCCTCAATAGGAACCAACCATTCTGGGACTTGATCTTGGACTTCCAGCCTCCAGAGCTGAGACAAATAAATGTCTATTGTTTAAGCCACCCAATCTGTGGTATTCTGCGTTGGCAGCCTAAGCTGACGAAGACAGCTAGCCCCAGTTTCATGCATGTTGGCAGAAGACACAAGACACCAGGGTCAGAGACAAAGGACTTTATTACTCACAGCATTGGCAGTCGCCAGAATATCAGCTTTTGTATGGATTCTCCAAGCTCAGTTCCCACAGAGTGACACAAAGAAGGCCAGAATGGCACCTGCACACATGGCAAGTTACATTGCAAGAGACGAACCCTGGAGCTAGGGAACCCAAATCTTTCATAATGGGCAGTAAATATGCCCCATTTTTGCACTGGAGAAAGACACTAACTCTGTCTTTAGTCCCTTGTAAATTCAGAGCCATGACATCAAGCGCTGAGTGGAAGAGAAAGTGAGGGTTGTTCCCTTAGTGAATATTTGTTGGGTAAGTGCACAGGGCTGGGTCCTTTGCTGGGAGCAGAAAGAGGAAAAGACATTGCTCCAGGTATCCCAGAGACTGGTGTGGAGAGAAATACATGCAGATAACTAAGAATGGTGTGGAAGACAGTGACAGGCTGGGCACAGAGGATGACAGGAAGCAAAAGAAAGGCATCCCCTGTAGCCTAAGATGATGAGAGATGGGGTGTCCACTGAACAAACACCCATGAAAAGAAAATGTAGAGCAAGGCAGTGAGTGCCTCTGCTCACAGATGTGCAAAAACACAGGAGACCCAAGGACAATTGTCTCCCTGCAGAGGCCACCAAATCAATGGATGTCAGTTCCCAGTCAAAGGATTTTTATAAAGGCCAAGATGTTTTCAAAGAAGAAAGCAGAAATTTTCTCAAGGTTGTGTTTCTCTGTGGTTGGGCTGTCTATAGGACCCCCTTAAAATACAACCCACAGTGGTACTCCTGGACAAACCCCCTCAGCTGTCACCTCATGGAAGAGAGGAAGCGGCCATGGAAAAGCAGGCGGTGTGTGGAGCGCCACCAGGACTCCATGTGCAGGTGCATCAGAAGGGAGACAGGAAGAGGTATTCAAGGCCCTTCATGATGTGGTCCTTCCCCAACTCCCCTGCCTTGTGTCTGGGAACTCCCTGCCTCATACTTCATTTTATTTTATTTATTTAATTTTGAAACAGAGGCTCACTCTGTCACTCAGGCTGGAGTGCAGTGGCATGATCATGGCTCACTGCAGCCTTGACCTCCCGGCCTCAGGTGATCCTCCTACCTCAGCCTCCAGAGTAGCTGGGACCATAGGTATGCACCACCATACCTGGTTAATTTTTCCAATTTTTGTCAAGAAGGGGTTTTGCCATGTTGCCCAGGCTGGTCTGAAATTCATGTGTTCAAGCAATCTGCCTGCCTTGGTCTACCAAAGTGCTGGAATCCGCACCTTGCTGCTTCTCCCATCCCTTTACCTTTTATCATGCAGTGCTCTCTGTCTTTCCCACCCCAAAACTCAATTCCCTTGACTCACCTGTGTCCTTTAGGTGAGTCAAGGTGAGTCACTTAGCTCCAATACTGTCACCTGCAGGCAGTCCTCCTAGATCACCTCAGGCCGCAGGAGATGCCTTTCTTTTGCTTCCTGTCATCTTCTGCATCCCCTTCCAAACCATTCTTAGTTATCTGTGTGTATTTCTCTCTGCACCGACTCTGGGATACCTGGAGCAACATCTTTTCCTCTTTGTGCTCCCAGCACAGGACCCAGCCCCGAGCAATTACCCAACAAATACTCACACAAGGAACAACCCCCACTTTCTCCTCCACCCGGCCCTTGACATCATGAGTCTTGGTCTACAAATGTCTAAGGATCCACCAGCAAATGTGAAAATTACAGAAGAAGGTAACCATGTGCCACAGAAAACTCTGTTATTTTCAAATTAGCCCCTAAGGGCCGTGGGATAGTGAAATTGATTTTTTCCACTACTTTATTTCCACCTTCTTCCTCTCCTGAAATGCAAACAGCAACTGCAGCATCATCTCACTGTCTCTCTTTCTCTTTTCCTCTTTTTCCTGCTTCCCTTCTCGTGGCATGATTATACCAGTTGCATGCAATGGTATTGCACAACCCCTCTGGTAGCTAAAGGTGCCACCCACCTCTGTTCTACAGAGAAAAATGAGAAATGGAAGATGCTCGATGATTAGATGGTTCCAAACCTTTGTTTGTGTTTTGAGAATTGGTAGTGAGAGTTCGTGATAGACACCCCTGAGAATCTGATGAAGTGCACAGTTCCCTCAAAATGCATACGCCCATCTACCCACAAAATTTCATAGACAATTGCTGGGAGTTCGTACAAGCCCATGGTCTCCAGCTATAAGAACGCATTTTTAAAATACACTAAACAAGACACCCACCTATTAAACCCACATATGTTTAATTTTTCGAGATCCTAAGCTTCCGTAGCGATGAAGCACACTGTCTTAGAAGAGGGCCAGGTCCTGCAGCTCCTGTCAAGTGAGCCAACCGTGGGATCTAACAACGGGGACTGAGGAGCAGATGGCATGTGACTGTTTGCTGTGGCCTCACTGCATGTGGGTGATAAATAGGCAGAGAAGCTATGAGAATAGTTTTTAATAATCTTTAGACCGATGAAAGTTCAGCCCAACCTGGAAAGTCCGCATTCATTTATTCTACCTCCTCCTGCTTCTGGAAAGGTCGATGTCCGTCTGCCACTGCCAGTTGTATTGAATATGCAAAATGGAGTCAGATGTGTCATACATACATTCCCCCACCTGTGCCCACATCCTGTGAGGCACATCGCTTTCCCTGAAAGTGAAACAAAAGATGTGCCGAAAGAAGGAACCAGGCAGATGATATTTAGGATGTGTAACCTGAGTTCGGCCCACCAGGCTATCCGTTCTTGGAGAGCAGTAGCCATCTCTTGTTCACGGCTGCACTTCCAGTCGGCACCTGGCATATAATAAGTGCTCAAGAAATACGTGTCCAGGGAATAGATGCATGAATGGACAATGTAAAGTGTACCATAAATTCCCAGTGCCCCCACAATATCTTTTCTCCATGAAAGTACAGAAATTTACTGTATCCCACAGCCTGAAATCCACCTCAGATTTTCAGCATAAAAGTCTTGCTCTTGGCTGGGCATGGTGGCTCACACCTGTAATCCCAACCACTTGGGAGGCTGAGGTGGGAGGATTGCTTGAGCCCAAGAGTTCAAGACCAGCCTGAGAAACATAGCAACACCCCATTTCTACAAAAAGCTTAAAAAATTAGCCAGGCATTGTGGTGCAAGCCTGTAGTCCTAGCTACTAAAGAGGCTGAGGCGGAAGGATCATTTGAGCCCGGGAGTTCAAGGCTACAGTGAGTTATGACCCATTCCAGCCCTGAGTGAGAGCAAGACCCTTTCCCTTAAAAAAGAAAAAAAAAAAAAAATTTGACCAGGCACGGTGGCTTACAGCTGTAATCCCAGCACTTTGGGAAGCCGAGGCGGGTGGATCACCTAAGGTCAGGAGTTCAAGACCAGCCTAGCCAACACGGTGAAACCCCATCTCTAATAAAAATACAAAAATTTAGCCAAGCATTGTGGCAGATGCCTGTACTTCCAAGTATTTGGGAGGCTGAGGCAGCAGAATCGCTTGAACCCGGGAGCTGGAGGTTGCCGAGAGCCGAGATCATGCCATTGCACTCCAGCCTGGGCAACAAGAGTGAAATTTTGAGAGAGAGAGAGAAAGAAAGAGAGAAATAATCTCCCCTTGCCCCCCTTTACCCATGCTCTTTCTCCTTCAATCTAAGGTGACACAAATGTTTACAGACAGAGTAGAATAAAACCCATTGGAAGGAAGGGAAGATACCTCACCAAATCCTGATGCCATCAATCATGGTGCTGATTGAATTGAGCTTGTATCCTCTTTCTGGACTCAGTAGACTCCTGTACCCAGATGCACCCTACTCACGGTTCCAGTGGAGTCTCCTCTGTTCCCATAGACAGCCCCAGGACAGGACGAGCAGTCTGGCATTGGCCCTATGGATGTCTTTTGCAAATGCTGTCATAGGGAGCCTCACACCAGGCCCTCCAGCCCGACTGCAGAACTGCAGCCCCACCCCAACCCTGCCCTGGGGTCTCCTCGGGTGGCTGCGTCTCCCCTCTGCTCAGGAACAACGTCACTGAGGTCTTCCTCTTGGCCTCCACATGGGTACTCCTTTCTATCTGTCCCCCACCCCCCATACTCCAGCAGCTTGGCAAATTCTGCAGGGAGCCCAGGACCCCCAGGCCACCAAGCCACACTGAAGTTGTAGGTGGGGGTGGTCACAGACTAGCCCTCTTTCCAACTCCATCATCTGGTTATGCTACAGTCTCACGTGGTCTCTCGTGGATTCACCTCCGTCAGCCTCTTGCCCTGACCCTGCCCTCCAAGAGGCATCGCGCTGCCCTTTAGCAGGGAGCAGGGGGAATCATGGTGGGAATATCAACGCTTCACTTCTCCCCACTTCCCCCTCCACATCTCAGGTGCCTCCAAACTCCTCCTTCCTCTTTTAGTCCAAACACCCAAGCTCGGCTGAATAACCCTCTCGTAGGAGCAACCGCTTGCAAGGTGGGAGCAGTCACCCATGTGGCCCACCTAAGAAGCTCTGGCGGTCTTTGCGAGGCCTGCTTCTAGGAGCTATGAGATGTCATTAAACAGATAACTACGTCCTCAGCTTGAGGTTGACCGTTATCCCCATCTCTTGTTTGCCTGATTAAATCAGATTAAAATCAACATCAAAGGCTGCCTGTGGGCACATGAGAAAACACAGGGTCAACGCTTTCATTTCTTGATCATGAAAAATGAGGGAAGACAGCAAAGGTTCCATGCCCAGAATCTGCCTCACATTTTCATCTTGTTTTGTTTTATTTTAACATGAGCTGAAGCAATTCCCTTGCACTCTGTCCCCTGAGCCACTACCAGGGACAGGCAGTGCAGCAAGAGGTGAGGGCATGAGGAGGCCAGGCCCGGGGCTCCTGGTGCTGTTTCCCAAGGACAGTCCTGTCCTTAACTGCAAGGAGAAAAGGCCTCCCACATCCTGAAGAGTTCATGGACAAAGGATTGTGTTCGTGGGGTTCTTCCCACGTGGCAGATTACAATTAGAAATGCACAGCTAGATGGTGGGCCAGCAGTGGAAACAGAAACTCACACGTTTCAGCCCAAAGAGAAAGGACCTCATTCTGTTTTACCAAAGTTCAAGCAATTTGTGCTTGATATAATGGATGATAGATGATAGATAATATAGATGATAGATGATTGATAGATAGATAGATAGATAGATAGATAGATAGATAGATAGATCTAATCGAGCTAAAACCATACTGAGCTCTGGAATTGCATAAATAATTTTAAGAAAATAAATCTGTAGAAACTAATGGTTTCTGTTTCATTTTTGCCCTCAATCAGTAGCCATTCGATTTCTCTAAGAAATGTGTTTTATTTAAGAGGTCCACTACTGTCAACTATAACCTGTTAAACTATTTCTTTCTTTTTTTTTTTTTTGTGCAGCAGATTTGTCACTGCTTTGGTTTTACTTTTCTGATGTTTTAACACGTACTTCTGCAAATGACCAATAAACAAACTAAGAAAGATTTGGTGACAATTTTGGCATAAAACTCTGAAATGGCTTCTCAGCATTGGCTCTACTGGTATTTGGAGTCTGCTCATTTTTTGTTGTAGGGTAGGGGGCTGTCCTATGATTGTGGTACATCCCTCACCTGTACCCACTAGAGGCCAGTGGTAACCCCTTGCCAGTTGATAACCAAAATATCTCCAGACATGGTCAAGTGGGAGGCCCCCAGCTGAGAGCCCCAGTTCCGAAGCGATGAGGCTGTGGAATGGGGAATCTCAGTCACCCAAACTGAAATTTGGGCACCAATATTTGTAGATTCCCTGGAAGCTGGAGGACCCACACCTGTGCCTTTCCATGCAAGTCCCTGGACCTGTGTGGAAATGGGAAAACAACTATTGTCTTCATGAGTAAGCCCTTCTGTACTTTTGTGTATCACAGCACTATTCACAGTGGCAAAGTCACAGAACCAATCTAAGAATTCATCAATAATTGGATAAAAAACATTTTGTGTGTGTGTATATATATATATTCCATATATATGATATATATAGTATATAGATATAGGTCAGGCATGGTGGCTCATGCCTATAATCCCAGTACTTTGGGAAGCTGAGGGGGGCGGATCACCTGAGGCTGAGAGTTCAAGACCAGCCTGACCAACATGGAGAAACCCTGTCTCCACTAAAAATACAAAATTAGCCGGGCATGGTGGTGCATGCCTGTTATCCCAGCTACTCGGGAGGTTGAGGCAGGAGGATAGCTTGAACCTGGGAGGCAGATGTTGCAGTGAGCCGAGATCATGCCACTGCACTCCAGACTGGGCAACAAGAGTGAAACTCTGTCTCAAAAAAATATATAGATATAGATATAGATACAGATATAGATATAGATATAGACGCCATGGAATACTAGTCAGACATAAAAAAGAATGAAATCACGTCTTGCAGCAACATGGACGGAACAGGAGGCCGTTATTCCTAGTGCAACAACTTAGAAACAGAAAGTCAAAAACCATAACTTCTCACTTACAAGTGGGAGTTAAACAATGGGTACACACAGACATACAGAGTGGAATAACACACATTGGAAACTCCAAAGGTGGGAGGGTGGGAAAGGGATGAGGGATGAAATACCATCTGTTAGCTACAATGTACCCTGTTCGGGTGATCCTGCACTAAAAGCCCAGGCTTCTCCAGTCCACAACATATCCACATAACACAATTGCACTTGTAACCCTAAACCCATTTAAAAAATTTAAATAAAATAAAATAATAAAATTCATAAAATAAAACGCAGAGGGTTACAAAATGCACCAATTCTATGGAAAGACAGTTATCAAAAAGATTTGAATCTGCCATATGGCAGGCCTCATAATGACTGTACTTTTCACATGCTGATGAGCTCAAGAAATATTGTGAGATGCCCGTCTTAACTGTAATGTGATATAAAATATGTGTTTGGTGTCTCTTGGTTTCAAAGTCACAGGCACTATTCATACTACTGAACTGTATGGCCTATGTGCATCATTCAAGAAAATCCTCAATTTCAGTTAGAGAGGATAGTTGAAATTAAAATGCAAGTTCTCAGACTAAGTTTGCTTACCTGAATTCTGAGGCCCTTAAATTCCAGTGGCTTCCATGTGCCAAGGCAGGAGCTCTGCTTCCCTCACCACAGGGGCTGACTGGTTCCCCATGCTAGCCAGTTGGAAACCCCTCCCTGAAGACCTAGTGAGTTTTTCAGGGATAGGCACTTGACCTGAACCAGACTAATCAGGGCCCTTTCTGGAACTTTCTGACAAATTTGTCAAGGTAGATCCTCTCTTTGCACAGGGGATATTGTGAGTGTGTGTGTTTATTTTTAATTGTGAGCTCCGTGCTCCAGGGCAGCTTGGAGGCATGGAGGTGGGAAGCAGGTGCCTCAAAATTCTAGTCTGTCTGGGCCAGGCACAGTGGCTCACACCTGTAATCCCAGCCCTTTGGGAGGCAGAGGCAGGTGGATCACTTGAGGTCAGCAGTTCGAGACCAGCCTGGCCAACATGGTGAAGCTCCGTCTCTACTAAAAATACAAAAATTAGCTGGGCATGGTGACACGCACATGTAGTCCCAGCTACTCAGGAGGCTGAGGTGGGAGGATCGCTTAACCTGGTTGGAGGAGGTTGCAGTGAGCCGAGATCGTTCCACTGCACTCCAGCCTGGGTAACAGTGAGACTCCGTCTCAAAAAAAAAAAAAATTCTTGTCTATCTGTGATGGTTACTTTTATGTGTGAGCTTGACTGGGCCATGGGGGTGTCCAGATATTTGGTAAAACACTATCTGGGCATGTCTGTGAGAGTGTTTTGGAGGGGATTACCATTTGAACTGATAGACTGAGTAAAGCAGGTTGCCACCTCCATGTGGGTGGGCCTCATCCAATCTGTTGAAGGACTGAATGGAAAAAAGGGCTGAATAAAGGAGAATTTGCTCTCTCTCCCTGCCTGTCTTCAAGCTGGGACATTTGGTCCTCTCCAGTCTTCAGATTGGAACTCACACCGGAACTCACACTATCAGCTCTACCACTTCTTAGGTCTTAGGACTTAGGTCTCAGCTCTCCTGGGTTCCCGGCTTGCTGCCTGCAGATCTTGGAGCTTCTCAACTTCCATTACTGAGTGAGCTAATGTCTTTTTTTTTTTTTTTTTTAGACGGAGTCTCTCTCTGTTGCCCAGGCTGGAGTGCAGTGGCACAATCTCGGCTCACTGCAACCTCCCAAGTTCAAGCAATTCTCCTGCCTCAGCATCCCAAGTAGCTGGGACTACAGGTGCATGCCACTGCGTCCAGCTAATTTTTGTGTTTTTGTAGAGATGGGGTTTTGCCACGTTGGCCAGGCTGGTCTTGATTTCCTGACCTCAAATGATCTGCCTGCCTCGGCCTCCCAAAGTGCTGGGATTACAGGCATGAGCCACCACGCCTGGCCGAGCTAATGTCTTTTAATAAATTTCCTTAGAGATAGATCGATGATTAATAGAGAGATAGGTCAGATAGATAGATAATTGATTGACAGGTAGGTAGTTAGGTAGATTGATTGATAGACAACCTATTGGTTCTGTTTCTCTGAGGAGCCCTAACACACAATCTAAGTCTAAAGTCCATGGTACACACATGTTTGTGTAAGATGTAGTACACACACACAGAAAGTTTACAGTTTTTCCAATGTACAAGCCTGTCATTAATATCTTAATCTCAGGACAGCAGGACTTTTTTTTTTTTTAAAAGACCTATTGAGAATAACAGAACCTATTGTACAAAATGAACTGATACAGGTTTATTACAGGGTAAATACATAGTCCCATAAACTGAGTATAACCTACCAAGTAGTTCTGAAGTTAAGTTCCAATCCCTCAGGATAGCTTCTGGAAAGAAGGCAATTTTGAAGTCAAGCACCTTCTTCACAATGTCTGTCCTTATTAGGTCAAAAAGACATTGCCCTTTGGTAGTTCCTTCTGCCATGCTATCACATTTATTATCCCAAGAGCTGTAGCTGTCTGAGGTTTTGCTACCTATTTTCTACCCACCCACGTGAGGCTGACATTTACACATTCACTGCCCATCTATAGGTCTTGCATGATACATGGATTTGAATCTCCGCATCTGACCATCAGTTCCAGCCACGCCAAGCAGATAATGAGCCCAAGGATACAAGAAGAAAGCTTTTTAATGGATTCAATATTTCTGGTTCACTTGTAGCATCTGGGAAAAGGTCTCAGGATCCCTAAGGCCGAAACTGAATATTTTGAGCAACTATGCACTAATGAAATAATCAAATCAAAATTAGAACTATTTAGATCATTTCTGCAGAGACCGTCTGCCTGCTCTCTGATCAAAGCACAGCAGAGAAAAAGTTTCCTTGTAACTTCCTCCCTTTTCATTTTGAGGGTGGGAAGCACGTTTCAAAGACCCACTGGAGCTTTAAATCAAGGAAAGATAAAACAATCCACACCTGAATTCTAGGAGGGCTAATTCCAGACACAGAGCTGTTTTCTCCACCAGCACGTCATGGTTGGCCCCAAACAGTTTGCAGTTGTTTTTAGTGCCTTGTGCATCTAATTCCAAAGAAACGGCTATTTTATTTGGCTTTCATTCTATTACTCATGCAGTGCAACATGTCTGCAACCACACATCCAAGAAAGTGAAATATAAGAGATTAAAAACAGATCTGTCTAGTGAACAGGTGTCGAGCATTATCTAATAGCAAACTAAATATAAAAAGGGAGCCTAATTAGAGTTCTGGCATCTCTCCTGCTCTGGGCTTCACAGCTCTTTAACTCTTGAAGTTGCTTCTCAGATCAAAGACCAGAATTCATCAACAAAGGGAGGCTGTGATTTCTGTATGTAGGAGGGTGTGCACGTGCATGTGCACACATGGGAAGGGAAGGAAGAGGGCCTGGGAGGGGGCAGTTTTGCCCAGCAGTGCAAAACAATGAGATACACTGAGGAGAAGTTGCTTTTCTATCAAAGGTATTGAATGAGAAGAAAAATAAAATAATTAAAAAGAAATTTTAAAAAAGAAATTGCTTTTCCTGAAAAAGTCTTCTAGAATCTTGTTCCTCAAAGTGTGTTCCTTCCCGGGTGTGTATCAAAAATGAGAATAAGGATTTACCAGTGACTCCTTTGGCAGAGACCTGGGCACTCTGGCCAGCAGAGAGCTGGGACCTGTTAGTGTAGAGAAGGCAGGGTCCACGCTGCCACCGCCTCCCCTCGGATGCCACTGCCCCGGGCCCGAAGCACTGGGCAGTCTGCCCAGTTCTGCCCATGGCTTCTGCTCCAGAGGAGCCCAGCAGGGACACTCACAGTGGAAGAGGGAGGAGCTGTCCCTGCAGAGGCCCTGACTGCGGAGTCCCACCAGTGGCACAGTCTCCCAAAGTCTCTGGAGGCCCCAGAGGGCCAAGAGGCCAAAGACCCAGCTTTGAATGTAGTCGAAATATTCTTGGAGCAGTGATACTTGCTACAGAAGAATTTACCGGGAATTGAAATGTGGCTTTAGTCCATATGTTATTAGGCTGAGATGATAAGGAGTTTTAACCAGTTGATCCCATGGTATGGCATGGGCCTGGGCGACAGAGTGAGACTCTGTCTCAAAAAACAAACAAAAAAAAGAAATACAGTCTTGGGCACCATCCCAGAGGTACTGAGTCAGAACCTGTATTTCTCAGGACTGATTGCTAGTCGATTCATATGCACATCAAGGTTACAAAAGTGTGTTTCAGGAATTTGAACAGATTGGATTGGGCTTTGCAGCAAGGCGGGCATGGGGCCGGGCTAAAGTAGGCGTTTCCTGAAGAGGCAGATTTGAGTGGGATACTTGGCAGTTGCCTGAGGCAGAAGTCAGCAAACTTTTCCTGTAAAGGTCCAGACAATAAACACGTAGACTTTGCAGGCCATACAGCTTCCGTCACAGCTAGTCAACTGTATCACCATAGTGCAAAAGCAGCTGCAGACATTATGTAAACGAGTAGGCGTGGCCGTATTCCAATAAAACTTTATTTGCAAAAACAGGGGCTGGGTCCAGTTTGGCTCACGGGAGTAGTTTGCTGACACCTGGCCTGAGAGAACAAGTATGACTTCATAAAGCGCGAAACATTCTAGATCAATTGTGGGTTTGGTTGTACCTGGTCCCAAGACTCAAGGTCTCACTAGCTTCTGAACCCAGCTCTGTTAACGGAGCAGAATACTTTATATCAAGGCGTTTTCTTTAAAAATTAAGGTCATGTGATGTAGTTCTATTCCTCGACCATGCTCCTTATTCTGAAAAATGTTCAAAACTCAGGTTACTGCACACTTAGAGCGCTCCTAATTATCTACTACTTAAAACTCTCCTAATTATCTTATGATAACCCTCAGGAGGCAGGAGAACCAGAGGATGAATAAGTCAGCCTACCTGTGCCTATTAGTGCCTTTTGCCTTGCTACAAAGGAGTACCTGAGGCTGGGTAATTAATAAAGAAAAGAGGTATATTTTGGCTTATAGTTCTGTGGGTTGCGCAGGAAACATGGCGCCAGCATCTGCTCCTGGTGAGGCCTCAGGAAGTTTACAATTGTGGTGGAAGGTGAGGAGGAGCAGACATGGTGAGAGAGGGAGAAAGACAGAGAGGGGACAGGTATCAGATTCTTTGTAATAAGCAGAGCTCACATGAACTCACTGCTGCTGGGAGTGCACTAGCCACTCACCGGGATCCGCCCCTATGACCCCAACTCTCCTCACCAGGCCCCACCTCCAACATCGGAGCTGACCACGAGACAGAGGATAAATAGAGGAGCCAGATGGAAAGAAAAACAGAATACATTGAAAGTCTGTTTACAGACTGGTGGAATCCTTATACTCATCCCCCACTTACCCTCAGAACCTTGGAAGGCAATTTAATAAACTTTTCTCTTGAGATTTTTAAAGCCCCAAAATAAAGACCTCCAGTATTGACATTTTTGATCCCCAGTTGTCCCCCAATGCTACAAAGACATCTACCCATTAAAAAGTTCCTTGCGGGCCGGGCACAGTTGCTCACGCCTACAATCCCAACACTTTGGAAGGCCGAGGTGGGAAGATCACCTGAAGCCAGGAGTTTGAGACCAGCCTCAGCAACATAGTGAGCCCCTGTTTCTACATAAAATTTAAAAATTACCCAGGCATGCACCTATAGTTCTGGCTACTTGGGAGGCTGAGGCAGAAGAATCACTTGAGCCTGGGAATTCAAGGTTGCAGTGGAGCTATGATCGTGCCATTACACTCCAGCCTGGGTGACAGAGTGAGACCCAGTCTCTAAATAAATAAATAAATAAATAAATTTTTATTTAAAAAAACCTTTTTTTTAATCCTTGCAACACAGGAAATGCCCTTTCAACTTTGCGTTACCTTTCTTAAATATAAATAGAAAGCTGAATATTACCTGATATTCAAGAAGGCCATCAAAATTAAAGGCAAATACCCAAACATACAAACCAGGGATAAAGAAACCCTGAGGCCAGGTGCAGTGGCTAATGCCTGTAATCTCAGCACTTTGGGAGACCAAGGAAGGCGAATCACTTGAGCCCAGGAGTTCAAGACCAACCTGGGAAACATGGCGAGACCCTGCCTCTACAAAAACTTAAAAAATTAGCTGGACATGGTGATGCATGCCTGTAGTCCCAACTACTTGGGAGGCTGAGGTGGGAGGATCACTTGAGCCTGGGAGGTTGAGGCTGCAGTGAGCCGTAACCATGTCACTGAACTCCAACCTGGGTGACAGAGTGTGACCTTGCCTCAAAAAAAAAAAAAAAAAAAAAAGAAACCCTGAGTTCTAGAAATTTGTTTTAAACGTCAAAGAAACAAATCATTACTATGAAAGATGAGTTTGAATTCATGAAACAAGCACAAGATGCTATGTAAAACAATTAGAAAATAGCAAAGAGCTATTGGAAATTTTTGTAATCAAAATACACATAACATAAAATGTACCATCTAAACCCTTTCTAAGTGTACAAGGGTATCAAGTACATTCACATTGCTGTGCAACCATCACCACCACCTTCCATCTCCAGAACACTTTTCATCTTGCAAAGTTGAAACTTTGTACTGATTAAACAGTAATTCCCCATTCCACATCCCCCCCTTGGCAAAAACCATTCAACTTTCTATGTCTATAAATTTAACTACTCTGGAGATGTCACATAAGTGAAATCTGACAGAATTTGTCTTTTTATGACACACTTATATCACTTAGTACAATGTCTTCAAGGTTCACCCAGGTTGTAGCATGCGTCAGAATTTTCTTCCTTTTAAGGCTGAATTAATATTCCATCATATGTATATACTACTGCTTGCTTATCCATTCATCCATTGATGGGCACTTTGGTTATTTCTACCTTTCGGCTATCGTGAATAATGCTGCTATGAACTTGACTGTAAAAATATACTTTAAGACCTTGCTTTCAATTATTTTTGATATATGCCCGGAAGCGGAACTGCTGGGTAATATAGTAATTCTATTTTAAATTTTTGAGAAATCACCATACTGTTTTCTTAAAATTTTTAATGTAATAGAAAGTTTTAAAAGTATCCCCCAAATAAAGATGAAAGAAAACATTAAGAAACTCTTCCAGAAAGTAGAACAAAGAGACTAGAAATAGGAAACAGAAAAGAGAAAAAAAAAATGAGGATTGCTCCATAAGGTCAAGTATACTACTAAGAGGAACTCCAGAAAGAATGAACAGAAAAAATAAAGAAGAAAAAATTATTGTCTAAAAACATGCAGACATTTACCCTAAACTTAAGAAAATTAGTTTCTAAAATGAAAGGGTCATTAAGAGCTCAGTACAAGTCATGATGAAATCTCAGAGATAAAGAAAAGATATTACAGTTTTTAGAGAGTGATGGGGGAATCAGTTTACATGCTAAGGGGTGAAACTTAGAATGGTACCTTACTTCTCAATATCATCCTTGGAAGCTTAAAAAAAGGTAGTGTTACCTTTAATATTCTGCATAAAAACGCATTTCCACCTAGCAATTTATACCTAGCTAAACTATCAATCAAGTGTGAAAATGGAATAAAAACATTTTTTTTAATGCTTTTGTTGTTGTTGTTGTTGTTGTTGTTGTTGAGATAGGGTCTCACTCTGTCACCCAGGCTGGAGTGCAGTGGCGTGATCACAGCTTACTGCCTCTAATTTCTGGACTCAAGTGATCCTCCCACCTCAGCCTGGGACTACAGGAACATGCCACCATGCCCAGCTAATTTTTTTGTAGAGACAACGTTTCACTATGTTGCCCAGGCTGGTCTTGGACTCCTGGGCTCAAGTAATCTGCCAACCTCAGCCTCCCAAAGTACTAGGATTACAGATGTGAGCCACTGTGCCCAGCCCAGCAAATTTTTTGAAGAACGGGTGAGCTAATTAATGGAAGACATAGGCCCAATCATTGGACTCATGGATTCAAGCCTGTAAGGGAGAGGAGCACAAGAATGTCTCAGGAAGGAAGTAAACCGCAGGACAAGAAGAACTAGTCCAGCTGAAGGTGTAGAGAAGCCTTAGAAGAGAGGTCAGCCAGAAGAGGATATGAATCAAATGAATTAAAGGACATATTGCACATTTGTAAAATAACAAACGGCTGATGGAGCAATTAGAGGGGCTCATAGAAAATGAAGCAAATGAAAAAAAGGAAGGCCAGGTGCGGTGGCTCACGCCTGTAATCCCGGCACTTTGGGAGGCCGAGGCAGGTGGATCATGAGGTCAGGAGTTCAAGACCAGCCTGGTCAAGATGGTGAAACCCTGTCTCTGCTAAAACTACAAAAATTAGCCAGACGTGGTGGCAGGTGCCTGTAATCCCAGCTACTCAGAAGGCTGAGGCAGGAGAATCACTTGAACCTGGGCAGCAGAGGTTGCAGTGAGCAGAGATCCCGCCACTGCCCTCCAGTCTGGGTGACAGAGTGAGATTCCGTCTCAAAAAAAAAAAAGGAAAAGAAAAAAGAAAAAAGGAAGCATTTATTAACTTTGGGGAAAAAAATCCAATGGTACAAGAAAGGAAATAGAAACATGTAATTGCTACACTGAAAGTTGCAACTTGACATGTAATTTAGGCCAGGCACAGTGGTTCATGCCTGTAATCCCAGCACTTTGGGAGGCCAAGGTGGGTGGATCACCGAGGTCAGGAGTTCGAGACCAGCCTAGCCAACATGGCAAAACCCTGTCTCTACTAAAAATACAAAAATTAGCCAGGCGTGGTGGCAGGTGCCTGTTGTTCCAGTTACTCAGGAGATTGAGGCAGGAGAATTGCTTGGGCTCAGAAGGTGGAGGTTGCAGTGAGCCAAGATCACGCCACTGCACTCTAGCCTGGGTGACAGAGGAAGACTCCCGCTCAAACTGTATCTTAAAACAACAACAACCCTAGACTATAACTTCAACAATGAAAAAGCGGCGTTAACGGATAAATGGCACAGCCTCCCATTCACTGGATGGCCAATTCTAGGAAGTATTCTCCATTCTCTGCCAAAGTCCTGGCAAGACTGAGCCACCTTTGCCTACCTCAGTGACTTTACTAATTATGCCCTTATAAGAACTTGTCCTTCTTATCTGTCTCATTCTCCCTGCTCCCTCACTCCTAGTTTCTGGAATCACATTGCAGATAGAGAACCTGCAATGAAAACAAACCCCATTTTCATTTTTCCCCCACCCCTACTTAAATCCACCCTGCACAGCCTCACCATTTGAATAAAATCTAAGACAAATCCAATGATCTATGTGTCTGTGTTGGGGGTGGGGAGGGTTATTATTACGTAATTTAAAAGCTTCTTGGCCATCTACCATAAGAAAAAATGACTTGTTTCAGTGTTACAATCTGCAGATCTGTCTAGTGGTAATGTATTTTACTTAAATTTAGAGCTCCGCCTTCTCTGACTGTCCCGTTCTGGGCCGGTTGGCTGCCTGAGGAAGCTGGCAGCTCAGCCTTGAGTTTTCTGCTGTCTACTCGCAGCTTGTTAAGCAAGGGTTCTGGCCTTTTCAGGGTGGGAGAAAGGAGAGGTAAGGTTCAAGGAAACAAGAAAGGTCAGATTTGCCATAAGATGGCCAACCAAGCTGCTTCTGGGCTGGATAGGGGGGTTTGGGAGACTCCCCCATTCCAATCATTCTTGGGGTTTTCTCACCAGCAATTCTCTTGATACTGGCCAATGCCTTTCCCTGGCTGGCCACTCCTTGTTTTCCCTTCAGCTCCTGGGAATCCAGTGGTTTTCTGACCCACTGTAGTCACCAGGTCCTCCAGGCCAAACTCTTAGAATTCAGATGACCCCTCTTGTGTGGTGCCATCTGGCTCAGTCTCACTTTTAGATTTTTTAGGTGTGATTCAGGCACCACCTAACAGGTCTCCACAGGCTCGTGGAGACTTGCATCAGGGACCCCTGGAAACCCCCTTCCCTAGGCTGGGGGTGAAGGAAAAGTATTCTCCATCCCTTCCATGTGTGGTAGGGTGTATATTGGGTGAGGAGGGATTAGTGTTAAGATTCTCAGCACTCTGACAGCTCTTTCCAAAAGGACTCATCTAATCTCCAACTCCCTAGACTTCTAAGTCTCTTTGTATAGACTGGAGCTGGGTGGTCAGTTAAGGACAGACTCTCATTACTGGATTCTCCATTGCAAGTCCTGCTTGGTGGCCTCATTCCTCACTTTGAAATGTGGGATTCATCAGCATTTTTTGTCTTGGAGTTTTAGCTTAAATTGAGGGAAAAAGCATCCTTTTCTAACATCCTGTTACATACGATACACAACTTGGTTCAGCACTAAACAACATTTACGTGGTCATAATAATGCAAACACTGAAGACTGATTTAACGAAAAAATGATGGCACCACAACGGGAGATGGGCAGAAGGGCGAGAGAGCTGCAGCTTCATCTACCAAGTGTGAAAGTCAAGGCTCTGAGCTGCAAACGGCAGACTTTCCCTGGCTGGTGAAAGCAGGAAATGAGGTTATTAAAGGAGATCAGGTCACTCTCCAGCACCTCAAGGAACAATGCCCAGCCACACTGCGGGCTGCTCTGTGAATGCCCCGCCGTCTCTGGTGCCCAGCACCCACACTACCCCTGACACATCACGCCACCGATGCCTGGGACCATGTACCAGAGGCTCTGGCCGTTCTGTTTCACAAACGCCAAACCGTGCGCCACCACGGCTGCTAGAAGATTCCTTCCCTGCACGCCCCTTTCCTCCTGGGCTTACTTTGGGATCAAAATCTTAATAAGGGGCATCTGATTGATGAAGTCTAAATTCCATGCCTGCGCCCCAGCTGTCATGTAATGACGCATTTTTTTATGACTTCTATCTTGGGAACTCAGGAAATTACCAGAATACGAGGCGTGTTCAAAAAATGTTGAACTTCTACAAGTAACAAATGTCTGCTTCAGGAAGTCAACAGATAATGAGGAAAATGGATAAATGCAAAAATTGCAGATAAGCATCTCATCTAGAAAGAAAATGGTAAATACCAAAAGAAACAGGTCAGGGTTGAAAGTCCTGGAAAGAAGCATGAGGGGGAGAAGGTGGTGTGTCGAGGGCAGATGTTTTTTACATAAGTTGTTGGGAAATGTTACATTTTTTTGTACCATGTGCATGTGATACCCTGATAAATATAAAATTGAGAAAGGGGTCACATTTCATAAGCATCAGATTTTAAAGGTGATGCACCTCAGGTGCTGCAGTCCAGCTGGCCTGGTACAGCCGCTTGCCAGAATATCTGGCATGTTGCCAAATCGTGCATTTTCTGCTAATCTGCCTGCAGCTGTCTGCGGTGGAGGGGCTGCTGTCTCTCTTGCTAACAGTTCAACACTGGCATAAATAGGGAAACAGATTGGTTTGTTGGAATTTTTTGGTTTCTTCTTTTCTTTTCCATTTTTTTTTTTGGCTTATCCACCATAAATATAAATATCGTGTTGAAACTTTAAAAATTATAATACCAAGTTCACCAAACGTTTATTAATGCAGGATATTACATTTTACGAGGCTGTGCTTTCAAAAACAGACCAGAAAGCCCAGTGTACCTCTTGGCCTCCTGGGCCCAGGGTCTACCTCATGAGCAAGGGATCCGTGCAATGGCATAGGGGCCTATGCTCAAGCTTGGTTTAATGTTTAATGCTTGGTATTGCTGTCTGGAAATCCTTAATGATGTTTGAACCAGGGACCCTGCATTTTCATTTGGCACTGGGTCCTGCAAAATATGTAGCCAGTCCTGCATGGACCTCAAAGTCCAGCATCAAATTTAGGCATAAACACACAGGTCCCATTAGTCAAGGTTTAGTATATTTCTTTTCTCCTGCCTCCTCATCTGTCTTTTCTCTCTCTCTCTCTCTCTCTCTCTCTCTCTGTCTCTCTCTCTGAGACTCTTAACTTGAGGACTCCACAAACTGCAGACAAACATTTCTGTGGACATGTGAATGTGTATGACATGGTTTAGATCTGTGTCCCCACCAAATCTCATGTCGAATTCTAATCCCCAGTATTGGAGGTGGAGCCTGGTGGGAGGTGACTGGACCATGGGGGTGGATTTCTCATGAATGGTTTAGAACCATCCCCTTGGCTCTGATCTCAGGATATTGAGTGAGTTCTCATGAGATCTGGTTGCTTAAAAGTATGTGAGACCTCCCCTCTCTCTTGCCCTTGCTTCTGCTTTGGCCATATGAGGTGCCTGCTCCCCCTTCACCTTCCACCGTGATTGTAAGTTTCCTGAGGCTTTCCCAGAAGCTGAGCAGATGCCAACACCATGCTTCCCATACAGCCTACAGAACCATGAGCCCATTAAACCTCTTTTCTTTATAAATTGCTCAGTCTGAGCTATTTCTTTATAGCAATATGAGAATGGATTAATACAGTGCAATTTTCAGGAAAGAGCATCTCGTTAGCCTTTATCAGGTTCTCAAAAGTTCTGTGGCCTCCAAAATTTGAGAACCACCAATTTACAGGAGCTTTGGCCTTCTAGTTTCTCTTTAACCACTCAGCATAAATGTGGATGTCATCCTATGTCATCTCCAAGCCTTATTGATAGCAGGTGGCACATAAATTATAACTACATGGAGTGTTCACTGAGAAGGCTGAACCTCGTCCTTGTATTTCTCATCACCAGGTGTCCCTCCCAATGGAGAAGACTGCACAAAACAGTGGGCAAACCTCCTTTGTTTAAAATGGCTAGAAATGGTATAGTTACTAGTCTAACTCTCTTCTGAGATCAAAAAGCAGGTGCTTGAAAGCAAAGTTCTCACAGTAGCTATCTAGAAGGAGGCATTTTATTTATGTAGGGAAGTCACCTAAAAGAAAATTCATTCATTATGGTGTGGCTCTAAGAGTTACTTACTTTTAATGGAATCCCCCAGATAATAATAAATTCTGAAAAAAATCAGAATCATGGCATGTTAAAACTGGATACATTCCTAGAAATAGATGGAAACTGCTCTTGCAAAAAGCTTAGCACATGTTAAAGCGTTTTAGAAACAGTTTGCCAAAGTTTATTTAGTCTAGTGATTTTGACAGGTTAAATGGACCCTTTGAGATCTTTCTTCCTCAAGCACACAGGCTCACTTGCTTAATGAACAGTCCCAGAAAAGCAGGAGCCTGAACTTCGGCTCTACCATCTTACCTAAGATTCTAGAGTTAGCGAAGGGTTTCCACAAACCCAAATTATTATGTTTAATCTTTTCAATTATCTGTGAAGCATTAGGTTGGTGCAAAAGTCACTGCAGGTTTTGCCATTAAAACTGGCAAAAACTGCAATAACTTGTGCATCAAGCTAATAATAACACTATCCCTATTGTTCAGGTAAAGACATTGATATGGTTTTGCTGTGTTCCCACCCAAATCTCATCTTGAATTGTAGTTCCCATAATTCCCATGTGTGGTGGGAGGGGCCCATTAAGAGGTAATTGAATCATGGGGGCGCTTACCCCAAGCTGCTGTTCTCATCATAGTGAGTGAGTTCTCATGAGATCCGATGGTTTTTTAAGGGACTTTCCCCACTTTTGCTCATTCTTCTCCTTCCTGCTGCTACATGCAGAAGGACATGTCTGCTTCCCCTTCCACCATGATTGTAAGTTTCCTGAGGCCTCCCCAACCCTGTGGAACTGTGAGTCAATCAACCCTCTTTCCTTTACAAATTACCTAGTCTTGGGTATGTCCTTATAGCAACAGGAGAACGGACTAATACAGAATTCAAAACTCAGAGAAGTTGTATAACATGCTCAAGGCCAAGAATGGAGCAGGTTGAACAGAGTTGTTGGACTCTGAATCAAGTGCTCCTTTCACTACCAGAGACAGTGACGCTTTCCCCAAATAGCTTCTCTGCAAAGTCTCTGCTGAGTGGCGTCATAGGGAGGTGCTGGCACTCACTTCTTAGCTGTGTGATCTTAGACAAGTCACTTAACCTTTTCTTGCCTGTTTCTTCATGCTTACAATGGGAGTAATAATAATCTCCATCTCAAAGAATTATTGTGAGGATTGAACGAGTTGTTATTTGTACAACTGTATTTTTAAAAGGCCCTAGCTTATAGTAGGCACCATGGTGTTGTCATTATTAATAATACTATTATTATCCTTATAGCTCATCAGTATTGTAAATTATTTGATTTGCACACTTGGATACCTAGAGAGGCTAAATTCTTCATCGCTAGTAGCCATTTGTGCTTATTTTGTGAGTTGCCTCACGTGTCCTCATGCATTTTTGACAGTCGAGAAGGGCTTCAGGCTGACGGTATGCATCGGATGGGATCAGTGTATTTTAATGCGCCTCCTCCCCATCACCCCCCATCTGCATATTGAACATTGACTTTATGATGTCATGAGCACAAATGTCCCTTGAAAATTAAATTCATTGTTCATTTGGAACAGTGTTGGGGGAGCAGGAATGTTTATGCTGACAACTCAGGCCGTTAACAGTTTCAAAACTGTAAGGGAGAACACAAACAGTGTGACCCACTCATTGTTAATAGAGGCATTAAAAGGTGGAAGGACTTCGATTCCTATAAAGGTGACTTTCAAATCCACATGCAATCTACTGCCTTTTTATCACATCACCATTCTTGCCCCCTTCTGACCAACCCGTGAGTGTGGGATTTATTCTCATCTCCTACTCAGTCCATTTTCTTCACTTCCATTAATAAAATAAATTCTGGAAAAAAAATACTTTTCTGAGTCTGCCTCCCAAATAACTCTCAGGTCATCTTGATAGCCCTGTGCCAAGCCAGTCACCAGTCCACACAAGCCAACCAATGGGCAGGACTTTTTCTTTTTTTCTTGAGATGGAGTCTCTCTCTGTCGCCCAGGCTGGAGGGCAGTGGCGTGATATGAGCTCATTGCAACATTTGCCTCCCGGGTTCAAGCGATTCTCCTGTCTCAGCCTCCTGAGTAGCTGAGATTACAGGCATGCACCATCATGCCTGGCTAATTTTTGTATTTTTACTAGAGATGGGGTTTCACCATGTTGGTCAGTCTGGTCTCGAACTCCTGACCTCAGGAATCAGGAGTTCCACCTACCTTGACCTCCCAAAGTTCTGGGATTACAGGCGTGAGCCTCCATCCCTGGCTGGGCAGAACTATTAATTGGAGAAAGGAGGAAAGGGGAAATAAGCAACTGTTCCATGAAATCATGCCTCTATTCTTTCTCTTTCTGAATTTCAGTCAGGAAATGACACGCATCCCCTGCCATACTTAACTGCCACCTAGACACCATCTCCTAATGAGAGGCTGTTTCGGGAGATGGCTGTCACCTCCCTATGATTCTGTTTGCAAGATCCCAAAAGACAGATTAGCTCAGTGTCCTCCCTGCCACCACTGAGTTACAATACAAGAGAAATCCTAGGTACGCAACTCATGATGGAAGTCTTAGGAGAGGCTCTGTTTTGAACTAGAGATTAGAAACTTCTCATTGGTAGTTTCTGGTTTCTCTCACGGACCATTAGGCCAGACATTTCCATGATGGACTTCATAATCATGCAAGCTGCAATAGCAAAAATAGAAGGAAAAGAAAATGACCAGAATGGTGCACACAAAGGGCACATCCCAAATTATATGATTTTGTTCCCATCTGCATTAAAAGAATCACTTTGCATTTTTCAGAGACTAAATGTCTAAAACCCAAGACTCTGTTTTCTCCTCTCTCAGGCCTCTCCCCAGGCCCACACCCTCTCTCTCCCCTGGCACTCTGATTTTGATGCAATGAATGCATATGAGGGACTATATGATAAATAAGAAGTTTTTGGTCTGACAGAAAGTCTAAAATTAATAATGCCTTTTTACCAGCAGTGAGTATGGGCTGATGATGCTACTTGTGAAACAAACCTGGTGGAGAGAGGCAGGACAGAGGTGAGTTAAGTCAGAGAGGAGAGCCTTACATCAAGGCAACCCAGTATGCTTTTTATTTGAATAACTGGATGGCTTTCTCTTATGTAAAGTTGTTACACAGATTACCAGGAGAATTTGATGAGTGTCAAATGCAGCACAATCAGAAGGCATGACTTTAATGTGTCCTGAAAATGCAGTCATGCCTCCGTCCTTCTACTTCTTGGGGTTGGCAGGAACCTGTAGCAGCTCAATGCCTCCATCCTGTCCCTGAATGGCCCAGACTTTGCACCCTCAGCTGCAAGGGTCTACATTTTATCCAGCCATGAAGAATGCTGTCAAAGAAGGAGCTGGAGAAGTCAGACTCTCACACCTGCACCTCCAGGAAGGCTGAAGGTGAAGGGGGAAGTAGGGGTGCTGCTCAGGTATGCAGTGACTGAGGACCCAGGAAGGGGCCCTTCTGGGCTTGGATGCTGGTGATCCTTCTCCAGCTTGTTTCAAGAGTTCATCAGGTCCCCAAGATTTCACCTATTGATATGGTTTGGCTGTGTCCCCACCCAAATCTCACCCTGAATTGTAACAATCCCCACATGTCAAGGTGGAGGGCCAGGTGGAGATAACTGAATCGTGGGGGCAGTTTCCCCCTTACTGTTCTCGTGGTAGTGAAAAAATCTAATGAGAGCCGATGGTTTGATAAATTGGAGCTCCCCTGCACAAGCTCTCTTGCTCATCACCATGTAAAAAGTCCCTTTGCTCTTCCTTTGTCTTCCTCCATGATTGGGAGGCCTCCCCAGCCATGTGAAACTGTGAGTCCATTAAACCTCTTTCCTTTGTAAATTACCCAGACTCGGGTATGTCTTTATTAGTAGCATGCGAACACGCTAATACATCTATCAAGCTTATAGAAAAGATCAAATCAGATAACTGGGGCTGGGGAACAGCTACTTTCAAATGTTGCTGCTGGGAGTGTGAATTGGTACAACCTTTAAGGTGGGCAACTCAGCCATATCTACCCAAATTTAAAAAAAATGCACATGCCCTTTGGCCATCCCCCTTCTGGGGTTTAATCCTGTAGATAGGGTTATACATGTACAAAATGTAACATTACTAAGATATTCACTGAAATATTGTTTGGAAAGAGATTGGAAACAACCCAAATGTCCATCACTAAATGGCTGATTGTATGAATGACAACACATAGACAGACAAAAGGAAATTAACACTGCTATTAAAAAGAAGAATCAGCACTGTACATTCTGATACAGAATTCACTCCATGATAATATAAAGTGAAAAAAGAAAGTGCAAAATACTGTGTATAATATGCTACTCTTTGGACACAGTGTACTTTATGTATACTTTATGTACACTATATGCTTTTTTATGCACAGAATATCTCTGGAAATATCCACAAGAAACTGACTAACTACGGTTCCTTCTAGGGAGGAGAAACCAGTGGCTGGGAGATGGGAGAAGAGAGTCTTTCTGCACTGTGTATACTTTTCTACTTTTCAACATGTGGATCATATTCAAGTATTAATTTTTTGACTGAAAAAGAAATTAGCTATAAACAGCATTATAAAGACTATTACCAGGAACTCTTCTAACGTTCTCAGAGTCAGAAGTCCAAAATCAGTCTCATGAGGTTAATGTCAAGGTGTCAGCAAGTCTTGTTCCTTCTGGAATCTCTAGGAGACAAGAGGCTCCCTGCATTCCTTGGCTTGTGGCCACATCACCCTGACCTCTGCTTCTGTGCTCACATCTCTTCCTCTCTGACTCTGACCCTCCTGACTCCCTCTTATCAAGATCCTTGTGGTTACATTGGGATCTTGGGTAAACAAGGATAATTAACAGATTCTAGGAATTCTAGGACTGAATATCTTTGGGGGTCCATTATTCAGTCTACCACACAGGGTATGGGAGGAAATACTCCTGTTCTCTCTTCATTCCATTTCCTCTGTCCCCTAGGAAACCGGAGTGGACACTCTGACATCCACCAGCCAGGGCTCCCCAGTGGAGGGATTGCTGTGGTAAAGGCTGTGGTCCCTCGCTCCCATGGTGCCCACGCCCTTGACCCCACACCCCACCTCTCTTCTCTGAGGAACATAGCTATCAAGTCCACCTTGGAGGCCAGAAACCCCCATTGTGAGATGGGACATGAGAGGCTCCACCACATTCCTCAGGAGGTTGACTCAGAGCTCTACATCTTGGCAGTTGGTGGGGTCTCATCTAGAGAGTGCATTGGACCCAGAAAATTCTGACAAAGTCACTTCCTTTGGCAAGAACCTTGGAGAGGCGAGAGCTGGGATTCAGACGGGTTGCAAGGGTCCCAGTCAGGGAGGTTTGGTGCTGCACTTCCCAAATTTTATACATATATATGGTTGACTAGTGATCTTATTATTTTTCTTCCATGAGCGCTTGGGTTTTAAAAGCTTTTTGTCTTCTTAACCATCTACATTTAGTAAGTAGTAGCCTGTATGTTCTAATCACAGATTAAGGCATAATTTCCATTAAACTTTTTAAAATCTTGAAAAGAAGCCACAACTCCCATTACCATATTTAGAAATAAACCCTTGACAGTCTCCGAAGTCCAGATTGGGAAACAAGGATACAGAAATAACGGCAATGACAACAGTAATATTACTTACAGCACAAGGAGCTCTGGGCTGAGGGTCAGGATACCTGCAGCCTGGCCCTTGCCCTGTTACTCACTCACTATGCCAAGCTAAGAAACCACTCACCTGCCCAGCGATCACAACCCCCAGCCCCGGAGCCTCTGGTTTAACTGGCCCAGGATGGGATTCCCCCAGGTAAGTCCAGTGTGAGTCAAGACCACTGGTTGGACAGGGTCTAGCTGCCCCAGAGAACTCTCCAGGCTGAGTCTCCTGGAGCCAAGGGGACAAACTTGGGACTCTGCGAGAGGGAGGGCAATGGGATGGGGACATAAGCATTCACAGGCCCCAGGGCCTGTGAATGTTGACATCTTGTGGGCTCAGGCCACCTGGTGAGGCTAAGCAGGAGAGCACTTGGCTATTCTGACACTGCTCATCAAGCCAGGGACAGACAGAGACTAATGTGATTTAAAAGCCTCCAAAAGACACACTGCAAATCAGGGTCACAGCAAGGGCCAGTCAGCAGCCAGCCCAAGCTTGCCCTCTCTCCGTCTCACCCCTCTATTCCCCCTGCACTCACCTTGTCTGAGCCAAATTGTTTTCCCACCAAAATTCACAGGGGTAGCACTGTGGTGAAACATTTGGGAGAGATCTCCGGCTGTGACCCACTGTTAAAAGCATCTCCACTGGCTGTTGCTAAACATAAAAGATTGTGGCTTCCCAGTAAGGCTGATTTCCCAGACAACAGGCCCTGGTAGGCCAAAGCGTAGGAATGCGAGGTCCTACTAGGATGTCCACTAGGGAAGCCAGGGACAGTCAGGATATGTCACCCCAGCTGAAAACAGATGACAAGCTGGTGTTCATCTCAGAGGGAGCTCTAGAGGACAAGCAGAGGCAGGCTGAACATAGGTATCTTCTTTTTGTTGAAACATAAAGATAGCTGCTGCCTTTCTTTCTTGCCCTCTAACTCATAATTTTGTCCTGGAGAGGATCAGGAGGAGCCTCCCTGGATTATTCCAATTAGTCATTAGTCCCTTGTTTCTCTGGTATAGGATAATCTGGTTCTATGATTAGAGTGACCTAGAGCACCTGAACCAAAAACTGAGAGGCACATTTTAGTAAAAATTGTTTTGGTGGGAGGTTTTTCCCACTATTTGTTGTTCTGTGAAAACAAAAAGTTTGCAGGCTAGAAGACAAAAATTTAGATCATAACAAAAAGGTCTAAAATTCTAAGATGAATTTCTAAGGCTCTGCGGTGCCATCACCATAGGAAGATATTGTGGGGGATGTTAGTGGATGTGGTGGACTAAAGACCTCTAAAACTCCTTTCCTCCATAAAAGCAACAAAAACACTAACCAAAAAAAAAGTCAGAATCAAATTTTTCAGAAATTTAGAAATTAACCAAAGGCTTGCAACAATCTGAGGTGCATTTATTCAGTAACAATGGCTGAATCTTGGTAAGAAATAGAAAGCTTCATGGTATTTTAATTGGCCTATTCCCATCCCTTACCCCTACCCCCAGATTTGCAGCACTCTGGAAAACCAACAGCCCACAATCGCAGTGAAAAATCTCAAAAACCTAGTCTGACAGCCACTGGAAGGAGAACAGTTCTGGAACCCCCTCAAAGTTCCATTTCCAGAGAACTGTCATCATTCCACCTGTCTATTTTCCTGGAAGACCCCACCAACAATGCTGTCTTTACGTGATGTGACTCAGAGCTCTTCCAGCGCAAAAAGCCTTTTCTTCAGAGGATATTTGTCTAAAACAAAGCATCTCGACTGCCTGAGGCAGTAGATAGCAGTTGGGGCAAACAATAGGCCAACTAAAGAGCTTAAAAGAAAAAGCTGGAGAACGACTTGTTCACAGAGAGCTTTTAAAAACTCTGACATATTCCTGTTAATCTAGAATGCCACATATATGCATAGGACAGTGGGCATGCCCAGAGCTATATCATGCCCAAGAAAGACCTGAGAAGGGTTGGCTGACTTTGAAGCTCTGTGGTAGCAGGAAGTAAAGGCTAAGGCAGAGTTTTTAACTACTTGACCAAATGTTAAAGGTGGGCTCCCAATACACATACAGAACCTCTCAGCAAAAATTGGGAGACTTATTGGTTCCACATACTTAAGAAACATTTGACTAATTATTAGTGTGCCACTAAGCCAAATGAGCAGAGCCTTCAGGGGCAAAGAATGACAAATGTCACTAAACAAACATTTACAAAACAAACAGCAAGAACAAACCATGGAGAGGGGTGAAGATCTGATTTCCACAGTTGTCATATTATATTATGTAAAAATTCCAGTTTTTAATAACAATAAAAAATTATGAGACATGCAAAGAAACCAAAAGTATGACCCATACAGGCTGAAGGAAGCAGTCAAGAAACTGTTCCAAAGGAAAACTACATATTAGACATATTAGACAAGGACTTTAAACCACCTATTTTAAACATGTTTAAAGAACTAAAGACACATGTAAAGAACTAAAGTATGAAAATGATGTTTCACTATATAGAGAATACCAATCAAGAGATAAAACAAATAAAAACAACCCAAATAGAAATTCTAGAGTTGAAAAGTACAAAAACTGAAATGAAAAAAATTTCACTCAACAGCAGACTTGAGCTGGCAAAAGAAAGAAACAACATACTTGAAAGTAAGTTAATTGAGATTATTCAGTCTGACTTACAGAAAGAAAAAAGAAGGAAGAAAAATTAACAGAGCATAAAAGACCAACAAACACATAATTGGAATTCCAAAACTAGTGAAGAGAGAGAAAGGGTCAGAAAGAATAGTTGAAGAAGTAATGGCTGAAAACTTTCCAAATTGGATAAAATACATTTACCCACACATCCAAATAGCTCAACAACCTTCAAGTAGGAGAAACTCAAAGAGACTCACACATAGACTCATCATGATCCAACTGTCAAAAGATAAAGAGAGAATCTTGAGAGCAGCAAGACGGCAGGGATCCATCATGTATAAGGGATACTCAAGAAGCTTAACTTTCTCACTGGAATCCATGGAATCGCAAAGGCAAAGGGTGACATATTCAAAATTCTGAAGGAAAATTTAAAAGACTATCAACCAATAATTTTACATTCAACAAAACTATCCTTAAACATGAAGGTGAAATTAAGACATCAAGATAAACAAATAATGAAATGATCTGTCACTTGCACCTAAACTACAAGAAATATTAAAGAGAATCCTTCCAGCTGAAGTGATAAGACACAAAACAGTAACTCATGAAGAAGCAACAACATGAAGAAATAAAAAGCACTGGTGAAGATAACTACATAGTATGAAAGACAGGATAAATGTATTCCTTTTTGTGTTTTACTCTTTTTTCTCCAGATTTAAAAGATAACTGCATGAAGCAATAATTATAAGCCTGTGTTAACAAGTGAATATGATATAAATATGCAATTTGTATAATAAAAGCACAAAGGAGCAGAAAGGAAATAGAGCTATAATACAAAGAGTT
Source organism: Macaca fascicularis (assembly GCF_037993035.2). Taxonomy (NCBI): domain Eukaryota; kingdom Metazoa; phylum Chordata; class Mammalia; order Primates; family Cercopithecidae; genus Macaca; species Macaca fascicularis. Next base: position 14,661,831 of record NC_088377.1, on the reverse strand, counting down.
TTGTATCCTTTTTAAAGTTAGGTTGTTACAAATCCTAGATTGTCATAAATTAAGATGTTAAATGTAATCCCTAGGGCAACAACTAAGAAAAAAACTAAAAAACATATAGTAAAAGAAGGAACAAAGGAACTAAGTTGGTACGCTAGAACATGGCTGTTTAACATAAAAGAAGGGAGTAGTGGAGGCATAAAAGAAGATATAAGACTTACAGAAAACTAATATCAAAATGGAAGAAAGAAATCTTAGCCACTTTGGGAAGCTGAGGTGAGTGGATCACCTGAGGTCAGGAGTTCAAGCCCAGCCTGGCCAACATGGTGAAAACCCCATCTCTACTAAAAATACAAAAAAAATTAGCCGGGTATGGTGGTGCACACCTGTAATCCCAGCTTCTAGGGAGGCTGAGGTAAGAAAATCGCTTGAACCCGGGAGGCAGAGGTTGCAGTGAGCTGAATTCATGCCATTGCACTCTAGCCTGGGTGACAGAGTGAGACTCTGTCTCAAAAAAAACAAATCTTATCAGCAATTACATTAAACATAAACGGATTAACATTCCAATCAAAAGACACAGATTGGCAGAACTAATTCTTAAAAATGCATTCTTCAGGGGCTGGCAAGGTGGCCGAATAGGAAGAGTTCCAGTCTGCAGCACCCAGTGAGACCAATGCAGAAGGCAGATGATTTCTGCATTTCCAACTGAGATACCTAGTTCATCTCCTTGGGATGGTTAGACAGTGGGTGCAGTCCACAGAGGGCGAGCAAAAGCAGGGTGGGGCATTGCCTCACCCGGGAAGTGCAAGGGATTGGGGAACTCCCTCCCCTAGCCAAGAGAAGCCATGAAGCACTATGCTGTAAGAGATGGTGCTATCCCGCCCAGATACTACGCTTTCCCCACGGTCTTTGCAACCTGCAGACCAGAAGATTCCCTTGGCTGCCTACATCACCAGGGCCCTGGGTTTCAAGAACAAAACTGGGCAGTCGTTTGGGCAGACACCAAGTTAGCTGCAGGAGTCTTTTTTCGTACCCCAGTGGCACCTGTAATACCAGCAAGACAGAATGGTTCACTCCCTGGAAAGGGGGCTGAAGCCAGGGAGCTAAGTGGTCTTTCTCAGAGGATCCCACCCCCATGGAGCCCAACAAGCTAAGATCCACTGGTGTGAAATTCTCTCTGCCAGCACAGCAGTCTGAAGTCAACTTGGGATGCTTGAGCTTGGTGAGGGGAGTGGCATCTGCCATTTCTGAGGCTTGAGTAGGTGGTTTTCCCCTCACAGTGTAAACAAAGCTGCAGGGAAGTTCAAACTGGGCAGAGCCCACCACAGCACAGCAAAGCCACTATAGCCAGACTGCTTCTCTAGATTCTTCCTCTCTGGGCAGGGCATCTCTGAAAGAAAGGTAGCAGCCCCAGTCAGGTGCTTATAGATAAAACTTCCATCTCCCTGGGACAGAGCACCTGGGGGAAGGGGCAGCTGTGGGTGCAGCTTCAGCAGATGTAAACATTCCTGCCTGCTGACTCTGAAGAGAGCAGCAGATCTCCTAACACAGCACTTGAGCTCTGCTAAGGGACAGGCTGCCTCCTCAAGTGTGTCCCTGACTCCTCTGCCTCCTGAGTGTGAGACACCTCCCAGCAGGATTCAACAGACACCTCATACAGGAGAGCCCCAGCTGGCATCTGGCAGGTGCCCCTCTGGGACGAAGCTTCCAGAGGAAGGAGCAGGCAGCTGTTCTGCAGCCTCCACTGGTGATACTCAGGCAAACAAGATCTGGAGTGGAACTCCTGCAAACTCCAGCAGACCTGCAGAAGAGGGTCCTGACTGTTAGAAGGAAAACTAACAAACTGAAAGCAATAGCATCAACATCAACAAAAAGGACACCCACACAAAAACCCCATCCAAAGGTCACCAACATCAAAGACCAAAGGTAGATAAATCCACGAAGATGAGGAAAAACCAATGCAATGCAAAAAGGCTGAAAATTCCAAAAGCCAGAATACCTCTTCTCCTCCAAAAGATCACAACTCACCAGCAAGGGAACAAAACTAGACGGAGAATGAGTTTGACAAATCGACAGAAGTAGGCTTCAGAAAGTGGGTGATAACAAACTCTTCTGAGGTAAAACAGCATGTTCTAACCCAATCCAAGGAAGCTAAGTACCTTGATAAAAGGTTACAGGACCTGCTAACTAGAATAACCAGTCTAGAGAAGAACATAAATGACACGATGGAGCTGAAAAACACAGCACAAGAACTTTGTGAAGCATACACAAGTATCAATAGCTGAATCAATCAAGCAGAAGAAAGTATATCAGAGATTGAAGATCAATCTAATGAAATAAAGTGTGAAGACAAGATTAGAGAAAAAACAATGAAAAGGAACAAACAAAGCCTCCAAGAAATATGGGACTATGTGAAAAGACCAAACCTACGTTTGATTGGTGTACCTGAAAATGATGGAGAGAATGGAACAAAGTTGGAAAACATACTTCAGGAAATTATCCAAGAGAACTTCTCCAACCTATCAAGATAGGCCAACATTCAAATTCAGGAAATACAGAGAAAACCAAAAAGATACTCCTCACGAAGAGCAACCTGAAGACACATAATCATCAGATTCACCAAGGTTGAAATGAAGGGAAAAATGTTAAGGGCAGCCAGAAAGAAAGGTTGAGTTACCCGCAAAGGGAAGCCCGTCAGACCAACAGGAGATCTCTCTGCAGAAACCCTACAAGCCAGAAGAGAGTGGGGGCCAATATTCAACATTCTTAAAGAAAAGAATTTTCAACCCAGAATTTCGTATCCAGCCAAACTAAGCTTCATAAGTAAAGGAGAAATAAAATCCTTTACAGACAAGCAAATGCTGAGGGATTTTGTCACCACCAGGCCTGCCTTACAAGATCTCCTGAAGGAAGCACTAAATATCAAAAGGAAAAACCAGTACCAGTCACTGCAAAAACATACCAAAATGTAAAGACCATCAACACTATGAAGAAACTCCATCAACTAATGGGCAAAATAACCAGCTAGTGGTCCAGGTGTGGTGGCTGACACCTGTAATCCTAGCACTTTTGGAGGTTCAGGCAGGTGGATCACGAGGTCAGGAGTTCAAAACCAACCTGGCCAAGATGGCAAAACCCCATCTCTACGAATAATACCAAAAAAAAAAAATTAGCCAGGTGTGGTAGAGGGTGCCTGTAATCCCAGCTACTCGGGAGGCTGAGGCAAAGAACTGCTTGAACCGAGGAGGTGGAAGTTACAGTGAGCCAAGATCATGCCACTGCACTCCAGCCTGGACAACAGAGCAAGACTCCGAAAAAAAAAAGAAAAAAAAAAGCTAGCATCATAATGACGGAATAAATTCACACATACAATATTAACCTTAAATGTAAATGGGCTAAATGTCCCAATTAAAAGACACAGACTGGTAAATTGGATAGAGTCAAGACCTATTGGTGTGCTGTATTCAGGAGATACATCTCACATGCAAAGACAAAACACACATAGGCTCAAAATAAAGGGATGGAGGAATATTTACCAAGCAAATGGAAAGAAAAAAAAAAGCAGAGGTTGCAATCCTAGTCTCTGATAAAACAGACTTTAAACTAACAAAGATAAAAAAAGACAAAGATGGGCATTATATAATGGTAAAGGGATCAATGCAACAAGAAAAGCTAATGATCTAAATATATACTCACCCAATACAGGAGAACCCAGATTCATAAAGCAAGTTTTTAGAGACCTACAAACAGACTTAGACTCCCAAACAATAATAGTGGGAGACTTTAACACCCCACCAACAATATTAGACAGATCAATGAGACAGAAAATTAACAAGGATATTCAGGACTTGAATTCAGCTCTGGACCAAAAGGACCTAATAGAAATCTACAGAACTTTCCACCCCAAATCAACAGAATATACATTGATCTCAGCACCACTTAGCACTTACTCTAAAATTAACCACATAATTGGAAGTAAAACACTCCTCAGCAAATGCAAAAGAACGGGAATCATAACAGTCTCTCAGACCACAGTGCAATCAAATTAGAAACCAGGATTAAGAAACTCACTCAAAACCGGCCAGGTCTGGTGGCTCACGCCTGTAATCCCAGCACTTTGGGAGGCCAAGGCGGGCAGATCACAAAGTCAGGAGATCGAGACCATCCTGGCTAACACGGTGAAACCCCGTCTCTACTAATAATACAAAAAAAATTGCCAGGCATGGTGGTGGGCACCTGTAGTCCCATCTACTTGGGAGGCTGAGGCAGGAGAATGGTGTGAACCCGGGAGGTGGAGCTCACAGTAAGCCCAGATTGCACCACTGCACTCCAGCCTGGGTGACAGAACAAGACTCCATCCCAAAAAAGAAAAAAAAAAAAAGAAAGAAAAGAAAAGAAAAGGAAGGAAGGAAGGAAGGAAGGAAGGAAGGAAGGAAGGAAGGAAGGAAGGAAGGAAGGAACGAAGGAAGGGAAGAAACTCACTTAAAACCTCACAACTACATGGGAACTGAGCAACCTGCTCCTGAATGACTCCTGGGTAAATAACAAAATTAACGTAGATATAAAGAAGTTCTTTGAAATCAATGAGAACAAAGACACAACATACCAGAATCTCTAGGACACAGTTAAAGCAGTGTTTAGAGGAAAATTTATAGCACTAAATGCCCACATGAGAACGTGGGAAAGATCCAGAATTGACACCCTAACATCATGATTAAAAGAATTAGAGAAGTAAGAGCAAACAAATTCAAAAGCTAGCAGAAGACAAGAAATAACTAAGATCAGAGCAGAACTGAAGAAGTTAGAGACATGAAAAACTCTTTAAAAAATCAGTGAACCCAGGAGTTGTTTTTTTTGAAAAGATTAACAAAATAGATGGACCGCCAGCCCAAATAATAAAGAAGAAAACAGAGAAGAATCAAATAGACACAATAAAAAATGATTAAGAGGACATCGCCACCAATCCCATAGAAATACAAACTACCATCAGAGTATACTATAAACAAATCTACACAAATAAACTAGAAAATTTACAAGAAATGGATAAATTCCTGGACACATACACCCTCCCAAGACTAAACAAGGAAGAAGTTGAATCCCTGAATAGATCAATAACAACTTCTGAAATTGAGGCAGTAATTAATAGCCTACCAACCAAAAAAAGCCCAGGACCAGATGGATTCACAGCCCAATTCTACCAGAGGTAAAAGAGGAGCTGGTACCATTCCTTCTGAAACTATTCAAACAATAGAAAAAGAGAAACTCCTCCCTAACTCATTTTATGAGGCCAGCATCATCCTGCTACCAAAACCTGGCAGAGACACAACAAAAAAAGAAAATTTCAGGCCAATATCCCTGATGAACATCAATGCAAAAATCCTCAATAAAATACTGGCAAACCGAATCCAGTAGTATATTAAAAGCTTATCCACCACAATCAAGTTGGCTTCATCCCTCGGATGCAAGGCTGGTTCAACATACACAAATCAATAAGCGTAATCCATCACATAAACAGAACTAATGACAAAACCCAGATGATTATCTCAATAGATGCAGAAAAGCCCTTTGATAAAATTCAACACCCTTCATGCTAAAAACACTCAATAAACTAGGTATTGATGGAACATATCTAAAAATAATAAGAGCTATTTATGACAATCCAAAGCCAATATCATACTGAATGGGCAAAAGCTGGAAACATTTTCTTGGAAAACCATCACAAGACAAGGATGCCCTCTCTCTCCACTCCTATTCAACATAGTATTGTAAGTTCTGGCCAGGGCAATCAGGCAAGAGAAAGAAGTAAAGGTATTCAAATAGGAAGAGAGGAAGTAATTGTCTCTGTTTTCAGATGACATAATTGTATATTTAGAAAACCCCATCGTCTCAGCCTAAAAGCTCCTTAAGCTGATAAGTAACTTCAGCAAAGTCTCAGGACACAAAATCAATGTGCAAAAATCACAAGTATTCCTATACACCAATAATAGATAAACAGAGAGCCAAATCATGAGTGAACTCCCTTTCACAATTGCTACAAAGAGAATAAAATACTTAGGAATACAACTTACAAAGGACATGAAGGACCTCTTCAAAGAGAACTACAAACCACTGCTCAAGGAAATAAGAGAGGACACAAACAGAGAGGATATAAGAAAATAAGAGAGGAAAATAAGAGAGCAAAAACATTCCACACTCATGGACAGGAAAAATCAATATCATGAAAACGGCCATACTGCCCAAAGTAATTTACAGATTCAATGCTATTCCCATCAAGCTGCCACTGGCTTTCTTCACAGAATTAGAAAAAGTCACTTTAAATTTCATATGGAAAAAAAGAGCCTGTATAGCCAAGACAATCTTAAGCAAAAAGAACAAAGCTGGAGGCATCCTGCTACCTGACTTCAAACTATACTACAAGGCTACAGTAACCAAAACAGCATGGTACTGGCACCAAAACAGATATATAGATCAATGGAACAGAACAGAGGCCTCAGAAATAACACCAGACATCCACAACCATCTGATCTATGAGAAACCTGACAAAAACAAGCAATGGAGAAAGGATTCCCTATTTAATAAATGGTGTTGGGAAAACTGGCTAGCCATATGCAGCAAACTGAAACTGAACACTTTCCTTACACCTTATACAAAAATTAGCTCAAGATGGATTAAAGACTTAAACATAAGACCTAAAACCATAAAAACCCCAAAAGAAAACCTAGGCAATACCATTCAGGACATAGGCATGGGCAAAGACTTCATAACTAAAACACCAAAAGCACTTGCAATAAAAGCCAAAATTGACAAATGGGATCTAATTAAACTAAAGAGCTTCTGCACAGGAAAATAAATATCATTAGAGTTAACAGGCAACCTACAGAATGGGAGAAAAATTTTGCAATCTCTCCATCTGACAAAGGGCTAATATCCAGAAACAAGGAACTTAAACAAATTTACAAGAAAAAAAACAGACAACCCCATCAAAAAGTGGGCAAAGGATGTGAACAGACACTTCTCAAAAGAAGACATTTATGTGGCAAACATATGAAGAAAAGCTCATCCTCACTGGTCATCAGAGAAATGCAAATCAAAACCACAATGAGATACTATCTCACGCCAGTTAGAATGGCAATCATTAAAAAGTCAGGAAACAACAGATGCTGGAGAGGATGTGGAGAAATAGGAACGCTTTTACACTGTTGGTGGGAGTATAAATTAGTTCAATCATTGTGGAAGACAGTGTGGCAAATCCTCAAGGATCTAGAACTAGAAATATCATTTGACCCAGCTATCCCATTACTGGGTATTTACCCAAAGGAATATAAGTCATTCTACTAGCAAGACACATGCACATGTATGTTTATTACAGCACTATTCACAATAGCAAAGACTTGGAATCAACTCAAATGCCCATCAATGATAGACTGGATAAAGAAAATGTGGCACATATACACCATGGAATACTATGCAGCCATTAAAAAGAATGAGTTCATGTCCTTTGCAGGGACATGGATGAAGCTGGAAACCATCATTCTTAGCAAACTAACACAGGAACAGAAAACCAAACACTGCATGTTCTCACTCATAAGTGGGAGTTGAACAATGAGAACATATGGGCACAGGGAGAGGAACATCACACACCAGGGCCTGTTGCAGGGTGGGGGGTAAGGGGAGGGATAGCATCTGGAAAAATACCTAATGTAGATGATCGGTTGATGGGTGCAGCAAACCACCATGGTACATGTATACCTATGTAACAAACCTGCACGTTCTGCAGATGTATCCCAGAACTTAAAGTACAATAAAAAACGTTTTTCATAAAAAAAATGCATTATTCAACTATATGCTGTCTACAAAAGACGCATTTTAAACTTAATGACATAAATAGGCTGAAAATAAAAGGATAGGAAAGCCTATACCATTCACACAAAAGAGAGCCAGAGTGGCTATACCAATATCAGACAAAATGGACTTTATACAAAAATCATTACTAGAGACAAAGAAGGACATTTTATAATGATAAAAGTGTCAATCTATCAACAAGAAACAACAATTATAAACATGGAAGGACCTAAAAACAGGGCTCCAAAATACATAAAGCAAAAACTGACAAAATGGGCAGATATGAAAGAATAAATAGACAAGTCAGCAATAACAGTTGGAGTCTTTCAACCGCACTTTCAATAATATAGAGAAAAACTAGACAGAAGATCAACAAGAAAGTAGAACACTTGAACAGTACTATGAACCAACTAGGCCTAATAGACATCTACAGACACTTCAGAATACATATTTTTCTCAAGCACACATGGAATATTTTCTAGGATAAACTATATTGCCATAAGACAAGTTTCAATAAGTTTAAATTGATTAAAAATACACAAAATATGCTCTCCAACCACAATGAAATGAAATTAGAAATCAATCACAGAAGAAAATTTAGAAAATTCACAAACAGGAAAACAACACAATTCTAAAAAAAATCAATGGCTCAAAAATAAAATCACAAGAGAAATTGGAAATTGAGCAGAATGAAAACAAAACACAACATATCTATGGGATGCAAATAAAGCAGTGCTCATAGGGAAATTTATAGTGTAAATGTCTATATTTACAAAGTAGAATGATCTCAAACCAACAACCACTGGCTACCTTAAGAAACTAGAGAAAGAACTAAACCCAAAGCAGAAAAAGGAATGAAATAGTAAATATTAGAGACAAAATAAATGAAATAGAGAATAGAAAATAATAAAAATAAATTAATAAAACCAAAAAGTAGAATTTGATACGATCAACAAAATTGATAAATGTTTTCCAAAACTGAACAAGAAATAAAGAAAGGATTCAAATAACTAAAATTGGAAATGATATAGGGAACATTACTACTGACCTTACAGAAAAAAAAAAAAAATAAGATTATAACAAAAAACAATGGGCAATTGTATACCAAAAAATCAGATAACCTAGATGAAACAGACACATTCTTAGAAAGATAAAACAACCCAAACTGACTCAAAAAGAAACAGAAGTCCGAATAGAATTATAAAAAACATGGAGATTGAATTAGTCGACAAAAACATAGCAAAGAAAAGGTCAGGCCCAGATAGCTTCACTGGTGAATTCTACCAAAAGTTTAAAGAATACTTGACATCAATCCTTCACAAACTCTTCCAAAAAATAAAAGAGGGAGAACGTTTCGTAACTCATTCTATGAAGCCAGTATTACTCTCATACCCAAATCAAAGACATCACAAGAGAAGAAAATTACATACTAATACTTCTTGTGCATATATGCAAACTCCTCAACATACTATTACTAAACCAAATCCAACAAGGTATGAAAAGATGTGTACACTGTGACCAAATGAGATTTATCCCACAAATGCAATGTGGATTCAACATACAAAAATCAAGCAATGCAATATGTCATATTAATAAAGGACAAAACCACATGGTTATCTCAGTAGACACAGAAAGTATTTGATAAAATCAATATCCTTTCCTGATAAAAACACTCAATAAACTAGTAATAGAAGGGAATTTCCTCAACCTCATAAAGGGTATCTACAAAAAAAGTTAACATCGTCTTTTTTTGTTTGTTTGTTTTGTTTTTTTGAGATGGAGTCTCTCTCTGTCACCCAGGCTGGAGTGCAGTGGTGTGATCTCAGCTCACTGCAACCGTGGCCTTGCAGGTTCAAGCGATTCTCCTGGCTCTGCCTCCTGAGTAGCTGGGATTACAGGCACGTGCCACCACACCTGGCTAATTTTTGTATTTTTGAGACAGGGTTTCACCATGTTGGTCAGGCTGGTCTCAAACTCTTGACCTAGTGATCTGCCCACCTTGGCCTCCCAAAGTGCTGGGATTACAGGCGTGAGCCACTGCGCCCAGTCATTAATATCGTCTTTAACGGTGAAAGGCAGTGCTTTCTCCCTATGATCACGAATAAAGAAAGGATGTTCACTCTCTGTACTTCTATTCAACATTTCGTGGGAGATTCTAGCCAGGGCAACAGGCAAGAAAGAGAAACAAAAGACATGCAGATTGAAAAGGAAGAAGTAAAACTGTCTCTATTGACAGATGGCATGATTTTGTATATAGAAAATCCTAAGGAATACACACACGCACATACACACTCCAACCTATTAGATCTAATAAACGAGTTCAGCAAGTTTGCAGGATACAAGATTAATAAACAAAACTCAATTATACCTTTATACACTACAATGAATTATCTGAGAATGAAATTAAAAAGCAATTCTATTTATAATCAAAAAGAATAAAATGCTTAGCAGTAATTTTAACAAAAAAAGTGCAAGACTTGAACAGTGAAAATTATAAAATACTGTTGAAAGAAATTAAGGAAGGCTAAATAGATGAAAAGAGACAATGTGTTCATAGATTGGAAGACTTAACAATGTTAAGCTGGCAATACTCCTCTATGCCAATATTACGAAAAACAAATCACCTAGGTATGTTTCTAGTTTTCATTTTTAAGTATTTAATTCTTTTATTTTATTTTATTTCAGCACAAGCAATCTAGTTTTTTTCCAAATGGCTGCCACTAATTCTAATGTTATGTATTAAATGTCTCTTTTCCTCACTGATTTGAAATACTGCCCTCTAAATTCCCAAAGTATTTCTTAATTACGATGTTTCTTAGTCCCTTGGGATTCTTACAAAACCTGTGTTAACTGGCCATATGTCGAAAAAACAAACGATATAAATAAGAGAATGGAAATATTCACCTAAGGGTAAGTCAGTAAGAAAGTTCTTCAAGGACATAGTCACCTTAACCAAGTGCTATGTCTAAAGTTCAATTGGATGGTCTGCATCTGCGGCAGGTGCCAGGCAAACAAGCAAGCGGGCAAGGATCTAGGGCAATCTGGGGTTTTGCGGCCCTCTTAGTGTAAAATCCTTCCCATTAGGGTTCTTGGATTTTTGCGAGAACACGGTGGTTTTTAATAAGTGCATAACCGAAAGAAGGCTTTGCATTTCAAAGCCTGTTGCAATTACACCCGCTGCATTAGTAAAGTAAGAGGACCAGTTGCAACAAGAACTTTAAGTGTTTCATGGCATCTCTTTGCAGCAAGACAGCCTTTCTGAAGGTGACTGCAGACAGACATGGTCCTGCATCTTTGGCAAATAGAGAATCAATTCGGCATCTCACTGACACTAGTTATCAGCTTGTGTTTATTCACATCACAGAAAAGAGCTTAATTTACATAATACATATTGGTCAATTATTTGCTTCTGAACTTTACCTTTTCCCATCAGCAGATCAATATGTATTTAATCTTCTGTTTTAGAACTGATTTTAAGACTCACAGTAAGAGGCCCAGATTTCACAATCATTCATTGCTATTATCATCCCCTTTTCATTTCCTAAACATCAGCAGTTTCTTAAAGTTCTGCTTTCATTCCTTTATTAAGTTATCCCTTCTTGTTCATCACTTGGTTCTATTGCGTCTTTCAACCAAGTGCAGAGCTTACAACTAGCCAAGAATGCAAAACAAAAGAATGCTCTGAAATTTTCCATTGACCCTCCCGTCTATCTGACCTCATCAACAACTGCATACAAAACTCAAGTCGTCTGACCATTTCCTGATGGATGCCATCAAGTACTTCCAAAGTTCCAGGTAGGTCTGCCAAAGGGTAGAGGACTCAGATTTTTCCTTTCTCTCTTTTAAATAAGAACTGAATTATCTTCTTTGGATGGCTAATTATTCTGTATATTACAGTGTAACTGGTTTCTCCCTACATTTTCATACTTTCAGATATATCAAAATATCCTATACTCCTGACTCGCATCAGGAGAATCTGCCATTCCTTCACCACCTAATTCAGGCAAGTCACTTAATCTCTCTGGGTCTTAGTATCCTCATCTGTAAAATGGATTAACAATAGAGCATTTTTGAAAATTGTGCAATAACCTGAATAATGTATTTTACACAGAGCCTGGCTCCCAAGACAAATAAGGGACTCAAAGCCCAAATGAAGGACTGTCTCTGTTAACAGTGTTGGTATCACTGCCAACACGTAGACTAAATAAAGGGTAGTAACTGAATGGAAGGGAGTCATCTGACTGAATGGTCAGTTGTGTTCATACCAGCCCTCACATTTACCCTCAACTGATTTTCAACAAGGGAGCCAAATTAATTCAACGGAGAAAGAATATTCTTTCCAACAAATTATGCTGGAACAACTGGGTATCATCATGCAAAAGAATGAAGTTGGACTCCTATTTCACACCATATACAAAAATGAACTCAAAATGGATCAAAGACCTACATGGAAAAACCAAAACTCTTACAAGAAAACACAGGGATACGTCTTTGTGAGTCTGAATTAGCAATGGTTTCTTAGATATTACATCAAAAGCACAAATAACAAAAGCAAAAATACACATATATGACTGCATCAAAATTAAAATATTTCGTGCTTTAAAGGACTTCATCAAGAGAGTGAAAAGACAACCCACACAGGCTGGGCACAGTGGTTCATGCCTGTAATCCTAGCACTTTGGGAGGCCGAGGTGGGCAGATCACTTGAGGCCAGGAGTTCGAGACCAGCCTGGCCAACACTGTGAAACCCTGTCTCTAACAAAAAATACAAAAATTAGCCAGGCATGGTGGTGCATACCTGTAGTCCCAGCTACTTGGGAGGCTGAGGCAGAGCATCACTTGAACCTGGGCAACAGAGGTTGCAGTGAGCTGAGATCGCGCCACTGCACTCCAGCCTAGGCGACACAGCGAGACCCTGTCTCAAAATAAGAAAAAAAAAAAAAAAAGCCCACAAAATGGGGAAAGTTATTTGCAAATCACATATCTGATAAAGACTTGTATCTAGGATATAAAGAATTCGTAAAACTCAGTAATAAAGAGACAAATAATCTCTTACAAATTGGGCAAAGGATCTGAACAAATATCCCATGAAGATAATGCAAATGGTCAATAAACACATGAAAAGATACCCCACATTACTAGCCATCAGGGAAATGCCAGTCAAAACCGCAATGCGCTATCAGGTCACACCCACTACGATGGCTAGAATCTAAAAGACAGATAATAAATGTTGGCAAGGATGTGGAGAAATTTGAACGCTCATATGCTGCTGGTGGGAATGTAAACTCGTACAGCTACCTTGACAAACAGTCTAGCAAAGCCTCAAAGTGTTAAACATGAGAGTTACTCCCAGCACTTTGGGAGGCCGAGGCGGGCAGATCACGAGGTCAGGAGTTTGAGACCATCCTGGCTAACATGGTGAAACCCCGTCTCTACTAAAACTACAAAAATTTAGCCGGGCGTGGTGGCGGCGCCTGTAGTCCCAGCTACTCGGGAGGCTGAGGCAGGAGAACGGCAGGAACCCGGGAGGCAGAGCTTGCAGTGAGCCGAGATCGCGCCACTGCACTCCAGCCTGGGAGACAGAGCGAGACTGCGTCTCGAAACCACAAAATAAAAAAAATTTTAAAGTTCATACGACCCAGCAATCTCTGCTGGGTATATTCCCAAAGGAAATGAAATCAGCACATTGTAGCGATATCTGCACGCCCATGTTCACTGCTGCGTTATTCACAATAACCAAGATACAGAAACAACCTAAGCATCTGTCAACAGAAGAATGGATTAAAAAACTGCGGTATGCACATGTATGTAGATCTCTATCTCTATCTCTATATGTCTATAACTATAGCTATACATCTAGATATATCTAGGATCTGAACAAATATACCACGAAGATCTACATATCCAGATATATAGATCTGTAGATATATCTAGATATATAGATATATGTGCATACCACAATTTATCCATTCATAGATATAAAGATATATCTATAGATATAGCTATATAGATAAATATATGTGCATACCACAATATATATATATGTGGTATGCATAGACACGCATTATATATCTTTATATTATATATGTAAATCTTTATATCTTTATATTACATATGTAAAGATATATATCTTTATACTACATATATAAGATATATTATATATAAAGGTATTATATGTGTAATATATAAAGACATATGTATATATGTAGATATATAAAGACATATATGTATATGTCTATAGATATATAAAGACATATATGTATAGATAGATATATACAGACATATATGTATATATCTATAGATATATAAAGATATATATGTATATATCTATAGATATATAAAGATATATATGTATATATCTATACATAAAGATATATGTATATCTTTATATATTATATATAATATCTTTATATATGTAATATATATCTTTATAGTATCCATCATTTTTAAGGCTAAATAATATCCATTGTATACTGAATAACATCCTTTGTATATAGAATAGTATCCATTGTGTGTGTGTGTGTGTATATATATACAAAATTGAATATTATTCAGCCTTTAAAAAAGATGAATATTATTCATCTTCATGACAACATACATGAACTTGGAGGACATCATGCTACGTGAAATTAACCAGGCACAGAAAGAAAAATCCTGCATGATCTCACTTATGTGAGGAAACTTTTAAAGAGTCAGATGCATAGAAACAAAGAATTAAAACTGTGGTTACCGGGGTGGACGGAGAGGGAAGAAATGAAGAGATACAGGTCAAAGGAGACAAAGTTGCAGATAGGCAGGATGAATAAAATCCAGAGACCTAACGTACAACATGGGGACTACAGTTATAATATTATATGGTATACTGGAAGTTTGGTAAGAGAGTAGATTTTAGGTGCTCTCTACAGGGTATTAGAGTGAGCAGAGATGGAGCATCACTGGGAACCTGAAAATGATCATTTTATCTGGTTCAGCTTTGACATACACAGTGAAATTGTTTCTGTTTGAAAACAGGAAAGGCAGTAGTCTAAATTCACTTAACCTTTATATACTAGGCAAACAAATAATTGTACAATTTACAAAAGAACAACAGGTTTCTTTAAATAGGCCAGTGTTTAATTGCTTTCCTGGATGAATTATTTGTTTTCTGGATAAAGGCATGAGTCAATGAGTTCGATGAGTTCAGCTCAGTTCAGTGAGCACCACAGCCCTTTGCTATGTAAATGACCTATTTAGAAATGAATTGCATTTCTGAATTTTTCTCAGCAGCAGTTGTTTTTAACCAAGGGCCTTGCACATCAATTGTTCTGTAATCTTCAGGGTCGGGACGGGGAGAGAAACAAAAGAAATAGCAAATTAATTGTATCTTGTAATCGTAAGAAACCACAGTTTGAGAGTCTGCCATCTTGTTGAAAGAAAAAAAATTGCTATGTGCAGTGATACCGTAATCAAAATGACAAGCCATGGAAAAGGAATTTCAGGCATACTGTCCTGTTTTAAGCTGAAGCACAGAGAATAAAGTATGTAGCAGCCACGGCCTTGATTCTGGTCAGAATGACTGAGGTTTCTTCTCTACAATTGCTTAACCTTGGCCATCAAATTTTGTGCCACTTCTTAAGCTACCATTGTGGGCATATGGAATCATCCTCCTGGGAGCTAACTCGTGTCATCTTATCATGCAGGCAGGGGACCCTGATTTCATTACCAGGATTGTAGGCACAAAACAGGATGGATAGGGTTCACAATGACCCCTACCCCAACCATGGACTTGCTCTGCTCCCACTCTGCCCCTGGCCATGGCAAATTGATCCAAGGAGGAAGACGGTGGACTCAAACTGAGCCAAAATTAAAGGGGAACACAAAGTAAAAGATATTCTACAAACACCTCACTAATACTCCTCAAAACCGTCCAGTCATCAAAAACAAGGCAAGTCTGAGAAATTCTGTCTAGAGAAGCCTCAGGAGATATGACTACTAAATGTAATGCAGTGCCCTGGATGGGCTCCTGAGGCAGACAAATGATATTAAATAAAAACTAAGGAAATCTGAGTAAACTGTGGAATTGAGGTAATAACAATGTGTCAACATCCATTCATTATTTGTGACAAATGTACCATAGCAGTGTTAACAACAGGGGAAATAGTACAGGGACTCTTTCTCATATTCTTGCAACTTTTCAGTAAACTGAAACTATTCTAAAATTACAAGTTGATCAAAAAGAAGGAATTTAGAGACCAGAGGTGGTTGGAGCAGAGGGTTCTCCCCCCACCCTAGAAAGTGGTCCTGATGCTGAGGATGCTGGAGTGGCCCCAATTCCTGCTCAGCCTTATGGTCTTTCTTTGATCCCATGAGCTCCCTCAATGTGCTTCCCATAGTCCTAATGCCAAACATGCTGAAGTTACCCAGGATGAAATCTGTTGCTTGCAACCAAAGGTTCTTAGCAGAAGCTCTGCTTCTGAGTCCTTAGGAAAAAGGTAGTGCCAGCTCTCAATTTATAAGGCAATGGTTGGGCCACCATATGGTGTGGATGTCTGTCCCCTCCAAATCTCCTGTTGAAATGTAATCCCCAATGTTGGAGGTGGGTCCCCTCACGACTGGCTTAGCGGCATCCTTGGTGGTGAGTGTGTTCTCACCTAGTTCATGTGAGAGCTGCTTGTTTAAAGGAGTCTGAGACCTCCCCCTTGGCTCTCTGGCTCCCTCTCTCATCATATGACACGCAGGCTCCACCATGATTAGAAGTTCCCTGAGGCCTCACCAGAAGCCCAGCAGATGCCGGCACTACACTTCCTGTACAGCCTACAGAACCATGAGCCAAGATAAAACCTCTTTTCTTTATAAATTACTCAGCCTTGGGTATTCCTTTATAGCGACACAAGAACGGACTAACAGTAAGCTGTAATGCAAATCTTATTCTATAATTTTCATACTTTTCCTCAGTAAACATTTTACCAGAGCTCTTGAGACAGAGAAGCACCTATTTCACTCTTTCCTCTCCTCTCCTCCTAGCATGGGTCTCCACAGAGATAGTGTCCATGACCATGGCAGACATAGCTAATTGATCACAACACTTATTCCCTGAGCATGAATGCAGAGGAGTAGATGCTGTTGGTATTGCTCCCAGGTTCCTTTTATCAGCAAGGGCACCCATTTCCTGGCTGCTATGAATGCCAATACTGGATACTCACAGCTGCCCCCACCTCCAGAGAATTGTCTTCAGCAGAATTGGAGGATCTTCACCTGAGGCAGCCAGCAACCAATAACTGACTGATAAAGTCCAGCCCCCTTGCTTCGAAGTGCATACAACTCTGAGGTTTGATTTATGCTCTAGAGGCCTGCATGGGATTAAACTGAAATTGGGCTGCAGCTGAGACCACATCCCTATGTAGCTCCTTCCCTATCTGGCTTCCCTCACTCCCTTCTCCAAAGAGCCCCTTTCAATAAACCCAGTGCATCTGAATTCTTGCCTGAGGTTCTGCTTCAGAGAACCCAACACAGTGACTCATGCAGCCACTACCGATACATAAGTGTTGACACATGAGGTGAAACCTATTTGACATTTCTACTAGGAAAAATATGAACAAATGGGAGAAACTGTGCCAGCAAAAAAGGAAACATCAACAAAGAAGCTAGAAGCCTATTTAACCACCAGCCCCTGCAAAGGCCAAGGAGAGTGTACAACCTGCACGTTCTCTGTGGAGACACCGCGTTCAGGCACGGTTTGAGACCTGCCCACCATCATCCATCATTGGACTGCCTGGTCCTCAGTCCACCATGGAGAACAAGATTTTCTATGGGAAGGACATCTGCAGGATAAAACAGGAAAAGGAGAAGGTAAAGAGGGACAGCTGTTACTTCCAGGAGCTGTCCTGTCTGATCACAGAAAGCATTTCTCATTCCCTTTGAAAAGTGTCCTGGTGAAGAAGCAGGCGCACTGTCTCAAGAGCCCCCCTGCAAGTGGCATCAGGGAACTCTCACGCAGTTGGGCATTTTTATTACTAAATATAACCTAGTCTTTTTTTTCCCCTGCTATTGTTTAATGCCAGCTGTGTTTTATTTAAAATAAAAAAAGAGTGTACTTGGGCAGGAAATGTGTATGTAAGACTGATGAAACAGAAACCCAAAATAACATTGGTCAAAAAAAAAAAAAATCAAAATCTATTTATCTATTTCTGTCTTATGTAGAAGTCCAGGCTAGTATGGCAGCTCAATGGCCTAGCTCTTGAGCGGGCACAGATTCCTCCCCATGTTGCTTTGCCATCTCCAGAGCATCACTCTTGTCTGGTGAGTCCAGCATGGTTCATCATTGCATCTGGACTTCAGCCAGCAGCAAGTGGGAACAGGTAAAGGGGTGGATATGCCCCTTCCTTTTAAGGGCATCACACATCATCTTAAGGCTATATTTTAATTCACCAAAAAGTTAAATACACAGCCACACCTACCTGCAAGGGAGGCTGGTGGATGGAGGGTTTAACTTGGGAGCCGTGAGTCCAGCTACAAATTGACTGTTCTATTGCTATGAGCAAAAAGAGAATGAGGGTACAGTTGGCAGGGCAATGAGATATCAGGAATGCAAGCAAGGGTTTGAGAGCAATGATACCTTCTTAGGGAAACTGGGCTGACTTGAGGGTCTCAGACACCCCAGTTCATTGCCTCTGGTGGATTGTATTACTATTCCCCCAAATTCTACTTTCCTCTCATGGTGCAACACCTTCACCCACCCGCTGCAAAAATCAACTTGCTTCAGCCAATGAGATGTGGGCAGATGTGGCATGTGTTGCTTTCAGGAGAAAGCTATAAAGGCCAGCCCATGATTCATGGTCTCTTTCTTCTCTTTGCCACAAAACCAGCAATGTTCCAGACAGGCTGTTCCATCAGCGTTGGAACTGCAGGTGATGTGGGCAGAACCAAGCCGACCTGAGGGGGTCATGCAGCATGAAAGAGAAACAAACTTTGATGCTGCTGCAAGCCCCTGAGGTTGCCAGGTTGCTGATGTGTTAGCACAGCATAACTCAGCCTGGCCTGACAGGTACAGTGTCATGTCTGCCTGCCAGTGTATCCAGAGTGGAGTCAACGTCCAAAAAGTACAACCAATTGCCGTAGCTTAATAGTACTAATGGCTGCCTTTCACTGAACACTTACAATGGGCTAAGCCTTAATAATTTAAGTAACATTAAAGAAACCATTTAAGCTTCACTTGGAGTTGATAATCAAATTACAGATAGTTCCTAATGCTTTCATTTCATAATTGATCACTGAAATGCACATGGGTAACTCGTATTTGAAACAACTCTAATGAGTCCTTTTATAAAATAAGAGTCTTTGGGGAAGAAACCCTGCCCCTAAATATATTTTATGAGTTTAACATTTTACAAATTGCAAAACTGTAAAATTATATTCCTGATAATTAGGAAAAATGATCATTTTAATTATTTTATCATTAACATACTATTAGATGGACAGCTAGGATACTCTGACTGTGAGTAGGGGAGGAACCAACCAGAACTAGCTAAAAGGCTAAGGATGGTCTTAACAGACCCAGTCAGAAGTACAGAGGCAGGGAAGCTCCAAGCTTGGTTCAGTGGCTCTATGGTGTCATTAAGGACCCAGATGCTCTCCATCTTTCTGCCCTGTAATCCTTATGTCAGTAATGCCTCCCCTTATGGTCACAAGGAGGAGGCTGCCATAGCCCCAAGTACCATATCTATATAATATGACAACATCTGGCAAAAGGAGAGGGGAGAATGGCAGTATCTCCATACTCATCTCTTCTTCTAAGGCAGAAAAGCCATTTTCTAAAGCCCCATAATAGATTTCACCCAACCCCTGTGTCACATGAACCCTTTGCCCATGCCTAGCCACAAACAAGACAAAGAAGGCAAATTTCTTGTACTTGTAAGAATCCACATGGCTAAATTAGTTAGGATAGGATAGGTTGTGCTGCAGTGACTACAATCCCCCAAATCTCAATGGCTTTATACAACTTAGGTTTGTTCCACACATTCATACTATAAGTCCACGAAGTCTCTCAGGGATCCAGGATACACCATTTTTAATGTGAGGCCTTCCCATTTCCTACAGCAGGGGATGAGAGAGCCAGAGGGTCATACACAAGCTTTTCTTTACTTCAGTCTGGAAATAATTTATGTTTCTTCTACCCACTTTAATCATAACTTGCTCCATGACCCCACCCTGCTGTAAGTGCTAGACAATGCACAGGGACAGATGAAATTCTGTCTCTGCCATGTTGGCTTTTCCACCATTCCCTCTCTGTTATCCCTTTGCCCCTTCCTCAGTCAACCCCCAATACCATCACCTCTATGCCCTAGTTTGTGTGGTCCACGTCACTCCTCCCTTCCTCAGAGCTCTGTGGGTCCCAAGTCCTTCTTGCATCTTTGTGACTGTACCACTCTAGTGACTTCTGTAAGTCAAAAGCATTCTTTCCTCTGCCTGTTGCTGCTGTCAAGAAGAGGGAGGGGTGATTTTTGGGAACCATGAATAGAGGAAAAAGGACATCAGAAATTCCTGTTCCAATGTACAATTCGATGTTTGTCAAAGTGTGTAAATAATCATCCCAACCTCACAGTATGAGGATTTGTTTCTTGGGGTAAAGAAAATACCTATTTTAGTTTTACATAAGAGATACGGATTCCACCTAACATAACATTGTCTTTATAATTTTAATTGTATAAGGAAAAAATTATATATATGCACTGGGAAAAAAATTAGCAAAATATTAACAGCATTTATACCTGTGCAATGGGATTATGAGTAACTTATTTTCTTCTTAACATATAAATGTAATCCTTCAATAATGGAGTGGGGGAAGAACTATTTTAAAGAGGTCAAGCTTTTTCAACCCCAAGGTAACACTTCTCTACACTTGCTTTCCGTCTGACCTTGAGAAGTTAATTCCCAGCACAAATACCAAGTATTATTATTATTAGAGGTTAGTTTTCTGGTAGGGAGGCAGGAGCTAGGGACAAGGGGAAGGATATTTTACCTGAACTTAAAGTGGAAAGCATTTATGCAATTTTTCATTCCCAGGAACAATCTTCCAGCTGAACTAAACATTCTTCGGAGCTGATACTGATAAGGTTTGACAGAAAATATAATCCCAATCATTTCCACCCAGAAATGTTGAGCAGAAAACTGAAGTGGGAAAAGAATTTCTATCACCAAAAGCTTTCTTGTGCTGCTCTTTGTTATTTATAAGATTCTCACCATGAAAGATTCCCTACGAAGGGGCCATCGCAACCAGGTATGTGCAAGCTGCCTTGGAAGAAAAATGGATTCTTTGACTGACTGTGAGCCACAGGAGGCTTTTATAATATTCTGGCCACAGAAGAGCCACGAGAAAGAAAACAGAACGGGAAAAGGGCTCAGCTTGAGTTCCACCCTTAGGTTTGGTATTTTCTGTTGCTGCTTTTAAACAAAGAAAGCTCAAACTCTATTTAGCCCTCTGAGGAGGAAAAGTGCTACAGGATTGGCACATTAATTACATGCCAAGGGCATTTTCCTAAGGAGAAAATCTTTGGTGGTTTCAAAGAAAAATACACTGCTGTTGACTGAAAGGAGCTTCTGGGTTATTCCTCATCACCTTTCCTGAACCACAGACATCTGTTTCTTCTGGGTACTATTGAAACAAAAAAAGTTATACCTAAATAAGTAAGCATCCTTAAAGCAGAATTGCACTTGAGTTGTTGGGAATTATGTACCAATACGCAGCCCAGGTCTGTGGGGGACACGGTGATGTCAAGGTCACGGTGCTGCAAATGTTGCATGCTGCGATGTTGGTTCTGGAGAAAGCAGAACCAACATCAACCAATTATGTGACTGTATGGACTGAACCTTTGTGTCCCTTAAATTCATACATTAAAACCTAATCCCCAACATGGTGGCACTGGGATGTCTTTGGACAGGTGACTAGGTCATGATGGTGAAGCCCTCATGAATAGGACTAGTGTCCTTATAAGGAGCTAAAGAGAGGAGAGTTGTCCCTTCTGCCTCATGAGTACGCAGCAAGAAGATGTCATCTAGGAACCAAGAGCAGCTGCCACCAGATGCCAAATCTACGGGGCCTTGTTCTTGGACTTCCCAGCCTCCAGAATGGTGAGAACTAAATTTCTCACAGTTGTAGTTGATAAGCCACCCAGTTGGTGGTATTTTCTTATAGCAGCCAAAACAAACTAAGACAGTGACCCTGGGCAAAATCAAGGGATCCAGCCAGACTTGGTTTCTTCTCCATCTATAGGATGGTGATAATAATAGCCCACAACAACGTTGTCAGGATTAAATAAGACTTGGATATACAATATATGTTGCTACACTTACTTGGATCTATACATGAATGCCCTCGTCTTTGTACACAAACATCTGTGTCTGCAACGAACTGCCACAAACACTGATGCCCAAAACATGTGGTTTTGGTTCTGTTTTTAAAGTACCTACTCAAGGAAATTCGTCCAGCAATCCCTTCTCAGTGAACTCATACTGCAGAGCGTATTTGTATCCCTCTCCCTTGGATTCATTTATTTGCAGTTTATTTTTCTAGCAGTCACTACAATCCCCATAATACAGGAAGTCTCGTTCATGGTTCACGTCTGGGAGACTTGACAGATGCTGCTTAAATATTTAGAAATTTCTCCTTAAAGAAAGCAGCTGAAACTGAGGCCTGTCAAGCTGTTAAAATGTGGCCCTATTCCTCAAACTCACGTTTCAATGTTAAGACTGTATTTGGCTTTCGGTGTTTCTAGAAAGGCCGTAGTGATTTTTACATGTATATTTTTTCAAAGTCAACATAGATGGCACTTACCTTTTCATAACTTTCATATACAACGTCATGACTGAAAACCAAACATGTAACTGACTGTTCACTTTCAATTTAAGTTAAGTCATTTGGTGTGGTTACTACAAAAGTAGAACTTCAAATTCTTCTCCATCCAAAGAAAATACAATTAAAATTGAAGCAACATTCCAGTGGAGTACTGCTTTATTTGAAGAAGAAAAATGTCTAGCTGACAATAAAAAAAAAAAAAAATTCAAGAAAGCAAGACAGCCAACTGTCAAGGATGTGACACCAAATGGCAACTTAAGCATCATCATTCTTATGATTCTGTCTCAGTGAAGATGGTGCGGCAGGGTGATGGGCTACATCCTATTTCCCTTTCCTTAGAAGGAAGGAACATGGAGTTCCTGAGAATTTAGGAAGACTTGGAGCCAGCTTCCTCGGCCTTGTGGCCTGCCTGCTAGACCAGACTGTCTGAAGCGGAGATGTGAGAAATTAAACATCAGAGAAGGAAGTAGGGCTTCTCAGGCTGGGTTTCTGACATTCTTTCCTCCCCTGACAGGTGTAATAAAAGACACACATGTCAACCCTTAACAGCTCAGAGGCAAAGCAGGTAACATTTCACGATAAAGAACACCATTATGGAAAACTGCCTTATCGAGCTATTTTCTTGTCCCACAGAAGACTCAAAGAAATTCTTCTGTGTTGCTCTCTTGACAATTTCATACCAGAAAGGATTTTTACAGCAGCAAGAAGCAGCCTGAGAGCGACTGAATTTTCCAATACAAACCTGAATCCACTTCAGGATGAAGGATGATAAGGCTCCACGGCTTTCACTTTCCAAAGATGCCTGGATATGGCCATTTTGGAAGGTGAAAGGCAGTGCCTGTTTCCTCGTCATACTATTTTACTGAGTAAAATAGATAATCTTAGGTAAAAATATCTGTCATTTTTTTTCCATGGCATTTAATATAATGATTTCATTTTGATTGGGGAAAAAGCCCGTAAGTATATTTTCTTCATCTGAATTAGACTATACTTAAAGAAAAAAAAAAAAAGTTTCTGAGTGCTGCAGCACAGCAACAATGTCTCTGCTCCCTGTTTGTAGAATGATCACTCTGTAATTAAAAGCCTCCTTCTAAATATGACTTCTTGTCTGTATTCTTGAATGTAGACAGTGTTTAGCCAGTGAACCATTAGTCATTTTTTCCCACAAATATGATTGGGCACCTGCTGTGTGGCAGGTCCTGTGCTGGGCTTATCGAAAAGAATGTCACTATCCCTGCCCTCCAGAAGCTCCCAGTGCTGTGGGACTCTGACAGATGGACAGGGGTAGTGAAGACCCAGACATGGTGGGGCCAGATCGAACTGGCAATGTTTTAAAACACTTCTTTCAGTAAAAGTGTAGCCAGAGTCCTAACAAATGAGTGAACTATTTATCTACCTCCCCAAGACAGTGTGGTATTGGCAGAACAAAAGAGAGCGCCTGGAAACAGACCCACACAGATAGAACCAATTGATTCTTGACAAAGGTGAGAAGCAATTCACTGGAAGAAGGATGCCTTTCCAACAAACGGTGTGGACCTACTGGACATCCAGAGGCAAAATAAATAAACTTCAGCATAACCCTCATACCTTATTAAAAAAAAAAAATTCAAAATAGATCACAAACCTAAATGAAAAACGTTAAACTTTTTAGAAACAAACATAGGAGAAAATCTTTGTAATCTGAGGTTAGGCAAAGAGTTCATAGATACGACACCAAAAAAGATAAGGTTGCTAAATTGAACTTCTTCAAAATCAAAACCTTTTGCTCAGTGAAAAGTTAAGAGAATAAAAAGTCAAGCTACAGACTGGGAGAAAATATTTTTTAAATACCTAACAAAAGATCTAGAATATAAAAAGAACTACCAGAGTGCAGCAGTAAGAAAACTGAAACCCAGTTTTTAAAAATGGTCAAAACACTTGAATAGGTGTGTTACCAAATGGTATATATATGTGACAAGCATATGAAAAAGATATTTATCATAGTTATTAGGCAGATGCAAATGAAAATAATCATGAGGAACCACTGCAGACCTATTAGAATAAATTTTAAAATCTGACAGTAACAAGTGCTGGTGAGGATGCAGAGAAACTGGAACATCTAAACATTTCTTATAAAGTTAAACATAGACTTACCATATGACCCAGCAATTCTACTCATAGGTGTTTACCCAAGAGAAATGTGAGCCTGTGTCCACTCAAAAATTTGTATGTAGATATTCATTAGAAGTTTTATTTGTGACAAGGCCAGATGCGGTGGCTCACACCTGTAATCCCAGCACTTTGGGAGGCCAAGGCAGGCCTCCCAGATCACCTGAGGTCAGAAGTTCGAGAGCAGCCTGGTTAACATGGTGAAACCCCATCTCTACTAAAAATACAAAAATTAGCCAGTGAGCCGCAATGAGCCGCAGTGAGCCGAGATCGTGCCACTGCACTCTAGTCTGGGTGACACAGCCAGACCCTGACTCAAAAAAAATAAAAATAAAAAAGAAGAAGTCATAACAGCATAAAACTAGAAACCACCCAGATGTCCATCATCAGTGGGTTAACAAATTGTAGTATATCCATACGATGGATCACCAGCAGCAATAAAAAGGTACAACCTAGTGATTCCTGCAATAACATGGATGATCTCAAAAGCATTCTGCTAAGTGAAGGAAAGTCAGATACAAAAGACTACATACAGTATGATTTCCTTCATATAATATTCTAGAAAAGGAAAACGCACAGCGACAGAAGAAAGCACAGTGGGTTGTACCAGACCAGGGCTGGGGAGGAAATTGACTCTAAAAGGGTGTAAGGGAATTTTTTTAAGGTGATATAAATATGCTACATTGTAATTGTGAGGGGGTTACGTGAGGGTATATATGTGTCAAACTCATCAAATTGTACATTTCATTTTTTACTAATTTGATCCTATGTAAAATATGCCACAAAAAGCTGACTTTTACAAAATCAGTGGGGGCCAGGCATGGTGGCTCATGCTTATAATCACATTTTGGGAGGCCGAGGTAGGAGGATCGCTTGAGTCCCAGAATTTGAGATCAGCCTGTGCAACATAGTGAAACCTCATCTTTACAAAAAATCAAAAAAGTAGCCAGGTGTGGTGGTGCTTGCCTGTAATCCCAGCTACTTGGGAGGCTGAGGTGGGAGGACTGCTTGAGCCTGGGAGGTCGAGGCTGCAGTTAGCTATGATTGAGCCACTGCACTGGAGTCTGGGCAACAGAGACCCTGTCTCAGAAACCAACCAACCAACCAACCAATCAATGGGAAGTAAAAATCCATACATGAAGCCAAGAGTTTTTTGGAAAAGGCACAATGATGGAAGGATTTTATATAGAAGATATCAAAATATGGTAACTATAAAGTGACCATAATTTTAAAAGTATGCTACTGGTACAGCAATAGACAAATGGATCTGTTGTTGTAAAATAAAGTCCAAAAACAGAGCAATGTGCATATTCAATAAATAGTTTAGGCAGCAATTTAAATTTGCAGGAAAAAATGAACTGTTCATAATTCAATAAATAGAATTGAAATCTGGATTTCATTTGGAAAAAGAATTGTTCCATAGTGCACATCGTTCTCAACAGTAAAATCTCAATTGATTAATTAATAATTGACCTACTTGTGAAGACTCATGCCATTGATTTCATGATCCTATTTAATGTCTGGAAGACCACTTCCTGCATTATGGTAGGCAGGTCCCTACAATAAATGAAAAGAATGCTCCCGAACACCCAAGCTGATGGTTTCACTTCTGCCTTCTAGTGGGCATCATTCCTCACACTGGGAAGATAGGTATCTGAAGTGTTCCCTTCCACCTACACAGATAAAGGAGAGAGGATGGAAACCCTGAAATGTCAACATCCCTGTAGCTCTTCCGAGATGCCAAAGTAGATAGATGATCGTGTGTGAAGCTGAGCCCTTTAGTGTTCCTTAGATGTCCAACAGAGGGACGAAGAGTCAAAATTCTCTCTGCATCGTAAGAGGAATTCAGGAGAAGCACCTTTCAGGAGGGAAGGCTCTAGCAACACCAGAGGAAGCTGCAGCTGGGAAGCAGACGGCCAGGGAACAGTTCTTGGTGGCAGGGCCAAAGGACTTCCGAGATAAGGAGGCCAATGGCTAATACTCAAGGTTAAGCCATCAGTGTCAGGCAGTGTGAGCCTGCCCTCTGTCCTTCCAAACCTTCAGTAAAGACCTCACACCTGACTATGCTGGGTGAGTTGTTTCGGGGTAAGTGTCAGTGTTGTGGGGAAGCTTTTCTTCCTATTCCTGATCTTTCCTTCTATGAGTCATGACATCCATTCACCTGACACTCAGCCTCCCTCTGCCCCTGGCCACCTGTATTAGGCCATTCTTGCATTGCTATAAAGAAATACCGGAGACTGAGTAATCTGTAAAGAAAAGAGGTTTAATTGGCTCATGGTTCTGCAGGCTTTACAGGAAACATGATGCTGGCATCTGCTTGGCTTCTAGAGTGGCCTCAGGAAGCTCATAATCATGGTAGAAGGTAAAGAGGGAGCAGGCACAGGGCCAGAGAAGGAGCAAGAGATGGAGGGGGAGGTGCTACACCCTTTTCAACAACCAGATCTCACAAACTGACTCACTATGGTGAGGACAGTATCAAGGGGATGGTGCTAAACCATTCATGAGAAATCCGCCCCCATCATCCAATCACCTCCCACCAGGCTCTACCTGCAACACTGGGGATTACATTTCAACCAGATATTTGGGCGGAGACATGTATACAGACTCTATGACCACCCCTCATTTGCTGGAAAGGGAGGCTGGGCCAGCAGAGCTCAGCTGCTGCTCCTGCTTGTCTTTCAGAACCCGTCAGGTGTAGACCTGGGACTGCGCGTGCCGTTCAGCGCATCCCTCCTTCCCATCAGTTCTGCTGGCCTCTGAGTCTCTGGTTTCTGTTAGGAAACCCACTACTGTGCCCCCGAGGCACATTCTCCTCTCCTTTTGTCTTGGCTTAGGAGTCTGGCAAGGGAGAGAGGGTATGATTTATGGAGTCCCTCAAATCTCAAGAAGAGGTTCCATGTGTAAAGGAAAAGCCCCAAGATTCATCCAAGCACACAGGAAACCAAGGACAGTGTCCTTGTGGGAACTCCCTGAGAAAATTTCATTCCAGAACTCAGAGTTGAGGGCATCTTCCTTCTCTTTGTCTTATCTGACTCTTGTCCTAAATCCTTCATTTGTCACCAGAGTCCTGACAGACCCTTTCCGGCGCCTTCTCTTTCAGTCACTGGCCTTCAGAATCTCAAGAGCAGCAATCCCAGTTCTGCCAAGCCTCCAGCAGTGTCTGCCAGAGCGGGAGCTGGGGCAGACAGGCTGATGATGGAGGGAAACGAGCAGAAAGTGCTTTTCTCTGAGACTTCCCTTCAAAATATGTGCTGCTTTGGCTCTGAAGGGCAGAACTTTATTTTATTTTATTGTCAGAAGAAAAAGAGACAAGTTGCTTCTGACCAAAAAAATGCAGTCAGTCATAGATGATGACTGGCTCCAACCCAAACACAGATTATGGGAAACACTCCATTTTGAGCAAGCACAAAGGCTTTCCCAGCAACTCTCGTCAACACCAATTATTTACCCCTCACTTTGGCGCTCTGCCCTTAACCAAGGCGAGGCTTAGAATCACTGAATCATGGGATCATCGGGCCCACTTGCCTCTACCTACCCACCCCAGTTCATCCACGAGAAACTGACCCAAAAGATGACATTGGGCCCACTTGGCTCTACCTACCCACCCCATTTCATCCATGAGAAACTGACCTAAAAGCTGACATCTCTTACCCACTTGGTAAGCAGTGGCATGATCCGGACCAGGATCCCAGACTCTGGAGTCTCAAGTCTACATTCATCCTGTGGCTCGGGATTTGTTTCACAGCTTCAGGCATCATCTCCCTTGGGGAAAAAGACTTCCTTGATGGCAGAGAACTAGTGCTTTCCAGAGAGAAGGAAAGAGTACCAAAATGTGAACAGAGCCTGCTATGTTCCTGTTGCTGGGCTAGGGACGTGGCTAGAGTGGACACCTTTGGGAATGTCTTCCTAACAAGCCTCTCTGTTGGAGGACATTGTTTTGGGCTGACTTGTGGGCCACAAAAAGTTCATATGTTAAAGACCCAACCCCTGGATCTCCTAAAGTAACCATATTTGGATGTAGGGTTACGAAAGAGGTGATTAAGTTAAAATGAGGCCGTTAGGGTAGGCCCTAATCTGACCGCAGTCCTTATAAGAAGAGGAGATTAGGACACAGACCCATACGTGGAGGAAAAATGTGTGAAGACACAGGGAGAAGGTGGCCATCCGCAAGCCGAGGAGAGAGGCCTCAGAAGAAACCAACCCTGCCCACACCTCGATCTTGGACTTCCAAGGTACACGACTGTGTCTAAACAAAGCCCAGTTGTTTCAGCCTCTCAGTCTGTGGTATCTTGTCGGGGCAGCCCAGAGACTCATATAGGCACCCAGTCCCCATCCTACTCAGGCTTCCAGGCTGGGAACCTACCCCTCAGGCCAGAGTCAACTGAACCAAACAGACTGTATGTGAAGAGCTGGAACTGAGAGTGGCATAGAGATCGCTACAGGGAAGAGCCTTGTTAGTGCAGACTTCAGGGTAAAGGTACCCCCTCCTAGTTGCTGAGCCCCAAAACAGCCCTGGTCTTCTCTGTCCTCCCTGTGGCTCCCAGGCTAGTCTTCCTGGTAAAATCCAGGAGAGACCCCAACACCCTTCCAAGAAATTCCCTTTCTTGGTTATGTGGCTTCGTTACTTGCAACCGAAGGGACTTCAGCCATGACACTGACATATGTCACCCCACGCAGTGTAATTTCTCCCTGAGGTATTACTGCCCCATCTCACAGACCAAGGAACTGAGATTCAAGGATATTAAGCAGCCGTTCCAAGTCACGAAATGGTGGAACTATAGGGATCTGCACTCAAGCTTCTTCCTCTCTCCATGCTCTCCTGGATGCTACACTTCTTCCTTGTCCCCCTGCAGCGCTCAGCTAGGAGTCAGGCATATGGTAGGTGCTCAATAAAAGCTTGTTAAATGGAATGGAGCTCACAGGCATATGTTCCATCTTTAGACTAAAGCATAGATAAATATGCTGCCCGTTCACACAATTGGAGCCACAGGTAAATAAAACCGGTGTCAGGAATTGATTCATCTCGTTACCCTTCTCTATTCAGACCTAATGAGGCCAGAGAGCTTAACCCAGGCTTTCCGTGGAACCCTTTGCTTCACTCAGTAACACCAAGATAGTCCGGTCTCATTGAATTCACAAATTCCCTCTAACTCTTCCCATCTGTTCCGTGTTTATTTAACCTGCAGACCAGGGCAGCTACTTCCCCAGAGGAACTTCATAGTCTCCAGAAAGAAAGATCTGAACTTCCTCCCCTCCCCCATTTGTCTTGTAGCAAAAGGATATAAACCACCCCTTGTTAGGAACAGTAAACTTGCCTTTTTTCAAGGTTTAGAGCTTTGTAGGCAGTAAGTAGCTGGGGAGAAAAATGAAGAAAGGGCTCCACTGGCAAGGGCTTTCAGGGTATTTTTCTCTTCTTTATAAAAATAAAATTACTTTTCCCCTGTTGCTTTGGAAAGGCCCCAAAATAAACCTAAGAGCACTTGCATAGCTGTCATTAAACTTCCCAGGCTGATCGAGACTCTGAGGCTCCCTGGCAGAGAAAGATGGTTGATCTGGCCCTGCCATCTTGTATTTCATTGTGGATGCTTCAAGCTTGGGAGGGGGCCCTGACCTCTTAGCGCAACATCCCAGAGCAATGAGAGAGCAATGCGTTATTCTCTGACATTTGACAGACTAGAGGAGTGAGTGTGGGGGTGCTTCTCCCCACCGTGAAACCCTCCATGCGGAGCCCTCAGTAGACAGATGCAGCCTGTGCCTCCTCGTCTTCCATCCTCTAACACAGGACGGCCGGGTGGGGAAAGACAGCACAGGTGCAGTGAGCACGCCGCACAGGCACTCATCCACACTGTTTGCGTTTCTATTATATGTAGCCGTAATTAATCATGAAGACATCTGGGAGGAGCCATGGATATTCCAGCCTCAGCAGGGGAAAAAACACACCAAAATTATATCCCAGAATTAGAGCCGCTGATGTTTACATAGCTATTTACAAAGTAATTTTTATGGGGCTGTGTTAGTCCATTTTGTGTTGCTATAAAGGACTACTCGAGGCTGAGTAACACATAAAGAAAAGAGACAGGGCACCGGCATCTGCTTCGGGTCAGAACCTCAGGAAGCTTCCACACATGGGGGAAGGGGAGGAAGGGGGAGAGGGAGCTCTTTTAAACAACCAGCTCTTCTGTGAACTAATAGAGCCAAAAACTCAGTAGCATGGAGAGAGAATTAATTTAATTACCGAAGGTGGGAGACAGGTGGGAGACTGTCTATGGGCACAGGGTAATGTCTCTCAGAAACATTTATGCGTCTGTGTTTATGGTCCATAATATACTCCTGTCTCTCATATTTATCAGATGCTACAGTCCTTTCTTTGGACTTTAATAGCAACTAAAAGTCCATCTTACAAGAAGCACTCCTCTTCTTCCAGATTTTTGTCAATATAGTTTTAGAAAATTACCAGCCTAGGCAACATAGCAAGACCCTGTCTCTACCAAAAGAAAATTAAAAATTAGCTGGGCATAGTGGCATGTGCCTGTAGTCCCAGCTACTCAGAAGGGTGAGGCAAAAGGATCGCTTAAGCCCAGGAGTTTGACACTGCAGTGAACTAAGATTGCACCACTGCACTCCAGCCTGGGCAACAGAGTGAGATCTTGTCTCAAAAGAAGGAGAAGGAAAAGGAGGAGGAGGAGGAGGAGGAGAAGGAGGAGGAGAAGGAGGAGGAGAAGGAGGAGGAGGAGGAGAAGGAGGAGGAACAGGAGGAGGAGGAGGAGGAGGAGGAGGAGGAGGAGAAGGAGAAGCGGAGGAAGAGGAAGAAAGAAGGGAGAAGGAAGAGGAGGAGGAAAAAGGAAGAGGAAGGAAGGAAGGGAGGGAGGGAAAGAGGAAGACAGAATAAGGAGAAGGAAAGAAGAAGAAGAAAGAAGAAGGAGGAGGAGGAAGAAGAGGAGAAGGAGGAAAAAGAAGAAGAAATGTATGTATTAATATATTTACTTGGTCAGCATTAGATAACTGCAAGGGAGCTATCTACAGCAAAGCAAAAAATATGTTTTTAATGTAGCATTTATTCATCTCTGCTCCTGAAGAATGAGTGTACTCTCATCCCCTGGGGTCCAGCATACCCGCTGTCAGGAGTACCCCCTCCTTTCTCCCTCCCTTAACTAAGTTGACCTCCTACCTCACTGAGTTCAAGTTTGGGGGCCTAACCAGGAAAGAAAAATATGTCAGCTTTACAATGTGCCTTTCAGAAAACTGAAGTGTTGTCTTTATAAATTTAGATGTATCTCTTTTTTTCTAACCCAAGATGTCTTCCTTCATGGGTGAGAATACAAATTATTTTGCTTAGGGATCCCAAAGAATGACTGTGAAATTCCTGCCCCGCTGGCAGACAGGTGGTGCAGAGATCTCCCACCTCTGGATCTGGTGCTACTCACTCGTCCATTTCGTGAGCGCACAATGAGCATCTACTCTATGCCCAGATCCCTCCTAGGCTTAGAGAACTAAGGAAGGGGAGCTGTCGTCGGGACCTCTCCAGCTAGGAAAGGATGGAGGGATGGGATGTGCTTTAGGGGAGCTGTCCTCAGGACCTCTCCCGCTGGACGAGGATGGAAGGGTGGGATGCGCTTTAGGAGGGGTCACTCCATCGAACACCATGCAGATGGTGCCCCCACCATGACCTCCAGCATCAGAGGTGTGCACTGATGGCCTGCGGATGAGCGTGGGAGAAACGAAGGCTCTATGCCGCTTTGCGTGTGGTCAGAGGCATTTCTCCCAATGCTTCTGCATCCTATTGGTGAGTGACAGGTACACAGCAGGCATGTGCAGTTTCCAGCTGAGGATTGTCACTTTGGAGCTCATTTGGGCTGCAAGGTTTCCATTCATGTTACCTACTTGCCCTCCCCCCCACCCCCATTAGGCCTGCTCCCAAGGGAGGCTGAAATTCCCAGAATTCTTTATTAACATATTTTTCTTCTGACTCCACTTCCAACAGCCATTTTTATCTCTGACAGCAAGCTGGCCTCTGTCTCTGGAGCTGGACAGCATCATGCCCAGATCACTCCATTTTCAGAGCAGGCTTTAGCAGACTCCTGGCTGATGGGAGCCCCAGGGAGGGGAGCGGGGGAGTGAGCGACCTGCCCCCACTGCAATCACACGGCGAAGGTTACTTTCCCCTCCACCAAGTGGGACCCTTTGCAAAGCATTTGCTCCCTCTGCCTTTGGGTTGTCCTAATTCAGAAGGCAGGCTGCTGTCTGATTAGCCCAAAATGCTCCTAGAAGCTTCTCCCAAGAAGCACCCATTCAGGCACTACAGCTTCCAAATTACTCAACATTCAATTAGTTCATAAAAATTCATATTCCTGGAGAAAGTAAAAAAATTGGAAATAGTTTTAGTTGATATAATAGAATTTTTTTAAACCACATTTTGAAAAAAAAAAAAATCATAAATCCCTATAGAAGTAAACTGCTGGCCAGGCAGTGACTCACGCCTGTAATCCCAGCACTTTGGGAGGTAGAGGCAGGTGGATCACCTGAGGTCAGGAGTTCGAGACTAGCCTGGCCAACTCTGTCTCTAAAAATACAAAAAGAAATTAGCCAGGTGTGGTGGCAGATGCCTGTAATCCCAGCTACTCAGGAGGCTGACACAGGAGAATCACTTAAACCCAGGAGGTGGAGGTTGCAGTGAGCCGAGATCATGTCATTGCAATGCAGCCTGGACAACAAGAGTGAAACTCCATCTCAAAAAAAAAAAAAAAAAAGGACGAAAAAGTAAACTGCTTTATAACTTTAAATAGTTTTTCACACCTTTACCATGTCTAATCCTTTCAGTAAACCAGTTCAAGGTTTCATTAATTATGTCTAATTTTTGTCATGTTATTATAAATAAGAAAACTAACCAGAGGGAGGTTAAGTAACATGCTCAGGGTTCTATGCTGGGCCGGACCTAGAACCCATCTCCTCTTTTATTCTTATTGCGTGTTCATTCCACAATCACATCTTAATCCGGGCCCAGATTTAACAGCCTCAGTTCTCCCACCGAATTCACACAATCCAGATTCATTCATTATATGGCACAAAGATTTCACTAGATGTTCAGAACTACATTGCAGTACAAAAAGTCTACAAATAGCTTCGTACATAATGCTGAGAGTTTGGGTAAGTGAACTATTCAATATTGTGAAATATTATGCAGTCATCAAAACAAAGTTGCAAAAGTATATTTGGCGATATAGCAAACCATAATATAATAATATAGAATATGCACAGCAAGCTGACCTTTTTATAATTATATGTATAAATAAAATGTATAGGAAATCATGTGAAAGGATATACCCTAAGATATTAATAGTGGTTACTTATGGATACTTGGATTATAGGTGATTTT
Organism: Macaca fascicularis; assembly: GCF_037993035.2. Taxonomy (NCBI): domain Eukaryota; kingdom Metazoa; phylum Chordata; class Mammalia; order Primates; family Cercopithecidae; genus Macaca; species Macaca fascicularis. The sequence goes on along the minus strand of NC_088377.1, from coordinate 14,627,650 downwards.
ATTGTCTTCAATTCAGTTTTCTGTAGAATCTTCTAATTTTTCTACAGTAAAAGTACATTTCTTGGGTACTTTTTTTGTTTGTTTTTTCTGAGACGGAGTCTTGCTCTGTCGCTCAGGCTGGAGTACAGTGGTGCAATCTTGGCTCACTGCAACCTCCGCCTCCTGGGTTTAAGCGATTCTCCTGCCTTAGCCTCCTGGGTAGCAGGGATTACAAGTGCATGCCACAATGCCTGGCTAATTTTTGTATTTTTTTAGTAGAGACAGGGTTTCACCATGTTGGCCAGGCTGGTCTTGAACTCCTGACCTCAAGTGATTTGCCTACCTTGGCCTCCCAAAGTGCTAGGATTACAGGCATGAGCCACCATGACCAGCATTCTTGGGTACTTTTTAAAGTTTCAAGGTTGTTTCAGCAGGAAGACCCATCTGGTTAAAAAACAAATGTGTGTTTGGCCAGGCGCGGTGGCTCACACCTGTAATCCCGGCACTTTGGGAGGCTGAGGAGGGCGGATCACGAGGTCAGGAGATCGAGACCATCCTGGCTAACATGGTGAAACCCCGTCTCTACTAAAAATACAAAAAAAATTAGCCGGGTGTGGTGGTGTCCACTTGTAATCCCAGCTACTCGGGAGGCTAAGGCAGGAGAATGGCATGAACCCGGGAGGTAGAGCTTGAGGTAAGCCAAGATCGTGTCACTGCACTCCAGCCTTGGCGACAGAGCGAGACTTTGTCTCAAAAATAAATAAGTAAATAAACAAACAAAAACGTGTGTTTATGCCTGGGGTAAATACATTTAATAGTGTAAAAGTTCAGTCATTTCCATCTATTTTATCTCATCCCTAACTGGCTATGGATGTTAAACTCAGTTGACTTCTTTGAGGATAAACATAAACATGTTTCACAAGCTTATTGATGTCTACTTTTAGTGAATTTCTTTAGGAAACAGAAGATTCATTACTAAACATTTTTTTTCATGTCTATTATGTTGGGATTGTTCTCCCCAGAAACTGTGTATTGCTGCTCGAACCTAAAGAGAATTACTGTACTCTTTACTGGACAAAATCACAAAACCACTGACTGGCCCACCCCGAATTGTGTTCCCTCAGAGACGACCACTGCCTCCAAGTCTTTTTTATCTATTTCTGCTTGATCTATCATCAGATTTCCCTGAGTTGCTGTTCAAACGTGTCCACATTTCTTTCATTTCTCTACTCCATTCCCACCCGACTCTGTTTCATCGGAGGACTTGGCATCTTTCTCCCTCACTTGAGCCTCGTGGCTTTCACACTCTGGTAGCTGAGGCCGCCTTTGTTCAAAGGGCTCTCTACCAGGAGGCACACAAAGTAAGGTGACATGTGTGCTTGTTTTCCCAGGACAGTTGACATCTGTCATCCTGACTTAATTATGAGACGTTCCCTCTTCCACTCGCGAATGTGCCCTGATTTGGACAATAATTTTTATAGTCCTACTAATGACGAGAAAAACATTGAAGATGGAAGCTGTTCTCAGTGGGGACGGTCCCTTGCCCCTTTTTCGGCCTCTGTGTCTTGGCTCATGCTAATCTTTCTTGTACTCGGTGACAAAAATGATCTCTTGTTCCTGTGAGAATTCTGACGTTATTACTTCTTAATCTGGATGGTTGTCTAGTGCTTCTCAGACTGATGATCTGTGTATGTTTTCTTTTAACCACCCATCTCAAACAGTTCAATTCAAATCCTCATTTCAGAGCTACCCAAAAATGCATGTGAGTAAGACTCATTCTTGCAGAGAAAAAAAAAACAAAACAGGCTGGAACCAAAGTCTGCTCATTCACAGATTGCTTTCCCCCACCCTGGCTCTCTTAAGAGCCACATCAGGACTGGATTCTCCCAGGTTTTCCTTCAGAGTGGAGAGAAACACAGCAGTCGTTGCCTTGGAAACTCTGTCCAGGGGCTGGCATCACGGGACTTGGCTCGCCTGCTCTGTGGCTGACATCCAAAGCTGACTCACTTAAGTTTTGATTGGTTATGGCTTCGCTAAGAGGGACATAGCGATTGAGGAGAGAGGACAGGGGAACTTGAGCAAGTGAAATGACTATAGCAAGACATCTGTCTTTTTCACAGAGTAACTCAAATGATGGCAAAAGAAATAACCAGTGCACGTTAATAATTAAGAGTCTTGATGAAATGTTGGCAGCCAGAGATGCCCGTGTTTTAATCCAGTTCAGAATTCCATGAGCTGATTCAAGAATATCTTCAAGACGTGCACCTGGTGCCACCTACAACTGTTCTTACACAGCAGCAGCAAATGTGGGTGGTTCTTCTATTCTAAGCTTCTTTTGTGGTCTTGGTTCTCCAATGGGCAGAATATTGTCAATATCCATCAGATTACAGATGCTTTAGATGAGTCTCTATCAGCTATCAATCGAGGTTTCCATTTCAAATCAATAATTAAAATAACAAAACATTTCTGATTGCTTTTTTAGATTACTTTTAAAAGGAAACCTACAGAGCATCCTAACGCAACCCCCTCTTTCTATAGATGAGGAAACCTAGCTTGGGAGATGGACGCCAGGGATGTGAATTGCTCCAGTTGTTAGAGGCTCAGTAGGACACACACCCCAAGGCTCTAGGACTCCCAGTGTGCTGGAACCTCACAGAACTACCACTTTGCCTCTGCTACATTCTGTGGAGTCTAATCGCTTAATGCATGAGTATTTTTTTTTTAATCTGTTTCAGCAAATGGAAGTCTGGCATAAAATGTAGTTGCCTGAATTCACTTTAAAGCTTTGAACAATGTTGTCATTCTGAATAATGTGCTTTGGAGATCTTGACCCATAACAAGATAGCACTGTTCCTTAATCTTTCCAAAGGAATCTATAGCGTTAACACAGATAGAGCGTTCCTGCAAAGTCTCGTGTGAGTCAGACACATTAGCAAGGTGATCAGAAATGTACTTATTCTGGAAGACATTTGTACTTATTCTGGAAGACATCACTCCGAAGTGATCTGGCAAACACAGCATTAAGGACTCAGAAAGCATTGGGGGAGGGGAGTTAGTAACAAATCTGAGTCATGAAAACAGGAAACGAGGGAAAGAGAAAACATAATTAACTTCCAGCGTAGAATGCTAGTGCCTCAGGGACAATACTGAAAAAGCTGTTAGCAGTCTGAGAGGGGCTGCATCGGGGACGGGGGGTGGCCTTGACTATTATTTTATTTTAAATAAGATTCTTGGTTACAAGAGTGAAGGGATAAAGTCAGGCTGCAATGAGGCGACCTTCCTGTTGGACAGGGCCTCCTGCAGCTACTGAGTTTCCCACTGTGTGTGTGCACAGGCTGGACACGATGAATGTTTACGTGGTGAAATGCGGCCCCTTGTGGCCTGGTTCGGAAAACATAACAAAAAAGTCCGACTCACAGCCTCAGAGTAATACTAACCTACTTTACAGCGTGTCAAACAGTGACACTGAAAAAATGACTACGGTACTCAGCAAAGTTAGTAATCACACCAAAACGCACCAACATATAAAAGAACCATTTTATTCAAGAAAGCCGGGAAGAACTGTCCCCTAAGCCAACTCGTGTCACATTTGAACGTGCCTGGGGACCCCCTGGCATGTTGTTGCAGCAGCACAGGTTTGGTTCAGCAGGCCTGGACGAGGCGTGAGGGTCTGCATTTTATTTATTTACTTACTTGCTTACTTGTTTTGAGATAGGCCTGTCGCCCAGGACGGAGTGCAGTGGCGAGATGACGGCTTACTGCAGCCTCGACCTCCCAGGCTCAAGCAGTCCTCTCACTTCAGCCTCCAGGGTAGCTGGGACTGCAAGTGCACGCTACCATACCTGCTAATTTTTTATTTTTTCATAGAGACAGGGTCTTGCTATGTCGCCCAGGCCAGTCTCCTAGACTCAAGTGATCCTCCTGCCTCGGCCTCCCAAAGTGCCAGGATTTCAGGTGGGAGCCACTGTGCCCAGCCAGGGTCTGCATTTCTGATAAGCCTCAGCAATTCCCACCCTGAGAGTGGCCAGTGGCTCAAGGGAAGGGTTGGCCAGTGGCTCAAGGGAAGGGTTGGCCAGGTCTCCTCTATCAGGGCCTCCTCACTCCAGGACCACAGGCCTCTGGAGGGCATTCTCTGCCTTGCTTTGGCCTCCCCGGGGTTACAATTCTTTCCCACACCCAAGCACTAAGAAGCCTGGGGAGCTACTTTTCTTTCGCATCTTCCAGCTCCAGGGTCTCCTTGCCCCAGCTCGAGGTCATCATTTCCCCGTAAGAAAGAGTGTCCTGTGGGGAGACAGCCCACTCCCCGACACCTTCCTAGCCTACTCTGGACCTTCCTGCTGCAGGAAGCAACCATTCCAGGCTGGCAACTGACTGTGTCTTATGGATTCCGCAGTCATGAAAGCCACAGGTTTCTTTCTTGATCACTGAAAGCAGCAGGTGGTTTTCAATGCCATTGCCTCCAAGTCTCCTCTTGGGATGTGCATCTCTGAAGGTGGCATTAATGTGTATCTGCCAGGCTTCTCCCTCGCACCCAGACAGCATGCACTGAGGCCCACTCCGGCATCTTGTTTCCAGTGTCAGAGTGGCACTCACACCCCACCCCACTCACAGTCCCCAGAATTCATTGTATTTGGTTAGGAAGAAAATCTTTAATACAAAGTATTTTTAACCCGGTGTGGGAGGAGAAAGACAGAATAAATACAACAGTAGAATCATCACAGATGGGTAATTACACATGTAAATGAGCTCAATTTGGTTAATTTCCCTTGAGTTCCTATTTACCTGGTTAACATTTTATGCTAGCCCCACAGCACCACTGAATTTTGGGGTACTTTCTTTTTACTCTTAAACGTCAATTCCAAAATATGAAAAGCAATTTTGAATAGTTTGGTGGAACCATTTTTCTCAGCTTATTTTTTTTTTCAGATTTTTCCATTTACCATCATAAATGGTCTACAAAGTATGAATTGCCTCCAGTGTACAGAGTCCTACAACGTGTTGGATCTCAGGAAAACACAACCCTAGTATTCCAGGAACAGTGGCCACAAAACTAGAATACAAAATCTAAGTAATAAGGTCAGGCCATGCTGGAGTCATTTAAGAATAATGAAGTGGGAGAAATGACATCGGGCTGAGAAATCAGCAAGGGCTTCCTAGAGGAAGTGGCACTCAAGCAAGATCTTGAAGGACAAATAAGAACTGTATGTATAGAAAAGGATCAGGTGTGAGACACAGAGAGTACACAGGGCATATTCAGGGGATATCTGCAGATCATTAGAAAGTCAGGACCAAGGACCCGGGGAGACAATTGAGGGCTGTGGGAATTAGAGACACAGGAATAATCACTGAAATCCTGGCAGGGCAGAAGTATCCAAGAGAGACTGCAGAGAAAGAAATGAGGGCAAAGGCAGAGCCGGGGAGAAGCAGGAGGAAGATGAACTCCAGCAAAGCAGCAGCAAGGAGGCAGGAGGCCACCAGGAAAGACAGACGCCATCAATGCCCGAGGATGACAGCACACTTGTTTGTTTTTTGTTTGGTAAAAATTTTCAAACAATACACAGGCCAGGTGCTGTGGCTCATGCCAGCACTTTGGGAGGCCAAGTGGGGAGGATCACCTGAGGTCGTAAGTTCGAGACCAGCCTGGCCGACATGGGGAAACCCCATCCCTACCAAAAATACAAAAATTAGCCAGGTGTGGTGGCACATGCTTGTAATCCCAGCTACTTGGGAGGCTGAGGCAGGAGAATCACTTGAACCCAGAGGCAAAGGTTGCAGTGAGCCAAGATGGCACCACTGCACTCCAGCCTGGGTGACAGAGTGAAACGATCTAAAATAAACCACAGGTACTCAAAAGTGCAGATATAATGAACCCCTACCCATGCCCATTCATAAATAATCAGCAGAGAGTAAGATGAGGGCCATACTATCCCTTTTGCTGTGTGGTTACTTTACCGACATTTTACCACAAACCCCAGGCCCCACAGCATCCAGCCCCTGCATACGTCATTATGCCTCGCTCAGAAATGTGGGCAATCAAGAAGAAAATGTTAAAGGAGAGGACAATTTAAAATCATTGGAAATTTTAGGGATTTCAGACAGAGAGTAACACTGTGTAGGAACTCACCGGCGGCCTTCAAGAGAGTAGTTTCAGCAAGATGCCTGGAGCGACGACCAAAGACCCAGAGTGGAAGTCCCTAGTGGGCAAAGTCAGCGCGGTTAAAAATAAGAGCGCAGTTCAGCGAGGTGCCTGGGCCACAGGAGGGCTCTCTGTCACCAAGATGAGACGTAAGTATGCTTGCGGGTCAAGATAAAGAATCAATAGAGTAGTTAGAGAACGAAGATGTGAGTAAACAGATACTCGATGCAGCAACATTCGTTCATTCCATTGAAGATGAAATGAGCACGTATTACCGGGCTGCATTCTTTTTGGCCCAGGCCACGAGACGGATAAAATCCCTGCCCTCGTGGAGCTAACACTCCAGTGGCGGGACAGACATTAAACAAACAAATGTAAAATACAATGCCCAGCAATGATCACCGCAATAAAGTAAAATAAATGACTCAAAGGAGGTGGCACACGACAGAGCCAAGAAGACACATGAAGAGGTGAGAGCTTGAAAGAGAGGCCAGACAGGACCTCTGGGCAGAAGAGGGGCTGGGGGATCTAGTAGCCAGAGAATCTCAAGGGAGGGACAACAGCAGGGGAGGGAACTCACGCTGAGTTCACTGTGTTTTATAGAAGAAAAAGAAGAGAGAAGCTCAGGACTTCTAAACCCTTCTAGACGCGAAGATTGCTAATACTCTATTAACTGACACAATGTCCCTTTACGTGTTTTACTGCGAAAAAACAAGCTCAGAGCGAGGCAAGAAGGCAGCCATGCACGGAAGGAAGGCACTGGGTCTGTTTATTAGCCAAGTGGGACTTCAGGCAATGTAAAGTCTCCGAGTCTCAGTTTCTGCATGTGTAAAATGGATATGATGCTTCCTGTGGAAGGGGTTTCTGTGAGAATGAGGTGGTATCATACATGGAGCCCAAGCACAGTGCTCGGCACCTCCTAAATGATCGTTAAGTGCTATCTTAGAAAAAAAAAAGGGGGGAAGCAGTTGTGACGGTCAAAAAGCAGCTGTTCCGTTTTGGAAAGAACCTTTAGAAGGCTTCCTAAGATTTCTCCTCAAAATGGCTACGTGCTCTTCTTTTTGGTCTGGAAAATGTTATGCAATCAAACACACGCTTTACTTTCTCAAAATTTCTACTGTTCTCAACAAGCCCCCAAAATTGCATGCTCCTGGTAAGGGTGGACAACGGTTAACGGAGAGAAATGTGAAAGTGACGACATCCTGGAGAAACCTAAATTATCGCATTTCCTCGAATCCACACAGTAGGTTCATGGAGTCTCACTTCCCCGCTTTGAACTTTTCTCATTTTCTTTCAGGGTTACATGAATTAGAAGGTTGAAGAGCCCTTGAAGGGTCACCTTGTCCATCTCTGCCTTAAAATTAGATAATAACTAAAAACCATGGTGGTAATTGTTCAGGGAGAAAAAAAAGAGTTATAGAGTTCATTTAATTTTGTTAAGCTAATTAGCAGAGGTCGACAGAGCCAACTTGAATGAAATGAGGCCAGTTCTATTTGAAATCACATTTAGGCCAATAAAACTCTGGGCCCCAGCACATCCATTCCTCATCCCACCCTTCTCTACCTTCGAGCTTATTATCACTGGGATTTAAATGGGTGTGACTATCCCCAAGAAACTATAACTCTATAAACTGGCCTTGACTGCACTCATGCCCTCGTGATCAGCTGCCTAAATAATGAATTAGCCCACAGACAGAACTCAGCTCTCACTAAAAAAATTAATGATCAATACCCAAAATATGTCAGATTAGATCAAAAAATAAGTTATTCTCCCTCAGTTCAAAAGTGATTGCCAACAAACTGTCTCTGCATGTTCACTCAAGCAACTGCCCAGTTATTTATCCTATCTGGGGAGAACAAAATAGATGTACATAATATCAACTACTTGTATAAAATTTTAAGTCATTTGTTTCAGGTATTTTGGGTTTTCTCCAGGAGAGGTGGAGAATGTGGCTGTAATCCCTAAAGTCTTAGAACGAGACTCGGCACAGTGGCTCACGCCTGTAATCCCAGCACTTTGGAAGGCTGAGGCAGGCAGATCACTTGAGGCCAGGAGTTTGAGACCAGCCTGGCCAACATGGTGAAACCCTGTCTCTACTATAAAAATACAAGAATCAGCCAGGTGTGGTGGCACATGCCCGTAGTCCCAGCTACTTGGGAGGCTGAGGCACAAGAGTCGCTTGAACCCAGGAGGCGGAGGTTGCAGTGAGCCCAGATTGCGCCGCTGCACTCCAGCCTAGGTAACGGAGTGGGACTTTATCTCAAAATAAATAAAATCGTATTTTCAGACATGGCTAACTTTAAAAAAATAAGTTTCATTTTAGACATACTAAATGAAAAGATGTTAGAACTTGTTCTTTTGGGTGTTGAGAAGTCATTTTCTCTTTTCAACTTTAAGTCAAACAGTATAGAAGGAATACACAGCAATATGCTGGAAACCCAGCTGGGGTGGGGGAAGCCTTCATTTTTTAGCACTTGCTGATTTCTCAGGTGTAAATGTCCCCACCATGGCCAGTTTCAAGCTACCAACAGTTTAATGACCAGCTGAAAAATTCCTGAAAAATTGATAATCGGTTCTCCCCTGCACACCACTGGAGCTAGACGAAGAGGCGACTGGTCTAAGATTTCTTTCACACCCTGTCTTATTTGGTTAGTAAACTCAGTTGTTAAATAAACCACTAAAAAGTGTGAATTTCATACCATATAATCACATTTAAACAAGCTTTTAAATATGGTTCTCATCCTAGGTGATCATTAAAACTCAGGTTATAAAATAATATTCAATTATATAGAAATATTTTTAGGAAATATTTTAAGTGAAAATAGTGTGACCAGTATGACCCCAAATTTGCATATAAAAATGACTAGAAGGATATACCCCAAAATGTGAATAATTATTAAAAGATTATGTGCTTTATTTCCTTCTTTGTGCTTTTTTTTTTTTTTGAGATGGAGTCTCGCTCTGTCGCCCAGGCTGGAGAGCAGTGGCATGATCTCAGCTCAATGCAAGCTCCACCTCCTGGGTTCACGCCATTCTCCTCTCTCAGCCTCCCGAGTAGCTGGGAGTACAGGCACCCGCCACCACGCCCGGCTAATTTTTTGTATTTTTAGTAGAGATAGGGTTTCACCGTGTTAGCCAGGATGGTCTCAATCTCCTGACCTCGTGATTCACCCACCTTGGCCTCCCAAAATGCTGGGATTACAGGCGTGAGCCACCACGCCCGGCCATGCTTTTTTCTATTTTTCAAATTTTGTGCAATGTTTACAACTGGAAAAAAAAATAAAGCCAATAAATGTTACATAGTTTAGAAAAAAATATATAGCATTTCAGATTATGTCATTAGAATCTTACAAATAGACTGGCTAGAAGACTGAATCAGATTGACTCTATTTAAATAAGGCTAAATCTTTATCCTTTATTTTTATGATGTTTTACTGCTTTCAAAGTACTGTCGTATGCATTATCTAATTTGATCATCCTTGACGCAGGGAAGACAGGTTATTGTACTTTCACTATACAGATGCAAAAACAGATGATTACATGATTTGCCCCTGATCACACAGCTAATAAAGCAGTTAAACTGGGACTTTGACCCTGGATTTCTGGTTGCTATCCCCAAGACCCTCCTTCAAAAACAAGCTAGGGGAAGCTTTGCTCATGGCGCCTTGGTTCAAGAAGTTCCTACTGAAAACCTAGACCTGATTCTGCAAGGGGCCACTCTCCTGGTCTTGAGCATTTTAAATGTCCTGTGCTTGACTAGAATCATCCGGGTAGGACACATGCCATTCAAGCATCGATGCCACACAGAACGATGCCTCCAGTGGACTCTTTAGCTTGGAAATGTATGAGCATGACTGGAGAACTTGCTGAGGACAGCACCCACACTCTGGGATGAAAACTATGCACAACGTTCTACACACACCCAGTTACAACAATCTTTAAAAGCTGCACACCAGGTTCTGGTATCAGTTTCCGTATCTTCTCCTTAAAGAACTAGGGAGTGCCCTTTATGGGAATGGCTGAAGGAGTAACTTCTGGGGAGATCTGTCTGAAGCCTCCACTGGGTCCCGTGTGGTTTGGGCTGGGACATCGGTCTCCTGCTTCTGGACTCTTACTCTTGCTCACAGGCAGTGCTTTCCCAGGGCTCATTTACCAGAAACGACCACATGCTGGGTTTTCCAATTGTAAGAAACAAAAATTTGTTGCCTCAAGTAGTAGGTTTTAGCAGGTGGATATATGGGACCACACATACACGTTCTGATGAGGCCTCATAGAAAGCCAGAAAAGCCACGCCACCAGATTCAGAGAAACAGGTGGCCCAGGAGGGGGTGGCCCAGAACAGGGGAAGGCCCCTCTCCTGCAAGTGTCACCGTGCAGCACAGACAGGAGGCAGCACTCCCACCTGGACCCCAGCCTTGGAAGTCCCTCTCTCACTGCGATGGCAAGGCCACTCCTTCAGGGATGCCACAGGTTGAGGCCAAAGATGAAGACTGTCTTATGAAACAGTGTTTCCTGGATTGGCTTTTAGATGCTTCGGTGGAGGCCATGTGATACAAAAGCGTTCTGGCTTCCATCTGCAGCCCAGGGGAGCTTCGTTAACTTCACGTGAAGAACCCTAACAAGAATACACGTGCAGGGATGGAAAGGTAATCAAAGGCCCACTCTAGAGGCAGGCACTAAGGCATGAGCTACATTTATCTCCTGATCCGTAACAGAATCTTAATGAGCACCAGGACATTAGAAATTACTTTTCATTGGTGAAATGAGCTTTCAAGATGAGTGAATTGGCTACAAATATTGTACAGCCCCTTCCTTCCCTAGTATGAACAGGGTATAAGGAATCAGGGAGCCAAACTGCCTATGGCTTTGGAATGGAATCTGAAAATGCTTGCTGGAGTACTCTGTAACCTGCACAACTAGAGTTAGCTGAGTCTTGTGGCTAAAATACTCTCTCATCTGTTTGGAATGAATTTTCACACAAGATGCCATCAAAGCACCTAAGAGGACAGACACCTGGGACTACATCAAGCTTACTGCGGCCAGACGTTTCCTTGTTGCCAGCGGGTGTTGACATTTGCTTCCACAGCACCATAGTCTGTTAGTGGGAGAGGAGTCTGCGAGAGAGAACACCTAGAGGACTCACTCAACTCTAACTGAGGTTGTCAACAATCTCTCAAAAAGAACACAAGAATCCTGCAGGATCCAGTCAGTGTGACTTAGGACCTTTTGCTCTGAGAACTTTAGTATTCTCACAAATAATCAGGGAACTTCTGAGCACAAGCTGAGTGAGTTACTCATACCACTGGGTACTGTTTTGTGACCTCACTCGCACCCAGAAACAAAGGGGTCTGGGGAAATGTGGGGTTACCTTTATATTCCTGAGCAGGCCTTCCACACTGCCATGCTAATGTGTGGCTTTCACAGCACGAGGATTTCTGATCTCAATTAAATATAATTCAGTTGGTAAAAATCAATCTTAAAGAACTTTGTTTTAACCTTTATTCTCTTCAATTATAAAAATACATACTACAGAAGTTTTACATGACAGAAAACAGAAAAACCAAAAACTCCCCCAGAATCCCACCCTCAGAGATGGCTACTCCTCTTTGGTAAGTATTCCTCCAGGTTTTTTAAGCATATAGTAGTACACAGCAGGAAAATGTAAAATCCTACTATATATGCGACTGCTCTTGAAGAAGTTTTCCAACAGTTCTGACAGATCATTCTGACCAATTTCTCTAGGAAACTTTAAGCATTAGTTTTCAGAGAAAATTCCATGACACTGCGGGTAGAAAAACCTCTAAGATTTTTCTTATCATTTATAATAAATATTATCCCAAGTGTTAAAGGTCAAATAAAGTTTTTAAAAATAGTAAATAAATGTGATACAGAGGAAAAAAAGTTCAGAAAATTATCCCAGTTTCTTATCAAAATCAAAACTCCTAAGTCCCAATTCCAACAAGTACCATAAAACGGCTTTAAAATGGGATTTTGAGAAACAATCACTTTTTACCATAAAATATAGCTAAAAGTAATTCCACAATTTTGGGGTCTTTTTTTTGGGGGGGGCGGGGGGACAAGGTCTCAGTCTGTCACCCAGGCTGGAATGCAGTAATGGCATGATCAAGGCTTACTGCAGCCTCGACCTCCCAAGCTCAAGTGATCCTCCCACCTCAGCGTTTCGCATGCCTGGCTAATTTTTTTTTTTTTTTTTTTTTTTTTTTTTTTGTAGAGACGACGTCTCACTATATTGCTTCATTTAACAAATAAGGGGAGGAAGGGCGGGGGCAGAATGGAGGACACAGACTAGAGTTCAGCTTTTACAAGTGGCAAAGGACAATTTTGATTCGGCCTCCCACAGCTTCATTTGTAATGCTTTCAAGACATCTTCCATCTATTGAATTGAAAAAATAAAAAATTAAACACACATATCATTTAAAATTATACATGGTTAAAAATAATTAAGATATACACTTAATGCAATTTTGGATATGTCATACATTACATGGTAGATATTCAGTGTTTACCAAAACTATTTGCAGGCATAAATTTTTTAAAATAAAGCATAATTCTATCAACATTAGTTCTCAACCTACAATCTGCATCTCTTTTATACAATCATCACCATCTCACCTATCTGGCCATGACAAAATGTTAACATCCAACAACAAGGCTATTTATACCACAAGAATCGAAGCAAACAAAATACTGATTTGAATCAAAGATGTATTTCTAGCTTAGCAAAATTAGAATACATAGTTTTGATTTTGTCATGAAATGTCTTCCTTATTATTTTGTTGATTAAGCTTTAGCTTCATTTGAATTCCCCAAAAATCAACTTTACTAACACCTGAAATGAAACAGGCACACTCTTCCTGCGATCAAGACAGATGACGTTATGAGAATTATCGTTTGTGGGGAAGCACTTCTTCACTGACAAATTGTTCATACAGAGATACAAAACGTACAGAATAAAATTACCTGTGTTAGAGACTTTTCTATTTCAACTCTGCTTTCAAGATTAAAAAGCTCTTTATCTTCTGACACAATTTGCTTTTCAGAGGACCCTAAAACATAACTGACGTACGGTACAAGGTTAAAATACAAGCCTGGTGTGGTGGCATGCACTTGTTCCCAGCTATTCAGGAGGCTGAGACAGAAGGATCATCTGAGGCTAGGAGTTTGAAACCAGCCTGGGCAACACAAGACCCCAGGCAATACGCCTGTTGTCTTAGCTGCCTGGGAGGCTGACGCAAGAGGATTGCTGGAGCCCAGGAGTTCAAGGACGCAGAAAGCTATGACCACAGCATTGCACTCCAGCCTGGGTGACAGAGTGAGACCCCATATCTTAAAAAAATAAGTTTTAAAAGAAATAAAAATTAAAAGCTAGGGGCGGTGGGCAAAATCCTACTAAACTACATTCAATTTTTAAAAACAACTAAATATACTTTTATTCCAAAAAAATTTCTCACAGTGTTTTCTCCTACAATTTAGAGTGTCTGACTTTTCCAATACCAAATAAAGAAGCAGGTCAAAGCAAAAAAAAAAAAAAAAAAAAAATTACTGGCTTGTTAGAAATCATTACTTGAAAATATATTTAACCAAACAGTATTGATTTAGTTCGGACACTTCCGTGCCAATTTCTCTGCAAACTTAACTTTCTGAAACACCAGTTGTGAGGTAAACATTTATATATCAAACTTACCTTTCAATGGCTTCAACACTGAGGCAAAACAAGTCTCTCTTGTAATCGAGATTCTTGGGCGTGCATCTGTACACGTAGCCAAGATTGAGCGAGCACCCTGCACAGTACAAAGTCTCCAGGATGCTGCAATAAAGAAACGCCTTGCTTTAGGAAACGAAGTAGCAACTCATTCTAATCTCATTGTTAAAATCCATAAACACTTCAGCTTCTAAAGTATGCTATTCTGACCACACTAGGTCATACATAAAGGATAGGAAAAAATGATAGTAATATATTTACAATAAAAATGTAAAGACAGTCATCTCCAAGTCACAATGCCTTAAGTATCAAATAACAAGGGACATACAAAAAAGTGACAAGAGACGATATCGAGGTGGTGTTTTTCTAGAATATAAATTCCTCAATCTGGTACTAATGTAACAAAGTGGAGAATAAATATTTTAGGCTTGCCAGCCATATATGGTGTCTGTCACTACTCACCTCTGTCATTGTAAAACAAAGCACCTATAGACAATACTAACTGAATAATCTGTGTTCCCATAAACTCGTATTCACAAATGAGTGCCCTCCCCATGGGCCATAGTTTACCAAACTCTGCTCTAGTGGAAGGTAATACTGTTTGTCTTAATTTAAAAAAAAAAAAAAAAAAAAAAAGACTCTCCAAAGTTAGATGACAACCCATGCAATTGTTCCTTCATTCTAGTTACCTCTCAACTCAGGTTCCACACACTTGAATATACCCTCCCCTAAAGCCTACTCATGTCTCCTTAAAACCCGGCTTAGAATCCAGTGTCTCTCAAACGCCTTGTTGAACTGACCCATCCAAATTTACCATTCTATAAATACACTAAAATTGCCACTCCAACACACAGCAAAGTGATGACTGGAGATTTCAATCCAGTAGTGATCACAGTAGTAAAACATACACCACAATCGATTATTATTGCAAAAGTATTATCTCCTACTCAGTACATGAAATACTTGTAATCACAAAATATCTATTCCTGCTATCAAGCAAAAGGGAGCTACCCAAGACTCACAGATTACAGACTACATCATTGTTTACTTACAGATACTGAGACACTGTTAATTATTACAGCAACATATGGATCAAAGAACAAAATGGAATTCTCACTGATGATGTGATTAGCTGGATAATATGCCACTGATTACATATTAAGTGTCTACGGGCTTTTATAAGTTTCTACACTTTTTTTAGTTTTACAGTAGAAACAATCTCACTATGTTGCCCAGGCTGGTCTTGAACTCCTAGCCTCAAGCAGTCTTCCACCTTGGCCTCCCAAAGTGCTGAGATTACTGGCAGGAACCACCATACCCAGCCAGCTTGTACAAGTTTTTATATAAGAAATATAAAAGTATGTTAGTAAATCCCACTTAAATTACTCACAGTGAACAGGCAAACCTCCATGCTATATATCAAACCTCATTACCATTATGAGACCGCCTCACACCATTACCAAGATTGTAAACTAGTATCTAATGTCATCAGCCAAGAAAGGACACTCAGAGAAACCAGAGGCTTGAACTCCCCCAAACACACTGAGCCATGAATAAGACTGTTTTATCCTGAGTTATCAAAATCAACCTAAACACCACCAAAAATAGGAAAAAACCCATTCACACTTCTAGAATCATCTTGTGGAACAATGAAGAGATGGTAGCTACTATTAAGGCAGCATCTTTCTGCTTTCACAGTTGGCAAGAATTTGGCCAGAATTCACTCTTGTCATCGAACACTAACATTGAGAAGGCAGTGCCAACAATCGCAAGGTAATGTTAGACAAGGAATAATCCGATTGTAAGATCCTCAACAAAGGACAAAGTCAGACTTAAGAGAGAAAACAGCACTGCTACCTTCACAACATATTTCTAAAGCCCTCAGTGCTCTTGCTGACCATCAGCAGAATGGCTCAGGCAGGTATTTCACAGGATGGGCCTATCAAAAAATTCCCTAGTGAAGTCCAAGACAACTGAAGGCAGTCTAATCGATGGGTTTAGGTGATACAAACAAACAGTATTAATAACTCTGGATCAAAGAGAGTGAATTCTCTATCAATCCTGATTAGAAAAAAGAAGAAAGTCTCTGTTTGGTGCTAGACTGTCTTTGACACTTGTCTCATAGTTGCAAATCTTTTAATAGTAAGAGAACAGACCTCAGGCAGAGAACGAGCCAGGCAACAATATCTCAGCTAGAACTAACAACAATTGTTTTCACTGTAATTCTCTCCAGAGTTACTTTCTAGTTATGGCAAGTATATATTTATGATAGTAAAAAGAATCCTTTTAAGATAAATTTAAATAAAAATTTTGAGTTGATTTAATTTAAAAAATTTAGTATGTAATAGCACAGTTGGTAGGTAGTACACAAATAGAACAAAAATGATGGTGACATCAAAATGGCTAGAGCTAGGAAGTGGGGAAGAAAAAGCACTTCGAAGGCAGTAAGGAAGGATAACAAGCATAGTCCTAGCTCTTATTGCTAATTCGTCCTGTGACCTTAGCAAAGTTCTAGCCTCCCTGGGCCTAACTTTCTTCAACTACAAAATGAGAAATGATCTGAGCCTGGGTTTTCCAAATTTTTATGGCCTGCATGCCAGCACCACAATTTTTGTCACATTCACAAACTATCTGTACTGTTACTAATGTATCTTAAATGGAGAAACTTTTTTTTTAACTTTTTATGGAAGAGATACATAGGGCAAAGATTACAGAAGGAGGACACAGAGCTTCCAAGACCTTTCTAGGTACACCCGGCATCTCACATTCACCAACCTGGAAGTTCTCTAAAACCTGTGGGGGTTTTGGAGGTCTTATAACACAGGCATGATCAAGTAAATCATTGCTGATAATCTCTAGCCCCTCTCCCCTCCACGGAGGTGGGAGAAGAGGTTGGGGTAGGGCTGAAACTTCCAACCCTCTAATCATGCCTTGGTCCTTCTGGACCCCAATCCTTAAGCTACCTAGAAGCCCCCCAGCCACAGTAATCTCATTAGGATTCAAAACGACATCATCATCACTCCAGAGATTCCAAGCATCTTAGAAGCTCTTCTGTCAGAACTGGTGACTAAGACCAAACATGGTAACAAAAGATACCCTTATCACCCCATCGCTCAAGAAATTAAAAGGGTTTTAGGAGTAACTAAGTATTGAATGTTTCTGTCCCCCACCAAACGTATCAGTTGAAATGGTAGCTCCTAATGTGATGGTATTAGGAGGTGGGGTCATCAGGAGGTATTGGTCGTAAGTGCACAGTTAACTTTTTTTAAATTGAAATATACTTTATTTGACAGGATACTCTAGCATCACTAAAAATGAAAAGCCAGGATTTTTAATATACATAAAATATATATAAAATTAATTTGTGTTTAACTGTGTACCGCCTAAAGTTATTTCATATGCAAGTATAAGATACAGTTTACATTTGGAGCAACAATTACATAGGGCAGCGCTTCCCACTCAGTTTGCTCAGGTGTCACTATGGCACATGGGTGGCAGGTATGGCAAGACATTTGTCCCCTCAACCCTTAAAGTGGCCACACAGGGCCTCAGATTGCTGGGGCTCCTGTGTTGTTTGCTCTTGCCACAAACAGCCTTATCTGTTTACCCCAATAGGCTGTGTATGTGACAGCAGCATTTCATGTGTGCCATAACATGAGAAAGGTGGGCAACATTAGCCTAAGGCACTCTTTAACATTCAGATTTTATAATACAGCTATTTTCTTTTTTTTTTTTTTCAAGACTGAGTCTTGATCTGTTGCCCAGGCTAGAGTGCAGTGGTGATCTTGGCTCACTGCAAGCTCTGCCTCCCTGGTTCAAGTGATTCTCCTGTCTCAGCATCCTGAGTAGCTGGGATTACAGGCATGTGCCACCATACCCAGCTAATTTTTGTATTTTTAGTAGAGATGGGGTTTTGCCATGTTGGCCAGGCTGGTCTCAAACTCTTAACTCCCAGTGATCGGCCACCTTGGCCTCCCAAAGTGCTGGGATTACAGGTGTAAGCCACCGCACCCAACCTTCTTTTTCTACTTTTATTTTCGATTTTCTTCAGCACCAAGCCCAAAGATCCAAAAAGGGAGTGTCAGAATATGCTTTTAGAAATCTGGAAACTCTAACTTTTCAATATTTAAAGGTGACCACAACCACTCAAGAACTGATATATTTTCTAAAACAGGATATAGAAAAAGCAAAAAGAGAACTGATATATGCAAATGACTGATTTTTTACTATCATGGAAAGTTTTATCCCAAGTAATCTTACTACTAGTAATGACATTTTAAAGATTTTTATTAAAAAAAAAATTCTCTAACATATTCATATACAGTTTTACTCACCAACCATTTTCCTTTTCACGTTTGGATAACTTCTGTTCCTTATCCACAGAAACATTACAGGAAACACCTAGAAACAGAGAAAGTAACAATAATTTATTAATGTGGTTCATTATAACATATATGCAGACAATTTCTAGTCCAACTTTTTAGAACTTGAAGGACAAAAAATAAGCCCAAAGTCACACACACACAACAGTGGTTTGAAATGAAATGTACTGGGGCCTTCTGGGAAAAGATGGCAGAATAAGAGTTATTTCCAACCAGATGCAGTGGCTCACACCTGTCATCCCAACAATTTGGGAGGCCAAGGTGAGAGGATGGATTGGGGCCAGGAGTTCAAGGTCAGCCTGGACAACATAACGAGACTCTATCTTCAAAAAAATGTTTAAATAAAAATTTAAGAAAAATTTTAAAAGGTTATTTCCTCCCTTTCCCTGAAAACCACTAACATTAATAGTATGGCTAAAATTAGAGGGAAAAATTCATTCCACAGTAAACTTGGAACCATTAGAATCTCAAATCACAGACTGAAAAGAACTATCTGCCAGTTAGTGAAACTGGGTTCCCAAACTAGGAAGATGCAAACAGCCAACACATATATCTCCAGATTTCCAACACAGGGCCCATTTCTCTAAAAGTAACTGAGAAGGTCCTCAGGATCCCAGCCACACATCTTTTACTTGAACAATGACTTGGACAGAGGTCACTGCTGGACTCGAGGCAGCAGCAAACATTCCCAAAGAATCCAGGTCTAGGACACACTAAAGGACAGGGTAGAGGGTGAAGAGAAATGAAGAAAGGACATCAGACCTAAAATGGCCAAAACAGACTCTTGATTTCATGGCCTCCTACAGTCTACCTGAACTCTGTAAACTCCATCCACCTGCTTGCTGAAATCAGAAACCAGGGTGTCATCCTTGATTCTTCATCTCCTCATCTTGCTCCCCCATATCTACTCCACTGATCCATCCCATCAATTCTACGTCACAAACCTCACTCCAGCCCCCAAACGAACAGCACTAACTCTTGCCTGGACTACTACCCTGGCTCTTCACTGACCTCCCCCCTTCCATACTTGTTCCTCCTTCAATGCTTTCTCCAAAGAAAATGCAGGGTCATATTACTCCCCTGCCTAAGCTAGCATAATAATGTACTTACTAGAACAGATTACTACTCTTTAGAACAGACTAAAACGTCTTGCAGTTTCTGGTCTCTTCCTTCCTCCCTAAATCTTATCTTTATTCTCTTTGACCATACTCTAGTCTCAAGGATTTTGCACCAGCTGCTCAGCACCTATCAAAAGCAGAGAGCATGACCAAGAACTGTACCCGCAGCCCAGCTAGCATTCACGTATAAAAACAGGAAAATATTTTCAAGCACATAAACTTGAAATTTTCTTGGAGATGTGGACGTGGGGAGCACTAAAGATTAAGCAAACAACTCAGGAATGAAAAAAGCTATTAAGAAGCTTTCTTATGTTAATGAGTACTGGAGTTGGGAAAAAAAATTATATAAACATTATAGGATCGGGTGCTCTAACTCACATTTGTAATCCCAGCACTCTAGGAGGCTGAAGCAGGGGATTGCTTGGGGCCAGGAGTTTGAGATCAGCCTGAGCAACATAGCAAGACTCTGTCTCTACAAAACATTTAAAAATTAGCCAGGTGTTAGTTTGTGTCTGTTGTCCCAAGCTACTTGGGAAGCTGAGCTGGGAGGACAGTTTGAGCAGGCATTCAAGGTTACAGTGAGCTATGATTGTGCCACTGTACTCCAGCCTGGGCAACAGAGGGCTGTTAACCCACTATAACCCTATTTAAAAAATAATCTATTAAATAATTAACCCTATTTTAAAAAATCATAGTAAGGCTGTTATGTCTACAACAGAATGTAAATGTACAGAATGTAAATGTATAAACCTTAACAAAATGAAAATAATTAAACTAATTCAAATTGGGTAAGGAAGGAATGGAAATGAATCAGAATTCATGTTTGTCTTTACGGGGGTGGGGGGGAGGGCGGGGAGATGTTAAATCCTATTATCTAAATCTGATTAATCAAAAAGTGTATAGTTCTTTAAACTATGTTTACTATTTTAAAACTACGTTTTAAATTTAAAAACTATTAATATAAAAATTAACAAAAATAATTGCCTTTCTATAAGTAAAGCAAAACAAAGAAAAGAGGCCACATGGTAAAAGATACTATCGAAACAAAGTACAAATAAAATGAAAGATGTAACACCAAACATGTTATTTCTTAAAAAGATGTAAACAAGGTAAACTCATTCAAAGAGCTTTTCCTACTGGATCAAAAATCTGCCTGGTTTTTCTTTTCTTTTTTTTTTTTTTGAGATGGAGTCTAGAGCTGTTGCCAGGCTGCAGTGCAGTGGCGCAATCTCGGCCCCTGCAACCTCCTCCTCCCTGATTCAAGCGATTCTCCTGCCTCAGCCTCCGAATAGCTGGAATTACGAGCGCACACCACCATGCCCGGTTAATTTTTGGCTTTGGCGAGGGTGGTCTGGAATTGTATTTTCAGTAGAGATGGGGTTTCACATGTTGGCCAGGATGGTCTCGATCTCCTGACCTCGTGATCCGCCCATTTCAGCCTCCCAAAGTGCTGAGATTACAGGTCTGAGTCACCGCGCTTGGCCTAGTTTGATTTTAAGAGGTGCAAAGAGTTTATCTCAACTTTCAGTTAACTAGGGGACACTGGTGTGCTCCTTTATTCCCAGTATTACACCAAGGAAAACGTTCCAGAAACGTCGATAAGCCGGTGATGAATTTCTGCCATCGAAACATTTACAGTATTCAAAGACAGGAAAAACCTCATCTTGAAAAACCACAATCCAAAACAACAGCCATTTTTACACCAATTGAGAAAAAATATGTGAACCACTTTATCCCTAAATACTGTAAAAATAGCAAAATGAGGGAACAGAGGAAAAACAGGTAACTGCTAGGACCAGGATTAGAAACGAATTCCCGCCGCCTTCTGAACTCTTTTGCTACGTCCTCCTTCCTCGCCAATTTTGATGAGGTTGGTGGTGCTTTTACGGCAAATTTCCTTCCCTTTCTTCCCCATAGCACTGTTCCGTCAGCTCCGCGGCCCTATCACTGGAGACTGTAGAGGTATCCGCTGATACACACAGCCCGCTAATTTCTGTGGGGAGTAATAGTACTGGCTGCACCTCAAGTGCTTACAGTCTAGTTGACCATTTGTTTCTCTTTTTTTAGGGTCTTTAAGAGTGTTATTCTTTGTTGCCCTTTGCTTCTGAGTAATGCTCACGATGATGCTGACTCAACCGCTGCTCTTCTGGGATCGGGGAGCCCAGAACAGAACCAGTCGCCCGAGAACCAAAGTGGAGGGGTGACCCTCCTCCCCTTTTCCTGCGACAGCTCACACTCTCAGACTTTTTACTCTCAAAGTCCCTGGACAGCGCCAAGGAGCCCCCGCCCCCTCCGGGGCCGCCCCGGCGCGGCACACCTGGAAGAAGGCGACCCCACGCCCCCATGCCCGGCTCGACCCAACTGACAGCGCAGCAGGATGCAGTTGGTGTCCTCCTGGCTGGCCACCCAGCTCAGCGAGTCGCCCAGCGGCCGCCGGCAGCCGCAGCACAGGAACACCAGCGGCCTCTCCTCCGCAGCCCCCGCCTCCTCGAGCCGCGCCTTCTCCGTGTCGGCCACCGACGCGTCTTCGCTCACGGAGCTCCACATGCTCGCCCACTTCTGCAGCAGCTGGTGGCGACTCGAGTCTTCGGAGAGTCTCTTGCCCAACAGCGAGGAGTCGCTGCCCTTGCCCTTGTCGCCGCACTCACAGCCGCCAGCGCATCCTCTGCTGCACCTCAGGGCCCGAACGCCCGCCATTACCTACAAACCGCCCGCGCCCCAGAGCGCGAAGGGAAAAAAAACCGCCGCTGCACATGCGCGGGGCGGGGCGCGTTGGCGGAGGCCGAGAAGGGGCAAACGCTTGAAGGGGCCGGACGGCGGGCCGCTTCTAGTGCGCATGCGCGCCGTGCGTCCTTGGCCTGGCGTGTTAGTCACTGCGCCTGCGTCAGGTTTTCCAGCCTGAAGAAATTGACGCTGCTGACCTGTTTGCTTGTCTTCCTAAGGATTATTCACCCCTTTCCGTGGGAGGGGCAGCGTCACTGAGAAAGTTACGGGCTGCAAGCCTGAGTGTCTAAGAACCACCTGGCGAGCTTCTTAAACAGATCGCCAGGCTCCATCTTCACAGACTCTGGTTCAGCAGGTAGCAGGTTAGCCCGAGAATCTGCATTTCTAACAAGCTCCTAGGCTTGCCCACGCTGTCAGTATTGGCAGCCCAACCTTTTTTGGGGGATTGGGAGGAGTCTTTCTATGTTGCCAGTCTCGAACTCCTAGCCTTAAGCGATCTTCCCGCCTCGACCTCCCAAAATGCCAGAATCACAAGCGTGAGCCACTGTGCCAGACCACCACCCTTTTTCTTCTTTTTTGTAAATGGACTAATTATAGTTGCATATAAGCGACTCCACTTTTGATGAACACTGCGCTATTTTGTCTGCTCCTGGGGGCCTCCTTTCCATGAAGTGGAGAAGGAAGGGGATAGGGGAGCCCCTCGTCACAGGGTCTTTTTGCGCATTGCTATTCCTAGAATGAGACCCTGGGAAGGGCCCCGGATCACTCAGGCTGTCACTGCAAGGAAAAAGTTGAGGAAGCAGCCATGCCCCTGGAAAGCTTGGAAGTGTGCCTGCTGCTTGGATCAAGGAATAATTCGTCCTTGCAAGGAAGAAGCATCCCTTCTTGATGATAAGGACAGATTTCCCCAGCTGCCCCAGAAAGCCAGCCTCTGCCTAAAACACCATAGGTCAGGAGGGAAAGCTGACGGGGAACCAGCCAGCTTTATGCACCGGAGACAGCCTGGTGGCATACCTGGGAAGAAAGCTACCTGCAAGGACCTACCTCTGTTCCCACTACGCGCTGGGTGTCCCCCAAGTCACTGCCTACTTTGCTTGGTTGCATAAACTATTTACGTACTTACAGCCACTAGCAAAAAGCAAAAGCTTTGGAGTCAGTGGTCCTGGTTAACTTACCCCTCCCTCCACAAGGTAGTAACAGTGTAGGGAACTGTGGAAAAGGCTGTTTGCCTTTCCTGAGTCTGATTCTTCCTGGAGTAAATGGAGTCTGTTTCTTCAGTACTACACCAAGTTGTTCATAAGGATCAAGTTTTCTAATATTCATGAAGATACTTTGTAAACCCTAGCACACCATGCTCATGTTAATGAGCTTCTTACTGGAAGAAAATGCTTTAGATAATTTAGGCTTTTTTTTTTCCACCCATAGAATTCCCTTCCTTCCTTCTGCTTTTTTTCCTTTATTTTTTCAGAGATGATGTTTCAGTATGTTGCCCAGGCTGGTCTCGAACTCCTGGCCTCAAGCGATCCTCCTGCCTCAGCCTCCCAAGTAGCTGGAACTACAGGCATGCATCACCATACTTTGCCCCTTCTGCTGTTGTGGAGCCAAGCCTGACCTTCCTGGACTGTTGTTTTCAAGCATAATATATCTGGTGCAACATTGATACAATCCACATGAGTTCTTTAATTAAGTGGCTAGTTACTTTGGGATTCAAAGGATCATCTTGTCTCAGGCTTTGGGTTCCTATTGTCAATACTTTAATTCTATGATAGGGTGCCCCAGGAAAGAAGGAATACAAGGCCGAGCTGCATGGTGACTTTCAGGGACCCTATTTTTGCCTCGGTAGGCCTTTCCCTCCATAAAACAGTTAACAAAAATTTCATTATATAGTCACATTGCTATGAAGATAATTATATTAAAATGATATCATAAAACATTTTTAGACCTATAAGTTCATTTATTTCTCCTGATTTAAAAAATGGAAACATTTTCATGATCCTTCAAAATATGGTTTGTAAGCATGGTGACTCCTGCACCTCATGGAGAAGTTGGCTGGTGCAAAATGAATTCCTCTATAGGCACAAGTGTGTGTGTATTAATATTAGGAATATAAAAACAAGACTAGCCTTGGTGGCTCATGCCTGTAACCCCGGCACTTTGGGAGTCTGAGGCGAGAGAGTCACTTGAGCCCGGGGGTTTGAGACCAACCTGGGCAACACAGAGACACTCTGTCTCTACAAAGATTTAAAAATTAGCCAGGCATGGTGGTGCGCCCCTGTAGTCTCAGCTGCTTGTGAGGCGAAGGCAGAAGGATGGGTTGGGGTTGGGAGGTCGAGGCTGCAGTAAGCTGTGATCATGCCATTGCACTCCAGCCTGGGTGACAGAATGAGATCCTGTCTCAAAAAAATAAAAAAAACAAAAACCTCAGCTAACCACAAAATCATCCTATTTATGGAGGGAGGACAAAATGAGATGCTTGAATAAGATGACCTCATATTTCGTGGTTGTAGTTGCTTCCTAAACTACATTCTCACCATACCTCCTAGTTATATAACTAGGAGATTTGGATAAGGTTGAGTCCATCTCCACCACTCTCACCACCAGTTCCAGGAATGAGTCCCTATAGGTTTAACTCGATCAATAGGGATGACCATGACTCTTCCATAGTGATTGGGGCAGGGATGGCACCTACCCCTGGCTACCCATGCTGCTCCCCTGGCAATAGGGATTGGCTCAGAATAAAAACTTGACCTTGTCAAGTTCAGTTTTTCCTAATCTGAGTAAGGGAATCACAGAGAAACAGCACCCAATCTCTAGATCCTTCCAGTTGTATGAGCCAACCAGTTCCAGTTATTGTGGAAGCCAGTTTCAATTGTTTTGTTTTTACTAGCAACCAAAAATGTATGTAACAATTGAGGTTTCCACTAAGACTCCAAGATGAGGTAAAAATGAGATACCAAAGTGTGTGTGAGACAGATTGCCCTCCTTCCTGGAGGAATCTTCAGCATAGATTTAGGAGAGATGATTTCCTCTTGTTTTTTTTTGTTTGTTTGTTTTGTTTTTGCAGTCTCGCTCTGTCACCCACGCTAGAGTGCAGTGACATGATCTCAGCTCACTGCAACCTCCACCTCACGGGTTCAAGCGATTCTCCCACCTCAGCCTCCCGTGTAGCTGGGATTACAGGCGCCCACCACCACACCCAGCTAATTTTTGTATTTTTAGTAGAGACGGGGTTTTACCATGTTGAACAGGCTGGTCTTGAACTCCTGACCTCAGGTAATCAACCCACCTCGGCCTCCCAGAGTGCTGGGATTACAGGCATGGGCCACCATGCCTAGCTGATTTCCTCCTTCTCTTACACCTCTCTCACACACTTTGGGAATATAAAGGAAGGGAGAAAATGGTGACCAAGATGATGTCACTGGAAGGATCTCTTTGGAGATGGGCCCCTCCCTGATAGAGAAGATGAGGGCATCTGCCTTCTTGCATCAATTTGGCTGACAAGAGACTTTGAGGAGACACTTACATACCTGTTGGTTCCCAGGCACTTGGGGACAGGGTGACCTGCAGGAGCGGCAAGCTGCATGTGTTTTGATAGCACAACAAAGGCAAACAAGGTAGGTTGTCAGCTAGATCTGAACTTTGCTGGCAGGATGTCACCTGGAGTCTTAATTTCTGCCTAAGGAGCTAACCTGAAAGCACGAAGACCCCCCGTGGTGAGTCAAGTGTGAACAGCACTCCTGGAGAACCAGGGCAGAGGGAGAGCCGGCCTTGCCCAGTGGGTTATGGGCATGCACTTGGGATTTGGGAGGTACAGGGAGTCCCCGAGGGGGCTAGGAGAGAGGGTCAGTTCTAACTAGACCTGACCTAAGAGTGCAAAACAAAGTTAGAACAAGTTCAAGTGTGTATTAGTCTGTTCTCATGCTGCTATAAAGAACTACTTAAGATAGGGTAATTTATAAAGGAAAGAGGTTTGATTGACTCACAGTTCTGCAGTTCTGGGGAGGCCTCAGGAAACTTACACTCATGGCAGAAGGCGAAGGGGAAGCAAAGCACATCTTACATGGCAGCAAGAGAGAGAGAGCAAGTCAAGAGGAAGTGCCACACTTTAAAACTATCAGATCTCATGAGAACTCACTGTCATGAGAACAGCCTGGGGGAACTGCCCCCATGATCCAATTCCTCCCACCAGGCCCCTTCCTCAACACATGGAGATTGCAATTCAACATGAGATTTGGGTGGGGACACAGAGCCAAACCATATCAAAGTGAAAACTGTCCTATCCCCCACCTTCTCCATCTCAAGCTAGGCAGAAATGAAAACCGCAGGGAACAGGTGAGGTGGGAAAGAGCAGGGCCAGCCACAGCCCCTTCCCCACCTGAGGCAGGGAAGGCTGAGGCAGCCTATGTCCTACCTGGGGCAAAAGGAAAACAGTTCTCATCCTGTAGTGAAGATTGCTGTGTTGACTAATATCTTGGACTGATGCTACCATTTCTTCACTGAGATTCTGTTTGCAACGAAAGTGCCTGCAGAATTGTCTATTCCCTAAGAGGGCCTTGGAAGAACACAGAGGGCATGCACTAAAATTCTGCTAGTATGGGTTTCTTTGCAAAGGTGTGTAGGAGAGAACCATGAGGGATGGTACAGGAATCCAGGTTAGCAGCCCTGAAGCCAACACCACTTCTCCTACAACCTAGAGGGATGCTGGGCGAGGTTATCAGAAGGAAGGAGAGTTGCGAAGAGTAGACCACCTTGAGACGATCACCTTCCATCCAGGGTCACAGCCACCAGCTGGGGTGACCTCATAGGGTCATTAAGGAGATTAAATTCTCTGACCTCACTCTCTTCTGTCCCTCTGTTTCCTGCTGGAACTCGCCACTGCCCACATCCAGCCAGAATCCACAGGGCACAGAGGATATTGATGTAATCCATACAAGTTCACCATGGTTGAGAGCAGGGTGGAGCGTGAATGGGAAGGGATCCCACACACAGACTGCCCTTGTGCTCATCCAGGGCCACAGGGAAGGTGGTCATCACCAAAGAAGGTCTAAGGGCATAGTGGAAGGCAAAATGTGAAAGAGAATTCCATTTTTATTGTAACCTGCAGTCTTTTCTTGCACAACGTATGGGTTACTTGAACTACCTGATTCAACTCTAATTTTTGGCTTGATTCAAAAGCTTTGGTGTAAATAACAAACAAATGCTCATCCAATTTATATCAATGGCTAGCACTAGAGGGGAGAGAGAGAGAGAGCAAGAAAATATAACTGGGGGAGAGAAGGAAAAAGAGAAGAAACAAATGAGATCTTGATAATTTGGGTGAATTATGGCCTTTTAAGAGTGCTCTGGCAATTGAGGAAAATCAGAAATTAATGGCTACAGGCCAGGCATGGTGGCTCATGCCTATAATCCCAGCACTTTAGGAGGCCAAGGGTGATTACTTGAGGTCAGGAGTTAGAGACCAGCCTGGCCAACATGGTGAAACTCCGTCTCTACTAAAAATACAAAAATTAGCCAGCTGTGGTGGCGGCCACCTGTAGTCCCAGCTACTCAGGAGGCTGAGGCAGGAGAATCATTTGAACCTGGAGGGCAGAGGTTGCAGTGAGCCAAGATTGTACCACTGCACTCCAGCCTGGGTGAAAGAGTGAAACTCTGTCAAAAGAAAGAAAGAAAGAAATGGCTACAGAACACAATCAGTCTATATTTTAATTTCATTCCCTTCCTTACACTAATATGACGGGATGACAGGTCGCTGGAATCAGTCAGCTGGCTCCTTTAGTGTGATCCACTTTTTTTTTTTTTTTTTTTTTTGAGACAGTCTTAGTCTGTCACCCAGGCTGGAGTGCAGTGGTGTGATCTCAGGCTGGAGTGCAGTGGTGTGATCTCAGCTCAGTGCAACTTCTGCCTCCCAGGTTCCAATGATTCTCGTACCTCAGCTTCCTGAATAGCTGGGATTACAGGTGCATGTCACCTCACTTGGCTAATTTTTTGTATTGTTTGTAGAGACAGGGTCTGGCTATGTTGCCCAGGCTGGTCTGCAACTCAAGTGATTCCCCCCACCTCAGCCTTCCATAGTGCCGGGATTACAGGCATGAGCCACCACACCTGGCCTGATCCAATTATTGGTAGAAATATGTCTAGGGGCCAAATGGCACCCAAAGCTGCCTTCCCAAGAGAATGCCATGCTGAACATTCAGCCCCAAGGGACCTTCTGCCACCATCCGAGCCCTCCTTAGGGCGATAAAATGCATTGTGGGAAAAGTGTGGATAGATATTTCTAGCTCTGTTCTGGGAGTGAAACAATATCTACAGGAATACACTTCACCTTCTTAAAAATCCTCAGAGGCAAGATGTTCTTTAAATAGTTCTGTTTCCCTCTCCTATTTAGTGTGTGGAATCACGATTTGCTAGTCTTTAACAGAGATGTTTGGTTCTCATGCAAGTTAAAAAAGAATAAGGAAAAGAACGTGATTTTCAGCAAAGTCATAATATATTTCAGCTGGGAAAGAATCCACACATCATAATCCACATGTCTCAGTCTACAAGTGGAAAAGCTCAGGTCTGGAGTAGTTCAGGAGTCACAGATCTAGTTAGTGGCAGAGACTTATGGACATCTGGGCTGATAGATGTCAGGTACCCTTCCCCTCTCAGGAATACTGCGCCTCCTCTCCCCACTCCAGCAGTATGACTGTGGTGGGCTCCCACCCTGAAGGTCTTAACTCACTCCTACCCTATCCCAGAGGTGGCTACACTCTAGCCCTGGTGATCAGTCTTAGCCACCAGCCACCTTCCTGGCCACAGCAACTGGTTCAAGGTGAGCGGGTGCCCAAACTAGAGTCCGTCCTGGGACTTTTCATGCCAAAGCTTGAAAGGAGAGTCCTCTGCTCATCCTTTCCTCTTGAATCACGACTCCAGAGCTGTCATGAGCCATGTCCCTAGTCATGTGGAACAGCCTGGCGTGACCGTGACCCTCAGAAAGAGACAAGATGCAAGGCAGAGCCCGGGAGTCCTAGCAGCACCCACACCCCACTGCTCCCCATCCAGCTCCACGGCCCCCACCTCACAGCATGGTCCCATTAAACCCCACTGGTGTTTAAGCCACTTAAAATTGGGTTTCTGTCACTACCAAAAGAATCCTGACTGAATGCAGATTCCAGTCCAGAGCCTAGGACTCTGAACCCCAAGTACGGTGGTCACACCAAACTGTTGAAATGTAACACCATATATCTATAGGCCCATGTAGTTTTCAAAATACGTCTTTCAAGGGGGCTAACTCTGAGGAATTCCAATATCATGTGGGAGAAGAATATGTTTCCAATGTAAAATTCTTTTTTTTCTTTTTTTTTTTTTTTTTTTTTTTTTTTTTTTTTGAGACAGAGTCTCACTCTGTCGCTCTGTCAGGCTGGAGTGCAGTGGCGTGATCTTGGCTCACCGTAACCTCCACCTCCCTGGTTCTAGCTATTCCCCTGCCTCAGCCACCCAAGTAAGTGGGATTACAGGTGCATGCAACCACGCCCGGCTAATTTTTTTGTGTTTTTAGTAGATACAGTGTTTCACCATGTTGGCCAGACTAGTCTCAAACTCCTGACCTCAGGCAATCCACCTGCCTCCATCTCCCAAAGTGCTGGGATTACAGGTATGAGCCACTGCGCCCGGCCTCTCAATGTAAAATTCTTCTATCAGCCCCTCACTCTCTTTCTAAGCACTCCTTTGTTTCCCTGTAGTTCTGTTCATTTTTTTTTTTTAAATACAACTGGAGGAAGATGGCTAAGACTGATCACCAGGGCTATGCTATAGCCGTTAAGGAATAATAGGTTTTAGCATCTATGCCAAACTCATAAATCTCCCTTTTAACTAAAAGGGTATTTTCTAAACCCAGCACAGACTAATCAGAACATGAATTTTGTGACTTCTGAATCTGGAATAATACCAGAGATGCTTAAGATTACAAATCAAGTATTCTTGGAGAGATTCAAGAAATGTCATATCCATAGCTGAAGGATTGGAAGATAAAGGAATTCACAGAAAATAAAGTAAGTAAGAAATGTAAATGACCAAAGAAAAGACAAGAGGCATAGGTCCAGGAGGCCCAACATCTGACTAATAGGTGGTTCAAATACAGGGAACACAAAATAAAGAGAATAAATCTTTAAAGAAATAATACAATTGACTGGGCACAGTGGCTCATGCCTGTAATCCCAGCACTTTGGGAGGCTGAGGTGGGTGGATCGTTTGAGGTCAAAAGTTCAAGACCAGCCTGGCCAACATGGTGAAACCCAGTCTCTACTAAAAATACAAAAATTAGCTGGGCAGTGGCGACGCATGCCTGTAATCTCAGCTACTCCGGAGACTGAGGCAGGAGAATCGCTTGAGCC
Organism: Macaca fascicularis; assembly: GCF_037993035.2. NCBI lineage: Eukaryota > Metazoa > Chordata > Mammalia > Primates > Cercopithecidae > Macaca > Macaca fascicularis. Next base: position 14,597,215 of record NC_088377.1, on the reverse strand, counting down.
TGGGAGGCAGAGGCTGCAGGCAGTGAGCTGGGATCATGCCACTGCACTCCAGCCTGGGCAACAGAGTGAGGTCCTGTGGAAAAAAAAAAAAAAAAAAACCAGCAATTGTCACTGCACTCCAGCCTGGGTGAGAGAGTGAGGCCCTGTCAAAAAAGAAAGAAAAGAAAAGAAAGGGAGAGAGAGGAAGGAAGGAAGAGAGAGAGGGAGGGAGGGAGGGAGGGAGGGAGGGAGGGAAAGGAAGGAAAGGAGGGAATGCAATTGCCCAGAGCTAAAAGATGAATCTTCACATTGGAAGAGCACACTAATTTCATGGCACAAGAAATGAAATAATCTCACACCGAGGCTTAACATTGTAAATTATCAGAACCCCAACCTTAAGAGAAATTTCTACAAGTTTCAGAGAAGAGGGAAAAGGTAAAAGAATCAGATCACATTAGACTTCTCATCAGCAACCTGACTTCAGAAGCCAGAAAGCTCAAAGTTCAGTGGGCAGATGATTTTCAGACTAGAGTTATATGCCCATTCCAATCATGATCCAGGTATAATTGACATTTTCAGATGTAACGGAGCTTGAAAATTTTATCTTTTACATCGCTGTTTTTTTTTTTTTTTTTGAAAAGAGTCTTGCTCTGTCACCCAGGCTGGAGTGCAATGGCGTGATCTCAGCTCCCTGCCACCTCTACCTCCTGGTTTCAAGTGATTCTCCTGCCTCAGCCTCCCAAGTAGCTGGGATTACAGGTGTCTGCCACTATGCCCAGCTTATTTTTGTATTTTTAGTAGAGACAGGGTTTCACCAGGTTGGCCAGGCTGGTTTCGAACTCCTGACCTCAGGCGATCCACCCGCCTCGGCCTCCCAAAGTGTTGGGATTACAGGTGTGAGCCACCACACCTGGCCACATAGCTTTTCTTATTTGAACATATGCTACAACAAGAAATGTAGAAAGATAGGTCACTATAAAAGAAAAGCAAATATTTAATATATGAAAAGATTCTCTGCCATGCTCATTTTTAAACTACACTAAAAACCAATAGCTCACCTGTCACTTTGATAAAATCCAGAAGTTTGACAACATAATCTGTTGTCCATACTATTGCCCAAGAAAACAGGCACTTTCATACATTGTTGATAGAAATGCAAGGTATTATAACCTCTATGGAAAGGAATTCGGCAATATCTAACACCATTGCATACATATGTATCCTCTCTCTCTCTCTCTCTCTCTCTTTCACACACACACACACACACACACACACACCCCTACCTCAGATCTAGGAATTGATTCCAAAAGTACATTCGCAAAAATATTGTAAAACATGAACACAAGACATTGCAGCACTACTTGAAATAGTGTAGTAGTGGTAGTACAGCCACACAATGGGAGCATTACATACCTGTGAAAAAGAGAGAGGCTTATCTCTACATGCCATGGAGGGGACACCAGAATAAACAGTTAAGTGAAAAAAGGCAGGCTAGGTGCAGTGGCTTACGCCGGTAATCTTAGCACTTTGGGAGGCCAAGGCGGGGGGATTACTTGGGTCCAGTAGTTCGACACCAGCCTGGGTGACATGGCAAGACCCTGTCTCTACTAAAAATACAGTAAAAGTTAGCTGGGCATGGTGGCACATGCCTGTAGTCTCAGCTACTCAGGAGGCTGAGGTGGGAGGATTACTTGAGCTTAGGAGGCAGAGGTTACAGGGAGCCAAGATGGTGCCACTGCACTGCAGCCTGCACAACAGAGCAAGACCCTGTCTCAAAAAAATAAAACAATGTTTTTTTTAAAATGTAATTTGCTAATGGACATCTAAAAAAAGGTAGAGGGAAGACATTAATATACATACATATTTACTTATATTTTTAAAAATTGAAGGATATACCAAAAATTTTTTTTAAAAAGTACTTACTTAGCTGAGAGTAACAGAAACACAGAGGAGGAATAGGAACTGTGGATCCACAAGTGTACCTTGTCTTGTATATTTGACTTTGGAATCATGTAACTATTTGACATAATTATAAAACAAAATCTTTTTTTAAAAAGTGATCTCTAAATATGTAGATATCGAATATATCTAAGTGGATGGCATAGCTGCATGGAGAAGAACTATTTTGAGTAATTTTAAAACACGAACTTGAGTATATATATCTCATGAGATATGCCCTAAGTACCAAAATAAATCAATAAATTTCTGCCATCTCTCTCCCAAAAAGATTTAAACCATTTTTAGTAAGCATGTTGTTGTTGTTAGAATTGATATTGTTAGATGCAAAAAATAAAATAAAATACTGACAAATATACCTAACCAAAAAGGTGAAAGACCTCTACAAGGAAAACTACAGAACACTGCTTAAAGAAATCACAGCTGACACAAACAAATGAAAACACATCCCACGCTCATGGATGGGTAGAATCAATATTGTCAAAATGACCATACTGCCAAAAGCAATCTACAAATTCAATGCAATTCCCATCAAAATACCACCATCATTCTTCACAGAACTAGAAAAAACAATCCTAAAATTCATATCGAACCAAAAAAGAGCCCACATAGCCAAAGCAAGACTAAGCAAAAAGAACAAATCTGGCGGCATCAAATTGCCTGATTTCAAACTATATTATAGGGCCATAATTGCCAAAACAGCATGGTACTGGTATAAAAATAGGCACATATACTAATGGAACAGAATAGGGAACCCAGAAATAAACCCAAATACTTACAGTCAACTGATCTTTGACAAAGCAAACAAAAACATAAAGTGGGGAAAGGACAACCTATTCAATAAATGATGCTGGGATAACTGGCAAACCACATGTAGAAGAATTAAACTGGATCCTCATCTCTCACCTTATACAAAAATCAACTCAAGATGGATTAAGGACTTACATCTAAGACCTGAAACTTTAAAAATTCTAGAAGATAACATCGGAAAAACCCTTCTAGACATTGGCCTAGGCAAAGATTTCATATCCAAGAACCCAAAAGCAAATGTAACAAATACAACGATAAATAGGTGGGACTTAATTAAACCAAAGAGCTTTTGCACGACTAAAGGAACAGTCAGCAGAATAAACAGACAATCCACAGAGTGGGAGAAAATCTTCACAACCTATACATCTGACGTGGGACTAATATCCAGAATCTACAAAGAACTCAAATCAGCAAGCAAAAAACAATCCCATCAAAAAGTGGGCAAGGACATAAATAGACAATTATTAAAAGAAGATATACAAATAGCCAACAAACATATGAAAAATGCTCAACATCACTAATGATTAGGGAAATGTAAATCAAAACCACAATGCAATACCACCTTACCCCTACAAGAATGGCCATAATCAAAAAATCAAAAAATAGCAGATGTTGGTGTGGATGCAGTGAACAGGGAACACTTCTACACTGCTGGTGGGAATGTAAACTAGTACAATCACTATGGAAAACAGTGTGGAGATTCCTTAAAGAACTAAAACCATTTGATCCAGCAATCCCACTACTGGGTATCTATCAAGAGGAAAATAAGTCGTTATATGAAAAAGATAGTTGCACACGCAGGTGTATAGCAGCACAATAGCAATTGCAAAAATGTGAAACCAGCCCAAATGCCCATCAATCAATGAGTGGATAAGAAACTATGGTGTATATATATATATACACACACACACCATGGAATACTACTCAGCCACAAAAAGGCATTTGCAGCAACCTGGATTGGATTGGAGACTATTATTCTAAGTGAAGTAACTCAGGAATGGAAAACCAAACATCATATGTTCTCACTCATAAGTGGGAGCTAAGCTATGAGGATACAAAGGCATAAAAATGATACAGTGGATTTTGGGGACTCAGAGGGAAAGGGCGGGAAGGGGGTGAGGAATGAAAGACCACAAATTGGGTTCACTGTATACTGCTCAAGTGATAGGTGCACCAAAATCTCACAAATCACCACTAAAGAACTTACTCATGTAAGCAAATACCACCTGTTCCCCAGAAACCTATGGAAATAAAAAGGTTTTGAAAAAAAGAACAGAAATGATAAATTATTCCAAAGACAAAATAGAATCGATATTGGTATTCTGAGGTTGTTTGTGTGTACATTGTATATTGAGTAATTATGTTAGTCTTGTTGGGAATGTAATTTTACATTTTGGAGAAAGAGATATAGCTAAGAAAGATAAGGTTAAGTAAAAACTCCATGCTTGTGATTTTGCAGTGGAAGCATCAGTATGAACTCATGCTATTTTGTATCTCAAAAAATAAATATTTCCTAGCTCTCTATATTGAATAGGTCTAAACATTACAACCAACCCAGTAGCAACAAGCGCACCTATCATCTAGACAGTGATAGCTAAATACTATTTTCTGCTAAGAACTGGGATTCCTTCGAGAAATGACTGAATTCAAGGTTCGCAGGGGTATCCAATCTTTTGGCTTTCCTGGGCCACACTGGAAGAAGAGTAATTGTCTTGGGCTACACATAAAATACACAAATAGTAACAATAGCTGATGAGCTTTAAAAAAAATGCAAAGGAATCTCATAATGTTTTAAGAAACTTTATGAATTTGTATTGAGCCACACTTAAAGCCATCCTGGGCCACATGTGGCCCATGACAAGCTTGTTCTAGGACAAGAAACGTACAAAATGTACATAGATTTAAGTTCAAAAATGCATCTCTCTCTCTCTCTCTCTATATATATATGTGTGTGTGTATATATATACATACACACACACATTTTTTTTTGAGACAGAGTCTCACTCCATTACCCAATGTGGAGTGCAGTGGCACGATCTTGGCTCACAGCAACCTTCACCTCTTAGGTTCAAGCAATTCTCCTGCCTCAGCCTCCTGAGTAGCTGGGACTGACTACAGGTGTGTGCAACCGTGCTCAACTAATTTTTGTATTATTTTAGTAGAAACAGGGTTTCACCCTGTTGGCCAGGCTGGTCTCAAACTTCTGGCCTCAAGGGATCCTTCCGCCTTGGCCTCCCAAAGTGCTGGCATTAGAGGCATGAGTCACCATGCCCAGCCCCCGAAATGTATAATAATTTTTTTAAGCTTCTTATTATTTACTGTTGGAAGACTCTAGACAGGGATAAATAGGTGTAGCATGAAAGACTTTCAGGGCAGTGAAACTACTTTGTATGATACAATAATGGTGGATACATGTTATTATACATTTTCCCAAACCCATAGAATATACAACAACAGTGAACCCTAATGTAAACTATGGACTCTGGGTGATAGTGATGTGTCATTGTTGGTTCATCAGTTGTAACAAATGTACCACTCTGAGGCAGCATGTGGATAATGGGGAGGCTATGCAGGTGTGTGGGCTGGAGGTATATAGAAAATCTGTCCCTTTTTCTCAATTTTGCTATGAACATAAAACCGCTTTTTTTAAAAAAAAAAAAAAAAGGTTTATTAGACAGAGAGAGAGTAAGAATAGGAAGGAGAAGACATCTGTAAATTTAACAAGACTTCAGAGACACATCTCCCATCAAGCAATTGCAAAACATGGCCCTTACTTGCTCCCAATTTGAGCAAATTAACTATAAAAAAAATTATGAGACAAAGAAAATGTGAACATTGACTAGATATTTGATTCAATTAAATAATATTCAGGTGGGATAATATGGTTTTCTTTAAAAAAAAAACCCTCCTGCAGAGATACATACAGAAATATTTGCAGATGAAATGATATTTTTTGAATTTGCTTCACAGTAACCCAGGGTTGGAGACGTGCGTAGGGTTACAGATGAAACTAAATTGGCCTTGGCCATGACTTGATAAAAACTGTTCAAGTTGAGTGATGGTTACATGGGAATTAATTATGCTTTCTCACTGCTTTTGCAAATGTTGAAATTATCTATGACAAAAATTGACTTTTTAACAAAGTTATGCAAATTTTGCAAGTACTCTGATATATACCTATGTTTGTTTCAATATTAAAATGTAACTTTTTTTTCTTTGAGTTGGAGTCTCGCTCTGTCCTCCAGGCTGGAGTGCAGTGGCGTGATCTTGGCTCACTGCAAACTTTGCCTCTTGGGCTCAAGCCATTCTCTTGCCTCAGCCTCCTGAGTAGCTGGGATTACAGGTGTGCACCGCCACGCCTGACTGATCTTTGTATTTTTAGTAGAGATGGGTTTTCACCATGTTGGCCGGGCTGGTCTCGAACTCCTGACCTCAGGTAATTCACCTGCCTTGGCCTCCCAAAGTGCTGGAATTACAGGTGTGAGCCACCATGCCCAGCCATTAAAATGTAACTTTTATAGCAAAAATCTTTAATAAAAACATGGGCACTCCAGAAAGAAGTGTGTTTATTTTGAGGATTTATATTCCCAGGAAGTGACATTGATTTGCCCAGTGCAGAGGCTGATTCATGGCCCCCAAAAATATCTACATTCGAATCCCCTAAGCCTGTGAATTTTACTTTGTGTGGCAAAAGGGACTTTGCAGATGTCATTAAGATTTTGAGATGGAAAGATTATCCTTGATTACCTGCGCAGGCCCAGTATAATCACAACTGTCCTTATAAGAAGAGGAGCTTTGGAAGAAGAGAGAGTTGACTATGGAAGAGGGAAAAGGTGATGTGATAATGGAAGCAGGGGAGAACGACAGTGTGGTGGGGGCCACGAACCAAGGCATGAGGACAGCCTCCCAAAGCTGGAAAGGGCAAGGAAATAGATTATCTCCTGGGGCCTCCAGAAGGAACCAGTCCTGGCAACACCTTGTTTGAGCCCCATAAGACTCATTTCAGGCTACTGGCCTCCAGAACTGTAAGACAAAAAAAGAAATAGAAATTGACATAAGGTAAGACATCAAATCTGTGTTGTTTTAAGCCACCAAGTTAATAGTAATGTGTTGTAGCAGCCATCGCACATTAATGCACCCAGTTTGCAGATCTCAGGGGTACTGGAGACTACTGTATCTGGCTGTATCCAGCTCTTTGCCGGGAAAATGAGGTTCCCACCACCTGAGACCATAGTATTGTGAGAATTGCCTGAAGCACCTTGTCCAGGTCATCGTTCAATAAACGTTTGTGCCGTCTTGCTCCCTAGATTTCTCCCTTCTACCTTTCTCTCCACACTCAATCTGTAGTTGCGATGTAATAGAAAACATCCTAGAAAAGACAACTTTGCCTTCAAGCTTTGGGTTACAAATTAAAGAGAGAAGAAAAACAATGCTAACAGTCAAGGTCTTTGAGGTATTTGTTAATGTAAGTATGTCATTATTATCTTAGAGTTAACCTTGATGACAGTATCACTTCTTACTAATGTCAAAGGGGCAACATTTTTTAAAAACTGTTTTTCTACCAGGGTGCTTGCATGGATCTTTCTTTTCTAGTCAGTCTCTGCTTGTCCATCATGGATATTTTAAAACCTAGATTATTATCAGACAAATAAATTCAACTTAACAATCAGTATTCTGTCAGAAGTGAAAATTCCAAACTAATAAAATTACGCTCAACTGGAAAACGTAGGAAGGTCTTTTTAATTTTATCCATTCTGTAGAGGTATCTCCTGTTTGTTTTTTGTTTGTTTGTTTGTTTTTTTGAGACAGAGTCTTGCTCTGTCGCCCAAGGCTGGAGTGCAGTGGCGCGATCTCGGCTCACTGCACCCTCCGCCTTCCGGGTTCACACCATTCTCCTCCCTCAGCCTCCTGAGTAGCTGGGACTACAGGTGCCCGTCACCACGCCCGGCTCATATTTTTGTTTTTTTAGTAGAGACGGGGTTTCACCATGTTAGCCAGGATGGTCTCGATTTCCTGACCTCATGGTCCACCCGCCTTGGCCTCCCAAAGTGCTGGGATTACAGGCGTGAGCCACCACGCCCGGCCAGGTATCTCTTGGTTTTATTTGCATCTCCCTGATGACTGACTTGGAGCGCTTTTTCATGTGCGTATTGGCTATTCACTTATCTTTCTTTATAAAGTATCTGTTCAAGTCTATGGCCAATTTTTTAATTGGGTTATTTGTCTTTTTATTATTGATGTATATATTCTTGGTATAAATTCCTTAGTAGATATATAATTTTTAACTTTATTTCTTTCCAGTTTGTGGCTTGCCTATTCATTTTCTTAGTAATCTCTTTGATAAACAAAAGTTTTAAATTTCAGCTGAATGTAATTTATCAATATATCCATTTCTACAGTTTGTAAAGCTGCTGGGATGATGATTGGGATTGCAGTGAACGTGATCAATTTGGGGCCATTTAACATCTTAATAATACTGAATTTTTCAAACCATAAGCTAGTATCTCTCTCCATATTTTAAGTCTTATTTCATCTCAGTAACATTTTGCAGGTTTTACTCTGGCACATATTTTGTTAATTTTATTCCTATATATTTTATAATTGTTGACACTAACAGAAAACATTTATCAGAGTATCAAAAAAGCATAAATTACACTTAAAAATAATGTGCATTCTGCAACTGTTGAATATAGTAATTCCGTCCAAGGCAACTAGATCTAGATGACAGATAGTCGTATCGCTACTGGCAGCAAATTCATATGGGTCTGCAGCAACCTCAATCCTTGCCTCCCCAGAAGGAAGAATTCAACTAAGGGGTGTAAGGCAGGAAAAGAGACGGAAGCAAGTTTTAGAGCAGGAGTGAGAGCTTCTTGGAAAGCTTTAGAGCAGGAACGAAAGAAAATAAAGTACACATGGAAGGGGGCCAAGCGGGCACCTGGGGAGATGAAGTGCACAGCTGGACCATTTGACTCGGGGCTTCATACGTGGGCCTGCTTCCAGGGTCTTGCATTCCTTCTCCCCTGATTCCTCCCTGCGGGTGGGCTGTCCACATGCCATGCTTGAGCCCACGCACCCAACTCCTGAGATCCTATCAGAAAGCTGCTGACTGGTTTTAGGTGTTTTCTATCTATTGGGAGCCTGCCTTTCCCTGGTGCCACCTGTGACCAATTATGACTTTAGAGAGACAGTTAACAACAGCCTAACCATCACTTGATGGTTGCCCGACACTCCCCGTGTGTGTGGGGGGGCCCCCTCCTGCCTTGCTCATACCTGACTAGCTACCCATTGTAACAGTATTAGTCTGCTCGCTCTGCCCAACTAGCCCAAAGTCCCACAGAATAGGTGTGTCTTAACAGAAATATGGCCAGGCATGGTGGCTCACGCCTGTAATCCCAGCACTTTGGGAGGCCAAGGCAGGCATATCTCCTGAGGTCAGGAGTTCGAGACCAGCCTGGCCAACATGACGAAACCCCCGTCTCTACTAAAAATACAAAAATTAGCCAGGCATGGTGGTGGTGCATGCCTGTAATCTCAACTACTTGGGAGGCTGAGGCAGGAGAATTACTTGAACCCAGGAGGCAGAGGTGGGAGTAAGCCAAGATCAAGTCACTGCACTCCAGCCTGGACAACAGAGCAAGACTCTGTCTCAAAAAAAAAAAAAAAAAAGAAAAGAAAAGAAAGAAAACCAGAAATGTATTTCCTCACAATTCTGGAGGCTAGAAGTCCAAGATCAACGTGTAAGTGGCCTGGTTTCATTCTGAGGCCCCTTGCAATAGTCAGTGGCCATCTCCTCCCTATGTTTTCACATCATCTTCTTTCTGTGCCTCGGTGCTATCCCAACCTCCTCTTCTTATGAAGACACCAGTTATCTTGAATTAAAACCCATTGTCACGGCTTTTTAACCTAATTATCTTTCTGAAGATCCTATCTCCAAATACAGTCCCATTCTGAGATACTGGGGGTAAAGGCTTCAACTTAGGAATTTGGGGGAGCACAGTTCAGCCCAGAACAGACGTGATATCTGCACAGTGTTGTACACACCTGGGAGGCACATGCACAGCAGTGTACACAGAAACATCTGGAAGTACACAGGTGGGTGTATGGTGTGGGGGATGCCTTTGTGATATTTTGATACAAGAAACATGTAGAGTCATGTGTCACTTCACGACGGGGATACGTTGTGAGAACTGCATCGCGAGGTGATTTCGTTATTGTGTGAACACCAGAGAGTGTAACTTACATGAATCTAGAGGGTACAGCCTACCACACACCTCGGCTGTACGGCCTAGCCTATTGTCCCCAGGCTACAAACCTATTGTTACTATGCTGAATACTTTAGGCAATTATAACACAATGGTAAGGATTTATGATAGTATTATGATATTATTAGTGTTAGATATAAACATATCTAAACATACAAAAGATACAGTAAAAAAAAAAAAACAGTAAAAAAAATAGTACATCTGTATAGGGTCCTTACCTGAATGACTCCTGCAGGCCTGGAAGTTGCCCTGCATGAGGCAGGGAGTGGTGAGTGAATGCAAAGGCTTAGGACATTACTGGACACTACTGTAGACTTTATAAACACCACACTTAGCGTATACTAAATTTATTTATAAAATAAAGTAAATGTGCAATGATGTTATGTTGGCTACAACGTCACTAAGTGATAGGAATTTTCCAGCTCTATGATAATCTTATGTGACCATGGTTCTATATGGAGTTGGTCATTGATGGAAGCATTATTAATCAGCATTTGACTGTATTTGATCTTTGTCCCTGGTAGCACAGCCCATAAAACTTGCAATACCTGAGTAATGGAGTAAGAGGAGCGTCTTCTGTTATTCAGCATAAACCACTTTCAACTCTACCTGAGTTTATGCTAATGAGGTGGGGGCTGGTTGTCAGAGGAACCCACCATATATTAGAGGGTTGCAACGTTCCCTCCCACCCTGGAAAAGGGAGAGAGACTGGGGATTGAGTTCATTCACTGATAGCCAGTGATTTCATCAATGCTGCCCACATAATGGAATATAATAATAATCTAGATGGCATAGCACATGATAAAACCCTACAAAAACCCTCCTCAAGGGGGTTCAGAGAACTTCCAAGTTGCTGAACACGTTGAGGTGCTGGGAGGGTGTGCACCTGGATCAAGCGTGGAAATATCCGTGCCCCTTCCCATACCCTGCCCCACGTGTCTCTTCCACGTGGCTGTTCCTGAGTTGTATTCTTTTATGACAAACCAGTCATTTAGTAAGTGAACTGTTTGTCCCAAGTTCTGTGTATGAGCCATTCTAGCAAATGACATAGTGTCAGGATTGAGTTACATTGTAGGACACCCAGCCAGTGTCTGCCAAGAATAGGAAGTTGCTTGGTATGGAAAAGCCCACACGTCTGGTGTCAGAAGTGTAGGGTGTAGCGGGACCAGGGGTTTTGTTTTACTGTTCAAGTGGATCTTTTGCCCCTCCCTTTGGAAACACAAGAGCCTCATTCCTCCCCTTCCAGTCAACTGAACTACCCTCAAAGTGCTCCCCAAGGAATGCCTCAGGCATGGCAAGCCTCAGCAAAACCAGCAGAGGGGCTCAAGTTATCTGGGTGGACTGTCTACACTGTCAATACCCAGCTTTATTCTGACAGTGTAGACCTGAATCAAGAACACAAGAAAGCGGGGCGTATTGGAGGGAAAGGCCCCATAAGCTGTGTATTTTGGCGTCCTAATTCTCAAAGGCTAAATTCTAGGGTTCCTGTCACCTGTGGTCCTGCTCATTCCAGATGTTCAGAATGTTCCTCTTGTTAGTGTCTGAGGATCTTAGAAGAGGGTGTAGAATTTGGAGTCAAGCCCTACAGAAACCCAGCAGAATCTACGTCACGTGTGGTATCAGCCAAGAGCTGAGTGGACTCTATTTCCCAAGAGCTCGAACCACATGGGGTCGTGGCCCAGATAAACAGCCTTTTGAGTTTGAACAAATGCGGCCAGCTGGTTGGTTCTTGGGGGCTTAGATATAAGCGGAGAGGTGCACTCTGTTGGGACAGGGGGCTCTCATTGGTTTTAATTAACTGGCTTTGAGTACATGACAGAGGTTTTTACAAGTTCACGGCTGACATCACTCAATTTCTGCCCTCAGATTTTGAATCTAAGCCAGCAGTTCGATGGTTGCTCAATAGCATCAAGAACTGCTTAAATGTAAGTCAAGGGCACTGTCAGGCTTACATTTTGATTCTTTTAACTTTTCAAGTATTTAAGGCAAAAAGCGATTGTCTTTCCGTTCCTACTGGGCATTTTCTAAGGGGCCCTGGGCATCTATTTCCTGCCCAGCTCCCTGTCCTGACACAGAGGGGCATCCTAGGGCTGCCCTGGAAAGCCATTCTCCCGCCTCTCTGCTCTGTTTGCTTTGGAGTTTTATCAAGGAGCAGGAGGATGGGAGGCTCTGCTGGATGCTGGCGATGTGAGGCACACCCCCCTGACCTTTCTTCCAGCCAAATAGCTCTGATAAGTGGGCAGACCTTGAGCCTAGAGACCCACAGACACACTTGGACGATTCCTGCAGAAATCAGTGAGGCAGTCTCCTCCCAGGGGCTCGGCGCCTGGCTCCAGAGGCGAGGCAGCTGGCCCGGACGCTGACTGCCCAGTGCCACAGACATGGCCAACGGGACCAACGCCTCTGCCCCATACTACAGCTATGAATACTACCTGGACTATCTGGACCTCATTCCCGTAGATGAGAAGAAGCTGAAAGCCCACAAACGTAAGTCTAAACTAGGGAAGCCGGCCCGACAGAGGCTGGGGGCCGGCCCAAATGACTGGCCACTCCCAGCTTTTTCTGCATTCACTTATTAACTCCAGTAGACATCACGGGAAAGCAGCAGTGTGGCTAGTTCACTCGTAGATATAAATGAATGGGGCCGGGAAAGAAATTGTATCTGTTAAGTTCTGTAATAAGCTTGGAATTAACCTGCTAAGTCACGAAGACACTTTGGAAGCAGAATTTTTATTTTATTTTATTTTATTTTGGAGATAGGGTCTAGCTCTGTTGCTTAGGCTGGAGTGCAGTGGCATGACCATAGCTCATTGCAGCCTTGACCACCCTGGGTCAACTAATCCTCCTACCTTAGCCTCCCAAGTAACTGAGACTACAGGCACATGCCACCACGCCTGGTTAATTTTGTGTAGTTTTTGTAGAGACATGTTATGTTACCCAGGCTGGTCTGGAACTCCTGGCCTCAAGTGATCCCCCCATCTCGGCTTCCCAAAGTGCTGGGATTACAGGTGTGAGCCACTGCACCTGGCCAGAGTATTCTTTTAAAGACAGATTTCTTGTTTAATTTGTTTGGGGCTCCAATAAGCTGAGCGAGTTTCCTCAAATTAGAGATTTGCCTTTTCCATTGTCTGTATTTAGATTTGGGACAGTTATTCTCTCCATCCCTAAGATGCAGGATTTAATAATTTTTGCTAAAATGCCAACATACATTTAATCATCATGGTCTCAGCAAGGACAAACTAGCATGACTTTGCTTCTTTTTGCTCATCTGCCCTCGGGTTCCTTATCTCTTGGCTAACATGGCATGTGTGGATAATCTTCTCTGAGGAGTCCAGTTACTTGATCACAATGACAAATTAGATGAGGAAGTGAGCATGAGAAACAAAACAAAAACAAAGCCTGGAAAGATTGGGTCTCAGCCCTGGAAACCCATGCATTACCTATCCCATAGGAAGTCTTGGCTTCCTTGGGTTTTCACTCACTATAATCAGATACTGTCCGTCAAACAGTAAATGCAGGGCTAGGTGCCATTGCTCACACCTGTAATCCCACCAACTAGAGAGGATGACTTGACGCCAGGAGTTCGAGGCCAGCCCGGGCAACATAGTGAGACCCTCATCTCCACACACACACAGAAAAAGTAAACGCAGTCCAGGCACAGTGGCTCATGCCGGTAATCTCAGCACTTTGGGAGGCCGAGGCGGGTAGATCACTTGAGGTCAGGAGTTTGAGACCAGCCTGGCCAACATGGTGAAACCCTATCTCTACTAAAAACACAAAAATTAGCTGGGTGTGTTGACACATGCCTATAATTCCAGCTACTCAGGAGACTGAGGCACAAGAATCGCTTGAACCCAGGAGGCGGAGGTTGCAGTGAGATGAGGTCACACCACTGCATTCCAACCTGGGCAACAGAGCAAGACTCCATCTCAAATAATGATGATGATGATAATAATAATAATAATGTTTTTGCTTCCAAAGTATCTTCATTTCTTAGGAGGTGAATTCCAAATTTATGACAGAAGATAACAGACACCATTTCACCTCCAAGCCCCTTAGGGTGTCAGGGGTCCTTGACACCCACAGAGAGAGATGCTTCTTGGGGTCTTTTTTATTCCTATTTGTGTCACAGTATCCCAGTCTTTATGTTTTATTTGAATGTAATTTCTATTTTCCCTAGAAGAGAAGTTTGGGGCTAGACAAAAATCCCCCCCTACCCCCCACAACAGACATAAGAATCTTTAAACTCCAAATAGGTGGTTGTTGAGTTTTTTTCTAGGGAACCCACCAGGAGGCAGGGGCTAGGCAAAGGCCAGGCACGCGGACTGCTGAGCCAGTCAGCTGGATTCACATCTTGGCTCTGCCATGTCCTGGCCGTGTTCCCCTGGGCAGGTCCGTTACCCAGGCTAGCCAGATTCAAGTAGAGAGAATGAGAGCCCCCGTCTCAATGGGAGAACTGTTGAAAATATGAGGTGGTCTTTAATTCACCATAAACAAGAAAAATGTGGCAGATGGTAATATGAAAATATGAGGTGGTCTTTAATTCACTATAAACAAGAAAAATGTGGCAGATGGTAATATGTGCTCCATACAGAAAAATAAAACTGGGCTGGGCACGGTGGCTCATGCCTGTAATCCCAGCACTTTGGGAGACCGAGGTGGGTGGATCACGCCTGAGGTCAGGAGTTCAAGACCAGCCTGGCCAACATGGCAAAACCCCATCTCTACTAAAAATACAAAAACTTAGCTGGGCATGGTGGCGGGTGCCTGTAATTCCATCTGCTTGGGAAGCTGAGGCAGGAGAATTGCTTGAACCTGGGAGGCAGAGGCTGCAGTGAGCTGAGATTGCACCATTGCACTCCAGCCCGGGCAACAAGAGCAAAACTCTGTCTCAAAAAAATAAAAAATAAAACTAGAGGGGGCAGCTAGGGAGAACAGGGACCCAAGGAAAGATTGCTACTGTGAACAGGGCACCAGTGAAGGCCTCCCCAGGGTCCCTGGGAGGAGGTGAGCCATCACAATGGCGCCTGGAGGAGGTCTCAGAAGAAGCCTCCCATGCAGCAGGAACGGCAGGGCAAGGGCTCCAGGGCAGGTGAGCACCTGGCATTTTCAAGGAAGAACAAAGAACAAGAAGTTGCAGTGACTCTCCCTTCCTCTCCCTTCCCTTCCCTTCCCTTCCCTTCCCTTCCCTTCCCTTCCCTTCCCTTCCCTTCCCTTCCCTCCCCTCCCCTCCCCTCCCCTCCCCTCCCCTCCCCTCCCCTCCCCTCCCCTCTTCTCCCCTCCCCTCCCTTCCCTTCTTCCTTCTTTTTGTTTGTTTTGTTAAGATGGAGTCTATCTCTGTCACCTAGCCTGGACTGCAGTGGCGCGATCTCGGCTCGCTGCAACCTCCGCTTCCTGGGTTCAAGCGATTCTCCTGCCTCAGCCTCCTGAGTAGCTGGGATTACAGGTGCCTGCCACCACACCCAGCTAATTTTTGCATTTTTAGTAGAGACAGGGTTTCACAGTGTTGGCCAGGCTGGTCTTGAACTCCGACATTGTGATCCGCCTGCCTCGGCCTCCCAAAGTGCTGGGATTACAAGCATGAGCCACCGTGCCCGGCCAACTCTTTTCTTATATTTTTGGAAACTGTTCTGGAAATATCTTTTTTCTTTTAAAATGGAAACGAGTTTATTATTTCATCATTTAATGCAATTTATCAGTCAATAAGGAAAAGAACAAAAGAGTATAGGCAAGGGTATGAAAAGACAGTAGCCACAGAGAAAACTCAAATGGCCCACAGAGAGAAAAAATGTGCAGCTTCACAAGTGGCCTGGGAAATGCATGGGGAGAGAGCCATGAGAGAGCACTCCACAACCACGGGATTAGTAAAAATTGCAGGATGGATATTCAGCCTGGGCAACATAGGAAGACCCCGTCTCCACAAATGAATGAATGAATGAATGAGTGAATGAATGAACAATTAGTTTGCAAGACTGCCTTGCAAACCTAGCTAGTGGCACTGGTTCTTTCCCTGCCTCATAGCTTCACCACTCACTCTTAAATTTGAAGAAATATCTGAGTCACTTTAGTTACCAAAGCAAATGTCCAGTCCCATGAAATACATTTTTAAAATGTTTAAACACAAACCATCCTTGAATTCCACTCAAAGTTAGAGCTTCCTATTTCCCCAGCATGGTGAAATGGATGCTTTTCCTTTATTAGATCTGCCAGCTCCTTTCTCTGTTTTCAGACCAACCCCACCTGGAGTTGCTCCACCATCCCTTTAGCCTGCTCCAGACTCTGAGCCTACCCTCCCCTGAGGCCCTCTAATGTGTCTTGCACTGCACACAGCTTTCCCTCTGACACCAGGATGGCAGCCCCCTGTCTACTCTGCTGCCACCAACTGCTGAGCCTCTTCCTCTGGAGATTTTCTGGAGCACATGCCAGACTCTAGCCTGACTCAAGGTCAGGGAAGTGCCTCTGATATGGTTTAGGTCTGTATTCCCACTCAAATCTCATGTCAAATTGCAACCCCCAATGTTGGGGGTGGGGTCTGGTGGGAGGCGATTGGATCATGAGGACAGATCTCCTCCTTGATGCTGCTCTTGTGATAGTGAGTTGTTGCTTATGAGATTTGGTTGTTTAAACGTGTATGACGCCCCCTCCACCGCTTCCTCCTGCTCTGGCCATGTGAAGATGTGCCTGCTTCCCCTTTGCCTTCTACCATGACTGCAACTTTCCTGAGACTCCTCAGCCATGCTTCCTGTACAGCCTGCAGAACTGTGAGCCAGTTAAGCCTCTTTTCTTCATAAATTACCCAGTCTCAGGTATTTCTTTATAGCAGTGCAAGAATGGACTAATGCAGCTTCCCGCCCTCTCCAACAGAGTAAGAGTTGTGGGAGACTCCACACACTGTTCTATCATCTCTAAAAAAAAATTATTCAGACCCAAGCATCATGAAATCCAACTTTAAGTAGTTGGCACCTGCCTTAGTCTGCTCAAGCCAATATAACAAAATACCATAGACTGGGTGGTTTAAAAAAAAGAAATTTATTTTCATACAGTTATAGAGGCTGGAAGTCCAAGATCAAGATGACAGCAGACTCAGTGTCTGGTGAGAGCTCCCTTCCTGGCTTGAAAATAGATGGCCACCTTCTTGCTGTGTCCTCTCATGGCCTTTCCTCAGTGGGCACAGTGGGGGTGGTGCAAATACATTCTGTGTCTTGTCCTCTTCTTAGAAGGACACTAATCCCACTATGGGAGCACCACTCTTATAATGTCATCTAAATTTCATTAGATGAGGACCCACTTCCAAATACTGTCACAATGGGGATTAGGGATTCAACATATGAATTTTGGGAGGACACAACATTCTGACAATAACACCATCTTTGGATTGGATTTCAGTCTTGGGTTTCAGCTAAAGCAGCCAGAGTGAGTCTACTATTAATATTAGATAGATAGATAGATAGAGATACAGGATCTCACTGTATTGTTTTTTACTCTGTTCATATTGACTTCATAATATTTTGTTTTCCCATGTCCTTAAATACTCTTTCACAAAGACTTTGCATGATGTTATAGAAATTTGTATCTTTGAACATACAGGGCGTTTCCAGGATTTTGCTATGGTAAATAATGGCCTTGGTGGGAGTGAAACTTCTTCCACTGTTGTGTGTTAAGTGAAGCTGTTCTGTGTACTTTTGTTTTCAGTATTAGAATTCAGATAAGTTTACTTAAAAAAAATCTAAAACAGACAGAAGCAAAATTCTGTGTTAGGCAGTCTGAGGGATGCTCTTCCATGGCTTCATGGGTGGGGTGGGGTGAGGTGAGCGTGAGTCAGGTGAGGGTGGACAGAGGTCATACCACAGAAAGCAGGTGACTGCCTTTGTTGACTTCCTTGCTGATGAATTCAACTTTCTCTCAGCTGGCCAGTTCTTTGGAGCCTGGGTCTCCTCCCCAATCAAATCAGAATAACATCACACCCTAGTTCTGCAAACCTTCTCTGCAGCAACACACATCAAAGACAGGAAGAAGCTGAGTGGATCCCAGGGCCCAGGGATGCTTCAAGATGGAAATAAAAAGGCAAAGCTCTGGCTTAGATGTTTTCGCTAGGCCATGTGTGGTGACTCATGCCTCTAATCCTAGCACTTTGGGAGGCCCAGGTGGGTGGATCACTTGAGGTCAGGTATTCGAGACCAGCCTGGCCAACATGGCAAAACCCCATCTCTACTAAAAATACAAAAAATTAGCTGGGTGTGGTGGCAGGTGCCTGTAATCCCAGCTACTCAGGAGGCTGAGGCAGGAGAATCACTTGAACCTGTGAGGCAGAGGTTACAGTGAGCCAAGGTCATTCTACTGCACTCGAGAGCCTGGGCAACAGAATGAGACTCCATCTAAAAAAAAAAAAAAAGATGTTTTCACTAGAATGCCATTTGGGCAGCTGGCTAAAATGTGTGAGGCCAGGCTGGGTTCAAATCTTGTTCAGAGTAGAGGAGGAATCAAAATACAAAGAATATGCAGGGTTCATGCATTAACCTAACAGGGACGATGGAATTTTTTCTTTTCTTTTCTTTTTTTTTTTTTGACACAGAGTCTCATTCTGTTGTCCAGTCTGGAGTGCCGTGGCATGATCTCGGCTCACTGCAATCTCTGCTTCCTGGGTTCATACCATTCTCCTTCCTCAGCCTCCTGAGTAGCTGGGACTACAGGCGCCACCACCACACCCAGCTAATTTTTTGTATTTTTAGTAGAGATGGGGTTTCACTGTGTTCGCCAGGATGGCCTCGATCTCCTGACCTTGTGATCCACCCACCTCAGCCTCCCAAAGTGCTGGGATTACAGGCATGAGCCACCGCGCTCGGCCCAAGGAGGATGGATTTTAAAATTTTTGTGTTTATGCTCTGATATGATTTGGATCTGTGTCCCCAGCAAATCTCATGTTGAATCGTAATCCCCAGTGTTGGAGGTGGGGCATGGTAGTGGGTGACTGGGTCATGGGGACAGAGTTCTCATGAATGGGTTAGCACCATCTCCTTGGTGCTTTCTCATGATAGTGAGTGAGTTATTATGAAATCTGGTTGTTTAAAAGTGTGTGGCATCTCCTCTTTCTTCCTCTTGCTCTGGCCATGTAAAGTGCTGGCTCCCCTTTTGCCTTCTGCCGTAACTGTAAGTTTCCTGAGGTCTCCCCAGAAGCAGAAGCTGCCATACTTCCTGTACAGCCTGCGGAACACGAGCGAATGAAACCTCTTTTTTTATTTATTTATTTTTTAAATAAATTACCCAGTCTCAGGTATTTCTTTATAGCAATGTGGAAACAGACTAATACATACATATGCTGGAATATATCCCATCATGTTTGGGCAGATATTTGGAAACATTTAGAGATTTACATATATATATTTATATGGAGCAATCAGCGCCGAATTGAAGGCTCTGGGCTGCCCTTTCCCAGGGACTGCTCAAAGTCTGGTGTGATTTTGCTGCAGGCACTTGACGGGGATTTTGCCCTTGTGATTTTCAGACAGGGCTTCTGACTGTTCCAAGGAAAGGTTAAGAATCACAACCTTTCCTTGAAACTGTCATCAAGGTGGAAAATGCAAATCTGTTTCCTGCAGCCCTGCCTTAATTAACTAATTACATGTTTGATCTTCATCTGTGCCCTTTTCCGAGGAAGAAAACCAATCTTACAGCAGCAATACAGATTATTCTAACATAGTGAGTCTCCAGACACCAGCCTAATGCTCCCTTTCAGAGAGTAGGATGGGCTGATTTCCCTTGAGTAGTACCTGGCTTAATGCTCTATTATTTACCTCTCAGGTCAATATACCTCCTTCCCTTTAGTTATGGGTTAAGAAGAACCGGTCACAGTCCATATTGACCTCCACTGTCACGCTGGTTCAATGAGACAATCTGTTCATCTGCTTCTCTGAGCATTGGAAGCAAGAGAACAAAATGACACTGCCAACCAATTTCTCTGTACACAATGTAGAAAATTCAAAGTACAGATTAAACAAAACAACTACATATAACTCTTTTTCTCTCATTCAGAGCAATCAATTTCAGGCCTCAACTTTAATTGCAGCTTCAAATTCTTCAGCAAATGATCATTCCCACGGGCATGACATAAGTAGTGAAAGTAATTTTTAAACAAAAGATACCAGAATGTGTATCTGCAAATGAATTTCCATCAAGGTAGCACTAGGGGCAGGTGCAACGCTTGAATGACTCTACTATTGCTCAACAACTTCTTGAACTGATGTTGCTGGGTGGCAACATTCTAGGAAACATTTGTGGTAATAAATTGTGTATCTCTTTTAAGAGGATGAAGTTTCTTTTTGGAAATAGTTAAGATTCACCCAGGAACAAATCAGGTTAATGAAATGGGTGATTAAGCTGGTTGATACCATCTGGATGTCATAAATGAATTATCTCACAACGTAGCAAAATTGTGTCTATGTGTGACTCCTTGAAGGTAATTCCAAAAGAAGAGATCTATAAGTGTTTGATCAATACGTGTGTTTTAGTAAGAATTCTATGACTCCATGGTACAGAGAGGATGATTATTTTGAAGGTCACTTTTCATTTGGATTTTTAAGTTCTGGTACACTCATTGAGAATGTCCGTTTCTTTGCTGACTTGGTAAAGAAAATGGATTACAACTAACAGAGTTCCATATGAAACAGAAGTTATTTTCTCTCAGTCTACAGGACTGGGCTGGTGAGGTGGCTCCACGGAGTCCTTAGGAACTCACATCCTTCCAGCTCATTGCACTACCATCCCTGGGACATGGCCGCCCTCATCCTCATGTTGCAAGACACGTTCTGACCATCACATCCATGTTCAGGGAGCAACATGGAGTAAGGGAATAAAAATGGACACACGGTGCTAGAAGTCTAGCAATCCCTGGAGGGAGGCTTCTAGAAGCTGTCCTGTGATGGCTCCACTCATATCACGTTGGCCAGAACCTTATCACATGGTTCTCTGAAAAGGAGGCAAGGAAATGTAGTTTTTAACTCAGGCGGCCATGTGTTCTGCTAAAAGCAAGGATCCTATTACAATGGAAGCATACAAGGGGCTGACCTTAGGGTTGACAGCTAGTAACCTATGCCACAATTCCCTCTTTTTATTTTTTTGAGATGGAGTCTCACTCTGTCACTCTGTCACCCAGGTTGGAGTGCAGTGGCTCGATCTCGGCTCACTGCAACCTCCGCCTCCCAGGTTCAAGCAATTCACCTACCTCAGCCTCCCGACTAGCTGGGATTACAGGTATGCACCACCATGCCTGACTAATTTTATTTTGTATTTTTAGTAGAGACAGGGTTTCACCATGTTGGCCAGGCTGGTCTTGAACTCCTGATCTTAGGTGATCCACCAACCTTGGTCTCCCAAAGTGCTGGGATTACAGGCGTGAACCATCGCGCCCCACAATTCCCTGTACTCATATCCGACATTTGGGTGAACTTGAAGGATACAATGATATTACTTGCCACAAAATCCTCTTAACAGATAATAATTTTAGTTCTATTTATAAATTGTTTCATAAACACAGAACAAGAAATGGCGCCATTAGCATTTATGTAGATATTTTATTTAATTCTCCTAACATTTAATTTATGCTTATGTAATTCTATATAAGTAGTACCTATTTAATAGGTACTACTATCCTCAGTTTACAAATGAGCAGATTTAGAGGTTAGCCAGGGAACACCCACCTCCAGAGCCTGGGTTCTTAACCACATTATTATTCCCTAATAAGGAAAACATCTTTTTTTTTTTTTTAAGACCAAGTCTTACTCTGTCACCCATGCTGGAGTGCAGTGGCACAATCTTGGCTCATCACAGCCTCCACCTCCTGGGTTCAAGCAATTCTCCTCCCTCAGCCTCCCGAGTAGCTGGGACCACAGGCACGCACCACCAAGCCCGGCTAATTTTTTTTTTTTTTTTTTGAGACGGAGTCTCGCTCTGTCGCCCAGGCTGGAGTGCAGTGGCCGGATCTCAGCTCACAGCAAGCTCCGCCTCCCGGGTTCACGCCATTCTCCCGCCTCAGCCTCCCGAGTAACTGGGACTACAGGCGCCCGCCACCTCGCCCGGCTAGTTTTTTTTTTTTTTTCGTATTTTTTAGTAGAGACGGGGTTTCACCGTGTTAGCCAGGATGGTCTCGATCTCCTGACCTCGTGATCCACCCGTCTCGGCCTCCCAAAGTGCTGGGATTACAGGCTTGAGCCACCGCGCCCAGCCTAGCCCGGCTAATTTTTGTATTTTTTTTTTTTTAGTAGAGTTGGGGTTTCACCACGTAGACCAGGCTGGTCTCGAACTCCTGACCGCAAGTGATCCTCTTGTCCTGACCTCCCAAAGTGTTGGGATTACAGACTGAGGCACCATGCCCAGCCACATCTTGATTTTCTACTGGAACTCTGGAACCCAAACGTTAGTAGAATGAAGAACAGAGGAATGCTAGAACTGTTTATTTACCAAAACAGAAGTGCCTACTATAAGAAGGAGCCCTTCGATTGGATTAATTTGTTAACTCGATGAAAATCCTCCCAAGATGAAGTGCAGCCTGGCCATGCCATCCAGAACCTATCCTGTCACTCCACTGCCGATGACTAACTCCCCTCATTCCAGCAGTGTGGACCCAGAGGGGAAGGGAAGAAAGGAAGGAGGGAAGAGAGGAGAGAGGGAAGGAAAGGAGAAAGAACAGGCAGGGAGGAGAAGGGAGGATAGGAGAGAGGAGAGGAGGTAAGTTTCTATGGCTGGACCAGTCTCATTGTCAACCCAGCCTGGGGCTCCCTGTTGGGAAAACCAGCTTAGGGATGTCTAAATATTCCTGACACTAGAGAGTCACACAGCTCTTGCTTTTGGAATGAAATGTTCTCTCCAAGCACTCGGGTGAACCTTCAGTAGGAAGAGGAAAAAGAATCGTATTCTCTTGCCTGT
The DNA here is from genome assembly GCF_037993035.2 of Macaca fascicularis. Lineage (NCBI taxonomy): Eukaryota > Metazoa > Chordata > Mammalia > Primates > Cercopithecidae > Macaca > Macaca fascicularis. The sequence goes on along the minus strand of NC_088377.1, from coordinate 14,574,290 downwards.
TTTTTTCAACAGAACATGATGAAAGAGATTTTAGTACCGAAAATGACTAGTGGCTGAGGATTGCCTTTTGGTCTGACAAAACTTAAACTCCACTTATCTGAAGACACTGTGTTCTGTGAAACCTGTCATCTTATTTCTTGCTCAATATCTGGGGATGACGACAAGGACTCAGACAAGTGTCAGTCTGGGAGAAGGGGGCTCTCAGGTGCTGAGTTTGAAGCTATTCCTTTAGATCCCTGGTAGAACTTACCTAGGTGCTATAAGACCTCAAACCCTGCACTATTTTTAGGAAGGAAAAAGAACATTAGTGTCTGCAGAAACCTAAAATATCCCTACAGAATAAAACTTCCAACCACATTTTCTGACAGCATATGTAACTCTTACACTGTAAGGGTTGTAAAATAGATTGTGACTCTTGGGGAGTGTAGGACAATGTGCAGGGAGTGGGCAAGGAAGGCTAAGAGAGTCAAAAGCTTCTTTCAAAAGTCCTTAAGCTGGCCGGGCGCAGTGGCTCACACCTGTAATCCCACCACTTTGGGAGGCTGAGGCGGGTGGATCACGAGGTCAGGAGATCGAGACCACCCTGGCCAACATGGTAAAACCCCATCTCTACTAAAAATACAAAAGTTAGCTGGGCGTGGTGGTGGGTGTCTGTAATCCTACTCGGGAGGCTGAGGTAGGAGAATCACTTGAACCCAGGAGGCGGAGGTTGCAGTGAGCCGAGATGGTGCCACTGCACTCCAGCCTGGTGACAGAGCAAGACTCTGTCTCAATAAAATAAAATAAAAATTCCTTTTAAATTTAGGACACACAGTCCAATCTCATTTCCCTTTCCCCAGGAATCCAGAGGTGCCCTTAAAAAGTTCACTGTTCTAGGGGATGGCATCAGCTCCTCAGCTCAGAGACAGAGAGGAGCGACGTGAGAGCCAGCCTGGCGGTCTTTGCTGTCCCTGCCCCCACGGAGTGTAAATGCCAAGTTGCTGAAGATTACAAGGCAGTAGATGCTCATGATTCTTTTGCAAGTACCCGTGCCTTTTCATTATACCCTGTTTTGAGGGGGATTTTTTTTTTTCTCCCCGAGACAGTGTCTCGCTCTGTGGCCCAGGCTGGAGCACAGTGGCGTGATCATAGCTCACTTCAGCCTTGAACTCCTGGCCTCAAGTGATCCTCCAGTCCCAGCCTCATGAAGGGGTAGGACTATAGGCATACACCACCATGCCCAGGTAATTAAAAAAAATTTTTTTTCTAGACATGGGGTCTTGCTATGTTGCCCAGGCTGGTCTCAAACTCCTGGACTCAAGTGATCCACCTCCCACCTTGGCGTCCCAAAGTGCTGGGATTATAGGCATGGGCCACTGTGCCCAGCCCATTATACCCTGTTTTTAATGTTAAATTTTAGGGTCCGAGGTCACCTCTTATGAATCCTCAGTTTTTCCTTCTATCTCTCAGGGGTTGTGGATGGCAGAGATGACACCCTTTGCTCAAGTACCAATCTTCACCCCAGAGCCTCCACCTCCGCCTCTGTGTACCTTACTCTCACTCTATTCATTCTTTCAGTGGTTTGTGCATTCTCTTACTCATTTACTGACAGCGTTAGTGCTGGAAGCACTGCAGAAGTTCAGAGGAGGAGGGTGGGGGGAGTTAGCAGTTTCTCATGTGCTGGTTTAGCCCCTTCTGAATCCTGAACAGTCCCTCACAAAAGGTGCTCAGTGAATTCTCTTTAGGTTATCATCCGCAAGTAGCCCTTTTTGGTGACACACGTAGGTGTCTAGAATATCCCATCTTGTGGCATTTGGCATTATGCAGTTGGTCTGGGATGAGACACTCGCAGACCCGAATTACGGGCCGGACTGCCCACAGCCACAGACAACCACCAAGAAAAACTGTGGTGCTGGAAAGTAGTTCCATAGCAACTGGCCTAACGTTCCCAAACCGGAGTCTGGAGAAGGGGAAAGGCCCCTCCTGGTCTGCCAGGTTCTTCTACCCAGGGCCCCAGGCAGGCTAACTGTGTTTCCTGGTTTCCTTTTCCCCCTTCAGCCTCAGGCCACAAATCCAGCCATCGCGCTGGTGGCAAAAGTGCTTTCTCCTTCCTGCCACAGCCCCTGAGATGAGACTTTCTGCCTGAGAGAGGGACTCGCTATTTCCACCTCGCCAACCCAGGCATGAGCAGACCTAGGCTAACTCCTGTAGAGCGGAAAGGGCCTCTCCGCCAGCGCGCTGCAGCCCAGCGCTCATCCTTCTTAGAGTATCAACTCTTGGGGTCTCTGAAGCTGTTCCACCAACAGCCCCTGGTAGGCGCTAGATCCCTCCCGGGGGCCCAGGAGTCCTTCCTAATACTCGGAGCTGCCCACAGCCCTCTCCTCTCCCTCCCATCCTTCAGACCTGTTCCTCTGAGCACCACTAGGAGCTGGGCAAGCAGATGCGTGGGGTTGGGCGGGGGGCGGAGTGGGGGGAGGAAGCACACAATTCCGTTCAATGTTTCCTCTTAACAGACAATCACCCTAAACAGACTCCGTGGCCAGCTGCCCTGAGGGGAAAAAAAAAAAAAAAAAACGCTTCTTGGCTTCTCTGTTCTTTCCCAAAGTGATTGTTAATGGGAGATCTTCCCCATGGTAACAGCTGAGAGGCTGGAGGACAACTGAAACTCAGGGCCCTCATTCCACAATACCCCGGGACTCCTTACTGCCCCCGAGTGTTGCTTTATGTCAACACCAACCCAGCGCTGAGATGCATCTCCTCCTCCCGCAGATTCCATCGTGATCGCCTTCTGGGTGAGCCTGGCTGCCTTCGTGCTGCTCCTCTTCCTCATCCTGCTTTACATGTCCTGGTCGGGCTCCCCGCAGATGAAGTGAGTAACAAGGGGTGTGGGTCTCTGGGTCACTCAGACGCTCTCCAGTGAGTAATGGTGCAGGTCGAGTATCTCTCATCCAAAATCCTGGAGACCAGAGGTGTTTCAGATTTGGGATTTTAAAATACTTGCATGGTACCTACCAGCCGAGCATCTCAAATCCAGAAATCTGAAATATTCCAGCGAGCATTTCCTTTGAGCCTCATGTCAGTGCTCAATACGTTTCAGATTTTGCAGCATTTCAGAGTTTCGGATTTGGGATGCTCAACTTACGTCCCTACAATGGAATAGTATTCAGCAATAAAAAGGGACGGAGTTCTGATCCATACTGCAACATGGACGAACCTCAAAAACATCATGCTAAGTGAAAAAAGACAGACACAGAGCTGCATGTCGTATGACTCCTTTCACACAAAACATCCAGAGTAGGCAAATCGAGAGACAGAAAGCAGATTAGCAGCTGCCTAGGGCTGTGGGGAGAGCAGGGAAGGGGGAACGACTGCTGATGGGTTTCTTTTGGGGATGATAAAAATGTTCTAAAATTAAGCTGGGCATGGTGGCTCATGCCTTGTAATCCCAGCACTTTGGGAGGCCAAGGTTGGTGGATCACTTGAGGTCAGGAGTTCAAGACCAGCCTAGCCCACTTGGTGAAATCCTGTCTCTACTAAAAATACAAAAATTAGCTGGACGTGGTGGTGCGCACTTGTAATCCCAGCTACTCAGGAGGCTGAGGCAGGAGGATCGCTGGAACCCAGGAGGCAGAAAGGTTGCAGTGAGCCAAGATTGCGCCACTATACTCCAGTCTGGGCAACAGAGTGAGACTCCATCTCAAAAAAAAAAAAGTTCTAAAATTAAGCCAGGCACAGTGGCTCACACCTGTAGTCCCAGCACCTTGGGAAGCCAAGGCAGGAGGATCGTTTGAGCCCAGGAGTTGGAGACCTTGTCTTCACAAAAAATATTAAAAAATTAGCTGGGCATGGCAGTGTGCACCTGTAGTCCTGGCTACTCGGGAGGCTGAGGCAGGAGGATCACTAGAGCCCAGAAGGTCAAGGCTGCAGTGAGCTGTGATCATGCCACTGCACTCTAGCCTGGGTGATAGAGCAAGACCCTGTCTCAACAAAACAAACAAACAAAAAGTTCTAAAATTAGATTGTGGTGATGGTTGCACAACTCTGTGGATGTACTAAAGACCACTGAATTGTACTCTTTAAATGAGTCAACCTCATGGAATGAAAATATATCTCAGTAAAGCTGTTAAAGAAAATGAAGCCAACTTGACACCATGGGCATTAAGTCTTGCTGGCCAGCTCACCAGGAGCATAAGAATCTTACCTTTGGCCAGGCGTGGGGGCTCACACCTGTAATCCCCGCACTTTGGGAGGCCAAAGTGGGCAGATGGCCTGAGGTCAGGTGTTTGAGACCAGCCTGGCCAACATGGTGAAACCCCATCTCTACTGAAAATATTAAAAAAATAAAATAAAAAATAGCTGGGTGTGGTGGTGCATGCCTGTAATCCCAGCTACTCACGAGGCTGAGGTAGGACAATCTCTTGAACCCAGGAGGCGGAGGTTGCAGTGAACCGAGATCGCGCCACTGCACTCCAGCCTGGGCAAGAAGAGTGAAACGCTGTCTCCAAAAAAAAAAAAAAAAAAAAAAGAAAAAAGAAAAAGAAAGATCCTTACCTTAGGTACCTATGGCCAGCATCTGTTATTGGATGCCTGCTGTGTGCCACTAAATTGGAGGTGAAATCCAGTTTTAAGGAGTAATTGGAACCCAGCTTGTTTTATGTTTTATGTTAATTCTGTTGTGCTAGAGGATTGGCTGCCACATCCCATGTTCCCTTCTAGGCTAATCAGCCCTCACAGCTGCTGGTCTCCTAATGACTGTTCTTAGGAGGCACCCTGTATTTTGCCATCGCTTATGCAAAGAGGGCCTGTCCAGTGGCTGGCCCATGCCCTTGGATACGTGTGGCCTGGCAAAAGAGCTGGGACCGGTCAGATTCTTGTCTTTGGAATTTGGAATCTAGACTCTGAGGGATGGACCTGGTGTCTATGGGGCTGCACTGATTGGTCCAGGAGGAGGGCTAGGGCTGGTGCCATTATGGACTGTTACGTCCATTACAGACGGAAGTCTTGGAGACTGGAAACCCTCAGTGTAGGAAGCTGGTCAGCAGAGAGATGAGCTGAACTGTGCTGAGGAAGAGCTGAGTGGCCTTGGACCCCCTGAGCCAAAGTATCCCACACCAGGTCCCACGAGGAGCCATGGACTCGCGCATTCGCACAGCATCTTAGTGTTTTCTGTTGCTGTAACAGAATACCTGAGGTTGAGTAATTTATGAAGAAAAGAGGCTTATTTAGCTCATGGTTCTGAAGGCTTAGAAGTCTAGGAAGCTCATCGACATCTGCTCAGCTTCTGGTGAGGGCCTCGTTTTGCAAAAAGATCTAATTCAGTCTAGAGAAAAAAACTCGTTACCCCTTAAAGGCTCCACCTCCCAGTGTTGCCACACTGGGGACCAGGCCTTCACATGAGTTTTGGTGGTGACACATCACACCACAGCCCAGCGTTACCTCGAAGGGGCCTCTGATTCTCCTCCCCGCCCCGCCTGCCCTGCCCGCGGTGTCTCACCCACCAGGGCTACCCTCGCCAGGCCATTTCTGCTCACCTTGGTCACATATGGAAGGTAGCTTTATAGCAATGAAGAAATTCATTCTATTTTTTTTTTTTTTTTTGAGATGAAAGTCTTGCTCTGTCACCCAGGCTGGAGTGCAGTGGCGTGATCTCGGCTCACTGCAACCTCTGCCTCCCACGTTCAAGCTATTCTCTTGCCTTAGCCTCCTGAGTAGCTGGGATTACAGGCACCCACCATGACGCCCAGTCGATTTTTGTATTTTTAGCAGAGATGGGGTTTCGCCAAGTTGGCCAGGCCAGTCTCAAACTCCAGACCTGTAATCCTAGCACTTTGGGAGGCCAAGGTGCGTGGATCACCTGAGGTCAGGAGTTCGAGAATGGCCTGGCCAACTTGGCGAAACCCGGTTTCTATTAAAAATACAAAAATTAGCTGGGCATCGTGGCTGGTGCCTATCATCCCAGCTACACGGGGAGGCTGAGACAAGAGAATCGCTTGAACCTGGGAGGCAGAGGTTGCAGTGAGCCGAGATGGCGCCACTGAGGTCAGGAGCCACCTGACCTGAAATCTGTTCTTCTCTTTCAGTTTTTAGAACTCACATTCAATTTAAGCACATTTTTACACCCGAGACACATCTGAGGGACAAACGAGTGATGTCACCCTTCTTTTCTACTCTTCTGAGATGACCTGCAGCCGCCCTGGGCCAGGGAGTGTGCAAGGATCGTCAGTAATCCTCCTGGTACAAAGTTCCCTGGCCTGGTCCGGCAAGCCCAGAGGCTGCCTCCACCGTGCCCAGCTCCCTGGGGGGCACAGGCCTTCTGGGCTGTTTCACAGTGGCAAACTGATGACGCTGTACATCCTGACCAGCTACAGGGCTTACTAAAGAAAATGCTCTCAAGGCACTTGGTAACATTCCTGGAATGCTCAGGGCAGCAAAGTGGATCCTTAGCAAGATTTAGGAGTCACTCCATGAGGAGCTGGCCTTCCCATGAGGAAGGGGAGGAGGGAGGGCATTCTTGGGTGAGTGCCATCTGAAAGAACGGCCTCTGCCCAGTGGGCTCATCACTTGGTACTCTTCATTCGTGCCAGCGTTGTAACCACGTTTAGAGTCGTTTTATACGTCACCTCATTTCATCCTGAAGATATCTGTGAGCCAATACTGTCCCATTTTACAGATGACGTCAAAGGCATCTGGGAAGTGGTGGCCAGAGCTCACTCCAGATGGCCATGTCCACTGCCCTAGCACTTTCTGGGCAGGAGAATCCACCCAGGGAGGATGCTTTTCTTTCTTTTCTTTTTTCTTTTCTTTTCCTCTTCTTTTCTTTTTTTTGAGACAGAGTCTTGCTCTCTTGCCAGGCTGGGGTGCAGTGGCGCAATCTCGGCTCACTGCAACCTCTGACACCTTGGTTCAAGTGATTCTCCTGCCTCAGCCTTCCGAGTACTGGGATTACAGGCATGCGCCACCACGCCCAGCTAATTTTTGTATTTTTAGTAGAGACGGGGTTTCCCTGTGTTGGCCAGGATGGTCTCAATCTCCTGACCTCGTGATCTGCCTGCCTCTGCCTCCCCAAGTGCTAGGATGACAGGTGTGAGCCACCATGCCTGGCACAGGGAGGACGCATTTCTAGCCAAGTGTATTAGTTTGTTCTCAGCTGCTAATAAAGACATATCCGAGGCTGGGTAATTTATAAAGGAAAGAGGTTTAATGTACTCACAGTTCCACATGGCTGGGAAGGCCTCACAATCATGGCAGAAGGCAAAGGAAGAGCAAAGCCACATCTTACATGGCACAGGCAAAAGGGCATGTGCAGGGAAACTCCCCTTTACAAAACCATCAGATCTCGTGAGACTTATTCACTATCACGAGAACAGCATGGGAAGACCCGCCCCCGTGATTCAATTACCTCCCACTGGGTCCTTCCCACGACCCGTAGGGATTATTACAGTGCAAGGTGAGAGTTGTGTGGTGACACAGCCAAACCATATCACCAAGATACAAGCTGGCTTGGGCTACGGATATAAAATGAGGTACATTCAGATACAGGGCTGGATGGGAGGTCAACCTGCTCCTCCAACGCCCCCATCCCCTCCATCCTAAATCAATGTAGGAAGAAGTGGCCTCCAGGAAAAGACCTGAGGCCTAGTTCCTGACAAAGCACCTCCTCTCTTTTGAGATCTCTCTACAATGGCCACCTTGGTGAGCTGGCTGACCCTTCTCAGGAATTTGCCTGTGTGGCCTTCCCTATGGGGTCTGGGCAGATGGCAGGTGTGGCAGGAAAGCCCCAAGCCCCACAGTACGGACTGTTCTGCAACTTTGACGCTTGCCTCCCACTCCGCTCTGTTCACAGGAACAGCCCCAAGCACCACCAAACATGCCCCTGGAGTCACAGCCTCAGCCTCCAGCTCTGCATCCAGAAGTGCCTGCCGTGCCACAGGGAACCCCCGGGGACCTCACGGGCTCAGGCGCGTTCAGTGGAGCCAGGGAGCAGAACTGACCCTGACCAGCTGCTACGACAGGAGAGCTCCTCCACCTTGCCCCTTGGGGTTTTCCAGACCCACCCCACTCTCCTCTGGGAACTGACCCTCAATGGGGGTCCCCTCGTCAGGAGCAAGCCCAGCGAGCCTCCCCCTGGAGACAGGACCTCTCAATTGCAGAGCTGATGTCAGCAGATCGTGGCCATAGCTGAGTGAACTGATGAAATCAAGCCAACCTGGACACCTCCGTTCTTTGTTCTTCTTAGAGGCTGTCTGCATGTAGCGGAAAGGGCACCTAGGTCAAGTGCGACTAGAGCAGGAGCATCCTATGCCTTTGACAAAGATTGCAGTGATCCCTCGAGGGCAGAGGTCATCCCAGGTGTTGCTGATTTTATTGAGCACACTTGGCCCGCTTGCTTATGGCTTGTTTGCTTAGGGAAGAGTAGGAAAATAAAATATATGTAAATCCAGAGGAAAACCTGTTTGCTTACTATGCCACTTTACCATTACTGTGTGTTATCAGCCCTGAGTTCACCTGGTCCTTCTGTACCTTTGTTAGGATGCTGGGTAAGTTCCCATCCAAGCTCCACTGACACCCTCCGGCTCCCCCAGATGTGATGCATCTGCCCTGCCAGGTCAGCTCGCTGCAGTCAGGGGACCTGAGTCTCACCTTCAGCCTCCCCACAGCCTTTCAAAGACAGAGCCCAAGGAAGTCTCTCCCCTGGAGGGCAGGCAGCCAGCGCCTGTCAGCAGCCAGGCCCGGTAAGCAGGGCCTATGCCCAAAAGCTGTCACAGAACACAAAGAGCCCTGGAAAGGTCTCCTTCTGGATGTGACTTTATGTGACAGTGGATCTGGGACCCTTGAAGGATCCAGTCCTCTAGTGCCCAGCAGCCTTGTTCCTGGAGAGGAGACAGCATCACACTGCAAATCCCAGAAGAGCCATGTGTCCCCTACAGCTTTCCGGCAGCAAGTTGGTAGGTTTTATTTTTAAAATAACTGCCCCCACCCCACTTATTTCTAATTTAGCACTTTATGTTTTAAGTCAGGTGAAGACCATGTACCATCTATTCTCCATGGGATGAGATTCCCTTCCTCCACGCTAAGTGACTGGAAAATACATGGACAAGGTCAGGGCAGTGGATTGAGAAGGGAAAACAAAGACAAGCAGGACTGATGAGCTCCAGAGAAGCAGAAAAGAAGGTGAGGTGCTGAAAATGTGTCCTCACTTGACTGAGCTGAACTCGACTTTGGAGCACTTGTTGCCACCTGACGTAGCATGTATTTGACTTGCTGGGCCCTAAGAACCTGGGAGGCAGCTAGGCCTGGAGCCGGGGATGAAGCTGTGGAAATCCATCCCACCTGCTCGATGCCCCTCCCCGCGCCCCCAGAGTCATGGGGTTCAGGGATATTCCCCAGACCAGTGTCCTTCCAGCCAATGCCCTCTGCATGAACGAGCAGAGGTGCCTATAACCAAAGGAATCCCCATCGACAGGCCTCGGAGAGGGGGATAAAGATTAAAGGGAACCAGGAAGAGAATGTTCTGCTGGAGCAGTGCTTGCCTGAGTCCAACTTGGATCTAAACATCGGATTTCAACTTCAGGACAGTCTCAAATAACAGCGTTGTAAGGTTTATTTGGGTAGGAAAGGGGGACAAGTGAGGTAACTGATCCTTGCTTTGTAGACAATGCAAGACAATTACTTGTGGTGAAGGGACTGTATGCCAACAAGTGTTACTCATGCTTTAGTTAAAACTTTAAGTCACTTAAAACAAACAATTCTAAAGAACACTGGTAGAAAATAGGGGCCGGGCACGGTGGCTCAAGCCTGTAATCCTAGCACTTTGGGAGGCCAAGACGGGTGGATCATGAGGTCAGGAGATCAAGACCATCCTGGCTAACACGGTGAAACCCCGTCTCTACTAAAAAATACAAAAAAACCAAAAACAACAAAAACCCAAAAAACTAGCCGGGTGCAGTGGCGGGCGCCTGTAGTCCCAGCTACTCGGGAGGCTGAGGCAGGAGAATGGTGTAAACCCGGGAGGCGGGGCTTGCAGTGAGCTGAGATCCGGCCACTGCACTCCAGCCTGGGTGACAGAGCGAGACTCTGTCTCAAAAAAAATAAAAAAGAAAAAGAAAATAAAAGTGTAAATGTTTCAGACAAAACCAAGGCAGCGTGATGTACGTTATATGGCAAATAAAACAGACACATCCTAGGCCACAGAGCAGACCCCAAGAATGCAGGAGAGTTTTAAAGGAACAGACAGAAATTTTAACTGCAAAAACCACGAAATTTCATGACTGTCAGCTACAACAGCAACGAATATATGACCATTAATAGTAAAGTTCTGACCTTTAAAATAAATGCAGGCCTACGTGGAACAAAACTAGCCTCTTTAACAATGAAAGGAAAACACAAAAACCTTACAAAAATAGACATTTATTAATAAGCATTTATAAAATTCAAAATCCCCTCTTTGAAGTATAACTTTAAAAATTACAGGCTGTCTTCTCAAAGCAGAGGTCAAATCACTTTTACACTTTAAGGATTCAGTGCAACATCTTTTATTTAATAAAATAATTAACAAACATTGGCAGAAATTAACTTACTCAAAAAGTCATACTAAACTTTGTTATGACTTTTTATAGAAAAATAAACTTTATTTATTTTTTTGAGATGGAGTCTTGCTCTGTCGCCTAGGTTGGAGTGCAGTGGCACAATCTCGGCTCACTGCAGCCTCCACCTCCCAGTTTCAAGCGATTCCCCTGCCTTAGCCTCCCGAGTAGCTGGAATTTCAGGCGTGCACCACCACGTCCAGCTAATTTTTGTATTTTTAGTAGGGATGGGGTTTCACCATGTTGGGAAGGCTGGTCTTGAACTCCTGACCTCAGGTTATCCACCTGCCTTGGCCTCCCAAAGTGCTGGGATTAGAGGCATGAGCCACCTCACCCAGCTGAAAAATAAAATTTAAACATATCTCTTCGTTTTTATAAAAAAAAAACCTGATACCTTTTGACATTTCAGCTTTAACACACATGAATCTCTTCTGCATTCAGAAGTGCCTCAAACTTGAGCTATTTCCTGTGACGAGCTCCAAGCCCCTAGAGAGGAAGGGGCTGGCCTGGCCTGACGAGGCAATGGATGGGCCTCATGGCCTGGAAGTCCCCACATTCCCTGCAACTCTGATGCGGGGCACACACAGGCCCGAGTTTATCATTTACTGGCCTGTTCAATCAAGTCCTCTCGACTTTTCTTGTCAGAGAACTGAGTCAATGTACTGAACTTGTTGTTTCCCACACCTTCTCCGGAAACCCTTGACTCAACCAAACTTCTTGAGGCTCTGGTCATCAGGGCGCAAGGCGCTGGCTGGCAGGAGTCAAGCATCTGAGGCTGCACTGGCGACATCCTTGCAGAGCACCACGATGGCCTCCTCTTCACTGCTCGGAGCATCATCTGCGGCCTCACACACCATCCGGATGTGGGCTAAGAGGGTGTCAGGCCGCTGGGCCCCCAGCCAGATGTCCTTTATGTAGAGAGACACCAGGAATGCTGCGGAGGCTGAACAAGAGCAGGGGATAGGCCGTCAGGATGCACACCTGCTCAGCTCGAAAACAGGTCATCCTGCCCACAACGCAATGGCTCTGCCAAGTGCCCAAATAAACCGTGCGACAGGCCTGTGCAACCCAAGGTGAGCAGACCGATACAACAACTCATTCTGCCTTTGCTTAACTTTTGTGTTAATCTTTTTTACTAAAAAATTTTTTTCTTTTTTTTTTTTTTTAAGAAAAAGACAGGTCTCACTCTGTCACCCAGACTGAAGTGCAGTAGCGTGATCTCAGCTCACTGCAACCTCGACGGCCTGGGCTCAGGTGATCCTCCCACCTCAGCCTCCAGAGTGGCTGGGACTACAGGCATGTGCCACCACGCCCAGCTAACTTTTGTAGAGACAGGGTTTCACTATGTTGGCCAGGCTGGTCTCAAGCGGTCTCCCCACATCAGCTTCCCAAAGTGCTAGGATTATAGGTGTGAGCCACTGTGCCTGGCAAAATTTATCTTTCTTCTGATGAACATGTGTGGATCCCCTCAAAAAGCTGTTACAAGACAAGTCTCAGTCTGGTTCTGACCGTCCATGCCGAGAATGAGACTGAAGTTTGAGAAGAACCTCCCAGAATCATTTCCTACCATTTCCTCAGTGGCACGGGTAAGGAGGAAGAGAAAGCTTTGCAGGCAAAAAGGCCCAACTCCCCAACTGCGGCCAGACCAGAGGGTGAGGTCGCCCCTGCTACCAGGTGAGCCCACCCGCTAGGCTGCTGGCCCCTCCCTCCCCTGCACCCCCACATTCCTCCGTGAAAGGATAGCCCTCCGGGTTACCACACGCACCTCCCTGGAGCTCTAACGGCCCCCTGGAGCCTGTGCTACTCACTCATTCACACTGCTAGGCTCCTACCTAGTGACTGCCAAGTACACAGACTGCGCATGGGCACATTTGTACGCATGTGAAGCTACATGCGCGCACACACGCACACACGCAGCTGGCCACACGTGAAACAGAACTCGTCATGTGGTTAATGGTCGGAAACCCACTGCCCCGCGGGGTGGAGGGATGCAAAGGTTCTGCAGTGCCCTCTCTGCACCGTCAACATAACCAGCACCAAAGGTTTCCCCTGCAAGCGAAGACAAAGACTTCCTTCCCTTCACATTCACTGCCCAGTGGCAAGTTCTCTACAACCCCAGAACCGTAAGAGGCCACCTAAACAGGCACAATAGCCAGCTGAGGAAGTCGGCAGAAACCTAAGCGTTCCAAGCACAGAAGTCACTCCTGCCCCAGACCCACTTCTGCATCCATTTCTTCAGCCTCCAACGAAAAAAACAGCCTTACCTCGTGTGGCTTCGTCCTTCTCACTCAGAGAAGACAGGCAGAGAGCTTCCATGGCCGGGTGGAAGGGGCTCCCTGCCTGGCCCTGGGCGGCCACCAGCTGCAGCATGACCAGATTGAACAGGCAGGCCACCTCCTGCGCAGGCCCCGCCAGCCCCTCGGCCCCACAGAGCCGGCTATACAGCTTGAATATGCTGCTCCTCATGGCACCATCCTTAAGGAGGTCAGCCACGACCACAGGGTGTGGCAAAATGTGGCTCTTAAGCCAGCCAACCAGTCCTGCAGCCTCTGCCCTGCTGAGCAGGTGCTCGGCCACCGACCGCAGCACCCAACTGACTGCCACGGAAGCGGCGGCATACACGGGGCCTGGTGCATTGCTCTCGGGGCTGGCTGAGTCCACAGGCTCCTGAGTGGGGTCAGGAACAGGGATCACTGGTCCCCAGTAGGTCAAGATGGACCTCAGGAGGCCCTTGCATATCTCCAAGGTAGATGCCATCAGCTCAGGGTCGGCCATCTCCTCTGCCTCCCCAAGCCTCCTCTTTCGGCCCCGTGGGCCTTTGGCTCGGGCTGGCACGACAGGCTTGTTTTTATCCTTGAGCATTTCTGTGAAATGCACAAAGAGAAGGTAGTGAGACGGGGGTCCCTCCTGCCCACACAGATCCAGATGTGGGAAGGTGTCAATGGGGGACACGCAGGGCGGCTTGCATGTCCTGAGCACCTGGCCCTGCTCCCACGTCAGGAGCCTGGTGAGTGCTCAATGTTTCACTATGCCTGTCATCACTGTTGTTATAACCAACTCATTAATCCTCACACCGTGAGGCAGGCGCCATTACTGTCCTCTTTAAACACAGGGAATCAGGGCAGCATCAGAGCTTCAGTCCAGGAGGTCTGGTTCCAGTCTTTTCCTTAACCCTGCACTACAGGATGAGGTGGCAGCAAGTAGCTCACAGCCACCCCCAGCCTCTTTACAAGTGGGCACCCTGACACTAACGTAGGTGAAGTGACTTCTCCAAAGACAGACAGCTAGTCAGTAGCTGGGCTGAAACTCAAAGGCTGCCCAGCTCCCCCTCCAGGGCTCCAAGATGGATGTGTCCCATCTCTGAGCCTCATTAGCTTTGGAAATGTAGCTGAGAGGCAGAGAGAGAGGGAGAGAGAGAGAGAGGGAGAGGGAGAGAGAGGGAGAGAGAGAGGTGTTGGCTAATCTGGGCCAGTCCTGGGTCCTGACACTTACTCATGAGCTCCCGGGCTTGGCCCTTCTCAATGGCTGTTCTCAGGTCTTCCTGGAGCTTGAGGTCTCTCTCAATGAGGCTCCACTTGTGCAAGAGGACAAGGACGTCCTTGGTGGAAAGCACTGTCTCATTTACAGTGAATCTGTTCATGTCCTTGAAGGCCTGTATGACGGTGGCCCGGTACCTCAGCACAGACTCAAGTGTCCCGAAGAAGTTGGTCAGCTGGATGGGGGCCAAGGTGGGCCTGTTTGGGAGCCAATGTTACAGACTGAGCAAAGGCTGCCTCCCCAGCCTGGCAGGCAGCACTGCGGCAGCCTGACGACATTGCACACCCAGAGGTACACACAGTTCCTGCAGGAACCAGCTTTTCCTGCACAGCAGACATCTAGCATGGGCCCCCAGGATGCAGAAAAGAAAAGTGAGCCACTCCAGCAAGGCACAAAGGGGACCTGGAGTATGATCTGCACCCCAGAGGCACAGAAGCTTCCAGAAACCCTGGCTAAACAGGGTGGCCAAACACACAGCTTGAGTTTGGCCACCTCAAACAGCCAGGGTGCCAAGGGCCTGCGAGGGCTCCACTCTGGGCCTGCCCATTTCCCTTGCTCCCTGACCACCAGTCTGAAGTGAGAAAAACTCAGGGAGGCCCTGGGACAGCGTCATCACCCACGGCCAAAACCTGACTGATGGCCACCAGGAGGAAACAGATCTCCCTGAACTCCAAGAGAGTTAAATCCTGTAACATCGCTTCCACGCAATTGTAAACGTAAAACCAGTATTTTAAATAGCAATTGGTTCTTAGACACCAGCATGTCTTCCGACAATCCCTACATAGGAAACGTTGACTATCCAGCATGGACTTAACAATTTAGTTTTAAACAATACAAAACAAAAGGCCTTGTTCTTTATCAAGACATTTTTCCTTCTGAGACTACAATCCTCTTGCTATCAACCTTCTGGTTCCGGTTAGCATCACTTGGCTCCCAAATCAGAAATAATGAGTGCACACTGTGTATTTTCTGTAACATGGTAGATTCGGAGGGAAATTTAGCTCTTCCGAGGAAACCAAAAGCATGACTCCAAGGGATCGGGTGAAAATACTGAAACATTCAAGAGAATTCATGGACAATGAGTCTTCACAGGCTAATATAATGAAGGCAGAGGCAACCTTGGGAATACCCTGTCTTATGTTAGAGTCATAGAAAATACTTTCTTTCTATGAAACATCACTTGATTCTAGTGTTTGAATCACAGTATCAAGGTAGATGGCTCGCCAGCTAAAAAATGACCTCAAACAATGCATATTCGGGTTTGAAAAGTATGTTAAGTTCTCAAGGCCTTGACAAGAAGCCTTATAAAGTTGAAGGGGAAAGAAAGAGCTAATGAAATAGATGTTCTGACACTACCTACACCTGACACTGGTACTCTGCCCCAATCCACAGCAGGTCACACAGCCCAGCGTTCCCCTGGTACAGCCAGAGTCGTGACCGAGACATGGTGTCCACAGGTGGCAGACCAACACAGCTTCCAAGAGGCCAGGAAGGACCCCCTGGCGGGGGCAGGACTCACCTCAGGTGCTTCATGAGCACGACAAGAACATAAAGGAACTCGTTGACCAGGTGCAAGGCAAGCCGCTTGGTGGGCTCCCGGGAACCAGGCTGGCAAGGGTGCTGGCTCTCCCACTCCACTGCCTTATCCCCCAGGTTGGTCACCCACAGTGTGTGGAGCAAGGAGATCACATTAGACAGCAGCGGAGTCTCCAGAAACCTAAAACCAAGCACAGCAGCCTTCAATCTGCCACATCTTGTCCTTTCAGCAGGATCAGACGATCCCCCTCCATAATCCTATCTGCTCATCCCCCTAGACAAGCATAGTCTCCAAGTAAAAACAGGGTGCTTGCTATACGAACGCAGCTTCCACACAGGACAAGGTGCCCCTTCCTAACAGAAGACTGCCCTAAGTCCCTCCAAAAATTCAGCAGCCACTGGGGCACACTAATAAAAACTGTCCGGTTCATGATAACAACTCAATTTCTAAAACAAGCCATTATTAGCCAGGAACATTAGCTAATTATGCCTTTTATAAACCTGAAACAGTACTGAAGTTGATGTCCAAATACACATTCTAATTTTGGATATTAATTTCTTCCCCACACCCCCTTTTTTTTGTTGTTTGCAGGTATACTTGGATATATTATTTTCTTTTAGAGAAATTTCAGGAAATACTTAAAAAAATGCACAAAAGGGCCTGCATTCTCCCAGGCTTATTATAGTAGTTAGTTCTTTGTAAGACAGAGCCCTCCCGCCGAGTGCTGTCTGCTGTGACAGGGTCTTCATCTTTTCAGTCTCAAACAGCAGGAGAATCAGGAATCATAATAAATCATCAAGTTCAGACCCTTGGTGCTGTTCCTCCAATGCGGGCTCGTCACTGATGACAGACCCTGCACTGACAGCAGAGCCCTGTAAGCTGTTAGACCGGCCTTCCTGCAACAGACGGCTGCAGCTGCTAAAGCCTTAGCGAACAGGACACTACTTCAGAGCACAGAAGGCTGCTGGGACACCAGGGGAGGAGCCTGACCTGAGCAGAACAGAGCCAGACAGGCTGGCAGAGATTCTGCCAGATGTGAACAGCAGCTGGTGTCTGCTGTCCCATGGCAGACAAGAGACACTCAAGGAAAGGCTGTGAATGGAGGAAAGGCACTTTGGCACTGCCAGGAGCAGGACTGCCAGGCATATGGTAGCATTGGAGAACGCTGCATTTCAGAGAGCATGGATTTTACTGGACATTTCCAACCAATAGAGCTGGCAGCAGACACCATTGTTTCTGTTCCTTTCCTTCCCACCTGACGCGCACCTCGCATGCAAAAGGTACTTACTTGCTTTCAAGGATGTGTAAAATCCATGTTAAAAGGCTATAGTCTCGTATGATTTCATAGGCAGATCTGGCAACCTGGGCAGCATTCTGTAGAATTTCCAGAATCCAATTCTGAAAACCCCAAACAAGAAGTTACTCTTCAGTGAGAAAACCCAATTTACTTGATTAAAGAAACCGTTTTAAAAATGTAATGGTATGGTGCTATTACAGGTGGCGGCTGCAAATGAAGCCTGCTGTGCTAAGTCTGTCAGAGTGGTGGCCGTGTACGAACGTGCCCTTCCCCACAAGTGACAGCCAGAAGACACAGACTTCCACAGCAATCTCTGGGCCCGGGGGATCCCACTTCCATTAATCCATCATCTGGAGCCCACCCACAAGCAAAGCTGCACCACAGAAGCCAATGGCCCAGACGCGCAGCCGCCGGCACAGGGACTATGTGAGGCCCGCCTCCAGGCCAGCCACTGGCCACCAGCCATGAGCCACGCAACCCTGTGTTTACCACCTGGAAGGGAGGACATAAAAATGGGACTGTCCCCTGACGTGTTTGTGGGGTGCTTCAGAATTCTCACATGCCACAAAAAACAAAAAGTTACCATACTCAAATTCAGTTTAATCAAATGGGCTTCTTCATCTTGACTTACTCTATTTACCCACATTTTACATATGAGAAACAAAAGCTGACTATGCTAGAAATTAATCAAAATACTAAAGGCTTTTCCTATTTCCTTCTACCACCTACCTGTAATATCTAGGAGGCACACACACCAGCTCTTGGTTCCTGACTGGTTAGGTGAGGCTGTCTGTTTCAACCTGACTCTTGCTTTCTAAATGAGTTCTAATGGCCCCCAACTTCTGTAGTAGGTGAAATCCTGGTGATTCCAAAGCACCTCAGTCACTGACAGGGGGTTTCTAGACTTTCTGGCCACTCCGAAGGCTCATGATTAGTGATCAGTACGCCCCACTGATGGCCTTCGTATATGCCAAGGGCCATATACACAGTAGGAGGGCCACAGTAAAGAATATGCAGAGGACACACGACACTGGGGGGTCACAACAGTGCAGCCTCGAGTGAATCCACCTGCTCTGCATGCAGGGAGCGGGACAGGCGCTGTCAGTGTCTCACTTCCCCTAACTGAGAGCCAGGTTTAGGTCGGTCGTGTCCAGGCTGGGAACTGAATTCATACGGACTTGACTTCCAAACAAAACCTTAAGAAGCGGCACAGACCTTTCGCTTTCAAATAGGCTTGCGGAACCCATGTACCTGTGCCGCCTCGTCACACAGTGGGCTGTAGAAGAAGGACAGGATGATGTGGAAGATGCCACGGCGGGCACACAGCTCATAGCACTGCTTGTCACGGATCCCCTGCCGCAGAAGGCCAAACACCCACTCCTGCTCCGATTTTTGCTATAACCCAGGCACACAAAAAACCGTTGTTAAGTAAGTGAAAGTCCTTTCATCTGACAACTGTTCAAACACTACTATTTTTAAGTGGCGGCAAAGGTTGTAACACAGCAGCCCTGACCTCCATGTCTGATAATGAAAAATCCCTGATCTCATCTTTGATTCTATTTCTTCAGGTCAAAAATGGAGGATCGAGTCAAGTTTAAATACTGAAGTCAGATAGGTATTCTATGAAAGAATATTTAATATGAATATCTAAAAAAAGAATTTAATATTTAACCCAGTGATTCACCAGAAAATACGAGAATGTCGTAAAGCTCAGGACTCTGAAGCAGAGTTTTGAAGGTGTGGGGCACCATGTAGAAGTGAGGCCACAGCACAGAGGCATTCCGAAGTGCAGGCCTGCGTGGTCACTGCCTGCACAATCGTGTGGGCTATGCAGCACACAGTATCCATGGGGAAAACGGCAGTAGACAATGGCGGCTGCATAATCAATTCAGGAGCCTGTGGAAGGCCATGAGGACTGTGGAAGCATACCTCCAAGTCGGAGCTGTAGAAGAACTGGTAGAAACCTGGCACTTTGTCCATGTTCAAGTACTCGTGCGACAGCAGGAAGTTGCTGACCTTCAGATACATGTGCTCCTCTGAGAACACAGGCAGACGGTCAGTCACGGCAGGCCCCAGCAGGACGCCCCCTGGTCTGGCAGCACTCAGAGGCCGGCGTTCTGGGTATCAGACATAAATCCCCTCCCAGGAACTTTTGTATCCTGACCTAGAGGACTGGCTCTCGAGAATGAGAACACAATTCGACACCTCAGCTCCATACTGCACACAGGCTTGCTCTCCTGGCTCAGAAACCACTGCTGGACGTTGAGTCCTTCAGGGACCTCGCCACCTCCCCCTCCCCAGCTCCCGTCCTACAGCACAGGCTCAAACCAGTAGGTGGGAAGGCTGGGACTTGGTCACACATCCCACAGATCAGGGCTGACACCACACCAACCTGCTGCACCTGCCTCTAGCTTCTCACTGAAGGGAACCGTCACAGCAGGGGAGGCTCAGACACTGCTGAGTGCCTCTGGAATGCAACAAGGCAGAGGCAACAGACACCCTAGCTCCTGCCATCTCCTATCCTTGGATCGCCAATGAGTCTACCCCATGACCAAGCTGCCATGCACACACCCCACCCCGACATGAGCACCAGTGTGGGACAGAGCCACACCCAGGACCAAAACCGTCATGGTCTCTGCCCATTATTTTCTTCCCCTTCCAAATCTCCAAGGCAAGTAAACCCATGGAATAAAATGAAATGGGAGCAGATGAAAATCAGATCTGAATTCTAATAGCAACTTGACTGTGAACGAACTGTGGGGCCTTGACAAGCTATCTACCCTCGGGAGCCTCAGTTATGAGTGTGGGGGATGGGGTGGAAACAGTGAGTGGGCTGTTCCCTCATCTGAAATAGAACCATGTTATACTAAAAGCACCCTGTGGTCCCTGATGGTACCAACTTTCTATGATTCTTCTCTCCATAACCAAAACCAGTCTTAGAATGAGCTCACTTCTAGTCACAGTATCTCAGCAGTGGTAGCCCCATTCCTGTAACAAAAAGGAGCCTTGTTCTAACAACGTGGGTTATACCTGCACAGTACTCATACACCAAAAGCTTTGTAGCCAAGGACCCGTAAGCCTAAGCATGAATCGATGATTAATAATGACGGTGATGGTGACGGCAGCTATCACCGATGGGTTTTGACTGTGCCAGGCACTTACATGTGTGTGAGTGTGTGTGATCTAGGCCAGGTGTGGTGGCTCACACCTGTAATCCCAGCACTTTGGGAGGCTGAAGCAGGAGGATCGCTTGAGCCCAGGAGTTGAGACCAGCCTGGGCAACATAATGAAACTGTTTCTACAAAAAAATCAACCAGGCGTGGTGGCATTTGCTATAGTCCCAGCTACTCGGGAGGCCGAGGTGAGAGATTCCCTGAGCCTGGGAGGCCGAGGCTGCAGTGAGCCGAGATCATGTCACTGTACTCCAGCCTGGGTGACAGAGCCAGACGGTGTCTCCAAAAAAAGCACCAAAAAAAGCACCAAAAAACAAAAGAAGTACGTGATCCTCATCACCCTCACAGCAATGCTAGAGGCAGTGGGTCCTATCATCACCCCATCTTAGAGGAAGAAATGGGCATGGGGAAGTCCGGGACAGTCTGGCTATGTCCACGCTTTTAGCCCCGGGTTCCAATCCCTATGATGTGATCGGCCCACATTTGAACTTCAGTTTGACTTGCTCTCGCTACAGTTTTCTATAGCTACAAGCAAACAGCAATCTGCAATCTTTCCCTCCATTATAAATGCTGTTCTGCACTTCGCTTTGTCATCTCATTTTTTCTGGATTTCACCCCACAGGGGTCCATGACGAACTTCCTCACAGCCCTCGTCTATTTACTGTCCAGAGCTGATGGGGACTTCGGGGACTCCTCATCTTCCACGACCATGAGCACGGAGTGGCCTTGAACACAGATGTGTGACCCACTACACCTGTGGGACTAACCCCTAGAAGTGGACTTGCTCAGCCTCAGCTTTCCAGTTTCCCCTCAACCTAATTATGTCAGTGGTACCTGGTTTCAAAATCTGCAGGGCTGCTTTGGCAATGAAGAGAGCCAAGGTAAAAGTGAGTCTCATGTCCTGAGTTCGAATCCCATTCCGGACTACATCCAACAGGTAAAGTAGCTTGAAAACAGAACAGAAAAGGAAAACGTAAGATGAGCGTGTTCAGAACTATGGTCAGTCTTCTCTGGTGCAGCCGAACCGGGGCTCGGCAGGGTGTGCCTGCTCCTCATATCCCAGGGGCCACCAAAGACGAAGCTCACAGGAGCAGACACAACTCGCCAGCATCTTCGGAACGCTGTTCGTTTTTATTTTAGGAGTCAGTCATGTGCACAACAGCAGAGAGAAGTCTGGCACCATGCCCCGAAAAGCTAATCTGCTCTTGTTCCTCCAGCACCACGGGGTACAGGTTTCTGAGGTTCAGTGTGTCGTGGATAATAGCTACCTTAACCACTGAGTTTAGACCAAAGAAATACTCCGTAGAATTCAAATCATTTTGTCTACACACAACACAAGAAAGCCTGTACGGAGACACTTTTCTCAGCCTCCACAGGGGGTTGTGGATCAAAGGCAACCTCCGGCATCACCTCCTAAGGGAACAGACTTCTGCTCTTCAGCAGAGACCTCCCGGCAACACGCCACCTCCGTGCTCCTTAGTAAATCCTTCCACCAAACTGGGCGGACAGCCCGCTCTCTGAAGCCCGCAGCCCACCCCCACAGTGGGATGTACACTCTTCCTACTTACCTGGGACTGCTCATGGAACCGTGCCCCCTCCAAGTGTGAGTAGTAGGCCGCCAGGACATGGTAGGCTACGGCTCGCATCTGCGGGTCATAGCTGCTGAGTGCTGTGACAGTTAGGCCCAGAGCATTTGAATCCAAAAATTTTCGACAATCCACCACAAACTCTACAGGAAATAAGATACAGCATGAAACACACACACATTATTATTGTTAACCTGGAGAATGAAATTTCCTCTTGCGTCTTACCAATAGCTACCTGCGCCAAGCACAAGGAATGCAAGTCTCTCTCCAACTCCTCCTAACTTCTGCTGAAGTTAGACAAACACAAACTCTTCCTTCATGTGGCAATAATGACCATACCTTCAGTTTTTAAAACGCTCACACATCCCAACCAGGATAATTTCATTACTTCTCATAAACACCCAATGAGTCAGGATACTGGAGGTGACACTGAGACCCACTGCGGAGACCCCAGCATGCCAGCGGCCTGGGGAACACAACTGGGAATCAGCAGAGAAAATCAGTCCCCAGCTTCCACCTTGCTCAGCCTTCCACTGCGGGCGTCTGTCTACAAGCACGAGGAAAGCACGTATGGCAGTGAAAGCAGGAAAAGGCAGCTGATGCCAACCAGCCTGACGAAGGACTCACTCATACTCACTCTGCAACCCTAGCTCTTCCTTCAAACGAACAACACAAATCTCACAGAAAAGTGGCTCACCAAGCTTAATCAAAAGCTACGGTCCAGAGAGCCTGTTGGCTGGTATCCATTTGCCATTTGTGAGGCCTAGAGAAGCTGACAATCGCTACAGGAGTGGAGAAGACTCAAAGAGAGAGGGAGAAGGTCAGACACATGAGGGGATGTGCCTTACCACAACCTAGAGGGCTCTCCACGAATCAAACTGAGGACACCTCACCACTCCTTAATAAAAGCCCAGGCTATTTTACAAGATAAATACTCTCAAGAAGAACCTTAGAATAGGGATTCATGATTAATGATTAAACTGATCTTGATAATTACCCACAATGATGTTCTCGAGATAGAGTGACCAGTGGCCTAATTGGGAATCAAACACAAGCCAACTGAAATGACTACTCCAAATGAGTAATCATGGAATATACTATCAATAAGAGATAGTTCACTGATGGCATTTTTAAAAGTTACAGAAAGATTAAGCATGTTAAGCAGGGACACAGAAGATACAAAAACCTAAAACCAAGCTTCTAGAGATGAAAATGAAAATATCCGAGCTGAAAAACACATTGGATGGTGATATGGTTTGGATCTGTGCCCCTACCCAAATCTCATGTCGAATTATAAACCCCCGTGTTGGAGGCAGGGACCCTGGTGGGAGGTGATTGGATCTCCGGGCAGATTTTCCCTTGCTGTTCTCATCATAGCGAGTGAGTTCTCACAAGAGCCGGTTGTTTAGAAGTGTGTGACACTGCCCCACTTCCTCCTGCTCTGGCATGTAAGATGTGCCTGCTTTCCCTTTGCCTTCCACAATAATTAAAAGTTTCCTGAGGCCTCCCCAGCCATGCTTCCTGTATAGACTATGAAACCATGAGCCAATTAAACCTCTTTTTTTAAATCAATTGTCCAGTCTCAGGTTCTTTATACCTGTGCAAGAACGGACCAATACAGATGGGATTATCAGTGATTAGACACTAGACCAAAAAGGATTAGTGAACTTAAGACAGCAACAGAAACTATCCAAGTTGAAACACAGAGAGAAAAAAAATGAACAGAACATCAGTGTCCTGTAGGTATGTGTAATTGGGGTCCCTGAAAAAAATCTGAAGAAATAATGGCCAAAACTTTTCTAAATCTGACCAAAAAAAAAAAAAAAAACAAAAAAAACAAAAACAATAAACCTAGAAAGCCAAGAAACTCAATAACATAAAACATTAAGAATATCATGCAAGCATTATTACAAAAAGAAAATCACACCAAAGCACATCATGATCAAATTGTTTGACACCAGTGATTTTAAAAAAATCTTAAGAACAGCCACATGACATACAGAAGAATGAAGATAAGAATGGCAGATTTCTTGTCAGAAATAACCCAATTCAGGGGCCGGGCACAGTGGCTCACGTCTGTGATCCCAGCACTTTGGGAGGCCGAGGCGGGTGGATCACGAGGTCAGGAGATTGAGACCATGCTGGCTAACATGGTGAAACCCTGTCTCTACTAAAAAAGACAAAAAATTAGCCGGGCATGGTGGCGGGCGCCTGTAGTCCCAGCTACTCGGGAGGCTGAGGCAGGAGAATGGTGTGAACCCGGGAGGCGGAGCTTGCAGTGAGCCCAGATCGCGCCACTTTACTCCAGCCTGGGTGACAGAGCAAGACTCCGTCTCAAAAAAAAAAAAAAAAAAAAAAAAAAAAAAAAACCAATTCAGAAACCAGAGGAGCAACTTCTTTAAAGTACTATACGAAAAAACTGTCAATCTTGAATTTTATACCCCATCAAAATCTTTCAAAAGTTAAGACTTTTTTCAGACACAAAAAAGCTAAAATAATTGGTCACCAGTAGACTTGAACTATAAGAATTCTTAAAGGCAGTATTTTAAGAAGAAAAAAAATACCAGATAGAAATCTAGATCTACACAAAGGAATGGTAGCAATATGGCAAATATCAAATATTTACATTTCTTCTAAAAATAATGACAATTTGAAGCAAAAACAATATATTGTATGGTTTATAGCATACTGAAGTGTAATGCATGATAAGAATAGCAGAAAAGCCAGAAGGGAGGAAATGGATCTATACTGTTACAAGGTTCTTATACTGTACATGCAGTGGTATCATCTCACTTGAAGATAAACTGTAATAGATTGAAGATGTGTACTATAAACCCTAAAGCAACCAGTAAAAATATGCATGCATGCACTCATACACATACAAAAGTTGCAGCTAAAAGTCAACAAAAGACATTTAGAGTCAGATCAACAATCACATTAAATATAAATGATGTATACACTCCAATTAAAAGGCAGAGATGGTCAGATTAGATAAAAAGCAGAACCTAGGTACATGCTGCCTTCAAGAAACCCATTTGCAATATCAAGACATAGACTAAAAGTGAAAGGATGAAAAGAGCATAGTCAGATGACTCTTGGGCATAGCAGTTTAGGAACAAAATTTTCTAATTCTCTTATTTCTACTTTTTTAAAGAGAAGAGTCTCCTTTGTCGCCCAGGCTGGAGTGCAGTGGCACAATCTTGCTCACTGCAACCTCTGCCTTATGGGTGCAAGCGATTCTTGTGTCTCAGCCTCCTGCATAGCTAGGACTACAGGCATGTGCCACCACGCCCAGCTAATTTTCATATTTTTAGTAGAGATGGGGTTTCACCATGTTGGCCAGGCTGGTCTCAAACGCCTGGCCTCAAGTTATCAGCCTGCCTTGGCCTCCCAAAGTGCTGGGATTACAGGCATGAGTCACCATGCCCATCCTAATTTTCTTATTTCTCACAAGTGACTGTTTCTGATAAGAGGGGAAAAGAAATCCAAAAGCTTTAAAAGCACCAAACTAGATAAAATTATATTGTTTTACAAAAGATGGGAGAAATGTATTTAAGAGACACCTACATAAGTACATAACAAATATAGGTAAATGGACTACATTTGGGAAAGAGAACAGTCTAAACATTTAGTTTATACTCACTAAAAGCAGCTAATACTCAGCTGGCTGGGATATTTTTAGTAATCACTGACATTCTAAGACAAATGGATTTTCCACATGTCCATGAGGAAAAGTCAGTTTCTTGTTTTGTGCTCATCTCTGCTAGTCTATGAAAATCTTGGCTTTGTAACACTTATGGAAAAGAGCTGCCCTCAGAATGTTGAAAACATAATAGGCTATTTAAAAATATTTATAAATGCCATTCTCTTTGTTTCAAGAACCTCATGAATAGCAACTTGGCCTTAACAGACCTTCAGATCAAAATGGCTTAACCAGGACAAGTTATCAAGGATTAAAACTAAAACTGCCCCAAAACTTGGTGTAATGGCTCACCCAGCAACTTGGGAGGCTGAGGTGGGAGGATTACTTGGGGCCAGGAGTTCCCCTGGCAACACAGAGATACAGTCTCTACCAAAAAAAAAAAAAATTAGCTAGGCATGATGGTGCACATTTGCAGTCCTAGCTACTCAGGAGGCTGAGGCAGGAGGACAGCTAGAAAGGAGTTTGGGTATACAGTGAGCCATGATTGTGCCACTGCACTCCAACCTAGGTGACAGAGTGACACCCCGACTCTTAAAACAATGTGCCCCAGTTTTAGTGGGCTTCAGTAGCAGTGTAACTGTGCTGTTGGAGCATCAGAAATCTTCCTTACACCTCTTTTTTCCATAATATCCCCCAGAGGCACCCCACTGGGCTAGACTCATCACAGTGAGAAGAGTCAGAGGAACCCGCGCGCTCTGGTCGTCTGGTGATGAGGCTCAGAGAATTGCAAACGGGGCTTCCTGCTCTGGCTGCCTTGTGGCATGTGTGAATTATGAGCTGTAGATTTCAGCCCAGTTCTGTTGAGGACAAGAGTTCACTGTGGAAAAAGCATTTGTCACTGCCATTGCTAACAGCCTTGGTTGGCCCTGTTTCTTGGCCAAGGACTCAGAGAAGGAAAGCAATAAGGTTAAGAAAACAGGTTCCCACTTCCAGCAAAAGGCTGAAAACGGAGCAGTGAGACTGTAATTACTCTCAAGACTGGCAGCCACATATAAAAATTAATTGTATGATCAATTTAGGATTACAGTTAGTTTAGCAATACCTGGACCAGGTGCCACCGCAGGAAGTAAAAACATACTGTTCAGAACTTCTGCTACACTCTGGGTAGCTGAATCGCACAAATATAACATGGGATAAATGCAGCTTGGCAGAAAAGATTGCATCATGTGTATCGCCATTTACATTAAGATCAAATACAGGATGCTGGCCCCTTCTAGGGAGGGAGGGGCTTGAGGAGCTGCTTACTGTTCTATGCCCTAATCTGGCTGGTGGTGTCACTACCACTGACTTTTCTACATGTCACACTTCAACTATTTCAGTGCCAGGAATCTGCCTCTTCCAACGAATGGGTATGCTTCCCTTCAGCAATCAATGAAATCTGTTTAAAAACCAGGCCTCCATTTTTTGTTCAGGATGACAAGATGCCCAGAGCAACATCTAATAAACGTACTTTTCGGGCAGTGGTTTTTTTGTTTCTGTTTTTGGTATATCCATTTCCCTCTCCACCTCTATACCTTTTGAAACATTCTACTTTGATATGAATTTTTTGTGTAAATTTTTGGCTATTGCAATTCCTTTCCAAGATTGGGACAGACAAGTTCTGCAATTTTTTTACCTATATTAAACCAATAAAACTTAAAATAGATGTATTTGGAAATTTAACATAAGGCAACTGGTACCTGGTACATTTTCCTAATTTGAAAGACCATTTACTAGTGACAGCTCTTCAAAAAAGTCCTCCCAGACCAAGGGGGGGTGGAGGGGAAGTACACTACTCAAGATTTCATGAAAATTAACATTCTGATTTTGCTATTAAACATTTTCCAAGCCTTTTTCTCCTGAAAGCTCTATTGTGAGACAGAGGACAGACTAAATGATTTGTCATAATTCACTAAAGTTAAAATGTCTAGTAGTCTTGCATTTTTTTAGAGTACGGAAACTTTATTTCCATGTTTGATGAGTAACAGACTTAGCCAGCGCCACTGAGGCACAGGGGAAATCAGAAGAGCTTCCTGGCCACAGAATAGGAGATCTGCTGCAGTTAGCCTGCTGCTTAAAATCGCCATCAGGGCAATTAAGATATCCGTTTGCTATTACCGTAATCTGACATTTGTATGAAATGCCTTCTGCTCTCTTGCAAACAAAATCTAGCTTCAGCAACAAACCACAGTGCTCACCAAGGGGAGCTAGAGCCAACACAAAGGCCTATTGATGGGAAGATCTCTATGAAATCCCAGCCTCTTTGATCTTTTTAAAAGGGATACAAAGGGCACCGATAGAGGATTGGTAAATCTATTCAGAAGTAGGAGCATTTGTAGAGAAAAGAAAATTTCAAGTTTAAAAAGGAGGAAAACAGGATGAATAGTAGAACACGGTCTCCCCAGTGCACCTAAATCTCCCCAGTTGTGAAGTCTGGGAGTCCATTCAGGGATCGTGCGAACCAGCACAGAAGCAAAATGCGTGCCTCGACGCCCCCAGCACACCCCACTGGGAGCTCAAGCTGGACCTAGGAAAACATGAGGAACTGCAACAGTTCTCCCTCTAGAATGAGGAAACTATGGCCAGAGGTAGGGCAGGAAGCGGATTTTCCCTGTACACCCTTCAGCACCTGCTGAATTTCAAACTGTGAATCTATTACCTAATGTTAAAAATTAATGAACTTAGACTTCCCAATTCTGGCAAGATAGACACGCTTTTTCCTATTCTTCCTATCAAGCAGAACGAAAAATACTGAGCGTCATTTGTAGAACAAATATAAGATGATTCTGGAAGGTAGAAAGAAAGCAGACCAGACAGAGACCTTGAGACCCAAAGAACAAGGTAGTGCATTCCGGGGTTGTCTTCTTGCCTCATCTCTCCTAGACTTAGAGCTCAAGTCAGCAACCTGGAAACGTCGACAGGCTCTCTTACACACAAAGGCCACAACAAAAGTCTGTTCTAACAAAAAAAAAAAGAAAAAGAAAAAAGGCTGCCTAACAAAGCAGAAAACTTTGAGACAATAATGGCGATACTTCAGCCAAACACTTTACTGTGCCCCACTCCCAGGCACATCAGCAAAGGTGGAGCCTAGACTCCCAGCCCTGCCAGGCTGGAAGGAGGAGCCCCAGATCCCCTGCTGGGGTGGCATCAGAGAAGGCCAAGGAGAGAGGCAGGATGTTCCTCTCTTGGGCAGTGACAGTACACTCCTCCTGACCCCACTGGGGTGTCAGAGGAAGCTGAGCAGAGAGCAAGGACATTCAGCATGCCCAGCAGTGACTCGGTGGCCCCGACTTCTACTCGTCCCCACCAGGAAAGACCTGCGGAGGCCCAGTGAGCAGCTGAGACCCCCATCTGTCACAAGCGGGACAGATGGACTTTTCAACACACGGAGGCTGTAACAACTGACAACAACAGGTGAAGCAGTACGAATCGGGACCCAGACCTCACACCTCACAGAAAAACGAGCTCAAAACAGATCACGGGCTTAAACGTAAAGAGTAAAACTAGAAACGTTTAGATAGAAATATAAGAAAAATTTATCAGGATCTAGGGGTAGACAGAGTTCTTAGATGCCAAGAACATGATCCATAAAAGGAAAAACTGACCAACTGGACTTCATCAAAATTAAAAGCTTTTGCTCTGTGAAAGAGCCTGTTAAGAGGATTAAAAGATAAGCTACGGATTGTTAGATATTTGCAAACCACAAATCCTTTCAAGGACTAGTATCTAGAATATATAAACAACACTCAAAACTCAATAGTCAAAAAAAGAAAGACAAAAAAAAAAAAAAAAAAAAAAAAATCCCCAAATGCAATAGTTAAAAAAACAAAAAACAAAACATCCCATTAGAAAATGGGCAAAAGGCATGAACAGACATTTCACCAAAGAGGATATGTAGACAGCAAATAAGCCACAGGATGTTCAACATCATTAGCCATTAGAAAAATGCAAATTCAAGCCACAATGAGCTATCCTGCACACTGTCAGAATGCCCCCAACCAACAGACCTGACCAGCCTGGGAAGATCAATCTCAGTGTTTCTCAATGTGTGTTACATGTACGTGTTTCTTTCTCTCTCCACAACCCATTCCACCCACAAGAACTCCCGCTCTGAGGCTACTAGATACAAAACATAATTTCCAAAATGTATTTAAGCCAAGAAAAAGGCAACCTCAGCAGGCTGACTCATTTTCAGGAATAAAATCTCTCATTTCTGTTGGTATTTGACCAGTAACTAATGAAAATGCTCATCATTAGGAATTAGGGAAACATCAAAGATAATCGGACATTCCCAGATTTTAAAATTACAATTTTTTTTTACATCACTGTATGTTCAAAATACTAACTGACTTTGCTGAAAATCACTGGAATGAACAGATGAGAGGGTGGCTGAAGATCCCTTAAGAACTATTTCCAAGATTCAGGTCCTCATCTGGTAATTGTGGCAATAATTACCATAATCAACCTGACCTCTGAGAAGTCACGCATAGCAAACGCATAGCAAGCCCTGACCCCAGAGAAGGCTGTAGTTACCTGGCCTGGTCAGCTCACTGAAGAGCTGAAGGAGAAAGCAGGGGTCGTAGAGGCCATCAAGATCCACCCTGCTCTTGTCTTTGAATATCAGCTCCTGTGTGTCCTGAAAGAGCCAAAACCAACAAAAATGTGTGATTCAACCTCACGAAGGTAATATAGGTTGAGTATCCTTTATCTGAAACACTTGGGATCAGAAGTGTTTCAGATTTTGGAATATTTGCATACATAATGATATAGCTTGGAGATGGGAGCCAAGTCTACCAACACACAAATCATTTGGGTTTCATATGCACATAACATACATAGTCTGCAGGTAACTTTATACAAGAATTTAAGATAATTTTGTGCATGAAACAAAGTCTCTGTACACTGAGCCTCAGGAAAGCAAAGGCGTCTCTATCTCATGTTAGTGCTCAAAAAGCCTCAAATTTTGGAGCGTTTCAGATGTGGCATTTTCAGATTAGAGATTCTCAACCTGTATGGCGTAACTCTTTACCCACTATTGCCAGAGCTCAAATTATTTTGAATATTTAAGGGCATAAAACAAAGTACTTCTTTAAAAGCAGTGCCTGTACATGAAATGATAGGATCCTTGGGATGTGCTGCAAAATCATCTCCTTGGGGGCAGGGGAGCAGAGTGGTATAAACAGAACAAACATGGCCAGTGCAGATCATTGTCGCAGCTGGGTGGTGGGCTTATGAGGGTCTGGTTTCTGTACCTTTAAATATGATAAGATTCTTACTTAATAAAATGGTAAATAACAAGAAAAACGAAGCTGAGGGTGCAGATGGAGCCCCTGCGGCTGGGGCAACGGGGTGGGTAGGGAAAGAACAGCAGCAGCCGCACCTCAGAGGGCAGCAGCCTCCGGTTCTGGGGGAAGTGCAGGATGGTCTGCATCATCCGATCCCGGTCCAGCAGGCAAAGGATGTCCCCGACGCTCGGCTGCTGCCACAATGACCTGCCCAGGCTCCGGCATGTCTTATGATGCTCCACAGCCGCTGGGCCCCACAGCAGCACCCTAGAGCCAGAAAAGGGAAAAGAGACTGGTCACAGGGCCCCCCGGGAACAGAATTCATCCTGATAACAACAACAGGCAGTTGTCAGGCCGCCAGTACACACCAGGTGCTGTTCTGAGCATGTGACATGTTACATCACTCAATCCCATCACAGCTTATGTGAGGGTGATGCTGAGGGTGGGTGAGTGTCGGTGATGACAGAAGCTGGTGTCTACTCAGAGCTTATGATGTGCAGGCCTATTCTAAGTCCTTCACATAGATCAATTCACTCAATCTGCCCAATGGCTCCATCAGGTGGGCACTATTATTATCCCCCATGTTCAAATGGGGCAAAGAGGTGCGGAGAGGATTAAGCAAGTTGCTCAGCTGCTCACCTGCCCAGATGGTATATTGCAGGGCTGGGATTCAAACTCAGGAAGTCTGGCTCCTGAGTCCATGCTAGACCACAGCAGCAGAATCCTGATCTCTCACTGCTCATATGTGGCCACGACTGAACCAGGTCTGCCTACACTAGCCTTTCGGCTACGCCCACCATGTGTATGCTGTGGACAACCTTCACACCACAACCTCCACCACAGCTGTGAGAGGCCACCTTGCCTTCTTCCTAGAAAATGACTCTAGCCTAGCGCTTCCGCCAACTCTTCTCCTCCCTCCCCCATCCACTGCCCCGCTGCTGCCAGGCCGCTCCCCAGAGCCCAGCTGTGACGAGGACTGCTTCTCCGCTGTCTCCTGGATGGAATGGAAATGCTTCTGTCTGGTACTTCCACCCTCTACTGCCAATTCATTTGGCCTTCCCATTGCCTGCTTCCCTGCACACATCCGATGACCCCGATAAGCCGGGCTACTCACCATTTTCCCAAATGTCCTGATTTTCCACCTCCTGCATGCTGTTTCCTCCTCCTGCTGTCCCAGGCCCCTCTGCCCACCTCACCTCAATTAAATCCCTCTGACTTGCCAAATGCCAACCCTGGCACGAATTGGTCCTGAGCACACAGAGCCTGGCTCTTGGTGCTTCTGTAAGAGCTGGTTTACATCTTGGGGCGTGAGTCAGCTGCCACTTTAAAAATGTTAAATTTCTCACAGTCTGATACCCTCAGCAGACAGGAAGACTGTATCTCATTCCTGTAGGTTTTCCTGAGAGCACCAAGCCCAGCGCCTCCAGGCACTCAAGTAACATCTATAGAGCTAAATACTTCTAAACAAAATTCTTCTAAATACAGGTTTGCTTCTGTGCGAGTAAACAACAGTCACTAACGTTAGAAAAGGAAAGAATCATCCTTTCAGGGATGCTCGCTGTTCACCTCAGTTTCTGGCAGGCAGGCAGCCCATGCGCCAGGCACACCGGCAGACTGCCCGCTACTGAGCGTCGGGAGAGCCACCACGGAGCGTCCAAGGTCCCCAGCGCAGCACCCCAAGCTCAGGCCTGCTCCCTCATCTAAGGACGGGATGTTTATTTTGTTTGCGGAAATGCTCTGTGCCCTTTAGAGCCACAGAGCCAGTGAGTGACAAATCCTTGATTCACTCTTCCCCCGAGAGCTGAAACTAGACTCCCTTCACAACCAGCCCCATCTGCGACTCCCGGGGCAGCCTTGCTTGGCTCTCTCTGCTCTCTGGGTTAGAGGGTGCTCTCCTGCAGAAATGGGGAGCTGGACCAATGCTGCACTGTGATAAAACCCGCCTCCGATTTGCTCTCCCCTCTTCCTCACATAAGGAGGACTTTTCTACTCCAGAAAGGACATAACTGACATAGCACCAGGTCTGACGTCAGAAGAGCGAGGCTGGCGCAGGAGAAAGGAAGACAGTTTCTATGCAAGCCCTGGGCGTTCTTAAGAGACAGAAAAAAATGTTTTCATTTCCTTTTTCTTTCTTTTTTTTGTGGTGGGGAGGGTTCAGAGATCGCTTCTGAGCTGATACAGTTCTTATCTTTAAACAAAGTACTTTGAAGTGGAAATCATTTTCTCCTCCCTCCGAGCTCTCCTGAAGGATCTTCCTTGGCTCAGTCAGCCCACCTCCTGGCTGAACACACACACACACGTACATATGGAGCAGATGTTCCGGTGCTAGTCCCAAATGGCAAGGAGAAAAGAAGACTCTAGGGCAGCAAAGGGGATCCAAAAGTGCATTCTATCAATGGCACCTTCGATCAAGCTCCCGCTGAGGTGCGGCACTTGTAAAGGTGAGGCAGGGCCCACAGGGAAAGGTGTTACACTCAGCCCTGCGGGACCAAAGCCCAACTGACCAAGAAGCTGGGAGCCCAGGAGAGGCCGACATGCACACACACACCTACCCACACACATGCACACACAAACAAAAATAGAGTAGATTTTATGCACGGTTAGGCCCCCTGACACTTCCCCTGAAATCCCTACGGCATAAGTCAATCTACCTAAAGGCATGAGGAGAAAAGTTTTCAGAAAAATCAGCCAAATGAGACACCTCAGCCTAGCCGCCAGTGAGCCTGGGGCATTTCCAGATGGACAGGCACCCATCAGTCAGCTGGAGTGTCCCTGCCCAGATGCCTTATGGCATGAGGCCAAGCTTCCCCAGAGCAGCCTATGCAGAAGCCAGTGTGAGTCAGGGGAGTGCTGCCTGCCTCACTCTTTCCCTGAGAACCAAACTGGAATGAGAGAAAATCTCGAGTCTGGAGCTCGCTGTGTGGAGAGGGGGCTGAGACCTCAAGGCCTAGTCCACCTCTAGCTCAATACTCACCTGAAGTTGATGAGGCTGAGCTTGTTCCGCTCATATGCTCGAAGCAGAAGTAAAATCTTCTGATCTACAAGTCAAAGCAGGATCGGTTTAGAAAGATGAACCCCTGACACCCTCCTGCTGCTCACACCACCTGCCCTCATACCCTCCCCTGCTCAAATGGCCCGGTCCTCACATCTTCACCCTGCTCCCACCGCCTGCTCTCACTCCCTCCTCCTGCTCACATCCCCCTGGCCCTCATTCCCTATCTCTGCTCACATCCCCCTGGCCCTCATTCCCTATCTCTGCTCACATCCCCCTGGCCCTCATTCCCTATGTCTGCTCACACCCCCGGTCCTCATTCCCTATCTCTGCTCACATCCCCCGGCCCTCACTCCCTATGTCTGCTCACACCCCCGGTCCTCACTTCCTACCCTGCTCACACCACCCCCACCCTGGCCCTCACTCCCTCCCCGTTTACAGCCCCACCCCGGCCCTCACACCCTCCCCCTGCTCACACCACCCAGCCCTCACACCCTCACCTAGGACACTGAGAGTGGCGCCATAGGCCCCGAGAAGCACGGCAAAATGGCTGCTCTCACAGACAGAGGGGCACATCTCCACCACTGTCAACATCAGGTCCACCAGCGCTTCTGCAAGAAAACAACCCTGAAACACACGGCATGGTGGAGTAGACACCCTGAACACCAGCAGCGAAGAGAGCCTTCCAGGGAACACCGAAATGCTGGAAATCTCCCCCTCTGAATAACACTGGTGTGTGGACTGCCATCTAATCCCTTCCCCACTTATTTCTCTTATCATTATTTTCTTTTTTTGAGATGGGGTCGTGCCACGTTGCCCAGGCTGGTCTTGAACTCCTTAGCTCAAGCGATCCTCCTTGGCGTCCCAAAGTGCTGGGATTAGAGGCATGAGCCACTGCGCCCAGCCCCCCACTTATTTTTCAATTAAGACATCTCCACAATCACCTTTCTTCCTAGGCCTTTGACAAGGCTAAATTCAGCCCCTGCACACTCCCCCTCCCAAATGTTAAGCCAATACGGATTTTCAATCCAGGCATGTTCTCCCCATGACTGTGCTACCGAAGCCTCTAGTCTGTCTACTCTTGCCTGAATTGAAGGGGGCAGCCCTTTTTAGTTTTTCTACTACTCATACCAGTGATGTGGCTAATGGCTGTCTTCGACTTATTAATAGCAGTTTATTACAGTCCGGCCCTGTGGTGATTGCTAATACTTCTGGGTGTGAATTTTATGTCTAAAAGGCGTGGTTTCAAGAGGGCGGGAACCCTCGGATTATCTTCTCTGACACCCGACCTGTGAGCACTAAAATGAATGAATACTGACTGAATTAGGGATGGAGCCTAAACTTAGACTTTTGAAGTTCTTTACCACCGAACTGTCAATGGGCAAGTTCTAACCATTTTTCCTTGATACAAGTTTCAATCTTCCTGAGCAGAAATTTCATGCAACTAATCCATTTCTCTCAGGTTAGACACCCACACTTTTTTCCATACTTGACTTCCCCTGGATCCCAGATTTTAACATGAGCCCTTGATATGGCACTAAGATCTCAAACACGACTTCTGTATGCCAGTTACGGCCTTGAAAACAGGTCTGTGTTTGCTGTTTGACGACAAGTCAGGAGACATTTCTTGACCCTAGATTTGACAGAAATAAAACATTCCAAGACTGTCTTGGCAATGCTTCCTTAGCTCCGAGAGCCTGAGGGAGATGAGCTTCAGTGCAGCTGGTATAAGGAAATCAGGATAAAATCTGGATCTGGAATGGAAGGGTTGAGGTGAGGGGTCACCTTTTACTTGGCTGTCTGGGCTCTCCTCTCCGTCAGACTTCAGTAGAGTCGGCAGAAACAGCGAGTGCTGCATGAGCATCGTATGGACCACCGGGAGCTGGATGAGCTTCGTGCGCACGGAGCTTTCTGGGCCATACAGGAGCTGTATGGCGGTGAGGAGTGTTTTTAAAAATGTGCGGTCCTGGTACCGAAATCTAGGTGGTGAGAGTCAAAGGAAAAAGAGCTTTGCTAAAGGGAAAATTTATTTTATAGAAAACAATAAAAATTCTTTTTCTCAGTATTTTATTTGTTTATTTATTTTTGAGATAGAGTCTTTAATTCATTCTGTTGCCCAGGCTGGAATATAGTGGTGCAATCTCAGCTCACTGCAGCCTTTGCCTCCCAGGTGCAAGTGATTCTCCTGCCTCAGCCTCCACAGTAGCTGGGATTAAAGGCATGCACCACCATGCCTGGTGAATTTTTGTATTTTTAGTAGAGATGGGATTTCACCAGGTTGGCCAGGTTGGGCTTGAATTCCTGACCTCAGGTGATCCGCCCACCTTGGCCTCTCAAAGTGCAGGGATTACAGGCGTGAGCCACCGTGCCCGGCCATTTTCTCAGCATTTTATTAAGAAAATTTTCAAACAACACCAAGTTGAGAATTTTGCAGTGGATATCCTCTACCCACCATCTAGGCTGTACCACTGACATGGCACTGCATGGCTCTATCACGTCCTGTCTGTCCACTGACACAGGGAGCACTTCTGAAAACAACGGAGGGATGCAGTGCATTTATTTTTATGACTCAAACACCAAACAAACTTCCTGCTCAGTGGAAACGCCAGGAGGCATGATAACAGCTGCGCCTGAGAAAGAGGCAACTTAGTGCCTCCCAGGTCACCTTGCCCAGCCTCCCTCCTTCCTCACTGTCCCCTATTCAGAACTTCCATCAAATGGTTCAGAAGCCTTCTATGTCCTAAATCCCTTCAAAACCCACTAAGGAAAGGAAAGCAACATGCTCTAAAAAAAGTGTTTTTCAGTCCTACACAAATAACTTTAACCTAAGACAGAAAGAAATATCATAATTCTGTGATGGTAACCTATGGTCGTCATTAACCTGGCACCCACCCTCACTTCTCTTTCTCCTCTTGGGTGAAATACTTTTCTCTGTTTCAAGTTCATAGGATGGTCAGGGAAATGAAAATAATGCATGACTATCTGATTGCCCCAAACTGAAGAGCTGGAATGTATTAAGGGTCAGGGAGGATGTGAGGGAAAAATGAACCCTAACACACACTCTGTTGGGAGTGCAAATTCACTGGCCGGGCGTGGTGGTTCATGCCTGTAATCCCAGCACTTTGGGAGGCCAAGGCAGGCGGATTATCTGAGGTCAGGAGTTCGAGGCCAGCCGGCCCAACATGGTGAAACCCCGTCTCTACTAAAAATACAAAAAATTAGCAGGGCGTGGTGGTGCGTGCCTGTGGATCCAGCTATTTGGGAGGCCGAGGCAGGAGAATCGCTCGAACCTGGGAGATGGAGATTGTCGTAAGCCGAGATCGCACCATTGTACTCCAGCCTGGGCAACAAGAGTGAAACTCTGTCTCAAAAACAAAACCAAAAAATTTGCTCAACAACTTTGGAGAGCAGTTTGAACATCTAGAACTGAAGATGCACCCACACTAAAAGCCAGTAAGTCCCCAGTCCACTCCAAGAAACTGTTCCCTCTGCACCAAGAGACATGATAGAGACTACAAGACTATAATGGGAGAGAATGAGACAGAGGAAGAGAAAAAGAGAGGGAGGGAGCGAGAGATGTGATTTAAAGGGGAGAAGAGGGAGAACAGCCTAGACGTTTGTCAGTAGAGGACTGGCTAAGTAAACTGGAATATAGATGACCGAATATTCTACTGCAATAAAAATGAACGACTTAGATCTACAAGTATCAACATGGGTAAATTAGAAACATGTCAGTGAACAAAAGGATGTATAAAGAATGATACATTAGTGTAAAATGTTAAACACGCTAAATAATATTGTTTAACAACATACTAACACTCAGTGTATGAAAATACAAAAGAAGATATTGACAAGACAAAGCAGAACCTCGGAAGACTATTGACCTTTGGTTAGAGAGGGATGAGAAAGAAACAGGACAAACA
This sequence comes from Macaca fascicularis, assembly GCF_037993035.2. Lineage (NCBI taxonomy): Eukaryota > Metazoa > Chordata > Mammalia > Primates > Cercopithecidae > Macaca > Macaca fascicularis. Next base: position 14,536,716 of record NC_088377.1, on the reverse strand, counting down.
CAGAAGACTGTCAGTATTTATTAAATGTGGGCACTACTATTATTCTCTGCACATTTCTGCATTTCTTTTTTTTTTTGAGACGGAGTCTCACGCTGTTGCCCAGGCTGGAGTGCAGTGGCGCGATCTCGGCTCACTGCAAGCTCCGCCTCCCGGGTTCCCGCCATTCTCCTGCCTCAGCCCCCTGAGTAGCTGGGACTACAGGCGCCCGCCACCGCGCCCGGCTAATTTTTGTATTTTTTTTTTTAGTAGAGACGGGGTTTCACTGTGGTCTCGATCTCCTGACCTTGTGATCCGCCCGCCTCGGCCTCCCAAAGTGCTGGGATTACAGGCTTGAGCCACCGCGCCCGGCCTTCTGCATTTCTTTAAATAGTTCCTTTTAAAAGACCGCTTCTCTCATCATCAGAAGCACCCTGTGTCAAGAGGCAAATAATTTAACTTCTTCAGCTTCTATCTCTAAAAATGAGGTGACATCTGCTCCACCACCTGGATTATGCTAATGACAAGCTATAAAAGAGGCTTCGCATGATGAACGACATTCACACCTTTACTGAAGGGCTCTAAGAAAATAAAATCAACTTACTTGAGTCCTGTCTTCACGAATTTCTGCCAATCACCAGGATCAACTTCATTAAGTGCATGCTATGAATAAAATAAGTAAGAAATACACATGAAACATCTCAATCTACAAAATACTAAAAGATCCCGGCTGCAGAGCCTTCAGAAAGGGCATCTGCCTCCATGGCCTGATTCCTCCTCTGTAAAACCCATGATTAAAGGGTTGAAAAGAGGAACGCCGGTGTCCCCTCCTGCTCCGACCCTTGTGATTTGACCCAGCACCTCCTCTGTTCCAGACTCTTTGTACAACACTTTTTTTTTTTTTTTTAAATAGAATAGGCATACAAATTGATTAATGTGCGTGGGGAAAAATCACTGAGCAGTTACTCTTGTTTGCACAATTCTTGATAAGCATGTGACAGCTCAAACTTGCAGGGGCAGAGAGCAGAACCGAGATTAATCTTAAAACAAAAACTAAAATGCAGAATATGAAATTACACTTAGAGCCATTCAGTAAACACAAAACACAGTCATCCAAACAATCCACAAGAGCATGCAGGTTTTGGGTTTTTTTTTTTAACTTAAAAAAATTGTTTGGTTATTTCTGCTAGTAGCTCTGACATTTTATCAGCATAATTGTGTTTATCAAATAGCCAAAGGAAATTTCCTGAGTAGTCCTATTTTTTTCCTTTGTCTATCATTTCAAATAGCACTAATAGATTTGTAATTAGCCTTTTATTAAATAGCCAATGAAAACCACTAGTGTGACATCTCTACCCAGCCTCCAGGACACAGGGTTGGATGACATGAAGAGGTCTGTGGAACTGGAGGATCAATGTGGCTCCAGAGAGACCAGCTAAAGGCCGTGTGTGTGCAGGCTGCTGCCTCCCACCAGGCTGGCTGTGCAGTGGAGGCCACAGTTCCAGAAATCACAAGGAGATACAAGGAGATCCTGGACCCATCAGCTGAGGCCTATCTCATACTCGTTACTTTTATTTATTTATTTTTTTAAAAATAGATTGGGTCTTGCTAGGTTGCCAAGGCTGGAGTACAATCCCACTACTGATCAGCACAGGAGTTTTGACCTGTTGTTTCCAACCTAAGCCAGTTCACTTCTCCTTAGGCAACCTGGTGGTCTCCTGCTCCAGAAGGTCACCAAACTGATGCCAAACTTAGTGTGGAAACCCAATGGGTATAGCCCAGAAGCTATGGGCTCAAGCGATCATCCTGCCTCAGCCTCCAGAGCAGCTGGAACTACAGGCGCGTGCCACCATGCCTGTCTCATCACATTTTTAAATACATGTTCTCTTTCCCCCAGCATTTCCTACAGCTGGACATAATTGGCCAAGTATGCAAAAATGGACCACGCAAAGATGTTTATCACAGCATTTTCTATCATAATAAAAAAACCGGAAAACCACCTACAGGTCCAGTATTATACAGCTGCATGATACATGATGGTACATCTACCCATCTACCACTCACCAACAAAGTCACAGCAGGTCCACAGTCACCAGGTGGGAAAAAAAAATCTCTAAATATGGTACTATGTTAAAAACAAAAGACCAGGCTACACACAGCATGCATAATATCCCAATAATATATAAAATTATACATAATTTTATCACATACACGCAGATATATAACAAGGTCTCTAGAGGGAAATTCACCAAACTTATAATGAGATGGACTCTGGGTAGTGGGAGTTTTTTTTTTCCTTCTTCTGTATTTTTTGCAGTGTTAATACTTGCAATGAGTATGTCTTTTAGCCTTATGATCACAAAAACCAGTAATGCCAAACTGCATGCGTGGTAGAGGAGGGTGGATATCATACAGTGGAATTCTACTCAGCAACAAAAAGTAAGAAACTACTCATTCCCACTACATGGATGAATCTGGAAAGCATCACTGAACTGAAAGAAGTGAAATGCACCACAGCTGACACACTGTATGATTACACTGCACAGTTCCAAGTCTACAAAGGTCTCAAACAGGCAAAACAACCTCAGGGTGACAGAAATCAAAAGAGTGGTTGCTTTGGAGGGAAGCGGATTTTGAGAAGATGCACAAGAAACTTTCTGGGAGATGAAAATCTTGGATAGGAATGTAGGGTACACAGACATATTAAGTACACATATTTCTGGATACTTCAAAATATGTAAACTTACCTCAATTAAAAGAAAAGGCAGGCAAGGAGGGAGGCAATCCCCTAAAAGAGCCCAGTCTGTCATTCCATCAACAAGCCACCCACAGGGTGGAGAGGAATAATGGCCAAATATTTCGAAATTTTGTGAAAACTATAAACCTACAGAACATAAAGCTCACTGAACCCAAAGTACAAGAAACTTGAATAAAACTATCCAGAGGTATATCATTATCAAACTGCTTTAAACCATGCCAAAAAAAAAAAATCCTAAAATCAGTCAGAGAAAAAAGACACAACACAGAGAAACAAAGGCAAGAAAGGCAGATTTCTTACTGGAAGCAAAGCAGGCCAGAAGACAGAAAAGCAACAAGTTTGAAATACTTAAATGAGGAAAAAACTATTAACCTAGAGTGAAACTATTAACCCAGTGAAACTTCCCAGCTTGTTTTATGAGGCCAGCGTTACCTAATCCTTAAAACCAAAGACACTGCAGGAAAATAAAATTACAAACATCCCTCATGCACACAGATGCAAAAATTCTTAACAAAATATTAGCAAATCATACAATATATAAAAATAAAACATCAAAATCAAGCAGGCTTATCCCAGGAATGCAAGGTTGGTTTAACATTCAAAAATTTGTTAATGTAATTCATCTTATTAGTAGACTAATCAAAAAACAAGACATTATACAACATCTCTAGATGGAAAAAAGGATTTGACAAAATTCAACATCCATTCCTGATAAAAGATGGTTCACCAATTCTGGGGTTATCTGGTATCTGCCACTCTGCCACAGACACAGCCCCTCTCATTTCCTACAGGGCCATATTCATGCCACCTGGCTTGAAATGCATCTATAGCTTGGTTTATCCAGCATACTCTTTCCCACAGAAATTTAATCTGGATCTCTAAGAAAAGACACTTACCAACAACGCGTTTAATCTAAGCAGCATTTGCTTCTCCTGATCCTGAGTATTGTCATCATCTTTCTGGCCACCATTGAAAGACACGATCAGCCACTTCACACAGGACTCCAAAAGGGTCCTTCTCCAGGCACATAGCTCTTCTGCTGACCCTTCCAGAGCTGCTGAAATGGAGTCAGCCACGATCCACCTGCAGCAGGGGATGAGAGTCAGAGACAGAGAGGAGGCCTAAATCCTTCTGACTTTACATATAATCCAGCATCACAAAGAGCCATATGGGATAGATGCTGAGTCCTGCTCCCCACACTACCCACTCACAGGAATCACAGGCTTCCCTAGACTCTTACTCAAAAGCCAAAGATATACCAGAATTTTTACAAGCAAGGGAAATACTATTAGTACACTAGGAAAAGGATACGTATATCCAGACTTTGTCTAAATTAGGGTTTCTCAACCTCAGCGCTACTGACATTATGGGACAGATAACTCTACCCTTTAGAAGCCAGAAGCAACACCCCCTCATCCTAGTTGTGACAATAAAAGATGTCAGACATTGTCAATTGTCCCCTGGGAAAAAATCACCCCCAGCTGAGATCCACGGCTCTCAGGGAATCCAACTCAACCATCCACTTATGGAGATGTACAAGCTCCAGGCAGGATGCCTGGAAGTCAAGTTCTCGTAGGAACTGCCTGATCAGCACAACAGTAATGCAGCAGTTTTTCAATGACTTACTCCATGAATTTAAAAAAGAGAAAAGTGAAGCCGAGAGGAGAACATCCTGCGACCAATCTGAGCCTTCATACCTCTTGTGACTGCTTGGGGTGTGAAGCAAGCTGGGCAGGCGGTCCATGAGGACACTGAGATCCTTGGCTCGTGCAAACGGGACCAGCTGTGCCAGGATCTCCTGGTATGGCCCAGGCGCTGGGGGACTGTCAGTGCTAAGAAGCCTGTTCTGTAGCTGCCTCCACAGGGTTTTCCTCAAGACAGGAATGACAGCAGAGGACACTAGGGCAGAGATACCAAGGAGAAGTCATCACACTCAATGGTGGGCTGGAGCCAGCTTGGACCAGCTCACAGGAACTGGCTGCTGTATTTTAGGTATCCTGTGACCCTGGCGATGCCACACTGATGGCTTGAAATTGGCCATGGCAGGAGTACTGACATCATGGAAACTGGCACACCTGTCTCCTTCAAGGGTCCTCTCCTATCTCATCAGTCAACACTCTTGCTGGACACTCTTCAACCCAGGGGGCCCTGGCCATAGCCGCTATTTCTAAGCTCATGATAAGACCATGAGTGCCAAGGTTCTCAGTTCACATGGGATTCATTCTTCAAAGCCAGGTAACAGGGAGAGTAGCTGTTACGGTTTGGATGTCTGTCGCCTCCAAATCTCATGATGAAACGTGATCCCCAGTGTTGGAGGTGGGGTCTAATGGGAGGTGTTTGGGTCATGGAGGCAGGTCCCTCATGAATGGCTTGGTGCAGTCCTTGTGGTAGAGTGAATGAGCTCTGGCTCACGCTATTAGTTCCCAGAGTGCCAGGTGTTAAAAAGAGCCTGCCACCTCCTGTGCCTCTTGCCTCCCCTCTGGCCATGTGATCTCTGCAGAGCTGGCTCCGCTTTTTCTTCTACCATGAGTGGAAGCAGCCTGAGGCCCTCACAAGACGCAGATGCTAGCTCCATGCTTCCTGGACAGCCTGCAGAAGCATGGGCCAAATAACCCTCTTTTCTTTATGAATTACTCAGCCTCAGGTATTCCGTTATATCACTGTTAAATGGACTAAGTGCCCAAGGACAGGTATGTCAAGCACCACTGACTAGAACCCTAGTTGCAGGGCGCTGTCTTACTTTTTAAAACCTCTGCCATCAGCGATATGGAGTTACACGAAACAGAGGCAAAGTGGTGAGTAAAAATCATCCATACATTCGACAAAAGGGAATTATATTAAATTTGGGGTAATCAAAAAGTGCCTCAGCTCTGAAACCCAGTGAGTGGAGACAGAAGAGAGAGTTGAACCCAGGCTGCCTCGACTCAACATCAACTCACCAACATCTCCCCAGAGGGCGGGGAACCCTGGGACATGGGATGGATTGGTGCCCAAGGACTCCTTCAATGTAACAGGACAGTCCTAAATAGCCCCAGCTACTGCACCCAACTCCGCCAGATTCATGTAGGGGAACTCAGACCTGATGGGGCACAAGGGGCTGTGCCTCAGGCCACGAAGTACGGAGACTGAAGGGAGACAGGGTACTGGGGAGAATTACTCCATCTTTCTCCATCTTCAGAGTTGTGCTGGACACTGGAAACTAACCCACATCCCAGAAACTGAATTTCTAGGGTTTAAAAATGGCCATGCAGTTCACCTTCTTAGCCTGAGCAACTTAAGACTCCCAGCTGCCCAAAGCTAGCCTTTCCCTTACCTCCTGCTGGGCGTGTGAAGTGGCTCCGCATCCTGCACTGGAGGTACACATGGATGAGGGGGAGGAAGTCATCCAGGTCCCCCTGGAGGCCGAGCCCTGGGCCAGCCTGCAGGCACCACTGCTCGAACCACAGCAGGTGGGTGCAGCTCTCCTGTAGGAGCAGGGCAGCGATGCTGAGGGCCGCCTGCGTGCGCCGGGCCAGGCAGTAGTCAAGCAGATCAGCCCCGACCGCGGGGACCAGCACAGGCTCTCTCTGCAGAGTGTGGAGGAGCACTGTGTCCAGCTCGTCCACTGCCAGCGCGGGCAGCAGAGCCCCCAGGCCTCTCACAGACTCGGAGGACCACAGGAGCCCACCACTCTGCAGCTGATCCTGGGGGCTGCAGGTCAGCAGCTGCACCAGGGTCTTCCCAAGAGCATTCAGGTGTCTTTCTTTCCCGGGGCATTTCGTGGGTTGCTGGGTCACCAGGTGGGTCTCAGGCAGGCTCAGCAGGGCCAGCGTGACCTCACGGAGCTGGGCACCCTCCATGTATGGATGCAGCTCCTGCAGGGCCTCCAGCTGCAGCGGTGTCTTTGGTGGCGATGTGGCCGGGCCCTCCCTCCTGCTCTGAAGTTCCTTCAGCACGCTCTGGGTGATGGCCTCTAAGTACCTGGCCAGAAGGCCCAGCTGCCCAATGTTCCGGAGGATCGGGGCACTCGCCGCCAGCAGCTGGAGGAGCCCTGCACTGAAGTGGGCGGCCAGGAGCTTCACAAGGACAGGGCTGAGCGAGTGCGGCGGGAGGGCCTGCTGCTCCAGGGCCAGGAACCAGCCCTCCAGGGTGGGGTGCCTGAGGACGGCCACGAGCACCTCCTCCAGCGTCTGAAAGGCAGTGACGAGGCACAGACGTCACACGAGGCCCAGGGCTAAGAGGGGACAGCCGCTGCCACACAAGTATTCACTGTTGTTAGCAGGACAGAGAGCAGAGGCCCCCTTCTCTAACCCATTCCATCCTCAAGCCCGCATTTCCATGCTCCCTCAGGGTGCCCACGGCATCCTAGCCAAGCCCAGCCAGCGCAGTCATCCAGTTGTACCACAATCGCCTGAGGCACTCCATCTGCCCTGGCAGCACTGGACTGTGACCTGGCTGGTGCCCCACCCACATTTTCAAGCACGTGTCTGAAGAACCCAGCCTGGGTGAATTTCCAGCATGGGAAAAGGGCTCTCGACGGTCACTCAGTGTGGGGGGCGGGCCGTGCAGAAACCCCACCATGTGAGTAAGAGTAATCAGCTGCTGGCTTCTCCTCAGTGGCCTTGCCCTCCTAAATAAATCTGGTTGAGGGACAGGGGTGTCTACTTACAGCTGGGGTGATGTCAGTTTAGATGAGACCATGTGTCTGGGAAAAGTGGGTTGGGATTAAACCACCGTGTGTCTACGATCCTGAATTGAAAGTAATCCTGTCTCCACTGTCAGGAGGAGACTGGGCCTCGAGTGACCCCACAAACCCCCAAACTAGTTCTGACCTGGCCAATTGAGTAAACACTGAGCAGAACGCAGGTGAGCACCCTTGCTGGATTAGAGAACAATTTCATTCAATTGTTCCGCATAGCCCTCCTGAACTGATTCCTCACCAGCGACACTCCACCAGTTCCCAGAGACAGAAAGAAATTTTCTTCCCTTATTTATTCTCAGGGAAGGAAAGAGGAGCCTATCACAGTCTCCACTCAAGCTTTACCAGTTAAAAACAGCAAAGCACGATCACATACTGAGAATGCTTTGCCTCACGCTGACTGGCTAACAGGTGGTCCCTCCCAAGCAAATACCTCCCAGAAAGACAACTCGGAACTCAAAGGAAAAAAGTGTATATTTCAATTAGATTGTGAAACAAGGAACGTATCTGCCTCCTGAACCTGGGAACACAGGTTACATGGCAAACTGTGAGAGAAACAGTCATCCTGGCCCCAATTAAACAGTCTGCTCCCCAAGACCCCCAACAGGACAGGAAGGCTGCTGCTTCTCAGAGCGGTCTATTTCCTGTGAAGAGCAGTACCCGCTGCCCACCTTTCACTCAACACAAGCTGCAGCTATTCACACTGTTTCTCAGCAGGCTCCTCACACAGCGTGAGAGAGAGCCGTCTGCAGGGAGGGTGACGGTGCACAGAAAAGCAACTGGAAACAGAAATGCCCAAATTAAATCGCACACCGGGCGGGTGCTAGGAAGTTTCTATGATCTCTGCTGTAGTTTCTGCATTTCCCGACTTTCCCACAATGGACCCATGTTTGTTTTTAACCAGAAGTGAAGAGAAAGCCATTACCCATGACTCTGAGAACAGGCTAACAGGCGACCTGTGGGAGTACCTGATCATTGGCCAACTCCAGTGAGGCCACAGACTCCATGTCCAGGAAGAGGTCGGCTTCGGCCCGGGCGGCCTCACATCTCTGCTGGTTCTGGGCATCCAGCTGCTCACAGTGGACAACCAGGCGCCTCAGGAGATCCAGGAAGAGCTGCAGGAGGGGCGGGCCCACACTTCTGCCCAGCTGTGAGAACAAGAGCACGAGCCTCAGCAGGGAAAAGAAGGGCTCACAGCCACCAGGCAGTGACTTCCAGGGCCCGTGTTTTCACAACAGGAGACTCGGGAGGCAGGCTGAGATGGCAACTCCTCCCAGAGTGTGTGTGACACCCGTCAATGCAATGCCATTTCTCAAATAAGAGATGTGTCTTCCTAAGCCCTGGTGAAACACAAAGGTGTCCCTAAGCTGAAAGGGACAGGCCCACCTCAAAACTTAAAAATCCCTTGAACCACATCAGGAACAGAAATTCATCAGCCAGCTACTACACAAATAAACTTAAGAGGGAGGGCTGGGTCAGGCACGGTGGCTCACACCTGTAATCCCAGCACTTCGGGAGGCTGAGGCAGGCAGGTCATCTGAGGTCAGGAGTTCAGGACCAGCCCCGCCAACATGGCAAAACCCCGTCTCTACTAAAAATACAAAAATTAGCCGGGCATGGTGGTGCATGCCTGTTATCCCAGCTACTAGGGAGGCTTAGGGAGGAGAATAGCTTGAACCTGGGAGGCAGAGGTTGCAGTGAGCCAAGATCCTGCCATTGCATGCCATCCTGGGCAACAAGAGCTAAACTCCGTCTCAGGAAAAAAAAAAAAAGAAAGAAAGAAAGAGGGAGGGCTGGGTGCAGTGGCTCATGCCTGCAATCCCAGCACTGTGGGAGGTTGAGGCAGGCAGATCACTTTGAACCCAGGAGTTTGAGACCAGCCTGACCAACACGGCGAGAACGCATCTCTTCAAAAAACACAAAAATTAGCTGGGAATGGTGGTGCATGCCTATAGTCCCAGCTGATTGAAAGGCTGAGAGGTCGAGGCTGTAGTGAGCTATGACACGCCACTGCACTCCAGGCTTGGTGACAAAAAAACAAAGGCGCGGCAGGGCCGCCAACGCAGTCTACCGTAGGAAGGGCTCTGTCTTGACCAGAGCTGCCCTGAAAACAAAGTCAGGCTGACCTGACTCCCGTCTGCAGCTGCTGAGGGACATGAAGAGTTTGCAGCTGAGGTCTGGACAGAACAGCACTTAAACTGCCTCTGCAGTGAGTTCCAGGGAGCAAGAGTGTGCTGAGCTGTGGGCCCGACTCAGAGAAGGCTGAGCTCTCTGGTGGCAGAGCTCTGGGGCGTGCGGAGGACGGGGCAACGCTGACCTGGCCGAAGTTCTCCACGGTGCTCCGCAGGTAGAGCAGCACCTGCTTGGCCGCGCGCAGGACCTGCTGCATGGGGAGGTGTGGCATGCTGGCCTGCAGCTGCGCCTGGATGTGCTTGTCCCGAAGTGCCTGGCTCTCATAGGCTGCCTGCAGCAGGGCTGTGAAGGAGGAGGCCGAGGGAAGGGCAGGGGGCGAGGGGCTACCCTGTGCCTGCAGCAGCTGAGGGAGACAGCAAAAGGCCGGGGAAGAGAAAGACACATCACCACCAATGAAAACAGTCATAGGCATGGGTAACATACAACAAACGGACATTTCACAAAGAAGCACGTGCTGGGATAGGACTAACAAATACGGGATCGTGTGGCATTTTACTTCAGTAGAGTAAGTTCTGGTCATGTCATGCATACTTTCCTAGAGCATTTCCGCTGACCACATGTAAAGGCCCAAATCATGCTGGATCTACACCCCTTGGAGAATAAGGCAGGAGCCTGTCCCACAGGCAGGAGCCACATGTGACAGAGGCCGGATGTGAATCACAAGAATCACTAGAAAGGGGGAAATCAGCCTACAGAGGAGCCCGCTCTGCAAGTGGCCTTTGGAAGACCTTCCTCAGGAGCTGCGGGTTGAATATGTTGTTAGAAGGACAGAAGATGGGCAGAACACAGAAATTTCTGGAGCCCTTCTGCCTCAAACTGAAGTTATACACTTCTTCTAACGTAACTAGCAAGCTGCCTCCTTTATTCACTCAATGTGGCTTATGTTGTAGAACTCCATTTGACTTCCTTAGGCTAATAAAACCCAAGGCTGTAACATGCCCTGAAACTTGGTGGTTGCCAGTGTTCCCCAGGCCTGCAGCAGCACCAGAATACATGAGAAATGCAGATTCTCAGGCCCCACCCAGACCTGCCGGGTCACTGTGCGGCTGGAGTCCAGCAGTCAAGTTTGAATAGGCCCTCTGGGGAATTCTGACACACCCTGGAGGGTGAGAACCACTGCTGAGTCTTATTCCACAGAAGGTGGACACCCACTCCGAGCATCCACGAGGGGCAGGACAGAACCTCTCCGAGCATCCATGAGGGGCAGGACGGAACCTCTAATACCTCCACATAAGCTGCTGTCTGGCTATCACTATGGCCTACGTGTGGAGGAAGGTGGCAACAATGTTGTGGGCGAGGCCTCTGGAGCCGGAATGCTTGGGCCGAATCCTGACTCCGCCACTGACTGGTGTTGGAACCGCTCTGTGCCTCAGTTTCCCTATGTGCATAAAGGACGGCGAGAGTCCCGGCCTACTTCTCAGAGTTGAGGTGAGGATTAAACGGCCAAAAATACATGTAGTACACTTAGTACAGGGCTGGGTATGCCTCCAAAAAACACCCAGAAAACATGCAATCGTTGTTGGCTATTGCTACGAATATCACAAGACAAGGAGGGTCTAAGCTGTCTGCTTTTTCGAACACAGCTAAAATGAAATGAATGCACAAAAATGCCTACCACAAACGTCGTGCCCCGCACAGCACTGTAAATACTCTGCATTGGAGCCAGAATCCCACCAAGAGAATGTAGTCCCCAGCAAAAGAAAATACACTTTTTCCTTTTCTTCCCCAGCTTCAGCAGAAGAGACCCTGCTGGAGGCCTTGAGGGGCCACGTGTGACAGCTGAGCACAATCTGTCTAGGGCCATGCTAAGGTCCACAGAGGACAGCCAGGAGACAAGCACGCACAGATAACAAGGTAAGGAAAAAAAGGAAAAGGCAACGCTCCTGCCCCAGGCTGAACGAGGAACTAACCTATTATCATTATCAGGGAGCCAGTGGGAAATTTACTTTGGCTGCATCACTGAGTCTTGTGTGTTCAGTTATGTTAGCTGAGCACCAGGGATACCACTTAGCTTCCCCTCTTATGCAGGGCACTTTAGGGTAAGAAATTTCACCCTGCAGGCTGTCTGGCTATCCAACTGCACAGCTGTGGCCCAACCAGCTGTGACCCCGGGAAGAGCCCTGCACGGGAGCAGTGACCACAGCTGTGGCTGCAGCTCACCCAGGCCTCTCTGGCTTGCTCTGGGATCCAGAGGCTGTAGTATCTGTTAAACCGTGAGAGCTGGTGGCAGCAAGGCACTGGGCATGGAGGCTCAAGCTTGTCATACGCCTGGAGCAGGAGACACAGAGCCAGGGGGTCCCTCTGGGTGTGGAGGAGGTCAGTCAGCACCGCCGTCAGATACGTCACAACGTTTTCCGCTGCAAAGGAACGAGATGCATGTGGGAAGAGGCTGGCTGGGCCCACCCTTCCATGACCTACCAACACCACCTTCTTCCACATACACGCAAGACCCTGAGACATTCATGCAACTCCACGAGGGGACACATAACCACAGGGAAGGAGGTGCTACTACTAAAGACTGTACTAGGCTCTGGTTTTTTTAAACATATAGAGCAAAGTCAGACATTCACTCCCTTTTGCCTGGCCTCTTACATGCCTGGGTCTTCACTCACTGGGAAAGAGGCCCAGGAGTGAAGACCCAGCCATGTAAGAGGCCAGGCAAAACCCACCTGGGACCAGGACTTGCTAGGTGCTCAGCAATCCGTTTACTCTGCCTCGGCACACAAGCCTCTCTTGTGTGTAGGCTGGGACCACATGCCTGGTGAGTCACTTCCAGGCCATAACACCCCTTGCTTGACTATCCATCCTCACTTCCCTTTCCATGGTGATCTTGGAAGCCACAAATTGAGATGGCATAGCTACAAAATGGGAGCAGCCTGAATCCCTGTCCAACTTCCTGGAGGACAGCCAACCAGAAGAGCCACCCGGCCTGTACTAGACCACAGCAAGGTCTAGAAACAGACTCTTATTTACTAAAACTACTGACAAGTCAGGGCTTATTTGTTACTGCAGCAAAGCCTGAGTTCTCCCGACCAATCACACTACTATAATCTGTGAGCACTTCCTTGGGTCTAAGTTGCCTGCAAAATCCAACAAGTATGAAGGAGTCATCCTTCGCATCAACGTATCAAGAATAAATGTTGACAAAAAAACACCACTGTTACAGAGACTGTCTGGGCAGCCAGGCAAACACATTATTTCAGACTCATGCTCAAATGACCAATTTCCCAAAAGCCTAGCCAGCCCCAACATCCCCACCCCTGTGCTCCTAGCTCTGCTGGCTGGGTAGCTCTCACCCTGGGGATTCTGACCTCTTGTTGCCCTGGATTCTCAGCAACTGATCCCACAGCCCCTGGAATCCCACCTCCCACCCCGCACAGACCAGCCGGCCAGATACGGCCAGAACATCCTGACTACACACAGGTACCTGCTTCACTGTCTGTCCCAAGAAGCAACTTATTCCTCGCTTCCAGGGCTGCAGGGACCACAGCACTGAATGGGAACGTGAGCAGGATCATGTCTTCATTTAACGTGAACCCTATTTCCTCGTCCAAGCCTTCACTGCCCTCCACCAGGACATCCACCATGTCGAGAACATCTGAGACAGAAAGAGGAGAATCCAGATGATGTGATAGCCACTGAAGGGTTTCACTGCAAATACCCACAGGGAGGCAGGAGCAGAATCCACGCAAAAAGAAAAAAGCCACATTCCTCTTGGGGTAGCATTTAATATAGTTTGACCCTGAACAGACAAGACATTGCCTATGAAATCTTTCATATCTTTGTCTGATAAAATGCAGGATATTCAGCTGAGGTGATAAAAGGTTAAAGTTTCCTCAAGTGACACAAGAAGCCCAGGAACTTTAACCCAGATATTCAGGCAAACGAGCCAAAATCTGAGAGGCAAAATAGCGTGAGGGTTAAAGCACACGCCAGAGCCAGAGCGCCTGGGTTCAAATCCTGACTTTGCTATGTAGTAGCTATATGAGCTTGAGCAAGTTATTATACTAAACCTCTCTGTGCCCCAGCTCTTATCTCCATATAAAATGAGGAGAATAATAATATCCTTTTCTTTTGGGGTTGCTTATGAGATTTTCATGAGTTAGGACTTACAAAGAGCTTAAAACTCTACCTGGCACACAGTAAGTACTACATAAATAAAACAGCAAGTGTTTCCTATTACATGAACACATAAGGAGACTTCATTTCCAGAACAGGCTGGTCTTTGCTGCAAAGGGACTGTGTGCACTTGGCCTAGGGCATCAGTGCAGTTCTTGTTCTCAATCTCTTAACATGTCACTGTGGCTTGGTCTTCAGACCTTTGAGCAACACAGAACAGAATGGAACATACCGTCAACGTGGGGGATAGAGTGGAACGTACCGTCAACATGAGGAATAGAGTGGAACATACCATCAACGTGGGGGATAGAGTGGAACAAACAGTCAACGTGGGGGATAGAGTGGAACATACCGTCTATGTCAGGGATAGAGTGGAACATACCGTCAATGTGGGAGATGGGAATGCTCATGTCGTCGGCTTCTTGCTTCGTCATAGTGGCCTGCAGCGTGCTTGCTTCTTGGACAAAGTCAGATGCTTTGTCTGTGTATGAATAGGGATTCGCCACCAATGTCAATAAAATCTGGGCATTAAAGAGCCAAGTAGAAAGCATTCAGATGGTCACAGGTAAATGAAAAAGCCAAAAAATGTCACTGGTCAAAATCAAGGGAAGTGACATAGTATGTTCAATCCTTAATTAGAATAATTTTACTATGAAGTTGGGTCTAAACTTTTTGTTGTGGAATTAAAAAAAAAAATCTCCTTTTAGTATAGCACTGCTTTTAATATCACTTTTGGTATGCCCCTATTCCCCTGTGCAAAAACAAATTTCCAAAAGGAAATGAAACAGCATGCTGTAATATATACCTATTTTACATATTCTAAAACGAAGATTCTGAAGTCTCAGCAAGAATAAGGAAGTCAGGCCAAGAAGCCTTTTGGTGCTGGTGCATCAAAAATGCCTCGATTACGCTAAGAAGTTAATATAATTATCTCTGAGCATGCTCCTTTATGTGGGAAATATGTGCTTACGCGTTCCAGAAACTGAATCACAGTCTCTCTGTTCTCTTCCACGGTGTTCTCTAAATGCTCCAGCCAAAGCTCCAGCTCCTTCCAGGTGTGCTCAAACACCCCCGTGTCCTGCAGAATCTGCCAGGAAGCAGGTACCAGTGAAAAAGTCAGAACAGAACCCACTTTTTTTTTTTTTTTTTTTTTTGAGACGGAGTCTCGCTCTGTCGCCCAGGCTGGAGTACAGCGGCACGATCTCAGCTCACTGCAACCTCCGCTTCCCAGGTTCAAGAGACTCTCCTGCTCAGCCTCCCGAGTAGCTGGGATTTCAGGCATGTGCCAACACATCCAGCTAATTTTTGTAACTTTCTAGCAGAGACAAATTTTCACCAAGTTGGCCAGGTTGGTATCAAACTCCTAGCTTCAAGAGATCTGCCTACCTTGGCCTCCCAAAGTGTTGGGATTATAGGCATGAGCCATCACACCCAGCCTACAGGACCCACTTTCTGCTGGAGGTCAAGCAGTTTCATTGTGCTCCGGCACCACACGCCCAAGGAGCATGCAGGCGGTGAAAGTTTCATCCCATTTTTCTCTGAAAGTTAGTCTTTCAAAATAATATCCCCATTGTTGAGGGAAACAAAGAAATCATTCTACGCTTTCTCAAAGACAATATAATCTGGCCAGGCCTAGTGGCTCATGCATGTAATCTCAGCACTTCAGGAGGTTGAGGTGTGAGAATTGCTTGAGCCCAGGAGCTTGAGATAAGCACAGGCAACATAGTTGAGACCGTCTCTACAGAAAATAGTAATTAAAAAACGAGCCGGGTTAGTGGTGGTGCACACATGTGGCCCTAGCTACTCAGGAGGCTGAGGTGGGAGGATCACTTGAGCCCGGAAGGTCAAGATGGCAGTGAACTGTGATTGTACCAGTGCACTGCAGCCTGGGAGACACAGCAACAGCCTGTCTCAAACAAACAAAAAAGACAATATGATCCCTTCTCTCATGGCTGCTTATCCTTTATCCTCATTTCCTACATAAAAAGAAGTGAAAAAATTTGGCTGCTACTTAGGAGCCAGAGGCCTCTGGATTTTCACAAAGACCCAGGTAAATGTGTAAAACTTGACCCCTCACAGCTACTCAACCCTCAGCCTGTATGAAATTCTCCAACATCACGAGCCAGTCACATCATATCACTTCAACGTGGACCTCAAGACTCAGACCTCAAGACTCACTATTTCCAACAGAAGAGAAGCTGATATGAGGCAGGACTTGAATGTGCAGAAGTGATGAAATGATTTCCCCAAATGATCTGACAGCGGAAACTCAGGGTCTAAGAGGACTTACGGCACAGAGCCCTGCAACAGCATGCACCGAAGGAAAGCCTGACTGTGCCAATTTCATCTATTTGCAGTCAGTGATCATGAAATCTAGCGGGGGTCAGGTTCACAGCTGCACTACCTGGAAGGAAATGGCATCCTATGGAGGTCAAAACTTAGCCTGCCACATTCTTTCAGCGGCTCAAGAGAGAAGGCTGTAAGTGCAGCAAGGTTATCAGCACTTCAAATACAAGTGGAAGGTCAAACCTCTGTACCCTAAACATAGTGCATCCCCCAAGCTGTTTGCTGCAGAGCAGAAACGAGGACTAGATGTCCTACTGCCATCATAAGACCTGACACAGCTCTGGAAACATGAGTATCAAGGACAAAAAAAGAGAAGGAAATAAATTCCTGTTATTTTCCACTGCCTTTGATGACCCATGTGCTGTGGGTGATGGATTTGGGCAAAAAGGCTGACAGCCCTGGAGAAGGCCGGAGCCTGAGAAGGAGGAAAGAGGCACTGCCTAATCAACACCAAGAAGCCAAAATGTAGTATTTAGTGAGCCTACAACAAGCTAGAAATGACCTACCTAAAAAAAAAAAAAAAAAAAAAAAAAAGTCTCTCCAATGTACCAGGCTGCCTCTGAGAAATGTAGCTAAGTGTAAGACACAACAAATTTAACTGCCATAAAACCTTCTATTTTAAAACTAAAAACAATCCCAATACGTCCTGAATTCAACAACTGTTAACTAAACACTTACCATAAGGAAGATCTATACAAAATGCTTTTCAGAGTCAGAAACTGGTAGAAAATGCTCACCTTCATGATCAGAAGTTTAGTCGATGACTTCAGTTGTAAATGACTACTGGTCACAAACATTTTCATTAGTAAGTAAAATACCGATCGTTCACCTCCAATAATTTCTGCATCTGGGCCTTCCTAGAGTTTAAACAATATTATGTATTTTTAATATACATAATTACATATATAATTTTAATATATAGTTATATATTAGACACATACCACAGGGCCAGGCGTGGTGGCTCACACTTGTAATCTCAGCACTCTGGGAGGCCAAAGCAGGCAGATCACCTGAGGTCAGGAGTTTGAGACCAGCCTGGCCAACATGGCGAAACCCTGTCTCTACTAAAAATACAAAAATTAGCCAGGCATGGTGGCACACGCCTGTAGTTCCAGCTACTTGGGAGGCTGAGGCAGAAGAATCACCTGAACCCAGGAGGCAGACGTTGCAATGAGTCCAGATGACGCCACTGCACTCCAGCCTGGGCAACAGAGTGAGACTTCATCTCCAAAAACAAAAAACAAAACAAAACATAACAGGAGCCATCACTTGCTGAACGCACAGTATGCTGCCAGGTCCTTACCTCATCTCATTTTAACCACAATTTGGCAGGAAGAGTAGCAAGAGTAAGCACAGGTAGCCGTGTTCCTGTGCTGGAGTCATCCTAGGGACCCAGCTTACACTGACTCACTGAATTCTCCCAATACCCCTGTGAGGTGGGTACAGCTGCTACCCTATTTTACATGTGGAAACTGAGGCACTGAGAAGGCACCTGGCTGTTCACTGGAAACCAAGGCAGATGCTGTGCTGTCTGGTGGATAGTGAGCAGGAGGGACCCCAGCGCTGAGTCCGTCAAAACATGTCCTTGTTACTTTCATCAGGATGCCGGTGCTGGCAGAATGGATTGCTTATGCATAATTTAACCTCCTCAAAAGGCTTTTGGGCTTTGAACACATGTCTTCAACAAGTACATGGAGCTCCAAATCCCCAATCCAAACTCTGTTGAGCCCGTGTGTCTCACTGCAGCCCTTGGCAATGAGGACAACCCTGAACGTGGTGAAGTGCTGGTTAGCTTAGGCAAAGCCAGCAGATGTATCTTATAAGCATAAGGTGGGGCACAGGATATAAATTCATACCGGTTCTTTCAAATTATGAGGCCTCTGTTCACTTTCCAACTAAATTATCAAGATCCCATGAGCCCAGTTGAGCTGGAGTAAAAACCAACCAGCAATGCCCGAGCCTGTCACCTCCCTAGGATTGGTGACAATGACCTCACATCTCAGTGGAATGGTGGCAATCAGCGATGCCCGAGCCTGTCACCGCCCTAGGATTGGTGGCAATGACCTCACATCTCAGTGGAATGGTGGCAAGCAGGGCTCTGGGCAGCACCGCCTGGGTCCCATCCTGGACCCACCACTCATGGACGGGACCCTGAAGAAGGTTCTGACACTCTGTGCCCAGTTGCCTTGTCTTTAAGTAGCGTGAACTGAGCAGCCACATGAAGCACCCGTATCCTGCCCAGCACGCAAGTAAGTTCTCAGGAAGAATGATCCTCAGCTACGACGCCGGGAAGCCTCAGTACGGGGACTCGAGAGAGAGATACATGGTCCCAGAGGCACAGCATTCTTAAGTCTTCCTGGATATGTCACATGTAAAAATGCCAACATACATTTCCATACTATTGGTTCCATGTAAAATCTAAGTCACTAAAAAATAAATCAGCTCAGATTATGAGAAACACTTAGACAATGCTTAATTTTGCTCGATCATGTTCCCTCCTCCTCTTTGCATAGAAATGATGCAGCATCCTGGGCTTAAGCCCAGGGTAAAATTCTGTGGCATCCTGAGTTTCCCTTTATGATTTAACATTATGTTCTCCAAAAAGTTCTGGAAGATATTCTATTAACGACCTAGAAAAAAATGCTGGCAATGTCTACTGATTCTTCCACCAGCCTCAATCCTCTTCTGACTTGGTATCTATTCTCATCTCGTCTTTAATTCTCCCAGGATGAGGGTAAAGCAAAAGGAATGTATTTTATTTTGTTTATTATTTTAAAATGGGAAAAATGTAAAACAGTTGAGATAAACAAGAAACTCCCTGGACCCAGCAACAATGTATTTGCAGCAAGGACATGTTAAGCACCCTATTTTACAAAAGCAAGCAGGTTCCCAGGCCTTCTGGTTCATGAATCAGGACCTCTGCTGTGGGTCTCTCTAAAATGAGAACGCTTAACCTCTTTCGTCTTGCCCCATCAGGTTCTGAGCCAGTTAGCAATTCATCAGGCCAAGCAGCCACCTGGCCCAGCAGGTTAGCTTAGGGCAGAAGACTGGGAGCTCTGCTTCCTACCTGTGCCTTTAACCACAGAAACTTGCTGGCCGGCAGCTCCAGGGCCACCTTCAGCATGTGGTGCTGCAGAATGGGAGGCACCTCCTCTCGAAGGCCCTGCTCGGAGATGATGCCTATGGGTGAAAAAGAGGCAGGCTGAAAAAAGTCACGTGGACGTGGGTCCCCAGCAATTGCTGCCCTGGCCAGAAGGTCAAGGAACTCAACATGGAGAAAGAAAAAGGGTGGATGCAAGGTTCTGTTTCTCTGTCCTGTGCTCACTCTCACGCAGCACATCTCGCCTGATGTCTCCCCACGCCCTGGTCTGTACAAATCTTTCAACAGAAAGTCCAAATCCCACTTGCCTGAGGAAGCCACATAGTCCGCACTGACCCCGAACAGCTGGAATCACTGCACCCAACACGTACCCTCCAGGGGTGGGCTCTCGCTAACGTTCTCCCTGGCTCCCCAGACAGCAAGCATTTTGTGGACAAAGACTGCAGCCACCTGCGCCTGAGACTGGGTCCTCATCCTCTAGCCGGCTCTCTGGGTTTCTCCTTTGCTACTAAATACTAAATGGCCACATTCTAGTAAATTTCATATTTCCACAGCAAAGAGAACCGGTCACCTTCAAATGATTAAAAAGTGAATTGCAGCTTTTGAAAAGGAGTATTTCATAGCTTATATAAATTCCAAGAACGGTATTTTTGCAAGTCTTCTCCCACAGGCCCAATTATAAAGTGTATCAGACAAACTTTACCATCCAGGAAACATGACCAGACAAGCATTATGTTACTTTTAAAAGTATGAAACTGACTCAGTGGGGGAAAAGATGAGGTAACTATGTCAAAAGTGTCTCTGCATGAACAGGACGTCCCTTCTGCAGGATCCTTGTTTCTGCTATACCCTCTGCACCCCCACTCCCTTGAAAAGTGACGTTAGAGTTAATGTCACATGCTCGGATTTGTGGGCCATTCATGCCGGTTGCTCAGCACTCGGAAGCTGGCTGGCTTCTTCCATTGTTCTCACTGCTACCAAGTGTTCATCTGATATTTACTTATGGAAGACCAGCTATTTAAAAAATACTGATGCAAGTACAATTTCTCAGGCTGACGGAGGAGCATGCAGTCAACTGTCCACCAGCCTTCCCGATTCTTGGCTCCAGGGCTCTGCTCTGGTTTACTGGCACTTCCTCCACCTGCACTGGCAGGAACAGTGGCGGCTTGTCTGCAAGCCCTTGAAACCCACCTTTCAGGAGTTTGCTGAAGTCAAAGTTGTACTGCGTGACCACGTGGGGGACCACCTTCTGATAGAGGCATATGACCTGGAGCAGAACAGCTTTCAAAAGAATGGTTTCCGCATCATCTGCACACACAGACACACACATACACATACAAAGAAAAAGAAAAAGAAAGAAAGAAACAGTTTGAATTAGGAAACATATTGGTTCTTTGTCCTTGAGCAGCTGAACCAGGTGTGGCACCACATTGCAGCCAACTGCATGCTGCACACTGAGGCTGCAGACAGACTGCTCAGTACCTGGGTCTAAGGAGTCAACGTGGTAAAAACGTTAAAACTGTTCAGGGGATCTGGGTTAAAACCTCATTTCACTGCTGTGACCTTGGACAGGTTCTGGTCACTCTGTCTCCCTGTGCTTTCATGTCTTCATCTGAGCAACAGGGACACACAGCAGAGCCTACCCCTGCAGGGCTGCCATCAGGATGAAATACGACACAGACATAAGACAAAGCTCAATGCCTGACCAACGACAAGGCTCTGAGTTCTATCTGCAGAGCGAGAGACAGCACCCCGGTATTGCCGTCCCTGGAGAGGCCAGAGCACACGGCACCCAACACTCAAGTCTTCAGAGACACACAGTACTTGTATAAAGATGGGCACATGTCTAACAGATACTAAAATTCAATCTATGATTCCTTTCCAATTCCTCTCCCTAAGCAAAAAAAGATAGAGACACATTCACAGCCAGAGGTGCCTTGAAACAAGCACTGCTCCAGGACTCTCTGGATAGGAGCTATCCTAGGCTGCCAGTGTCAGCTCCGTCCCATGCAAAAGGCAGAGTGCCCCCTCACCCCTGAGCCCTTACCGCACTGGCGAGCCTCGCAGGCAGCTGGGGGCCCATCGCTCCCTTTCTTCCCTTTCTTGTCATCTGGTTTGGTCTCTTGCTTTTTAAGTGACTGCCAGACCCACACGATAGTGTTCAGGTCTGGCAAAATCTAAAAGGGAAAAAGAGGTAAAATATTAGTTGTATTCAACCACGAAGGGAGACAAATGAACTGAACATACCAACAAGATGCAAAAATCAGGGAGTGGGGTACGAGCCTACAGGACTGTGTGTAAGAAGGAGACGGACGAGTGGTGAGAAAACAGGCCCATATCCACCATAAGCTCTGCTCTGCAGTGTAATTTTTTCTTTCTTTCTCTTTTTTTTTGAGATGGAGTCTCACTCTGTCACCCTGGCTGGAGTTCAGTGGGGTGACCTCAGCTCACTGCAACCTCCACCTCCCAGGTTCAAGTCATTCTCGAGCCTCAGCCACCTGAGTAGCTGGAACTACAGGCACCCGTCATCACGTCCAGCTAATTTTTTGTATTTTTAGTAGAAGCAGGGTTTCACCAGATGGCCAGGCTGGTCCTCGAACTCCTGACCTCAGGTGATCCACCCATCTTGGCCTCCCAAAATGCTGCGATTACAGGTGTGAGCCACTGCGCCCGACCATGTTCTGCAGTATAATTTCTAGAACTATACAGAGCAAAGATTTGGTGAACAGGCAAGTGCTGATCATTAAAACAAACCCCTTAAGCCTCATTCACCTGAGCGAAAGACACAGGGAACAAAGAAAGACTTTCTCAGGAGCAGCTCAGGGAAAGCTGCCCTGTGCGACCGGGGCTCTCAGAGCAGCCAGCCAATTTACAGAAGCTTGGCCTTCAGCCACAGGAAGCAAGCGGGGCTTCCTGAGCCACTGCATCCCTTCTCGCTGGGCCACAGTGTGGTGTGTGTGTGCCTGCAGCCACGGGTGAGGGGTAAGGACACAACCTACCCCTCAACAACATCACACGGCTCCTGATTGAACATGAGGTCCCCACCAGAGCCAGAACTCCTGCGAGAGAACACGTGTATCGTCTAAATTCTTACTCTGCACAAGACTTCTGGATCATGCTCTGTGACATCACTGCCTATAATCACAAGTGGCAGGTCTTCTCAGCTGACCCTCAGCACCCATGCTACCACACTGCCCGCTGGCCCATCCAACCCTGCGGTTCCAAGGACACATCACTTGGCTTCCGCCCTTGAGCTCCCAGAACGGCCTTTTCCACCTGGTGAGGTCTGGAAGGAAAGCCCAAACCCGGATTGGAGCCTACCTTGCTCAGGGCTTCTCTGAAGAGCTGCACGAATTCTTCCATCATCACAGCTGTGTACACGCCTGATTCCTGCCACACCTCTTTATTCAGGCAGTGGTCAACAGTTTTTAATGCCCTCTTCAAAACGACAGAAATAAGGGATAAGGCCGTGTGCCTCACTGAGGTGCTGTCCAACTGGGAAGAAAAAGAGTTAAATGCACAAATGTCTCTAGGATACACTGGTGGACACAGATTTGCTAAGTGTGGGCTTGGCTGGCATTTGCCCCTCCTCAGGTCACTCACAGGGGAAGCTGCATGAAACAGCTGGTCTCTACACTGTGAGAAGAGGCGACCTGGGTACCTTACCCTCCTGATATCCTCTGGGTCTGACCTCAGCAATCGCCAGGAAACGACCACTAATGGCAGCATCCAGCAGTAGTTTCATTTTTATCATCTGCTCTTTGGTAAGCCTTGAGACAACTACTCAGCTACTGTGAATGTTCTCCATTAACAACAGATCTCATCAGAAGCCACTCTGCCACTGTTTTCTTTTTTTTTGAGTCAGGGTCTCACTCTGTCACCCAGGCTGGAGTGCAATGGTGCGATCATAGCTCACTGCAGCCTCAAGCTCCTGGACTCAGGCAATCCTCCCGCCTCATCCTCCCAGGCCCCGGCCCAGACAACTCAAGCAGAATCTGCATTTCACATGATCCCCAGGAGAGCCCTCCAACACTGAGATCTGAGAAGCCCTGGCTGGGACACTGCAGACTGGCGGTGAGGTAGAAACAAAGAGCTTTTCTGGTTTACTTTTAGCTCAGTAACCGCGACACCCCAGAGCCCCAGCATTCCAGTCAGCTGCGGCTTCACTCTGCATACACTGCACACTAAATCAGGACTACAGGAACTATCCTAAGCCAAGAATGGCCGGCCTCACAATCGCTTCAAAGGCAGGCCCCACACAAGCATGCACACCACACCCAAGGCGCTGGGAGCACAAAGCTCAACCAACAACCCGGGCCCTGCTTCCAAACGCTTTCTTACTTCCTGTTTCTAAAATAGGCTAAAGCTTCTCTTCCTGATTCTAAAATGTATGCTTTAGAAGTTTTTTAGACAAAACCATAAGAAATAAAAAAAAAACCCAAACAAACATCATCTAACTCCAGCCCCTGGAGGCACTCGCATCACCGGGTCTCACATAAAACCAGTCTTGGCTCTCGGAAAGGGCACCTGTGGAGGGAAGGCAAGGCTGGGCTCAGTGGCCCTGGTCCTGGCCCTGCAGGGCATGGCAACAGCCAACAGGGGGAGAGGAGGCTGTGTCCTCTGAGACTCCTTCCTTGGAGCCACTCCGTGCAGGAGCTACAACACCCCTCTAGGGGCACAAGCCTTTATCCTGAAACAACACTGAGAGGAGGAGGAGACAGGCTTTTCTCTCCCAGCCTACCAGGAGCAAGCTTGGAGGGGAGAGCAAACGCAGCCCACAGGGGAGGCACATCTGGCTGGGTGTGGTGGCTCAGACCTCTAATCCCAACGCTTTGGGAGGTCGAGGTGGGAAAACTGCGTGAGGCCAGGAGTTTGAAACCAGCCTGCGCAACATAGTGAAACCCTGTCTATACACAAAATAAAGATAAGAAAATCAGCTGGGTGTGGCGGTGTGTACCCGTAGTCCCGGCTACTCAGGGGGCTGAGGTGGGAGGAACACTTGAGTCCAAGAGTTTGAGGCTGCAATGAGCTATGATCACACCACTGTACTCCAGCCTAGGCAACAAAATGAGACCCTGTCTCAAAAAAGAGAAAAAAAAATAATAAAAAAATAAAGGAGGTTCATCAAACTAATCCTTGCAATCTGGTTTTCCCGCAAGCCCTTTGAGAAATGCAGATGTCTCCCACGTTAATTAAAACAGTTGGGCAAGCTAGCTGGGTGCCAATTTTGCATACGATGATTTGACAAACACAACACGAGACCTTTCTGCCTACTCCCACACAGGCCTCCTCTCTACTCCTCACCCCATCACCCATGCTCAGCACAAACCCTGGAGGGGTATCAAAAAACGGTGAATCTCACATGGTCTCAGGAGTCCACCCCACTTTACAGTGACTGTGCTCATTCCTACAGGGCCAACCCACACCTGTGCAACCCACCACAGTCAACCTGCTCCTCCTGAAGCCACACAATTCAGCCTGCCTAGAAGGACAAAGACACCCCTCCGAATACCTGGCCTCCCCCAGGTACCTCACGCAACTTGGGGTTAGGAGGGGCTGGCAGGGCCCAGGACCCAGGGGTGCCAACAACCCACAGCCATCCACCCACGCCCGTGATGCTGGGGTGAAAGACATGTGAACCCCTCAGAATGTGGTTTCTGAAGGGGCATGGGGACCTTTATAACAAATAATCATGTAAAATTTAAGTATCAATTTCTTCCATGAACATGTCCTCCAAAAATGCCTGAAAACAGCTGGCCTTCAAAGTATATGTTCACCAGGCATCTTAACACCATTCACCTAAACCATAAAAGAAAGAATGTGCTGGGCAAATTTCATTCCTACCATGTCTGGAAATTCTAAACTAATGAGATTTTAATGATGAATTTTCCTTCTTCTGATTTAGACATTCTTTCACCCTCCGGCAGGACTAGAAAGGCTTGGAGGGATGCAGGGGTCCCCGCTGTGTGATGGAGCAGGGCCAAGGACATGAAGTCCAGTGTCCCTAGAAGCAAAGTCTCTTTGCTCCAAGGTCCTTACCCACGTGCGTGGACCTGTCACTCATGGGTTATCTCAAACTACAGCCTCTGTCCTGGAAGCCTCAGAGGCTCCCTAACAAAACACAATCAAACCACATCCAGGCAGGTTCTCAGAATAATCACATCATGTAGCCAGCGAGTTTAGCTGGAGGCAGTTCCAGAAGTGGGGCAACCGCATGGCCTTACGTTTAATGCTTGGGTGAACATGCTCTTATTGCACACCAGGGGCACAGTGGTCACCATCACCATAGCCAGGAGTCGAGGCAAGGGTATAAACTCTCTGGTCTGAAATGCCCGGGAAATCTCCGGCTGAGCCTCATAGATCTAGGAAAAGCAAAAAAGAGATATAGTTGGTGCTGGAAGTAAGTTTCAAACCTGAGACTAGTTGTAGGCACCCGAAGGTGAAGCCATTCAATCAAATAATTATAGCAGTAAAGGTTCGAGACTCCCCACAAGGCAGAGTGGAAGATTAACTCCCCCAAATCTACTTGTCAAAGACAAATGAGGTCAGGAGACTGGCTGTTAACAGACAAAGGACCTTCAGAGCAGAACTTGACCTGTGGTCTGCAGAGTCTCTTAAAACCTCTGATGGCAAATCAATCACTGCTAGAACTACGAATGGTACTACTTATCAGTTCCGGCTGCACTTGACAGGCACCTGACAAATGATGTCAGGAAGGCATATCAGGAAGCCATTTTCTCAAAGCTTCCTGACAACCCTTTGGGATAGGGACACTTTACATTAAAACAAAAATATATTCACAGGTGACAAAATTGGAGCTCAGCGAGGTTAGGTAATTTCCCTAAGGCTACATAGCTAGTTAGCAGCCAAGTAAGGACTCAATACTGGGCCTGCAAAGACCACACACTCACCCCTCCCCTGTATCAGATGCAGCTCCCAGTAGGGTGCTGGCCCCGGGACTATCTGTACCAAAATGAGGGGTGGAGTACATCCTCCTTATCCCAAGGTAAATGTGGAGACGGTGCACATAGGCACTCAAGCAGAATAAAAGCTGGTTTTACAGGTAATGCCAGGCCCAGGCAGAGGCACAAGAAACAATCCCAGGTATTTTACCACTAGGCAAACCATGAATCAGTGACAGAGAGTTCAAACAAGGCAGGCATCACTGCCAAAGAACTAACAGTAGGTACCTCCATTTGTAAATGGGCAGATGCTGACACCATAATCAAGAGGAAGGTAACGCACATCCACTTAAACCATCAGACCAACGTTCCACAGCTTATTTCAAGTTTTTCTAACTGAAGCAGCAACCTTTAAAAACTATCTGACAAATCAGACATTTCATTTTATTTTGCTTTTTAGGAGCTGAGATGGAGAAAAGATAATTAGGCATCTCATCAATCCCAGTCTAACTGTGCTGGGATTTCACTCTAGGCAAAATCTTGATGAACAAGATAAATTGGCTCAAAAGATTCTAAAGGAATAAACTTCAAATTCAGCTCAGTGAAAGGCAAAATGCTATAGAAGATAAGGACACCAAATTTACATGATCTAAAATATCCCTTTTTATCCCTGAAAGGTCTTCATATTGTACAGTTTACCAGATCAGAATGTCTGCCAGTCCCCCAACTCCCTATGCCCCCCTATCTAGCTAACTGACTTTTTTTTTCTGAGATGGAGTCTCGCTCTGTCACCCAGGCTGGAGTAGAGTGGCGCAATCTTGGCTCACTGCAACCTCCGCCTCCCAGGTTCAAGCAATTCTCCTGCCTCAGGCTCCCAAGTACCTGGGATTACAGGCGCACACCACCACACTCGGTTGACTTTTGCATTTTTAGTAAGAGGCAGGTTTCGTCCTGTTGGTCAGGCTGGTCTTAAACTCCTGACCTCAGGTAATTCGCCTGCCTCAGCCTCCCAAAGTGCTGGGATTATAGGCATGAGCCACCATGCCCAGCCTAGCTAACAGACTTTTAAATATGTTTTTTTACCTTGTTTAGTAGTTTGATATTATTTAACCAAGTAGACTTCGCTCGTGGGATAAAGGAAAACGTCACTTCCTTGAAGTATTTGTTCAGTAGGTCCGGGCACACTCTGAGGATGTTCACCACAAGGTCAGCCACCAGCTCATCATCAGCTGCAGTTTTCAAACCCAGCAAGAAGTGCAAAAGTGTCAGGTTTCCACCTCTGTTAGAGAAAGAGACATGGGGAGAGGTCAAAGCACCCTGAGAGCTCACGGTGATGCAGCTCTGCAGAACTGCCCTCAGTGGACACAGCAATCACAGCCTGGGGCACTTCCCCCAAGACATAAAGTGGGAGTTCTGTGGCCTGGGGCTTCCCGCTCTCCACAGAGGACTTCCCTCCCATCCTCTACTTCTGAGTGGCTGAAAAAGTCTAAGTCTCTGATTGTCCTGCTCCATTTCTTCTTTCCTACTTCCCTCCCTTGAGTTCAATTTGCTTTCTAAAGGAAGGGAAGAACACCGTTCTCTCTCACTCTACCTCAGCCACCTACCAGTCTACCTAGAAGTCAAGGCTACTGAAAAGAAAGGGCAAAACCAGCATGGAGGAATCCAAGCCCCAAACTTCATTTTGAGATTTTACTGACATCCCTCCTCCAGCCACACATGAAAAAGCACTACGTAGGGCTGGCTGCGGTGACTCACGACTGTAATCCCAGCACTTTGGGAGGCCAAGGCGGGAGGATTACCTGAGGTCAGGAGTTCAAGACCAGCTTGGCCAACATAGTGAAACCCTGTCTCTACTAAAAACACACAAAAAATTAGCCAGGTGTGGTGGTGCCCATCTGTAGTCCTAGCTACTCAAGAGGCTGAGGCAGGATAATCGCTTGAACCTGAGAGGTGGAGGCTGCAATGAGCTGAGATTGCACCACTGCACTCCAGCCTGGGCAACAGAGTGAGACTCCATCTGAAAAAAAAAGCACTATGTAAATACATATGTGAGTGTAAATGTAAAAAAATGCAGGTAAGACATTTTTCTCTTGAAAGGGGGACTTCTTTTACTTTTTAAAATGTTTTATTATTTCTTTATTTAGAGATAGGGTCTTGCTCTGTCATCCAGAATGCAGTGGTGTGACCAGGGCTCACTGCAGCCTCGAACTCCTGGATTCAAGTGATCCTCCTGCCTCAGCCTCCTGAGTAGCTGGGACTAGAGGTGCGCACCACCACACCTGGCAATAAAGTTTTTTTA
The DNA here is from genome assembly GCF_037993035.2 of Macaca fascicularis. Lineage (NCBI taxonomy): Eukaryota > Metazoa > Chordata > Mammalia > Primates > Cercopithecidae > Macaca > Macaca fascicularis. Next base: position 14,508,345 of record NC_088377.1, on the reverse strand, counting down.
TATGAACTGCTCATGAGTTGCTGCATGGTCCAGAGTGCCATCAAATTATTTCTTGACAAGAAATCTGACAAGACAGCACAAGGTCCTTGCACGGGCCTTCTGCCTTCCCTGTTTCTAGCTTATTTCAAATTCCCTCATCTTCATTTAGCAGCTGAAAAAAGCTAGGATGGGGAAAAATATTGAAAAGTTGTCTCAAAGTAGACAATCTTCAAAGGTATGAGAAGATAATAAAAGCAGCAGATGAGCCCAGGAGTTCGAGGCTGCAGTGACCTATGACTGCGCCACTGCCTTCCATCCTGAGCAACAGAGCGAGACTCCATCTCAAAAAAAAAAAGTAAGACGCAGGAAAGACCACAGAGACTCAAACTTGCATAAAGGGAGTAAAACCCCAGGATCCACACAGCGAAAGCCCCAGGTAACAAGGCTTCACCTGCCTCAAAGTCTTTTTAGAAAGTACGCCCTTTCCTATCTGCTTGACCCTGGGAAGTCAAAACACCCAGAAAACCCTCAGACTCGGCCTCGTGCATGACACAGCGATGGTTTCTAGGGTCCCCAGTGTCTCATATGCCCCTTATAAATTCAGTAAAACTACAATGCTATAGGACAGCTTTACATATAGTTTTAAAAAGTTTTTAAAAAATCAAATTAGAAAGTATAATTTTGATCAGAAAAACTATCCTTTAAAAAAAGGATATGAAAATATCCTTTCTTAATATGAAAATGTCATGAACAAATATAGTTTGTGCTGTCAAAAGAAAAGGATATTAAACCTACAAAGAGTGCTAAAAATCCTACACATACTTTAATCAACAACGTAATCAAATGGAGAGCACTAATATTTATGTAGTGCATGATACATGCCAGACACTGCTCTAGGCATTACCACCACCTCTCTACGACAGGCACTACTTTTATTCCCACTTTATAGACGAGATAATGGAGGCAGAGAGGATGCCTAACCCAGTGACGGTCTCAGAGCTAAGTTACAATTGAAGCCCAGCTGCCTGCTGTTAACCTACACCAGGGACTGGCAAAGTAGGGCTCAGCACCTATCACTGTAATTTTATTGGGACACAGGTAAACCTACTTATTTACATCTATGGATGCTTTGGTGGCACAATTGAGTGGTCACAACAGACTGTAGGCTGCCAAGCCTAAAATACAATCTGGCCCTTTGTAGAAAAAGTGTGCCAATCCTTGCTCTATGCTGTAACACCAGTTTTCAGTGAACACCTACTATGTGCCAGGCACTGTCCTAGGGACTGGAGGCCCGTAACAGACCGGCACCTGTTCTCACCACTTCTCACCAATCTGGTAACGAACAAGCAAATAAATAAATCGGCAAACAAATAAACGAACAGTCAGAAGCCTAAGCCAGGCAAAAACACCGTGACAGTGGAGGGACGATTTCAGAAAGGGCTGCTGGGGAAGGCCTCCCTGAAGCGGTGAGGTCTGCAAAGGAACCTGAATGAAATGAGGGAGTGGGCCACATGTCTACTGGGGAACAGGGAACGATGCAATTCAGTGTTCCCAAAGCTTTCTGTTACCATTCACAAACACATCTCCTTCCTTTCCCTTATGCACAAACACTTGTCTTTTGCCCATGGCTTCAAAATTCACATACATCACAGCTTGCTGCAAACAGACGCATACCCACAAGTTGATTCAATACGCCCATCAAATGATCATCTATTTCAGGGGCCTAGTTATGGAGGAAAAATGCTTTAAAAAGAGAGAACAATGCATGCGTTTTAAGCATGGTGTACTATTCTACTCAACTATAAAAGTCTGCTGTTGTGTTTTGGCAGGAAAATGAGCTCATTCTTACTGATGAAAGAAGAAAGAAATGATGTGACAAGTTAAATCACAGTAACCTCAGAATCAAAACATGTACAAAGTCATAAGCAGACAGAAAAATTCCCACCACGTTATTCCATTCTGAAGGAATCACCTGATTTCCTGACTGGCTGAAACTAGAAGTAAATCAAACTGCCTAAATCCTTGTGATATAATGCTATGATAGAAAAACAAGGAGTAAAAAATAAATCATTTACAATGACCAGAAAACGTGGCCAATATTTTTATTGTCAAATGGGGAAAAAGCAGATAGGATGAACAGTAGTAAGCTGTTTTTGTTATTAAAAAAAAACCACATGGACCTGTATTATACGACTACAAAAAGAAAGTCTCAAAGAATATAATCAAAACCAGTAGATTTGAACTTTATGTTTCCTTACTGATGAAATGTTATCACAATTGTGAAATATGAAACAAAATATAAAAAATAAAAACAATTTTGAAATCGTGACTCATGGGCAGCCTGTCGAGGACAGGGAGGACTGTTTAGTACCAGTTTGGAGCTAGACTTCCTGGATTCCAATGCAAGCTCTGCCATTTAACCAGGATAAGGGTCTGGACCTCTCTAGAACTACTTTCTTCCTCTGCAAAGTTGGCATAACAATGGCACTTGCATCAGGACTGCTGTGAGGCCCATGTCAGGGCCAACCCTCTCTGTGAAGGCAGACGCCTTTCCTGAACTCCAGCTGACGAACACTGTCTTTAGGTAAACATCTGCAGCACCTCCCTGGGTGAAATATCCCATGACCTAACTAAGTGCTAATAGACAGCTACCCTCAGAACTGCCCCCGAGGACGTGCAACGAGTAGAAGTTCTCTGGGACTACAACTGTTCAACCCTGAAATGAGTTAGATAATGTCCACAGTTCTAGTTCTAACCTACTACAGTTCCACTGGACACTCATGTATGTGGTGACTTCTAAGGAACACACACACCCTGGGGTCCACAAGAGTGTTATACTTTACCTGCCAAAGGTACCCAAAGATGCATCATAAAAATTAATTCCATGCTTGAGTGAACAGCAAAGATCCATCAGGAAGTTATGAACGAGCTCCCGTACCATGGTTTTCCCTGCTTCTTCAGCAGAAACCTATGAAGATTTTTAAAAATTCAATGCAAATCCCAAGCTCATACATCTAAGTAAGAGCTACAGTAAAAACAAGGACAATATCAACTGCCTGATGACAATTTAGAAAACATTTTAAACATCTGGTATCATTCCAAACAGTAAATGAAAACAACAACCAAAGATACACCGATCAAGATAAAAGAATACTCTGAAGAGGGACAAGCTTGAACCGGTATTTTTAAAAGCTTTAAAGTGATCTAATTTCTCTTGTTCATTTGAATAAAATTCCACATTTGGGAGTGTTTTTAGGCAGCCTCCGAGGCTTGCTGCTCTAGAGCATACAAAAACATGTTCAAAACAAGATGACCTGGGCAAGTCTCCAAGATAAAAGGAGGTGAAGTAGTAGACTCTTGAGAGGTGAGTTATTAAAACGTTAACAGGAAGTCCGCGCCTTTACTACTCTGGCCAAGTCCATGTTAAGTAACACCCTGAGGGAAATTAAAATATATACTGGCATTGGGTCAGTGTGAGAGCAGCTGTTTCAATTTAGCACATGCGTTAACTAGCACAAAATAAATTACGTATGTCAGTCGATGAGGCTCCTAGACATTCAGGATCCTGAAGTTAAAAACAAACAAACAAACAAACAAACAAACAACACGCAACAAGGCTTGAAACTCCAACAACTGGACATGAAAGAATGGAAGGACAGGAAGGCAGAGGTAAAGCAAGAGGAGGAAAAGAGGGCCGGGATGACCCTGCAGGTCTAACAGGCAAATGCTGCAGGGAAAACTAAGATATGGCTCAGCTCAAGGAAATCATGGTTTTCTAAAAGAAAAAAATATATATATGTATTAGCATGATTAAGAAATTAGGGGAAAAAATCCTATTGCAATTAGCAGAGGGTTAATACAACCATATAACCACAGTCAAAAGAAACCGATCAAATGAGGGGACTTCAAGTCTGGTACAGCGTTGAGAATTCTCCCTCTCCCGACCCTGAGGATCAAATTCCAACAACGAGGTCAATGAAAACTAAAAAGGGTCTGCACCTTGACATCTTCCGGGTTCACGTCGGTAATCCCATTCCAGCTGTACAGCGATGCTATGTGGTTCAATAACTGCCCCGTAAAAAAACGCACCTTCTGGGTTTTTGTGATATTTTTATTGTGAACTACCTGAAAACAATAATAAAAACAAATGAAGTTCATGGAATTCAATTACTTTTAAAATGGTGCTCACTGTTTTCTGATCATTATAAAAATAACGCATGCTAGTGGCAGAAAATTTGGTTTAAAAAAAGTAAAAACATAAAAGGGAAGTTCACCAATATTCCCAACCATCCTAGGACACCTAGTTACTATTTTGATACATTTCATTTCAGTCACCACCCACACCCACACAATATATATGTGTATGTATTAGTTATTTTTTGCCTGAGATTTTATTTATATGTGATTACTTATGAAACATAATCCTTTTCCACATCATTAAAAAATCCCTGTAGAACATTTTGGGGGGCTAAATACCATTCTATCCTATGAGTGGACCACCACTTATCTAACCATTCCCCTGGTGTTTACAATTAGTTGTTTGTAAATTCTGGCTATTCTCCATAAAGCCGTGATTAGCATCCTTGAACAAAGTTTTCACTGCATCTGACTTTGGACTTGACTCTGGTTCCTGCAAGTGGAATTGTGGAACAAATTCTCAGCTCCACCCAAACCTACCCCCAGTATCCCTAAGGGTGTGGCCCAGGTATATATATTTCAAATACATTCCCCTAGTGGTTCTGATGCAACTCCCCCAGTTCAGAACCACCATACATCAGGGTCCATGAACATATTTAAGACCTCTGACACATCCTGTCAGAACTGTTATCTTCCATAGGGGATACAACACTTCCTTCTCAAGAAAGTATCTGATTCAAAGCATCCTGGCTAGCACTGAACACTATTGTTTTTAAAAGGCAATGCTATTTTAGTAGGCAAAAAAATCTGTATGTCACTATTTGCATTACTTTAAATTAGGGTTTCTCAACCTCAGCTCCACTGACACTTGGGGCCAGGTAATTGTTTCGGGGGCTGTCCTGAGCATTGCAGGATGTCTGGCAGCATCCCTCCTGTCTCCTCACTAGGCACCCGTTGTACCTCCCCAGTTGTGACAACCCAAAATGTCTTCAGAGTTTGCCAAATGTCCCGTAGAAGGCAAAATTGCCCCCAGTTGAGAATTGCTCTTTAAAATACTTTGAACATAAAGTCCTTTCATGCTTATTAGCCACTTTCATGTGGACTCTGGACAACATGTCATGTCGGGAGGGTCACAGAGTTTTTCTTACTGCTGATTTAAGGTGTTTCTGTGTTAAAGGCAGTGATCCTTTTAGCAAGTTTTCAAATATGGATGAGATGCTTGCAAAAGGCAGAATATGGAACATGACACAAAACAACCTTTTGCTAGCTATGTGAATGAAGTATTATTTATAATTGACAGCCCACAATGATCACTTTGGGTTGCTGTGAAATGTTGACCATCAGCTTTTCTGCTGCTGTAATAAAACAGCAGCCACGTCTGGACGTCACTGGCTGCTTCAGCTATTCCTTAACCTTCTAGTCTCGGGGTATGCTCATCAACAAGAACAAGTTTCTGCTTAAGGAAGAAGTTCCCACTCAACCAATACAACAGTCTACGTAACGTAAGATGTTGTAGCTCTACAGTACTGTAAACACCGGAGAATATCTCCACGCTCGAGGGAAATCAGACAACAGAAACACTGATCACCAAGCACGTACCTTTGTTTTCAGTGTGGATAATAAAATATTGATGGTAGAGATCCTATCTTCCTTTATCCCTGAGCTAAAAATGCAGGGAATAAATTCTGAAAGTAAAAGTTTCAAAGCATTAAATTCAAAAATATTTTGAAAATGAGAATAGACGAGAGAATATTACTGTTTAAGTAGTACAGCAAAGAATGCCTTTTACCTTTTCTTTTTTTTAAGTTTTTCTTTTTTTTTTTTAACTACACAAGTTTCCAGTAGACATAACCACTTCCATGACATAAGAAATCAAGAAGCCAGGCACAGTGGCTCATGCCTATAAACCCAGCACTATGGGAGGCCAAGAGTTCAAGAACAGCCTGGGCAATATAGCAAGACCCTGTCTCTAAAAAAAAATTTAAAAATGATCTGGGTATGGTGGTGCGCACATGTACTCTTACTGTAGTCTTAGCTACCTAGGAGGCTGAGGTGGCAGGATCAGTAGTACCCAGGAGTTTGAGGTTGCAGTAAGCTATGATTGCACCACCACACTCCAACCTAGGCAACAGAGCAAGACAGTGTCTCCAAAAAAACAAAACAAAACAAAACAAAAAAAACAAAAAGGAGGAAAGAAAAGAAATCAAGAGCACCTAAAGGTGAACCAATGACAGAACTTTTTAAGAAGTTCAGTAGGTCTTTAGTTCCATTTTGCTTTTCTTTTATTAAAATTAACTAAATACTATTTGAAAGAGAATGTATGGCATAACAAACTAATAAAATTTCTCGCTTAGACTTGCTGAGATATGTTTAAAGAGAAGGTCATCATTTTTTAAGTTGGCAGTAGAATTTTGGTTGATTTAGTTTGTTGACTTTTTGCTTTCTCTTCCTACTTTTCAATCCCCAGGGAAATAGCCACCAGCGCTTGACACTATCATTATTAATGCAGTGGTGACAGTGGGCAGAAGCAGCAAAGCAATTACAATTTTCCTTGCTCCACACAGGCTTACTGGGCACACAGAATTTCTACAAAAGCAAATACATTATTTGTGAAAAAGGAAAAATCAGAAAATACCAGACAAACCAAAAGAATAAGTCAAGGCCTCAGTACCGAGAAGTTAACACTGTTAACATTGTCTGAGTTAACTATTAACTTTCTGATGTATTCATGCTGTTCTATTTGAGTAAAATGAGATCGTACTTTACAGTTTTATAACTCAGTTTACACCTGATCATGTATCACTAAAAAACTTTGAAACCATTAAGTACAGCATTTTTTTTTCTTTTTGAGACAGGGCCTCCCTCTGTCCTCCAAGCTAGAGTGCAGTGGTGCAATCTCGACTTACTGCAGCCTTGACATTCCAGGCTCAAGCAATTCTCCCACCTCAGCCTCCCAAGTAGCTGAGACAACAGGTACACGCCAACATGCCCAGTTAACTTTTGTATTTTTTTCTTCTGGTAGAGACAGAATCTCACTATGTTGCCCAGGACGGTCTCAAGAATTCCTGGGTTCAAGCAATCCTCCCGCCTCCACCTCCCAAAATGCTGGGATTACAGGCGTGAGCCACCACGGCCAGCCTCTAGAGTATTTTTAATCGCTGCATTCCGTCTTATGACCAGTCCCCTATTTGCTCAGCCAATCTCTTACTGGTGGATAGTTAGAAGTCCCATTTCCAGCTAATATAAATATTATTCCCTAACAAAACTTCTACTCACATCTGTAATTATTTCACTGGGATAAATGACTAGACATGGAATTGCAGGATCAAGTATCTTAAAAGTTGTTTTATCTTTTTTTCTTTATCCATTGTGCAACCCACTTCAGTGCCAGCAGCCTACGGGCACAGAGGCCAGGCAATGGTTCGGGGCTACAGTTTGCTCTGGCATGGGGTACTATGAGAGGCCCAGGGGGACGGGCCCATCATAAATCCAAACCCATGCATAAGCATCTTAAAAGTTTTAATGCGTACAGCCAAACTCCCAGCAGAAACATTAAACTGTAGCACGTTCCAGTCCCCTTCAACAGTGAAAATGGTACCAACTGTCCTGGAATAAAAGGCCAGATGGCTGAAATGACCCAGGGGAGTCTTAAGAAACTACTGGCCCTGGCAGCAGCAAGACATCCTGAACCTAGTTCCTAGTAACAAGTAGGAAAAAAAAATCTGTCTGCTGCATTATGCAGAAACCACATCTCCACTCTCACGCTGCCCACCACAGCAGCAATGGAGGGCCCCACACAGACCAGGCTGACTACAGACAGGGTGACCACCACCTGCACTCTTCTCCTAAATGGCCCCGGCAGTCACGTTCCAGGGGCAGTTCAGATCGCCCACCTGGGAGGGGGAAGAAGGACTGGAGACCCAAAAGCCCTGAGTACAGTACCCTGCTACTCCTCCTCAACAGCTCCCAGAGCTCCGGCCAGTCCACGGGACTGCTCTTCACCTCCAGAGAGGCCAGGATTCCAGGGAATCTTACTGAGCAACTGCCATGTGCTGAGCTAAGTGCTGCCATTGATCATCTTACTGAATCTCTTGATAAAACGCAAGGGGCCCTAGCAGATTAAATGATGCCAAGCCTCACTCTAGGGACACAGCCACCAGAAGGTGGTCAAGCTGGAATTCTCTGAAGCCCTGTTACTGATATTCTCATAACACGGGGCTAAGCCACCAAAGAACTAACTTCATTTTTTAAAACTACAGCTCCCAAGGAAGTCCAGGTAGCCAGGGCTATGAGTCTGAGTATGTTCCAGAGCCATAAAGCCTCCTTTGTTTGCCCGACTCTGCCTCTCTGAGGTCTGCATTTATCCTCTGTTACGGCCTTGCTCAGCACTCCAGATGGCATAACAGGACACCTCTGTTCACTCTGACCCGTGATATCAAAACGGTACTGACCAAGGCTTTGCACCTGCTCACCCATCTCCCTGCCCCATACCCTTCGATCTGGGGTACAGAGCAACTGCAAAGGCTGCAGACCTTTTTCTAACTTGGAAGAAACGGTTTGCAGCAGGGTTTTCAAAACAAATGGGCTTTCCTAAGGGACAAGGGGGTGCACCTACCTTTCACTTCCAACACCTGCACTATAGTGCTGTCATCACCCGCAATTAGAAAGGAGAGAGCAAACTGAATGTAGGCCTGCCGAACGTCGTACACTCCCTGGAGGACAAAGGAGACCTACATGTCACATGCATACTCCACACAGAGCCAAAGGAATCAGTAACACGGTGGCCAAGCACACCCCTCCCGTCTCAACATCACCAGCCCCCCGGCCTCGTCCCCAGTCACCAGGGGCTGCAAGTCTGAAACCAACGTTCATTCTTCACGGAAAGCAAACAATTTTTTCTATTCTCTTTCCCTGGTAATCTTCTCTACTTTTCCTTCTCTTTCAAGCCCTATTCTCAATACAAAAGTATGGGTAAAAAATAGCAGCGTTCCCTTCCCTGACTATAACACACATATTTTAGTTTCTTGGCCACTTTGGTGCAGAACAAGACTCTCAGCCTGCCTAGATCCATCTCCTCTCGCTTGCTAATGAAAATCATCTATGTTTTTGAAAAGTCAGAGATGATGAAATGACTGGTACTGCTTTTGGTGAGACATCAATGTGGTGATGTCTGGTTTTTATCAGATACTATAAATAACTTATTAGCTCATACCACAAACCAAAGCACAGATGCTGTCACGTTACCAACCCTGTTAGGCCTTCCCAGGGTTGCAGCCAGCACTGTCACACAGGCATCAGCCACCACCTAGGGCAGTGGGCACGTTTGGGGAGGGCCCCAACACCGTGACAGCAGCTGATGCCTCTAGGGAAGTCGCTGGTCAACTTCCCCTCCCAGTATCACTAAGACAAATCTGTGTCACATCACTCCTCGTTTTGTATCTAAGGAACTCAAGGCATATGGTCATGTCAGTCTCCTATCAGCTGTTCCAGAACTAGCAGGAGTGCCTAGATCCTCCATTGCTTACGCCCAGCAGTATTCTCTACTTCACAGTTACTCCAAAGACACCTTCATTCACTGCCGAGAAATAAGTTAGTATCACAACAAATCATTGTCCCAAAATGCCTGGGAAAATTAAGGAGTAATCTCTGCCTTCCAGATAGTTCTGATCCACTTAGTAGTAGCAGGAGAGGTGGTGGCAGTAGCAGTGACGATGAGGAGGAGGAGGAGGAGAACAATGTTTACAGAGCACTTACTATGTGCCAGGCACTATACCAAATGCTGCACATCTGTGATCTCATTTACTCCTCATAACAGCCTGAGGGAGAGATGCCCACACCACACCCATTTTACAGACGAGAAAACGGAGGGGTCAAAAATTCAGCCGGATACAGTGGCTCACGCCTATAATCCCAGCACATTGGGAGGCCAAGCAGGGCAGATCATTTGAGGTTAGGAGTTCGAAACCAACCCAGCCAACGTGGTGAAACCCTGTCTCTACTAAAAATACAAAGATTAGCTGGGTATGGTGGTAGGCGCCTATAATTCCAGCTACTCGGGAGGCTGAGACAGGAGAATCACTTGAGCCCGGGAGGCAGAGCTTGCAGTGAGCAGAGATCGCGCCACTGCACTCCAACCTGGGCGACAGAGGAAGACTCCATCTCAAAAAAAAAAAAAAAAAATTCACCCGAGGTCACACAGCTAATTAAGTACCACAACTGAGATAAGAAGTAATTGTACAAACATACTACTTATGTTCAACTACAGAGTTCTTCCTTCTTCACGAGATTCTGTGGCATTTTCCATTTTCATTTCACTTTTTCTCAGGGTGCAACGACCATACCTGGCACCAGTTAGGTCTCTGTGCAAGTCTTTAGTTAATTCCATCTTATTTTGTTGGGTCTATGTTCCTTCCGGAGAAAAGGAAGGCTATCCAACCCATGGTCCCTGATACGTAGATCAAGGCCTTGCACACTCATTACACTTATTGAGTCTATCCCCATACATGCCACACAGCATCTCAGCAAGACCTTATTACACCAATGCGGGTTTCTCCCAAAACTGAGAGCTTCAAACTATCCTCTCTATTCTGAGGACCTACCTGTGTGACTCATCACAATAAGGAGTTTGCGTCCAATGATCACTGGTGCTGAGAATGTGCAGCACTTCCATAGTGTCAGCAACACTCCAGTGCCTTAACCCACCAATTCACTTTTTATAAAACACTCACTGCATTCAAGATGCCATCATCTCAGGCCAAGGGAGGGTGCAAAGTTAACCAAGATGTTGTCCCTGTCCTCAGGAAATTTAAGCTGCTCCCAAGCCATCTCTATGCCTCACGGTTCAAATAAACATGCCATCTAATTCAAGCAGTTAATTTTCCTGATCTACACATGCCTTGTGTTCCAGATAAATGCTGGTAAAATGCTAAAACTTGCCTGGCAAAATTAAATTAAGTTCTGTCTTTTCCCTCCTAGTGGAAAGTTCCTGTGCTTTTATTTTTTGTCCACTGACGTAACAGTACTGGGAGTCAGGACTCTGGAATGCTGGTCCAGGTTTTCTGCCATTCTAGATCTTTCTATCCTGCTGGTACACAGCAGAACTAGACCTCCTGCGGATCCCTCCAGCAATGAATTTATAAATGAAAAGGTTTTAGTTATCACCTCCTGGCTTCCATCTTTTATATCCCAGACAACTCCAAATTTTCTGTCCTGACGTGATGGAGGAACTGGGTAAGATCCCCAGGACACAGCAGCTGCCCGCTCTAGGCTCTGCCACTGCCGTCTCCAGCCCACTCCATCCTCTGTCTCCAGTCTACTCCATCAAAGGCGTCCCACTCCTACTGCAAGTGGGCCACATGCCTGCTCTTCATTCCCACCCTGTGACCTCACAGGGTTATTATTCCAGGAAGAAAACGTCCTGAACTCTTCAGGGCTTATTCTGCAAAACACCGTCTAAAATAGACCAAAATACATTTGGTAAAACTGCTCTTTGGCACAGGATTTTAACAATGCTTTCTTTGGCTGGATGAATAATATCTACAATCCTCCTTCTTCATGAGGCTTTAATAATTTCCTCCGAAATGTTAACATATATTCATTAAAAAAAAAAAAAAAATCCCTGCCAGCACTTCAACAACTAAATGGCATAAAACAAACAAACAAACAAAAAAAAGCAGGGGATGGAGTGAGGGAGAAAAACTCAGACTCAAAAGGGATCAAAGATATTTAAGAAACATATCAGCCAAATGCAATGTAGACTTTGTTCGGATCCTGATCTGAACCACAAGGTGTAAAAACATTCTTGAAACGGAAAAAACCTGAGACCAAACTGAGTAATAGATGATAGTGAGAAATTATTAATGGGTTAGGCGTGATAATGGCACTGTGGTTTCTGTTCTTTAAAGGGTCTTTTTCTGTTAGAGTACATGCTGAAATATTTATAGTGAAGTATGATTCGCGTCTGGGATTTGCTATAATCGACTGCCCCAGAGGAAACTAAGAAGGTGGAGGGTGGGGACAGTGGCTGAAGCTGGACAGCTGGTATAGGGGTTCCTTACGCTGCTCTATTTTTAAATGTTCCTAACAGTTCCTTATTAAATGTAATGTCTCAACTCCATTTCCTGTAACATATAAGGTATCTAAGATACTTATTACAGATTACACAATGAGAGTAAAAACACTTTCGACTTGACTGTAACTCCCATTTTACAGATCCTGGAGAGGTAAAATAATGTGCCGAGACCCTGAGAGGAAACAGCTCGTGCGTGGCCCTGCAGTCAGGGTTCAGGACGGGAAGCCCTAGTCGGCCTTTCCCACGCTCTCTGGGCTCCTGGAGTCTATTTCACTCAGACAGCTGGGAGGGCTGACATCAAAAGAGATGGGTGGGGAGGGCATTTGATGGATAATTACTGCCAGGCTTACTGCCAGGTAAGACCAAAGAACCGTGATATTTGCCCTAGTCTGCAAATAGCACACACATTCTTTTTATTAGAAACGTATTTAAATGTCAGGAGCCATTATTCATTGAATGGAATTTGTTGACACATGGATAAAGTGTAGTATCTAAGAGACATTAAGACCTGGAATTTTTTTCCTTAGAGAATACCTTATTTGTAATTCCAGTAAAACCCTCAACACCAGGCCAATCTCGCAGAGCCATAAAAGCTACTTGGTATTATCAACCTTTTAGTCCAATTCCTGGCAATGTAGAAACTTCTAGTTCCCAGGGATACTGACAGAACAAGGTGGCACGGGGTTATAGAAGTGAATTACTCTAATGTGGTTCTCCACCGCGGCAGATGGGATGGGCTGATATCTGTCTCCTTATTCTTTACGTTCAGGAAGAGGGTGACACTCTGGCCAGGGCTGTTCACAGCACTGACTTCCAGCAGGGGAGCTGATATGGCAACCAGAAAATGCCCTTCGACAGACAACCTGCAGCCGGCACACGTGACGGGAGGATGCCCTCGCTCAAGCTCAGGAGTCCTCAAAGTGTGCCTGCTCCCCAAGAACCTTTCCAAACCTAAGTGAAATTTCTAAAGTCACCAGGGAATTTTTGTTTCACAGGTTTCCTGAAAACCAACCATCCACACTCCCATTTTATTGGGCACAATCCAACCCTTACCCATCATGAGATTACAACTGGGAGGCAAAAGTCACTTATTAAAAAGCCACAGAAGTCCTCTTTGAGGACGTCACTGGCTTAGAGCTTCAAGGGCTTTCTCCGAGGTGGGCAGAGCAGGAACAGAGGACTGGGACACGCTACGAGCTTCAGGGCCATGGGCACATGGAGGGTATTTCGTTTACTTAGGAGAGGAGCTGCCCACAGCTAAGTCATCCTCACATCTCACTCAGCCCCCAAGAGCTTCCTCAGATGTCCCCATTGTTCAGGCTCTGCCAGGTTCTGGCCCTGTCGCCAGCCTGAAGTGAGTCCTATCCTCACAGACAGATCCTGTGGCTGCTGACACACGCCCTTCTGCATAGACACCTCTCATTCCATCTGTGTGGGGATCAGGGCCAGAGAATGGAGGAAAAACCACTGCAATCCTCCAAGGGAAGGAGATCCATGGAAGGCACGAGATACTGTGGTCCCCTCACCTTTGAATCCCTCTTGATCACCAAGGTGTACAAGGTCTTTTTATTCAAATCAAAATGGCTGCAGACATCCCTGGCAGCTTCCGGACCCTGGGTCACCATGGCGGCCATCAGGCTCAGGCAGGCGCGAGCCAACCTGTACAGGGGTCCAGAGGAAATCAGACACGTCAGCAACAGCAGAAGCAGAGCCGCCTCACCACAAAGCCAGCTGCAAGCTGCTTGTGTTATTTGCTATTTCCAAACCAGAAAAAAAGAAGGAAAAAGACACGCCATGTTTTAAGCAGGAAAAAAAAAAAAAAAGCATAAAGATTCAAAATAAGGCTCAAAATTAAAACTAAGTAGGATTAAGATTATAAACAGGAGATTTGAAGAAGATGGACATTTCTCTCTGGAGCGAGCCATCATGTGATCAACAGACCACACCTCAGTCCCCGTGACCGCAGGATACAGACGACGACTTCTTCACAAAGGCATCTCCGAACGCGATCGCGGCTGTCTTTCCGTTCTGCAGTTACCCAGATTCCATGGTTTTCTGAGAACATGCTACATGCAAGGCCCTGTTATCTAGGGGAAGGTGGCATTTACAACACAGGCAAGGCCCTGCCACATGCACCTCGGATTCCAGTAGGGGGAGTCAGTCAACAGATATCGCAGCAAGGACAGTTGCAGGCAGGACAAGAGGGACAAGGGATAAGTGAGAGAGGAGTCAGGGACAGCCAGGGCTGGTCTACAAAGGAAGGGGGCAGAGACTCGGTCACTGTGGCCTCAGAAACAGCTCAGCTCTCCTCTAGCCATAAAGGTAATAACCACATGCACCTGCGGAGAGCTGAATGCACACCAAACCCAAAGGCCCGTCCTTTGTCACGCAAGGGCAGACAGCCTACCTGTAACCCGAGGCATACAGGGACTCACAGATGAGCTTCATGTGGTTGTTCATCAGCTTTTTCACAATGTTGGTTCCCACAACATGGAAATGTGAAAGATCACTTGCTGTCCGCAATAATATGGCCTCAAACACTTGAAATATTAACACCGTCTACAAAGAATTGAAACGCATAGAAATTGTATCATTTCTATTCCTACTGTACATACATGCTCCTTTTGTCTTAGCCATAGTTACTTGCAGGCTTAAAGCCTTTTAACATGCAGGATGAGGCCCACCCAGATCCTGAGTCAAAGGTGACAGCTTGGCAGGCTGACCCGCGGGACCCAGGCTCTGCATGTAGCCCCGCTCCCACAGCCCAGCAAAATAAAGAACAGCTTGTCGGGGCCGTGCACGGTGGCTCACGCCTGTAATCCCAACACTTTGAGAAGCCGAGGCGGGCAGATCACGATGTCAGGAGATTGAGACCATCCTGGCCAACACGGTGAAACCCCGTCTCTACTAAAAATACAAAAAATTAGCTAGGCATGGTGGCGGGCGCCTATAGTCCCAGCTACTTGGGAGGCTGAGGCAGGAGAATGGCGTGAATCCGGGAGGCGGAGCTTGTGGTGAGCCGAGATTGTGCCACTGCACTCCAGCCTGGGTGACGGAGCCAGACTCTGTCTCAAAAATAAATAAAAATAAAGAACAGCTTGTTTAAAATTACAGAAAATCAAATGAGAAAAATCAAATGAAGTGACAGGACTCACTTCAGGCTGGCGATAAGGCCAGAATGAGAAGAAAATTCTCTTAATGACTGGGCCTCATTGCTTTAGAGATAATCAGGTCTACATCCTTATAGCAATAACCCTGAGATTTCAACAGGCACATAAATATCCCAGTGTTCAATCTCTTTGGAATCAGAAAACAATCATCAATTCATTATGTGTTGTGAGTCTGTGACACCACGTGTTTATCTGTTTCCCTTTTGTTTAAACCATACTGAAACCAAATGCATTTTGATTAGGAATCTATTATCCTTCCTTCCGATAGCATTCATCAGATGTTAATAATAAGTGAGAATTTTCCACTAAAATGCTTTCAAAGGTCATGGAGGCAAAAAATGAATACATTCCTACAGCACAGGGACAAAGCATCATTTTCTATAGAAAGTTGGTAATGGAAATTTCTATCACATTTTTCCTCATCAAACTTAACAGCAGCATTAACTTTTCTTCTCTTCATCAAGCCATGTAAGGAACAACATACTTCACTTTCAGGTCGTTTCTCTCCACTTAGGAGCTGGAAAATTTCTGCACACTCAACAGAAATCTTTATATACCCTTCCACAACATCATACACATCTTCTCGTGGTAGCTTCTTGGCAGCAGACACAAACGCTTCCAGGCCTGGAAAAAAAAGTTATGTTCAAACGTTAACAAGGTCAGTCTTAGAAACAATCACATCCACCACCGAACCTGCTTTCCCTATTCTGTGACCTTCCCTGATCCACCTACACTGCACAGAAGCTACTATGAATGCTATCAACTGAACTGTTTCTCTCCAAAATTCATGTTGAAACTCTAAGCCCTGCCGGGCGTGGTGGCTCACGCCTGTAATTCCAGCACTTTAGGAGGCTGAGGCGGGTGGATCACCTGAGGTCAGGAGTTCGAGACCAGCCTGGCCAACATGGTGAAACCCCGTCTCTACTAAAAATACACAAATTAGCCGGGCGTGGTGGCACATACCTGTAATCCCAGCTACTCTGGAGGCTGAGGCAGGAGAATTGTTTGAACCCAGGTGGCAGAGGTTGCAGTGAGCCAAGACAATGCCATTGCACTGTCTTGGGTGACAGAGTGAGACTCTGTCTCAGAAAAAGAAAAGAAAACGAGAGGAGAGGTGGGGAGGGGAGGAGAGGAGAGGGGAGGGGAGCGGAGAGGAGAAAAGAAACCTGAATCCCTAAAAAGACAGTATTTGGAGATACAGCCTTTTAGGAGATAATTCAGGTTAAATGAGGTCATGAGGGTGAGGTCCTAATCTAATAGGATTGGTGTCCTTATAAGAGAAGGAGGAGACATCAGAGAGCTCCCTCTCTGCATGTGGACAGAGGAAAGGCCATGTGAGGACACAGCAAGAGGGCAGTTGTCTGCAAGCCAGGATGTGCCCTTACCAGGATGTGACTCCGCTAATGCCTTGACCATGGACATGGCCTTCAGAACCATGAGAAAATAAATTATTCTTGTTTAAGCCACTCAGTCTACAGTATTTTGTTATGGCTGCCCTAGTAGATTAATCCACGTGGACATCATGAACACACTTAGAAACCACGAAGGCAATACAGGAACAAGACAAACTGAGTGCCAATGTGACTCCCAGGTTTGAGTACTGACTCTGGCAATGATTCGTCTGGATCCCTACACAGCTTTTGTTCCCTCAACTATAGAATGGGTATAACAAGAAAAACCATATACAGCATGGTAATGAAACATCACCAACAGCTTTACTTACATGACATCAGTTAATTCTCACTGCAACCCTCCACCCTAGGTACGAGTATTTTTTTCCCTAGGTACTAGTATTTCACAGATGAGAAAACTAAGGCCCTTGTCCAAAGGTACATAGCTTAGGAGAGGCAGAGCCAGGACTCCAATCCAGGCAGTCTGGCTCCAGAGCCCATATTCTTCCTCCACGAACCAGACGATTCCTGGCCATGCAATGGAGCTGACGCCTGCTGCTCTAAGTGCAGTGGCACATGGAGTGTCCGTGCTGCGCCTGGCCCACGGTCAGCACGCCAAGCATCAGCTAACATCAGTGCTCTTCAAAACCCAAAGGGGGGATCTCCACTCAAGTATTTCCCCATAAGGTCAGACCCCAGAAGTCCCCCACTCAAAAATCTCCCATCTCAACGGCCTGAGGATTCTACTACCCTTCCCACAATTAATACAACCTCCCCTCCCACATCACTGACACCTGAATCTGAACCCCCGCCACAACCCCACCCAACCAACGGGGAGCCACCTGTGTGCTGCTGCCCACGAAATTCTCCTGCCAGAACCTGTTCTATAAAACTGCCTCTCAGAGAATCACTTGAACTTGCCTCTTGGAGAATTGCTTGAACCTGGGAGGTGGAGGTTGCAGTGAGTTGAGATCGCACCACTCCACTCGTCTGGCAACAGAGGGAGGCTCTGTCTCAAAAACAGAACAAAACAAAAAAACCCTGCCTGTCTCTGGTTCTACTCTCTGGGCCGCACTTCTCGACACTAGGAAGGCAGGGCACGGCAGTGTTTGGAAGCCGCATGAGAGCATGAGCTACAGGTAACACATCTTACTGGGGCCTTCATCTCCTCTGGGGAAGTAGAGACTTCACCTTATTTGAAAAAAAAAAAAAAAAAAACAGACAAAGGGACTAAATATTTCTATTAAAACACACTTAGTAATTATCAATACAGTAAAATGCAAAATGCCACGACCTTTGAGAAACACACTACAGTCTTCCTAGACACATCAGAACAGGGTGGTCTGCTTTAGGGAGTGCCCAGGCATCCCCAGGGGGTCCTTCCCCCTCTGCCTTGGGGCCAGAGGCAAGGGATCTAATCCTTCTTTCCCACACCAGCTGCCATCACCCTAGTCGGCACCTCTGAAGACCCAACACTTCCTTTAACCTCTCTCCAGAAATGACAGTTTCGAGATCCTTCTATGTTCAGGTCACTTTCTATGTTCCCTTGAAGCATGAGGCCCAGAACAGGGCTCGGTACTGCAGGTGAGCTCCACTAGCTGAGCAGAGAGGACCAACACATCCTTCCTCTTGGACAGCAATTCTGCATGTCGCAGATTCAAGTCCAGATGCTGCTAAGCAACATCTGCCCAGGGACGCATGAGCAGGACCTTACACCAAAAACACAGCAGGTAAGAACACAAACTGGAGCCAGACTCCTGAGCACGCATCCCTGCTCGGCCACTTACTAGTTGCATGGTACTGAGTAACAGTGAACTCTGAGCTTTGGGTACCTGACCTGTATAATGGCACAAGAACAGAACCTACCTGACAGGGTTTGTAGGAAGGGTAAAAAGGCTAGTTTACACATAAAGCCTCCAGCATCACACTTACGGCAAGGTAAACCCTCAAAACATAAGAAGCCCCCCAGGCGTCCTCAGCAGCAGCAGTGAAAATCCGGTCACATTCGGTCTCTGCCAGCCTCACAGGAGTTTTCAGATCCCATTTTATGCTGCAACATTTTCCGCAGCAACCACCGTCATTCCTTTAACAGTCACCAAGTGAGTGCATCTGCCATGCCAGGCGCTGCTCTGAGCGTCGGGGCCAGACTCCATCACTGCTGTATGCAGCATGGTCTGGTGGAGATTACGAGCAAGAGCCATGGGTGTTCTGGCCGAGGTGACTGTGGGTCACAGGATTCAACTGGCACAGGCACCCTGGAGTCATGCATAATACCTGCTCTGTCCCTCAAGAAAACACAGAATGCAGGTGATAGCAAGGGCTGTTAATGCAGAAAGAGCAGTGCAACTACTTACTCTTTTTTAAGGAATTATTCGCCAAACTCTAGCATGTAACTCCCAGCATTCCAGAGTAGTACAGGGTGGAAACCGCTGGCCTGTTACATTTGCCGTCTCTTTGCAGGTTCATCTTTCCATACACCATTTACTGGGCACCTACCACGTGCTCCAGGCATCACAGGGAGTGCCCAAGATGTGCTGGTGAGCAAATCAGAAATGGCCTCTACCCACAAGGTGCTTACAATCTAATGGTAGAGACCAACGTGAATATGTATTAAGCACCTACCGCAATCACTTACATAGACACATATGGCACCTGTAGGAAGTACTATCAAGCAAACATCAAGAGTGTAATGAGGGCTGTAACTAGGGAACATGATCTAGATTAGAGGGTTGGGAAGGTTTCCTCTGAAGAAGTAATGCTGAACCTATTATTAATAATAGTAAACATAAGTATTGAGGGGGCAGAGAGTGAGACCACATTCCAGGCCCCAAGG
Source organism: Macaca fascicularis (assembly GCF_037993035.2). Lineage (NCBI taxonomy): Eukaryota > Metazoa > Chordata > Mammalia > Primates > Cercopithecidae > Macaca > Macaca fascicularis. The sequence goes on along the minus strand of NC_088377.1, from coordinate 14,488,764 downwards.
CTGGAGGGTACAGAGTGTGACTGGAGCCAGACAAGTGGGGAGGGGTGATTGAGTGAGTGAGGAGGGTAGCCTGAGATGAAGTCAAAGAAGCAGGCAGGGCTAGATGAAGCAACGGAAATGACTTTGGATTTTATCCCAACGGCAGTGGGACACCACTGAAGGGTGTCATGAGAGGAGTGACATAATCAGATTTGGAGTTTTAAAGGATCATCTGACTGCTGCACACAGCACGGGCTGTAGGGAAGCAAGTCCAAGAGAGACCAATTCTGGGCAACTCTAGCCGGGGTCCCAGCCAGGGTCCCAGCTGGGGCTGATGATGCCTGGACTAGAATGATGATGAAGGAAAGAGGGGGAGCAGACGGACTCCAGAAATTCTCAGGAGGAGAATCAACCAAGGCCAGGGGACAGACCCATGCAGACGGAGGGCTCTGGCAGGAACATCCAGGTAATCAGAATTACCACTTAATGCAGCGGGGAAACCAGAAGCAATGCGGGGAGAAGGGGATCAAGAGTTTAACCATTAGTGTACTCTCTTACAGTATGGCCTTTTCTCTATCACCAGTGGAATCATGGGCAAACATTTTCAAAGGAATTGGCTTGGAGCCAAACCCTTCTTGATGGGGGATCCTCCCACAGGCTGACATTGATCCACTCTGGAATATCCTCAGTCCTTACCAATCTAACCCTGCAGCTCTTGTTCCTCCACTACACGAAGGGAGCATCATCAGAACCCTTCCCTCACATGCCTGGTGAAAACAAAGTCTCCTAACAAACATCAACTTCACTTCCCTGATCCTCCAGCAATCCTATCATAGGAGGTTACGAGAGCATATCAAGAGGAAGAGAGGAGGAGAGAATTCAAGATACAGACCAGACTCAAACACTAGTTCAACATAGCCTCAAACAAGAGATCCACACTTTCACCCACTGACTCAGCTTTGCCCCATCTTTCAACTACTCACTTACACCCATGGGCTGTCAACCCAGGTTTCCTTCTGACACGTGTTCACATGATGTAGCACCTGAATGTCATGAGACTCTCTGTGCAAGACCATGAAATACAGATACTACATCTTTTAAACAATTAAACGTGCTCTTTCTTCTGCCAGAAAGGTTCCTGTCCCTGTCCCATCCTAGAATCCTTTTGAAAAGCCACTTCCTCAGGGGAGCCTTCTTTGAGCTCCCAGATTAGATCCAAGGCCTGCTAAACACCCTCAGGCACCATGTACCTCTCCTTTGGAAAACTCATGCTTGAAACTCTATGTGTATGATTTTGCTGACCGATATCTGCCTTCCCCACTCGACTGGACTGTTTGTAAAGCCCCACAAAGGCAGAGGCTTTTTGAGATTTTTACTCATCACTTTCTCTCTACCTAGCAAATAATAGCCTCTAGTAATACTTAATGAGGCTGGGCGTGGTGGCTCATGCCTGTAATCCCAGTAGTTTGGGAGGCCGAGGCAGGCAGATCACCTGAGGTCAGGAGTTTGAGACCAGCCTCAACATGGAGAAACCCCATCCCTACTAAAAATACAAAATTAGCCGGGCGTGGTGGTGCATGCCTGTAATCCCAGCTACTTGGGAGGCTAAGGCAGGAGAATTGCTTGAACCTGGAGGCGGACGTTGCGGTGCGCCAAGATCGCATCATTGCACTCCAGCCTGGGCAACAAGAGCGAATCTCTGTCTCAAAAATAAATAAATAAAAAATAATGAATTCGGAAATATATAATTCTATGCTAATGTAAGTATCATCTTCCTAGCTGTGACTAGCAAGTACAGGTATCAAAACTTTAAAAACAGGCCAGGTGTGGTGGCTCATGCCTATACTCCCAGCCCTTTGAGAAGACAAGGTGGGAGCATTGCTTGAGACTGGGAGTTCGAGGGCAGCCTGGACAACATAGTGAGATTCCATCTCTACAAAAAGTGAAAAAAAAAAACATAGCTGGGAATGGTGGTGTGCACCTACAGTCTCAGCTACTTGGGGGACTGAGGTGGGAGGACAGCGTAAGCCCAGAAGTTCAAGGCTGCAGTGAGCCATAATTGTGCCACTGCACTTCATTCAGCCTTGGCAACACAGCAAGATCCTGTCTGTTAAAAAAAAAAATCAGGACAAAAATTGAAGTTGAAGCTATTTTGGCCATTAATTTAATAATTTATTTATCCTGAGAGAAAAACTGCCACTGTTTTATGTTAGAGCAATGCTTCCACATGGCAACACGTTCAATTGCGTTTTTCCCAAACCATGTTACTTTCCAAACGATTACAAGTAGTCGTGAAGGATGGTCACACTTCACAAAAAGTGTAATTATAGAGTCGACTCCATCTCAGTCACTGGCCCATTCCTGGTAAACTGACAAGTAGCTGTGGTGGCTTCCAGCAGCTTGTTACAAGTCATCAAGTCAGTATGAGTGCTGGGGGATAGAAGCTCTTGAAAAAACGGTGCTGACGCCCCAAGGAGTAGCAAAGTGTATCATGAACCGTCCTGAGCTGACTCAGTAAGGACTCAACAGAGAAGGACACTTCATTTACTTCCCTGACAACTGCAATAAAATTTAGAACTAGCGGAGGGATGCTGCCTGGGCAAGGGAAATAAATGTGTTGTAACGTGAAATGGTCCCAATCAAGCAAGTCGGGGTCCCCTCGCTATCGCCGATAGTCCAGAGCAAGGAAGTACAGAGCAGTCCTGAACCTCAGTCTTCTGCAAACCAGAGGCTTGCTACTGAGCCTAGGTGACCCGAAAGCTGAAGAAAAGAGAGGTTGTGCCTGGCACACGGAGGCCGCCTCGCCAGCCTGTGCTCCTGATCCTGCGCCTGCCGCCCCGGACTCACCTGGCCCGGGGCCCTGCGGGTCCTTCAGCTGAGCCTTGAACCGCACGCCCGTGAGCTCTTCTTTGCGGGCCCGCTTGGCTGCGCCCGCGGAGGAAGCCGCGCCGTCCTGGCCACTCGAGGCCTTCCTCTTGGAGACCCCCATGGCCGACAGGGCGGAAGCGCGACAGAAACGACACACCTGAGGGGTCCCGGCAGGAGCACTAGGACAGAGAGCGGACACGCGCTTCAGGACCACATGGGGCAGGAAAGGGCGGGGATACCGGAAGAGGCGGGGCTCGGGGAAACGCAGGCGGAAAGCGCAGGCCCGCTGGAGGCCGGGACCGGCGGAAGGGGCGTGGCCTGTGGAAGGGGTAGGCCGGCGGGAATCCAGAGTCATGGGTCTCCCTGTGAGTTTGCTGTCCCGGTTGGCTCGGTCACGGCATGGGGCGAGCGGACACTCCACGACACTCCCCTCCCCCGGCTGCGGGGTTTGGGGTGCACTGGGGCGCGCTCCTGATCCCGGTGGCTCTCTCGGGTGCTCTTGGCAGGAAGAACTCCCAGACCTTTCACTCCTGGCCCGGCCGGTCCGCGAAGACGCGGGCCCCGGCGCATACAAGCAGCACAATGAGTAGTTCTTGACCCGAGGTCGCCCTGACGGTGTCGCATGAAGAGCTTGCTTCACACACAACAGGATTCGATACTTTGCCAATTCGAGACCCGGGTGGCTGGCAGGGAAGGCGGATTCGCCTTGGCTAGGTGCCGGGCAGGTCCCCCTCTGCGGGTGCCCCTGACTTCGACCCCTAGCTTATGTCACAGCCCGAACCAGATCGACTGGTCTGGTAGGATGTCACTCCAGACTGTCCTCCACCCCAGACTTCCCCAAACTGATGGGCTGTTTGTGCCGTACAGGGTGGGAGGAGAAGACCAAACGAAGTAACGTCTGTAAAACCTCTTCCTGGACAGCATAAGGCCTCCACATCTAAGTTCCTGCCATTAAAATGGAGACAGCAAAGCCAACCCTATCCAGTCCTTGGGACTGTTATGAACAGAAAATGATGCAATGTATGAAAAACTGCTTTAACGAGGAAAACAATACAGTGTGTTTTTGGAAGATGTTATTGACTTGTGAACCGCATTAAATGCTCTGAAATAAAATGAAAGTAAAAATAAGTAAAAACAGGCTGGTACATATTTTAATACGACTTCATCAATACTTGGGTATGTGTCCAAATAAATCATGAACCAGCGGATTAGATAAGTAACTTGGTGATTACTGAAATTCTCCATCAGGTTGTCCTCTAGTCTAAGAAAATAGTGTTTCATATTCTGTAAGCAGATATGTTTTGAACATCTGAGGATGTGGCGTTTTGTGGCCTGTTGGGGTTGTAGAGTTTCTAGTAGAAAAAGCACGTGTGTTGACACTGAGCCTCTGTCCTGACAAGGTTATTGTGCTTGTGGAGATGTCTGTTGTAGGCAGGTCAGAGATAGGGTGTCACCCCCAGCAGATATGAGCTAATGCAGCAGTATTGAGAGGGGGATATGCTCAAAAAGTCATCTGTAAAAGGCAGCACTCATTAGTGAATACAGACTTAATTCTGACTGATTATCCACACTGGTCCTCTTTGGTTAATCGCTAACCACCAACTTTGTTTTCTGCCATGGTGGTCCCAACCAAAGAGTTATCAGAGAGTTCAGAAACAGTCAAAAGCCCTGAGTTCGGTTTCTGCCTGTGTGACCTTGGTCAAATTACCATCTCTCTGCGCTGGTTTGCTTTACAAACAATTAAAGAGCATGAGGAACTTCCCAGGATTATCCAGCTAGTAACTGGTGGAGCCAGGACTCACCCAGTGTATCTTAGTCCCAAATTGAAAGCAAAGAAACAGAAGTAGGCAGTGCCCATTTACAGCCTTAGCCAGAGATGTGTGTGATGGCAAGTGTGGCTCAGAAGTGCATTTTGATGCTTTAGACTAAGTTAATGTCATGAATCGTTGATGCTGGGTTAACCCTTTGTTCGGTTATGAGGCTCACCAACCTCTGGATAGTGACTTGGCTTTCCATATCAAAGCTTTGCATTATTTGCCTCCAGGAGCATTCTGGTTTGTTGCAGACTATGTGGTACTGCTCCTAGGACATTGTAAGCCGAGGAAAAAAGCTGAGGGCTTTTGTACTTGTTCTCTGTCTTTGAAACTCTTTGCCCAGAGCTCAAGTGGCTCAGATAGTCACTTCATGTGGACTTTTCCTGTTCATACCTCACTCTGTGTCTCCTGACCTTTCTTGATTGGGCCTATTTCATAAAGACACTAATTCCATCTGAGGGCTCCCCCCTCATGAGCTAATTACCTCACAAAAAGCCCCCCACCACCAAATAATATCGCATTGGGGATGGGGTTTCAACATAGTGAATTTGAGGGGGACACAAACATTCAAACCATAGCACTTTCCCAACGTGAAGATGATTTTTCAGTTAAGTTCTAACAATCTTTTCAGAAACAGATAATTCTCACCTTGTGCAGTTTGTTCCACAAAATAAAAAATAAAGTATCCCAACATCTTTTACGAGCCTCAGATAACCTTAAATACAGAACAAGCTAAGGATAATACAAAGTATGAAAATGATGAACTTATTTCAAGTATGGATATAAATGTGTGTAAATAGAATATTAGCTAACAATACAAAGCTGCACTTGAAAAAAAAACACAAGAAATACAAGGAAATAATACCTTGCTTATATAACTCACCACAATAATGGATTAAAGGAGAAAAATCCATTATGATTTCAATAGATGGAAAAAGACATTTGAAAAAATACCTATTTATGATTTTAAAAATTCACATAAAACTAGGAATAGAAGGACTTTCCTTAATTTGGTAAAGATTATACACCAAAACCCTGCAGCAACCATCATGAACAATGGGAAAACTTTACATGCCCTTGAATTATAACTGGGAACAATAGGAAAAACAGGGATGTCCACCATGCTACTATCTATTACGAGAGGTCATGGCTAGTGAAATAAGGCAAGACAAAGAAGAAGTGAAACTGTCATCTAATTGGAAAAGTCAACAGAAATGCAAACTAAGTAAGAGTTTAGCAAGGTTGTCAGACATAAAATCAGTTACCAAAATTGGTAGCATTACCTCTACATTAGCAATAGCTAATTTATATATGTAGGAGAAGCTGGGTATGGTGGCTCATGCCTGTAATCCCAGCGCTTTGGGAGACTGAGGTGGGAGGATCACTTGAACTCAGGAGCAACATAGTGGGACCTTGTCTCTCCAAAAAAAAAGAAAAAAAAAAATTTAAGTAGCTGGGTATGGTGGTGCATTCTGCAGTCCCAGCTAATCAGGATGCCAAGGTGTGAGGATTGCTTGAGCACAGAACACTGAGGCTGCAGTGAGCTGGATTGCCCCACTGCACTCCAGCCAAGGCAACAGAGGGAGACCCTGTCTCAAAAAATAAAATAAATATAAAACAAAAATAAATAAATATGTGATAGAAAACAAAGCACCATTTAGAAAGAATGGAGCGATGTCAAAGAGTCATAGGAACCAACTTGAAAGAACTCCCACTGGAACACTTTTGGTGACAAAATGAATAATATAGCATTGGATCATAACCTAGGGTAAAAAGTAAACATATGTAAGTCCATACTGATATAAAAAATGATGATCACCAGGCATGGTGGCTCATGCCTGTAATCCTAGCACCTTGGGAGGCTGAGGCAAGAGGATCACTGGAACCCAGGAGTATGGGTCCAGCCTGGGCAACAGTTTAGCAAGACCCCATCTCTAAAAGAAATAATAATAAAATAAAAATAAATTGGTTGCTAAGTAAATAAATGGGGGAAAAGAGATAAATCTTCCTTACAAAAGTAATCCAAATAATATATGTAGATACGTCCCACTTCAAGAGGTGGACCTTAATTCAAATACTCCTCCCCACTTCCCCAGTGTAGGTTTAGTGACTTACTTCTAAAGACTGGAATACGAAAAGGGAAAAATGATAACTCTATAATAGAGAAGCAAGGCAAACACTACCTTATCCAAGGGATCAAAGTTAATGTCATGTATATGCTGTTAGATGTACATAAATCAAGTTACTCTTATGTACCCCTGATGTGATGTGTGATGAAGATGCTTTGCCTCTGTATATCCTTCCTGAAACCCATAATCCCAGTCCAGTTGTGTGGAAAACATCAAACAAACCCAAATTGAGGGACAGTCTAAAAAGTACATGAGCAGTACCCTTTAAAACTGTCGAGGTCATGAAAAGCAATGAAGAACTGAAACACGACCACAGACCAGATGTGATGGGAGATGCAACGATAAAATGCACTTTGGTACCCTGGACTGGACCCTGAAGCAGAAAAAGGCCACAAGGGGAAAAATTAGTACAGCGCAAATAAAATAAAGTCAGGCATTTAGTTAATAGTAACGTCCCAATGCTGCTTGCTTAGTTGGCAAATGCACCCTACAACTGTCAGAAATGCAAAACATTAGATGAAACTGGCTGAGAGTATATGGAATTTTTTCAAATGTTCTGCAAATCTAGAATCATTTCAAAATAAAAAGTGTAGTCAAGGCTGGGCATGGTGGCTCACACCTGTAATCCCAGCACTTTGGGAGGCCGAGGTGGATAGATCACTTGAGGTCAGGAGTTCGAGACCAGCCTGGCCAACATGACAAAACCCTGTCTCAACTAAAAGTACAAAAAGTAGCTGGGCGTGGTGGCATATGCCTGTAACCCCAACTACTGGGGAGGCTGAGACAGGGGAATCGCTTTAACCCAGGAGGTGGAGGTTGTAGTGAGCCAAGATCATGTCACTGCACTCCAGCCTGGGCAACCGAACAAGACCCTGTCTAAGAAAGAAAGAAAGAAAGAAAGAAAGAAAGAAAGAGAGAGAGAGAGAGAGAGAGAGAGGAAGGAAGGAAGGAAGGAAGGAAGGAAGGAAGGAAGGAAGGAAGGAAGGAAGGAAAGAAAGAAAAAGAAAGAAAGAAAGAAAGGAAAAGAGAGAGAAAGGAAAGAAAGAAAGAAAGAAAGAGAAAGAAGGAAGGAAGGAAAGAAAAGTGTAGTTAAAACAAAGACCTATAGATAGGAACTTTTTATTTTTAATTTTGAAACAGCTTTATTAAGGTAAAAATGAGAGTGTGGTATCCAATCTGATTTCAAGGTTGAAGAAATAGTGACATGTCCAACCGGCACACACCCCATTCAAAAGTATTGGTGCTTATTTAAGAATAAAGGAGGGCTGGGCATGGTGGCTCACACCTCTAATCCCACCCAGCACTTTGGGAGGCCAAGGTGGGCAGATCATCTATGATCAGGAGAGTCAGCCTGGCCAACATGGTGAAACCCCATCTCCATTAAAAATACAAAAGTTAGCTGGGAGTGGTGGCAAGTACCTGTAGTCTCCCTCTGTCTCCCAGGCTAGAGTGCAATGGTGTGATCCCTGCACTCCCAGGCTACAGTGCAATGGTGTGATCCTCAGCTACTTGGGAGGCTGAGGCAGGAGAATCACTTGAATCCGGGAGGCAGAGGTTACAGGGATCACACCATTGCACTCTAGCCTGGGAGACAGAAGGAGACTCTGTTTCAAAAAGAAAAAAGAAAGAATAAAGGAAAACATTTTTATTTCCATCTGTATGTATTTATGTATATATGTAAACTGCTTCTTTATTATTAGAACACAAAAACTTATGTTGTTTGGACATAGCTATTTAATAAACCTAACAGTTTAGGTTTGGGTTTAGGTTTGGGTTTTGTCCTGGGGCACTTGAAAAATTATTGAGCCACTAAAGGTGCCATTAACTGAGAAAGATTGAGAACCTCTGGACTATACCTTTGATCAGAGCTCACTTTTATTAATTCTAAATTCCCTTTGTGGGTTTTGATTCGTTTTCTTTTTGGTAGCCCTAAGCTTTCCCTTGAGAATGCGTACTTCAAACTTGTAAATTTTCTGTACACCCATGTTCATAGCAGCATTATTCACAGTAGCCAAAGGTGGAAGCCATCTGTGTCCATCAATGGATGAATGGATACACAAACTGTGGTATACGTACCACGGAGTATTTTTCAGTCTTAAAAAGGGATAAAATTCTCACAGTCTTGAAAACATTACACTAAGTGAAATCAGCTAGGCACAAAAGGACAAATACTGTATAATTCCACTTATATGAGGTACCTACGGTAGTTAAATTCACAGAGAAGCGAAGGCCGGGCACAATGGCTCACGTCTGTAATCCCAGCACTTTGGGAGGCTGAGGCAGGCGGATCACCTGAGGTCGGGAGTTTGAGACCAGCCTGACCAACATGGAAAAACCCCGTCTCTACTAAAAATGCAAAATTAATCGGGCACAGTGGCGCATGACTGTAATTCCAGCCACTCGGGAGGCTGAGGCAGGAAAATCGCTTAAACCTGGGAGGTGGAGCTTGCGGTGAGCCGAGATCTCGCCACTACACTCCAGCCTGGGCAACAAGAGTGAAACTCCGTCTCAAGAAAAATTTAAAAATTTTAAAAAGTGAAATAGTGGTTGCCAGGGGCTAGGAGAAAAGGGAATGAAGAGTTAGTGTTTAAATGGGTGCAGAGATTCAATTTTGGAAGATGAAGCGGTCTGGAGATGGAAGTTGATGATGGCTGCACAACAATGTGAACGTACTTAATGTTACTGAACTTTACAGGTAAGATGGCTACTATGGTAAATTTCATGTTACGTATATTTTGCCATAATAAAAATGTGTTTTTCAAATTCACCGACCACGATCATCACTGCTAAAACATAAATTAAGATTCCCACCTACAGAGGGCGCCATTGACAGCTCCTAGTCGCATTCTGGGGTTGGGTGTGCAGGACCCACAACCGCCTGAAGCTCCAGCCTTCTCCTTCCCCAGCCACCTGTGTGTGCAACAGTCCTCAGCCTCCCCCACCTCTCCCCCACCCTTCTGAGACTTTTGCTGAGGTTTTTGTTTTCCTTGTTTTTTTAAACTGCTGCCGATCAAAGGGAAACAGACTGGGCATATCCGTGACTACCCCTCTCTTCTTCCTTCCAAGAGAGACAAAGTCACTAGAAGAGCTAATGTGGTACCTACATACAACAAGATACCACTCAACCTCAGGAAGGAAGGATATTCTGACACGTGCTACAACCGGGATGCACCCCGAGGTCATTATGCTAAGTGAAATAAGCCAATTAATCCTGTATGATTCCACTGATGGGAGGTACCCAGAGAAGTCAAATCCATAAAGACAGAAGTAGAATGGTGGCTGCCGGGGCTGGGGAGAGGTGGGGATGGGGAGTTGGTGTTTAACGGGTACAGAGTTTCAGTTTAGCAAAATAAAAAGAGTTCTGTGGATACGGGGTGGTGATGGCTGCACAAGAATGTGAATGTACTTAATACCACTGAACTGTACACTTAGAAATGGTTAAAATGGGCCAGGCGCAGTGGCTCACACCTGTAATCCCAGCATTTTGGGAGGCCGAGGCAGGCGGATTTCTTGAGGTCAGAAGTTCATGATCAGCCTGGCCAACATGGTGAAACCCGGTCTCTACTAAAAACAGAGGTGTGGTGGCAGCACCTGTAATCCCAGCTACTCAGGAGGCTGAGGCAGGAGAATCGCTTGAACCCGGGAGGTGGAGCCTGCAGTGAACCCAGATCATGCCACTGCACTCCAGCCTAGGCGACAGAGTGAAACTCCGTCTCAAAAAAAAAAAAAGTTAAAATGGTAAATTTTATGTTATGTATATTTTACAATAAAAATATTTATACATATATGTATATTTATATATACACATATTTTTATATATTATATATACATATTTATTTTACATATGTGTTTTATGTATATACATATTTTTTTATGTATATACACATATACATATGTGTGTATGCATATATGTATATATGTGTATGCATATGTATGTGTATGCATATACACATATACACATATGTATATATGTATGTAAAACACACATATATGTATATGTGCAAAATATACATGCATGTATATATGTACATATGTGTGTATGTGTATGTGTACATGTATGTATATACTATATATGTATATATACATATATGTATATTTTACAACAATAAAATATTTTTTAAAAGAAAAATGATTTTTTAGAACATATATACTCCACACATGGGGGGGTGTGTGTGTAATATCAGGTCCTTGAGGACTTAAAGAGCTCAAATCAGATTTGGCTGGCATTTTCAGAGGAAAGCCAGGCCCCCAAAACTCAGGTTTGTCACAGAGAACTCAAGGACAGGGATGCTGCTGAGCAGAGGAAGAGGATGAGGGAGTGAGCCTGGCCTAAGGAGGCCAACAGAGTGGGCCAGAGGTGGGGAGGGAAGGGGGTATTCAGAAACCAGGGTTGAGAAGAGTGTCCCAGCCAGTCCACAGGAAGAAGAAAACAAATTTCTGGTGGAAAAGCCCATTCCAGTGTCCCACTAGAGCAGTGGTCCCCACCCTTTTTGGCACCAGGGACCACCTTCTTTTTTCTCCCTTTCCTTCCCTTCCCGTCCCTTCCCGTCCCGTCCCGTCCCGTCCCTTCCCGTCCCTTCCCTTCCCTTCCCTTCCCTTCCCTTGCTTCCCTTCCTTTCCTTTCCTTCTTTCTTTTTCTTCTTCCTTCCTTCCGTCCTCCCTTCCTTCCTTCCTTCCTTCCTTCCTTCCTTCCTTCCTTCCTTCCTTCTTTCCTACCTTCCTTCTTTCCTTCTTTCTTTCTTATTTCGGAGATGGAGTTTTGTTCTGTCATCTAGGCTGGAGTGCAGTGGCGTGATCTTGGCTCACTGTAACCTCTGCCTCCTGGGTCCAAGCTATTCTCCTTCATTAGCCCACATATCCAGGACTACAGGTGCCTGCACCTCACACAGCTAATTTGTATTTTTAGTTTTCACAATGTCCTGGTCTCTGGTGATTCATGTGCCTCAGCCTCCCAAAGTGCTGGGATTACAGGCATGAGCCACTATGCCCGACATGGGGACCAGTTTTGTGTAAGACAATTTTTCCAAAGATGGGGGTTGGGGGGATAGTTTGGGGATGATTCGAGAGCATTACATTTATTGTGCACTTTATTTCTGTTATTATTACATTGTAACATGTAATGAAATAATTACACAACTCACTATAATGTAGAATCAGTGAGAGCCCTGAGCTTGTTTTCCTGCAACTAGACAGTTCCATCTGGGGGTGATGGGAGACAATGACAGATCGTCAGTCGTCAGATTCTTGTAAGGAGCGTGCAACCTAGATCCCTCGCATGTGCAGTTCACAATAGGGTTCACACTCCTGTGAGAATCTAATGCTGCCACGGATCTGACGGGAGGCAGAGACCAGGCAGTAATGTGAGCCATGGGGAGCGGCTGTAAATACACATGAAGCTTCTCTTACTTCTCTCACCAGTGTGGTCTGTGACCCAGGGTTGGAGACCCCTGCACTAGAAGACCAGGGCTGCTGTCACTCAGAGGAACAAGCTGGAAGCTGTTTGCACCTAAGAGTTCAAATTAAAACCAAACATGGTGGCTCACACCTATAATCCCAGCACTTTGGGAGGCCTCAGGAGTTTGACATAGTGAGAACTCATCTCTACTAAAATTTTTTTAAAAACTTTAGCCAGGCGTAGTGGTGTACGCCTGTGGTCCCAGCCACTCAGGAGGCTGAGGCAGGAGGATCGCTTGAGCCCGGAAGGTTGAGACAGCAGTGAGCTGTGACTGTGCCACTGTACTCGAGTCTGGGCGACAGAGTGAGTGAGACTGTCTCAAAAACAAAAAAACAAAAAACAAAATTTTAAAAATAAATTAAAACCAAACACTATCTTTTACCCAATAAAAAATAATATGCAAAGTCCATAAAATGATTACATTTATTGTCATGGCTACCCGTGTATGAAGCTTCTACTCTGACTGTCTCGTCTCAGCTCACTGCAACTTCCGCCTCGTGGGTTCAAGCAATTCTCCTGCCTCAGCCTCCCGGGTAGCTGGGACTACAGGCGCACACCACCATGCCCAGCTGATTTTTGTGTTCTTATTAGAGACGGGGTTTCACCATGTTAGCCAGGCTGGTCTCAAACTCCACCCGCCTCGACCTCCCAAAGTGCTGGGATTACAGGTGTGAGCCACCGCACCTGGCCCTGACTGGCTCTTTAAGCTCTAAACTCCACCACAACCCACAACACAAGTACCAGTCAGGGCAGAGCTGGATTTGCATCTTTGAGCTCTGACCACAGAGCCCACACCAATAACAACTGCCCTAAAGCATGACCAGGCAAGCTTGGTTTAGCAGAACCAGAGCTACTGCTTTCCAACATTCTAGGGAGTTTCCTTCCTTTAGCACACTTTCCTTAATGATGGCAGAGCACTGGGTTGGAAGAGTGCCTGTCTTCAAATGGAAGGGAAGAGCAGTAAGGAGGGTGGAGAGAGGGAGTACGGGTTTCTGCCCTTTGTTCCCAGGTAGAGCCCAGGCTGGCCTGGCTCCCTGTAGCATTTGCTGAAGGCAGCAGGTCACTGGCACCTCAGGGCTTCTGTTGAAATCAGCACCTTCCTGCCTCCCTCAATGGGGGAAAAGGCACCTGCTTCCTCCAGGATGGAAGCCATGGTGTCCTCCAGAAACTGAGTGTACCATTTAGAACACCTGGTAATGCCCACACTAAAAGTTCCTTTTTTTTTTTCTTTTGGAGACAGAGTCTTGCTCTGTCACGCAGGCTGGAGTGTGATGGCACAATCTCGGCTCACTGCAATCTCCACCTCCCAGGTTCAAGCAATTCTCCTTCCTCAACTTCCCAAGTAGCTGGGACGACAGGCACATGCAACTACGCCTGGCTAATTTTTTTTTTTTTTTTTTTTTGTAGAGATGGGGTTTCCCAATGTCAGCCAGGCTGGTCTCGAACTCCTGACCTCAAGTGATCCTCCTGCCTTGGCCTAAAAGTGCTGGGATTACAGGCCTGAGCCACTGCACTCGGCCTTGAAAATTTCCCATGAATTTGAATTCAGTCATTCACAATGCTTCGAAAACCTCCAAGAGTTTACATGTGCTGCATTCTTCTCTTACAAAGACAATGATGCACGAATAAACTGTTAGCATATGCAAAAGGTAAGTGAAAATATATATTTAAGAAAACATTCAGGAATGAAATAAAATCAGTTTAGACTTAGCCTGATTTTTTGAAATCCTACATCTATTTTAAATAGGTTATGGGTTTTTAGAGCTAAAATGGATTTTAGCATTCAATCTTTTCATTTTGCAGATGTGAAAAAGTGAGAGGCAGGCGGGTCAAGTGCCTCTGTGGGTTCCTCTGTCTCAGTGGCAGAGCTGGGACTTGACCTGAGGTCTCCTGAGTGGCTATTTGAATATAAATTGACACTATTGGATGAGATGCCTTTGACCTTGGATGGGCCGTCAGTACATACATCAGTTGACTGCTGTGCACATACCCTTAAAGACCTCCGTCTGGCTGGGCACAGTGGCTCATACCTGTAATCCCAGCACTTTGGGAGGCTGAGGCAGGCAGATCACGAGGTCAGGAGTTCGAGACCCGCCTGACCAACATGGTGAAACCCTATCTCTACTAAAAATATAAAAATTAGCCGGGCTTGGTGGTGCGTGCCTGTAATCCCAGCTACTCAGGAGGCTGAGGCAGAAGAATCACTTGAACCCAGGAGGCGGAGGTTGCAGTGAGCCGAGATCGCACCACTGTTCTCCAGCCTGGGTGACACAGAGAGACTCCATCTCAAAAAACAAAACAAAACAAAACAAAACCTCCTTCTGCTAGCTTTGGGGCCACACCTTCCTACACAACTTTTCTAGTGCATTGTGGCTTTTGCAGTCCTCACCAAGCAGGCTCCTTGCTATTGATGCAGCTCTGTGATGCCAGCTCTAGAAACAAACCACCATTTGTTGCTTTCTAAAAAAAAAGCCTTTTAAGCTCCAGACGACATTCGGCCTCTCTCTCCTGAGCTGAAAGTTTGGTTTCTTTGAGGTTTCCAAATGGTAGCTTATGTCTTCTCAAAACGACCACAGCCCATTTGTTGGCAGCCAAAAACCTTACCTCGATGGCCCAGGTGAGAGGACATGGCTCAGGGTTGCAGTCTGAGTGCAAAGCACATAAACATCTCTCATAATAGGCTTGGAGGCTGAGCCTGGCGGCTCGGGCCTGTAATCCCAGCACTCTGGGAGGCCGAGGCGGGTGGATCACCTGAGGTCAGGAGTTCAAGACCAGCCTGATCAACATAGTGAAGCCCTGTCTCTACTAAAAATACACACCACACACACACACACACACACAATTAGCTGGGCATGGTGGTGCACACCTGTGATCCCAGCTACTTGGATGGTTAAGGCAGGAGAATCACTTGAACTCGGGAGGCAGAGATTGCAGTGAGCCAAGATCATGCCACTGCACTCCAGCCGGGGCAACGGAGCAAGACTCCACCTAAAGAAAAAATAAATAGGCTTGGATATGGCAGAGGGTGGGAGACAAGTAGCTAGGATCTCAAGGAAGAAGGAAAACAGAGATGTAACGTGGAGCTGAAAAGAAGGTGCAGGAATTGCTTTAAAAGAAGACAAAGAGGCAGGAAGTAAGACCTGTAATTTACAATGTCCTATAAAGGTTGACTCTTGCACACATGGACTGAATGCTGGGACTACAGAGGCACTTTTCAAACTAGTACAAGAAGGAACAAGCTTGCCCAATGGTGCCATTGCTTAGAAAAAACCCTTTATTTTACCTCCACCTAATTGCTGTGCCTCTGCAGTGTAAGAGGGCTTCAAGTCTTGGTTGGGATGGTCAGTGTGACTTTGTGCCCTCAGTCTCCCTATCTGAGAAATGAAGATTCCCGTTGTACCTGGGCCAGCTTCATATGACCTGAGCAATCACTCAGGGCCCTGTGTTCAAAGCATTAAACCATGCTTGGTTTAATGCTACGCTATTATCATCCTGGAATTTTTAATATTTTTTGAACAAGGGGCCCCACATTTTCATTTTGCACTGTGCCAGTAGATGACGTAGTTAGCCTGGTTAGTACCTATCTCAAAGGGTTGTTGTGAGTATTAATATTTTGGAAACACTTTATTATTTGGCACACCATTCATCATTCACTTTAATTCCAGCTCCCATAACTGTGTGGAATTACCAAGTGGCTATGACTGTTTTTATTATTCAAATTCTATCATAGTAGAAAGCATGCCTCGGTGAAAAAGATTATTTCTCTCCAGACCCCAGATTGATTTTACAAGGTTCATCCCTCTTTGAAACATATATTCCTTTTCCCATTTTTCCGTCCTATGAGTTGTTATAGGGCCTCAGAGTTTAGGTATTTGACCTACAAGGCTCTTAGAAAAGTGTGATCCAGAGAGAAAGATAACTGAGCAATTCCATTTTCTTGCAAGATTCCGAAATTCTTAAAGAGATTAGATTAGGACCAAAATCTTCTGATTTAACAGAGAGGGGCTAAGGGACAAAGCAGAGGGAAGCCAGGGAGATGTCCTTCAGACTGTTCTCATAGCCCATGACCGCCCAGCCACATTGTGCTATTCATCTGCCTCCTAAACATCTTTCCATTGCGGCCACTTCTCCTCTTCTCTCTGGGTGTACAGCAAGCACATCAGCCCAAGCACAGCCATGTACCCCTGACTGCACTCCCTCCCTCGCCACGGCCATCTCCCCAGACCCACTTTTCTTTTTTGAGACGGAGTCTCGCTCTGTCTGGCCCAGGCTGGAGTGCAGTAGTGCAACCTCGGCTCACTGCAGCCTCCGCCTCCCGGGTTCAAGCAAAACTCCTGCCTCAGCCTCCGGGGTAACTGGGACTACAAGCACGAGTCGCCACGCCCAGCTAATTTTGTATTTTTAGTAGAGATGGGATTTCACCATGTGGGCCAGGCTGGTCTTGAACTCTTGACCTCAGGTGATCCACCCACCTCGGCCTCCCAAAGTGCTGGGATTACAGATGTGAGCCACCATGCCCAGTCAGCACAGACCCACTTTTGTTGTTGTTGTTGTTTGAGTTTTTAAAACAGCTTTATTGAGATATAATTCACATACCATTCTATTCACCCATTTAAAGTGTGCCACTCAAAGATTTCTGATAAATGACATTAATTTTTTAAAGTCATGCTAAATATATATAAAATAAAATTGCCATTTTAACCATTTTAAGGGTATAATTCGGTGGCATTAATTGCATTCAAAATGTTGTAGAGCCATCATCATTATTTCTAGAATTTTTTCACCATTCCAAACAAAAACTCAGTACCCATTAAGCAAAAACTCTCCATTCCTCTCCCCCACCAGCTCCTGGTAACCTCAATTCTACTTTCTTCCTCTATGAATTTGTCTATTCTAGATATTTCATTTAAGTGAAATCATAGGATATTTGTCCTTTTGTGTCCCGTTTATGTCACTTAGCATGACGTCTTCAAGGTTCATCATGTTTTAGCATGTATCAGAACTTCATTCCCCTTTATGGTTGACTAACATTCCATTTTTTTTACATTTAAATTTTAATTATTTTTTGAGACAAGGTCTCGCTCTGTCACCCAGGCCGGAATGCAGTGGCAACATCTCAGCTCACTGCAACCTCTGCCTCCTGGGTTCAAGCGATTCTCCTGCCTCAGCCTCACAGGTAGCTAACACTGCGGACGCAGACGACAGCACCTGGCTAATTTTTGTATTATTTTAGAGATGGGGTTTCACCATGTTGGCCAGGCTGGTCTCAAACTCCTCACCTCAAGTGATCCACCCGCCTCGGCCTCCCAAAGTGCTGGGATTACAGGCGTGAGCCACTGCGTGCGGCCACATTCCATATTTTGTTTATCCATTCATCCACTGAGGTTGTTCCATCTGTTGGCTCTTCTAAATGATGCCGCAAGGAATATTGGTGCATAAGTATCTGTTTGAGTCTCTGCTTTCAGTTATTTGGCATATGTACTTCCAGGGCCTGCTTTTGACTCCTCCAGTCCATCTGCACTCAGCAGCTGAGAACGACTTTTTACCAACACACATCCAATCACATCACTTTTGTACTTACAATTCTTTGCTGGCTTAAGATAAAAGATGTAAATGCTCACCAAAGTCTCCAGGGCCCTGAACTCTGGCCTGCCGACCTCCAAATCCTCTGGCTCTTCCCTTTGCTCTGCTCCAGCTGTCTAGATTTTTCTCCATCCTTCAAGAGAGCCATGCTCCTTTTGGATTTCAACATGCTGGTCCCTTTTTCTAAAATATTCATCCTCCCGCAGCACCCAGAGTTTGCTAGTTTTTGCCTGGCCAGTTCATCCTCTATCTTTCTCATTCATCTTGCTTTAAAATGCTCCTGAACATCTCCCTTCCTCCCTCCGGCTCAGCTCCTTCCTTACTCGCTTCTGCTCCCATGGTTCCTGTCTTTCGTGACTGTCTGTTCGAGGGGCATTATTGTCCAATGTCTGTCTTCCCCGCTGTAATAATAACTGTATGCATTCATCCACTGGAGTCGTTTCCATCTTTTGGCCATCATAAATAATGCTGCAGTGAATATTGGTGTGCAAGTATGTTTGAGTCTCTGCTTTACCAGACAAGAAAGCCTGGGGATGCTGTCACAGTTAGTAACAGTGCCCACTTAGACATTTGGAGGCCAGTGCAGACCCACAGGGCAGTGCTGCCCACTCCCAAGACTCCGGAGCATGGCTGCCTCCCTGTGCCAACACTGTCAGTCACTAGCTCAGAACCCGGCATACGCTGGTACCAATTCATATCTAAACTGGCTGAATGAGCAGACAGAATGGAAAGTACAGGAGGGACTCGAGTTTTGGACAAACATTACTTACATTGTGGCTCCAAAGTGCTGGGCATCCTTACCCACACTCCCAGCCTCAGTTTCCCTAACCTAGAGAGCGCACACTAATATTTATATGTTCAGAGGTTATTGGGGAGGTTGAGTTTTTATTTAATATTTTAATGTAGATTTTTAAAGTCATTATGCCAGACAGACTGGGCCTCACTTGGTAAACACTGATGTTTAGCATTTAACACACCTTTCCCCAGACTGGAAGAAGGGGCCGAGATCCCAATTCGGTGACCCAGCCCCTGCTGGAGTACTGGGTGGTATCTAACGCCATCCACCCTTCTGGAATCTTTACGGCCCATCTCTGAGTGGGTCCCACGGGGACCCTCAGCCGCATTTTCTTTCACCATGCCTCCCGGCACACTCTGGGGCGTTCGCAGCTCTGAAGCCCGCCGGACAGTGCGTCCGGCCCCGCCCTGGGCCTCATTATCTACGTTTCCGCGTCACGCCCGCTGAGAACTTGGCAGGCCCTCCCGCGGGGTTCGGGAACACTGTGTGCTTAGCGCCCGCCCTCCTCCCTCCCGCCGGCCCCGCGCGGTCCTTAGGTTTGGGTCGCTGGGCCCCAGGTACCCGCACCCGGCAAGCAGCCACGGAGCCCCTCGTGCACTTGTCCTCGATACCCTTGAGTTTGGGCCACGCAGGCCACTCCTCGGCCACTGGCTGGGCGTCCAAACGTGGGTCACCCCGCGCACAGTCTAGAGGTTCAGAAAGATGCTGTGGCCCACTTTAAAACAAAGCCCAATTATTAGCGCTAGGCGGCTGTTTGCGCCGGTCCGGTGTCAGATCCCCCAGCGCTGCGGACAACCAGTACCCAAAGGAAGCCGAGCTGGAGCTAAAGATCCCGGCTCCGGAGCCATCTGACCGGTTTTGAGACCTCCAGCTCGTCGCCGTCCTGGCTGCGAGAGCTTGGGCACGGTGCCGGGGCTCAGTCTCCTCTACTGTGAAATGGCGATAACTGTATGTGCCGGGTGACAGCACGTGGCGCGCGGCGGGTGGCGGGGATGGCAGCGGTGCGATCCCACGCCTCCAGAACCCCACCTTCCCGCGGCCCCCGATCGGCCCCGCCCCGGGGGCGCCCCAGCTGCACGCGCGGCGCTGGCTCCAAAGTGCGTCACGGGCACCGTCCGCGCTCCTTCTGCCGCCAGGGCGAGGCTGGCACCCGGCCAGCGCGGGCAGGGCCACGGGTGCTCGGCTGTCTCCCGGGTGTGGAAGGCGCTCAAGGTGCGCGGCCGGGGACGCGCTACTGGGGGCGCCCTCCGCGGCGGGCAGCGCGCCAGGGACCGGCCTGGGCAGCCGCCCGGGGCGCCAAGACTGCGCTTTCCCTACCGCCCTCCTCGCTTCCTCCTGCACCGCGGCAGCGGAGATTTCCTCTCTTGGAAACTACGCGGATCCTTTTCGGGGATCCTCGCCCCGCCCCAGTTCTCCGCCCCCTCCCCTTTGCTGGGGCGCCTGGACTGGCCCGCTCAGGGGAGGAGGCTCTGGCAGCCTGGGCGGGGAGGTGGCGGGGGGCCGCGGAGTCGCTGGCCATCGATTCGCCCCGCCATGTGACGCCGTCCTTAGCCCTGCGACCCCCCTCGCGTCCCGGGCCTGCGCCCCCGCCCCGCCGCGCCGAGCACCATGCTCCTGCCGGGACCTGCACGCCAGCCGCCGGCGCCCCAGCCCGCGCAGCATCCCGGCCTCCGCCGGCAGGTAGAGCCACCGGGGCAGCTCCTGCGCCTCTTCTACTGCACTGTCCTCGTCTGCTCCAAAGAGATCTCAGCGCTCAGCGACTTCTCTGGTAAGAGTGCCCTCCCTGGCTGTGCGTCCCCCGGCACCGCGGAGCACCCAGGTGAGCCCTCGAATGGGGGCAGCCGCACCAGCGGACACGGCCAGGCAGGATTAAAGTTGAGGCGTGCTCACAGACACTTGTCTTGTCTGGTGTGAGCCCTTGGCATATAGGTGGCTGTGAGTGAAGTGGCGACAGGGGACTGCCACTCCCAAGAAGGAAGGGTGTGTAATGTATTTAGAGTTTCTCGCCCTGCTGTTGACCTCGTCAATTTCCTAGCATTAGGGACCCGGTCCTGACCCACGCTGGTTCTCTGGAGCCCTGTGCTGCTCCCAGCGCTGTAAAATACACGTGTTGTGGTCGGAGGCGTTGCACCGGGTTTGCCACCCGCGTAGCCCATTTGCCCATGTAAGGAGACTAGCCCAGGGGACACCTGACCTCGAGTCCACATTGGCAGGTAGGAAGGGAAGCCCGCGGGGACTGGAGGTCTGGTGGAAAGCAGTGAGAGATGAGGAGATACTTAAATAACAGAGAGGAGCCTCTGCCAAAGTATACCAGGGTCCTCCCTCTCCAATTCCAGTTTCCTTCACAGAAAATAATGACTTCCTACTCTCAAATCAACTAGGAGGCTTTTCTTTTTGGGAATCGTGATCCAGGTTCTCGCAGCGGATCTCAGCTAGTTCTGAGCTTACAGGTGTGACTCCCCAAAGTGAAAAGTGAAAAGTGAAAAGTGAAAGGGATTTCTAGGTTGACGATAGACTTAGGAGCACATGCTTATGTTAGCACTGCAGTTGCTTACCGTAACACAAGTCCTTGCAGACGAAACAGACCTGGATCTCCCTCTGGCAAGGCTGGAGGCCTTCAGCCAGCTTAGGGAGCAACTCTGAGCGCCACACTCCTCCTTCTCCAGGGAACCTCTCCCAAGTTCAGACTTTGCACAGTCAGTCCCTATCGGGTCCTGCAGTGCAGAGTCTTTTGCAACATAATGGTGGTAAAGGGAGTCCTTCCTCAGTCCTGTTTGTGCAGTAGGCTAGTACATAGCAAATTGAACAAGAGCAAACCAGAACCTGAATTGGGATTCTAGTTTACTTACAGAGAATGGCATTGTTAGTGGAGAGCCCTTAGGTCAGAGGCTCTTTGCTTTGAATATGTAATATCAAGGCAGTATTCCTACCTAGCAAAGGAAGCCAAGATATGCCTATTTGGCAAGCCACCCATGGCCCTTACAATCAAGTATCCCAGGATCAGAACTCTGTGGTAAGCATTCTGGGGAAATGCATCAGGCTTTTCAAGTGCTATTAACTATTTTTTTTTTTTTTTTTTTTGTACTAGAACTTTCTTGGCTGCTAGAAAAGCTCTGTATTAGCTTATTTGAGCTATGGAAAGCAGTTCTGAGTTCAGCCATCATCTAGCTCTGAATTTTAGGGAAATAATTGAAAACTGACAAGCCTTTTTGTGTGTGTGACATCATTGCAACTGAACAAATATTGCTTTAGGCAAATTGCAGTGCAATCATTAGATTGTTTTCACAGATTATAGACACTAAGAGTTCTGTTGCTTTAGGGAAGCAGTTACAATACTTGTAACAGTCTATAGATTACCACCCAAGTTTGGAATTGTCTGTCTCTAGCAACTGTTATATACAGTAGAGTTGACCTATCAAACAGGGAGGCTATATCCTTAGTAAAATGAATGATTTGATACATGTTATTCTAAATAGTATAAACGATAAAAGGCATTTCCTTCTGCTTTCCATGCGAACCTGAATTCCAGGGTTTCAAACTCCCTGAGCCAGCAGTAGGTGGTGATATTGCTACCCACAGCCAGTCCCCATTTTTCCTCTCATCAGTGATGCTCTCTAGAGATCTGAAGATTAGGGAGAACATGTCAGAAGCCTTTTGGGGAGAAGAAAAGAAATATAATGTCCTCCCAAACCACTGAGGCTCTTAAGTTTAAACCTTAATTCCATATCATGTGAGGTCGGAGAAATATTAGAAAAATCTCACGGAGAAAGAAAGATCATCTTCCAAGTTGGCTCATTTGACTTGGGTTTTAGCCGCCCTCCCTCTGCAAATTCCTAAGCTCCAAAGATGACCATCTTATTGTCCGGTTCAGTGTTTCAGCTGACGCGAACCCCCTGTGGCCTCAAGGCTTGCTGCTTGTGTTCTTGGGACAGTCGGTCCTGTTCCTTTTTATGAACTTGAAGGAGTGCATAGAAACCAAAGCTGAGGCCTGGAAAGAGACAGTGGACTCTCCCCCGCAGAGCCTGATCACAATAAACAGGGCTAGAGAGCAGTGTTTGACAATGCAGATACTTGCCTGTTTTTCTAAATAAGGGGAACATCAAAAACTAGCAGAGGATAGAGGAAACTTGGGACCCCTCTGCCCTGTGAAGGAGGGAGGATGGTGTATCCATGTGAAAGAAAGTGCCAGAATGTCAGGGGTCCCAGCCATTGTCTGTACAATATAGGCCCCCCTCTCCCGCAAGGAGATTAACAGTGCAGAGTTTTGGAAAGTTCCTTAAGCCTTTCTCTTCTTTGCGGCTCTTCCTTGAGCCTTTTCCTGGGGCTGTCAGCTGGTGTAGTTTTCCTGGGTCATTGATTTTTTTTGCCCTCGGGGATTCCAGCATCGATCTCACTCTTAATAAACCAGAGGCAGCATCGTGGCCCCCTCCTTCTCCCCATCCATGCTCGTGACGTTCTAATCACCTCCAAGCCTGCTGGTAAACAGGCTCCCCAAACACCGCCTCCTCTCTCATCCCCAAAGATTTTGAGATGTCGCCAGCGGCCACTGGAAGGCTATCATCATTGCATTAAAAATGAATCCCAGCGAAGGCAAGAGAAGTTCATGCAAAATTAGTGCCTCTGATCCTTAATCTCATACTCAAATGTGCTTGGCTTTCGTCCACTTTCCTCTTTGGGATAGAGTTCTGTTCATTTGACTGCATTCTCAAATTGAGGATTTGGCTTGAGACGTCTAAATTCATCATTGACTTGAAAAACAAAACAAACCCCAGAAGTATAATGCTATGCCCATCGTCTTTGTTCAGAGAACAAGACAGGGAGCTGGAGCTTGAGGATGAGTGCTGAGAGGAGGGAGGGGTACCCTCTTGAGTAGCAGCCATAAAGAGCAAGGGATCCTCTACATTTTTGTCGTAAAGAGTGGTGTTTCAGTGTGTCTCTTGTATTTAGTTTGTGATGGTCCTTCAGTACTTACTGTTTTGTGTGTGTGTGTCTGCTTTTAATTTGTGTTGTTTCTCTGCTGAAGGCAAGCTGGGTCTTCTCTTTCTTCCCTACTTCTTTCCTTTGTCTCCTTTTCTTTTTCTTTTTTTTTCTTTCTGAGACGCAGTCTCACTCTGTTGCCCAGGCTGGAGTGCAGTGGTGCAATCTTGGCTCACTCACTGCAACCTCTGTCTCCCAGGTTCAAGCAATTCTCTTGCCTCAGCCTCCCAAGTAGTTGGGATTACGGGCACCCACCACCACACCCAGCTCATTTTTGTATTTTTAGTAGAGACAGGGTTTCACCATTTTGGCCAGGCTGGTCTCGAACTCCTGACCTCAGGTGATGCACCCACCTTGGCCTCCCAATGTGCTGGGATTATAGGCGTGAGCCACCGCACCCAGCCTCTTCTTTTCTTTCATTTTTTTTTTTTTTCTCCAAGAAGTTCAAAGTGATTGACGGGCTTATAGGTAGAGGTGGGGAGGAAGGAAGGGAAGGAAAGGGTAGAAAGTTGTTCTAGGTCTCACTTGAATTCCTCAAGAACTCCTGGCCTTGGACAAAGTAGACATAACCATGTGTTTCCACATTTGATTTTGCCCTAGGGCACATAGTGGTGAATGTGAGAAGTAGGAGGGACAGGGGATGGGAAACAAGGAGAGTGGGGCAGCCTTTAAGGCCTTCCTTGTACCCAAATGTCCCCAGACCTCAAAGAAAGGTCACTCTATAATAGAAGTGTTGTTTTTTTAAAAATAGAGTCATGCTCTGCTGCCCAGGCCAGAGTGCAGTGGCTATTCACAGGTGCAGTTGTAGTGCACTGTAGCCTCAAACTGCTGGCCTTAACCGATCTCCTCCTGCCTTAGCCTCCTGAGTAGCTGGGATTACAGGTGTGCACCACCCACCTGGCCTGGGCCAGTGTTCCAGTCCCTGCCATTGGTAGCCCAAGTGAGCATTAAGTGGTACTTGGTACCAGATTGTATTAGTTTGCTAGGGCTGGCATAACAATATACTACAGACTGCGTGGCTCACACAAGGAACATTTATTTTATCACAGTTCTGGAGGCTAGAAGTTCAAGATCAAGGTCTTGGCAGAGTTGGTTTCTTCTGAGGCCTATCTCCTTGGCTTGTAAATGGCATCTCCCTGCTGTATCTTCACACGGTCTTCCCTCCATATGTGTCTGTGTCCTAACCATCTCTTCTTACAAGGACATCAGTCATATTGGACTAGACTCCTTCAAATGATCTCATTTTAAGCTAGTCACCCATTTAAAGGCCCTATCTCTAAATACTATCATAGTCTGAAGTGTTAGGGATTAGGACTCCAACATATGAATTTTAGTGGGATGCAGTTCAGCCAAAACTTAGGTCATTTGCAGCCCAATAAATAAACCTGACTGGTAGCTCTTTATTTCATTGGCCAGGAATTCCAGGGTATAGAAATATGGTAATTCAATTGAACCTGGGGCCTCAAGGTGGGAACTCAGTATTGATGGACACAGTTGTTCATTTTGGAGAGGTCGAACCTTGTTATTTGCTTTCAGATAAACACTGGGTCTCAGCCCTGGCAGCACAATAACATCTCCTGGGGAGACTAAAAAAAATATATAGACAGGCTGCACCCCAAGACATCTGATGTAATTGGCCCTGGGAGAGCCAGTCACTGATCTCTTTTTGAAAGCTCCCCGGGCAATTCTAATATGTGGCTACAGTTGAGGACCACACTTTTGGAGTTCAGAGGGGAGGGTGACCTCCTGCCCATGCATCAGTTCATCCAAGGGTACACAGTGTGGCTGGGTGTCCCCTTCACCCCCTACCCTAGGGCTCATCACCAGGGAGACCAGGACTGTATTTCCCCAGCATATCAGCACCTCCCAATACAGACACCTGTGCATGCACAGCCATGCAAACACACGCATGCACACACCCTTCCCTCTGCCTTGTATTATGCCTCAGTCACATCATCCTTTTTATTCAAGATTTATCTTTACTTTAAAAAATGTATGGAGTGAAAAGCCAGCTCGTAACTAAAGCAAAACAAACCAAGTATTCAAAGGAGTTGTCTAGAGGCCACAGAAGAAGAGAGATGAATAGCCAGTGTCTGAATCTGCTCATCTGTTTCCATGGAAAGTGACTACATCTGAAAAGTTTTCTGCCGGCTCTTTTTATGGCAGAGAAGAGTCTCGGCCCACAAGTGGTCCCTGTTATTGATGGCTTTGGTCTCCCAGGTGCTTTATGGGAAAGGGGAGCCTAGCAGCAGTTTCAGAGAAGAAACAGAAAGGAAGAGGGTAAAAGTTAGTTGAGCTCAGTTTTTATCTGATTCATCCTCATAGCAACTCTATGAGGTCAGGCCCAGTCTCATTTGCAGATGGGAACTCAGCCTCAGAGAGGGTAACAAACGTGCCCAAGACCGCCCAGCTAGGGAGCAGCACTGAGGCAGGCTCCAGCACCAGGGCTGGCCAGAGCACGGGGATGGGGCCAGGCTGGGGTCTTCGCCTGCAAGGGTGTTGGGGTAGGGAGGAGCAAGACCAGAAAAAAAGGTGCCACAATTTTGCCTAACCTTTCTTGATCGTTCATGGGGTGATCGCTGCCAGTTGAGGTGCTTCTGAATAGACTGACCTTTTCCTACCCTTCCATCAGCATCATTTCATCACCGTCCTTCCCAAGTGGGTGCACTCACAAAGTGGTCCAGTGGGATAGGAGAAAAATGTCAGAACTTCTGTTCTTGCCTATTGGCTTTTCCATCTTAACAAAAAAAAAGAGTTAAGTTTTGCTTATAATTAACATATAAATTGACAGAACATGTGATTTATAAATAAGTGTGCATATATTGGAGATGTGTTATCAAAATGTTTCTGTTCATGATGTTTTTTATAATGTTTTTCTGCCAGTAATAATAATTATTTTTAAAAACTTTTATTTTAGGTGTGGGGGTACATGGGAAGGTTGGGTTACATAGATGAGTTCATGAGTTAAAAAATTTGGAGGTCACTGATCTTCACAGCCCACCTGTTGGCTTAATATCTTTAAAATTCTCAGTGAGGCACCACTCTGAGGGTAGTATACAGTGAGAGAACAATTGCTCCCTTGTTACCCACCCCTATTGCCTGACTTGCCTACTTCTATCCCCAGTTCCACAACTGCTAATAAAATTTAGACACAGGATTTGAACCCAGTACCTATCAGGTTTTAAATATCCATACTGATGGCCGGGCACTGTGGCTCATGCCTGTAATCCCAACACTTTGGGAGGCCGAGGCGGGTGGATCATTTGAGTTCAGGAGTTCGAGACCAGCCTGGCCAAAATGGTGAAACCCCATCTCTACTAAAAATACAAAAGTTAGCTGGGCGTAGTGGCGTGCTCCTGTAGTCCCAGCTACCCAGGAGACTGAGGCAGGAGAATCGCTTGAACCCAGGAGGTGAAGTTTGCAGTGAGCCGAGATTATGCCACTGCACTTCAGCTTGGGCAACAGAGCAAGATCCTGTAAAAAAAAAAAAAAAAATTCCATACTGTCACTGAAGCTGAGCAATGGACCAAGAAGGTGGGAGCAAGGGTGGGGGCTGGGGAGGGGGAATCTGAAGTCTTATGATACTTTGTCACTATTTTAATGAGGCTGGTATATTTGCATCCTTCTGTAAGGAAATGGTTTCTCATAATAACATAAATCCTAAATCCTAGAGTCACGAAGATTTTAGTACTGGAAAGAGAATCTCGGATTGGAAAGGCAGCTGACCAAGTGATTCTGGTGTCTTCCGAGTTTCCCCTTGCCCCTTGGGGTACCTCGTTCTGCCACCCCTTTAGTTGACTCCCATGTGTGCACCACCGGTTCAGCAGAGCCAATAACTTCTTGGTTACCCTCAGCACGAGTAAAAAAGTTGGTGAGTTAAAAATACTTTTAGGGTTTTAAAAAATTTTTACAGCCTGGCCTATACGGTGAAACCCTGTCTCTACTTAAAATACAAAATTTAGCCGGGCATGGTGGTGGGCACCTGTAATCCCAGCTACTCGGGAGGCTGAGGTAGGAGAATTGTGTGAGCCTGGGAGGTGGAGGTTGCAGTGAGCCAAGATCACGCCACTGCACTCTAGTCTGGGCGACAGAGTGAGACCCTGTCTCAAGAAAAAAGAAAAAACTTATTTTTTACTTTTGAGATAGGGTCTCGCTCTGTCACCCAGGCTGGTATACAGTAGTGCAATCACGGCTCACTGCAGCCTCAACCTCTGGGGCTCAAGCCATCCTCCCACCTCAGCACCCCCTAGTAGTTGGGACTATAGTCACATGCCACCAGGCCTAGCTAATTTTTTTGGCATTTTTTGGGTAGAGACAGGGTCTCACTATGTTGCCCAGGCTGGTCTCGAACTCCTGGACTCAAGAGAGCCACCCGCCCCGGCATCCCAAAGTGCTGGGATTACAGGAGTGAGCCACTGCGCCTGGCCCTAATAATAATGTATTAAGCACATAAAACACTCTATGCCAGACACTGTTCAAAGAACTTCATGTTAAGTCATTCAGTCCTCCCAATTGTAGCTATAAAGGAGATGCTTGTATAAAAAGTTCAAGAAACTGAGGCAAAGAGCGTCACTTTTGGGGATTTGAATCCAGGTAGCCTTTCTAATACTAAGGGAAGAAAACAAAATAAATTACATGTAGTTTAAAGCAGAGGCACTTCTGTCATGTTTATCTCTTCATTTACCAGAGCCAAATCATTCCCAGGACTTATATAAGTAATATCCATTCCTTGTCCTGTTTAAAGATAATACCATCTAGCCCCAAAGAACTGATTATAGAATTGAGTCTGTAATTTGTTTCTGGAAATTGGTGTTCTGAAACTATTTCCCCAACAGAACACCTAGAAACGCTGAATAAAATATAAGAAACATCTTTTCATGCATAAGTGAGTGGTTAAATATAAGAAATATCCAGGAAACAAAAATGAAGAGAGAATAGAGAACTAGGGATGATAGCTGGTGCAAACCCTATGACTACGTTGGAGTTGCTGATGGTCTTGACAATGCAGATTTAACAGGTGCCTGAGCGCAGGTGATAAGGCATGAGACCACTGTAAAGTGAGGGATTAGAATAAAGACCTCTATATAAAGCCAGGACCTTGAAAGCCTAAACCTTCATTAAAAGGTGGATGTGAAACAAATCAGCCTTCTTGTAAAGAAAGATGACAAAGAAACTTGTCATAGCCTTGGTTCAGGATTGGAGAAAAAAATAATGTCTCTTGAGACAGTGTAACCAAAATTCTGCCTTTTGGGGAGTCTAGGTTTTGAATTCATATTACCTTTACTGAGAAACCCAAACTGAGACACTAATAAAGTTGGCCCATGATACCTGGTAAAAGCAAACACATAGATACTGCCTGCATGGGAACATCATCAATATAGGCCCATCTATAGATTCCTATAGATGAAATGTTGCTGATTATGATCACACAATTCAAAATTACATTATATGAGAAGTAGTCAGCAGCGATGACATAGTTCTTAAGTAATAAAAGAGAGAATCTAGGGCTGGTCATGGTGGCTCATGCCTGTAATCCCAGCACTTTGGGAGGCCAAGGTAGGTGGGTCACCTGAGGTCAGGAGTTCAAGACCAGCCTGGCCAACATGGCGAAGCCCTGTCTCTACTAAAAATACAAAAATTAGCTGGGCGTGGTGGTGGGTGCCTGTAATCCCAGCTACTTGGGAGGCTGAGACATGAGAATCGCTTGAACCCAGGAGGCAGAGGTTGCAGTGAGCTGAGATTGTGCCCCTGCACTCCAGCCTGGGCAACAGAGCAAGACCCTACCTCAAAAAAAAAAAAAAAAAAGAGGGAATCTAAAAAGAAATTTAAGAAGGAATCTAAAACATGAGAAAGGAACAAAAGGCTATCAAGAAAAAAACAGGTGTATTTATAAAAGAATCAAATGTATTTACTCACATGAAAAATATATTCATTGACATGAAAAGCCTGATGGGTAGGTTGAAGAGCAGATTAGATATAGCTGAAGAGAGAAACAGTGAGGTGAAAAAAAAAAAAAAAGCTGGAGAAATTATCCAGAATGAAACAAAACAGGTAAACATATGGAAAACATGGAAGAAAAGTCATAAGACATGGAGGACGGAATGATGGTTGAATATACATTTGATCAGTATTCCAGAAAAAGAAAGTAGGGAAAAGGAGAGAGAGGCGACACTCAAAGTGATGATGTGCTAGGATTAATTTTTTTTTTTTTTTGAGATGGAGTTTTGCTCTTATTGCCCAGGCTAGAGTGCAGTGGTGCAATCTCAGCTCACTGCAACCTCCACCTTCCAGTTTTCAAACAATTCTCCTGCCTCAGCCTCCCAAGTCGCTGGGATTACAGGCACCCGCCACCATGCCCAGCTAATTTTTTTGTATTTTTAGTAGAGATGGGGTTTCACCATGTTGGTCAGACCAGTCTTGAACTGCTGACCTCATGATCCACCCACCTCGGCCTCCCAAAGTGCTGGGATTACAGACGTGAGCCACCGCACCTGGCCCTGTCCTAGGATTAATTTTTAAGAATTAATGAAAGATTCAGATTTAAGCATTCCACGGAAAATAAATAAAATAAATTTATACCTGAATGTGTCATACTGAAACTGTAAAATACTAAAGACAAAGTGACGGTCTTAAAAGCAATCAGATAGTAAAGAAAATGTTATCTATAAAGACTTTGCAACAAAAACAGTGGGAGCCATAAGATAGTGAAATAATATTTTTCAGGTTCTGAGAAACAAACAAACAAAAAACAACCATCAGCCCTGAATTATATACCCAGCTAAACTACTTTTCAAGAGTGTGTGAAATAAAGACAAATTTACCACTATTGAATCTTTACTAAAACAGCTACTAAAGGGGTCAGGCACAGTGGCTCACACCTGTCATCCCAGCACTTTGGGAGGCCGAGGCAGATCACTTGAGGTCAGGAGTTCGAGACCAGCCTGGCCAATTTGGTGAAACCCATGTCTGTACTAAAAATACAAAAATTAGCTGGGCGTGGTGGTGTGTGCCTGTAATCCCAGCTACTCATGAGTCTGAGGCAGGAGAATCGCTTGAACATGGGAGGCGGAGGTTGCAGTGAGCCAAGATAGTGCCACTGCACTCCAGCCTGGGCAACAGAGTGAGATTCTGTCTCAAAAAAAAAAAAAAAAAAAAAAAATGGTGGGCAAAGAAATGGTACAACTTCAAATGCCCTTTATCCACATTCCTTGCTCTGTCTTCTGCCGAGGGAGTATCATCTTTTTGTGTTGAGAGGGATGTTCTCTAATATATTTCACTCTTTTGATGGCAAAAGTCATGAGAGACTTTCTTGACCCACTTGAGCTCTTCCAAGGACTATAACTTCCACCCTGAGATACTTAAGGCTCCTCCACAGGTGAGCCTCAGTTTCGTGGTGACCACACACTGGAAGTTCTGTAGGGAAGAATGGGAAACAGTCTAAAGCCTCTCAGGTCCCGGATGCTGTGCTAGATATGATACAGCCTACTCCAAAAAATCATTCCTTTCCTGGGGAAGCTTGCTTTTTAGTGGGTTCGTGGACACACACATTACAGAGAAGTTTGAGGGATGAGCCATAGATTTGGCATGTCACATTCTCCAAAAAATAGTAAGCAAACCACAGAGTTTGGAACTGAGTGTTTGGAAGTATGTTCACAGACCTACTAGATGACTCTGTCTATGCGTAGATTTTACATTTCCTTACATGAATTTCTCCCCTTATGTTCTCTCCGACACCTGTATCGTTTGCTCACTCAAGCCTCTGGAAATGAATTTCTCCTGCACTAATAAGTTAGAGAATGAAACGATACTGGGATGAAGTGATGCTTTGGGTTCATTTCCATCTGAGCACCAAGTTTTCCACACGCAGAAAACCAGGCAACATTAAAATTCAAAACTCGGGCCACGGAGTCTGAAACGTATGTTTGCGAACAGTCTGATTTCATGTCTGCCTCTGATGCCCTGTGAATACAAATCGCCTCATTTGGGGCTGGAGGAGCAGAGAGGAGGAAACCCAAGAATGATCTCCAACACAAATCTTTAATTCGGATGAGTATAATAGAGTGTAATCCCATTTCAAGTCTGTCAGCATTCCTTTGATGATTACAAATGAGTCCCTTTTCCCCTGCAATGTGGGGGAATAATCTGGATAAAATAACCCTTTTTGTCTGCAAAGGCCCATGCGATGCATACTCGTGACAGCTTTCAGAGTAGTGTTTCAGAGGCTGAGAAGAGCATACTGTGCTACCACGTCATCTCCTTTCTTTCTCTTGACTTAGAAGATTTTTCACTCTTTTCATGTTCAGTGGCTTCCGAAATTCTCAGGCTTAGAAATCATAAATCATCGTACTGTACCGAGGAACAAGAGAGACCCAGGTCACCAGGTCCTTTTCCCTCCCTGCCTGCTCAACAGGAGACGACAGGTGGAAATGGGAATGTATGATCTTATCTAGAAGGCCAATTTGTACAGCTTTGGAGGGATATACTTGAAGAAATGCATACAATTTTATAGTCTCTTTTTCATTAAAAAAGAATGTACACTGAACCCAAGTTCAGGCTTACATGCTTCCCTTTGTCAATTTCCTTGTAAAATTAAGGGATAGTCATTTTAAACACTTCATTCTATTCGCTGAGACCTGAATGCCAGGACACTCGTTCCAAAGCTAACGATGCAAAATGCTTTGTGGACAGGCCACCCTGGACACAAAGATTCAGAATGAAAAGAGGTCTTGAGAACTCCAGTGCTGCGGTCCCACTCTGTGGTGCTGGTCACAGCAGGCTGTGGAGAACCACACAGAGCAGATCTTGTGGTCTTGTTTGTTCTGCTTTCAAGTGCACAAGTGCCTCTCACCTGCTTTCCCTATTTTTTCTTCTTTTAAGTTAGAATGCCCCAGGATGATGATGATGATGATCGATAATGATTTCTGACAGAGACTCATTCTGTTACCCAGGCTGGAGTGCACTGGCATGATTGTGACTCACTGCAGCCTCAACCTCCTGGGCTCAACAGATCCTCCTGCCTCAGCCTCCCAGGTAGCTGGGACTACACACCCCGCTAATTTTTAAAAGTATTTTGTAGGGTGGGTGCAGTGGCTCACAACTGTAATCGCAGCACTGTGGGACATCTGAAGTCAGGAGTTCGAGACCGACCTGGCCAACATGGCAAAATCCCGTCTCGACTGAAAAAAAAAAAAAATACAAAAATTAACTGGGTGTGGTGGCATGTGCCTGTAAATCCCAGCTACTTGGGAGGCTGAGGTAGGAGAATCACTTGAACCCGGGAGGCGAAGGTTATAGTGAGCCGAGATCACGCCACTGCACTCCAGCCTGGGAGACAGAGTGAGACTCCATCTCAAAAACAGCATTTTGTAGAGACAGGGTCTTGCTATGTTGCCCAGGCTGGTCTCAAACTCCTAGCCTCAAGCGATTCTCCTGTCTCAGCCTCTCAAAGTGCTGAGATTGCAGATAGGAGCCAGTGTGCCTGGCCCAGGATTATTTTTTATTAGTGTTCTAGCTCTCAAAAACCATAAACTAAGGCTTTGAGGCAAAAGGTCTTTTCTTGTCTCAGACTTCTGTGTTTCTCCCTGGCTATTCAAGTCAAGGCAGGTTCTTTGGGTTTGTCAACATTTGCCAAAAGTGCTATATGGTCTTTCCAGGGGATGGCTCTCTTTATCCGGTGAAAATTTTGCTTTTCCGAATGTTTAGTTGAGATCAGTGATTCTCAATCCAAGAGTGATTTTGTCCCTCGGGAATATCTGGCAATATCTGGAGGCAATTTTCTTTGTCACAGCCTTTTAGTGGGTGGAAGCCAGGGACACCGCTAAACATCTTACAATGCCCAGGACTGCGCCCCCACAGCAAAGAACCATGCAGTCCTCGTGCCAAGGTTGAGGAACCCTGGGCTAGACCAGCAGACTTGTCCTTGTTTTATTATCGACACTTTTAGAACATGAAAAAAGTGAAAACTTTTGTTTTTTTTAATCAGAGTTGAGTCTGGAGTCCCTAGACAGCTCTAAAACACTCTCTTCTCCACATCTAGCTTGTCTTCTGTAGCCTGAAGGAGGTCTTCAGTTCCATAAAGCCAAAGAAATGAAAATCCACAGGCTGCTATGCTTCTCCACACTCTCTAGCCCAGTGGGGTTTTAGTCAGAAGTTTTCCCCCTTCCTTTCCTCCAAGGACCTTGTCTATGTGTTTGGCCCTTTTGCCTTCATCTCCAGCTAGACTCTTGGCCATCATTAACGTCAAAGTGAAATATCGCTCTCGAGAGGTGTTCAAACTTGAAATCACTCGCTCACTTGACGTGCAAGGATGTGTTTGCAACACATCTCAATTATTTCAAAATCTCAGTGAAACAGTTGCATGATGGGGGTGGATAATTTGATTTGAACATGAAAAAGGAAGAGAGAAAGTCATGAAGATAATGCAGAGATTTTTTTTTTTTTTGGCATCTCCCACTGCCTCCCTGACTTTCCTCCTTCCCTGTGTTCCTGCTCTTATTCCCCCTACCTCTCTCTCTCCATCCCCGGCCACCCCACCAGTCTCCATGCACTCACAGCCAGCCAGCTTCGGCGTTACTTTGTGAACAGTGCATTCAGCCGTCTGTGCTGCTGTTATACAGTTATCAGGATACTCTGGAGTTTATGTGGTCATGGGGCTGAGCACCGTTTTATGGCCCACATCGAGGAGGAGGAGTCATTGGACTCCTCTGAAGTGGTAACTACCATCCCTGCCCAGAGGCCTCAAGACTGCGGAGCAGCTTCCACTTTCTGAGCGTGCCTCCCTCCATCACCCCTTCAGACAAGTCACAACTCTACTTAAAATATTTTTTTCCTTCTGCCAAACACAGAGAAAATATAGTATTGTTTCCAAGAGAGCGAGCAGGGGCACCAGCAGGAATGGGTGTGCAGTATTTGTACAGTTTTGTGACTCAGTCCATCTGAATTTCCAAGCATTTTAAGAGCTTTGTCCCAAAAAAAGGTCTATTGTGTGGCTCTTGGCACTGAAGAAAATAGCAGGCCTGTCAGAACTCTGTTTCAGATTTAATTTTCAAGTGGGTGATGTACGAATGCTGTCCAACGGGAGGGCATTTTCTCATTCCTGCTCACTTTGGTGCCATAGAACTTCAGTTTTCAGAATCAGCTCAGATTAAAAAACTGAAGCATCTTTTCCCTTGACACCCTTTTAATAAAAAGGCACCATGTTCTTAAGCAGAGATTACTGTGGCTCTTAAATGAATATGGCTTCCTGCAATAAAAGTAAAAACATTTGACAATGTATATAATAAATTTTTTTTTCAGAGCATCTTCTTGCAAGACTTTACTATTCTTTGTTTCTATACAGTTTAGAAATTCAGGCCTAAAGACATTATTGATCTTCTTAAATGCCTCTTGAATGGAGTATTTACTGCTGGGTATAGACGGTGTAAAAAATGGGCAGAGGCTGGGCGTGGTGGCTCATGTTTGTAATCCCAGCACTTTGGGAGGCTAAGGAGGGCAGATCACAAGGTCAAGAGATTGAGACCATCCTGGCCAACATGGTAAAACCTCATCTCTACTAAAGATACAAAAATTAGCTGGGCGTGGTGGCACATGCCTGTAGTCCCAGCTACTCGGGAGGCTGAGGCAGGAGAATCGCTTGAGCCTGGGAGGCAGAGGTTACAGTGAGCTGATATCACACCACTGCACTCCAGCCTGGAGACAGAGCGAGGCTCCATCTCAGGAAAAAAAAAAAAAAACAAAACAAAACAGGCTGAGGCCAGGCACAGTGGCTCATACCTATAATCTCAGCACTGTGGGAGGCCAAGGTGGGAGGATGGCTTGAAGGCAGGAGATTGAGACAAGCCTGGGCAACATAGCAGGACTCCATCTCTATTTAAAAAAAAAAAAAAAAAAAAAAAAAAAAAAAAAAGCAGGAAACACTTGTTTTTGAAGTTGCTCTTTTCCTAATTGTTTTCTTCCCTGGACCTTAAACAGTGGACAGTGACTTTTCTCATCACATGTATACTTTATGTAGAGTGTACAATTTGTCCTCCATGTCCCTGTCTTCTCTTGTTGATAAAGATTATGTACTACATTTTTTAAAAAAAAGAACTGAAGGATCATATCTGACCCCTGGATCCCTCTGAACTGTGAATAGATGATAAACTTCTGGGCTCAGAAATTTTCTCATAATGTTGCCAAGCATTAGTCCAGCGTGGAGGCAACTTTCTGCTCAAACCACTCATTTGGGTCCCGTGCCCAGTGTCACCCATCCTCAGCAAAACAACCTTTATTTCCTTCTTCCTGGTTTCCAGAAAGTTCCCCTAAAGCCCCAAGGAATCACCGAATGAAAGGGGCTTTTTACCAACAGGAAACTTAAGTGGAGTGCCAATACACAACATGGATTGCACGAGGCTGGGTCTAAGATAAAACTAGACTGTGGACAACAGAAGAGATAAGACCCACATGGCTCTGCACTGCCTGGGTCTGTTATTGTGTGGGAGGAATGCCTTAGTCTGTTGCTCCTGTGGGTGTAGCTAAGACATGAACTAGGAGCCTTCATCCGTAGAAAGCAGACACCTGAGAACCAATCCCAAACTGCAGGCTTCCACAGAACCTTCTGGAATCTTCTGGAATGCAACTCATTACTGCCAGAGGGTCTTTGATGAGTGTCTACTCTCCACCATTTGTCTTCATTACCCACATATTCTCTTTCCGTGGAAAGGTAAGTTATTAGAGTTTATGCAGTCTGGTATATTAATCGAGAGCTTTACTTTAAAGAATGTCACTTTTATGATTCAGTCTCACAGACTGAGTTAAAATGGCAGTGTTGACTATTAAGTCATAAATTACTATAATGATCCTTATTATTATTCAAGCAAGCTGTGAGAAATGAGCATTATCTCACAATATATGCCTTTTAGTGGACCTGAGGGAAGAGTGTATTTGCTGGAATTACAGAAGCCTGAGAACCACAGAGGAATTCTCACTGCAGGGCATTCAGGGTCCAAGGCTGATTCTATTTTGCATGCTCAGTCCTTACTCAATTTATTTTTGTTTATTTATTTATTTTTTGAGACGGGGTCTCGCTCTGTCGCCCGGGCTGGAGCGCCGTGGTACAATCTCGGCTGACTGCAACGTCACCTCCCGGGTTCAAGTGATTCCCCTGCCTCAGCTTCCCGAGTAGCTGGGATTTCAGGCACCCACCATCAAGCCTGGCTAATTTTTGTATTTTTAGTAGGGACAGGGTTTCACCATGTTGGCTAGGCTGGTCTCAAACTCCTGATCTCAGGTAATCCTCCTGCCTCGGCCTCCCAAAGTGCTGGGATTATAGGCATGAGCCACGGTGCCTGGCCCTCAATTTATTTTTTAATTAATTAATTAATTAATTTTGAGATGGATGTTCGCTCTTGTCCCACAGGCTGGAGTGCAGTGGCGTGATCTCGGCTCACTGCAACTTCTGCCACCCCGGTTCAAGGGATTCTCCTGCCTCAGCCTCCTGAGTAGCTGCGATTATAGGCACGCACCCCTACACCCAGCTAATTTTTGTATTTTTAGTAGAGACAGGGTTTCACCATGTTGGCCAGGCTGGTCTCGAACTCCTGACCTCAGGTGATCCACCCGCCTCGGCCTTCCAAAATGCTGAGATTACAGGCGTGAGCCACTGCACCTGGCCCCTCAATTTAATTTTAATAAAAGTATCAGGGAAATAAGCCACAAAAGGACAATGTGCAGATGTTAGAACAGAGCTGTCCAATAGAAATATAAGGTAATCCACATATGTAATATTAAATAATTTAGTCGCCATATTAGAAAAAGTAAAAGGGGTGAAATGAATTCTCCTAGTAAACTTTATTTAACCAACATATTCAAAATAGTATTATTTCAACATTAATGAATACTTAAAAATTCTTAATATTTTATGGTTTTTTTTTTTTTTGCTTATGAAGGCTTGGAAATCTAGTGTATATTTTACACTAACAGCATATCGCAATTGAGATGGCCACATCTCAAGTGCCAAGTAGCCATGTATGGCCTGAGGCCACGACTCTGGGCAGTACAGCTTTGGGTAAGTCTAGGGCAGGGCAGAGGGGGGCACCTGGGATCAGGTGTGGAGCCTCAGGCCTTCTTTAGCACCCTTTGGTGAGGGCACTTTCTTTCCATAAAACCCAGGTCAAGCGTGCCTCACAAAGGGGCCAGGGGAAGTGCCTCAGTTTACTTGGGAGCTTGGCCTCTCCAGCTTGCCTTCCTGCTGCCTGGAAGAAGGTTGCTGTCCTCTCGCCTTCTCTAGCCCCTTTCCCAAGGACCCTCCCAGAATTTAGTCCTGTGAAGGGCCAGGGGTGCAAGGAGTCACCCACACAATGACAGGACCCACCAGCAATACCAGAAGTTGGCCAACCCTACTCATCCAAATTCCTTTCTGCCAGCTGGATGTCACAAAGCTTTCAGACTGCCGTCCTATGGCAACTCCATTTTGGGTTGCAGGGATGTAAGGGTTACTATATTAGTCCATTCTCACTCTGCTAATAAAGTCATACCTGAGACTAGGTAACTTATAAAGAAAAAGAAGTTTAATGGACTCATAGATCCACATGACTGGGGAGGCCTCATGATTATGGCAGTGGAGGAGGAGCAAAGTCACATCTTACATGGCAGCAGGCAAGAAAGCTTGTGCAGGGGAGCTCCCCTTTATAAAACCAGATCAGGCAGGGCACAGTGGCTCATTCCTCTAATTGCAGCACTTTGGGAAGCCAAGGTGGGTGGATCACCTGAGATCGGGAGTTTGAGACCAGCCTGGCCAACATGGTGATACCCCATCTCTACTAAAAATACAAAAATTAGCCAGGCGTGGTGGCTCATGCCTGTAGTCCCAGATATTCGGGAGGCTGAGGCATGAAAATTGCTTAAACCCAGGAGGCGGAGGTTGCAGTGAGCTGAGATCACGCCACTGCACTCCAGCCTGGGCAACAGTGAGACTCGGTCTCAAAAAAAAAAAATTAGATCTTGTGAGGTTTATTCAATGTCATGAGAACAGCAGGGGAAAGACCCACCCCCATGATTCAGTTACCTCCCACCGGGTCCCTCCCACAGCATGTGGTGATTATGGGAACTACACTTGGAGATTTGGGTGGGGACACAGCCAGACCATATCAGTTACTGAGCTGGGCGTCTTCTTCCTTGAATGCACATTAACCTCTGAGGCGCTTCCCGGTTAACCTCCTTCCACAGCTGAGAAAACCCAGGTTTGGCACAGGCAAGGGATCTGACCCAATGTCTCCCATCTTATTAGTGGAAGGACCAAGCATGAACCCACAACTGTGCTCCTGTTTTGAGTCACCATGCTGCCCCCAAGATCAGATCTCAAAGCAAGCAGACGTGGGGGCCTCAGAAACTCCCCAGCCTAGAAATCTCCTGTCACCCAGCAACACTAAGGGCTAAGCTGGCTGCTTATTATTCTGGATTCACACTAGAATGACCTTGGGGTGTATTTCACACGTGCTGATATCTGGAGTCTCACTCCCAGCTAACTGAATATGAATCTCTGGGTTGGGGCCTGGGCACTGATATTTACACAGAGCTTCTGAGGTGATCCTAATACATCGCCAAGGTTGACACCTGCGGAAACATTGCACACTTTTCCATTTCTTTAGTTATTAAATATGTAATATTTATTATTAGTTTTTCAGACACAGAAGTGTTGCAAGAATAGTACAAAGACATCCTTTATACCCTTCACTGGGATTCCCCAGTGCTACCATTTTACCCCATTTGCTTTATTATTTTCTAAGTGGCAGATTAGTTGTCCTTTACCCCTAAATATTCCTGTGTACTCCTTAATAACAAGGACTTTCTCTTATATAACCAAGGCAATGATCCAAATCAGGAAACTAACCCTGCTACAATACGGTTTTCTAATGTATGGACCTCATTCAGATTTCACCAGTTAACCCAATAATGTACATTGGAGCAAAAGATAATCCCAGATCATTTATTATTTTAGTTGTGTCTCTGTAGGTCCCTTTTAGCCTGGAACAGCTCCTCAGTTTTTTTTTCTCTTTCATGGTATTGGCATTCTTGAAGAACACAAGACAGTTATTTGATAGAATGTCCCTTAGTTTGGATTTGGCTGATGTTTCTTGGTGGCGTATTCTTATGCATTTGGGGTGGGACTGTCACAGCAATGGTGTCGTGTTCTTCTCTGTGCATCGCATCAGGAGGGACATGTTGATGGTTTACCCCATTACACCAAAGTGAATGTTGATCGTTCAGTGAAGGTGGGCGCAGGTTCATTGCATTATATTGCAGAAGCCATCGTCAGCCATACTTGCTCTGATTAACCGATCATCTTACGTAGCCATTTATCTAACAAAGCTGTAAGGGTCTTGAACTCAGGATGAGCAAGCTTTAAAGCAGAAGAGAAGAAAGAAAGGAAGGCTCTGGAACCTGGAGCTTTGACCAGGGTACAGGTCAGGGGAAGGCACCACCAAAGTTGCTCCTGGTGTTAGGATGAAGAGGAAGGAGAGCATTCTGTCTAGAAGGGGTTTGGGGTTAGAGAGAGGGGCACAGGAGAGTCAGAGCTGCCCACTTACGGTTTTGCTGAGGGCTACACCGTGGCAGGCAGGTCTTTCATTGCTGCTCTTGAAAATTTTGTTTCGCAACCCTTCATCTGAAACAGAGCAATTCCCTTTTTCTAAGTTTTGGCCCACTTTGCAGGTGCTTCATCTGTCTTCTCTTCTCTTATTTTTGGAGACAGGGTCTTGCTCTGTTGCCCAGGCTGGAGCGCAGTGATATGATCATCGGCCACTGCAGCCTTGACCTCCTGGGCTCAAGCGATCCTCCTGCCTTAGCCTCCTGAGTAGCCAGGACTACAGGTGTGCACCACTGCACCCAGCTAATTTATTTTATTTGTTTTAGTTTTTTGTAGAGACAAGGTCTCACTTTGTTTCCCAGGCTGATCTTGAACTCTTGGCTTCAAGTGATCCTCCCGCCTCAGCCTCCCAAAGTGTTGAGATTACAGGCATGAGCCAC
Source organism: Macaca fascicularis (assembly GCF_037993035.2). Taxonomy (NCBI): domain Eukaryota; kingdom Metazoa; phylum Chordata; class Mammalia; order Primates; family Cercopithecidae; genus Macaca; species Macaca fascicularis. Next base: position 14,448,159 of record NC_088377.1, on the reverse strand, counting down.
CATGCCCAGCCCTGTCTTTTCTCTTGGGATCGATGACTTCCGCATTAGCTCCAGGAATAATTTCTGTTAAGGTGATACCTGGCTTGACACTTCTGGTAACTCCGGTTGTTTACCTATTGCTTATCTCCAGAACCCATGTGATGCTTCCCACTTCAAAGCACACTAGCGCCTGTCAGCTTGAAGGCATCCCCTGAGTTGCTGGCAAACGAGGCCTTTTTACCCACAGATTAAACCTCTTATTTGTTTTAATAAATGATCAAAACTTGGTTTGCCTCCTGTGCGTATGTTGGTTGGGGCCAAGAGGGGGTGGTGGTGATTTCTGTCCACCTGGGACCTCAGGCCGCCTGGTGGCCCCTGAACAAAAGTGAGGCAGGCAGAACAATGAGCATGTTCCCCGTCTGCCTCGCTGCAGTCAGTGTTTCTGCCTGTGGTTGTCTTTGGCGCTTTATCAAGATGTGTCACTCCCTTGTCTTTGTTCCCCTCCTTCTTATATTTACCTTCACCTGGGCTGCTAAGTGCTGCGGGAGAAACATCGGGTTGTTGTGGAGATTGTGGCCACAACAAAATTAGGTTCCCCACCCTCAGGTTGTCCCTGGCTGGTCTCTTCCTCATGCCTTTGAAGAAAACAACTCGTGGAGGTCGTCATACTCATAAAAGTGAACATTTCACAGAGCAGGGCATTGCTGTGGGTTGAGTTGCATCCCCCTTCCCACAAAAGACTTCTTGGAGTCCTGACCCCCCAGTACCTCAAAATGTGATTATATTTGGAGATACTCATTACAGAGGTACTCAAGTTAAAATGAGGTTGATAGAGCAGGCTTTATCCAGTATAATGGGTGTCTTTATGGAAAGGGAACATTGGCCAGATGCAGTGGTTCATGTCTGTAATCCCAGCACTTTGGGAGGCTGAGGCGGCAGGATCACTTGAGGCAAAGGTTCAAGACCAATCTGGCCAACATAGCAAGACCCCCATCTCTATTAAAAAATAATAAAATAGCTGGGTGTGGTGGCTCATGCCTGTAATCTTAGCAGTTTGGGAGGCCAAGGCGGGTGGATCACTTGAGGTCAGGAGTTCAAGACCAGCCTGGCCAACATGGTAAAAACTGTCTCTACTAAAAATACAAAAAAATTAGCTGGGCATGGTGGCGGGCACCTGTAATCCCAGCTACTCGGGGGGCTGAGGCAGGAGAATGGTGTGAACCTGGGAGGTGGAGCTTGCAGTGAGCTGAGATCACACCACTGCACTCCAGCCTGGGCGACAGAGCGAGACTCCATCTTAAATAAGTAAATAAATAAATATAATTATATATATATATATATATATATGGGAAATTTTGGACACAGATGCACACAGGGAGAAGGCCACATGAAGATTGGACTTGGGCTGCCACGAGCTAAGGAGCTGGCGGAAGCTGGGAGGGAGATCCTTCCCTAGCATCTTCAGAGGGAGCATGGCCCTGAGAATGCCTTCCTGTCAGCCTTCTGGCCTGCAGGTGTGAGGCGATGCATTTCTGTAGTTCTAAGCTACCCAGCTTGGGGTACTTTGTTATAGCAGCCCGAGGCATTTAATACAGCAGCATTCGGAGCCCTTCCCATATAAACTCTTCATTTAATCTTCACCACAACCGCCCCGCCCATAAGTGCTGTTGTTATTGTCTTCATTTTATCTTCATTTTATCCATGACATGTACAGCACAGAGAGGTTCAGTAATTTGCTTATGGTCACTTGAGATAATAAACCCCCACCCTAGGAAACCTCTTATGCCTGCTTTGGCTGTCAACAAAGCTCTCCTCTTTCCTCCTGTCCCCTTCCTCTCCGTCTCCTTTATGAGGCCTTCTTTGTTGTCCCATCTCTTTTTTTGCATTTTTACTTTTTATTAATTTTTTTTTGGTGGGGGGAAATGGGGTCTTGCTGTGTTGTGCAGGCTGATCTTGAACTCCTGGCCCCGAGCTGTCCTCCTGTCTCAGCCTCCTGAATAGCTGGGATTACAGGTGTGAGCCACCATACCCAGCTGTTGTCCCGTCTCCTAAATGTCTGCCTTCCCCAGCATCCCTGCCCACAGTTCCTGCCTCAGTAGCCCCTCATGAGCCTCAGCCACCACCTGTGCTGACGAATTGCTGCTTGCCCTCCTCCCAGGCAGGATGCACCATGGCCACTGCAGGCTTAGCCCATCCACAACAGATTCACAAAGCCTGTCCTTCGATGCTGGATTTCATAGATATCCCAGTCAACGGTACCACCAGCTTAAAACCCTGCAGCCATGCCTAAATCCTCTCTCTTCCCACACCCCAAGTCCCCACGACCGACCAACCCCTGCTGATTTTATGGCTAAATCCCTGTCTTTATAGTCAGGATCAGCTGCAGAATTTGCAAGGCCCAGTGCAAGATGAAAACATGGGCTCCCTTATTCAAAAATCAGAAGAAAAGCACTGCTGCAGGACTAACATATAAAGCATTTTCTTTCTTCTGCAGTCTCTGTGTCTCAGTTTATCATGATGCTTTCATTTGTTAGTTAATGTCCTTCTAAGTAAAGGAAAATTAACATTTTAAATTACTAGGGTGGATTATACTGTTCCTCTTTACATTATGTAATGCCAGATTGAAATAGGAACATTTGGCTCAAATGTGGAATCACAGAAATGACATAATTTGTATTTTGCACGTGGGGTTTTTTTGCCTCACAGAAACAGTGAGACGTTGCAGGAAACTAATTCAGCTGGTTTTTTGTTTGTTTGTTTGTTTGTTTGTTTTTGTTTTTTCCCCGAGACGGAGTCTTGCTCTCTTGCCCAGGCTGAAGTGCAGTGGTGAGATCTCAGCTGACTGCACCTCTGCCTCCCGGGTTCAAGCCATTCTCCTGCTTTAGCCTCCTGAGCAGCTGGGATTACAGGAGCCCGCCACCACGCCCGCCTAATTTTTGTATTTTTAATAGAGACAGGGTTTCGCCATGTTGGCCAGGCTGTTCTCGAACTCCTGACCTTGTGATCCACCTGCCTCAGCCTCCCAAAATGCTGGGATTACAGACATGAGCCACCGCACCCGCCACTCAGCTGTTTTTATTTCACTTTTTCACACCTATGCTATCTACTGCCACTCTCTACCTTTGGCTTACTGATGTGTAAGGAAGAATTGAAAGGAAGAATAACTATGACTCTGCTATCTTTGCGTCTCCTATGTCATCATTTCCAGTGGAAGTGGTTGGCTACTACAAGGAATCAGATGAGTGGAAAAGGCTGGGAGAGGGTTCCTTGTTTGTTCATGTTTCTTAGAATGCCTTTGACTTGGTTTTCAATTCTGATTCTATAAGAGAAAGTGTGACCTCTTGGTGCTGTCAGCATCTCTTGCAGACTCTGTTGTGGACATAGTAGGCTTTCCTTATGCTCACTTGGAGCCTTGCTAGGCTCCCATGCACTGCAGACCCACCAAGATTCCATGCTTACTGCACGGCAGACACGCCATGGGGAGTGCGGTGGCAAGGGACAGTGGTAACTCATATTGTTGGTGTCTCGTCTGCCCACGCACATGTTCTATTTCCCCGTTGGATTTCACTGATAAAACATAGATTCAGACAGGGTGCAGTGGCTCACGCCTGTAATCCCAGCACTTTGGTAGGCCGAGGCGGGTAGATCACTTGAGGTCAAGAGTTCAAGACCAGCCTGGCCAATATGGGGAAACTCACTCTCTACCAAAAATACAAAAATTAGCCAGGTGTGGTGGCGGGTGGCTGTAGTCCCAGCTACTTGGGAGGCTGAGGCAGGAGAATCACTTGAGCCTGGGAGGTGGAGGTCGCAGTGAGCCAAGATGGCGCCACTGCACTCCAGCCTGGGTGACAGAGCGAGACTCTTTCTTAAAACAAAACATAGATTCAAACATAAAATGAGGAGGAATTTTAAGACAGTAACATCAGAGTATTAAGCCAAGCTCGGGGGCCCTCTCAGCATGGGCCCTGTGTGACTGCACAGGCCAAACACCCTTAAATTCATCTCAATTTCCCTCCCTCTCACACCCTTCCCCACTGCTGTGGTCTCAGTTGGCACCTTCCTCATTTCTCCCCCGGAGGACTGCCTGTACCCTGATTTCTTCAAGGGTCTCTCCAGCCCATCGGATGCAGGCCAACCAAAGGTTTCTCTGCATTGTAATCCAACCAGCATCACCCCCCTGCTTACCAGCCTGCAGTAGCTCCCATGTCTCTTCAGGTTAAAATTCAGAATTCTTAGCAAGGCACTGCTTATTTCCCCAGCCTCTGTGACAGCCTAACACCCTACAATCGAGCCCGCCCTGCTGATCCTGGAGAAGCTCCCTGTGAGCCTTTGCACACCTGTCCCTGCTACTCGAGGGTCATTTCTACCTGGTTACCTCCTGGCGTCACCTCCCACCCGAAAGCCTTCCTCATCTCTGGGATCGAATGTAACCATTTTTGCCCTCTCCCTACACACCCTGCATTTCCTCTCTCCCAGCATTCATTTCGTGATGTACAATAAGCAATTGACTAACTTGTCCTTAAGGCCAGGGCCACACCAGGTCTTCTTGGTGACGAATGAGGGAGCAGCGAGCGCTTTTGCCCTCTAATGGCATCTGTGGATCACTAGCTGGAGGCCTTGCAACTCTAAGAGCCAAGCTATTCAAGTGCTACAAATAACACCGCATGGTCTCCGGTCTTTCCTGTTTCCTCTCTGCGTCTATCAAGAAGGAGCAGCTGTTTTTTGAAGCCCTGCTTTCCTTCCCATGGCTCTGCTCACCCTCACCCTGCTTGGCCTCCAAACTCAGAGCCTTAACTTCCCTATAAATACAGTTTCTCTCCAACTCAACTTGATTCATTCATGCAGGGTCCTAGTTCTCTCTCTCTCTCTCTCTGCCATTCCAATTCTCCTCTTTCCATTACCTTTAAGAGAACCCTGGCTGGGCGAGGTGGCTCACACCTGTAATCCTAGCACTTTGGGTGGCCAAGGCAGGTGGATCAGCTGAGGTCAGGAGTTTGAGACCAGCCTGGCCAATATGGCGAAACTCCATTTCTACTAAAAAACCAAAATTAGCTGGCTGTGGTGGCACATGCCTGTAGTCCCAGCTACTCGGGAGGCTGAGGCAGGAGAATCACTTGAACCTGAGAGGTGGAGGTTGCAATCACACCACTGCACTCCAGCTTGGGTGACAGAGTGAGACTCTGTCTCAAAAAAAAAAAAAAAAAAGACCATGAAAAGGGCGTTCATTTGTGGTATAAGAGGTGAAACCAAAAGGCAGAGGTTCCTCGATGGAGCTCTGCTGGGACTGTGCTTATCAGCCATTGAACCTCTTCACCACCTAGCGCACATCCAGGAAGGCCCCGCTGGTATTGATTCAGGGGTTATAAATAAACATTATCAAGTAGGTGAATTTGCAGCTACAGAATCTGCAGGTAATGAAGATTGCTTGTAGATGCACCAATGAACTGGAGGTCAGATTTTCAACTTAACCATCCAGGAGATGGCCAGCAACCAAGAGCTAGAAAAAAGGATTCCTGGAGGGTGGGGAAGAAAATAGAAGTCTTACAGGCTCAAAGACAGACGAATGTCATCCCTCAGCTGTTACTTGAGCTGTGGCTATAAAATGAGGCAACAGATTAAGAATAGTAAGCATAAGATTGAGGCCAGGCTTGGTGGCTCATGCCTGTAATCCCAGCACTTTGGGAGGCCAAGGCGGGCGGATCACTTGAGGTTGGGAGTTAGAGACCAGCCTGGCCAACATGGTAAAACTCCGTCTCTACTAAAAATACAAAAAAAATTAGCCAGGTGTGGTGGCACACACCTGTAATCCCAGCCACTCGGGAGGCCAAGGCAGGAGAATCACTTGAACTGGGGAGGCGGAGGTTACAGTGAGACGAGATCTTGCCACAGCACTCCAGCCTGGGCAACAGAGTGAGACTCCATCTCAAAAAAAAAAAAAAAAAGATTGGGGCAGTCAGAAGCGACCACAGTCAGCAAAGGAAGGATGAGGGGGAGTGAATAAAGGGTTCACAGGAGAATTAAGAAAGTATGGGCCCTTGGGGCCATTCGGTGAAGCTGAGCCAGGTCACTGGCGAGTGTGCCAGGGAATCAATTAAGGATGAATATGAAGCTTGAGGCCAGGCCAGCATAATTACCGTGTGGGCGCCCGTATTTCTTTACATTTGCTGACTGTCAATCCAGCCTCCTGTGTTTCTGTGAAATGCAAAGGAGGAAATGCTGTGACTTCCCCTCATTCTAAGGTGAAACCAAAGAAGGGGAAACTGAGAGACTTGTCCGAAATCCTCCACCGAGCCAATGGGGGGCTGGAATAGATACAGCCGGTCGCCCGACCTGTTCTCTAGGCATGGCTTTTTGGATCTGCCATTTACATCTGCTTCAAGTTTTAGAAACTTCCAGGTTCTGGCTTTTTTGCTGCTTTGAGGGAACAAAGCAGTTCGGTCAAGTATACAGCAAACCTGTCCTTCTCCTAAATCCGATCATCTTCAAAATAGATTTTTGAGGTTTATAGTACTACTCTCCAAATGTCATTATCATCCCTAAAGTGGGAAAAAAAAAAGGTTTAATTATTATGAGCAGTGAAATTACCATATAATCTTCCAATTAACTGAATAAGGCACCAAATAAGTGCCCTCAAGTCTTAATTTCTACCTTGAAGTTAAGGCAGGTATATCATGCCTACCTTGATCATCCTACACATCCTCAAAGTGGGCAGAGTTGAAAGGCTAAGTGGGTGGGGTGTGAAGCAGTGTCCTTCCACCCTCCTGTCTGTTTGTCGAGCTCTGTTGGTCCTTCCGATTGGTTAGCGACCCTGAGTGATTCTGAAAGCCTTTTGTTGTACGTGGGGGCAGAACCACTAATCTGGCCAATTCCAAGCAGAAAAGATCAAGTGTAGATTTCATATCTGAGTTTTAAGTGCTAGTAAAAAGTTGCATTAAGTTATCAAATGCACTGCGATCCTGGCTTCATCGCCAAGTGGCTCTGCAGTTTGGGGATTACGCTGCGTCCCAAAGAAAAGAAAAGAAAATTGTTCCGTTTAGATGCTTGGGGTAAAGGGGGATTGATCCAGTTACTTTTAAATTAATCTAATTCAGATGGTGTTCACTGCATAACTTTCTAAGGTTGGTACTTGGTCAAAGAACAAGGTATTCATTTTTATAGGATTGAAGGCTTTTGGTTGAAAAGGCATGAAGAAGTTTCTACCAGTCCTGTTTGAAATAAAATAGTAGTGTAATCTAAAGATTGTAATTCAAGACCAACACAGCACATTTAGAGTAACTTTTTAAAATTGGTTGACTGATGTGCTTCTCCCTCTCTCTTTCTGTAGATGTGCGTGTAGCATATTACATAGAGAAATCTATAAGCCCTGGGTTATGTTGGTTGCTGATGAGGATTAATTAGAACCTACTACTCAATTATTCACTTTTGATCTGCTCTTGCTCTGGTAGTCGTCTTCACTGTGTTATTCATTCAAGAGCTGTTCATTGGGCCAGGCGCAGTGGTTCACACCTGTAATCCCAGCACTTTCGGAGGCCGAGGTGGGCAGGTCACCTGAGGTCGGAAGTTTGAGATCAGCCTGACCAACATGGAGAAACCCTGTCTCTGTTAAAAATACAAAAAATTAGCCAGGTGTGGTGGCACATGCCTGTAATCTCAGCTACTCAGGAGGCTGAGGCAGGAGAATCGCTTGAGCCCAGGAGGTAGAGGTTGCAGCGAGCCAAGATCATGCCATTGCATTCCAGCCTGGGCAACAAGAGTGAAACTCCCTCTCAAAAAACAAAAAAAAGAAAAAGAAAAAAGAAAAAGAACTCTTCATTTTCCTATATGATGACATTCTGCCATTCTACTATATGACAAACTCTTTCTAGCTATTCAGGATATAGCAATAAATAAAGCAAAGTCCTTGCTTACATCGCAGAGGGGAGAAACAGGCAACAGGTCTCTAGGCAGCAAAATACAGCAGAGCCAGGGGTGTGGGGCAGGAGGTGTGCTTTCTTGCAGAGCAACCCAGAAAGGTCTGACTGATGAGGCCACATTGGTACAAGAGGCTGAATGAAGGGAGGAAGGGAGAAAGCAGATGTTTGGAGGAAGACTGCTTCGGGCTGAGAGACAGTCAAAGCAAAGGTCCCGAGGTCAGAGTACGCTTAGCGTTTTTGAGAAACAAGAAGGCACTGTGGCTGAAGTCAAGCAGGAGAATGGCAAGAGATAAGGTTGGACGAGGTTGGATGAAGCAGAAGGGGCCCCAGTGGCATGGGACTTTAGATTTTTGTTTGGAGTCGGAAATCCATGCAATGGATTGACATGTGTAGACAAATGCCGAGACAGCCACAAAAATCTGAAATCCATACATATAAATATACATATGGGCAACTACATAGGAAAATCCACTTAAAATAGTGTGAATATATGGGGGAAAACTATGGGGCTTGATGAATCAGAGGGTTGGTGTACAGAAAGGGAAAAGAAGTGAGAAAAAGTGACAAGATGGGAGATAATTGGGTGACTATCAGAAACCAATGTTAACTACAAGAATTCAAAGTCCAGGTGTAGCCCAGAATGAGGTTTCTTCCATCCTGTGCCTCCCCGTCTTCTGGGGCCTCAGAGTCTGTCCTTGTCCCCTCTGTCGTCCACTTGTGACAGCAAACGGGAGAGAGAGGGAGTGGAGGTCACAAGGGGTCTCAAGGGCCAGATCTTCAAGTGGCAAGCATCATTTCTGCCCTCTTTCCATTGCCCAGAATTTTCCACTGGCCCACTGTACTGCAAGGAGAGATTGGGGCAGGGCGGGCTGGGAAATATACTACTCCCGTGTGCTCAGGAAGAAAACATATTGTCTCTGCCTTGTCTGGACTCTCAGTTCACCTTCTCTCCTCTGTGGTTTGTTTCAGGACTAGGATCTGAGCTCATCACTTAAGAGTGGTCACAGCTATCCTTGGTCATCCCTAACTTGGGAACCCTCCAAATATCTAAAAAACAGGCTGGTGGCTCTAGTTCTCTTCACAATGAACCTCCAGGTTCACCTTCCTATTCTCACACCTGGGACTAGAGGAAGGACTTAAACTCAGACCTAACTTCACCTTTTGATCTTGATGCCCCTGGGTGTGTAGTGCCCAGTCCTGAGCCCTTGTTCATGGGCTCTTTCCTGTACCCTCAGGACCCCTGACTCATGGCTCCCCACCCCCCAACCCCATGCCGTTGCCAGTTCTCTAAATGCATTCACAAACACAAAAGAAAAGAACATCTTTTTCTAGAAAAGGACTTTCAAACAGGTAAAAACACCTTTCAGTATTTGGGAATACAAGGGTGTGGTCTTTCATCTAAAGCATTATCACGTGGAGGGTGGCACGCTATTAAAAAAAAAAAAAAAAAAAAAAGGGAAGGCAAGGACGTAGCAATTGAATTCCTTTCTCTTCCCAGAAGTAAGATTGTGAAATTGGCCCCTGGAGATTAGGGGTCTTTAGCACACCAATGTGGGGCCAGTGACTGAGGTTCTTACATCCTGCGCTCAGAGTGACTCAGGCAACGTCAGCCCTCAGGAAACTCAGACTTCATTGGAAGCCTCTGGCTTCAGAAAAGAAAGAGAAGAAGAATGTACAGCTTGTTTGGCCTCTTCTAAATACTAGTAACTTTTTAGATCTTAATTATTAGGAAGGAAGGAGGGAAGGAAGGGAGGGAGGGAGGGAAGAAGGGAGGGATGGGAGGGAGGAAGGGTGGGGAGGGAGGGTTCCCTTTTCCTCCAGGCTCAGCAGGGACGTGTCTGGACTGAGGGCAGTCACGGGGCTATGTACTGGTCTCTGAGCTGTCTACCTTACATCAAGGTGCTCAGAGCTGAGAGGGCTGGCTGCGAATGTAATTTGATTAGAGCTGGGTTGTTCAGCATTGTACCAATGGAAGCTCTATGTTAATTAGTGTTCTTCAAGATTTACAGTACATGGCAGGGTACAGTGGCTCATGCCTGCAATCCCAGCACTTTGGGAGGCCTAGGCAGGTGGATCACCTGAGGTCAGGAGTTGGAGATCAGCCTGACCAACACGGTGAAACCCAGTCTCTACTAAAAATACAAAAAATATTAGCCAGGCATTGTGGCAAGCACTGTAACTCCCAGCTACTTGTGAAGCTGAGGCAGAAGAATCTCTTGAACCCAGGAGGTGGAAGTTGTAGTGAGCCAAGATTGCACAATTGCACTCCAGCATGGGCAAGAAGAATGAAACTCCGTCTCAAAAACCAAACAAACAAACACAACCCTTACACTATAATTGTAATATCTTAGAGATGTGTAGTGGTTTATGGTAAAGAAAAAAAAAAGATGCTTATGCCCATTATATCATTTAATCCTCACAGCAAAACATGAAGCCACCAATTCCAAGAGGTGGCTGTCACAGCCACACACCCTAATCCCAGGCTGAGCCATAGTCTTGGGATTTTTATTAATTTACTCATTTTAGAGATGGAGTCTTGCTCTGTCATCCAGGCTGGAGTGCAGTGGTGTGATCTTAGCTCACTGCAACTTCAAGTTCCTGGGCTCAAGAGGTCTGTGTGTGCCAGCCACCACACCTGGCAATCTTGGGTCTTGTTTTTTTTGTTTTTGTTTTTGTTTTTCTGAGACAGAGTCTTACTCTGTCACCCAGGCTGGAGTGCAGTGGTGTCATCTCGGCTCAGTGCAACCTCTGCCTCCTGGGTTCAAGCGATTCTCCTGCCTCAGCCTCCCGAGTAGCTGGGATTACAGGCATCCACCATCATGCCCTGCTAATTTTCTGTATTTTTAGTAGAGATGGAGTTTCACCACGTTGGCCAGGCTGGTCTCCAACTCCTGATCTCAGTGATCTGCCCGCCTCGGCCTCCTAAAATGCTGGGATTACAGGTGTGAGCCACCGCACCTGGCCTCATGAGAGTGTTTCTATGACATTACCTGAGACAGCATTGGGTATTTCAGGTGTCCAGGTCATTTTATGGGCTGGGAGTCGTCGCTGGGAGACGGTGAAAGGCTTTTGCCATATGCCGCATTAGAGGCTTTGTAGAGGGGTTATCGAATGGAGAACATGTCCCTCCCAGCTCAGCAGCTTCCACTCTGTACTGTGTGGGCTGGGGCAATCTTACTGGCTCCCATCTCACGTCCCATTAATATGGCTTGAAGGGCAAGTCAGATACAAAGTCCATTCCCTAATATAATCAGGTAAAAGAGATGTAACCATTTCATATGAAGCATGTTCAAATACACCAACTTGCATAATTCTACCAACCCTTACATTTTTAAGTTCTAGACCCAGGAGCTTTTCTTTTCCACCAGCCAGTGCAAAAGTCTTTCAGTCGCCAGCAGAGGGTTGAGCCAAGGAACCTTGGCCCTTTTGTCCATCTTTATCTTGATGAACCTGCCTCAACATTGGCCCAGGCAATTGCTGGTCAGCTTTCTCATTGTAATCTCTGCTTAATGACTTTTAAAGTTTCTCCAAACTAGGGTGAATACAGCAAACCCATTTGGAACTCCTTAATGCTAGTAGCCAGCAAGGGCTCTTTTTGGTCCACTCAACCTTCAATAGTGTTATATTAAGACCTTTGTTTTCACCTCATCAATTTCCATTCTATTCTTCTCATTTCCTAAGCACCACTGAAGATTTTCAGCCTGATGGGATGAGTCCCATGGCGCTTCCCTTTTTCCTCTTCGTTTTAGCTTTATTAATGTTTTCTTTAATCTCTTTACTTCTTAATAACTGCTTAAATACATCCACCTTCCTGGGATGAGTCCTTTGACTCTGTCCTCTGCTTTTCCGCATTCTTTTATTAATTGCCCTAATGTTTTTATTAGCATCTATAAGGCCCACGAGGGGAAGCTGAGATAGCAAATTCAATAAGGCTTCTCCGACCATAGCTTGATTTTGCAGCAGTGAGATTGCATGAGGTGTCCATGCAAATGGGGCCCCCTTAATCACAGCATTTCCCATGACCTGGGTAACAGGCATATTTAGTGGGTGGATATCCCAGTTGTCATAAAGCCAGTCCCACGTGGCTTGCATACAAAGCATATTAGCTGCTTCATCCTGGGCACTCCACTTGGCATTTATAGGTGGAGTTGGACAGTCCCCCTTCTCAGTGTAAACAAACTTTATGGTGACTTTTATCCAGTCTACTAGGCTGGCTGTTGCCTCAGGAATAACCTGCTGTATGTCCAGATCGTATATAGCCATCTGAGGTTGTTCCATAGTGAGCTGTGGATCCTGCATCAACCTAAACATGTGCTTCCCCTCTGTAGCATGTAAAACCAAAGATGCTGCCCCTAAATTAGTTACTCTCACAGTCCATTTTAGTAAAGGTCCCTCAGGGAGTTGATGATACTGAACCACAAAATAAAACAGTTCCTTCACACTCTACCCCTTGGTTTCAGTAGTTTCTTGATTTTGCCCTTCCCCCACATTGACCACCTTCTTGGTAACCACACGTCTCAGAGGCATTTTCTGTTGTTAGGAATGGCTCCAAAACTAGTGGCCAAAGCTCAGACTCACTGACATCTAAGCTTGGTGTAGCATTGAGGCTGGACCTAGCACTCTCTTTTATTTTTATTTTAGCTATTACACATAACAATAACCAACAGATTGCATATTTCACTTCTTTATTATTAGTTTGCATTTCCTTGCACATCCAGCGAACCAACTTCCCAAGAGTTGGATCTATCTCCAAATTCCAGTGGTAACTTTCACCTTTAGTAACTGAGTGCAGTACAGCTGTGACTTTGTACCATGGGTGACCATGCGACCATCCAGGAATCAAAGATCCCTTATCCTCCTTCCTCTTATTTTTTCTCTTCCCAAAGCACATGTTTCTATGAGCCAGGGCCATGGCCAGCAGATCCCACTTCTGACATCAATTGTGTGAAAAAACACACACACACAGACACACACACACTAAAACTCAAAGTACTTTCTCTATTCTTTCACTCAACAACAATCAACACAGAATATTTTTGTGACCAAATGTTTGGCGATTCCTCCCCACCAACAAACAAACAATCAATTCTGCAGCAAATACCAGCTGGGTATACTCCAATTCAATTCTGACACCATCTACCTGGAGATAGCATCATATCCCACAGATTGAGGGCTCAGTCCCCAAGACTATTGCCCCTCTTCCCAGTAGTCACAGTCTGAGCCTCCAGAACTTCTGAACAACCAGCTTCAAGCTGAGGTTCCCATGACCCCCTCCTTGGGTTCCATCAATATGGAGTGGTTCACAGAAAAACTTTAGGGAAGTTTACTTATGTTTATCAGTTTACTGTAAAGGCTGTTACAAAGGATACAGATGACGAGACACATAGGGAAAGGGATGAGGGAAGGAGTGAGGAGCTTCTATGCCCAGCCTGGGTGCCCTGCTCCCCAGAAACCTGTACGTGTTCTGCCATCCAGAAACTCTCCAAACCCAGTTCTTTTGGATTTTTATAGAAGCATCATCACATAGGCACAATTGATTAAATCACTGGCCATGAGTGACCAACATAACCTTCAGTTCCTGTCCTCTCCCTGGAAATTGGGGGGTGGGCTCAAAGTCCCAACTCTCTAATCTTGCCTTGGTCTTTCCAGGGACCAGCCCCCATCCTGAAGCTAGCTAGGGGCTGCCAGCCATCAGTCAACTTATTAGCATACAAAAACACATCACTTTGGAGATTCTAAGGGTTTTAGGAGTTGTATGGAAGGAAACACATGAAAGATCAAATATATATTTCACAATATCACACTCCTGTAGAACACTTTGGGACACGTACCATGATTCTTTGAAAATCACTTACATCATTCCAGTATAAATCAATGAAAATGACTGAGGCAAGTTGTAATCATTTTAGGGGGTTTATCTGCCAAAGTTAAGGACACCCACCCGGGAGACAGGTCTATGCCTTTCTCCAAAGATAATTTTGAGGGCTTCAATATTTAAAGGGGAAAGGATGGATATTGGGGGAATATCCAATTTTCATATGAGGGTGAGTAGAGGAAATAGTCATTCATGCTGTCACTTCATCTGGGTAAGTGAATCTGCAATTTTACATGAGATAACGTAAACAATAGGGCAGGGGAAGCAACCAGATATGCATTTGTCTCAGGCAAATAGAAGGATGACTTTGAGTTCTGTCCGGTCCCGCATCTGTGGATAAGCTATCAATTTACATTGCCAGGGTGAAATTCAACAGAACTGTTTTCAAGCAAAGATCTTGGGGCCTGTAAGGAATCTCCTTGTGGGTAAAAGGTAAGGGATGTATGTAGCTTTTTATCTTTGTAGCCGTCTTAGTTAGGAATGAAGTAGGAGGCAGGTTTGTGTGACCCAGTTCCCAGCTTGACTTTTCCCTTTGGCTTAGTAAGTATGGGGCCCCAAGATTTATTTTCCTATCACACCGGTCTTTCTATAGTCAGTGGATTATTTGAATATTAATGGACTTTCATTGTAAATGTGATAAAGATGACGCTCCAAAGAAGGACTTCCCTGTGTCTTTCAGAAGACAGAAGAGAGCTCCCACCACTCTCAGGGGTTCATGTCATGAACTCTTGATCTGATTCAAAAAATGAAAACCTTAGAACTTTGGTTTAAGCTGTTCTAAGATTTGCTCAACCCAGGCCTTTCCAGATAATCCTTTGAGGAAGGTTTTAGCCATGGCAGTAGCCGTAAGAGTTTCTGCTGATACACAGTGGGAGGATTCATCAGGGAAGAGTATCTTGGAGTTGCACATGAGCTGTACCAAGATCCCTGAACGATGTGAAGCTGACAAAAAAAAAAGTCTACATCCGGCTGGGTGCGGTGGCTCACGCCTGTAATCCTAGCACTTTAGGAGGCCAAGGCGGGCAGATCACTTGAGGTCAGGAGTTCGAGACCAGCCTGGCCAACATGGTGAAACCCCCATCTCTACCAAAAAAAAAAAAAAAAAAAAAAAATTAGCCAGGCATAGTGGCACGTGCCTGTAGTCCCAGCTACTTGGGAGGCTGAGGCAGGAGAATCGCTTGAACCTGGGAGGTGGAGATTGCAGTGAGCCGAGATTGTGCCACTGCACTCCAACCTGGGTGACACAGTGAGACTCCGTCTCGAAAAAAAAAAAAAAAAAGAAAAAGAGTCTACATCCTCCCATTTCCTCTCCTCACCAGTTTAACAAGGATCAACAGAGCATCTCCAGGCTCTACTGGATTCCAGGACTGATTTCTTAACAGAGTGTGCCCATCTGCCATCTTTCAGGATAGTTAATACTTGCCCACAAATAGAGTTAGATTATAAAAGCTCTGGCTGAAACTATTAAGAAATAAAGCAGTTTTGACTGATCCAACACGATGGCTAATTTTACCCGGAGGGAATCGTTAATAAACAGCTGCATTAGTAGTTGTTCTTTAAAAAGGATCTCTCTTGAACCAGCCAAGAAACCAAGGTGTGGAAAGCTCAGTGGCATGACTCTGCCCAGCACACTGAAATGATGAGCTTGCCGACTGGGAAAGGAGCATGCCGGAAAGGGCGTTAGATTAGGAGCAGCTCATCTGTCATCTGCCTTTTGTTTAAGGACGACCTCGGCAGCTGGCTCCTGCTCCACCCCACTTCCTACCTTCATCCTGGGAGACGCCTGGTCCACAGGGCATCTTCACTCTCAGTCCTGGCATCCTTGTTTCCAGCAACCCTCTCCATCAACCTCTTCTACCTCCTTCTGTGGCCACCCCTGGACATTTCCATAACCTGCAAATCCACCTTGAAATCACTCCTCAAACAACTCGTGGGCACAGCCTCCTGCCTTTCCAGCCTGCTGTGTGATTCCCTCACTCTGATCTTGCTGGTCCTCAGCAGGATCTCTGGTCCCTTGGGCCCCTCCCCTCTTCTGTGCTCATTTCCTTTCTTATATTTAGCTTGGAGCCCACGGTTCATCATTTTGAGCAGTCTTTGACAATAACCCCCTTCAAACTTGTCAGACCATAACCCACAGTAAGAAATCTAATACATATGAGCTGGGCGCAGTGGCTCATGCCTGTAATCCCAGCACTTTGGGAGGCTGAGGTGGGTGGATCACTTGAGGTCAGGAGTTCCACACCAGCCTGGCCAAAAACAAAAATTAGCTGGGCATGGTGGCGGGAACCTGTAATCCCAGCTACTCTGGAGGCTGAGGCAGGAAAATTGCTTGAATCCAGGAGGTGGAGGTTGCAGTGAACCGAGATCGCGCCACTGCACTCCAGCCTGGGCGACAAAGGGAGACTCCGTCTCGGGGCAGCGGGGGTAGAGAAAGAAATCTAATACATATGGTCTAAGGGTCATCTGCATATGTATTTATCTATACACATACATATATGCACAAGCCTCTTTCAACTGTAACTCAATCACAATTATTTAAAAATCTCTCCCTGAACATCAGTTCTTACAGTTACAGCTCTATTTCTCTCATCTTCACCACACTGTTGCAACAGTCATCTATACAAACTGCATTAGTATTCCTATTGCTTCTGTAACAAGTTGCCACAAACTCAGTGACTTAAAACAGCACACATTTATTCTCTTACCGTTCTGGCAGTCAGATGTTTGCAATGAAGATTTCTGCATGGCTGCATTCCTTTTGGAGGTTTCAGGGCAAAATCTATTTCCTTGCCTTTTCCCGGTTCTAAAGACTGCCTACATTCTTGGGCTCATGGCTGCATCATTCCAACTACTGCTTCCATTGTCACAACTCCTTTCTCTGACTCTAACTCTCTTGCCTTCCTCCTTTTTTTCTTTGAGATGGAGTTTCTCTCTTGTTGCCTAGGCTGGAGTGCAATGGCGCTATCTCAGCTCACTGCAACCTCCACCTCCCGAGTTCAAGAGATTCTCCTGCCTCAGCCTCCCAAGTAGGGAGGGATCACAGGCATGCACCACCACACCCAGTTTATTTTCATATTTTTAGTAGAGACGAGGTTTCACCATGTTGGCCAGGCTGGTCTCGAACTCCTGACCTCAGATGATCCACCCACGTCGGCCTCCCAAAGTGCTGGGATTACAGGTGTGAGCCACTGCACCCAGCCACCTTCCTCCTTTTAAGAACTCTTGTGATTATATAAACCCCTTCCAGATAATCTAGGATAATCTCCCCAACTCAAAATCCTGAACTTAATCACATCTGCCAAGTCCCTTTTATCATGAATGTCTGGTAACGTAATCACGGGCCCTGGGGATTAATCCCTGTGGACATCTTTGGGGACCGTTATTCTGCCTACCACATGAGCCATCTTTGACTTTCTTAACTTCCACTCACTTTTCTTTTTCCTTTTATTTATTTATTTTTTTTTTGTGACGGAGTTTTGTTGTTGTTGCCCAGGCTGGAGTGCAGTGGCGCGATCTCAGCTCACTGCAAGCTCCGCTTCCTGGGTTCACGCCATTCTCCTGCCTCAGCCTCCCGAGTAGCTGGGACTACAGGCGCCCGCCACCATGCCTGGCCAATTTTTTTTGTATTTTTAGTAGAGACAGGGTTTCACTGTGTTAGCCAGGATGGTCTCGATCTCCTGACCTTGTGATCCGCCGCCTGGGCCTCCCAAAGTGCTGGGATTACAGGCATGAGCCACTGTGCCTCACCCTAAATAAACTTAATTTTTTAGAGAAGTTCTAGGTTCATAGAAAAATGGAGCAGAGGCTGGGCGTGGTGGCTCACACCTGTAATCCCAGCACTTTGGGAGGCTGGGATTGCTTGGGTGACAGAGTAAGACAACAACAACAGAAAAAAAAAGAAAAGAAAAGAAAAGAAAAAAAAATGGAGCAGAAAGTGCAGAGTTTTCATCAACCTCTACTCCCCCTCACCACACACACACATGCACAGCTTCCCCCACTAGCAGTATCAAACCTGAGTGGGACATTTGTCATAATCAATAAACCTACACTGACACACACTATCACCCAGAGTCCATAGTTTACATTAGCGCTCACTCTTGGTGTACGTTGCATGGGTCTGGACTTATGGACAATGACATGGGTCCACCATTGTAGTATCGCACAGAGTAGTTTCACTGCCCTAAAAATCCTCTGTGTTCCACCAATTCATTCCTCCTTTTTCCTGACCTCTGGCAACCATGGATATTTTCGCTGTCTCCATAGTTTTGCTTTTCCCAGAATGTCATATAGTTGGAATCATACAGTACACAGCCTTTTCGGATTGGTTTCTTTCACTTAGAAATATGCATTTAAGGTTTCTCCATGTCTTTTTGTGGTTTGATAGCTCATTTCATTTTAGTGCTAAGTAACATTCCATTGTCTGAATGTGGGCCTAGGTTTCTTTTTTTAATTTTTATTTATTTATTTATTTTTTGAGATGGGGTTTTGCTCTGTCTCCGTGGCTGGAGTGCAGTGGCACGATCTCGGCTCACTGCAGCCTCCACCTCCAGGGTTCAAGCAATTCCTCTACCTCAGCCTCCAGAGTAGCTGGGATTACAGGGGTGTGCCACCACACCCGGCTAATTTTTTGCCTTTTTTGTAGGGACGGAATTTCACCATGTTGACCTGGCTGGTATCGAACTCCTGACCTCAGGTGATCTGCCTGCCTCGGCCTCCCAAAGTGTTGGGATTACAGGTGTGAGCCACCGCGCCTGGCCAGGTCTAGGTTTTTGAAGAAGGAATTGAACTGAGTGTAGGGCAGGCCGCACTGCTGAAGTGTCTTCTTTGTACTTGGATTGTGCTAGGACTGATAGACTTCAAAGTGCAAAGCGCCTGAAGGATCTTGCATTAGTCAGTTCTATGCACTGAGCTTCTGCCCCCAGAATACCACTCTCAGAATAAGAATATGATAAGGCCGGTTGGATAGGTGGGGCATGGATTGAAGGCTCAGGCCACTGCACTGCACATACAGGTCTTGATGTAAATGGTCTGGCAGAGGTCAAGTTCTATTTAGCGGGGATAGACGATGTGACAGAGTGAAGAAAGGTAATGGTCTAAACGCAGCAAAAGTTTCATTCCCACTCATGTGATAGTCTGTGGAGCAGGCAGCTCCTCTTTTCATGAACCTGGGACCCAGGTATCGTCCATCTTGTGGCTCTGCTTCTCCGGAGCTTTGTCATTTTTTTTCATCTAGCGATAGTGACACGGTCTTTTGGATAAGCCGTGAATATTAAACCAAAGGCACACTCTGAAAATTGATTTGACATGTGGTCAGCTGCTTATTTAGCATAGTCTGAGGGATGCTGGGGTGATGGACAAGAAGGTTTTCATGAGGAGGCTGAAGAGATCTAAGTATGGGGGTGCCAGCCTGGGGCACTTCAGAAGGGGCACTGGCCTAGGGGTAGCATCAGGGTGACCCTAAGTTCCCTGGGGCAGGGTGTGGCTCATGACAGGGTGTTGAGAACCCACCAAGAAGGCTGGAACTTTCAGTACTCATTGTTTTATGAGAGCCTGCCTGTGTGCCAGGCAAGAAGACACTGACCAGAGGCCCAGGGCCACTGAGGGGTCTCGGCCTGGTCTCTTGGTGCCTGGGGGGTACACTGTGCAAGTGATGATGTGGTTCCAAGGGGCATGACTCTGACCCACACTCCTGGTGCCAGTGTCCGTTTTGCCACTCATGTTAGATTTTGCTCCTGTAAGTGAACTTACTCAGGATGGCTGGTTTCTTGGCCACTCTTCCAGTGGTTTTCAAGGGTGAAAAAAGGAGTTTCAACAAGACAGCTAACGTCTGGATGAGCGTGCCAGAAAGTGTCTGTAGCCTTCCTCTAGAGAGCACTCTGGACTGGTGGGTGTGAGGACCCCAGGGCAGGCTGGCTCAGCCCCTTTGACTTCAGATTTCAGGGAAGCCCAGGGAGCTGGATTGGGCGCCTGGATTTTCCGAGAATTATATTTCTGAGAGGATTTTGAAACCTAAACAGGAATACTTTACACACAGGTCATCGAGCAGGAATTGGGAAGTTCCGAAGCTGCCCTCCTCCACGCCACCTCCTCCCTTCAGAGGCCAAGGGCTGCCAAGCTCTCTCCCACACACCTCAGTGAAAAGTCCCTGGCTCTCCTCCCAGCCGCCTCGCCGTGACCTCGTGAGGTGTAAGAAGGAGGAAGGGGATCTACATTCTGGATGAACCTTCCTTCCTCCTTGCCGAGAAATAGTTTAGGCCCCTGCGCCTGCTGGGCCTTAGAGCTTCTCAGAGCCCAGGGCCCAGTGTGGTTCCTGCAGGCTGCCTGGGAATTCCAAGGAGGCTGCCTGGCTGCCTGTCTTATTTCCAGTGTCTGCTGCAACCCATTTCCTAAGCTTGAGTGGCTGAAAACAACAGAAATTCGTCCTCTCACAGTTCTGGAGGCCAGAGTCTGAATCCAGGTGTTGGCAGGGCTGTGCTGCCTTTGAAGGTTCTAGGGAAGGCTCCTTCCTGGCCTTTTCCAGCTTTGGGTGGTGGCCGGCAGCGCTCGGCATTCCTTGACTTCAGATGCATCATTCCAGCTGCACGTGGCTGTCTTTCCTCTGTGTCTCTTCTTTTCTTCTTATAAGGACACCAGTCATATGGTGTTAAGGGCCCACCTTACTCCAGTATATCGCCAACTTAATTCATTACATCTGCAACCCCATTTCCAAATGTCACATTCTGAGGTTCCTGACGAATGTGAATTTGAGGTGACACTATTCAACCCACAGCAGAGCCCCACCATCACTTCCCCACACCGTGCCCTTGGAGCAGGCCCCTTTGCTGCACAGGGTACCCTGCCTGTCATTCCTCTCTAGCACCAAGACAGAGCTAAGAGTGATTTCTTGAAATGAAACTGCATCCTCTCATCCCAATAAGGCATGGCCTCACTAGTGGGAGATAAGCAAATGTAAGCCTTCCTCAGGACGGGTATCCACACGTCCAGGGTACACTCACCCCGATTTTCTTCCTGGTTTATAAAGGTGCTTCAGGACTCTTTGGCTCCTGGTCAATACCTTAGTGCTTCCTGAAGGGGAAAGAGCCCTCCAAACCATTCAGTAGGCCATCCCAGACCAAGGTTTCTGACCCAGACATTGAAACAGGAGGAGTTCCCTTATCCCCCTTGCAGGGCATGTGACAGGGACATGGCTTGCTTCTTCAGTACCCTGCTGCTCAAACCCCTAGATGGAACATGCAGACGGATAGGTCGTGGGGAGCATTTTTGGGCTCCGACCCCACAGCAGCATGTAGCATTGAGTCTTTACAGCTCCCGAAGCCCCAGTAGGCATGTGTTACAGCAGTCTCCTTCAGTTATGCGATCTGCAGGCAGCTTGTGTTAATCAGCTCAATTAGACCCTCTGCCTTATTACAAAGACAGAGGGCTTTCTGTATCCTGGATTCTTGCCTTAGTGTACTTGAAAAATCAGATCACACGTGGACTTAGAGAATGAGTGCGAGGTTTTATTGAGTGGAGGAGGTGGCTCTCAGATGGATGGGGAGCCAGAAGGGGGATGGAGTGGGAAGGTGGTCTTCGCCTAGAGTTGGGCCACTCCAGCAGCTAGACTCTCCCTCCAACTGCCCCTGACTGAATTCCATGTTGCCCCACTGTCAAAAGCCTGCCGGCATCTGCTGGTATCTGTCGGTGTGCTCTTCTGCTCCTCTTGACGTCCAGCCACTTGTGTCTGTGCCCACTAGGGTCTTGGGTTTTTTATGGGCACAGGATGGGGGTCATGGCAGGCCAGAGTAGTCTTGGAAAATGCAACATTTGGACATGGAAACAGGAATGCCTGTTCTCACTAAGGTCCATGGGCACAAACCCAAGGGTGGAGCCCTCACCAGGGACCCCATCCTTCTCTACCCAGCACTCCCCTGCCCCACTTCTGTATCAACATGAAAGCTGACATTTGCTCCTGTGCCCCACCTCTGGGCCTGGTTTGGTGACTTTTGCACCAGAGCTGCTAGGGAGGCCCCACCCCACATGTTGTTGACTGAACAGCCCTTCCCCAGGGGAACCAACCTCCTCCTGTCCC
Organism: Macaca fascicularis; assembly: GCF_037993035.2. Taxonomy (NCBI): domain Eukaryota; kingdom Metazoa; phylum Chordata; class Mammalia; order Primates; family Cercopithecidae; genus Macaca; species Macaca fascicularis. The sequence goes on along the minus strand of NC_088377.1, from coordinate 14,426,324 downwards.
CAAACCCATGGAGGAGTGGTGGGTTCCTGGGCCTCTTGTAACCCGACTGAATATTTTCCAGGTTACCTAACCAAACTCCTGCAAAACCACACCACCTATGCCTGTGATGGGGACTATTTGAATCTACAGTGCCCTCGGCATTCTACGATAAGTGTCCAATCGGCATTTTATGGGCAAGATTACCAAATGTGTAGTTCCCAGAAGCCCGCCTCCCAGAGGGAAGACAGCTTAACCTGTGTGGCACCCACCACCTTCCAGGTATTGCCTTTTGTAGACATGTTAAGATGATACAGTTTCAACACACACTCTTTCTCTCTCTCTCTGGGTGTAAATATATTTGTGATTATATAGTTCAATCCAAGCAAAACTGATCCATGAAAAATCCCAATTTATACAGATCACCAGTTTTGTAGGTGAGCCATTATTTGCTTCTCAAAGGATTTGTTACCCAACAAAACTAAATAGAATTCCTACCTATTGTAGAGCCCCCTTTGTGCACTTCAGTATGAATTTATTTGTAGGTTTACTCCTTACTTCAGTATAGCAAAGTACAACCAGGATGGATTCCAACCTCCAGGCCTACATCTCCCATAAATACTCCTGTAGAAAGGGAAGGTGGGTTCTTTAATAGAAACCACAAGTATCTCTTTGAGGCAGACATCTGAAGTCATGACCAACTTCTTAGAAAATGTACTCAAAGGGCCGGGCGCGGTGGCTCATGCCTGTAATCCCAGCACCTTGGGAGGTGAGGTGGGCGGATCACCAGGAGTTCAAGACCAGCCTGGCCAATATGGCGAAACCCCATCTCTACTAATAATAAACAAAAATCAGCTGAGCATGATGGCACGCACCTGTAGTCCCAGCTACTTGGGAGGCTGAGGCAGAAGAATCGCTTGAACCCAGGAGGCGGAGGTTACAGTGAGCTGAGATCGTGCCACTGCACTCTAGCCTGGGCAACAGAGTGGGACTCCATCTCAAAAAAAATAAAAAAGAAAAGAAAAAAGAAAATGTACTCAAGGAAGGAAACATCAGTAACCGCCTTGTGTTTTTTAATGGTTTGCTTCTCCAGTTATAGATAATCATGTCATTCTTGCTTGGAGCTATTTTAGGCAGCCTTTACTGACTCCTTCCTTCTACCAGATAGTACCAGGAATTGGGAGAGATGTGGCTTAAGTCATTCTTTTTGTGGTTGGCATATTTAGGGAAATATTTGGTATAGGAGAAGGTCAAACTAATATTTCAGTGATGGTTTTAGACTGTGCATGGCTTTCAATCATCTAAGCAGCTTCTACTTTACCATCTCTGGCCCCTAACATATACAACTAGTTGACCAGGATTACTCGGCCTTGGATTTTTTTTAATGCCTCCAAGTTCCATATGAATACATTTAAAGCAGGGAGTTTAAAGCAGCTGGCAAGTTGGAAGTCTGTTTGATTTTGTCAACCATAGGAAATATGGATAAAGATAAATTTGCTAGGAGAACTAAGGAGAAATAGGAGTAGTTTTAATGCTGTGTAGTTCTCCTTAAGGCCCAAATAGGAGATGCAAAACTAATGTGATGATATAAGAAGTTTTCTATTTCTCACACCATCCCTTGCTTCCACTCCAAGCATAGTAGTATCTGGGTATTCAGGTGATTGGTGAAACACACCAGTTGAGTAGCCAAAATGAATGTGTTTGAATGACTGCCCATGACATGGTTTCTATACCTTGAGGAGAAACAATGTTTCTTCAGGAGACAAAAAGTTGCTTTCCCTGTGTGCTCCACTGTCTTAGTCCTTTTTGTGCTGCTATAACAGCGTACCTGAGCCTGGGTAATTTGTAAGGAACTGACATTGATTTCTCACTGTTCTGAAGGTCAGGAAGTCGAAGAGCAAGGCGCCACAGGTTTGGTGTCTCTAATTCCAGGATGGCTCCTTGAACACTACATCCTCTAGGGGGTTGGGGAACGCTGGTACTCATGTGGCAGAAGAATGGAAGGGGCAAGAGGAGGGGGGCCAAACTTGCCATTTATAACAAGCCTAGTGCCTAGTGCCACTCTAACAACCTACTCCTGAAAAAACAACAACAAAAAAAAAACAGTATTAATCCATTCATGAGGATGGAGGCCTGATGGTCTAATCACCCCTTAAAGACTCCACCTGTTAATACTGTTACAGTGGCAATTACATTTCGATGTGAGTTTTGGGGGGGATAAACATTCCAGCCATAGCACCCACCCTACCCCTAATTCTCTCCGTTGGGCGTCACCCCAGGAGCTACACCTCTCTTGACTCACCCCCATTTCTCAGTCACCTGTCCTGGCCATCCATCCTTGGATCCCAGGCTACCTGCTGCCCTCCTGGGTGCATGAAATTGGCCAGTACCAACATTTTTTCTAAAGCGGCTACTCTGTAAAAGTATGAACTCCTGGCACACACTAGAGCATGGGCACCACCCCCACCATTCCACGGGTACCTGCCTCTGCCAGATACCCCTGAGGGAAGAGGATGTTCTATAACCAGGCCGACAGGTTAGCATCTGTGAACACAGTTCTGATGTTGTTGGGAGGGTTTGTTTGCCAGAAACATCCCCATGCACTACTCTTTCAACCAGAGGTCAAGAAGTCCTCTACTTTTGTGTCTTTTTTGTTTATTTGAGACAGAATTTCGCTCTTATTGCCCAGGCTGGAATGCAATGGGGCAATCTTGGCTCACCGCAACCTCCACCTCCCAGGTTCAAGCAATTCTCCTGCCTCAGCCTCCTGAGTAGCTACGATCACAGGCGCCCACCACCACGCCCAGCTAATTTTTTAATTTTTTTGTAGAGAAAGGGTTTCACTATGTTAGTCAGGCTGGTCTTGAACTCCTGACCTCAGGTGATCTGCCTGCCTCGGCCTCCCAAAATGCTGGGATTACAGGCATGAACCACTGCACCCAGCCTTCTTTTGTGTCTTTTAAGCTGCACTCGGAGCCCAGGCAAGGTGCTTCCTCAGAGGGAGGTTGCTTAATGTGGGGAGACGTCCACACGGGAGACCACAGCTGATCCATCCTTTGACTGTCAACGGGAAGTCCCCCTTTCTGCATTTTCCAGCTCATGACATAGTTTGGAAATAGCCCTGCCCTGGGGTCTGCTCTGCGGTTGTAACCGCGGAGCCCTCCAGTGACGTCTGTGGGCTGAGTCGTTTCACAATGACGTTTGGCCATGCCACATGCAGTCATCTGAAAGCTGCACCCTCTGGGGTCTGAGGGGTTTCTGGGGTGTTTTTTTCTGATTGAGACACATCTGCTGGGCCCCTGAGAGAACGGGGTATAGCTGGCAGGGCCAGCATGCTTCGCAGAGATACTCCATAAGCTACCATGAGAACATGGTGACTCAGAGAGGCTCATGTGTTTGCACTAAATTCAGACCTAAAGTAATAAGCAGATTCTTGGGAATTTTTTTTTTTTTTTTAACTGTGCTTGGTGTCCTTTTTGTTTTTGTTTTAACCAGACCCAAGTTCAGGACCTCTGTGTTTATCACAGGCAGGACTTGTTCCATTTGGGAATGAGGACCTAGAGAACAGCAGCAAAATGCTGAGCCTTATCAGGACCTGGAGGAGGGCGTCCTGTGAGCTTCCACAGAACAGATGTCTTAAACACGAAGGCGCTGCCTGGAAAAAATCAGGAGACAGAGAGAGACTGAGATTTGAAGGAAAGCCTTTACTCCCAATGCTCAACAGAAAGTCTGAGTACTCCACTAAGAAAACTGCTCCCCGAGGGAGACGTGGGTCCCATCCTCTTGAGTTTGATGAGGGTGGGAATCAGCTTTGTAATTTTTATTTTTTGGCCTGGGGACAGTTCGTAAGCTGGAAAGGGTTTGGGTCCTCAAGGGCTCCCCAGTGCACAGCTCTCCTGTGGCCTGTGTAGGGCCGTTTAAGGATGAAGGGCCAGGACTGTGATTGCTGATGGTCACAGCTCTTTCAGCTTAAAGCTAGGGGACCCCACTCGAAGGGGACCTTGAAGTCCCCTGCACCCCAATACTGGAAAGTACTCTGACCTCGCTTGCACCTCCTAGAGCCTCAGTAGTCAGTGCCTTTGCTGAAAGTATCAGCAGCCGCACCCGTGGTGGTGAATCAGAGGTTAGTTTTCCCAGGAGCCTGGCACTATTGGATCAGGTTTCTTTTCAGGAGAAAGAGCAGGGAGACAGGGAGCCAATCCACTCACCCACGTGTATGCTCTTCGGCCTTAGACACAGCTTGGCCAGGTGGGGAGGCGTCCTTCCCTTTGCAGAGCCCAGAGCAGCCCAGGTTCGGGTCTGGCAGTCACTGTGAGCAGTTTTCAAGCCTGTCCCTTTTCTACCCTCTCCTTCTAGAAGGTGCTGGACGAATGCCAGAACCAGCGGGCCTGCCACCTCCTGGTCAATAGCCGTGTTTTTGGACCTGACCTTTGTCCAGGAAGCAGTAAATACCTCCTGGTCTCCTTTAAATGCCAACCTAGTAAGTAACTTCGGAGGGGGACAGTGTGTTTGGGGTGTGGTTCTCGCTTCCTTCACACTCCTGGTCAAAATTCTCTGCCCGTTGGCATTTGTCCAACTTTGAAACTCATTAATAGAAACATTGGGCTCCATCCTACCCAGTTTTTTAGAGAGAGAGAAAGACAGAGAGAGAGAGCGAAAGAGAGGGATTTTGTGTGCGTGAGTCTGCACATGCCTTCATTTTCTTACAAATGCCTGAATTTTAAGAATCCAATCTGTAAAACTCAGTTGTACTGATGCTACAGCTCCCAGGGGTGGTGAGAGACTGCTGTTGCTGTTCCTCAAAGTGAGGAGCTGGTTCTGCTTTTCAGAGGTGTCTTGTGCTGAGATTGAGGGGCTACCTGTTTTTCCTTGAGGCTCAGTGGCCCACTTGCCACCTGCACCCACTGCTTCAGAGCTTTGATCTGGCTCCTCCCGCCCTCACCCACGGCAGGGGCTCCTTGTTCCCCAGGAGAGTGACAAGGGGCATGGCTGGAGCACTCTCTTTTATTCTGGTTCTTGTTCTTTTCTCCATTGACTTTTGCCATTTCTAACACGCATCAGCTTTGTGATGGCCAAAAATAATCCCTCTTCCATGGGTGGGTCACACTTCCAGGCGCCAAGAACCTGCCTGAGATAAATCATAGGTCACTGTGGCATTAGAGGTTCCTGCACACCTTGTTGCAAAGAAACGATAGCAGTATGTTTAACCAAACAATGAGAAGTTAAGCTTTTTTTTTTTTTTTTTTTTTTTTTGAGACAGAGTTTCACTCTTGTTGCCCAGGCTGGAGTGCAGTGGGCAATCTCGGCTCACCACAACCTTCGCCTCCCAGGTTCAAGCAATTCTCCTGCCTCAGCTTCCCGAGTAGCCGGGACTACAGGCATGTGCCACCGTGCCTGGCTGATTTTGTATTTTTAGTAGAGAGAGGGTTTCGCCATGCTGGTCAGGCTGGTCTTGAACTCCTGACCTCAGGTGATCCACCCGTCTTGGCCTCCCAAAGTGCTGGGATTACAGGCATGAGCCACCGCGTCTGGTCAAGTTAAGCATTTTTAAGCCTCCTCCCTGCCACCCAACACAACTGTTTTCACTTTTTGCATTTTGTTGTCTGTTAGCTCCCATCCTGGAGCCCAGAGTTCCCCGATATCCTGGTGGCCTAGGTGCCAGACTTATGTGGGGAGAGGTCAGGCCACACTCGTACTGTAGTCTCAGGTACACAACTGGGAACAAACCCCCCGAACCCTTCAGCAGATATGCAGGCTTCTGTCAAACTCCTTCCCTGCCAGGGCCCACATACGTCGAAACTGCCCTGTGCTTTTCTAACACAGCACATGCAAAGGCACTCATGCTCTCACAGCATATAATAGGTACTCGTCACACACGCCTCTCATAATAGACATCATCACCCACAGGCACACACTAGCACAACCTTATACCCCATTATACACACTCAAACGCACACAAGCTGTCACACTCACTCACACTATCATACATGCTCACACACGCTCACATGTACAGACAATCGCAAATACCTACAAGCAGGCCCAGCCATTCAGAACCGCCGGAACTCCCTTCGTGACCCCTCTCTACCCTCCCTCCAGCACCAGACATTGGGATCACCTCCTGCCTCAGTCAACAGACTCAGGAAATCACACCAAGATCTCAGTGTTCTTCCTCACTTCCCTCCCACCGCTGAACCTCACAGATGACTGTGTCATGGCCTTGAAGACACCCCTTGACTGCCATTAGCTTCGCCTTCTTTTTTTTTCTGTTCTCCACTTCCCTCCTTCCATGGTGTAAAAGATTGCCCTTTAAAAAGTGGCTCTTGGCTGGGGGCGGTGGCTCACGCCTGTAATCCCAGCACTTTGGGAGGCCAAGGCAGGCAGATCACCTGAGGTCGGGTGCTTGAGACCAGCCTGACCAACATGGAGAAACCCCGTCTCTACTAAAACTATGAAATTAGCTGGGCATAGTGGCGGACGCCTGTAATCCCAGCTACTCGAGAGGCTGAGGCAGGAGAATCGCTTGAACCCGGGAGGCAGAGGTTGCAGTGAGCTGAGATGGCACCATTGTACTCCCGCCTGGGCGACAGAGCGAGACTCTGTCTCAGGAAAAAAAAAAAAAAAAGCTCTTGTTCAAGATGTTAACAGTTGGAGAACTGAGGTGGTGGGAATATGGCTGTTGGTTGTGATATTCTTTCACATTTTCTATATGTTTGAAATGTTTCATAAGTTGAGAAAAGCCAGCCTCTAAGAGACGTCAAATGACCTTTGTAAAATTGCCCGAGCCTCAGTTAAGTCAGTGCAGAGCCCCAGCCCCGCGACTGTGGTGTGAGGCTTCCTCTGGTTTACTCATATCATTTCAGCAAACACTTATGAAGCCCCCACCGTGCACAGGAGTGGAGGATGAAGAGAACCCACATCCTGCAGACATTCCCTGAATGGCGGTTCTATCGTGGATGGTGTCCACACCCCCTCCAGGGTATTTCGCAACCTTCCTTCACCCAGCAACCATTCCTAAGATCTTCACACAGCTGGTTCCTTCTCCTTATGTAATCTCCACCCCAAACAGCACCTTTCAAGAGAGACCTTCTCTGTCCAAAAAACAGCAACAACAACCAAAAAAAAAAAACCCCTCTACTATCACAGCATCCTATGTTATTTTCTTCACAGCAGCATCATCATTTGGATTTACCTTATTTGTGGCCTGTGTATGATTTGCACACACACTGCATCAGATTGTGAGCATCATGAAAGCAGGAACTCTGTGTGGTTCAGCATTGTCACCCCAGAGCAGTAGGTGCTTAATATGTATTCACAGAGCAAATGTTCACCCAGCAGGGGCCAGGTCCTGTGCTCAGCACTGGGGAGACACAGGTGAGCACATCCTTGGTAACCAGATTGTCCAGTCCTGTGAGGCCTGATATTCACTGTGAGTTTCACACAAATATGTGCAAGATTCCAGGTAGGGTCAGGGCTTCATGGAGAGGCACTTGGTACTATGCAAGCAGCTTGCCGAAGAATTTTTTTTTTTTTTTCTTGAGATAGGGTCTCACTCCATCACCCAGGCTGGAGTATAGTGGCTTGATCTTGGCTCACTGCAACCTCTGCCTCACGGGTTCAAGCAATTCTCCTGCCTCAGCCTCCTGAGTAACTGGGATTACAGGCATGCACCACCACACCTGGCTAATTTTTGTATTTTTAGTAGAGACCTGGTTTCTCCATGTTGGCCAGGCTGGTCTTGAACTCCTGACCTCAAGTGATCTGTCCCCCTTGGCCTCCCAAAGTGCTGGGATCACAGGCGTGAACCACCGTGCCCAGCCTCATAGGAGGAATTGACCTCAACTGGGGGTTCAGTGGAGTCTTTTTGGACCAAGTGGTGACGGAGCTGAGAACTGCAGGGATGCAGGGCACAGAAAGAGTGCGCCATACAGAAGCCTGTGGCTGGGGGTTGCAGGTGCATTGGCGCAGCCAGTCACGGGGTAGGAGCACAGAAGCAAGATAGCAGGAGAGAGCACCAGCTGGGGAGCTGGAGTAGGGATCCTGAGCCCTCAGAGCCAAGGAAGGAGTTGGGGCTCTATCTGTAGGGCAGCATTTAAGCAGGGAGGGTGCTAAGATGAAGTCATAAGGCCCCACTGGCTGCCCCATAGAGAGCAGATGAGAGGCAGAACCCCTGTGTAACCTGGACACCGGCAACCTGAGCACTGCCATTTAGGAGGTGGAAGTGAGATTGTCTGCACACCTTCCTGCCTCTTTTTCTGCATCTCTCACACCTCCTGAGGCTCTTCTCACTTCCCAGTTCTAGTCGGGGCAGGACACTGTGAATGTCCAAAGGCTGCACGGCTGTACCCTGTGGTGTGTGGAGCCAGTGCTTATCATGCAAGCCAGTTATGCATGTGTTACCAGCTCTGCCTGTGTTCTGTGGAATCTGCCACGGTGGGAATATTTACACCAGGGAAACTGGCAAATGCCACTGATTGGGTTTATTTGTTTGTCTTTACGGAAAGCTATTTTACCAGCAAGCCTCACTGGAAACTTCTTTTCCTTAATGTGCATTATGCTTCCTTCCTCAAAACCTCACCTCCCAAATTGCAGCCTTTCAGGAAATGTAGGTTTCAGCGAGGCTTGGATTTAGGTAGTTCTGGGTTCATATTCCTTTCTGCTGTGTATCTGCTGTGTGTTGGGCAGTGTAGGGACACTTTCTAGGACTCGGTTGTAACATGGGATTATGTCTCTTCTGCAGAGGGCTGTTATAAGACTGTGAAAACACAGTGTTGTATGTAACATGCTTAGCACAGGACCATGGAGTTGAGCTCAGCAGTTGGTAGCTATTATTTCAATAAAGCTGATTCAAGTCACTCTGCTAAAGACATGAATGACTAAATGATTTAGTCATGCCTGTCATTCCGGCATTTTGGGAAGCCAAGGCAGGAGAATTGTTTGAGGCCAGTAGTCAGAGACTAGCCTGGGTAACATAGTGAGACCCCTATCTCTCTTAAAAAAAAAAAAAAGAAAAGAAAAGAAAATTAGCAGGGCATAGTGGCAGACACCTGCAGTCCTAGCTCTTTGGGAGGCTGCAGCGAAAGGATTGCTTGAGCCCAGGAATCTGAGGTTACAATGAACTATGATCTCACCACTGCACTCCAATCTAGATGACAGGGTGAGATCTATTTACTAAAGAAAGAATAACAATAAATAAAAGTGACTGTCTGTCTACATTTCAACATCACTATGCACTGGCAATTGTATACAATGTCAGTAATAAAATACTCTCACCACGGCAGATCCTTCCTCTGCCCACCTTTGAAAGGTGGCTGGTGATGTGTTGGGAACAGGTCCCCCAAAATCTGGCCATGAACTGGCCCCCAAACAGGCCATAAACAAAATCTCTGCAGCACAAAATCTCTGCATCACAAACATGTGACTTGTTTGTGATGGCCATGACACCCATGATGGAAGGTTGTGGGTTTACCGGAATGAGGGCAAGGAACACCTGGCCCACCCAGGGCGAAAAACCGCTTAAAGGAGTTCTTAACCACAAACAATAGCATGAGCGATCTGTGCCTTAAGGACTTGCTCCTGCGGCAGATATCTAGCCAGAGCCCATCCCTCTATTTCGGCCCATCCCTTTATTTCTCATAAGGAATACTTTTAGTTAATCTATAATCTATAGAAACAGTGCTTGTCACTGGCTTGCTGTCAGTAAATATGTGGGTAAATCTCTGTTCCAGGCTCTCAGCTCTGGAGGCTGTGAGACCCCTGATTTCCCACTCCACACCTCTATATTTCTGTGTGTGTGTCTCTAATTCCTCCAGCACCACTGGGTTAGGGTCTTTCCAACTGAGCTGGTCTCGGCAGTGATGTGCTTTTGTGACTGTTGTATCGAAGAGAAGCAGAATGACCCACATAGCCCGCTCATTAGTAGGTTGGTGCAAAAATAATCACGGTTTTTGCCTATTGCTTTTAAGGGCAAAAATCACAGTCACTTTTGCACCCATTTAATAAAATGAGGAAGGGGAATTTCGTCGCTGTTGTCATTTAAGCAGAGTCGTGGTTCTACCTTCCCAGGCCCCTGCCATCCTCCCCATCTAAACTCCCAGGAGAGTTGGCAACCCACTTCTGGAAGGCTGCCCACACCTTCTCTAATCTGAGACCAGTTGAGAACTCTAACCCAGCTCTAAAACAAATTCTAGTCTTCTAAGAAAAGTAGCAATGATATTAGTAGTTTCTTAATTTTTTATAATCCAGAAATGTCACTCTTATGTGACAGTGAATTAGCACATTCCCAAGGAACCAAGTGACTCAATGTAACACAGCAGTCACCCCAAGGATGTAATATGACACGCACAGGCCCCTCCGTTCCAGGAGATGATTTGCCCATAATCTGGGGACGAAATCGCTGGAGGCCTTGCATGTGGGTGTTGCGTTACTCTGGGAGGGTTTTGTTGGCATCGAGGCTACCTTTAATGAATGGGCTTTAATAAATCAAAGAGATTTGGCTAATAAATGCGTTTCATGACATGCCTTAAACAAAACAAAACAAAAAAACCTCTTCTAACTTTTAAAAATTTTGATTTAACAAAAAAGAAAAAGAAAAAGAAAAAAGATTTCCATTTAAAAAGTTTCCAATTTGTGGAGATAAGGCTTGTTTTTGTCCTGCCTTCTCCCATCCTCTTTCTGTGCCAGCTCTGCCACCGGAAGGCATTCTTAACATTTTTCTGAGTTCTTATGGTTGGAAGGGGGCTTTGGCTCTTTTGGTGTTTCTATCCAAGCCCTCTTTTCTGCATCAAAGGCCATCGTTCACTCTGGGTCTTTGAAGTCAGGCAAAATGTTGTTGTTGGTGGGATTTAGCATCTACTCATAAACTGCATACAAATGCCAGTGCGGATATGACTCACCAAAAAGAATCAAACCTTCTGACGTTGGGGTCAGACTTAGCAGTCTTTTCTTTAGAGAATGAAAACAAAACTTGCCTTGGCTCTAAGTTTAAGCTGTTGAATTAAGATTCCAGTGAGTGGGTAAAGGGCCTTCGAGACATTTGCTTAGTCACCATTTTCATTTTTCTTCCCGTGGAGGTTCTTCCTGCTTATTAAACTACCAGGGCAGGATGGGGATTTTGTGAGCATCTGTAGGCTGGCTTCTGCTCTGAGCCTTTCATTCATCTTGAATGTTCGCATCCTCATGGATGAAAGGATAGCAACAAAGTTTGCCAGCAGCAGAGCTGGTGGTCCTCTTGAGATTTTGTAAAGTTTGCCTTCCTGTGGTCCAAAATTTGGCCTTGCTGTTGCTTCTCTGCTTTTGGTAGAAAGTCATGGAAATTTACAAGGTACAGAAAGATGCTGTTTAGTCCAGGCACGGTGGCTCACGCCTGTAATCCCAGCATTTTGGGAGGTCTAGGTGGGTGGATCATTTGAGGTCAGGAGTTCAAGACCAGCCTAGCCAACATGGTGAAACTCTGTCTCTACTAAAAATACAAAAATTAGCCAGGCCTGGTGGCACATGCCTGTAATCCCAGCTCCTCGGGAGGCTGAGGCAGGAGAATGGCTTGAACCTGGGAGGTGGAAGTTGCGGTGAGATGAGATTGCGTCCCCTGCACTCCAGCCTGGGTGACAGAGTGAGACCCTGTCAGAAAAAGAAAGAAAGAAGGAGGAGGGGGGAGAGAGAGAGAGAGAGAGAGGGGAGAGAGAGAGAGAGAGAGGAGAGGGAGAGAGAGAGGGAGGGAGGGAGGGAGGGAGAGAGAGAGGGAGGGAGGGAGGGAGGGAGAGAGATAAAGAGAGAGAGAGAAAGAAAGAAAGAAAGAAAGAAAGAAAGAAAGAAAGAAAGAAAGAAAGAAAGAAAGAAAGAAGGAAAGAAAAAAGGTGGCATTTATATTTAAAAATTATTGTCTTTCACTTTTTTAAGTTTGGAGCTTGGCATCATTGATGCCAGGATACGAAGATCCAGCCAGCTGCTGTGGCCCTAATGTGTACAGCTCATGCCTTTCTGTAGGGATTAAGGTGGGCGTTTTCAAATTGTGATTGCAGCTCATGGTAGGAAAAGATTTTCACATTTTGGCCCAGTGGAACACATACTCATATACACACAACTGAAAAACAAATGTTTAAATTACAAAACAGTGTTTATACTTTCTTCATGTGATGCCCTTTGTTGTTTTCTAAACTACTGTATTCTTTATTTTAAAAAATTGCTGGTTACAACGCACTAATGATTTCAAGACTCATGAATGAACCTCAAATCACAATTTGGAAAACTTGGGCTTGAGGTGCCTGTGGGAGCTGGAATCCGCCTGCACTTCCAATCCAGGAAAGAAAAGTGGAAGGAGAACATGAGCATGTGCGAGGAGTGAGAAGCTGGGGTGGAAGAGGTTCCCTCTGGACAGTCTTCCCGCCCACTCCGGGCCAGCCCATTACAGCCCTAGCAGTTCTTGCCATTTAACTCTTGTTTGCAGTTAACGCCAATGCTTGTTTGGCTAAAAAATGCGCCTGTCTGCTGTGTGGTTGCCATTTCAAAGTAGAAAACTCCAGAACAAGGGTGATAGAGTAGAGCTAGCATTTTTTAAAGAATTTTCTTTACAGAATGTTGGCAAGGATAAGAACCACATATGCAAATAAATGACCGTGGTCCCCTTTATATTTTGCTTTGCTTTGATTTTGCGAAGTTTAAGATAAGTGACAATCTAGGAGAGATTTTCTAACACCTAAGAGACAAAAGTTAGCATCCGGAATACATGAATCACTCCTGCAAATTTTAAAAATCCATCACACACTATGCAAAGGATTTGAAGAGGTTGTTCACAGAAGGACTGCTTTGAATATCAATTTATTAATACATTTAAAGCTGTTAGAACAGGGCCTAGTTGGGAGGAAGTCTTCAGCAAGTATTAGCTATTATTATTAATTATTATTATTTTTGAGATGAAGGCTTGCTCTGTTCCTCAGGCTGCAGTGCAGTGGCACAATCTCAGCTCACTGCAACCTTCCCCTCCTGGGTTCGTGATTCTCCTGCCTCAGCCTCCTGAGTAGCTGGGATTACAGGCACCCAACATCACGCCTGGCTAATATTCGTAGTTTTAGTAGAGACGGGGTTTCGCTATGTTGGCCAGGCTGGTCTCGAACTCCTGACCTCAGGTGATCCACCCACCTCAGCCTCTCAAGGTGCTGAGATATCATTTACATAGCATAAAATTCACATTTTTCAAGTGTACAATCCAGTGATTTTCAGTGAATTTACTGAGTTGTGCAACCGTGAGCACAGTCCAGCATGGGACATTCCCACCATCTCAGAAGGCTTCCCTGTGTCTATTTTCTGTCACTCTGTGACCTCACTTTCAGCCTCAGGTGCCCACTTATCTACATTCTGCCCCTAAAGGTTTGCCTCTTCTCAATTCTTCATATAAAAGGAATCACACCGTATGCGGTCTTTTGTGTCTGGAGTGTTAGCTCTTACTGCTTTAAAAAAATCAAATCATTATTAAACATTTTCACTAATTAAATGGTTTTGGAGTACATTCTTTAAAAAAAAAAATACGTTTTCTTCAACAGTGCATTCATAATGCCAACTTTGTATGACATTGCAAAGAAAGATTTTACTATGATAAGCAGATTAAACAAACAAACTTTTCCCTGAATTCTTTGAGAACAACGTACAACCTGGTCCAGATCATCCTAACCTAGAATGCGCCATCAGCTTGATAGTCAGTTGTTCCTGGATTTACCAGATTTGGGGCAGAGTTTCCACGCTTCTCTAAAGAGGGATTCTTAACTGACATCATGCCTTGTTTTTGCCCCTTTCCTAGTAAAGGAAATGATTTGATTTGGTATCATATCATCTTTCTTGCTTTTTTTTAATTAGAAACGAGGCCTTGCTATGTTTCCCAGGCTGGCCTCCGACTTCCGGGCTTAAGTGATCCTCCTGCCTCAGCCTCCCTCCCAAGATGCTGGGATTACGGGTGTGAGCCACTGTGCCCGGTCTCTTTTCTTGTCTTTTAAACAAATAAATGTAAGCCGGGCATGGTGTGCACTCATATTCCCAGGTACTTGAGAAGCTGAGGGGAGAGGATCCTTTGAGCCTAGGTTTGAGCCCAAGAGTTCAAGGCTGCAGTGAGCTATGATTGCACCACTGCACTCTAGCCTGGGTAACAGAGTGAAACCCTGTCTCTAAAAAACTAAACTAAACTAAACTAATAAATAATTCGTACACACATGGGGATGCCAGTGGAGGGGCTGGAGGTGAGGTTTAACTGGGCTGTCTCCAGAGAGAGAAGCTTAATGCTTCTTTCAAGTAACTTCTGGTCTGTCTTTAACTATGTGGATCCCAAGCCAACATTTGAGAAAAGGCTCCCTTCAGTGAAGGAACGTGTGACCTTAAGTGGTGAGCGAGAGAAACTTCCTTTCTAGCCAGGCCCTGCCTGGGACCTAACTCCATGCGTCTGCCTCCTTAACTCTGGCACCTCTCCTCCATTTGCCCCTTAGTATAATTCCCAGGGTCTTTGCGCTTGTCAACAGGTTACTTCCCACCCGCTTCCTGCAGAGGGCTTTGTTTTCTAGGGTCAGAGACAGCATGAGCCCAGAGGGCCATCCCTACCGCCCCCTTCTCAGGGTGCAGCCCCAGGGAAATGAGCAGGGGGACTTGGACAGAGCTCACCGATTCCTTCTGGGGGAAGCTGATGGTGCCTTCAATTTTTGTTTCTGCTTCAGATGAATTAAAAAACAAAACCGTGTGTGAAGACCAGGAGCTGAAACTGCACTGCCATGAATCCAAGTTCCTCAACATCTACTCTGCGACCTACGGCAGGAGGACCCAGGAAAAGGACATCTGCTCCTCCGAGGCAGAGCGGCTCCCCCCTTTCGGTATGTGCTTTTGTATGTGTATTAGTCAGGGATCTCTCGAGGGACAGAACTAATAGGATATATATATATATATCCTATATGATCGTGGAAGTTAATACTTAACACGATCACAATCTTGTGATCATGTAATTGATACTTAATAAACTCCCATATATAAGTGTGTGTGTGTGTGTGTGTGTGTATATATATATATATATGCTTGTAAACAGTAATCTGCCAAAAATAAATAAGTAAAAGAACAAGAACTGGCCGGGCGCGGTGGCTCACGCCTATAATCCCAGCACTTTGGGAGGCTGAGGCGGGCAGATCACAAGGTCAGGAGTTCGAGACCAGCCTGGCCAATATGGTGAAATCCCGTCTCTACTAAAACTACAAAAATTAGCCAGGCATGGTGGGGTACACCTGTAATCCCAGCTACTCAGGAGGCTGAGGCAGGAGAATTGCTTGAACCCGGGAGGTGGAGGTTGCAGTGAGCCAAGATCGTGCCATTACACTCTAACCTGGGCAACAAGAGCAAGACTCTGTCTCAAAAAAAAAAAAAAAAAAAAAAAAAAAGAACTGAAGACATAAACACTAAGAATAGTACCCACCTCCCCTTTACATACATATAAAGAATAGTACCCCACTCCCCTTTATATATATGTAAATAAAGGGGAGTTTATTACTATTAATTTACACGGTCACAGGTCCCACAATAGGCTGACTGCAGGCTGAGGAGCAGGGAGAGCCAGTTTGAGCCTCAAAACTGAAGAACTTGGAGTCCGATGTTCGAGGGCAGGAAGCATCCAGCACGGGAGAAAGATGTAGACCTGGAGGCTGAGGCAGTCTCTCCTTTTCACGTTTTTCTGCCTGCTTTCTATTTGCTGGCCTCTGATTCGATGGTGCCCACCAGATTAAGGGTGGGTCTGCCTTTCCCAGCCCACTGACTCAAACATTAATCTCTTTTGGCAACACCCTCACAGACACACCCAGGAAATACTTTGTATCCTCCAATCCAATCAAGTTGACACTCAGTATTAACCATCACAGTAGGGTTATACTTAGGGTGCAGTCTGAGCGGATTAAGGCCCTGGCTCCCCAAGGAAGGAAGCCATGCCAGTGGGCAGTGCCCTTAACTCAATCTGGGCTTGAGTGTTCCTGTCCTGACAGGCTCAGCAGTCAAACGGGGCAGAGAGGCACGTGTGAGGGTGGGTCCCCATTGTCCATTAATGACACTACCCACTGTCCTGGTCCAGTAAGTTGACTTGTGAGCTCTTGAACCCCATCTTCCCTGTCTGATAACACCTGCATGTGTTCAGTTCTCTCTGTTAAATGTCTTCACCGCCTCCTTCTTTCTCCCTGCTACACTGCCTTAGGGAAAGGGACCATTGCCGAGCCACTGTAGCCATCTCCCTACTCCCAGGCTTGCCTTTCTCCCCACAGTGGCCTCAGGTCGGTCCTTCCTTCCTTCCTTCCTTCCTTCCTTCCTTCCTTCCTTCCTTCCTTCCTTCCTTCCTTCCTTCTTTCCTTCCTCCCTTCCTCCCTCCCTTCCTTTTTTCTTTGAAATGGAGTCTCCCTCTGTTGCCCAGGCTGGAGTGCAATGGTGCAATCTCGGCTCACTGCAACCTCTGTCTCTTGGGTGCAAGTGATTCTCCTGCCTCAGCCTCAGGAATAGCTGGGATTACAGGCGCCCGCCACCATACCTGGCTAATTTTTGTATTTTAGTAGAGACAGGGTTGCACCGTGTTGGCCAGGCTGGTCTTAAACTCCTGACCTCAGGTGATCCGCTTGCCTTGGCCTCTCAAAGTGCTAGGATTACAGGCATGAGCCACTGCGCCGGGCCCAGGTATCTTTCTTAAAGGCAAATCTGTCACTACCCTTCCTAACACCCTGCAGGGGCTCCCTGTATTATATAGTTCCTTGGCTGGATGAGGGACCCTTGGTGTTTTAACTCCTTCCTGCAAAAAGAGGCGTAATCACTTTTTTTTTTCCTTTAATTCTTAACGGTTATAATATTCAAGAATCTCTTTCCAGAACAGGGATTGTGCAAGGCGTTGTGGATCTACGTCTTCTTTACGGGCTCTGTGTCCCCTATGCCCACTCCATTTTTTTTTTTTTTTTTTTTTTTTGAGATGGAGTCTCCCTCTGTCACCCAGGCTGGAGCACAGTGGCGTGATCTCGGCTCACTGCAACCTCCACTTCCAGGTTCAAGCAATTCTCCTGCCTCAGCCTCCCGAGTAACTGGGATTACAGGTGCCTGCCACCATGCCCGGCTAATTTCTATAGTTTATTAGAGACAGGGTTTCACCATGTTGGTCAGGCTGGTCTCGAACTTCTGACCTCAGGTGATCCATCCACCTCAGCCTCCCAAAGTGCTGGGATTACAGGAGTGAGGCACTGCACCCGGTCTCCATTTCTTTTTCTTTTCTTTTTTTTTTTAAATGGAGTCTCGCTCTGTCCCCCAGGCTGGAGTGCAGTGGCATAATCTTGGTTCACTGCAAGCTCCGCCTCCTGGGTTCACGCCATTCTCCTGCCTCAGCCTCCTGAGTAGCTGGGACTACAGGTGCCCACCACCAAGCATGGCCATTTTTTTGTATTTTCAGTAAAGATGGGTTTCACCGTGTTAGCCAGGATGGTCTCAATCCCCTGACCTCATGATCCGCCTGCCTCGGCCTCCCAAAGTGCTGGGATTACAGGCAGGAGCCACCGTGCCCGGCCTCCATTTCTTAATATTGCAGAGAAGTGTCTCATTTCCCAGGCTTACTAGTCTAACTTAGCCGCATGTGTTTTAAGAAACAGCAGTAAGTTAACATCCGTGTCAGCTGTTCTTTTGAGCAGAATTCAGTTGACCAAGCAGGTAAATCTGTACGCTGAATGGTTTGTGTTCAGTTGGTCACTGCCTTTCATTCCTAGGAATGGTGGATGAGAGTTGGATTTAATTAATAAATTTATTTGTTTATTTTTGAGACAGAGTCTTGCTCTGTCGCCCACGCTGGAGTGCAATGGCACGATCTCCATTTACTGTAACCTCCACCTCCCAGGTTCAAGTGATTCTCCTGCCTCAACCTCCCAAGTAGCTGGGACTACAGGCGCTTGCCACTACACTCAGCTAATTTTTGTATTTTTAGTAGAGATGGGGTTTTACCATGTTGACCAGGCTGGTCTTGAACTCTTGACCTCAAGTGATCCACCTGTCTTGGCCTCCCAAAGTGCTGGGATTACAGGTGTGAGCCACTGTGCCTGGCCAAGAGTTGGATTTAAAAGGGAAGAGTATACCAGACATAGTGTTTTATGCCTCTGTAATCCCAGCTACTCTGGAGGTTGAGATGGGAAGATCACTTGAGGCCTAGAGTTTGAGGTTGTAGTGAGCTGTGATCGCACCTCCACACTCCAGCCTGGGCCACAGAAAAAGACCCTGTCTCTTAAAAGAAAGAAAAAAAAAAAAGGAAAAGTAATTAAAGAAAGTGTTAGGAGATCCCATGGCCTAAAAGACAGGTTTCCATGGAGAGTGGAGGAATTCTGAGGTCAGCCAGCAGTGTTAACGCCCTCAGAAACCCTTCCTGATGTAGAAAGGACTGTGAAGAAAAGTCTGTGACTCTGCTCTGTGCCCCTTGCTTGGCTGTTCAAGGTAAAAAGCTTCAGCTCACAGAATAAAAGCCTGCTCGCCCTTCTCCCTCACCATCAAGCACTTCCGTCCATTGGCCTCGGTGTGCTTGCAAGGGTGAGGACCAGACTCTTCTCTACATTTGTGGCCAGAGCCCAAATGCCAGAGCCCCTCCTGCCCTGTGCTCTGTAGCACAGAGAAGCTCAAAGACAAAAATCAAAGGGTCCTGAGGGTTTCCAGTTCATCAGGTCCTCAGCCTCACATGGAAGGCTCAGCTCTGACTTCACCGTTCAGGTCAGTGCTAAGGGCAGAACCACGCATGCATGCGGAAATACAAACCTTTGACTCTCTGAGCTGGTGCATTTTCTCCATCTAATTGAATGCTATGAAATCATTTGCTTCTTGGCCCAGGAGCCAATAACACCTGCGTGTGTTCTAACAACACCCGTGTGTATTCAGTCGGATGCTGTGCTCTTCTCTCTCTTAAATGTCTTCACCTTCTCCTCCCTTCTCCCTGCTACTGCCTTAGGGAAAGGGACCATTGCCGGGCCACTGTAGCCGTACATGAAGGCTTTAAACCGCACTCGGCCTGTTCTCCCCAGAGAATCATCAGTTTACCCCTCGTGTCTAAACATGCTTTAATATCATCCACCTGAAAAAGCATACTCTTTTGACCGCCCGTCTCCTACCTGCTACCTGTCCGCTCCCTTCACCAGTCCCATGGGCAGAGCATTTGCTGTCCGCAGAGAATCTGCAGACAGTCCCAGGGCAGTCCCATGGTGGCGTGTCTCTAATCTGTCCACTTTGCTCCCAGCGCCCTCTGGGCATCCCTCCCCTGGACATCGAGGCTGCCTCCCCTCTTCACTTAGCAGCCAGAGGGATTGTATTTATTTATTTCAAAAAATATTGTTGGAGACAGGGTCTTGCTCTGTCACCCAGGCTGGAATGCAGTGATGCACCAAGGGCAGTTTAAAGCCTTCATGTATGGTCTACCTGAGTCCAGGAGAAAATGCCCTTAGCACTGACCTGAACGATGAGCTCAGAGCCGAGCCTTCCATGTGAGGCTGAGGGCCGATGAACAGGGCATCCTCAGGACCCTTTGATTTCTGTCTTTGAGGCTTTTTGTCCTGCAGAGCACAGGGCGAGAAGGGCTCTGGCATTTTGGCTGTGGCGGTGAATGCAGTGAAGCCTTCCTCATAGCTCACTGCAGCCTCCAACTCACGGGCTCAAGCAATTCTCTCCCCTCAACCTCCTGAGTAGCTGGGATTACAGGAGCATGCCACCATGCCTGGCATGGTGGAGATGAAGTCTTGCTATTTTGCCCAGGCTGGTCTTCAACTCGTGGCCTCAAGTATCCTCCTGCCTCAGCCTCCTAAAGTGCTGGGATTACAGGCGTGAGCCACTGAGCCCGGCCAGGATTTTATTTAAATTAAACCAGAAGACATCACACCTCCGCTTAAAGCCCTCCACTCTGCCCATTGTAATTGGAATACATCAGTCTTCAGCTGTGGTCCTGCTGCACGCGCCTCTTCCCTCACTACCTCTGGAGCACTCTACCTTTATTCATACCCCTGGGCCTTTGCACAAGCTGTCCCTTTGACCTGGACTGTGCTCACCCCATATCTTGTGTGGCTGGCTCTGCCTCAGGATTCAGGAATCAACCCAGATGTCATCTCAGAGAGGTTTCTCCAGGCACTGGCCAGCATGGCACCTCGTCCCTGCAGTCCCTCTCCGGCGACCCTTTCGTTGGACTTTCTCCATAGCATGGAGATAGACCGTGGTATGTGTGTGTAGTTCATCTCTCCAGGAGCTGAGCAGCTCTGCAGGAACTGGTCTGTGGAATTGCCAGCAACTCGAGCAGTGCCAGGCATAGAGTGGGTGCTCGCGTGAATCCTGAGGCGTAGGAATGAATCAGAGCCCCTCACACTCGGCTCCCAAGGATGGATAATCGTCTGGTTACAGACTGGGAACGTAGGCCTGGTGTCACAGCTTCCCATCTCATGGGATGCTGGAAATCTGGATTTTCTTTTTTCTAAGTGAAATGTTCCAACTTTTAAAACACTGTGAGAGCCAAACAAAACATGCCTCTAGGGCGCACCTGGGCCACAGGCTGCCGGCATGTGTGTGATCTCTGCTCTGTGCTCCCATTTACGACTGCAGCTCAGCCTCGCTGCTTTCAAGGGGAAAAGGGTCTTTATCCTCAACCCTAGAAGCTGGCAGGAGTTTGGTGGGATGATTATGTGAGGGCGAGGGGTTGGTTTCACTGCGGACCTCTGTAAGGGAGCTTGTGGTGAGTCCTGGAACATCTGATTTGAGAGGATGGTTTGTGTATTTTTCCTCCTGCCTATAAGTTGAAGTCTGGCAAAACCCCATTTGCTTTAGACTGGACACCCCCTTGGAACACAGGTGGTGAAACCCAGTGTCCACAGTGTCTCTCCATGGTCAGGGACCACTTTGGATTTTATAGCAGCTCAGTGTGGCTTTTAGTGCTGAGATGCTGTAAAAAAGCATTTCCAGTTCTTTCTAAAATATCATCATCATCATCATCGTTTTTATTGTTTTGCACAAACACCATAATAATATTTAACAGAAATGAGAAAAAGATTCAGTCACAAATGTTACTAATCAGATAAAAAGGTTCTTCTTATTATTATTTTTGGATTTCTCTCCAAGTCGAGTATGAGCTGAGAACTGTTTTACGTAATGGCAGTTCTAAGCAGATTCATTTGCAGACCGCCTTATTTTCCTTTACCTTATATCATGTGTGTTTTTCTGTGTGGCCAAAAAGACCCCAATAATGCTGAGCACTTCCTAATATCTTGTTAAAGAGACACATCAAATAATTTATGTAACCGTTCCCTGGTGGCTGGATATTTTTCATTTTTTCTGACTTTCAAGGATTGTAAATAATGTATAATGAGCGTGTGCTTGTAGTTTTCCCTTTCTTCTGGCTTACTTCCTAGGGATAAATTCCCAGAAGTTTTATACCAAAAGACAGCATCAGTATGTTTACAGTTCTTCTCAGAGTTCTTTCCAAAAACTTATTCTATCTATCCATCTATCTATGTATCTATGTATCTATCTATCTATCTATCTATCTATCTATCTATCTATCTATCTATCTATCTATCTATCTATCTAAATCTATCTATCTAAATCTATCTTTCTCTATCTATCTAAATCTATCTATCTATCTAAATCTATCTTTCTCTATCTATCTATCTATCTATCTATCTATCTATCTATCTATCTATCTATCTAATCTATCTATCTCAACAGGAATGTATAACTGTGGTTTCCCTGCAATGTTGGCAGCTTTGTATATGATTTTTCTGCATGCTTCCAGTTTAAGAGGTATAAAATGGTCCTTCGATGTGGTTTTTATTTTGCCTTTCTTTGACTATGACTGACCTTGGCCATTTCCTCATATTTTTGTGGTTATTGTATTTGCACTTGCACACCTTGTCTCTCTAGCTTTTGACTTTTTTTTTTTTCCTGTTGAGATCTTTGATTTATTTTATTGATTTATTTTATGAGTTCTTGGCAGAGTAGGGATAGTAACCCTTGATATGCTTTTTCTGCTGTAACTGTCCCCGTCCTCTGGTTTTGTTTATTTGTTTGTTGTTTTTTTGTTTTGTTTGGGTTTTTTTTTTGTTTTTTTTTTTGTTTTTTTTTTGGCAGTTTGGGTCTGTTACGTAGGGCTGGTTGCCTTTTTGATTCTTTGTATGTCATATGTAGGATAAGTTCAAGAGGGGCCAGGCGTGGTGTCTCATGCCTGGAATTCCAGCAGTTTGGGAGGCCGAGGCGGGTGGATCACCTGAGGTCAGGAGTTTGAGACCAGCCTGGCTAACATGGCGAAACCATGTCTCTACTAAAAATACAAAATTAACCGGATGTGATGGCGCATGCCTGTAATCCCAGCCACTCTGGAGGCTGAGGCAGGAGAATCACTTGAACCCGAGAGGCAGAGGTTGCAGTGAGCCGAGATTGCGCCATTGCCCTCCAGCCTGGACAACAAGAGTGAAACTCCATCTCAAAATAAGAAAAAGAGGAAAAAGAAGAAGTTCAAGAGGAAGGGGGCTGAGAAGTAGGAGCATGTGTGTGATCCTCCCAAGTTATCGGTGTGACTCCAACCTGCCCCATAGGCACCCCCAGGGCCACCTGAGGCCTGACTGTCGGTACTCCCATACCCTGCACTGCAGTGGGACACACATTCCCAAGCATTCCCAAGGACTTGAGGGTCCCCCCACCTGCCTCAAGAAAGCCTCTGAGCTCTGGGTGCAGAGGAGGGAGAGCAGTGCTGCAGTGTTCTGTATATGAAGCCCTAAGCCAGTCCCAACTGAAATGCATCAGGGCAGGCACTGAGGAGGTCAGTGTTGGCCATACACTCCACCCTGCTATTGAACAGAGCTTCCCAACCACCCCATCAGCAAGCACACAGTTACATCCATATGGAAAGGGGTAAAGAGAGATGCCACTGAACGGCAGCATCAGTGGCCTGAGGACAGGCGCGGCCTGAGGGGACACATCCCAGGAGTCTGTGCATTCACAGGTAAGCTGGGAAGCTCTGCCCTGAAGACGCATTTGGCTTCAGCACATCAAGATGACAGATACCAGGCTTCTCTTCAAGGCCCTTACATTTTCTCTAACATACCCCTCAAGGTCTCCCCAACTCATGCCCACTGCCTGATCCCAAAGCCACCACCATAGTTTGAGGATTTCGTTACCCTGGCAACCCACTTCAGGTATCAAAATGTGAATTCATTTTCTAGTAAAATACCTCCAAGTTTGATGGCTTAAAACAAAATATTCATTACTGTGGGGCAGGAATTCAGGGATAGTGTAGTCTGGCAGTTCTTGCTCAGGGTCTCATGGGGTTTCAGGAAGTTGTAGCCCTGATGGTGGCTGGGGCTGCAGTCCCCTGAGGGCTGGACTTGTAAGGGGACTGACTCATGGGTGGGTGGTTTGGTGCTGATTGTTGGTGTGAGACATCAGTTTATCCCCACATGGGTTTCTTATGTGTCCTTACAACATGGTAGCTGGCTTCCCCCAGAGAAAGTGATGCAGAAGAACTGGTGGAGCCATAGGCTCTCACCTCCGCCATACGCTCCCACCTCCCTCGTACGCTCCCACCTCCGCCGTATGCCCCCACCTCCCCCGTACGCTCCCACCTCACCTCCCCTGTATGCTCCCACCTCCGCCGTACGCTCCCACCTCCGCCGTACGCCCCCACCTCCCCCGTACGCCCCCACCTCCCCCGTACGCCCCCACCTCCCCCGTACGCCCCCACCTCCCCCGTACGCTCTCACCTCCGCCATAGGCTATCGGTCCCCCACACAAGCTCTGGTTCATGGTGGGAGGAGGCTGCACAAGCACATAAATTCCAAGAGGTGAGCCTCAGAGGAGACCCTCTTGAAGGCTCTTATGAGCTAACTTATGTCCTAACTGAATTCGTATACTGAAGTCCTAACCTCCGGTACCTCAGAAGGTGGCCTTATCTGGGGATAAGGTCTTTAAAGAGATAATTAAGTTATTTACTTATTTATTTATTTTGAGACCAAGTCTCACTCTGTCGCCCACACTGGAGTATAGTGGCATGATCTCAGCTCACTGCAACCTCCCCCTCCCAGGTTCAAGCAATTCTCCTGCCTCAGTCTCCCAAGTAGTTGGGATTACAGGCACTCACCACCAAGTACAGCTAATATTTTTGTATTTTTAGTAGAGACGGGGTTTCACCATGTTGGCCAGGCTGGTCTCGAACTGCTGACCTCAGGTGATCCACCTGCCTCAGCCTCCCAAAGTGCAGGGATTACAGGCATGAGCCACCGCACCTGGCCTGATGTCTTATCTTGAAGGAGACTGACCCAAAGTCATTTCTGGAAGGTCTTACAGCAAGTGGTCTCCGTCAGAATTTATGCCTCATCCGGTAGAAGAAAAACTGAAGGAGGACATTAAAGTGGCCATCGCTGGTGACCAATGAACACCAACAAAACAGCATTTTTACCTGAGACAGGAGTGAGCCTTTCCCGAAGGCTGGGCCAGGCTTCAGAACATGCCTCTGTCTGGGCGTCCACTGTGGTGCGTAATTTCCCACTGTGGTTTACATTTTCCGGGTGAGCTCCAGGGATTCTACCATTTCCTTAAAAAGAGGATGAGAAAAACCACACAACAGGCCTCAAAGGCTGGGCTAAGGCCACCCCGAGGCCAAGTGTGGGCAGGCCTGGACTTTTCAGCCAAAGATCGAGGTGCCAGAGGTTCCCACTGCCAAGACAGCGGCACTTAAGCAGCCAGCCTTATTATATAAATAAACACAGGCTGGAAGGAGCAATTAACTTCAGTTTCACTGTTAAGTAATAGCCAAAAAGTAAAAATTTAAATGGTTGAATATCTTGTTATCACATGTATTAGGGGTGGAGGGCAGTTTGCCAGAAACAGGAGGTGCAGTCTGGGAGCTGTGGCTCACGCCTGTAATCCCAGCACTTTGGGAGGCTGAGGCGGGTGAATTGCTTGAGGTCAGGAGTTCGAGACCAGCTTGATCAACATGGGGAAATCCCATCTCTACTAAAAATACAAAAAAATTAGCTGTGCATGGTGGCGCATGCCTGTAGTCCCAGCTACTCAGGAGGCTGAGGCAGAAGAATCGTTTGAAGCTGGGAGGCGGAGATTGCAGTGAGCTGAGATTGTAACACTGTACTCCAGCCTAGGCAACAGAGCAAGACTCTGTCCCCGCCCCACCCCGCCCCTAAAAAAAAGAAGCAGAAGGTGCAAATAAAATCAGCCTCAGAGGGAAATAACCACTAACAACAACAAATTCCTGCGAACCGTTCAGAGCTCAGTGTCAACAAAGATACAGTCAGACCTGAATCAGAGCTGAGTTATCCTGGGCCTCTTCCTGTGGGTTCTTTCACTCTCTCTAAGATAAATTCTTGCATTCCCAGAGTAACTTAAAAGTACAAAAGCAACCCAGTGCAGTGGTTCCTTCCTGTGATCCCAGCACTTTGGGAGGCCAAGGTGGGAGGATCACTTGAGGCCAGGAGTTCAAGACCAGTCTGGGCAACATAATGAGACCCTTATCTCTACAAAAATAAAAATAAAAATTTAGCCAGGCAGGGTGGCACATACCGTAGTCCCAGATACTCTTTTTTTTTTTCCTTCTGTTAGCCTTAAAGAATATGGTCAGGCATATATCCTTAAAACTAAGAAAATATAAGTTTCCCAGGGTGCTCTCAGAATATTTGCAGCTGTGTGCCTTGGTACACTTTTTCTGGATAAGTTTGGCGGTATGTATTAAAAGCTTAATGTTTGGAATACCCTTTGACAAAGCAACCTACTTCCAATAATTCCTATGGAAATATACTCGTTTGCAAATGTTCAGCTCTAAGATTGTTCTACATAGCATTGCTTATAATATTAAAAAATAGAAATCATCTGAATGTCCAACAATAGCGTATTGTAAATAGGGTTGGATTCCTACACAGGAGTTGAGCCCAGGAGTTGGAGGCTGTGGTGAGCAATAACCGTGCCACTACATTTCAGCCTGGTTGACAGAACAAGGCCCTGTCTCTTAAAAAAAAAAGAAAAAGAAAAAGAAAAAAGTAAAAAGATACTGAGTTGGTACATTCATAAAATGAAAGACAATACAGCTCTTTAAAATATCGCTTATTTAAAATGTTCACAAATATATTAGTAAATGGGAAAGTATAGCATACAAAGTAGTATATATGTGATTCCAGCCTGAGCAACATGGCAAAACCCCACCTCTACAAAAAATACAAAAATTAGCAGCATGTGGTGGCATGTCCAGGCTGGGTGACAGAGCCGTGGGTAGCATAGTCACAGCTACTTGGGAGGCTAAAGTGGGAGGATTGCTCAAGGCCAGGGAGTCAAGGCTGCAGTGAGCCATGTCTGTGCCACTGCACTCTAGCCTGGGCAATAGAGCAAGACCTTGTCTCAAAAATACTTTTTTTGCCGGACACGGTGGCTCACACCTGTAATCCCAGCACTTTGGGAGGCCGAGATGTGTGGATCACCCGAGGTCAGGAGTTCGAGACCAGCCTGGCTAACGTGGTGAAACCCCGTCTCTACTAAAACTACAAAAATTAGGTGGTCATGGTGGTGGATGCCTGTAATCCCAGCTACTCAGGAGGCTGAGGCAGGAGAATCACTTGAACCCAGGAGGCAGAGGTTGCAGTGAGCTGAGATCGTGCCACTGCACTCCGGCCTGGGCAACAGAGCAAGTGCTGCCTCAAAATAAATAAATAAATAAATAAATAAATAAATATAAAATAAAATTCTATATGATTCCATTGAGAGGGAAGAACATTTACACAAGGAAAGTGACTAGGAAGATATTCTTTAAAGGTTAATAGCTTTATTTCTTGATGGTGGGATGTACTAGGGCTTTTTTCCTCAGTTTGGGCCTCTCTGTACTCTAAAATGTGAACATATATTTACTTTGTAACAGGAAAAAAAAAATACTACTTATTTTGGAAACATCAGACTTCTAAGATAAATTTCTCAATTCAGACCATTTGTTCCCGACACAGGTCGCTTATACAGAAATCATATATTCCATTCTATGTTCTTTTGAGACTTAGGTTTTTTCTACTTAGGGAGAGGAATTCAGTGGAGAAGGGGCTAGTTTTAGGCCACTTACATATAAGGATTGTGGTTTAGTTGAGAAGAAACAGAACCTTTTTTTTTTCCGACTGGTAAATGTGCTCAGCTCAAAACCCCAAATAAAACAAGGCTCTTAAAGACAACAAAAATATCCTCAGTCAACCCTGTGCAGCCACGAGAAAAAAAAAAAAAAAAAAAAAAACTAGAAGAAAAGTTAAAGGATATGTCTTTACTCCTAAACTTTTCATGACTTCTGGGGCAAATTAAGTTATATAAAAAGAAGAGTTTATTAAAATATTCTGAAAAAATTGCCTCTAAGACTCTCACTGTTCAAAAACTGTCTTCATTTAGACATAAATTTCATTTTCCTTTTAAAGAAAGATCATTCGATACTTTCATTTCAAAGCATTGTTAAGTCACAGAAGCTTGAAACCTACCTTAAAATCGATAAGGGAGAATAAAACACCTTCTTCCAACCAGCCAAAAATATCATCTTGGTGATTCTCCTTCCAATCTTTTTTTATTTCCGATATGCAGATTTGGGGTCTGAATATTTAGTTCATATCACGCCGTACCATATATGCTTGTTTTCACTTGAAGGGAGCAAAGACGGCATGTAATTTAGACTCTAAATTGACTAAGTCCCAAAGGCCTTTTCCTAAAGTACCATTTCCTACCTGACATTAGGTGCCCCGATGATGATGAGGCTTATTCACATGCGAGGACGCTGGAATTGTCCCCGCTGCCCAGGGCGCTGCCTTTAACAATCATACCACCCCAGTAGTCAGCTCCCGGGACTTTCTTTGTCCGAGTGAGGAAACTGAGGCTTAGCAAGGTCACACTCTTTGCCACTGCTCTGTTCTGCTGCCCACAGCTGCCACAGATGATCTTCCGGGACCTTAAACACAGATGTTTTCGTGCAAGCTTAGAGACAGCTGAGGAGAACAGCTAATGTTTTTGTGGGCTTACCGTCTGCCGTTGCCTCGTACAAACCTCATCGAAATACGGTGAAAAAAGATATTCGTCATGCTACACAGGAGGGACACTGAGTCTCAGTGAGTTTATCAGATACCAAGTGCTGGGCAAACAGTAGTGAGCTCACCCTCTTCACAGAAGAACTGAACCCCTTCACGGTTCTCCAGTGAGTAGAAGAGCTTCCCTGAGACATGAGCTTCCCGCCTTCCCCTACCTGCCCAGTCCCTGGGGTACCTTCTCTGAAACGCAGGGCTCCCTGGAACATAATTTGATGCTGGTGCTCTTGCAGAAGGAACTACCATTTACTATTTATTGAGTCCTACACTGTGTTAACCCATGTGACCCACATGGGTCACCCTGGGCTCTGTGAGACAGGGTTTCACCATGTTGGCCAGGCTGGTCTCGAACCCCAGCGGCTATCAGCCCAATGGGAGATGCAGGCGCAAACAATGAACACAGCACAGCAGAAGCGTTGCCACTCTCCTCTGAAGGGCCCTGCTCCATTCAGCGGCCCTGTCCACGGAACTTCCCCCTCTGTGTTCTGGAACCACTGCCCTGGCCCCTTCAGGTTTGGAGGTGGTCACGACCTGATGTTACTCCTTTTTTTTTTTTTGAGACAGAGTCTTGTTGTTGCCCAGGCTGGAGTGCAGTGGCATGATCATACCTCACTGCAGCCTTGATCTTCCAACTCAAGCGATCCTTCTGTCTCAGTCACCCAAGTAGCTGGGACTACAGGTGCACACCATCATGCCCAGCTACTTTTTATTTTGTTTTTAGTAGACGCGAGGTCCAGTTTTGTTGCCCAGGCTGATCTCGAACTCCTGAGTTCAAGCAATCCTCTCGCCTCAGCCTCCCAAAGTGTTGGGATTACAGGGATGAGCCACCATGCCTGGCCCTCCCTGCCATTCCTAGCCCTGGGTTCTGCACCATCCTTTGGGTGTGCCACGTCCTCATCCCATTCCCACCTTTGCAAATGGTCTATTTATTGAGCCTGGATTTGAGCCGTGGGTGGCCTGCCTGGCGCCTGGATGTGCAGCCGTGACTATTCCTGCTAGACTGGTCAAGCTAAACTTGCCCTTCACAAAGACAGACTTGATGTTTCTGGCACTTGGTAGAGACAGGCACTTAAACCATTCTCTTAAAGCTCAAAAGACTTCTTGACTTGCTGTGTTTACTCTTCATTCATGAGGACCCGCCAGAGTAGCTCCAGCAAGCCACTCCTTTAGACTGGAGTACTGTACTCCCAGG
Source organism: Macaca fascicularis (assembly GCF_037993035.2). Lineage (NCBI taxonomy): Eukaryota > Metazoa > Chordata > Mammalia > Primates > Cercopithecidae > Macaca > Macaca fascicularis. The sequence goes on along the minus strand of NC_088377.1, from coordinate 14,397,080 downwards.
CAGGCAGGGGGAAGATGGATTGATTCCAAGTCCCTAGTGAGTGACTGGGAAGAGCTGATCCAGGAACCGGACAGAAGGATGACAGCTTCACTGCTTCCTAACACCCCTGGAGCAGCCTTTCTCAGCATAGGTTCTATCTCACAGATCAGGCACCCCTACAAAATAACACCATTCTAAAGCCAGAGATACGGGATGTTTGCATTAGGTCATGTGCCAGGCTGTCCATTTCAGACCATGAATTCATACATTAAGCACTTCATTGCTGAGTGCCTACTGTGTGCCCAGTACCTAGTCCTTTTTATCAGGCTTGTGGAATGGTACCTTAGCAAAATAGGTCCGAACCTTCATGGATGTAAGATGAGATCAGGTGCATTCAGGGTGGTATGGCCGTAGATGTCCTTCATGAATATATTCAGATCAAGTGCTTTTATGATAATGTTCCTCACTGTTTGTTTATATGTGTGTGTGTGTGTGTGTGTGTGTGTATAAAAATATATTTAAATTGTCCTTCTCTCAAGGGCATTGACTTTCCAATTTTTTAGTGGTTAGCCATAGGTCATTCCTTTCAATTGGACCCCTTCACAGTTCTCCAGTGAGTAGAAGAGTTTCCCTGAGACGTGAACTTCTTACATTCCTCTACCTGCCCAGTCCCCAGGGTACCTCCTCCAAAGCCCGGGGCTTCCTGGAACATAGTTCGATGTTGATGCTCTTGCAGAAGGAACTACCATTTAATATTTATTGGGGTGGACCAGGTGCAGTGGCTGACACCTGTAATCCCAGCACTTTGGGAGGCCAAGGTGGGTGGATCACCTTAGGGTCACGGGCTTGAGACCAGCCTGGCCAAGATAGTGAAACCCCATCTCTACTAAAATTACAAAAATTAACTCGGTGCAGTGGCACATGCCTGTAATCCCAGCTACTTGGGAGGCTGAGGCAGGAGAATTGCTTGAACCCAGGAGGTGGAGGTTGCAGTGAGTTGAGATCACGCCACTGCACTCCAGCCTGGGTGATAAAGACAGACTCCATCTCAAAAAAAAAAAATAATTATTGGGGTGGACACTGTGCTAACTCATGCAACTCACATGTGTCACCCTGGCCTCTGTCAACCTTTTAAGTTTCCTGGGCTGTGAATTCCTCCCCTACTTAGAGACTCTTGCTTCTTTCTCTGGCCCCTTTTTCTCAGCACATGTGTTAGTCTGTGATTTCTACCCTAATGTGTCTTCTGGACAGGCACCTTTGGCCTCCCTAAGACCCAGTGAGCTCCCCCGACTGACCTCCACCCACTGTGTGTGCTTCCATCTGTCCGCCGAGCAGCCATGCTGCTGGAGGAAGTTCCGGCCTCTGCCATTTCCAGAGCTATTACATCCCCACTCACCCACAGGGAGGGGCTGGCCTGTGCCAGACCATAGAAACTTTCCTTGTTTGGCTATTTTTTTACTTCACAAGCATCGGTAATGTGTTCTCCCCTACAAATCCTTCCAGAGCCCAACCCACACTCTCCCTTGGCCTATTCTAGAAGCGTCAAACACATTAGACACATGCTTCCTCCTCTGTAGTTGACGTTCTCCTCCCCTGACTGTCCACCCTCTTGTTTTCCTCCAAGTGGGCCATGTCTTTCAGATGCTGCAATGGTCTTGCATACCTGAAACTCACCTGATGTTGATCACTCCCTTTTTTTTTGAGACAATCTCACTCTGTCCCACAGGCTGGAGTACAGTGGCGCGATCTCCCCTCACTGCAGCCTCCGCCTTCCGGGTTCAAGTGACTCTCCAGAGTGACTGGGATTGCAGGTGTGCACCACCATGCCTGGCTAATTTTTTTGTAGTTTTGTAGATGAGGTTTCGCCATGTTGGCCAGGCTGGTCTCGAACTCCTAACCTCAGGTGATCCACCTGCCTTGGCCTTCCAAAGTGCTTGGATTACAGGCGTGAGCCACTGTGCCTAGCCACTCCCTTTTTATTTTTTGCATTTTGTTTTTCTTCTTTCATGGAGCCCATAGGTCTCTTCTCTCCTTAAGAACTTTCTCTCTCTAATCCCCCTGTCCTGGCTCCTCATGGGCCGGCTCCTCAAGTAGATTCAGAATCCAGATTCCTTAATTTCTTGTTCACCATAGTACAGACTTGTCTTCTCTCTCTTGCCAAATTGTTTGAGCCCCTGATTCTCGCAATACCTTTTCCCATTCTTGTCTAAGTGGAGATGTTATATTTAAGGGTACAGTCTTTAATGTCAACCGGATTGAGGTTCTAGGGCACACACTACCACCAAACATTGAGACCTAAGTGAAGTTACATAGCCTTGCCAAGCCTTCTGCATTTGTCAGGGCAATTAATGTAACTGTTACAGTCACTCAGTTGCTTAACCCAGTAAAGGTTTATTTCTTGGTCAGTTCACAGTCCAGCGAGGCTTAGGTGGTTCTCCTAGGCAGCTCGCTTCCAACGACCCAGGGATCCAGGCCTTCTCCACCTTGTAAGGTTTCAGCATAAACAGTCAAAGGACATCATCAGAGACGTACTTTTAGAAGTTGGCTCTGGCAGCATTGTTTGAACCAATCGTCATGAGCAGACAAAGGAAGAAAGAGTGGATGCAGAGCTGTTGATCTTACTGTTGTTGTTTTTCTTCTTCTTCTTCTTTTTTTTTTTTTTTTTTTTTTGAGAAGGAGTTTCACTCTTTTTGCCCAGGCTGGAGTGCAGTGGCATGATCTTGGCTGACTGCTTCCTGGGTTCAAGCGATTCTCCTGCCTCAGCCACCCAAGTAGCTGGGACTACAGGTGTGTGCCACCACGCCCGGCTAATTTTTGTATTTTTAGTACAGACGAGGGTTTCAGCATGTTGGCCAGGCTGCTCTTGAACTCCTGACCTCAGGTGATCCGCCCGCCTCAGCCTCCCAAAGTGCTGGGATTACAGGCATGAACCACTGTACCCGGCCCTTACTGTTGTTCTTGACTAACTTCTCCCTCTCCCTGTGTTCAAGTTTTTACCAGGTATTACTGCTTCCTCTATACTCCTGTGAGATATTTCTGACTCTAAACACCCACAACTCTATATTTTAAAATTTCCTCTAATATTACTATTACCTGACTCCTTGCTGCCAACATCTCTGGTCTCATTTAATCCTAAAATTTCTGGAAGAAACACTTTCTTGGAAAAAAGGCCTTAATAGCCCATTTTTACCTTTAAATTATTTAATATATTTGACATACTCAAAATAATATGTGTAACACTTATGTAAGCTATAAAAGGAAAATAATACAGTGCATTACACTCCACAGAACTAGAATCCTACAAATAACTTGAATCTACTTATGTTTTTCTCCCCTGTCCCAGTCCTGTCCCTTTCAGTGGTAAATACTATGTAGAGATTTGTATTTATACAAATATGTTACACATATACTTTTAAATAACTGTTTAGTATTATTTAGTTTTTGTTTTTTTTTGCTAATAAAAATGGTGTTGAGGTATTGTAATATAGTAAGAAATATATATTTTGGTCTTCATTCATCTCCTAGCCAGAGATCCTAAAACCTTTGTAATTTCCTCAGTTACAAGTGCAATCAGAACATCTTTTGTTACAATATTTAGATTTTGTCCTGAGCTCCTGAAATAGCTCCAGAATGATGAAGATGAAACGAACATCTTTTGTTAGTCATTAAAATTAGCTCCTTTTAACCACACCTGAGTTTATGTTGATGAATGACTTTTGGAAAGCCCCTAATGATGGGGTACTGGTTGTTAAGGGAATGGATTATGTGATTAGAGGGCTGGAACTTAAACCTCACACCCATCCCCTATCTCCCCAAGCAGGAGAGAGAGGCTGGAGGTTGTTGGGTCCATCACCAATGGCCAATGACTTAATCAACCATGCCTATATCATGAGACCTCCATAAAAGCCCTCAACAATGGGGCTCAGAGACCTTTCAGCTCAAGAACTCCATGGAGATGCTCAGTGGGTAGAACCTTTAGGCCAGGCAGAGTGACTCATGCCTGTCATCCCAGCACTCTGGGAGGCCAACGGGGTGTGGATCACCTGAAGTCAGTAGTTTGAGACCAGCCCAGCCAACATGGTGAAACCCCATATCTACTAAAAATATAAAAAATTAGCTGGGCATGGTGGTGGACGCCTGTAATCCCAGCTACTCAGGAGGCTGAGGCAGGAGAATTGCTCAAACCCAGGAGGCAGAGGTTGCAATCAGCCAAAATCGCACCATTGCACTCTAGCCTGGGGGACAGAGACTCCATCTCAAAAAAAAAAAAAAAAAAAAAAGAGGGTAGAACCCCCAGCAAGGGCATGGGAGCTCCGTGCCCCATCCCCAAACCTTGCCGTGTGCATCTCTAACATTCGGCTGCTCCCGAGTTGTGTCCTTTGATAATAACTAACAATCTTGTAAGTAAACTGTTTTCCTGAGTTCTGTGAGCCAGTCTTGCAAATTCTGGAACCCAAGAAGAACATTGCAGAAACCACTGATTTATAGCTGGTCAGTCAGAGGCCCAGGCTTGCAATTGGCATCTGATGATGGGCTGGGGGGTAGTCTTGTGGGACTGGGCCCTTAGCCTGTGGTATCTGTACTAACTCCAGGTAGTTAGCATCAGAATTTAGATAAATCGTAGGACACACAGTTGGTATTTTCAGGAGCTGGAGAATTATTTCCTTTAGGTCTATACCCAGAAGAGGGATTGCTGGGTCATACAGTAGCTCTATTTTTAATTTCTTTAGGGACTTCCATGCTCTTTTCCGTAATGCCTGCACCAATGTACATTCCCACCAATAGTGTAGCTGGGTTTCCTTTTCTCCACACCCTCTTCAAACACTTGTTATTTCTTGTCTTTGTATTAGAATCCACCCTAACAGGTGTGAGATGATATCTTGTTGTGGCTTTGATTTGTATTTCCCTGACAATTAGTGATGTTGGGCACATTTCCATATACCTGTTGGCCATTTTTTTTTTTTTTTATCTTGAGACAGAGTCTCGCTCTGTTGCCCAGGCTGGAGTGCAGTGGTGCAATCTCAGCTCACTGCAACCTCTGCCTCCCTAGTTCAAGCAATTCTCCTGCCTCAGCCTCCCTAGTAGCTGGGATTACAGGCACAAGCCACCACACCTGGCTAATATTTGTGTTTTTATTAGAGACGGGGTTTCACCATGTTGGCCAGGCTGGTCTTGAATTCCTGACCTCAGGTGATCCGCCTGCCTCGGCCTCCCAAAGTGCCGGGATTATAGGCGTAAGCCACCACGCCAGGCCTGTTGGCCATTTTTATGTCTTTCTTGGAGAAATGTCTATTCAGGTCCTTTGCTCACTTTTTAACTGAGTTATTTGCTTTTTGCAGTTGAGTTGTATTAGTTCCTTATATATTTGACTATGAACCCCTTATCAGATATAAGGTTTGAGAATATTTTCTCACAATATGTAGGCTGCCTTTTCATTGTGTTGTTTCCTTTATTGTGCAGAAGCTTTTCAGCTTGATGTGGTCCCACGTGTTTATTTTTGCTTTTGGTGTCCTAGCTAATAAATCATTGCCAAGACCAAGGTCAAGGAGTTTTCCCCATGGGGTTTCTTCTAGGAGTTTTATGGTTTCCGGTCTTATATTTGGTCTTTAATCCATTTCGTGTTGATTTTTGTGTATGGTGGAAGATAGGGATCAATTTCATTCTTTTTCATGTGGATATTTCATTTTTCCAAAACCCCAACACCATTTATTGAAAAGACTATCCTTTCCCCTTAGTGTCTTCTTGGCCCCCTTGTTGAAAAGTTAGTTGATGGTATATCGTTGGGTTTATTTCTAGGCTTTCTATTCTGTTCCATTAGTCTATGTGTCTGTCTTTGTGCCAGTATCATACTGTTTTGATTACTACAGCTTTGTAGTAGATTTTGTGAGTAAGTAGTGTGATGCTTCCAGTTTTGTTATTTTTGCTCAAGATTGCTTTGGCTATTCATGGTCTTTTGCAGTTCCATATGAATTTCACGATTGGTTTTCTATTTCTGTGGAAAATGTCATTGGAATTTTATAGGGATTGCATTGAGCCTGTAGGTCACTTCGGGCAGTATGAACACTATAACAATATAAATTCTTCCAGTCCATAAGCATGGGGTATCTTTTCATTTATTTGTGTCTTGCTCAATTTATTTCATCAATGTGTGTACAGATTTCTGTGTGCAGATCTTTCACCTCTTTGGTTAAACCTATGCCTTGTAATTTTTTATGCTATTGTAAATGGGATTGTTTTCTTGCTTTCTTTTTCAAATAGTTTGTTGTTAGTATATAGAAACTACTGATTTTTGTATATTGATTTTGTATCCTGCAACTTTGCTGAACTTGTTAGTTCTAATAGCTTTTGGTGGAGTCTTTAAGATTTTCCATGTATAAAAGCATGTTATCTATAAACAGTGACAGTTTAACTTCATTCTTTCTGATATCGATGCCTTTTATTTCTTTTTCTTGCCTAAATCCTCTCTGGCTAGGACTTCCAATACTATGTTGAAGAGAAGTGGTGAGAATGGGCACCCTTGATCTTAGAGAAAAAGCTTTCAGCTTTTCACTGTAGAGTATGATATTAGCTGGACGATTATCATATATGGCCTTTATTATGTTGAGCTACATTCCTTCTATACCTAATTTGTTGAGAGAAAATTGATGAATTTTATGTTTACAATTAAGCCTTAGCATTTTACAAATTATGGCAAAAAACACATAACATACAATTTACCATCTTAACCATTTATTTTATTTATTATTATTACTATTTTTTGAGACAGCGTTTCTCTCTTGTCGCCCAGCCTGGAGTGCAGTGGCTCGATCTCCGCTCACTGCAACCTCTGCCTCCTGGGTTCAAGCGATTCTTCTACCTCAGCCTCCTGAGTAGGTGGGATTACAGGCATGTGCCACCACGCCTGGCTAATTTTTGTATTTTTTTAGTAGAGATGGGGTTTCACCACATTAGCCAGGCTGGTCTTGAACTCCTAATCTCAGGCGATTCACCTGCCTTGGCTTTCCAAAGTGCTGGGATTACAGACATGAGCCACCACGCCTGGCCTTCCATCTTGACCATTTCTAAGTGTATAGTTTGGTTGTGTTAAGTATATTTGTATTGTTGTGCAATCAATCTCCAGAATTTTTTCATCTTGAAAATCGCAACTCAAAACCCATAAAACAACTCCCCATTGCTCCCTCCCTTAGCTCCTGGCACCCACCATTCCACTTTCTGTCTCTATGGATTTCACTACTCTAGGTCCCTCGTATAAGTGGAATCACACAGTATTTGTCTTTTTGTGACTGGCTTATTTCACTTAGCATAATGTCTTCAAGGTTCATCCACATTGGAGCATGTGTCAGTTATGAGGAGTTGGACTTGGTCAGATGGGTGGTGGGGGATCTTAAGCAGGCAGGGAGTGATGAGATTAGAAAGACCACAGTGCCATCAAAAAGTGGGCAAAGGATATGAACAGATACTTCTCAAAAGAAGACATTCATACAGCCAACAGACACATGAAAAAATGCTCATCATCACTCGCCATCAGAGAAATGCAAATCAAAACCATAATGAGATACCATCTCACACCAGTTAAAATGGCAATCATTAAAAAATCAGGAAACAACAGGTGCTGGAGAGGATGTGGAGAAATAGGAACACTTTTTCACTATTGGTGGGACTGTAAACTAGTTCAACCATTGTGGAAAACTGTGTGGCGATTCCTCAAGGATCTAGAATTAGAAATACCATTTGACCCAGCCATCCCATTACTGGGCCTATTGTGGGGAGGGGGGAGGGGAGAGGGACAGCATTAGGAGATATACCTAATGTAAATGACGAGTTAATGGGTACAGCACACCAACATGGCACATGTATACATATGTAACAAACCTGCATGTTATGCACATGTACCCTAGAACTTAAAGTATAATAATAATAAAAAGAAAGAAAGAAAGAAAAGAAAGACCACAGTGGAGGGCAAAGGGGAGAGAACCATTTGAAGGGGAGAAAATGGAAGGAAGGAGTCCAGTGAGTCCTTTTTAAGGCTGAATGATACTCCATCCTATGTATATACCATATTTTATTTATCCATTCATCCATCAAAGGACACTTGAGTCTCTTCCACCTCTTGGCTATTGTGAATATGCCGCTATGAACATGGATGTGAAACCATGGTGTTTTTTTCTCTTGCTTCTGGTTCCATTTTAGTCTCCTTGTATCTCACAGCTGTGGGCTCTCATGCACTCATGCACCCACTGCTCATGAATCCTTCTCCTTTCCTCCTGGATAATCCACTTCAAGACTTTCTTCCCCTGAGCAGCCAGCTCCAATGCCTGGTGGTGAAGACACCAGGAGAAGGCTCCAAGAGTCAAGGAGGAGCTTCAGAAGGGATGGAGGTTATAACCTTCCCTTTGTTCATTCATCCTGTAATTTTTGAGCATTTACTGAGCATCAGGACCAGTGTAAGTGCTGGGGGCCAGAGCTCCCTGTCTAGTCTGGAGAGAGACAAATGAGCAAGTAAGTAGAGCCATGCGGTGAGAGCAATACACAGCACAGGAGAGGCAGAGAGAAGGAAACAAGTGACTGCCGCCCGGGGGAGATGGCACAACTGAGAAGACAGGGGAGAAGGAAGTATTTCCTAGCAGGCAGAGTAGCATGTGCAAAGATAAAGAGATGTCAAGAGTCGCAGCCTGGCTTTCTGGCGCTTCTGTGAGACCTGCAGGCTGCGACACAGGCTGGGGTGGGAGAATAGCGACTGTGAAGGGGCTAGGAAGGTAGAAAAGGCAAGTCACGTGGGGCCTTGTGCACAGTTCTGAGGAGTCGGACTTGGTCAGATGGGTGATGGGGGATCTTAAGCAGGCAGGGAGGGATGAGATTAGAAGGAGCACAGTGGCCTGGGTGTGGTGGCTCATGCCTGTAATCCCAGCATTTTGGGAGGCTGAGGCAGGTGGATCACCAGGGGTCAGGAGTTCAAGACCAGCCTGGCCAACATGGTGAAACCCCGTCTCTACTAAAACTACAAATATTAGCTGGGCATGGTGGCGGGCACCTGTAACTACTTGGTCGACTGGGGCAGGAGAATTGCTTGAACCTGGGAGGCAGAGGTTGCAGTGAGCCAGGATTGCACCACTGCATTGCAGACTGAGTGACAGAGCGAGACTCTGTCTCAAAAAAAAAAAGGGCACAGTGGAGGGCAAAGAGAGAACCATATGAAGGGAAGAAAATGGAGGGAGGGAGTCCAGTTGCTAAAATTGCAGCAAAACTGACAGGGCTGGAACTGAGGCTGTGGCGGGAGAGTAGGAGGAAACAATGGGTGCAGACTGGATGTGTGGAGCCAGAGGTGGCTGGAAAGAGTAAAGGCGATCATTGCACATGGCGGAGTGACCGGAGTGGCCAGCGCTGAAGGCAGCGATCCTGGCCTCGGCTCTCTGTGGTTTGCTAGTGGCAGGGATGGACTTGGGACTGAATAGAGTGTGTAGAAAGGAGAAAGGAGAAGAGAGTCCAGACCCAGTGCATTTTGCAGGGCCCTGTACAAAATGAAAATGCAAAGCCCCTTGTTCAAAAACGTATGGAAATTTCCGCCAGGCACAGGAATGAGCTTACTCTGGGTGGGCAGGCCTGCAGAGGGCGCCGCGATAGAGGAATCGGAGACCACCAGGGTGATGAGCACCCGGGAGCCAAAGTCAGTGAGAAATCCCCCAACAGGGGCATTTAGGCACCAGAAGTTCCAGAGACGGGGAAGGATTAGGATCAGCCCTCATCTCTGGGATGGGGTGGTGACAGATCGCTGTGATCTCCTCAAAGGGATCAGTTTCAGGGTGTGCATGGGACAGAGACACATTGAGGAGGGAGGGGACAGGGCGGGAGGGGAGATGCAGGGAAGGCATAGAGATCCTTTCTAGAAGCCTGACTGAAGGAGAAGCGTAAGGCTGGAGAGAGGTCCTGGGAACTGGGGAGAGCAGTTTTTGTTGTTAGAGGGTAGAGGAGTTTGTCATCTGTAAGATGTGAGCAGACATGCACAGGACTTTGTGTGGCTGGGGTCCCTGCCCCTATGCCTTCATACTCTCCCTGACCCGCCCTTCTTCACAGCACCGGCCCTTGGCCTCTCTGGGCATGAACCCCCCACAGGCATCTCCAGATTTGAGCCTTTTCTTCAAAATCTCGGCCCACTTCAAATGCAGGACAGTTTTTCTTTTTCTTCTTCTTTTTTTTTTTTTTTTATGAATTTATGATCTTGTCCTTCAAACTGCCTACTCCTAACAACTTCCCTCATCTCTCAATAGCACCACTGTTTCCCCAGCCCTGCAGCTTGAGATCTGAAACCCTGAGTCCCTCACCCACCCTTTCATGGAGACCGGGGTAGTGGGGCTCAGAGATCAACCTGCAGGCCCCGGTTTTCTCTAGCTGTGTGAGGTTACTGAACCCCGCTGTGTCTGCTTTCTCAGCCGCAAAATCGATGTGTGTGTAAGTGTGTGTGTGCACAAGTGTGTGTGTGTTACAAACAGCCTATCTCATAGGGTAGTTCCCACACCTGGCCCACTGTAGGAGCCCGATAAATAAATATCTGTAGTTACTGGGCTCCTACAGTGAGTGGGCCAGGTGTGGGAATGAAATGATGAACAAAACAAAAATAGTCTCTCACTATACAAGTGCTGAGAACAGTGGCTCACATCATGTTACCCGTTATATTGTAAGTGAATGGAACTTTGCAAAGTCTCTAAAATTTTCTCCTCTTCCATTCCTTGCTTTTTAAGGCTGTAACTCCCCCCAATGTACATTCTTAAAATTGCTTCCAAACTGCTCTCCTTGCCCTTGGTTCCCGTTTCTCTCCCAGGGAATCCTCTACACTGTCCCCTAAAGACAATAGTGTCAGGCCATTTCTTTGAGCTCCCTGTTGCTTGCAGAGTAAAGTCCAAATTCTTTAGCTAAGCCTTTGAAAGCGTCTTGTTCCAGTTTACGTTTCCCACTCATTCGCCATGGTCACCCCCGCCTACTCCCGCCCTTCCAGCCTGTGGCCAGCCCCTGCAGGGGCTCCTAGCCCACTGCCTTAGTGTTCTTGCTTTCTCTCTTGCCTGCCTCTACCCAATTCCTGCTCTTTCTTTCATCACCCACAGCGATCTCTCCGCCTCTGACCTAGCACCTCTTGTCTGCACCATGTCTTGCTGACATTGATTCACTGTTTCCACTACCAGACACCAGCTCTCACATGTGCATTTTGAGTCTCTAGTTCTATTGCAAATCCTGTGAAAGCAACGTAGGCTTTTATTTATTTATTTTTTAGAGACGGAGGCTTGCTCTGTTGCCCAGGCTAGAGTGCAGTGGCACGATCTCGGCTCACTGCAACTTCTGCCTCCCAGGTTGAAGCAATTCTCATGCCTCAGCCTCCCGTGTAGCTGGAACTACAGGCACACGCCACCATGCCCGGCTAATTTTTGTATTTTTAGTAGCGATGGAGTTTCGCCATGTTGGCCAGGCTGGTCTCGAATTCCTGACCTCAGGCCATCTGCCTGCCTCCGCCTCCCAAAGTGCTGGGATTACAGGCGTGAGCCACTGTGCCTGGTCCTCTTTTTACTGATTTTTCTGATGATACTTAGCACAGTGCCTCATCTGCCATAGATGTTCAATTGATATTTGCTGATTTTAATGATGTTGTGCCAGGGTGCCGAAAAACAAATCTTCATGTCAATTCGTTTATTTCATTCATTCATTCATCAGATATTTACTTGGCTCTACAGTGGGCGAGGTGTGGGAATTAGATGATGAACAAAACAGAAATAGTCTCTCCTGGAGCTTATGTTCATGTACAGGAGATTGATTCTCAAAATAAACAAACAAATAAAATATTTCAAAGCATGGTAAAGGTCATAAAAGAACGAAGAATCTTCATTCAATGCTCTTCATATTTTAACCAGTGCAAAATGAAAATGCAAAGCCCCTTGTCCAAAAATATATCAGAATTTCTACCAGGCATGGTGGCTTACGCGTGTAATCCCAACACTTTGGTAGGCCAAGGCAGGCGGAATGCTTGAGGTCAGGAGTTCAAGACCAGCCTGGCCAACATGGTGAAACTCCGTCTCTACTAAAAATACAAAAATTAGCTGGGCGTAGTGGTGTGTGCCTGTAGTCCCAGCTACTCGGGAGGCTGAAGCAGAACTGCTTGAACCCATGAGGCAGAGGTTGCGGTGACTGAGATCAAGCCACTGCACTCCAGCCTGGGGGACAGAATGAGAGTCAGTCTCAAAAAAAAAAGAAAGAAAGAAAAAGAATTTCAAGATGGTGCCAGCAGAGCATTAAACCCAGCTCTGGGACTTCTAGGACAGGATCATGATGCTGGCTCTGCCCATCTTGGGTGCTTTCATGAGACAGAAAATAAACAGAGAAACTCTCCAATTGATTTGAATCCAGCTCAGCATATCTATTTACACGGAATGCTGTAGGCCATGTGGTGGCCCTGTCTGGGATGCAACGTGAAGTTCTGGGTGTCTCCTGCCTTTCAGATTGCTTGTCTTACTCAGCTTCGCAAGTCCTGTCCCGAAGGTGCTATGGGAAGCAGAGATGCAAAATCGTCGTCAACAATCACCATTTTGGAAGCCCCTGTTTGCCAGGTGTGAAAAAATACCTCACTGTGACCTACGCATGTGGTAAGAACAGCCCCCTCCCCGACCAGCTGCCTGAAGACCCTGCCTCTTTTGGGGGAGGGTGGTGATCATGTGAACGGCAGGAGTGTGCCCAGAACAAGCCAAACATGCTCCTCCTGAAGCTGTTTGCTCATCCCAGATATCCAGGAGCCCTTTTTTCTTTCTTATTCTTGTTTATGATATTCATGTCAGATAAGCAATAGAATTTTCTTTGGTCAAAATTTGTGTAAAAGCGCCTTTAGCAATCAGATTGGCAGCCAATGGGAGGGTGGAGAAAGAACAACCAAATAGGGGTAAACTGATGTCACTGAGAACAGTGATTTTCATCTGGGTAAATTTATTGGGATGTCATGTGAGTTCACAGTCGCATTGTGTGTCTCCTATTTAACCTTCCAGTTCTGCTTTTAGGCCCTAAATGACTAACTCGCTGTACTGCCAACAGCTATTTTATCTACATGCCCACAGTGTTGAGTCAACAGATCAAATGCTTACCCTAAAACAATAAAAATTGTTACACGACAGCATTACTTTGTTTTCCTAATGTCTTTAAATGATAAAATGAAATGCCTTCTTTGTTTAGATTCTAATTTCATAAAGCCAGTTAAAAGCAAATCAGCAGTTTATTATTTTCTGAGGATACTGGGATTTCCAGTTTGTAATCCTAATATGTTGACTGTTTTTTTGTTTTTGTTTTTGTTTTTTTTTTTTTTCTGAAATGAGCATAAAAGCAAATGGAAAGCAAAGAGCATTATAACTGAAGAATCCGATACCTATTCTCTTGGAAATCTCTTTTTCCCCTGCCAAACATTCCTAGCCATTTTACGTTTGGAACAGCTTTTTTGAGATATAATCCACAGACCATACAATTAACCTGTTAAAGCATACAAATCAGTGGTTTTTAGTATATGCACAGAATTGTGCTACCGTCACCACAATCAATTTAAGAACATTCTCCTCCCTCCAAAAGACACCCTGTATCCCTTAGCAGTCAGGCCCCCAAATCCACCCATTATACCTGCCCCAGCCCCAGGCAACCCACCATCTACTTTCTGTCTTTATGGATTTGCCTCTTCTAGACATTTCCTAGAAATGGAATCATACAATATGTGGTGCTTTTTGTCTGGCTTCTTTACTTAGCATCTGTTTTCAAGGTTTGTACATGTTGTAGCATGTCTCAGTACTTTATTCCTTTTTGTGGCATAATAATGTTCCATTGCATCTTCAGACTTTTATATCCTGAACTAAAAATGTTGTTCTCTGCAATATCAATGCTACAATAGATATGATGAAGTGACTACATAAATGTATTATGAAAATAATGGCACCTACTCTTATATCACAGGAGGGATGGCTTTACCTGCTCTGTCTTTATTCCTACTGTCATGTCTAAGCAGCTCTAAGTAGCATGGGGCCCATTTTGGCTGAGGTTCCCCCAGAGGCCAAAAAGGTCACTCTGAGTACATCCTTGGATAGCTCATCTGGTAGAGTGGAGGATGGTAAACTGGACATTGGTCACTCTAAGTACATCCTTGGATAGCTCGTCTGGTAGAGTGGAGGATGGTAGACTGGACATGGGTCACTCTGAGGTTCCAGTAACTTCAGACCTGTTCATCTGAGTGTTGAATAAGAAGCAGAACTTTAGCCTCCAAATAAGGTGTAGTTTTGGCTGGGGACCGGGAAAGCTGAGACACCGCTGGGCTGGGGCCGCTGTAGCCCTGGGAACGGAGTATATTCTAGTGAAAGGAGACCAGGTGATTGGCATAGTGACAGCTAAATCTGGAGATGTATTCAGAGTTGATGTTGGAGGGAATGAGCCAGTTTCTTTGTCTTACTTGGCATTTGAAGGTGCAACTAAAAGAAACAGACCAAATGTGCAGGTTGGAGATCTCATGTATGGCCAATTTGTGGCTGCTAATAAAGACATGGAACCAGAGATGGTTTGTATTGACAGCTATGGATAAGGCAATGGAATGACTTGTTGGACAGGAGGGTCTGCTTTTTAAGGTGGCTGGGATTCATTAGAAAGCTGTTAGCTTCAGATCCTGAAGTCAAACAGGAAGTGGGAAAACTCTATCCACTGAAAATAGTATTTGGAATGGATGGAAGAATATGGGTTAGGGGAAAAATCATCCAGCAGACTTTAATTTTTGGCAAATATTTTAGAAGCTTGTGAATACATGACATGAGATCAAAGAAAACAAATCTTCTCCAGATTGGCAGAAAGTTGATCTAGGTGGACTTTTTTAATGGGTCCGTTGAGCCAAGAAACCATGGGTTTCCTGGGGAAAACTTTTTTCGGGTGAACCTCTCCGCATTTAGATACTCAGAAGACAAGGTATGAAGGTACATATTATCTTATTAGAGTCTAATTAAAATATTTTTATAAGTAAGTTACTGGTTTTCACCCATGCTCTTGTGGGAGAGAAAATCATTACAGAATCATGATGTATTTTTTTATTCTGTACAATAACATTCGCTAAAACTTTTTTTTTTTTTTTTTTTGAGACGGAGTCTCGCTCTGTCGCCCAGGCTGGAGTGCAGTGGCGCGATCTCTGCTCACTGCAAGCTCCGCCTCCTGGGTTCCCGCCATTCTCCTGCCTCAGCCTCCTGAGTAGCTGGGACTACAGGCGCCCGCCACCACGCCCGGCTAATTTTTTGTATTTTTAGTAGAGACGGGGTTTCACTGTGGTCTCAATCTCCTGACCCTGTTATCCGCCCGCCTCGGCCTCCCAAAGTGCTGGGATTACAGGCGTGAGCCACCGCGCCCAGCCCACATTTTTTTTAAAGGTGCAGTTTCTAGTGTGCTTTCAAGGATGAGGCAAGAACAGTTCCTACAGCTGAGGCTCTTCTTAGCTAATTGTATTAGTCCGTTTTCACACTGCTGATAAAGACATACCCGAGACTAGGCAATTTACAAAAAAGGGGTTTAATTGGACTTACAGTTCCACATGGCTAGGAGGCCTCACAATCATGGCAGAAGGCAAGGAAGAACAAGTCCCATCTTACATGGATGGTGGCAGGCAGAGAGAGAGCTTGTGCAGAGAAACTCCCATGTTTTAAACCATCAGATCTCTTGAGACCCTTTCACTATCAAGAGAACAGCCCAGGAAAGACCCCCACCCCAAGATTCAATCATCTCCCACAGGGTCCTCCCACCAGGTCCTTCCCACAACACGTGGGACATGGAGCCAAACCCTATCACTAATGCTGAGATGAAGATGAGCTTTCAGGGCCTGGGGGTCACATGTCCCAGTTCAAGCTTTTCTTCCTTCTGTCACTCATTCAGCACATTGTTCTTTGTGTCAGGAGCTGTGCTGGGTGCCAGGGATTTTGTAATAAACAGACACGGCCGGGCATGGTGGCTTACGCCTGTAATCCCAGCACTTTGGGAGGCCAAGGCAGGCACATCATCTGAGGTCAGGAGTTCGAGACCAGTCTGGAAAACATGGAGAAACCCCATCTCTACTAAAAATACAAAATTATCTGGGCATGGTGGCGCATGCCTGTAATCCCAGCTACTTGGGATGCTGTGGCAAGGAGAATCACTTGAACCTGGGAGGCGGAGTTGGCAGTGAGCTGAGATCTCACCACTGTACTCCAACTTGGGTGACAACGGTGAAACTCCGTCTCAAAAAAAAAGAGAGACACAGTCCTGTTTTCATGGGGTGAACGGTTGAGGGAGAAAGGCAAGCATTAACCGAATAGCCAGACACATCATCATGATTATTGTGACAAATGCTATTTTAGAAAAGGGCAGAAGACTGTAACAGCGGAGGGGGCCTAATTTAGCTTGGGGTGGTGGGTTAAGTCTTCCAAAGAGAACCATCCTGTAGGGTGAACACTAGGGGATGCGCGCTAGCTGCACACTAGGGGCCAAGACACTGAGGTTGCTGAGTGGGAGAGGAAAGGCATTGATGAGGAGGAAGATGGCCCTGGTTTAAACTGCTGAGAACAGTGTCCTGCACACCGTAGGAGCTCCATGAAGAGTAGTTCCTAGTGTTTTCACCAACGTATCTGAAGTGGAGCGGGACGGTGATCAATCACACCCCAGTCCCCAACCTCATTCTGAACCAGTTTGAAACAAGGAGATGCAAAAATCTGACAAGTGTGTTGACAACGGTGATTTTAAAGGTCCTAAAAGATTCTCCAGATATCGGAGCCATTTTCACCTAGTAGAGGAGCACATTCCCTGCAGTGGCCTGTGTCATACACAGCCAATTTAATCTTTTCGCCGCCTGGTTATTCTGCAAAGTGCATCCTAGAATGCCCTTCCTCTCTGAGCTCCTCTACGAAACTCTGATGCTTTCTCAAACTGTAAAGCCTCCGGCATTTGCCAAGAGCCAAGGTCCTCCTGAAGCCATAGTTTGAGAACAAACCAAGAAGCAGACACAAGAAAGAAGTGCCACTCCTGGCAGGGAGAGGTGACACTTCCTAGGCTATTGCTGCATCCTTCTCAGGGCCCAGAAATGAATGCGAGTTCATTAAAGCAGAAAGCATTTTGCAGCTCAGCTCAGCTCTCCTGAGCTGCCATGGTCCCAGGATCAGTGGTGTGCCCCGAGGACAGCCAAGGGACATTTCTCGAGGCCATGGAAATCATGAGCCACCTCCAGCAACTCCACCGGGCCTCCCTGGAAAGTGTCGCTTGCTGCTGATGGGCACGAAGGCGCCAGGGCCTCCTGTACGTGGAAAACTCACAATCTAGGAATGTCCTGTGGTTGTTGATCCTGGGACATCCCCAGCAGAATTTAGTTAAGCCCTCCGAGAAAGGAAACGAGGTTTTCTTGCTGCTGATGTCTCACTTATTCTTTTTAAAAAAGCAGTACAGTTGAATTCGCAGTTTGTTTTGGCTTTCTTTCCATTTCCTGTTGCTACTTCTCCGAGATCTCAGCTGGGCTGAGGAACAAACAAAAATAAGCAATTTTCTGCAGCAAGAATATTCGGTTTCCACTCTCTTCTCCCAGCCTGCGGCAGTGTGCTTGGCCTGCAGAATTCTTGCTCTGCCGTCTGTTTCAGCGGGTGCTGTCATCTGCCGAATGCTTTGCATGGGGATTCTGATATCCCAGGGCTTATTCTTAGGGTCGGTTCAGCAGAGTTTTAAACCACCTTCAAAGGAGTCGGTCATGCTGCCATCCTCTCTGCATCTTTCTGTAGTCCTTTCTGATAATATTTAGCAAATCACTTTAGCACAGAGTCTTCGAATTCTTTCCAGATTTGTGATGGAAACACAGAGGCAAAGAGCTTGGGGTAGAAAGCAGAAGAGTAGGTGCTGGGAGAGTTTGATGGTGGATTTTGAGTTGGTCACAGTCATTTTGCTTTACTAAGTCCAGGAAAGCTCATCTTCAGAGTTAACCACCTTTTTTTTTTTTTTTTTTTTTTTTTTTTTGACAGAGTCTCGCTCTGTCACCCAGACTGGAGTGCAGTGGCACAATCTCAGCTCACTGCAACCTCCGCCTCCTGGGTTCAAGTGAGCATGTCCGACTAATTTTTGTATTTTTTAGTAGAGACAGGATTTCACCATGTTGGCCAGGCTGGTCTTGAACTCCTGACTCAAGTGATCCACCTGCCTCAGCCTCCCAGAGTGCTAGGATTACAGGCATAAGCCACTGTGCCCGGCCCAGAGTTAACCACTCTATTGAGGTGTTGTTTATCTTCCTTAAAATTCTATTACACGTGAATACAATTCAATGATTTTTAGTAAATTGAGAGTTGTGCAACCATCACTACCCTCCAGTTTTAAAACATTTTCACAATCCCCCGAAGCTCCATTGTGCCCATTTGCCATCACTGCCCCATTCCCACCCCCCATCCCCCCGTCCCAGGTAACCACACATCTACTTTCTGTCTCTAGATTTGCCTTTTCTGAATATTTCATACAAATGGAATTATGCAATGGATGGTTGTGTGTGTGTGTGCACGGCTGGCTTGTTTAACTGAATGTCATGTTTCAGAGGTTCATCCATGTTGTAGCATGTATCGTATCAGTACTTCACTTTTTTTTTCGGAGATGAAGTCTCACTCTGTCACCCAGGCTGGAATGCAGTGGTGTGATCTTCGCTCACTGCAACCTCTGCCTCCCGGGTTCCAGCAATTCTCCCTGCCTCAGCCTCCCAAGTAGCTGGGATTACAGGCGTGTGCCACCACGCCCTGCTAATTTTGTATTTCGAACCCCTGACCTCAAGTAATCTGTCCACCTCAACCTCCCAAAGTGCTTGCCACCATGCCGGGTCTTCATTCCTTTTTATTATGGAGGTGTATTCTGCTGGATGGATATATCATATCTTGTTTTTATTTTCCATTTTTTTTAATATTGCAAAATGGACCTGAAACCACCTTTCTGGGGCGTTTGATGATCACGTGGATACCGTTGGGCTGTGTGTATGTCTGTGTATCTAGCAGGAAGAGTGAGTGATTCTTGCTGTGATTTGGAAAGTGATTTTAAAATCTTATCTACATTGCATTAAAAAATATATTAAGAGTCCACATTTTAAAAATACAGCACGTATTTAAAATATTTCTTTTCGGCTTTTAGTTCCCAAGAACATACTCACAGCGATTGATCCAGCCATTGCTAATCTAAAACCTTCTTTGAAGCAGAAAGATGGTGAATATGGTAATTTTTATGGCTTACTACCAGCATTTCTCTTTAAGTAAAGGTAAACAGCCCCTGGGTGACCACAGCTGGGCACACCTTGGTTAGAATGGAAGGTGTCAGGAGGTGTGTTTCAGGTTCTGGTCCTGGTGATGATAGTGCCTTGGCCAATAGTCGCAAATGGTGAACACCATTTTATTTCGTTTTGACTTTTTAAAAATCAGAAGTAGGATAAACCTCCCCTTCATTCTCCTCTCACTTGCTAAAAGGAAAATCACTTTGAAAAGACATCTGCTCAGAAATAAATTTGGGTGTCCTGGGTTACACAATGAGCTTTTTGCAAAGCTGAGTCCATTGGAACCTGCGTAGGAGCCAGGGCCATCTGGGATCTGAGGACCTCTGTGCCTCTGTACACGCCACCTTTCTCCTTAGTTTCCTTAGTTTCCTTAGTTTCCTTCCTTCCTTCCTTCCTTCCTTCCTTCCTTCCTTCCTTCCTTCCTTCCTTCCTTCCTTCCTTCCTTCCTCCCTCCCTCCCTCCCTCCCTCCCTCCTTCCTTCCTTCCTTCCTTCCCTTCTTTTTCTTCAGAGTTTCACTCTTGTTGCCCAGGGCCAGCTAGGACCTGAGGGCCTCTGTACCTCTGTACATGCCACCTTCCTCCTTAGTTTCCTTCCTCCCTTCCTTCCTCCCTCCCTCCCTCTCTCTTTCCCTCTCTCCCTTTCTTCTTCCCTTCCCTTCCCTTCCCTTCCCTTCCCCTCCCCCCCTCCCCTCCCCTTCCCCTCCCCCCCCTCCCCTTCCCTTCCCCTCCTGCCTCAGCCTCCCAAGTAGCTGGGATTACAGGTGTCCACCACCATACCTGGCTAATTTTTGTGTTTTTAGTAGAGACAGGGTTTTACCATGTTACTCAGGCTGGTCTCAAACTCCTGACCTCAGGTGTTCCCCTCGCCTTGGCCTCCCAAAGTGCTGGGATTACAGGTGTGAACCATTGCACCCGGCCCCTCCTTAGCTTTCACTTGGCTTTTATAAACGGGGTGGAGGGGTGGGGGGTTGAGGGGGTTGAGCATTTGGATTTTCTTATCAAATCTAGAATGGAATCCAAACCCATGGGGTCCCTAATAGAAACTGCAGAGACCCAGCAGAGCATCTAAGATGTTAGGCTTTGGTGAGAGTTTTGTCTTGTGTTACCTTTATTATATGTATTAGGTCTTTCCACCCTAAGTATAAAAGTAAAGTATGCTTGATATGAAAAACACACCAAAGCACCCCAGTCCAAAAGCTCAGAGAGAACTATTGGTAATGCTCTTCTGTGTCCTCCTAGCTGGTCACCTTGACTTTCTGGCAGGCTCTGTGTTCCTTAGCTCCACTTCTCTTTCTTTTTTAAAAAGATTAACTCATTAATTAACTATTATTATTATTTTTGTAAAGACAGGGCTTTGCCATGTTGCCCTGGCTGGTCTCGAACTCTTGGGCTCAAGCGATCCACCCACTTCATCCTCCCAAGGCGCTGGGATGACAGGCGTAAGCTACCGCACCCAGCCTCCACTTATTTTTCTGACAGGGTTCCCACCCAATCCATAAACCGCCTGGTCCTCCTGCAGTGGGGGCCTGAAAGCCAGTGCTGTGCCATCTCTTCTCAAAGCCATCTGTCCTGTCTGACACGGCTAGGAGTCCCCCAAGCCACCAGGCTACCCCATCACAGGCTTGCTAAGCTCCAAACAGCAGTGTAACCAGGATCTAAAAGCAGATTTGCCCCACATTTTGCTGTTGTTTCCAAAAAAGAGTAGCCCATTACAACCTCCCCCCGGTAATGGAGGCTTGTTTTATCTTTGGCCACACAGCGGACAGCAACTCCATGCTTACAGTGAGATATTATTGGCCAGGTGTGGTGGCTCATGCCTGTTATCCCAGCACTTTGGGAGGCCGAGGTGGGCAGATCACCTGAGGTCAGAGTTTGAGAGCAACCTGGCCAACATGGTGAAGCCCCATCTCTAATAAAAATACAAAAATTTGCTGGGTGTGGTGGCACGTGCCTGTAATCCCAGCTACTCAGGCGGCTGAGGCAGGAGAATCACTTGAACCTAGGAGGTAGAGGTTGCAGTGAGATGAGATAGTGCCATTGCACTCCAGCCTGGGCAAAAAGAGTGAAACTCCATCTCAAAAATAAATAAATAAATAAATAAAATAAAGTGAGATGTTATTAAGCCTCTGAGGGGTGCGATGAATGTCACTGTCTTTAGGATGGGAAAGTCCATTTGTTCCCTTCCACAGTGGAGTGGAAAACCAGCACTTGAAGTTGCAACCAACACTTAAAACAATTTCTAATCCTTTTTGTACTTTAATATTTTCGGGGACTGCTTACTATTTAATACATGCTCTTCCTGGGTTAATCTTCCATAATTTAGCCAGAGGCCTATTTATTTGATTTCCATGACTTTTAATTATTTCGGCAGTCCCTGGGGTAGGAGCAGCAGGGGTCTCTTAGAATAGGTGAACTATGAACAGCTGTGATTAATTGGTTTTGCATTTTTCACAAAACAGGTATAAACTTCGACCCAAGCGAATCAAAGGTTCTGAGGAAAGATGGAATTCTTGTTAGCAACTCTCTGGCAGCCTTTGCTTACATTAGAGGTAGGTCAATGAATCAAAGCTTCCTAGAATGCTGATGGATTTACTAAAGTCTTCTTAATAAATGTGCCGTTCAATTATAACACTCAGATAACTAAAGGACGATGACTTCAAGTTTGACATGCCAACCACCGCTTCTAAGATTCAGAAACAGAGAGGCCTGAGTTCAGGCACAGTCACAACCAGGTAGCCAGCAAGAGAACCACAGAAACAGGCAAAGTCATACTATTTAGGAGTTGAGCTCCACAGATGTTTTTTGCCTTTGAAAAGTAGAAACCCAAGGAATGCATTTCCCAGCTCTAAAATTTGGGAAGGAACTAGGATTATTGAATTCCAACCCTGGCTGGAAGAAAAATGAGCCAGAAGGTCACTTAGTAAACAAGACAGATCATGCCCCATGAAGACAGAGCCACTTTCTGGGTCATGAGTGTTACTCCTAATGGTTGCCAAGGATTCCCTTGTTAATCCTCTCCATGAGGATCAGTCAGACTCAGCCCTCATGAATTAACAGAGCCAAAAGGCTTATACCAAGGCCTACCACACTGTGGGGACATCTTCACTGAGGGGAAGGTGTGTACAATTTTTCCTCACCACCTTCTCTGCTTATCTTAAGATAGAACGTATTTTGGAATGTCATCTGCAAGTTTCAGCAATGCCTGCCTAAGTTCAGAGAGACAAAAACCAGAGACCTTCAGTAAAATACATGTTAATGTAACACATAACAGTATTCTATTCGAGGCCTGCAAAGATGGGGCTATTTGGGGTAAGCCTGTCTCAGAGGAAAATAGAGCCTTAGGGAATGTATTTGTCTGTTCTCATGCTACTAATAGAGACATACCTGAGGTTGGGTAATTTATAAAGGAAAAAGGTGTAATGGACTCACAATTCCACATGGCTAGGGAGGCCCCACAATCTTGGTGGAAGGCGAATGAGGAGCAAAGTCACGTCTTACATGGCGGCAGGCAAGAGAGCTTGTGCAGGGGAATTCCCCTTTATAAAACCATCAGATCTCATGAGACTTATTCACTATCAGGAGAACAGCAGGGGAAAGAGCTACCCCCAGGATTCAATTACCTCCCACCATGTCCCTCCCATGACACGTGGGGATTATGGGAGCTGCAATTCAAGATGAGATTTGGGTGGGGACACAGCCAAACCATATCAGGGAATGATCTCAATACATGAGATGCAGAGTTCAGTCTTGGGGTCCCCTGCTGTTCTATTGTCCTCCTGCATCAGGATTCCTGCTGTGCATGTGTTGAGTGGTTGTTGGTTTCTTCTGCAGGTCCTCTCTTTTCTAGCCACCTTCTCATTTTCATGTCTTGCTGTTCCTGATCATTGTCAATGTTAAGAACTGTAAGGATTTTTATTGTCAGAAATATCCCCATATTTACAAAGTCCCCGGGGAGCTTCTTAAAGAAAAGCCATCATGAAAATCCTCTAGTCAGAGAATAATGATTGAAGGGGAACAAGACTGACGTTGTGCTCAGTGACCTGCGGCCGTGCTGTGTGCTTTACCCCAACTACCTTGTCGGTTCCTCTCAACAACTGCCTTAGCCAGCCCAGCTGCCATAACAAAGTACCCAAGACTGGATGGCCTAAATAACAGATATTGATTTTCTCACCATTCTGGAGGCCAGTTCATGATCAAAATATCCACCAATCACTTTCTGGTGAGGGCTCTCTTCCTGGCTTGTGGACAGCAGCCTTCTTGCTATGTCCTCACATGGCAGAGAGTAGGAGAGAGGGAGACAGAGACATCTCTTCTTTGTATAAAACCACCAATCCTATCAGATTAGGACTCCACCCTTATGACCTCCTTTAACCTTAATTAACTCCTAATGAGTGAATTGGGGGGAACACAATTCAGTCCATAGCAACAACACTGAAAGATGGGACTCTGGTCCTCTGTTCTGCACTTGAAGCCGGTGGTCAGAGGAATTGAGCCATTTGCCTGAGGACGCTATGGACAGCGGCAGGGCCGGGATTCAGGCTGAGCTAATACAAGACTTGCACTCCAGCTACTCTGAATTTTGAGGGATACAGTCACCTTCCCACTCTGATCCTGAGTTGTCTAAATTAGCTTGCCTCCATCCCTTTCTATCCGTTTATGTGATTGTCATTCCCAGAAACCACAGGATAGAGTTATTTTTTTAGTGACTATCTCTCCTGCTAGAGGCTCAGCTCCACAGGGGCAGGTGCTTTGTCATCTTACTTCGTGTCGTGTCCCTGCATCTAGGATGTGGTGCTGGTACAGAACAGGTGCACAGTCAGAACAGTCGAATGATGACTGCTGATCTGGGCTTATGAGCCTTTTCCTGTGCCTTATTGTCATCCAATGTATGCTATTTATAAGATGTCAAATTTTTAAAAATGTAAGGATTTGATGAGCTGTTATTTGGTTTTATTGAGGGATGTTTTGGGACATGGATCTCAGCAAGCCATGACCACGCCTCCATATAATGTCCAAGAGAAAGAGTCTCTAAATGCACTGGGTTGGATGTTAGCTAAATGAAATCACCACAAGAAGCTCGTGACTCAAATCATGGAGGCTCACAAGGTCCTAGTGGAACGGGCACCTCTGGACTTGCCTGTGGGTTTTCTTGATGTGTCTGTGTCACTGTCCGGATGGCCACTCTAGAGGTGGGAAACATGCAGCACGTGCTCGGGGGTCTGCAGGCTAGTGTGCCACTGAAGTGCGTGTGGACATCAGGCTGGGCCATTTCGACCTAAACAGGCAGTGGCCACCAGCCAGTGTCACACGGCACAGAGCTCCATCCTCACTGCTGCTGGAGAGAGGTGCCCAGACAACTCTCAGTCACATCCCTGGCCCCACTGGGGGGATGTGACCCACGGGCTGAGCTGAGGTCTCTAGGCACCCCCAAAGCAGGAGCAGTGGGGAGCCAAGAGTGTAAGTAGGGCAGTTTCCAGCCCAAACCACCCAAATAGGTGGCAAATGGAGTGAATCCAAAAGTACATTTCCCAGGTCAGGCTGCAAGTGGCTTTGACACAGTAGTGTAGTCCAGTGTTCATGGGGACAAGGAGATGAGAAACCAAAATCAAGAGGTTTGTCCCCTGATATTGAAGCACAGAGGTTGGTGGAAGGGACAGGAGGATGTCTAAGAGTCCCTTGTGAACAGTGTCTCCTGGGGCCATTTGAATGATCTGTAAGATGGTTTTCTCAACATTGAAAAAGCTTTGTAGGAATGTTTGATTTTACTGTCATTTCAATAATGCAGACTTACTCCCTGAATTCATTCTAGAATCAAGATCATGAGTCTGAGGAAGCTCATAGAAAAAGATGGGAAATTAGAGAAATGGAAAGAGGAATGATGTGTATGTGTGCATGTGTGCATGTGCATGTGTGTGCATAGGTGCCTGTGTGTGTGTGCACGCATGGGTGTGCATGTGTGTCCACGTGTGTGTGCATGTGTGTGTGCATGTGTATGTCTGTATCTGTGTGCATGTGTGTATGCATGTGTCTGTGTGTGGGTATGTGTGCATCTGTATATGTGTCTGTGTGTGTGCATGTGTGTGCATGTGCACGTGTGTGTTTGTGTGTGCATATGTGTGCATATGTGTATCTGCATGTGCACATGTGTTTGCATGTGTGTGCATGTGTATCTGTGTGTGTGCATGTGTATCTGTGTATGCATGTGTGTCTGTCTGCATGTGCATGTGTGTGTGCATGCGTGTGTGTGCATGCATGTGTGTTTGCTGTATCTGTATGTGTGTGTATCTGTATGTGTGTGGGCACATGTGTGTATCTGTATGTGTGCCTGCATGTGTGTGGGTGTGGGTGTGCATGCAGGTGTGTGCATGCATATTTGTGTGTATCTGTGTGTGTAAGTGTGCATTGGAAGTTCTTAGCGAGGCAGTTTACTAACTGGCTCAGCGTGAGCCATTGTCCCCTGGCAGATTGTGCCCAAGGGGACTTATTTATTTAGACAGTCTTGCATGAGAATATGGCCTCTCCCATTCCACCCAATTACTGTTTCATTGACATCTGGCTTTGGGTGTTTACATCCTATGTGCCTGCAGGCATGCCTTTTGTGGCCTAATATTTCCATTGCTGTCCCTACCCCCTTGGGACAGTGACAGATGTGTTGTCAGCCTCTGGCAGGCCCTGCTGTGGGCTTTTGGGGCACAGGAGTGCAGAAGGTGGGCAGAAGGGACAGGCTTGCAGCCTGGGATGTCCTGTGTTGGGAGGCATCATTGTTTCATAAGGAGGAACTCTAGGGCCTCAGACAAGCTCATACTGAAAGAGAAACACAACACCACACTCCAGAGTCAGAGCTATGTGATTCCCCAACCAGGGAGGACCACTGGAAATCAGCACCACCTTGTCACGGAGATGTGGATTCGGATGTGTTCCCACGGTCTCCAACATCTGATTTTATGACAGAAGGTTTCTGTCACACCCCTAAGTGCTGTCAGACCAGCACCTGGTACACTTTGTGCTTTCTTCTGGACAGCCCTCAGGCCCTGACTGCTGCCTTGATCCTTCAACGGCAATAGGGCCCCGACAGGGGGAACCCTAGCCATGGCCTCTGGGTGTCTTATCTGGACATGAACAAGCTGGAGCTTGTGTTGGCCCCAAGTCAGGATCTAACGGTGGAAAGGAGCCTTAAAGGCCATAGGTCCTCCTTTGGAGGCTCCCAAGGGCGTACAGCAGCTGATCAAATTAAAGTCATTCACTCCAGCCAGGGATGAACCAAGGCTAAATTTAGAACAATGCCAGCAATAACACAGTGTGAAGATTCTGTTCAATCACAAGGAGAACTTTGTTTTTCCAGAATACAGAATAGGGAAAGGAGCCACAAAAGTATAAAGTAGTCCAAGCGATTCTAGAGAACAGTTGACATGCCCTTAGTGTAAAGCCTGGGGCCATAGAGAGAGCCCTGGCCTGAACCTGGGGTCCCAGCCAAGTTTGCACAAGTGACTTGGCTACAACAAGATGGGTTGGACCAGCTCATCAGTAAGATTCCAGCTGACCAATGTCTGGAGAGTTTGTGACTTCAAACTAGTTGATTCAGATGACTAGGAAGCCTCGTTCCCATGGACTTGCCAAGCATTGCCCATGTTGTCCACCTTTGGTGGCTGGATCTCAGCAGAGTAGATGTGGACGTGCCCTAAAGAGTGCTCACTTAGCAGGAGGCATGCCTGGGCCAAGAGGCAGCTGGAGTCTTATGAGAGAGAAGTTATCCTGGCAGGAGAACCCAGACGCCTACCTCCCGGGAGAAGAGGAGACGGGGAAAAAGGGAAGTGATTTTATGGAGCCCCATCCCCAGAGCGCCAAGCCAAGTGCTTAAATCCAGGATTCCCTCCTTTTATGCACTCAGCAAATATTTTCATAATGCCCACTCTGTGCCAGAGATGGCACTGGGGATTTGGCAAAGAACGAGACGGTTCCAGCCTCTGCCCTCAGGGAGCTTGCATTCTAGGTGGGGAGAAAGGATGGCACCCACTCATTGAGTGAGTGACGATTGTAAGTTGGGCTGTGAAGAAGACATTCAAGATACTCAAGACTAAAAGACAGGGCACCTGGCTAGGATAAGGCAGGGGGAGGTATCTTGTAGTGCTGGATGAAGATGGAAGAAAGAACTTTCCAGGCTAACAGAAGAGCACATGCAGAAACACCAGGGTGCGCAGGCATCTGATGTGACACAAGTGAGGAATGGGAGGCCGGAGTGGGGAGCAGAGAGGAAACGGAAGGTCTCGGGAGTTGAACTTGGGGAGAGTGACAAGGGCCAGGTCATAGCCGGCTTCCTAGGCTGTGGTCAGGACTTGACTTTTATTAGGTTGGTGCAAAAGTAATTGTGATGTCTGCCATTCCTTTTTTTTTTTTTTTTTTAACAGAGTCTCTCTCGGTCACCCAGGCTGGAGTTCAGTGGTGTGATCTTGGCCTACTGCAACCTCCACCTCCCAGGTTCAAGCCATTCTCCTGCCTCAGCCTCCCAAGTAGGCGGGACTACAGGCGCACACCACCACCTCCCCTGGCTAATTTTAATTTTTGTATTTTTAGCAGAGATGGAGTTTCACCATGTTGGCCAGGCTGGTCTCAAACTCCTGACCTCAAGTGATCCGCCCACCTCGGCCTCCCAAAGTGCTGGAATTACAGGCATGAGCCACCACGCCCAGCCAATTTCCGCCATTACCTTTAATGGTGGAAACAGCAATTACTTTTGCACCAACCTAATAGCTTAGGAGAGGGAAGAGGCCATCTATAAGTTTTAAGTCAGGCAGTGATGTGACCCAACGTGTGTTTCTTAAAGATTACAGAGTCCATGCAGGAAAGATGGTTTATATATGGTTGGTGGTTGTTTCTGCACTACAACAGCAGAGTTGTTATATTTGCAACAGAGACCATATGCCCCATAAAACCTGCAATAGTTCCTATCTGGCCATTCACTAGGAAAGGGGGGCAAGAGAGGAGGATGGGGACCAAGTGCCTGCAGGGAAGATGGAGCAGAACAGTGTTTCATCCCTGTTTTTCAGATAATGTCACAAGGTCGAAAGACATCTTAATGAAAGTGAAAGTACAAGGCACTTACCAGGAGATAGTCACACCAGATGCCATGGCTCACACCTGTAATCCCAGCACTTGGGGAGGCCAAGGCAGGAGGATCACTTTCAGCCAGGAGTTTAAGACCAGCCTGGGCAACAAAGTCAGATCTCACCTTTACAAAAAAATATAATAAAAAGTTAGCTTGGCATGGTAGTACATCTGTACTTACAGATGGTCTCTTCTCTCGCCTAAGCTTCTAAGGAGGCTGAGGTGAGAGGATTGTTTGAGTCCAGGAATTCAAGGCTGCAGCAGGCTATGATTGTGCCACTGCACTCCAGCCTGGGTGACAAAGGGAGACTCTCTTTCTTTCTTTCTCTCTCTCTCTCTCTCTCTCTCTCTCTATATATATATATATATATATATATATATATTCACAATGTATTTGCTGTCAAAGGATTATCATCAAGAGTCTATAGAAAATATACACATCCTTGGGCTGGGCACGGTGGCTCACGCCTATAATCCCAGCACTTTGGGAAGCTGAGCAGATCACCTGAGGTCAGGAGTTCAAGACCAGCCTGGCCAACATAGCAAACCCTGTCTCTACTAAAAATACAAAAATTAGCTGGTGTGGTGGCACACACCTGCAATCTCAGCCACTTGGGAAGCTGAGGCAGGAGAATCACTTGAACCTGGGGCGGGGGCCGGAGGTTGCAGTGATCCAAGATCATGCCACTCACACTCTAGCCTGGGCGACAGAGCAAAACTCCATCTCAAAAATAAAAGAAAGAAAGAAAAAAGAAAATATACACATCTTCTATATGTAAGAGGAAAAGCACAGGCAACTCAGAAAAAATGGGTATGTGACATGAGCCAGCATTTGGAGAAGAGGAAATAAATAAGCATGTGAAGATAGGTACAGATCTGGGGACCATCATAAGTTACAATTCTATACCCACGTGATTGGAAAAAAATGTAAAAGTCTATGTGAGCCAAGTGCTGGAGAAGATGAGGACTGATAGGATTTCTTACACACTGCAGCCACTTTGAACACCATGTTGGCAGTAGTTCTGAAAATTGAAACTCACATGCCCTAAGCCCATCAGTTACCTCCTAGGGTAGTACCCAAGAGAAACGCTTACAGGTGTTGACCAGGGACATTTACAAGAATGCTCATGATCATCCACAAAAGCAGAAACCTGGCAACAGCAAGAGAGCAGGTGAATAAACAGTTCCTAACCCACCAGCAGGAGAGTGGATGAATAAACTACATTATAGTCAAGACAATGAAATATTATACAGCGATATGATATTAAGTTAAAAACACACCAAGTTTCCAACACTACCTATAATATTATACCCTTTAAATAAAATTTTAGGAATACATAGAGAGGGAAAATAAAACTATATAAAAAAGGAAACAGGGGAGTAAGGAGCATGGAATTCAGGTGGTAGTCACCTTAAGGGGGAGGCTGGGGGATGGGGAAGCACAGGTTAGACACAGGTGTGGTCAAGGCCTCATTGCTATACAGGTGCTTATTCATAGCACTGGTGCTAATTACAGTATTAAAAAGTAATTCATTATATAGACATAAAGTAGGGCTATGTATTGACCAATGAAGAGAATGTCTCATGTTCTAAGGATTATGGGTAATTTAATTCAGTCCACACGGCATCCTCAAAATATGAAAAAAGAGGTACAGTAGCAAGTCCATAGTTACCCGCTGTGGCAACCTGCTCCCTTCTTGGAACCTGATATGTCCCCATTGGACTTCCTTCACTTGCTGCTCAAGTCACTGGTAGAATCAACTGCTGGAATTGATTGCTCTGCTGTGGCAGAGCCAGTTCTTGCATCCTACTCTGTCTGCCCTGGGTACCCGGCCCCTCCCACACCACCACCACTGGGAGAGGAGGGGAGGGGGCCATGGATGACCATTGTACCTCAGAGGCTTGAGCTGGATGGAATTGTTTCTGTCCAGATCTGTCCCTGGCCCGACCATGGGTGGCTGGAAAAGACTATAAATGGATGGGATTCCGTTTCCTCACACTCAGCACTCCTTGAGGTCGACAGCATCACTGCCAGTGGGGCTCAAAGTTTATGTTTTCCAAGACAGAGAAGTTGAGTTGTGGCCCACCTTGAAAGCCCTGACAGCACCACAGAAGGAGAGGGTTTGGAGAGGACAGTGGCTCAAAGATTTCGGGGGAGAGGAGGGCTGCAGGACGGGGAGGAAAGGAGGGGAATTCAAAGGGGAGGAAGATGAAAATGAAGTCAGGAGAGATGAGGCTTCTATCTGCATGTTACTTACAATATACAGGCTTCTATCTGTATATTCCTTACAATAATATAGTATTATGATACTATATTATTAATATTTATAAATGATATACATATTTATATTATTTTATTTTAATTTTTTTCTTTCTTTCTTTTTTTTTTTTTTTTTGAGGCAGGGTCTCACACTATGACCTGGGCTGGAGTACAGTGATGCAATCTTGACCTCCCAGGCTCAAGCGATCCTCCCACCTCAGCTTCCCTAGTAACTGGGACTACAAGCACACATCACCATGCTGAGCTATATTTTGGTATTTTTTTAAATAGACATGGGGTTTCACCATGTTGCCCAAGCTGGTCTTGAACACTTGAGCTCAAGCGATCCACCCACCTTGGCCTCCCAAAGTGTTGGGATTACCGATGTGAGCCACGACACCCAGCATGTTTTTGTATTTTATATTACAGTTGGCCTTCTGTATCCACGGGTTCCACACCTGTGGGTTCAACCAACCTCAGATTGAAAATATCTTTTTAAAATAGATAGTTACATCTATACCAAAAATGTACAGACTTTTTTTCCTGTCATTATTCCCAAAACAACACATGATAACAACTACTTACCTAGCATTTCCATGGCATTAGCTATTACAAGTAATCCAGAAGTGATTTAAAGAATAGGGGAGAATGTGCTTAGGTTTTATGCAAATTCTGTGCCATTTCATATAAGTGACTCTAGCGTCTGTGAATTTTGGTAGCCTGGGAGTGTGGGGGTGGGGTTCTGGGACCAGTCCCCCACAGATACCAACGGATGACTGTATATTTATATTTACTTTTTAATCTGAAAAAGAATAGAATTAAGTTTTGCTAACATCTATTATATTATTACTTAGGTTCACAGATATACTTCATACATAAATTAATTCTTCATGAGCTACTTCTACTATTACTACTAATAGCAACACTTTATTCAGCATTTACTATGTGTCAGTAAATATTCTAAGAGCTTTATAGGAATTAACTCATTTCACTGTAACGACTCTGTGATAGAAGATACTATAGGCCCCATTTTACAGATGAGGAAACTAAGGCACAGAAAGGTTATGAAACTTGCCCAAAATCACACAGCTAGTGAGTGGCAGACCTGAGTTTGAACTCAGAGGAGTCTGGCTCCTGAGCCCCCCTGCTGTGTGTTTTTCTCCTACACATACATATATTGACTCCATAGACTCAAAAGCTTTTTTAAAAAAAATGTCAGTGGGGATATATGATGATTTTTGTGTAGACAGTCTCAAAGATGCTGGACTGGCATTCTTCATTAGCCCCCTGCTTGGGCAGACATCTGTTTCTGTGGGACTTGGCATTGGTGGAGTCTGCCAGCTCCTCCCAGCTCCTGACATGTTCTCTTCTTCCTGCAGCCCACCCGGAGAGAGCTGCCCTGCTGTTCGTGTCCAGTGTCGGCATCGGCCTGGCCCTCACATTGTGCGCCCTGGTCATCAGAGAGTCCTGTGCCAAGGACTTCCGCAAGTTGCAGCTGGGGAGGGAGCAGCTGGTGCCAGGAAGTGACAAGGCCTCGGAGGACAGCGAGGATGAAGAAGAGGAGGAGGACTCCTCCGAGTCTGATTTCCCAGGGGAACTGTCGGGGTTCTGTAGGACTTCATATCCTGTCTACAGTTCCATAGAAGCTGCAGAGCTCGCAGAAAGGATTGAACGCAGGGAGCAAATCATTCAGGAAATATGGATGAACAGTGGTTTGGACACCTCACTCCCGAGAAACATGGGCCAGTTCTACTGAAAACCACATGCATCTTAATGCGGTCGCACTTTCTGAAGAAGGAAGGATCCCAAATGCCCCTCCAGTTCTGGTTCACCCGTACCTTCTATGAAGGAGAATTTGTCATGTCATCCAACACTCGTGAGGCCAGGAAGCTATTAAAGGGATGTTTCAAGCTGTTTCCAGCACATTCCAAAATAAATGAGGAGGGAAGAGTCTTTGTTTTCTGTATTTATTTGAATTTGTGTCTATACATTAATAAGTCTATTCATAATTAGAATTTACATTTTTTGAGCGCTTATAATGCCAGGCACTATTCTAGCTGCTTTTCATGTTCTGAGTCATTCAGTCCTCACAATGTCATGAGATGGTACTATTACCCCCATTTTACAGATGAGCAAACAAAAGATTCCTATATATACCCATAAAATAGCTATACAGATACTTAGCAAACATGAAGCTCATGAATGATGTTAACCACTGACTTGTTTAGACCAAGGGTTAGCAAATTTTTTCTTAAAAGGCATGATGATAGGCCAGGCACAGTACACCTGTAATCCCAGCACTTTGGGAGGCCAAGGCAGGTGGATCACTTGAGGTCAGGAGTTCGAGACCCGCCTGGCCAACATTGTGAAACCCTGTCTCTACCAAAAAAATTAAAAATTAGCAGGGTGTGATGTCACATGCCTGTAATCAAAGATACTTGGGAGACTGAGGCAGGAGAATCATCTGAACCCAGGAGGCAGAGGTTGCAGTGAGCTGAGATCATGCCACTGCACACCAGCCTGGATGACAGAGTGAGAGACTCTGTCAAAAAAAAAAAAGCAAGATGATAAATATTTTAGGCATTGTGGGTGAAATCCTCTCTGCCACAATTACTCAGCTCTCCATTGCAGCTCAAAAGCAGCCACAGATAATACATAATGAATGAACTTGGCTGTATTCCAATAAAACATTCTTTTTGGACACTGAAATTTAAATTTCATTTTATTTTCACATGTTCCACATTCTTCTTCTTCTTCTTCTTCTTTTTTTTTTTTGTCAAACCAACCATTAAAAAATATAAAAGCCTGAGGCCAGGAGTTCAAGACTAGCCTGGGCAACATAGCAAGATTCTATCTCTATTGAATTAAAAATTTTTTCAATAAAAGTAAATAAATAAAAATGTAAAAAGCCATTCTTAACTCAAAGGCTGTACAAAAACAGACAGCAGGATGGATCTGGCCTGCAACCTGTTTTTGTAAGTAAAGTATGGTTTGCAAAGCGTAAAATATTTACTTTCTTGCCTTCTATAGAAAAAAGGTTGCTGACTCCTGGTTTAGAGTTTAAAACAGCATCAAGCCATCAAGCAGGGTACCTAACAGTGCTGTGGGCCAGGATCAAGTGGAGCGGGCTCCCAAATCTCTCCAAAAACCCCACTGGGGGACGGCTGTGTGGAGGAGCAGAAGAAAGAGTTCAGAAAACAGACCCCAGTGGGAGAACTAATGATTGGTTCCTGCAGACGGCTCCCCCTGGTAGACAGGAGGCTTATAGCTGTGGCATCAAATAAGAAAACTTTTTTTTTTCTTTTTTGTCCTAGTAATCCCCGGGGCTTAGAATATAAAAATGATTGCAATTTTCATATGCCTACTACCAAAGAGCTCTCTCTGCGTTATCTTACTTCATCATCACTAACCCTGTAAACATACGTACATGAGGAAGCTGAAGGCTGCCAGGGTAAGTATCGTCCGGCCCACGTCACACAGCTGGGAAGTGCTGAGACTGACTCATCCTGAGTGCTCAGGAAACATATCTGTTCCCGCAGGAACTCCTACAGTGACAGATATAGAGAAGGCATGTCTCTCTCAGTTCTGCAGACCATCAGGGTGAAGGGCCTATCTGCAGGATGCAGAGGAGGGTGGGTGTGGAGTGAGGAGGCTCAGCTGCCCAGAATGGGGAGAGGGTCTGTGGCATTCGTTTTTAGTGAGTTGAAACCCACATAATGTAAAACTAACTCTCTCAATGGCATTTAGTCCATTCGCAATGTTGTGCAAATTCCACCTCTATCTAGTTCCAAAATGTTTCGTCACCCCAAAAGAAAACTCTCTACCTGTTAAGCAGCCACTCCCCATTCCTCCCTCCCTCCAGCCCCTGGAAAACACCAAGCTGCTTTCTGTCACTATATGGATTAGCCTGTTCTGGATAGTTCATGTAGATGGGGTCACACAATATGTAGTCTCTTGTGACTGCCTCATTTCACTTAACATAAAGTCCTCAAGGTCCATCCATGTTGTAGCAAGCGTAGCATGTGTTCATTCCTTTTCATGGCTGAATGATATTCCATTGTATGGCTAGCCCACGGTTTGTTTATCCCCCCCATCAGCTGGTGACATTTGGCTGTTTCCTTTGGCCACTGTGAATAGCGCTGCTGTGAACATTTCATGTGCGGTGCTTTTCACCAGCACAAAGCAGCAACTACAGACAGAGCTGGTGGGAAATCCTGTGTGTCCACTCAGTGGAAGGAAGGGGAAAATCAAGATGGGTCAGAATGACACTCCCTCTTCCACCCTCTGCACCTGTCAATTTCAAAGCAAGCTTCCCTTACACAGACCCCCTGCAGGTGGGAGAGCAGGGATTGGCCAAGAGAGGTGTCACACAGATGGGCTGGGGGTGGTTTGGGTGGAGACTGAAATTCCTCCGGACTTCCAGGCACCAGAATTTCTCCCATGGGGAGAAGTTGAAGGGGTTGGGAATGATGTGTTTTAACCCTTTTCCTTTTCCTGTTTAGAAAAAAAAGTGCGACTCACTGTCAGCACTCATTTAATTTTACATAAACACACTTTGAGGCTGAAGCAAATCTGACTGATTTTCAATGTGAACATAAAATATAAAAAATGTTCTTGGAGTTATTTCTAAACAGAACTGACATCAGAATCATCTATTTCAGAAAAACCGAATCCATCAAATGAATCTTCAGCCAACAACTGTTGGAGAATGAAGTTAACATCAGGCATGGGAATGCTACATTTTCTAGGATTTGACATTTTCAGCAATCGAGGATTACTATACTCTGTAAATGGAGATATCACTACTAAAAGCAGAATGCTATAAACAAAATAATGTGTTTTGTTTCCAAAGTCAATATACAAGAGCAATGCAAAAATCATAATAAAATAGAGATCTCCTAGAAAATTACCTCTGAGTAAATGCTACAGCCTCAAGTGCCACTTTTGAGTATTCTCAGGGCAAATGGGAGAAGGGTTAAACCTGTCATTGGAGAGAAATCTATTTATTTATTTATTTATTTGAGAGAGTCTTGCTCTGTTGCCCAGGCTGGAGTGCAGTGGCGTGATCTCAGCTCATTGCAACCTCCATCTCCCAGGTTCAAGCGATTCTCCCTGCCTCAGCCTCCCGAGTAGCTGGGATTAGAGGTGTGCACTACCACGCCTGGCTAATTTTTGTATTTTTAGTAGAGATGGGGTTTCACCATGTTAGCCACGCTGGTCTCGAACTCCTGACCTCTGGTGATCCTCCCGCCTCAGCCTCCCAAAGTGCTGGGATTACAGGCATGAGCCACTGTGCCTGGCCTG
This sequence comes from Macaca fascicularis, assembly GCF_037993035.2. Taxonomy (NCBI): domain Eukaryota; kingdom Metazoa; phylum Chordata; class Mammalia; order Primates; family Cercopithecidae; genus Macaca; species Macaca fascicularis. The sequence continues at coordinate 14,361,150 of NC_088377.1, read as the reverse complement.
GAGAGAAATCTATTCCGGATCATATCAGAGAATGAAGTGAATTCCATTGTCCAACTGTTTCATAACGATTTTGTTCTAATCAGAGAGACTCTCTGTCCTTTCATGTCCCCGAGTTCAGCAAGGAGCATTTTGATAATGTCCCAGCTCCCAGAGCAGCTGTCTCTCTCTATTTCCAGTTTGAAGGCAGCATCTTCCTTGTCTCTGTGAATGCAAATGCTGTCCAGCTGATGGCTGATGATTGTCTTCTTGGGGCTGCAGACGTTCACTTTACCAATTGAAGAAAGAGCTGTGCCCATATTTGCCTCAGTCACATGCTTTTCTTGAATTCCACAACGGGTTTTCCCCTATCTGAATTTCCCCCCTCAACCCCCAGCATGCGTGCTTACACACACACACACACACACACACACACACACACACACACACACATACACACCCTCCCAGGATCCCTGCAGAGGCAACTGGTCAACAGGCTTGCCAACTCAAGTGTCAGTCTTTGGCCTGTGCAGATACAGTGAGATATTTCTTTGCATTTTCAGAGCCCCAAAGAAGAATGCCATGTTCTTGTTGTGGAAGGAGGCTGAAGGGTCCTGCTGAGATTGTGTTTGGCTTGGCACAAAGTCCAGGGGGAAAATGACCAGAGCGGATTTGGATGAGGGACTGCTGATGGACCGTGGTGACTGGGAGGAAGCTCCCGGGTGGAAGTCCTCCCAGGGACCACGGGCTCATGTGGGCTGCCACTTCTTGCTTTTGTGCTTTCTGCGCAGCAGAGCCCCCACAGTTTCCAAGCTGTGGGGTCCCAGGAGTCCTGTGAAAAGAAGACAGTTCCCTCTGGGAGGTTTGCACGTGCCTACCTCAGCTACTTGCTGCTAATGCTGACTTTCCATCCATGAGCTGCCTGCTGTGAAATTCTACTCTTCTGGATACACACAGGCCTGTCTGAGGGGCTGCTGGGACCTGTAGCAGCATGACATTTGCTACTGCTTCAGGGAGAAGCCCAGGGACCAAGCGGGCTCTGGGGAGCCTGGAAGCAGTCCCACTGTTGACCCCACAAACGGACCTGTGTGTGATGTTGGTGCCCTGTTCCCAGGCACCCAGCCCGCAGCTGCCGAGAGGAGTGGTTGTGAATGGCCCTCACCTGTCCTCTTCTGCAGAGAATTACTCCTCCCCCCTTTCTTACAGGTGTTTCCCTGGAGAACACTCCAATAAATCTCTCGTGCACAAATCTCCATCTCAGGAAACTGACTTCCAGCATCCAATGTGAGAGTTCTGTGGACCGCGGCGTGTGTCAGGCCCTGCTGAGCCACAATGCTGGGCAGCGTCACGTGCAACCTCAGCGAGTGGGAGCCACGCCCAAAGGAACATCAGAGACCCTCCCCACTAGCTCGTGCTGTCGGGAAAGTCAGCCACTTACACACCTGGCATCTGGGGAGTCTTGGAAAGAAGCGCCCACAAGATCCCCCTTCCAGTCTCCCCCCAGCCTTCTCCATGAGTCCCTGGAAACCAGTTCCTGCTCCAGGAACCAAAGCCCAGTGCCAGGCAGTCAGGGGAACCAAGCCGGCCTCTCTTCCATCTCCCTGGGTCTCGGCACCGCTCCACGCATCCCCCACAAGTCCAGCGGGACCTCCTGAGAAGCACCACTGCCCTGAAGCTTCCACCCCACTTCCTGCCTGTCACCCTGGACCCCTGGAACACTAACATCAACCAGACTAGACATGACTCTGCTTCAGCTCTGAACTTGGGGTTTCCTCATTCACTGTGTCACTCTTGTCTCCCAGATTCTGCTCTGACTTGGTCCTAGCTCAGTCTTGGGGTGACTTAGCTGTGGCTCAGTTTCCTCATCTGTAAAATGGGCATAATAATGGTATCTACTTCCTGGTGGTGTTGAGAGTCATGGTGCTTTACACATAGTGACAACAATACATTTCAACTTTCATCATCAATGATTTCTTCCCCGTGAGAGGCAGTATCCAGCATCCCGTGTGGCCGAGGTCGCACCATTTAGACCACACTAAGGGCATTTCGCAAAACTCAAAAGCCTTGTAAGAACAAGTCACTGAGGGAGAGAACAAGCCAGTTTCCTTCAGCCCTGCTATAGAGTTGAGTTCGCGGAGGAGAAATAATTGCATCTGCAGAGCTCAGAGGAAAAGTGTCAAGGCCTGAACTTCCTTGGATTCTGCAGCCAAGTTCATTGTCAAGTCTCCAGCACATGGACTTACACTGTGCTCAGTTTTGGCAGGGTAGTTGTAACCCGGAACTATGGTCATTTGGTTTTAAAAACCCATTGTAAGCCTGAGCACCAGTGTGGAGTTGGCCAAACTCCACTCCAAGACTGGATGGTAGCCTTGGAGATTAAATCCTAAATACTCCAACAAATGCTCTGTGAACTGGAAGCCTCACTGGTCCACAGCTAAAGAGAAGGCAGGAAAGAGCCACGATAACCATCAGCCCATAAGGGAGGATTCAGGAAGCCAACTAAGGATCCGGGACTACTACGTCATTTTTAGGAATTTCAAATTAACAGTCGCCTCCTCTGGGTGTGGCACAGCGCCAGGCTCCCAGGAGAATGAATGAGAGTAGCTAATTGCAGATGCTGTCAGTTCCGGGCTGTGCTGTCCAGGATTGAGCCACCAGCCGCATGTGGTTATTTACATTTAAATTTAAATCAATTAATAAAATGTAAAAGCCACCTGCTCAGTTGCACTAGTCACATTTCAAGTGCTCAATAGCCACATGGCCAGTGGCTACTGTCTTGGACAGTGCAGACAGTTCTATTGGACAGTGCTGAGCTAGTGTGTGAAGTCAGGCATGGAGAAGCCTGCTCAATTCACTGATAAAATGGGACAGATATTTCCCTGCCCTCACCAACTGAGAACAAAATCAGATATCAAAATCCCAGGCACAGAAATGTGGGAACCCAGCTCCACCTTACCCGACCTCTGCCCACCTTCCTGGGGATACCCCTGCATGTCTCTTGTCTCCAAACCCCGAAGACTCAGTGCACAGGCCCCTGTCCCCCTGGGACTGCAGCCTCACCTTCGTGGGCTCTGACCCCCACAGTGCCACAACCACAGGAGTTGTGCCCCTTCCCTCCCCTGGCCACACTCAGCCCTCTGCTCCTTTTTGCTCTTAACACACAACCTGGCCATGGTCCTGTGGCAGCTGCTGTTACTGTCACCTCTTTGGGCACTGCTGCTGCTGTTAACTCCCCTTCCTTTGTGCCCTGAAAAGGATGTGACCACCTTGGAGAGCCTAAAGGGCTCCTTTTTCCTGACCCTGCAGCCATCCGCACCCCAGGAACATTCGAGAGAAACCTCAGGTCAGACCTTTTTCTCTCACCTGGGCCCTACCTGCCCCCGGCTCCAGGAGGAGCCCCTGGGTCCACCCAGGAAGGAACTGCACCTCCTGCCCTCCTCTTTCTCTCTCCCTTTGATCCCTTCGTCTCTTTGCCGAGCCCATGAGCAGATTCAGCAGAGGTCCTTTCTTTATCCTTCAGGGACTTAGCTGCATAAGACAGAATGTAAGAATGACAGTAGTCCAGGCACCGTAGCTCACACCTATAATCCCAGCACTTTGGGAGGCTGAGGCAGGTGGATCACTTGAGGTCAGGAGTTCGAGACCAGCCTGGCCAACATGGTGAAATCCCATCTCTACTAAAAATATAAAAGCCGGGCATGGTGGCAGGCGCCTGTAATCCCAGCTACTCAGGAGGCTGAGGCTTGAGAGTCTGTTGAACCTGGGAGGCTGAGGTTGCAGTGAGCCGAGATTGTGCCACTGCACTCCAGCCTGGGCCACAGAGTGAGACTCTGACTCTAAAAAAACAATCGACATCGGCCGGGCGCGGTGGCTCACGCCTGTAATCCCAGCACTTTGGGAGGCCGAGACGGGCGGATCACGAGGTCAGGAGATCGAGACCATCCTGGCTAACACGGTGAAACCCCGTCTCTACTAAAAAATACAAAAAACTAGCCGGGCGAGGTGGCGGGCGCCTATAGTCCCAGCTATTCGGGAGGCTGAGGCAGGAGAATGGCGTGAACCCGGGAGGCGGAGCTTGCAGTGAGCTGAGATCCGGCCACCGCACTCCAGCCTGGGTGACAGAGCGAGACTCCGTCTCAAAAAAAAAAAAAAAAAAAAAAAAATCGACATCAAGGGCCAGTGCGGTGGCTCATGCCTGTAATTCCAGCACTTTGGGACGCCAAGACGGGTGGATCACCTGAGGTCAGGAGTTCGAGACCAGCCTGGCCAACATGGTGAAACCCCGTCTCTACTAAAAATATAAAAATTAGCCAGGCATGTGGCACATGCCTGTAATCCCAGTTACTCAGGAGGTTGAGGGAGGAGAATTGCTTGAACCCGGGAGGCGGAGGTTGCAGTGAGTCAAGATTGCGCCAATGCACTCCAGCCTGGATGACAAGTGCAAAACTCTGTCTCAAAAAAATCATAAATACATAAATAAATAAATAAATAAATAAATAAACAAACAAACAAACAAACAGACATCAAAGAATGACAGTAAATGGCCAAACCAAGTGGCCCTGGGAACTCAGAGAAAATGATTCCACCAAATGAACTACGGGAAGCTTATCAGAGATCGCGCTCAATGTGGTCCTTGAAGAATAGGCAGAATTTCCAAAGGTGAAGGAAGGTAGGGAAAGGAACAGCCAGGAGGTGGGAACAGGAACAGCACATTTGAGAACAGGGAACAGCCAGAGTGAGGGAAAATAAGGCTAAAAGGGTGAAGGGCACCTGGAGGATATTGATATTTTGGGCTTTGGCACATGCCTGTGTCCTGGCTCTAAGACCATTATCCACTTTGGGCGGCATCATTTAGCCTGCTCCTGGCTGTGGCTCCATTATCTGCTCCTAATATTGTCTTTTGTCTCCGGATTGTGAACAAATAAGGAACCTACAGCCAGGAGCAGGCTGGGTCCGGCCTCAAACCTTGACCTTCTGACTCAGAATAGTAATTGCTCCTGATTTTAAGGCCACTGAACACCATCCAGTTAATCTTGACATCTTGGAAATGACCAAATTACAGTTGAATTCCGTTGAAGAAATTAAAATCATTACTCTTATCCTAAGAGTGATTATCCTGAGTATTCTGGTGACTGACTCACATGGACAATTTAAGATGCAGTTAATATCACCAATGCAAAAAGACCTCAAGGGCCTAACAAATTATTTCTGGCAGAAACGTTGAAAAGTTTCCAGTCTTTGCCCCAAGACTGTTCACTGCCTAATTGCATTTCTTTCCAATGGGTCTAACAGAAAATCCAATTGGAAATTTGTCTTTGGGTGAAAATGCCGCCTTCCTGCTTTTAAGCGAACTGCCTGTGATATCATGAGCTCAGGCTGCAGAGGCTCAGCCGAACAAAGAGAGGAAAGCTGGTCACTTCTGATTGGGAGGACGTATTAATTCCCCACACTTTCCCTGTTCCAAACTCATGACTCCATGGATTGAGTCCTTTTAAGAAAAGAAAATAGAGCCTGTCATTTCCTATTGTTTCAAAGACGAAATCCAGCCTGGGAAAGATTAAGGGAAGAGGACAGGACTCGTGTTCTAGATGACTAAGCACCAACCTGACCTGGAAAAGGCTCCATTAGTTTTTGAGGAAGGGAGGGAGCTCCAATTAGAGGCATGTGTAAAATAATGACATTACCTCACTAAAGCAGAAAAAGGAAAACATTCCCAACTCACTAACAATGAACTAGCAAGAAAAAGTGTTGCTAATCTGTGAAGAATTCGCAAACCCAGTGAGTCACCTCCCAGCTCTGAGCTCCCAAACTTCCTTCCTTAGAACTTGACCTCTGATTGTAAAACCCTGGGCCCCGGGAGAGAGGGGCCTATGCTGGTCAGTAAGGGGGAATCACATGGACAAGCCAAGCCCAGCTCTGCTTCGCCCAGGTTTCTGGTAAATGAGCCTCTATCACTCAGTTCATACACATCAATACTTCTTACTGAAGATGTCTTGGGAAGAAGTCAAGCTGCTCTGAAAAAATAAAAATGCCCTGTGTCATGTTTTTAAAAGAGCTGGATCTCTATGTAGTGACATGAAAAATCCTTAAATTCATTATTAAATAATACATAGATTATGATACTGTGTTTTTTAAAAGACTCAAAACGGTGCTGGGTACGGTGGCTCACACCTGTAATCCCAGCACTTTGGGAGGCCAAGGTGGGTGGATCATGGGATCTGGAGTTTGAGACCAGCCTGGCCAATATAGTGAAACCCTGTCTCTACTAAAAATACAAAACTTAGCTGGGTGTGGTGGTGCACACCTGTAGTCCCAGCTACTTGGGAGGCTGAGGGAGGAGACCTGCTTGAATCCGGGAGGTGGAGGTTGCAGTGAGCCAAGATTGTGCCGCTGCATTCCAGCCTGGCGACAGAGCAAGACTCTGTCTCAAAAAAAAAAAAAAAAAAAAAAAGAGTTCAGGAACCCCAGGATAAGAAGTCAGGAAAGGAAAGTATCTTCAAAGCTGATGGCATGACTGTCTCCTGCCAGGCTCCCCACTGTCTGAACCCAGCTGAAAGGCAGCAGGGATGCTGATGGGGATCTGGAGGCACAGGACAGTGGAGCAGGCTGGGGGCCACGGAGAGCAGATCTGCAAACAGAGGGTTTCTGTACAGGATAGGCAGAAGGCCCAGCTGCAGGAGTTGGGCTGCAAGAGACAAGCAGCAGGGCGGGGTACTGGGTTCCAGGGACCCAAGCAGAGGCAGGCCCAGCTCTCAGCTGTCTGCCCATCAGGACCCCTGGGGGGAGTTTGGGGGGAAAATGCAGATCCACCCACCTCAGCCTCCCAAAGTGTTGGGATTACAGGCGCGAGCCTACCGTGCCCGGCCGTGGTTCCTGGACTTTTAAGGGGACCACTGATCTTTTCTAGAGCTCCATGAGCTCTCTGAAGTTTTAAGCAAAAGTTTGTATATTTGAGAATGTGTATCTTTCTGGCTTTTTCATGAGATTGCAACGAGGATCCAAAGAGATAATACAAATGACGTCAGCTTTGACAACCACTAACTGCCCCAAAAATATCAGGTATTACTATCATCACAGCAAGATCAAAAGAGGTTAATGCACGTCTCTCTGTGTCAAGTGTTCACGAAGCTTCTGTTGAAGTTGGCCACCAGATTGGGCCAGCATGCACACAGGCAGCAGACAACAGCTTTACAGGTTGTTAGAATGAGAGGCTGAACCCTAACCTCAAGAAGGTGACACCACAGAGGCCATCCACAGAGGTGTGAATCTTCCTAGAAAATGATACAGGCGGGGCCAGGTTTGGTACCTTGCACCTCTAATCCCAGCATTTTGGGAGGCTGAGGCAGGCAGATCACTTGAGGTCAGGAGTTCGAGACCAGCCTGGCCAACATGGTGAAACCCTGTCTCTACTAAAAATACAAAAATTCGCTGGGCGTGGTGGTGCAGGCCTGTAATCCCAGCTACTCAGGCAACTGAGGCAAGGGAATCGCTTGAGCCCAGAAGGTGGAGGTTGCAGTGATCGAGCTACTACTCTCCAACCTGGGCGACAGAGGGAGACTCCATCTCAAAGAAAAAGAAAAGAAAAGAAAGAAAATGATGCAGGCAGGATTAATAACCAGAACACACAAGGCGATCAAACAACTCTATAGGAAAAAAATCTAATAGTCCAATCAAAAAATGGGCAAAAGATTTGAATAGGCATTTCTCAAAAGAAGACACACAAAGAGCAAACAGGCCTATGAAAAGGTACTCAACATCTGTGATCATCAGAGAAATGCAAATCAAAACCACAGTAAGATAGAATCTCACCTCAGTCAAAATGGCTTTTATTCAAAAGACAGGCAATAACAAATGCTGGAGAAGATGTGAAGAAAAGAGAATCCTCGTACTCTGTTGGTGGGAATGTAAATTAGTACAACCGCTATGGAGAACAGTTTGGAAGTTCCTCAAAAACTAAAAGTTAAGCTACTATATGATCCACTTATCTCATTGCTGGGTATATACCCAAAAGAAAGGAAATCAGTAAATCAAAGAGATATGTGTACTCCTCTGTTTGTTGCAGCACTGTTTACAACAGCTAAGATTTGGAAGCAACCTAAGGGTCCATCAACAGTTGAATGGATAAAGAAAATGTGATACATACACACAATAGAGTACCACTCAGCCATAAAAAAAGAATGAGATCCAGTCATTTGCAACAACATGGATGGAACTGGAGATCATTATGTTCCATGAAATAAGCCAGGCACAGAAAGACAAACATAGCATACTCTCATTTATCTGTGGGATCTAAAAATCATAACAAGTGAATTCATGAACATAAGAGTAGAAGGATGGTTACCAGAGGCTCGGAAGGGTGGTGCAGTAGGATGGGGAAGGTGATGATGGTTAATGGGTACAAAAAAAAATAGGAAGAATGAATAAGATCTATTATTTGGTAGCATGACGGGGTTACTATAGTCATTAATAACTTAACTGTACATTTTAAAATAATTTAAAGAGTGTGATTGGATTGTTTGCAACTCAAAGGAGAAATGCTTGAAGGGATGGAAATTCTCCATGATATGCTCATTTCACATTGCAGGCCTGTATTAAAACATCTCTTGTACCCCATAAATATATGCACCTCCCATGTATCCACAAAAATTAAAAATTAGGCTGGGTGCGGTGGCTCACATCTGTAATCCCAGCACTTTGGGAGGCCAAGGCGGGCAGATCACTTGAGGTCACGAGTTCCAGACCAGCCTGGCCAATATGGCAAAATCCCATCTCTACTAAAAAATACAAAAATTAGCCAGGCATAGTGGCACAAGCCTGTAATCCAGCTACTTTGGGGGCTGAAGTGGGAGGATCGCTTGAGCCCAGGAGGCAGAGGTTGCGGTGAGCTGAGATCACACCACTGCACTCCAGCCTGGGTGACAGACCAAGACCCTGTCTCAAAAAAAAAAAAAAAGGTAGGAGCTAAGCTATGAGGATGCAAAAGCATGAGTGATATAATGGACTTTGGGGGCTTGGTGGGAAAGGCTGGGAGGCGGGTAAGGGATAAAAGTCTACAAATTGAGTAGATGTACCCTGCTTGGGTGACAGATTCACTAAAATCTCAGAAATCAACACTGAAGAACTTATCCATGTAACAAAAAAAACACCTGTACCCCAAAAACTGTTGAAATTAAAAAGAAGAAAGAGAAAAACCAATAAATAAAAGCTGAACCCAGGAGGTGGAGGTTGCAGTGAGCCGAGATTGTGCCACTGCACTCCAGCCTGGGTGATGGGGACTGTGTCTCAAAAAAAAAAAAGAGAACTTAAAAAATTTTAAAAAGAAAATGATGCAGGCTGAGATTGTGCTGCTGCACTCCAGCCTGGGTGACGGAAACTGTGTCTCAAAAAAAAAAAAAAAAAAGAACTTACAAATTTTTAAAAAGAAATTATGCAGGCACTGCAAATATAGCATACTTACTTGGGTGCATGTGGGAGAAAGTAGAGGGGGAGACGCCAGGGTCGCTGACCCCATGGCATGAGGACGACTGTGGAGCCGTTCTCTTGCTGTCCGCAAAGTCACTGTGAAAGCAAAGTGCCAAACATTGTCCAGGAGGGCCCTTTTGCTCATTGGTCATGACTGGTGCCAGGCAACCCTTGGGACTTTCCTCATGACCTCAGAGGGACAGAATTACCTGCAGTTTCTATGGCACAGATTCCATAGTAGGTTGAACACTGCTCCCCCAAATACACATCTTCCTGGAACCTCAGGAGACTTTATTTGGAGACAGGGTCTTCGCAGATGTAATTAGTTAAGATTAGGTGGCACTCATGGGCTCTAACTCCAATGACTGGCAGCCTTCTAAGAAGGGGGAAGACCCACAGACAGACACACAGAGAAGAATGCCATGTGACTACAGAGGCAGAGACTGGAGTGACGCAGCCACAAACCAAAAAGTGCGAAGGATTGCCAGGGGCCACCAGGTGCCAGAAGAGGCGAGGCAGGACCCCCTTCTTGGTCTTCAGAGAGAGCACAGCCCTGCCAACACCTTTATTTCAGACCCCTGGCCCCCAGAACTGGGACAGAATACATTTCTGTTGTTTTAAGCCACACCATTTGTGGTCATTAGTTTTGGCAGCCACGGAAACGAATACAGAAAGGTTCCAGAGCTGCTCCCAGGAGGGGAAGTGGCACAAGGCGAGGCGAGGCATGGACTAGTCACAGATCCCCAGCCAGAAGCAGGGGACACATTCACACTGGGATGACTCAAGGAACTGTACGTGCAAAGCATGAGCACCCTGCTCTGTGCCAGACATCACGCTGGGCAGAGGCCAGGGGCTGCCAGAAAAGCTGTAACAACCAGCAACCCCAGGCGTGGGCGGGGAAATGCTGATTTGCAGCATCTGCCAATTTCTGTGGTATAAATACTCCCTTCTTGGCCAATGCGAGTGCAACACAACATCCTTCATATAACGTTTCTACCCTACAGGTACAGTCAATGTCAATGACCTCACGATAATAGTAAAATAAGTGAAATAATTATGAAATATTGAGTTCTGAGAATTGACTGACCTTGTGTCTAATATAATCTATTTAATTGTAAGCTTCTGTAATTTAATTTTTTATGGTGGCTGTGTTTAACAACCAATTTGCAAAAATTCCTGAATGTTTAACCATCAGCTGCCATGAACCAGCGCTGGCTACAAGAAGTACAGCGGTGAAGAAGGCAGATGGCAAATATAACCTCAGCTTGGTGGGGCCTGGAATGCAGCAACCTGGCTCCAATAGGATGCTTTTGGGTAGATGTGCCTGGAGCACCTCCACCTCTGAGGCCCGCAAAACTGCCCCAGAGGAAGGGTGGCCTGCAGAGCAGCCTCCACATCAGCTCTCAGCTGGTCCAGGGCACAGCATCAGCTGAAGAACACCGACCACGCCCAGCCACATCAGCTTCCAACTGTGAGCTCTTAGGAGACCTGTTGATGCAGAGATGGCACCAAAAAAGCCAGGAGCAGGTGGGCACTGGTGCACATATAGACAGACACACACACACGCACAGAACATGCAGACACACACATGCACAGAACATGCAGACACACACATGCACAGAACGTGCAGATACACACATGCACAGAACGTGCAGATACACACACATGCACAAACATGCTTCTGTTACGGTTTGGCTGTGTCCCCACCCAAATCTCATCTTGAATTCCCACATGATGCGGAGGGACCCGGTGGGAGGTAATTGAGTCATGGGGGCAGGTCTTTCCTGTGCTGTTCTCGTGATAGTGAATAAGTCTCACAAGATCTGATGGTTTTATACGGGGGAGTTTCTCTGCACAAGCTCTCTCTTTGCCTGCCACCATCCACGTAAGATGGGACTTGATCCTCCTTGTCTTCCACCATGATTGTGAGGCCTCCCCAGTCATGTGAAAATGTAAGTCCAATAAGCCTTCTTCTTTTGTAAATTGCCCAGTCTCAGCTGTGTCTTTATCAGCAGTGTGAAAACGGACTAATACAACTCCTTTTTGCATTTTTGCCAGAACAGTTTCCTTCAGTACAGCAGCTACTTTTTAAGGAGTGCTTTGTGTCAGGGACCAGGCCAAGCACTAGGAATATTCACATGACGAAGGCCAAGCCCAGGACCTTCCATCAGTTGGCGAGGCCTGTGATTGGCCACAGCTGCCTGCATCTCATTCTGCAGCTGATCTAAGGAAGCCTTTCATTGCCACGTATCTCAGCCTTAGTCTCCATTGTCAGTTCTCTCCATCCTGAATGTGAGAGGTGGTTCCTAGTCACTTTAGAGCTAGGATGGGAAACAGGGTGTGATTTCTAGAGCCCTGACAAATAACTGCATTTGGCATTGTGCACAATCCATGATGTAGATGCAACATGAAGTGAGGTGAAAATTGGTAGGCTGGGCATGTCAGCTCATGCCTGTAATTCCAGCACTTTGGCAGGCCGAGGAAATATATCAGTTGAGCTCAGGAGTTTGAGACCAGCCTGGGCAACATGGTGAAACCCTATCTCTACCCAAAATACAAAAAAATTAGCTGAGCGCTACCGTGCACTTGTGGTCGCAACTACTCGGAAGACTGAGGTGGGAGGATTGCTTGAGCCCGGGAGGTGAAGGTTGCAGTGATCCAGGGTTGAACCACTGCATTCCAGCCTGGGTGACAGAGTGAGACAGGGAGGGAGGGACAGAGTGAGACAGGGAGGGAAGGGGGGGAAGGAAGGGAGGGAACGGAAGGAGGGAAGAAGGAAGGAAGGAAGGAAGGAAGGATAGAAGGAAGGAAGGAAGGAAAGAAGGAAGGAAGGAAGGAAGGAAGGAAGGAAGGAAGGAAGGAAGGAACGAACGAACGAACGAACGAACGAACGAACGAACTGGTCACCTGGACTGGGTTTATGGGTTCCTGTGAGTACTTCTTATAGCTATAGTAATTTCAACCAGGGACACCAATCATTCTGGTTTGTGAGGGATGAAGGGGTTAGTGCTAAAAAGAGGGTAGTAGTCTCAGGCAATACGGGATGGGCAGACATCCTAATTCTCACCTCCCTTCTGACAGCTCAAGTTTGAATACTGAGGTCTGCAAGGACATTATACTGAGACCTGCAAGGATGTCTGTCTCACATTGCAATAAACAGCCACCGGGTTCTAAATCTCATTTTGCTTAAATCCATTTCTCTAAGAAACATTATACATTTACTCCTTTTCATTGTATAAGACATGTTGAAAACAGCCATTCATCTCTAAATCCTTCTTTTCAGTCACTTTTAATATTCTTTTAAAAAGAGAGAAAGGAAAAGAAAAGACTTCTTGGGACTAAAACTTATCACAGTTGGATGAAACCCAAAGGTGAATATTTATTTCAGCAAAATTCATTCAGGGTCTTGAAAGTCAAGTGTGTGAATACAAAATACACCTTTTCAGCTTGGGATCATGCCCTTTTCCGTGCTTGGATGGCTGAAGTATGAAATGCCGGGTTGACATATTCAGTGCTTCCAGGAATGTGACTCCAGAAGAAACAAAGTGGAATGTGGCACTTGTGGAGGTGGCCGGGCTGGTCAGCCAACCTGGCTGGGTTCTGGAAGGGTCCAGTCCATGGGCTCCCATCATATCCCAGGTGATTCTTCCTGCTCGCAGTTCACAGGAACCACAGATCCCCACACCTTCATTTCCGAGGGGCTGTCATTTGTTCCAGCTTTGTCTCCCCATCCTGAATCCAGCACGAGGTGTCTAGATCTCACACAGGATGCATTCACGGGGGCTGGGGTGGAAGGATCCATCAGCAACTTCAAATTCCAGCCCTCACTGCAGCCAGGACAGGGAGCCACATTCTCGTGCTCACAAAGACGATCCTGCACCAGAGCTGCATGAACAGGGCTTTCACCTTTGCATTTGCTCACTTGTTCCTTCCATCAGAATCGATGGCTGTTTGCAGGACAAACAAAACACACGTGCCTGCGTGTGTGTGTGTGTGTGCTTGTGCATGTGTGTGTGCAAGCATATGTGTGTCTGTGTGTGCATGTCTACGTGTGTCTGTGTGTGTGCATGTGTGTGCATGCATTCATGTGTCTGTGTGTGCTCGTGCATGTATGTGCACAACTATGTGTCTGTGTGTGCTTGTGCATGCATGTGTGCATGCCTATGTGTGTGTGTGCTTGTGTGTGTGTGCTTGTGCATGTGTGCATGCATGCCTATGTGTGTCTGTGTGTGCTTGTGCATGACTGTGTGCATGCCTGTGTATGTGCTTGTGCATGTGTGTGCATGTCTATGTGTATCTGTGTGTGTTTGTGCGTGTGTGCATGCCTATGTGTGTTTGTGCATATGTGTGTGCATGCCTATGTGTCTGTGTGTGCTTGTGCGTGACTGTGTGCATGTCTGTGTATGTGCTCGTGCATGTGTGTGTGCATGTCTATGTGTATCTATGTGTGTTTGTGCGTGCACGTACATGCCTATGTGTGTGTGTGCTTGTGCATGACTGTGTGCATGCCTGTGTATGTGTCTTGGGGAAGAGAGAAATGATGAGCTAGTGTTTAACGGGTCAGAATGAAAAGTTCTGGAATTGGATGGTGGTGATGATGGTTGTACAAAATTGTGAATTTACCTAATGCCGTAGGGCTGTACTCTTACAATAGTTAAAATGGTAAGTTTTATGTTACATGTGTCTTATCACAATTAAAAATAAAAGAGTACATGCATTCATTTTGAGAGAAAACAAAAGAGAAAACCTCAGAGTCATGTTTAAATATGTCTGACTTATACTGAGGACAAATTAAAGAAAGTAATTTACATAATGAAGAGTAAACTTATGGAACTCATTGCCGAAAGAGGAGGCACAGACATAAAAATATCCAAAGACATCTACGAGGAATTGTTCAAACATTTATTGTATTTATTGACAGCAGCCTAACAGCACATGAAGCACGATCAGGTTTGGAGTCACCCTGAGGTTCACATCACAGCACAAAAGCAGCTTTCTGCCCTACCAGGCATTGTGCCCCAGTGAATTTCTGAGGACAGGAATGGGGAGCTGGACGGACCTGCAGGTCCTCCCCATGGAACAAACGCCGCACCTTGCACACACCTGGGTCCCTGCTGTGTCCAGCCCCAGCCTGTGCACAGTAAGGACAGCACACCTGATGATCAGGACAGGGTCTACCCTGAGATGTTCACTGCCTACCTGTGCACAGTGAGGGCAGCACACCTGGTTGGAAACACAAAGTCACCCCTGAGATGCCCAGTGCCTACCTGTACATCGTAAGGACAGCACACCTGGTTGTCAGCACAAAGTCACCTCTGAAATGCCAAGTGCTTGTACATTGTAAGGGAATCACACCTGGTTGTCAGGACGGCATCACCTCTGAGAAGCCCTCCCCTTCACATGTGTAGCAACAAAAAAGGTCTGGCTTAACAACTGTCATTCTCAGCCCCCAGACAAAGCAAACTAGGGTGTTGTGCTCATATTTAAAGCTTTGTTTTGTATTGTATCTGTTTTTATAAATTGTCTGTTTCTTTTTCCAAGTAGGCTAAAGTTACATCTTCAATAAACCAAGTAATAGGAACTTACTTTGCTCACCGCAGTGATCCTGGAATATATCATAGTATCAGAAGTAAGAAGGTATCCCCCAAGAATGTGTTTTTAAGATGAGGACACATCAAAAGGACCCAAGAATCAATCTGGTAAAGCTCCCAGTGGCCAGAGCTAATATAATTTCAGCACCATAATAAATTTCAATTGTATTTAATTATCACCTAAGGAATAAAATAAATATCCATGAGCACATATGGATATAAATAAATCAATAATCAAAACAAGAAGGACCAATCTTTCTTAAATAAGAAAGCCAATTAATAAATGTAGAGGGAATTGGAGAAATAGGGAATCGCCATTGGAACCCCACGGTTATCATTGCTGCACGCAAGAGTAATTGATAGTTGCTAAAATTAGTGGTTGAACCTTAAGGAGTAACAAGATATTTGCATCATATTTGTATCCCTTCCTAAATTTACTAATCACCCTTGTGGTTTTAAAACATGATTTTGATGCTCTACCTCCCTCCAGGAGGTAGAGTTTAATGGCCCTTTCCTCAAGTATAGGCTGGACTTAGTGACCTGCTTTTATGAATAGATGACAGAAAGAGGACAACTGTACCTTGACAGTGGGGAAGCCTAACAGATACCACATGAGCCAGGTGATCAAAGTCAATGTTACCTGCAGTCATGCTGACATTACACGCCCACTGACATGATACAATGACAAGGGCCTATCACCTCTGTGGTGTTCTTCTCCAAAATCCACAGCCTCAGAATGTTTATGAGAAACCATCAGAGAAACCCAAATTAAGGGCATTCCACAAAACACCTGACCACTACTCTGCAAAACATCTAAAGTCATGAAAGACAAGAAAATATAGAGAAGCTATCACGGATTGGTGGAAACTAGGGGGAAATGAGGAATAAAGGTATCATGATATCCCAAATGGGGTCCTGGAACAGAAAAGTACATTAATAGAAAAAGTTAAGAAGTCCAGGCTGGGCGCAGTGGCTCACACCTGTAATCCAAACACTTTGGGAGGCCGAGGCGGGTGGATCATGAGGTCAGGAGATTGAAACCATCCTGGTGAACACGGTGAAACCTCGTCTCTACTAAAAATATAAAAAAATTAGCTGGGAGTGGTGGTGGGCGCCTGTAGTCCCAGCTACTCAGGAGGCTGAGGCAAGAGAATGGCATGAACCCAGGAGGTGGAGCAGCGGGCCAAGATCACACTGGCACTCCAGCCTGGGTGACAGAGCGAGACTCCGTCTCAAAAAAAAAAAAAAAAAAAGAAAGTTAAGAAGTCCAAATAAAGTTGGTAGTTCACTTACTAATATTGCACCACATCAATGTCTTAGTTTTGGTAAACATGCTATGTAAGACGTTAACATTCAGGGAAGTTGGGTGAAGGGTGTATGGGAACACTCTGTACTGTCTTAGTAACTCTTTATTCTAAAATGATTTCAAACTGAAAAGTTTTTTAGAAGAGGTAGAGTTGCAAATAATTTGGTGAGAGGTGCACATGGAGGTATCTCTTATGTGTGAGGCAATAAGTCAAGTAAGTTGCTGAGAAAACTGTGGGTGGGAGAAAGTGGCTGCCGAGGGCCTTTGTTATGACTTGCCTGAAGGTCTATACTGCATTAGAAAAAATTATCCAAAAATGACCACACTGTGCTGTAATAGCGCCATGTCTCCATGTATCTGCCACCTTTGCATTCTCTGGGCTTGCCGTAGTGATGGGAGGGATTCAAATCCTCCTCTTCAGCAAAAGGAGAAGTTTCCCGATGGATGGTCTCCGACAAGAAGGGATGTCCTTTCCCCAGGCTGAACATGGATTCCAGTGTCCCAACATGGATTCCAGTGTCCCACTACATGATGCTAACGGGCATCATCTCTGGCCACTGAAGCCCAGGATCTTAGGTTTAACCATAAAATACTTCTGTGTCATGGGCTGCAAACCACCAACATAGAACTAAGATTGATAAGAAAAATATACTGTTTACTCAAAACAGGTGTATCACAGCCTACATATTTATAATGTCCTATTATATGGTTGTGCAGTTCATATCCTCAATAATTCAGTAGGTATCTCGCTAACATCTATTTGAAATCCCCCCATAAAATAACATTTAGCAGTAGCTTCAAGATCTCTTTAGAATGGTGTCTTTATTTTTCTTAAACATTTGATATGTTACACCACCCAGGCAGAAAATAGAACACAGAGTGTGGGATACACACGTACTCACCATAAAAACAACCGTATTGTAACACCGAAATATATTTATCTAATTGGTCAAGGAAACGGAATTTAACACATGCTGTTATCATACAAGTAGTTTTAATGGAATAGCATTTTGTATTTATATAGCACCTTTCTACCAAGGAGCAAAAATACGGCTCAGATATTATTACTTATTCTCACACCATCCTTGACAGGTGGATAAGCAGCAACATTTATACTAAGTTTTAATCACCGGGCGACAAAGACCTGCATAAAGAGAGCAAATAAACCACAAATAGCAACCCAGAAAGTTGGAATTTTCCACCTCCAAGAGTGGGTCACTCACTCTTTTTCTCTGAAATCTTAAGAGCTAGTTTGAATACTGGTGAAAAAAAAAATAGAGGAACAGTAGAGTGATAAAACAGGTATATACAGCCTCCTCAGGAACCTGATGGTGGAGCTTAGACTGGAAACCGTTGAAAGTTAAAAACAATTCCCAAACCTTGAGCATCTACTTGGACAAATTTGATGCGTACCAGGGACAAATGAAAGCATCCTCCCAAACTATGTCCCAAATTATTGTCAATCCTTTCTGTAATGAAGGTCCATTCCTCAAGCCGCTGTCACATAATGTGCAGGGGATCAACAGCAAATCCATTAGCAACACAGGATAAAGAAATTTGAGTAGCCCAGAAACTCTTGCATAAAACATAACTTCAACAAGATAGGACATTTTGGATGATGCATTCCTGAAGACCTCTTTAAAAATTCATTCAAGGAAATTTTTTAAAAAGTCTCTTTAAAGATAAATGCAAATTACAGGCATAGTTGGAGCCTTAAAGTATATCTTGAATAAGAAAATTACCAGAGGATGAATTCCTTAAGAGCATGTCTGTCTTTCAAGAGTTTCTAATATATTTAATCTCCAGTAAACTGTAGGATATCCAAAGCTGTAGTACCCTTTTTTTCCCCCCAGAATATCTAGTGTCTGAGAAACCTTTATCACATCTATCCATGCATTCAACTAATGTCAGCAAAACTAGATGACAAATTATACGTAAAGGGAAGGATGAAAATATTTTGTTGTAAACTTCTGAGTCATAGGGACAAGGAAAAGAAGTTACATTATATTCTAATAACAAATTTCAATAATGTGAAAAAAGAAAAATAACAGCCAACACTTATTAACCACTTCCATGCACTAGTATGGGTAACGGCATCAGACACAATACATACATTATCTCATTTCCTCATCACAAGGCTTCTTTGAGATATACCCATTTTATAGACTTAGATTAAGACACTTGTCAGAGGTCAGGGTACAAGCAGCTGTCTTACTCCAAATGCTTTATGGATGCTGCCTGGCTTTTTCTCTAGCCCTTCACTTCTCAATTAGTGAGAGAACCAAGTCTTGCCTTTCATTTCTTCCCCTGCACTGAAGACAAATCTAAGTGATCCTTTTGTAACACTGAAAACTTGGAATCAAAAATCCATTAAAGTATCATCTATAGAAACACTCCCAAAGCCTCATAGCAAGAAATTCAGATAAAAGCACATATTTTCACTACTTTGATGTGCATAAGTTTAAACTCCATGACTCTTATTTTGATCTTCATCATTCCCTATTTGACTGATTTTTAACCTATCATGTTACACCATGGAGTGGCAAATACTATTGAGGAATCAAAAAAAAAGCAACTCCTTCAACAATCTAATTTATATGAAATGCAGTAAGTGACAATGATGTCTCTTTAATTAATCTAATTAATTAGTTAATTTATTAACTTAATTAGTTAATTAGCTAATGTCCCTGGTGGGTAAAGTTTTCTTAACCAGCGAGCTTCCTGGAAAGGGAAGAGAAAAAGTAATGATCCTTCAGCTGTTTCTGAACTTTGGGACAGTTGGAGGCCCAGCTTCAGGAATCCTGTCTTCTGTGAGGTCACAAAGGGAATGACACCTTTAAAAATGCCCTGTGCAAGACATACCCTTGACTCCAATGAATCAATTAGGAAAGGGCTATTGTTACAAACAAGCGAATAAGACTGTCATCAAGAAATTGGTCCTCCAGGTTTGACTTTTCTTCTCCACCAGTGAACAGATTTCCTTTTTTTTTTTTTTTTTTTTGGTGAGGGGGATGGAGTTCTGCTCTTGTTGCCCAGACAAAAGCCATGATCTTGGCTCACTTCACCCTCTTCCTCCTGGGTTCAAGAGATTCTCCTGCCTCAGCCTCCTGAGTCACTGGGATTACAGGTGCTCATCACCACACCCAGCTAATTTTTTTGTATTTTTAGTAAAGACGAGGTTTCACCATGTTGGCCAGGCTGGTCTCGAACTCCTGACTTCAGGTGATCCACCTGCCTCAGCCTCCCAAAGTGCTGAGATTATAGGCGTGATCCTGTTTTTGTTTTAAAATCCTTAAGGAAATGTACACGACCCCACAGGACCTGACCCTGGCTCCCAGTCAGTCCCACCTCCCATGGCTTTCCTGCCCCTGTATTACCTTGCTTCCTTCCCCTTTAACCATCCTTCGGGCCTCAGTTCAAGTTCACATCTTCAGGATGGCAATCTACGACTCCTTATACCAGTTGAGACCATCTTTTAGGCATTCCCACCTCACTGCCCGATTTTCTTTCAGGGCATTTAGCACATTTGCTGTTGTGTGACAATGTGGGTTTTTTCATCAATGGTGGTCTCCCGTGCTAGAATGTAAAATTCAGTACAGCAGGACATAGCTATATATTGCTTATCCATGAATTCCCAGTGGCAAAGCCCCAGTAGAATTTCAATACATATATATTGAATTATTAAAAAGTGATTTATTAATTACTTTTTAAATTAGTATTGAGGTGCACCAGCAACATGGTTAAGACCCCTCATTCCCCAGTCAAACTACTCAGATCCATTTCTGGCTCTACTACATATTGGTTTTGTGACTTTGGGGAAGTTATCTTATCATTATCCCTGACACTTCCTCTCCAAAATTGAGTAGCTTGCATAGGAAACTCAAGAAGACAAAAGTTAGCCTCCCAGCAACTAGCTAAACCAAAACCACTTTTTAATTTTTATTTTATTTATTTATTTATTTATTTATTTATTTATTTTGAGACGGAGCCTCACTCTGTCGCCCAGGCTGGAGTTCTGTGGCACGATCTCGGCTCACTGCAAGCTCCCCCTCCTAGGTTCACACCATTCTCCTGCCTCAGCCTTCTGAGTAGCTGGGACTACAGGTACTTGCCACCCCACCCGGCTAAATTTTTTGTATTTTTTTAGTGGAGACAGGTTTCACCGTGTTCGCCAGGATGGTCTTGATCTCCTGACCTCGTGATCCGCCCGCCTCAGCCTCTCAAAGTAATGGGATTACAGGTGTGAGCCACCGCGCCCAGCCACAAAACCCACTTTTTAGCCAAAACCAAGAATACCTATTTAACAATAATAAAAAGAACAAACCATGCTCCTAGTACACATTCATTCATCAAAGGATAATAAAGAAGAAAAAGTAGAGTCACAGCCAATTGTGCTCTACTAATGAATAACAATCACGACAAGACCTCAGGAGGACATGAGCCAGCACCCATTTTCGATACAGGTGACTCGGTGAACCTTTGTTTCCCATCAAGTCCCTTTTCTCTAGCACCCACGCGCCCCTGCAGCCCGCCCCTGACACAGCCTGGCAGCAGGTGCTTCTCCTGCAAGGGAAGCAGCCAGGCCCTGTGCCCTGTATGCAATAAACAAGACTGGGCTGTGCCCCTCCCCTGTAGGCAATCAGCACAGGCCCTCAAGCATGAGATTTAATTGCTTGTTCATTATTTTAGCTTGCAGGGGCTACAAGGAAGTATGGCATTTCTGAGCACACCATCCAAGGGAACCCTGGGAGCTGTCAGATTAAAAAATAATAACAGAAACGAGACAGGAGCCTGTCTTTAGCCAAATGGCTTCAGGTACCTGTGACTCAATGCGAGGGTCCCCACCAAAACCCATGGCAGCCCCTCCCTGTTTGTCCTGCCCTTTTCAATTCTGTCTGAGCGGGGAGGAGAATGCCACAAAGAGACGAGAATTTGAACTCGCAGCCCCCGAGTGCACCAATGTCCTTTTCCTGCCTGATTGTGTACTTAAAGCGCCTGTAAAGTCAATAATTTCCCATGGTTTCACAGCAAAGCCAAAAGATTAAAAAAGAGACATTGTCCTTTTGAAGATGTGGAAAGTAATAAATGAGCAGGCTGAATCCTCTTTGGGTTTAAAAGCCTGTGCTGTTCTGCTTTAAGGTGTCAAAACTGCCTAAAATCTTTAGTTTTGTTATACCCTGGTGCTACACAGATATCATAGAAGCAGGCTGACTCTCTCAAACAATTTGGAGATCATTTTTTTTCTCTCTAAAAACTTTGTTGAAATATATATGTTAGCACAGACTTTTTATTAACATTTTGTTTAAAATATAGCATTTTTTCAGACGCATCTTAAGAGATCAGAATAGTCAAACAGTAGCTCTCTTTTTGAAAAAGAAATTGCACACCATCTTCAAGTTTTAAGCACAAAGGTTACAGTTCGTTCTCCTCCCCCATTTTATTTCCACTGTTGGAGTAGATTTGACCTCGTCTCTCTAAAAGCAGAAAACTTCAACAAAGGTGAGAGGACTATTTAAAGCGATGAAAAAGATTCTGAATGAAGCATTACGACTTTGATGAAGCCTGAAAGAAATGCAGTGCTTAGGAAGTGGATAAAAGTCAATAGCAACAATTCTTGGCTTTGGATGAAACCTTGAAGGTGCACTTTTCCCCAGTGATATGAAAAATAAGAAAATAAAAACAACCAACCAGAGACCCGTAACCCTTCCGGTTCTGTGGCATCTGTACATTCACATGATAGAAACTTACTAAATCCCGAAGGTTTCCTGGCAAAGCCCAAGCTCCATGATGAGCTGAGAGCCCTGCCACTGCACCAGGAGAAAAGGAGTCACTAGGCAGGCTGAGGCGGGCGGGTCACAAGGTCAGGAGATCGAGACTATCCTGGCTAACACGGTGAAACCCCGTCTCTACTAAAAATACAAAAAATTAGCCAGGTGTGGTGGCGGACACTTGTGGTCCCTGCTACTTGGGAGGCTGAGGCGGGAGAATAGAGTGAACCCAGGAGGCGGAGCTTGCAGTGAGCTGAGATCACGCCACGGCACTCCAGCGTGGGCAACAGAGCAAGACTCCGTCTCAAAAAAAAAAAAAAAAAAAAAGGAAAAAGAAAAGGAGTCACTAGGCTCTAGATGGAGAAGAGACAAGCCTCTTTCCTCCCTCCTATTCCAAAAGAGAAGAAAAAACCTGGACAGCCAGATACAAGCAGCCTTGAAAAATCACTCTACAGGAGAAAAGACAGGAAGAATGTCATCGAGAAAGAAGGCCAGGAGAGGATGCCACAAAGGTGCCTTTTCTCCCTCTTCTCTTTCCACCTTTCCCATAGTCGCCTCTTCCTCTAAACCATCCCCACTTAACTCTCTCCAGATTCTACTCTCCCACTGGAGCCTGACTGACACATTTCCCAAAAGCAGATTTTAAAAAAGCAAGGGTCTCAGGCTCTGTCACATCCAGCTCATTGTTATGTGCCGGGGAGATACAGAGCGACATTTTGTGTATCTGTTGGATTATGAGTCACCATTTGGGCATAGAGAATGTTCTCAACAGTGAGATTCCCCTCATGTGGGCACCCTCATGCTTCAGCCAGGTGCTTACAGGTAAATAATTACTCAAACATCGTCATGTAGCAAATTTGGTTTCCAAACCTTGAATGAGAGAGACTCAGGCATGCACCAAGGAAACGTCTAGCTATGTTCTTCTCCAGTCTCTCAGCGGGCTGCAGGTCTTAGCTATGTTTTGTTGGTATCACTGGGGCGTGCCGGGCTTTTGTTTGAATGGCTCAACCTGGCTGCAATCATTGAATGAGCCGACCCGATCGCTCTGCCAGTGTCTACATTGTCGGCTTCAAAAGTCAGGCTCACCAGAGAGAGCAATTTCTATTTGTTTGTTTGTTTGTTTGTTTGTTTGAGACGGAGTATCGCTCTGTCACCTAGGCTGGAGTGCAGTGGCGTAATCTTGGCTCACTGCAACCTCCGCCTCCAGGGTTCAAGCAGTTCTCCTGCCTCAGCCTCCTGAGTAGCTGGGAATACAAGTGCACACCACCACACCTGTTTGATTTTTGTATTTTTAGTAGAAACGGGGTTTCACCTTGTTGGTCAGGCTGGTCTCGAACTCCTGACCTCGTGATCCGCCTGCCTCGGCCTCCCAAAGTGCTGGGATTACAGGCATGAGCCACCATGCCTGGCCAGAGAGAACAATTTCTTAGTGGAAAGAATTTGTTATCAGTTTAGGCTGCAAGCCTGAATCTTTGAAACAGCATGACTCAGATAGTTCATCATTCAGAGAACTCAGGTTTTGCATCCCTCGGTTCTAAGTGACATTTTCTTCCTCTTTTGAGGACAGCAGAATTAAGTTACCAGAGCCATCTCATCGGTCATTCATTTAGTATTTACCACACCTACTATGTGCAGGAGGCAGTGGGAAGTAGAAAGATTAGAAAGGAAAACTCCTGCCATCCAAGGGGTTAGTAGCTTACAGATCTTAGAATCGCACAACTTAGAAAAAAAAGTTGAAGATTATATAGAGAATCCAAGCACTTTACTTTACAGATGAAGACTGAACTATTCTATCACTCCTGTGGTAAACTACAGAGGCAATTCTCAAACCCATGTCTTCTGACTCAAAGAAGGACTGTGCCTTTCCATTCTGTTTCTAACAACTAAGAGGCTCCTGCATCCCCGGATCCCAGAGGCCTGTATGGTCTGGAAAGCTGGTGTTGTGGTCATCAGTCAAAAGTACACACACCCCTCGCTGCCTACGTACACCGTGGCCAGCACACACCTGGAGGTTTGGACACGTTCACACACTTACGTAATCCTCACAATAAGTGTTTGAGGCAAGAATTGGCATTCAGGATGTAAGCCTGAGAAGCTGAGTGGAGTGTTAAATAACCCATTCTAGGTTAAAGGGTCCCCGTGGTGAATTGAGAACTCAAAACTCAGTCTGTTCTCTGCCCCTACACACCAGTAGCCTCAATTTCCAACTCGTTTGGTTATTCCCTGTTACAGACTGAATGTTGTGTCTCTCTCCCAAAATTCACATGTTAAAACCCTAATCCCCGACGTGAGAGTATCAGGAGGTGAGGCCTTTGGGGGTGATTAGGGTGAAGTCCCCATGGTGGGATTAGAGTCTTTGTTAGAAGAGACACAACAGAGATGATGGTTTCTCTTCAGCCATGTGAGGACAGGACAAGATGTCCATCTACAAACCAGAAAGGCGATCCTCACCAGACACCAAATCTGCTGCTGCCTTGACCTTGGACTTCCTACCCTCCAGAAGTATAAGAAATAAATGTTTGTGGCTGGGCACGGTGGCTCACACCTGTAATACCAGCCCTTTGAGAGGCCGAGGCAGGTGGATTACTTGAGGTCAGGAGTTTGAGACCAGCCTGGCCAATACAGTGAAATCCCATTTCTACTAAAAATACAAAAATTAGCCAGGCATAGTGGCACACGCCTGTAACCCCAGCTACTTGGCAGGCTGAGGCAGGAGAATTGCTTGAATCAGGGAGGCCGGGGTTACATTGAGCTAAGATCTCGCCACTCCACTCCAGCCTGGGCGACAGAGTAAGACTGTCTCAAAAAAGAAAAAAGAAGAAATGTTTGTTGTTTGAGCCAGTCCATGATATTCTGCTATAGCAAGCCAAACTGATTCATACACTCCCTTTGTTTCATCCTCATGTATTTCTGGCATCCTCGTTTGTACCAAATAATGGAATCTTAGAATTTTCGAAATGGAAATGTTCTCAGAGTCCATGTCATCCAGATCTCTCATTTTACAGGCGAGGCAACTGGTCCAGCGACTCATCTGTGCTGATGTCAGGAGAGCCATGCAGGCTCTAGAGAGCACACACGGAGTGAGAGAGACAAGCCGAGATCCTGTCCCGGCAGGCACTAGCCTCTCCATGGTTTGGTACAACACGGGTGTCATCCTGGTTTTCCCAAGCCTCAGCAGCCAGTGGATGTTAATAAGGTCACATTATTAATAAAAATAAGAATGAATAGGCTGGGTGCGGTGGCTCACACCTGTAATCCTAGGGAGGCCGAGACGGGTGGATCACCTGAGGTCAAGAATTTGAGACCAGCCTGGCCAACATGGTGAAACCCCGTCTCTACTAAAAATACAAAAATTAGCCAGGCATGGTGGCAGGCACCTACAATCCCAGCTACTCGAGAGGCTGAGGCAGGAGAATCGCTTGAACCCAGGAGGCAGAGGTTGCAGTGAGCTGAGATCGCGCCATTGCACTTCAGCCTGGGGGACAAGAGTGAGACTTCGTCTCAAAAAATAATAATAATAAAATAATAAGAATGAATAAATAAGTAACTAACTTGACGTAGGAGCCATACATATGCATCTGTCTGCTACAGAGCCTCCCACCCCTCTCCAAGTTCTCACCTGGGTTTTCTGGAGTCCTGTAGTCTGTCTCTCAACTACCCCTATTTGCACTCAACACCCCAGATGTCATTTGAGTGTCTTCCTCAATCATGACCATAGCTGCTCAGACCCTCTCTGTCAGCATCAACTTCCCCTGAAAAGATTTCTTTCTCATGCCTTTCTGTCTGTGTCCACAGTGTCTGAATGAAGGTCCGTGGTCTTCAAGGAACCAAGACTACACTGAGATCCATTCTTGGGAAGTGCCTCTCCTTCAACCTCCAGTACCACTCATCCATAAACACCAACACTATTTGCCTCTTTGTGTATCATAAAGTTCCTCATTGAAACAGCCCCTTAAACTCCAGTCCTGAAAACAAACCCACTGGGCTACAATAAGAACCAATTTTAGACACAGACATCTTCCCACTTCCACTTGACCCCAGGTATTCTCTGCCAAACTACAATTCCTCCAGGAAATCAGCATCTAGCAGCACCCCCACCAACCCATGGAGGTTTGTTTTGTTTTGTTTTGTTTTGTTTTTTGAGACAGGTCTCACTCTGTCACCCAAGCTGGAGTGCAGTGGCACAATTACAGCTCACTGCAGCCTGGACCTCCCTGGGCTCAGGTGATCATCCATGGAGCAGGTTTGAAGAGAAGCCCAAGATAGATTCAGGCTGGAATTCCCACTATATACAGATCACTAGATTTAATTTAAATGTGTCTTAAATTTTACAAATGATGCAACAGAATGAAAGATGTAATTCAACAAAACTTGTCCAAGAGGTCCTTGGTATTTTCTCTCTTCTGGAAATCGTCAATGAAAAAAACATGTTATATGAGCTAGCAGAACTCAGTCTTTTAAGGGCAAAAAGGTCATTTAATTGCACAATAAGAAGCATACTGTGGTCAGAAAACAACTCTCTGTTTATTGCCTATGTCAAATTATTTAGGTATCTATGAGAGAAAGGTGGATGTACCAAAAACCTAGGCTATGTGTAATCATTGAAATCGAGTATCAAATTGTGCTCTACGTTTCCTGGAAGCCAAGATAAAAAGTAAAATAAGTAAGTTATATAGTCCTCCAGTATTATTCATTTCATAGAGTACCACAGCATCTGGTCTGGTCTAACAGCCAAAAGCCTATCATCACATAAATAAATGAATTAATTACCTGGGTCTCTAAATAAAGGGAATAAATTACCTAGACAACAAGGTCTTGGAGGGTCTTGTCTGGGTGGTCCCCACCACATGGCCCACAACAGTTTTCCATAATAGTCAGAAACAGATTTCATCTGACTTCTTTTTTTTTTTTTTTTTGAGTCAGAGTTTCACTCTTGTTGCCCAGGCTGAAGTACAATGGTGCGATCTCAGTTCACCGCAACCTCTGCCTCCCGGGTTCAAACGACTCTCTTACCTCAGCCTCCCAAGTAGCTGGGATTACAGGCGTGTGCCACTATGCCCCGCTAATTTTGCATTTTTAATAGAGACGGGGTCTCACCATGTTGGTCAGCTGGTCTCGAACTCCTGACCTCAGGTGATCCACCCACCTCGGCCTCCCAAAGTGCTGGGATTACAGGTGTGAGCCATCGCGCCCGGCCCTCATCTGACTTCTGACTTCTTATGCAAAGTACAAGAAGAAGTCACATTGCTTTCTTTCCTATCGTTTTGAGAAGGTGTTTGTACAAAGACCTCCTGCTCTGAACACTGCTCGTTCTGCCTCTGATGGGCCCAGCTTCCTGGATGGACCACACATGCTACCAGGCATGGCTTATGAGACCCTTGAGCCTGGCTTACGATGACCCTTGGTGTTCATTTTCCTCATCATTTTCAGCCTGGGCCAGCTTGTCTGTCTCTCTTGGACATAGGAAGGTGCCCTGTTAACCTCTTTTCACCCTCTCCCATAACCAGTGCACAAAAAGATACTTGGATCCTGGGTCATTGTTCCCTGACCATAGGCTTTGTCGAGATTAGAGATAACTGATTCTTTCAAAAAGAATGCCTGCATTAACCAAATATACTCTAAAGGTATGCAGCAAATGCTACATTTGTAATCATCATAAAGCTGAAAGGAAAAAGAAACACTGCAAACATACTGAAACAATTCAGAAATATTAGTTCCTGACTTTAGGCTGGGAAGAATATTCTTTGTGCACTGTATAGTTGGTAAGACAACATTCTGAGGCCCACATTTTAGTTACCAACTCCTAGAAGCCAATGGAAAATCACGTCTTTGATGTGTAAAATAACTGAGAAAAAGGGTGTAGAGCCTCATAAAATACCTGCACTTAATCTGGACCAGCCAGGAGCAAGGCTTGAAATCTTCTTACTGAGGAAAATGAAGGAATGCATACTTGCCTTTTGAGGCACAAAAGAAACCTAAAAAATTTGTATGGCACAGTGTCTCAGAAATCAATTACGTAATTCTTAGAGTACAAACCTGCTTATAATCTGCTGTTTAACACAATTTTTAAGGGTTATAAAAGGTTTATTAAAATCTTACCTTATGGTCAAACTGATTAAGATTAAATACATTTGTCTATAAGGTTTTATTAAGATTTCGGTTTAACATAAATAGTACATTAATGTAAAGGTGAAATTTGGCTTACTGGGTATAAAAATCACACAGGGAGTATTGCTAAATATGAAATGGTATTTGGCTTTCTTTAGGCTATATTTGCATAAATATGTTATTGGGATGTGATACGAAATAATGAGAAACTCCTATAATTCTGATATGACTTAGTGTATGTTACTAAGAATTATAAGAAAAACCTGTTGTACTTTCATTCCAATGTTCAATTTATCGAAAAGCTGAAATAATATCCCTGTAATTTTAGTCATTATTTTCACAGCTAATTTCTTCTATGAGATTAATATTTCACAGACCTTTAGCAACTTACTTAAACCTTCAACTTTATCCTAAAACATTCCTTTAACTCTCTAAACTTAGGCAAGAAATCCATATTCCCATGCCTTCCTATAATCTTTTACCAAAAGTACATTCTACTTCCCTTACACACTTTGAAGGTAAAACTGTTTCTTCAGTAGTCTCAATTACATGTTACAACGTTAACTCTTTTTTGTTTGTTTGTTTTGAGATGGAGTCTCGTTCTGTTGCCAGGCTGGAGTGCATACAACGTTAGCTCTTAGTAACTTTTATTTTTGGTGAAAAACCTGGTTAGTAAGTGATTTTAATTATGTACCAGGTGTGGAGCCTAGGACCCAGACAAAATAAGATAAAGGACTCATTCCCTAAGGCAGGAATTGAACCCTGAGCCTGGGCCGCCACTGTGAAAAGAGAGAGCATCACTACATGGTTACAAGGGCAGGCTCCCCAAGACATACAAGACAAGAGGGAAATCTCATCCAGTTTTGTTTTTAGGGACCTTCAGCAAAATTTGTAACTGACCAGTTTGCTGGGCCATCTTGAACAGTGGGCTTACAGGTGTCTTAAGACCATATTCCATCCTACGATACCCCTCTTTATGGCAGAACAATACACAAAGACACACAAAGCACACCAGATTCACTATAGCTTAGGACTAGCCTCACAAAACCTTTTCTCCATTAATCTAAACTTTACAGAGGAGATAAACAATGATTTTTACAATTAATTCAACCAGTTTGCACACACAGAGAGAGACAGAGAGAGAGACAGAGAGAGACAGAAGTAGACAGAGAGAGAGAGAGGAAGCATTGCTTGAGGCAGGGTGGGGAAGGCAAGGTGCACAGGGAGGCCAGAGCAAGACCCACCCATTGCAGTGACACTGAAAAGTTTGGGCGGTGGCTTGTGAGTAGAAAAGGGATATTTTCCAGCAGTCTTATCAGCTCTCAAGTTTCCCCTTTTAGGGAGAAAAAAGCTCCCCATGTCCCACAGTCCTATATGTGCCTAATCCTGTCACCCACAGCCCTTAGCAAAGAGTTCAAGGCAGATTAGTCTAAAGAGAATAGCAGTTAACATCTCATAATACCAAACCCATTCTTAGCCAAAAGGAACTTTACTGAGAGGGGCTTCTAACCCCTTAAATCTTAAAAGGGACTCTAACCCTCCTAAGCTGGGCCTTTAACCCAAGGTAGGTCAAGTGTCCATGCCTTTCATGAAGTGTGGCCTCTAACCCACTCTGTCTTAGGAGAGCCTCTAACTCCCCTAAGTTGGGCCTCTAACCCAATTCCACCTTTACCTGGGTTCCCCCCCACTTACCCAAAGTTGGCCAATCAGTGCTGTGGTCTATTTCCTTTGGGTCGGCGGGTTTCTTCAGCATTGTCCCCTCAGGGTGCACCGGAAAGATGTGACTGGCCCCCACCACTTACCGAAAGTTAGCCTTTGGTGGGGGTTTTCTGGCTGCAGTCCCTTCAGCGGTCACCAGAAAGATGCTACAGGAGAGGAGTCCCAATCCAGACCCCAAGAGAGGGTTCTTGGATCTCGTGCAAGAAAGAATTCAGGGCGAGTCTGTGGAGTACAGTGAAAGCAAGTTTATTAGGAAAGTAAAGGAATAAAGAATGGCTTCTCCACAGACAGAGCAGTCCTGAGGGCTGCTGGTTGCCCATTTTAACGGTTGTTTATTGATGATATGCTAACAAGGCGTAGATTATTCTTGCCTCCCCTTTTTAGACCATATAGGGTAACTTCTTGACATTGCCATGGCAGTTGTAAACCGTCATGGTGTTAATGGGAGTGCAGCAGTGAGGACGACCGGAGGTCACTCTCATCACCATCATGGTTTTGGTGGGTCTTAGCCAGCTTCTTTACTGCAACCTGTTTTATCAGCAAGGTCTTTAAGACCTGTATCTTCTACCAGCCTCCTCTTTCATCCTGTGACTGAGAATGCCTTAACTTGCTGGGAATGCAGCCCAGTAGGTCTTAGCCTCATTTTACCAAGCCCTTATTCAAGATGAAGTTGCTCAGGTTCAAACACCTCTGACAGTAGTTTTTAACTCTTAGTAACCCTTATCTCTAGTGAAAACTCTAGAAAGTAATTTTGAACTGTTTCATATCAGTTATTTGTAGACAAAAACCACTTTATAATTTTTTAGACAGTTCTTCAAATTATTTTTATTATCAGATCTAAATATATTTACTATATAGAAATAATATGTCAAGATATATAGACTTAAATGCATGTTTAATAATGAATACTTCAGTATCTTGAACATGACTTATCTTCTGATGTTTTTATTACTTAATTTAACATAACATGAGTCTAGGATTTTAAATCACTGAAAAGAACTTTGAGGCTACGACACAGGCAGCCTCCCTAATGTCTCCTCTCAGTCATTCTAAGTCCCAAGAAGCATGTGCCACCCATGAGGACTATGAAGGTCAGGGCCTGTCTGAGTCCATCAGGACAGAAGCCAGAGCTGTGAAGACTATGCTTGGAGGATCCAGCCCCTCCCACAATAGCCAGGAGGCAAAACAGGGAAAGCAGAGGAAGAAGGGGCCATATTGGGCTTGTAGCTGGTGGTCTAGGCACTAAGAATGCGTCTCCAGATGTCATCTTGGCCACCTATCCAGACCCCTGAATCCAGAGACTCCAAACCAAAGACATAAGCTCACAATCAAATCAAGCAAGTATCTAATTATATTTTACTGATAGTTTTGAAGCCATTTCTATTTCACCAACAAATTAAAAACTAGCTTTATTTACCAGATATCACATACACATAACACATATAGATATACAAACAAACAGAAGTAGATCCTATAGCTTTTGCCAGTTTTTAAATAGTTTTGCTTTTCTCCATTTGGTGTATCAATCTTTCTATTACCTATTTCATTTCCCTAAAGCAATTGTTAACTAGGCATCAAATTTGCATTTATAAAGAAAGGACTTGCCACGATCCCCAGTTGCTATGAGAGGGAAATGGACACAATCCCTTCGGTGAAACAAAAAAACATGTATATTTCATAAGCACAGAGCTAAGATTCTTGGCCTAAGTATTGATTCACCATTTGCTCAAACCAAGGGGGAAAAAACTGCTCAAGTAAAAGTTCACTTAAGATAGACAGAAAAGCACCTTAAATAAAGGCATTACTTATTCTTTAAATTTCAAAGAATGGTTAGAGTTTCTATTGTACGTAGGCAGACATCCTTAAAAATTGAGATTTCTTTTATAGATGTAAATTTCTTTTACAAAAGAGTTTCAAGGTAGCCAATTAAATTCCAGAAAAATGCATTTTATTTCAATAGGGTGTCCTTTTTAATGTAGCCACTGTTTCTTAGTTAAAAGTACTGAGTTCAGGGTGGAACCCATTAGGGAACAGAGCCAAGAAAGCATCCTCTATGCCTGACCTCCCACATGGACAGGTCTGAACCAGAAGCAAGCCTATTTTACCAGAGGGCCTAACTTTTATAAATACCTTATCTAGGATAACTTTCTTTCCAACTTTACGGTGGAATAGTAACCAAGCAGAGAAAAGCAGATTTAATTTTTCTTATCAATTAGTTTCTTAAGCGTTTTATTTGCCTTTCATAAAACCTTTAAATAAAAATATTGAAATCTTTTTAGAAGCTTGTGCACATCAATAGGCATCCTTAGATGAGACTAATTCAGGAGCCCTCATTTTCAAATGCATTTCTTCAGTGCAGTGTGGTTTATTTGGAACCTTCCACGGTAAATCATCTTTAGTAAGATTTCACCATTTCTGTAAGACTTGCTGCTTCTGAGGCCTAATACTTACGCATTGTGAAAGGAAAATAAAACTTGGGGCCCCCAAATCACTAAGCTAAAGGGAAGAGTCAAGCTGGGAACTGCTTAGGGCCAACCTGCCTCCCATCCTATTCAAAGTTACACCTAAGCTCACTGAGATAAATGCATATCTGATTGCCTCCTTTGGAGAGGCTCATCAGAAACTCAAAAGAATGCAACCATTTGTTTCTTATCTACCTATGACCTGGAAGCCCCCTCCTGGCTTTCCAGACCGAACATCTCACATATGTTGATTGATGTCTGTCTCCCTAAAATGTATAAAACCAAACTGTGCTCTGACCACCTTGGGCACTTGTCATCAAGACCACCTCAGGCTGTGTCACAGGTGTGCATCCTCAATCTTGGCAAAATAAACTTTCTATATTAACGGAGGCCTGTCTCAAATATTTGGGGTTCACAGCATGTATAAGCCAGAAGGTGCTCAGTTCTTCCAAAACTAAGGGTTCCATCTTTATGTGAAATATTGGCTTTGGAGATCAGGTTCCCTTAATCAACTTGGCTAATAACTTTTTTTTTCCTATCTAAGCCTGCAAGAAAAATGAAATAAAGAGGAGAATAGGAAAATCCCCATGAATTTCCAAAAGCCAAATTTTACACCCCCTGCAATATTGCCATTTACTACTGGTTTCTTTCTGACCCAGTCAGATATAAGAGGCCTATAACTGGATCCATGCCAGTTAATTATCAGATCCAATCCGATCCTGGGCTTAGTCCAGTTTCTATTGTGACTTCCAAACCCAGTTTGGGTCAGAAATTTGCTCAAAGACATTGGAGACCCCAAAACACAAATCTGTGGAGCTTCAGAATCTAAGAGAGAACTTGCCACGATCCCCAGTTGCTATGAGAGAGAAATGGACACAATAGTGTGGGCAAAAAGAGTCAAACTCTGTAAAATATTCTCAGAGATTTATTCTGAGCCACATGTGAGTGACCATGGCCCATGACACAGCCCTCAGGAGGTCCTGAGAACATGTGGCCAAGGTGGTCGGGGTGCAGCTTGGTTTTACATACTTTAGGGAGGCATGAGACAGCAATTAAATACATTTAAGAAATACAATAGTTTGGTTCAGAAAGGCGGGACAACTCAAAGTGGGGAGCTTCCAGACTATAGGTAAATTTAAACATTTTCTGGTCGATAGTTGATTGAGTTTATCTGAAGACTGGAGATCAATAGAAAGAAAATGTTTAGGCTAAGATAAAGGATTGTGTGGCCGGGTGCAGTGGCTCACACCTGTAATTCCAGCACTTAGGGAAGCTGAAGCAGACGGATCACCTGAGGTCAGGAGTTCAAGACCAGCCTGACCAACATGGTGAAACCCCATCTCTACCAAAAATACAAAATTAGCCAGGCCTGGTGGCACATGCCTGTAATCCCAGCTACTTGGGAGGCTGAGGCAGGAGAATTGCTTGAACCTGGGAGGCGGAGGTTGCAGTGAGCTGAGATCACGCCATTGCACTTCAGCCTGGGCAACAAGAGCAAAACTCTGTCTCAAAAAAAATAAAAGAAAAAAAACCAGATAAAGGATTGTGGAAACCACGTTTTATTGTGCAGAGGGAACTCTCAGATAGCCGACTTCAGAGAGAACAGGTTATAAAATGTTTCTTATTTAACCTAAAAGGATGCCTGGCTCTTAGTTGATTATTCCCTGGATGTGGAAAGGAAGGAAGGAAAAAAAAAAAGGGGGGGAGGTGGGGGCGGGGGGAAGGGATTCTCTGCAGAATGTAGATTTTTCCACAAGGGACAGCTTTGCAGGAACATTTTAAGATATGACAAAGAAACATGTTTTGGAGTAAAATAGTTTGATTTTCTTCCTTGTTACACCACAGTCGGATTGGAAAGTAGTCACAATATACAGAATTAAATAAACCCCATCTGATGAGAATTTAGGGTTTGTAGGGCATGACTCCCCAGACCCCTTAGACAGGAATTTGAGCAAGATAAAAAATATCAGAGCTTAGTCCTCAGTGGGTCCGGTGGGTACCTTGCTTAGTCACTCAGCACTCATGGGGATCATCAGAAGATCTATTTGGATCCCACTTCTGATGCCATCTATTCAATGATAAAACTTCAGCTGAATTAAATTTAAGAGTTTAATTTAGCAAAGAATGATTTGTGATTCAGGCAGCCTCCTGAGCCAGAGTAGGCTCAGAGACTCCAGCGCAGCCACGTGATAGAAGACTTACAGACAGAAAAAGGAAAGCGACGTGCGGAAAACAGATGTGAGGCACAGAAACAACCAAATTGGTTGCAGCTCGGTGAGAGTTTGCCTTATTTGAACATCGTTTGAACAGTTAGCCCTCGATTGGCCAAAACTTGGTGATTGGCACAAAAGTAGGCTTCAGTCTGTTTACATCTTTACTTAGGTTATAGTTCACTATGTACAGAGAAACCTTTAGGCTGAACTTAAAATATGTTAAAAGGTAGCGTTAGTCTAAACTTGATTTAACAATATAAAGACTTGAGGCAAAGAGCATTTCATAACTTATTCAAGATCACAGAGAGATGAGAAACTCAGAATAACCCTCAAGTACTCGGGCTCCAGACTGGATGCTGTTAACCTCCCTGGACTCTCATGTCTACATTGCGTTTGGCCTATAACTTTTTTGTGTGTGTGCATGAGATTGTGAACTTCTTTTCAGTGATAGCCTGGTATTCTTATTTTATTACACTTTTTAGTTCTTTTTGAGTACAGCCACACCACTCTGAACACGCCCGCTCTTCTCTGATCTCAGAAGCTAAGCAGGGTCGGGCCTGGTTAGTACTTGGATGGGAGGAATAGATCTTGAATTTTATAAATAGCATTCAGACATCTATTTTTATGCTTACTTTTAAATGTCTTGATAAAATGACTACTATTACATTCTTGGGAAAAATCTCACTTTTTCTTGTGTTATGCTTTTAATAATCACTAGATTTTGTTTGCTAAAATGTTATTTAGAATTTTGCATGTATTTTTCATTGGCCTGTGATTTTTCTCTTTATATAACATCTTTTTTAAGGATCTTTATTAATATTACACTCAAGTTTTCTTCCGCTTTCTATGCTCTGAATTTAAGCAGTTAAAATCCATGGGAAATATTTTTCCTTGACATTTTCGAAGAACTATGCATGTAATATTATATTGACTGCTCACTGAGCCCCTTGCCCTAAAGCCTGGTAACATGATTAACTTATGATTCCTGGATAAATGCTATATTCTCATTCCTCCAATTTTATCTATACGTAAGGCTCTTGGCTTTGAATTTGGTTTCTATCTCTTTGTTTGCTTAAGTTCATCTTGGTAAAACACTAGCTCTCCCAGCATTTGTTCTCAGTTCTGTGAGGCAGAGTTGATAAACTTTCTCAGTAGGACAGACACATATTTTGCCCAATGTATGTTCTCCATAAATGCAGGTGAGGAAGGAGGGATAATTAGAGGAAACAAAATGAGAATCTCAACCATTTGAGCCCTTAAGCAATTCTACGATAAACTACAATTTGTACAATATTTTCTGAGTCATGTAGATTTATCACAAAATCTATCCTTAATTCACAAAAGTTACTTTTTGTTTAATAACAAAGGAGGAAGTTTAAAATACCCATTTTTATAGACTCATATGTATGTGGTGTGTATGTCTTTATAAGAAGCATGAACAAAATATAATACAACAGTCTCGATATCTTGGGACTTGTAATATAAGTGACTTTTTAAATTATAGGAACGTAACAGATTTATAAACAAAAGTTATTTCAACACAAGCTAAAAATCTAATGATCCTATTAATTTACTGAAAGAAACTAGCACTATTCGTCTGCAAGACTTATATAGATACATGTGTTCATTTTCTTGGTTATTAAATATGGAATTGTGAGGTTTCATTAGAAACTATGAAAGTATATTCCGAAGTGATTGTAGCATTTTTCACTCCCTTCAGCAACATTTCTCCCCACTTGCTGTTGTTATGATACTGGCAGGCTGGGGGAGGTTCCTGAATGCCAGTGGGACCTTGACCCCAGGGCCGTCCAGGCTCTTGACACTGTCATGAGGATGAATTCAAGGGCGAGTCAGGAAATAGTGAAAGTACAGAGATTTATTGTAAAGGGAAAAGTAGACATTTCAGAAAAGAGAGTGCAGTTGTACTCAAGAGAGAGACATGTACAAGCAGGTTTTACCTTTCTGGGCCCCTTCAATCAAGGGGTTGAATATTCATGAAAATTCCTGGCAAAAGTGGAGATTTCTCAGGTCTGTGATTGCCACCCATTTTTAACCAAATATGAGTGTTCTTAGAACTGCCATGGCACTAGCGGGTGTGTAATGAGCATATAATAAGGTCCTAGTGAAACCGAGGTCAAATCCAGCGCCATGTTGGGTTCAGTTGGTCTTAGCCAGCTTGGTCCACACCCTGTTTTTTAGGGTCTTATTAGCCCTTAGTCTCTGCAAATATTTCAACAGTTTCCTTTTGCTAGTCATCTGAAACTGCTGCCTGGATCATCTACTCTCCTGTGACCACCCTGATTTATTCCTGTCTCAGTCTTTGTAATTTTTGCTATTCCAGTGGGTGGCAAAAAATACTTTGTTTTTGCTTTCATTTGTACTTCTTTGCTGATGAAAGATGTTACACACCTTTTCATGTACTTATTGGGCATTTATATATGTTATCTTAAGAATTATCTTTCAAAACTTTTTTCTATTATTATTCAATTACTTGTGTTTCATATTTGTAGGAATTCTTTATATATTCTTGATACAAGTCCTTAGTAAGATTTAAGTATTATGATTGTATTCTCTCAGTCTGTGGATTAACTTTTCATTCCCTAAATGGTAATTTCACATAAGCAAAAAATTTAATTTTAATGAAATTCATTTTATTACTTTGTTTCTTTAAGATGGAATTTTTGATGCATCAATTTGACCCGCCAACAGTTTTTAGTTTTTCAAACACTAACCTAAATATCATTGTGAGGGTAGTTTGCCAATGTGCAGATATAAGAGACATTATTCTGGAAACTTTTGGTGAGTCTGCTGAGTGAATCAATTAGGAGGCCTTAAAAACTGGGCTTAAGTAGGAGAGAGGGAGCGAAAGTGAGAGAGAAAGTAGGGGGGAGACAGAGAGAGAAAGAGCACAGAAGAAATTCCACTTGTGACCGATAACTTCCTATATGCATGGAGTTCATCCTCACGATCTTCCTTTCTTACTGACAGCTTTATGGATTTTGGATTGTTTAGCCATCCATTACAATGCCATGTCTGGACAATAAAAATAACTTGCATGATTTTCGGCTTTTTCACCTGCTTGTTGGATGTTAATGCTGAGGACACCTTTGAAAGTCACACACTGAATATTGTTCAAGCCTCCATCAATCTGGGTTCTTGAATTGTTAGGGTTAACACCATCCCCTCATGCCAGTTAGTCTTACATAAGTAAGAATTAAGCTTTTCTTTGTTTAGTTGCTGAAGTATGGAAGACTATCAATTATAGTAGGTATAACTATTATAACAAACACAAATATCTTATTGAAGTTTGCCGTAGGTTGAGTTATCTATGAAGCGGACCCCCCAAAAGAACTTGAAGGCAAATAGTTTATATGGGAGGTTATTGCAGGGTACAGGTGATAGAGTAGTGGGGGATGAGACTATGGATGGAAAAAAAGACAATTTAGTGCGCATTAATCAGGTTACTACTCTACTCCCTGTGGTGACTTCTAGTACAGTGTGTGGAATACCTCTCAGAGATAAGTAACCCAACAGGCAAGAAAGCTGTGTCATTGCATAAACCCTCCTTGTAGAGACATCAAGCCATTGGTCCTTTTAGCCTGTGCCTATGCATGCTCACCCCAAACATCCTGTTATGGGATGAATTGTGTTTTCTCCACCCTCTCCAAATTCATGTGTTGAAACCTTAACCCTCACTGTGATTGTATTTGGAGACAAAGCCTCTAAAGAGGTAAGTAAGATTAAATGAGGTCATATAGGTGGGATCCTGGTCCAATATGACTCATGTCCTTAGAAGAAGAGAAAGAGACCCTAGGGATGCACATGCATGGAGAAAAGGCCACAGGACGACACAGAGACAAGGATCCACCTACAAGCTGAAGAGACCAACTCGGAAGAAACCAACTCTGCTTTACACCTTGATCTTGGACTTTCTGCCTCCAGAACTATGAGAAAAATCTCTGTTTCTTAAGCCATTCAGTCTGTGCAGCCCTAGCAAACTAATACACCTACTCCTACAGCACAAGAAAGCACGCAGGCTGAGAAGTGCAAGTCTTTATAGTAAGAAGCATGAGAATGCAAAGGATGGGTGAGATGATGCCGGGGCCGACTTAAGCCCCCTGGCACTGCTCAGAGACACTAGTGCCCCGTGTTAAGTTCAGGATATCCTGATAATTGGTTTTTCAAGTGGTGTCTTCTTGCAACTACCAAAACTTACAGCAAGAGGTTAGTAGACCAAGCAGCATTCTCCACTTCTGTACTTCTGCATTCCTGAGCTGTAGTTGATATGTATACTCTCCCTCCTCTGCCTGTGTTCTAGATTCCCCTCAGCCACACCCAGCAGTTCTGTTCTGCTAGCGGAGCTTGCTTGCTTGCAAGCTGTGACCTGCACCCACGATGAGTCTGACTTCCTGGTGACCATGCCTTTGTCACATCATGACTTCTTCCATGCTCATTCTGGTTGTCACCAGTCAGAAACATTGAGATATTCAGTAAATAACCAGAGTTCCAGACAAACTCCACATTCCTTCTCTATATAATTGTGCCTCTGAACTCATGATAATAAGAATGAATTACCTCTGCTTTTATATTAACTCTTTTCTTTGTCTGCCGGTCTATCAGGATGAGTGGTCCAAAGTAACCAAGTAACAAGTTAGTTGTTACTGCCTGGTATAAGTGCCCATCCACCTTGCAAGACAGAGGCAACCACTAATTCTGCAGGCCCACAGGTTTTGGGATAGGAAATGATTTCCTGAATGGATTACTAGAAGTTATAATGAAAGGGACCATCCCTCCTTGCCTGGTCTGTCTTGCAGACCCTGGCAGAGTGATGGATGAAAGGAGTACTCAGACACAGGTATGCAGTGTAAGAGCAGCTAGGGGACTCAATAGTGGCCAAAGAGTGAGCAGTCTCGAACAGCCAGAGCTGCTTGCTTTTATTCAGTATAGATATAATGCTGAAAGCCTGGAGCAAATACAATTTGCAAGTAATTAACATTACTGTTCCCCCTTTTAGGGAGGAGTCACATGTATGGATGATCAAAGGTCAGTTTCTGGACAACATAAGTAAACAAGCCTATTTAAGATAAATTCCCTTACACTCCCTTGTACCTATTCCTTGTCCTCTGCCTCGGGGTAAGAGAACAGCTGCCTTCAG
Source organism: Macaca fascicularis (assembly GCF_037993035.2). NCBI lineage: Eukaryota > Metazoa > Chordata > Mammalia > Primates > Cercopithecidae > Macaca > Macaca fascicularis. Next base: position 14,321,390 of record NC_088377.1, on the reverse strand, counting down.
CTTATTCTCCCCCAAAGCTATGCAGAGCCTCCGACCTTTCAGAAGGCCCGCTCCTTTCCCTGTAGCTTCTTCCACCACTCTGACAGATCTCCTACACCTCATTCTATTCTTTGGTTTCTGGTCCACGTGAAAATAAAGATCACACAAGCGAGATCAAGCAGAGGCTTGTTATTCACAGATTTTTATAGCAGGGGAGGCCACCAACATCACTAGAATCCCTAAAGTTGGCAAAGACTCAATGGCAGGCAGGGGAACGGGAAAGTTTTACAGTAAACAAAAAGGGAAGATTTCAGGTATCCTCTGATAAGAGGTTGTTGACCCAAGGTAGCTGGAGGTGGGCTAACTAGGGTCCTATGTGATTGGTTTGGGGAGCATATTTGGCTTTCTCTAGTTGTCCAAAGTTATAAAGGTGGCAAAAATTAAGGAAGCTGGAAGTTCTTAATTAAGTCCTGACTGTTTTGGGCTGATTGTTAACAGAGGTTATTTGGTTTCCTGGACTGGCTGCTGCAGACTATGGGTCAATGTCCTGTTTTTATATACAGTCTGGCCATTGTCCATTCATAGATCCAGTTTATCATCCATGTATGCTAGTTAGTGGGGATCATATGATGGCCATTCACTCAAAGTATGAAAATGCACCTTTGAGGACAGAGCCAAAACTTTGGAAGGTGTCATCACCAGGTCAACACCATAGCTGCTTTTTTTTTTTTTTTTTTTTTTTTTAAAGAGACGAGACCAATCCAATATGACTCTTATAGGCAGAGAGGTTTTGATTGATATGGTCAATGGATGGATCCCACTGCCATATGTTCATTGTTGCACTTCTTTTTACCATAAAGTTGGTCCTTTAGGTTTAGGCATTATTCTATGGGATTTTACATTCATAAATCAGATCTCCTATGAGCCCCTGAATAGTGTGGACTGCCCCAAAAGTTGCAGGCTTGGAAACTATTCCATATGTGAAATAGCTGTCAATTCCTGTAAGAACAAATTATTGCTGTATGTATCAAAAACATTTCTTTTGCTATGCAGAAGCTCTTTAGCTTGTCTCATGTGTCTATTTTTGGTTTTGTTACAGTTGCTTTTCAGGACTTAGCTATAAATTCTCTACTAAGTCCAATGTTGAGAAGAGTATTTCTCAGGTTATCGTCTAGCATTTTTATAGTAGGAAGTCTTACATTTAAATAGTTGATTCATTTTGAATTAATTTTTGTATATGGTGAAAAGTAGGGGTCCAATTTTACTCTTTGACATTTGGCTAGCCAGTTATTCTAGCACCACTTATTGAATAGAGAGTCCTTTCCTCATTGCTTGTTTCTTTTTTTTTTTTTTTTTTTTTTTTTTTTGAGACGGAGTCTTGCTCTGTCGCCCAGGCTGGAGTGCAGTGGCCGGATCTCAGCTCACTGCAAGCTCCGCCTCCCGGGTTTACGCCATTCTCCTGCCTCAGCCTCCCGAGTAGCTGGGACTACAGGCGCCCGCCACCTCGCCCGGCTAGTTTTTTGTATTTTTTAGTAGAGACGGGGTTTCACGGTGTTAGCCAGGATGGTCTCGATCTCCTGACCTCGTGATCCGCCCGTCTCGGCCTCCCAAAGTGCTGGGATTACAGGCTTGAGCCACCGCGTCCGGCCCTCATTGCTTGTTTCTATCAGCCTTGTCAAGGGTTGTGGGTGTGTGGCTTTATTTCTGGGTTCTCCATTCAGCTCCATTGGTTTATGCATCTGCTTTTGTACGGTGCCATGCTATTTTGGTTACTGTACCCTTATAGTGTAATTTGAAGTCAGGTAGCGTGATGCCTCCAGCTTTGTACTTTTTGCTTAGGATTCCTTTAGCTATTTTGGGCTCTTTTTTGTTCCATATGAATTTTATAATAGTATTTCTAATTCTCTGAAGAATAACATTGGTAGTTTGATAGGAATAGTGTTGAATCTGTAAATTGCTTTGGGCAATATGGCTGTTTTAACAATAGTGATTTTTCCAATCCTTGAGAATGGAATGCTTTTCTATTGATTTGTATTGTCTCTCATTTATTTCAGCAGTGTTTTGTAGTTCTTCTCATAGAGACCTTTCACCTCCTTGGTTAGTTGTATTCCTAGGTATTTCATTTTCCTTTTGACTATTGCAAATGGAACTATGCTCCTGATTTGATGCTCAGTCTAAACAATATTGGCATACAGAAATTCTACTAAATTTTGTACATTGATTTTGTATCCTGAAATTTTACTAAAGTCATTTATGCATTCTAGGTAGCGTTTGGCAGAGTCTTCAGGATTTTCTAGGTATAGAATCATATCATCAGCAAAGGGAGATAGTTTGACTTCTTCTTTTCCTATTTGGATGCCCTTTATTTCTTTCTCTTTCCTGAATGCTCAAACTAGGACTTCCAGGACTAGGTTGAGCAGGAGTGCTGACAGTGGGCATCCTTGTCTTACTCCAGTTCTCAAGGAAAATTGTTCGAGCTTTTGCCAGTTGAGTAAGATATTGGCCATGGGTTTGTCACAGATGGATCTTATTATTTTGTGGTATGTTCCTCTGATGCCAAGTCTGTTTAGGGTTTTTACCATGAAGGGATGTTGGATTTATCAAAGGCTTTCTTTGTATCTATTGAGATGATTATATGGTTTTTGCTTTTAATTCTGTTTGGTGGTAAAGCACATTTATTGATTTGCATACATTGAAACAGCTTGCATTCCATTCCTAATTGTGATGTATTAACTTTTTTATATGCTGCTGGATTTTGTTTGCTAATATTTTATTAAAGATTTTTCTGTCTATGTTCATCAGGAATATTGGCCTGAAGGTTTGTTTTTTCAAATCCAGATTTGCATATCTGGCTCATACTGGCTTCATAGAATGAGTTAGGGAAACAACCTTCCTCCTTGATTTTTTGGAATAGTTTTGTGTTGGATTGCTTTCAGTCTGGTAGAATTTAGCTGGGAAACCAACTAGTTCAGGGCTTTTTTGGTTGGTAGGTTTTTCATTGTTGATTACATTTCATAAGTTGATATTGGTCTATTCAGGGTAACAGTCTTTTCCTGATTCAATCTTGGAAAATTGTGTGCTTACAGGAAAGTATCCATTTCTTCTAGATTTTCTAATTTGTGTGCTTAGAGTTATTCATAATAGTTTCTGAAGGTCTTTTGTATTTCTGTGGGGTCAGTTATGATATTGATTTTAAAAACACTTTTTTCATTTCTGATTGTGCTTTCTTGGATCTTCTCTTCCTTTTTCTTTGTTAAACTAGCTAGTGGCCTATCGATTTTATTTATTTTTTTGAAAAACCAAGTCTTGGTTTTATTGATCTTTTGTATGGATTTTTACATGTCAATTTCATTAAATTCTTCTCCAATTTCAGTGGTTTATTTTTCTTCTGCTAGCTTTGGGATTTTCTCCCCCCTAGTTTCTTTCCCTTAGTTGACCTAGTTTCTTCCTTTCCAGAGATAGATTGTTAATTTGAGATTTTTTTAACTTCTTGATGAAGACATTTAGGGCTATAAACTTTCCTCTTAACACTGCCTTGGCTGCATCCAGAGATTTTGGTAAGTTGTGTCCCTATTTTCATTAATTTCAATTTTTTTTTTGATTTCTGCCTTAATTTTGATATTGACCCAGGAGCTATGCAGGAGTAAGTTATTTAATTTCATGTATTTGTATAGTTTGAGGAGATCTTGATAGTGATTTCTACTATTATTGTACTGTGATTCAAGAATGTGCTTGGTATGACTGCAATCATTTTGAATTTATTGAGACTTTTTTATTATCAAGCATGTGGTTGATCTTAGAATATATTCTGTGTGCAGACGAGAAAAATGTATACTTTTTGGTTGTTGGATGTAGTGTGCTGTAGCTGTCTGAGGTCCAGTTGGTCAAGTGTCAAGTTTAAATCCAGAGTTTCTTTGTTAACTTTCTGCCCTGATGATCTAACACTGTCAGTAGGATGTTCAAGCCTCCCACTAGTATTTTGTGTTTCTCTAAGGTTTTTCATTGGCCAAGAAGAACTTATTTTATGAATCTGGGTGCTCCAATGCTGGGTGCATGTATACTTAGAATAGTTAAGGCTTCTTGTTGGATTGTACCCTTTATCATTATATAATGCCCTTTATTGTCCTTCTTGATTTTTGATTTAATGTCTGTTTTACCTGATATAAGTATAGTGACTCCTGCTCTTTTTTCCTTTCAGTTTGCATGGTAGAATTTTCTCCATTCTTTTACTTTGAGCCTGTGGGTGTTATTACATGTGAGATGGGTTTCTTGAAGAAAACTGACATTTGGAGTTTATCTTTTTATCAGGCTTTCCACTCTGTGACTTTTAAGTGGGCATTAAGCCTATTTATATTCAAGGTTACTATTGATATGAGTGATTTTAATTTTGTCATTGTGTTGTTAGCTGGCTGTCATGTAGACTTAATTATGCAGTTGCTTTATAGTGCTTATGGGCTACGTGCTGAAGTGTGTTTTGGGGTAGCAGGCTCTTTCAATTCTATGTTTAGCACTCCCTCACCAGGTCTCCCTCATCAGGGACCTGAGGATCTGAGGACCCCCTCACCAGGTCCACTTCTGGGGATCTCTTCTAAGTCTGGTGTAGTTTAAATATATTCCCTCAGAATTTGCTTTTCTGAGAAGGATTTTATTTCCTCTTTACTTAAGAAGTTTAGTTTGGCAGCATATGAAATTCTTGGTTGGAATTTTTTTTTTTCTTTAAGATGCTAAAAATAGGCCCCCTATCTCTTCTGGCTTAAAAGGTTTCTGCTGAAAGGTCTGCTGTTAGCCTGATGGGTTCCCTTTGTAAGTTACATGCCCCATCTTTCTTGCTGCCTTTAAGATTTTTTCTTTTGTGTTGACTTTGGTGAATCCGATGACCACGTGCCTTGGGGATGGTCGTTTCTTACAGTATCTGGCTAGGGTCCTCTATATTTCTTGGATTTGCAGGTCAACCTCTCTAGTGAGATCAGGGAAATTTTCATGGACTACATCCCCAAATATATTTTCCAAGTTGCTTATTATTTCTTGTTCTCTCTCAAGAATGCCAATGAGTCACAGATTTGGTCTGTTTGCATAATTGCATATTTCTCAGAAGTTTGGTTCATTTTTCTTTATTCTTTTCTCTTTATATTTGCCTGACTGAGTTGACTCAATTACCTGTCTTCAAGCCCTGAGATTCTTCTCTCTGCTTGGTCTATTCTGCTGTTACTACTTCTGATTGTATTTTGAAATTCTCGTAGTGAATTTTTCAGCTCAAGAAGTTCAATTTGGGTCTTTCTTAAAATGGCTTCTTAGTCTTTGAACTCTTGAATCATTTTACTGAATTGCTTTGCATCCTTGAATTGAGCTTCAACTTTCTCCTGGTCTTGATAAGCTTCCTAGCCATTCAGATTCTGAATTCTATGTCTGTCATTTCAGACATTTCAGACTGATTAACCATTGCTGGGGACCTAGTGGGCCTATCTGGAGGTAATGGGACACTCTGGTTTTTTGAATTGCCAGAGTTCTTATGCCGATTTTTTCCCATCTGAGAAGGCTGGTGTTCCTTTAACTGTGATGGAAATCTCATACAGTCAGTTGGCTTTGTTTCTGGAAGTTTTCAGAGGGCTGAGGCTCTGTACAGGATCTTTGTTGTTGAATTCTTGCCCTTGGTTTATCAACAGGGAGAATTTGCAGAGTGATTTTTTGTTCTTGTTGTAGTTTGGGCTGTGATCCAGTAGACAGTGCTTGAGAACAATGGATGGAAGATGGGCTCTTACTTGGCAGCATGGCTCCTTTGTGTATCCTTGGATTTGTAGCCATGCTCTGCAGTGCAAGGGGGAGAGAAGTGACCCCTTCACCAGATCCATTCCTGGGGATTGGGGGAGCCACCTCTGATGACTGGCACTTTGCCAGCAATTCCATTTATTTATTTATTTATTTATTTATTTATTTATTTATTTATTTATAATTTTATATTTCAGCCTCAGGGCTCCCTTGGACAGAGGTCCAGCAGGGAAATAGGCCATATCCTTACTGGACCTGCTCTGTGGAGGGAGGCATGTGTAGGTTCTAGGCCAACCTGTGAACCAGTGCAATTCATCCTTCTCAGTTTTCTGAGAGTGTGGGGTCCTCCCCGACTTGAGTGCAAGGCACAGATCCTGAGCCATGGGCCATGGCCCTGGGGTATAAGGACCCGCTTGCAGCTCCCTCCTCCAGACCCTTGGGACTGGGTCCCAGGTGCACTACAGGATCTGAAGGGCTCCCAGGCTTCCAGAATGCACTTAGGTGGTACAAAGCACCCAGGCTGGGCAGTGGAGCCATGCCATGTATAGGCTTCTGCAGGGTGGCCAGGCAGGAGCCCTGGGAGGGGCTGGCAGGCAGGTAGCCTGTGGGACAGGTGTGCCCCAGTCCCACAGGGAAGGTGGCCCTGCTTTCTCCTCAGTTAGGGCCAGAGACTGTCAAAGGGAGATAGGTTAGCTAGGGTCAGAGCCTGTCAAAGGGAGATAGGCAGGCCTTGGTGGGTTAGGCTCCGCCAAAGCTCTCCCTAGTACAAAGGTTCCTGGCACCATGCTTGCAGCAGCTCTGTCTAAGCACATGTCTAATCTCTGATGACATCCACCTACCAGCTGAAATGTCCATGGCAGGTGTGAGGTCTCCAGTCTCCAAGTCCCTTCACTTACCCCTTCCTCAGACACTGCATAAGGCCAGGCAGGAGCCTTAGCATTCAGTTACCCTGCTTGGAGTTTCCAGCTTCCTCCCTCTTCAGCCTCAGGGTCTGCATCTTTTCTACATCCACATTCAGCATCTTCTTTACAAAGATCTATTCAAATTATGTTGATTTAGTCAAAATCTTGGCCTCTCTCTAAGGGAGCAGCACTTCCCAGCAGCATCAAATTGGCCATCTTAAGACCCAGTTGGTATATGATTTTTAAATATTTAATAGAAACTTTAAAATATTTGAAAAATTAATCTTACATTATCACACTGCTCATTCTGAATTGTCAGCTTCCATGAGTTGAATCATTAACTTAACTGTCTGAACTATGTATTCTTCAAATTAAAACAAATGACATACCTGGAATAATTTTTTCTAAAGGTGGACAACATGATATTTCTGTAGTATTATTAAATTACTAATATTTGGGCAGCACTTAACAAGTTAGATAACTGACTTGATAGTTTGTAAAACTAATCTCATTGACACTTCTTCTAGTCCAGATATTATTTTCTCTAATAAACAACCATTGTTTATAAAAATCACTGTCAAAGAAAGATTAAAATAGATTTAATGAACTAAAAGAAGTGGAAGGTTTGTTTATTAAGAGGAAGAGTTCAGAGATCTGAGCTCAATATAAGATGAGCATACATCTTAAATGAAATAAAGAGAATAATAGGAAAGAAAGAAGTCAAATGAATATCTAAACATTTTTCATCAAGGAAAATATAGGAAAAAACATTTGCCTATATTTTCATAAAGGCAAAATGTAAATATCTAATTAAAGTGCAGTTGTAAAGAAGGACAGGCAATACAGCTTTATTAACATACAGCTGTTGTTTATTGATTGTCCAACATCCTTGATGAAGATTAGATTTTATCACCTACTGGGTCCTCAGGGTCCACCCGGGAGGTGGTGGGTTTTGACAGTTGACAAACACAGCTGAACTTGACCTATTATTCACAGCTGGTTTTCTTTTTTTTTTTTTGGAGACAGAGGCTGGAGTGCAGGGACGCAATATAGGCTCACTGCAAGCTCCGCCTCCTGGGTTCACGCCATTCTCCCGCCTCAGCCTCCCGAGTAGCTGGGACTACAGGCGCCCGCCATCACGCCCGGCTAGTTTTTTGGATTTTTAGTAGAGACGGGGTTTCACCGTGTTAGCCAGGATGGTCTCGATCTCCTGACCTCGTGATCCGCCCGCCTCGTCCTCCCAAAGTGCTGGGATTACAGGCGTGAGCCACCGCGCCCGGCCCACAGTTGGTGTTCGATATGAATTTTTGTGAATAAAGTTTTCTATTACTAAATTTTTAATAGTAAAATGGAGAACGTTTTTCTTATTGCCATTGTTTTTTTCTTTTCTTTTTATACAATTACATTATTTTACAGCATCTTTTAATACCGTCAACCTATAGAAGATAGTCAGAATGTGGTTGTATTTCCTTACAGGTTCTACTGACTTAGAAGTGTTCTGAAGTTGAAGGTTATGATTCTTTCTCATTTTGTTTCAAAACAGGATCCCCATTTCCCTAACGTAGGATTCGAGGGCACAAGCAGAGGAGGAAAGGGGGGTCAAAGTCAGAACCGCCTAGAAGGCAACGAGAAGCAGAAGCGCGGGCCTGCCAGATGCTCTGCAGAGTCACTCACCTGCGGGCTGCGGAAGGCCACAGAAGGAACTCAGCATCCACCGGCCACATTGTGCTCCCCGGAGCGGAGGACAGAGCCGAGTTTCTTCAGGCAGTGGCTCCAGCCAGCTCTGCCCCACAGGTAACGAGCGCGCAGCTGCCACACACCGCAGGCAGCGCGGACAGATCAGCCTTCCTGGGGCGCCCGCGTGTGGAGGGCGCCGCCCTGGTCGCTGTTGGGAGCCCCGCAGGCCCGTGGCCTTCTGCCTGGTTCTCCCACCTCTGCAAGCCTCGCCTTCAGGACTCCGCCTGACCTTCCTCTTTTCTGTTGGAGAGACTCACGGGACCGTCTGTCTGGACGATGTGTGCACATTTCTTACCACGACTCCTCTGCACACCGGGTCCAGGCACCGCTGCGCTGGGGACGGCACAGCTGAACTGTGCAGGCAGCGAAGGGGACTCACGGGGACCGCTCAGCTCCCTGAGGGCGCAGCCCACCTGGTCCCGGGGGGAATAAACTTCCGCGGTTTTCAGTGACCCAGTTTGTGGCACGGCACATGTTGAAAAGTTAAATTCTGGGCGCGTTACTTCAGAGATGCACTGTGAGCAGCTTTGAACGGCGCAATGACCTGTTCACCGAACAGCGCCCTCTGTAGCCCAGAGCTCAGAACGGGCCTTTTCATGATGTTCCTGCATTGCGTTTACAGCCTCCCTGCGAGGGGGTTGCGCGCACAGGCGGACCTCGTTTATTGTGCCTTGCTCTATCGCGCCTTGCTCTATGATGCCTGGCAGATACCGCATTTTTTTTTAACAAATTGAAAGTTTGTGTCAACTCTGTTGGGGCACCTCTATGGGTGCCATTTTTCCAACAGCTTGTGTTCGCTTCATATCTCTGTGTCACATTTTGGTAATTCTTGTAGTATTTCGAATTTTTTCATTATCATTATGTCTGTCATGGTGATCTGTAATCAGTGATCTTTGATTTTACTTTGTAATTGTTTTGGAGAACCAACAACGGCACCCACTTAAGACAGAAAACGTAATAAATGTCAGGTGTGTTCCGAGTGCTCCAATGACCAGCTGCTCCCTATCTCTCTCCCTCCCCTCAGGCCTCCCTATTCCCTGAGACACAATTGTGGAATTACACCATTAATAACCTACAGCGGCCTCTAAGTGTTCAAGTGAAAGGAAGAGACACACATCTGTCACTTTAAATCGAAAGCTAGAGATGATTAAGCTTAGTGGGGAAAGCCTGTTCAAAGTTGAGAAAGGTTGAAAGCAAGGCCTTGTGTACCCAGGAGTTAGCCCAGCTGTGAATGCAAAGGAAAACCTCTTAAAGGAAATTAAAAGTGCTGCTCCAGTGAACACATGAATGACAAGAAAGCGAAACAGCCTTATGGCTGATTTGGAGAAAGTTTGAGTGGTCTGGATAGAAGATCAAACTAGCCACAACATTCCCTCAGGCCAAAGCCTACTCCAGAGCAAGGCCCCAACTCTCCTCAGTTCCACAAAGGCTGAGAGGAGTGAGAAAGCTACAGAAGAAAAGTTTGAAAGTAGCAGAGGTTGGTTCATGAGATTTAAGGAAATAAACCATGCATACAAGTGATTCCCGCCAATAAAATGTCATGAGATAAGAACTTTTTGCAAATTTGCTCACTGTTGATTCCCTAGCCCTAAAACAATGCCTGCCACACGGTGGCCATGGAATAGCTACAGGATGAGGGGTCAGAAGCTGCATCAGGATGAACAATCACTCGTGAACAAGGCAAAACAAAGGACATTTTCAGATGAGCCAAAACTGAAAGGGTTGATTGCCCCCATCTTTTCATGCTTGTCAAGTAGAATTGTAAGAAGAAATGCCCAAGAAATGGGAAAGAAGCACCCCAAATTCTGCATAAATTTAAGAAGTTTAAAGTACACACTGGCTGCATAAATACCACAGTAATAATCATAACTAATACTGAGGGTAAAGACAACCTAGAGTGAAAATCCTGGCAGAAGCCAACACAATAACATGAGAGATCGGGGAGGAGAATTAGAACTAAAAGACTCTTGAGTTGGTTGTGGAGGACAGCAAGGATACTGATACATTTTCAGTTTATGAAACAAAACCTCAGGTTAAAAGGAAAGTTATTTTCAGATTATATACTTTTCTTAATGTCTGTTTCTTATAAGATCCTATTTAAAGATAAAGATTTAGAAATAGCAAAAGAGAAAGAATAGAAACAGGTATACCAGGCATATATTAACTAAAAGAAAGCTGCTGTACCTATTGGACTTAATAGACTTAAAGCAGAAAGCATTAAAGGTATAAAAATAGGTGTCACTGGTTAAGGATTTTTAAAAAGAAACCAATTCATAAGAAAGAGAAAAATTACAAATAAATATTAGTAAATTCATAACCAAACTAGGATTTTTTTTTTTTTTTTTTTTGAGATGGAGTCTTGCTCTGTCACCCAGGCTGGAGGGCAGTGGCGCGATCTCAGATCACTGCAACCTCCGCCTCCTGGGTTCAAGCGATTGTCCAACCTCAGACTCCTGAGTAGCTGGGGTTACAGGCGCACTCCACCACATCTGGCTAATTTTTGTATTTTTAGTAGAGATGGAGTTTCACCATGTTGGCCAGGCTGATCTTGAACTCCTGACTTCAGGTGATCTGCCCACCTCAGCCTCCCAAAGTGCTGGGATTATAGGAATGAGCCACTACACCCGGCCCAAACTGGGATATTTTTAACACAGTTCTGTCATTATCTAATGCAGTGGTCCCCAACCTTTTTGGCACTAGGGACCAGTTTCATGGAAGACAATTTTTCCACAACTGGCATGGATGTGGGGTGTGGCGGGGGAGGTTGGATGATTCGAGTACACTAAACTTACTGTGCACTTTATTATTATATTCATTATATTGTAATGAATTAATTATAAATTATATAATTCGCCACAATGTAGAACAAATAGGAGCCCTGAGCCTTTTTTTTTTTTTTTTTTTTTGACAAAATCTCACACTGTAACCCGGGCTGGAGTGCGATGGCACTATCTCAGCTCACTGCAACCTCTGCCTCCCAGGTTCAAGCGATTCTCCTGCCTCAGCCTCTGAGTAGCTGAGATTACAGGTGCCTTCCACCATGCCCAGCTAATTTTTTGTTATTTGTTTTTTAGAAGACATGGGGTTTCTCTATGTTGACCAGGCTGGTCTCGAACTCCTCACCTCGTGATCTGCCCACCTTGACCTCTCAAAGTGCTGGGATTACAGGCGTGAGCCACCGCACTCGGCGCCCTGAGTTTTTTTCCCAGCAACTAGAGGGTGTCATCTTGGGGTGAAGGGAGACAGCGAGAGATCATCAGGCATTAGATTCTCTCAGGGAGTGCACAACCTAGATCCCTCGCTTGCACAGTTCACAGGAGGGTTCGCGCTCCCATGAGAATCGAATGCTGCCACTGATCTGAGGGAGGCGGAGCTCAGGCCTAATGGAGCGATGGGGAGCAGCTGTATATACAGATAAAGCTCCCCTGGCTTGCTCACCTCCTGCTGTGCAGCCCAGTTCCCAAGAGACCTAGGAGTTACCCAGAGGATGGCATTTTAGAGTCCAGGCGAGACTTCGGGAAAGAATATGGTGGTTTTTAGGACAATGAGCTGACCATACTGTGCGAATAAGTAACACCCATTTATCCAGGTTGCTGCTCGAGCCATGTAGCCAGGTCGACCCAGAAAAGCTAAAACACAAGCCCCTGACTGAGATCTGATGGTGTTTACAGAGGCATCCAAACCTGGGTGCACTTACACACTGGCACGGAAGCCACAGGCTCACAGTTCTTGGATAAGAACCCGGAAAACATGCATTAAGCAGGGTAAGCCCCAAATTCTCTGGACAGCTGCTGCTGTGGGGAACTTGCCTACAGGGCTCAAGTATTTGCTAACCCGCAAGTCTCCACACCTCTGCACACTCACAGGTAAAGGCACCTACCCACGTGGGTTCCTGGTGACATCACTCACCTGTCTGCTTGTTAAGAAACTGCACAGCTTCCAAACCATCAGGGTAGGTCATGTGTGTCGTCTGAGCATTTGCATAATAGTAAATCTGTAAGCACCAGAAACACCTATGTTGGGAGGCAGTTTGTGTTATCATTTTGAACCTGGATTTAATCTAGTAAAGTCCTTCCTGCAGGTGGGTCAAAGCACCGTCCCAGCAGGTGGGAGTGGGCTGACCTCGTCCATGGACACACTCCACAGCAAGGAGGCATGGGGAGAGGGCTTGTCACCCAAGCCCAGAAGTCAAGACACTGTGGCTGTAGGCTAGTGGGAGAGAGGACTGGACCGAGGTGGAGTTCCCAGTCCTTCACCTGGGAGAAACGCACGTTGCACTGGCATTTTGCAGCCTCTGCTTCTAAGTCGGTGGGCGCAGCTGAGCCCCGGACCGTCAGCACCAGGACTTGGGACCACGTTTTGTGTTGTATTAAAGCGTTTATCTCCCACTCGTACGCTTGCTCTGGGGTCAGGGTGGCCACAGTGACAACTGCCACATTCAACACCTGATACAAATAACGCACAGAGACACCACCTGCCATGGCTGCGGTGCTCTTTCTAAATGCAGATCATTAACCTTGAAGCTTCCAGGCAAACCCATTAGCTGGATCCCCAGACAAAATAAAATCCCAAGAAAAATGTTCCCACTCATCCCCCCACTGAAGATGTTGCAAAGGGCAGAACAGAATGTGGGTTTTTCTCGGGAGAACAGAAAACAGGCGGGACCTGTGTTCCCAGACTCCCCCGCCAGGTGCCTACTTTTACATCACACGGAAGTTCACAGCCCAAATTCCCTGCCATAGAGAAAATAATTTCATTTTATTGACATTTCTTGTAAAATATAGCATGTTACAAGTGGACCACTAGCTAGGGCTTAGAAGTATGTGTGCTATTCTTGCCTTCCAGTCTATTAATGTCAATTGAGAACTGTAAATCAAAATGATAAAAAATGAAACTTTGACTTGGGAAACTCTTAAGCCATGAAAAATATTAATCTTGTTTGACTATGTGCTAAATGCAACCAACTGAAATCTGTAAAAAAAAGAAAAGTCTCTGTTTGAAAGACTGTACCTCAGGAACTAAAGAGACATTTGGAATCATCTTAATTTTCTGCTCTTGTCAAGAAGATGCAACCATCTCTTGACACTCCGCATGTCACTTCCCCAAGATGAAAAGGTCACCTTCTCAGGTCTCCCTCAGGGGAACTAGGTGGGCCACCCTTGCAGAAGCCACTCAGCCCACCTAACTGCAGTTCTGCAATGTTTGGGGAAGAACCAGTGAACTCATCAGGTTGAACGTGGCTGAGAAATCCACCTTCAGAACTCTCTAAGACTGACGAGCTTCCGTCTAAAAAGCAAATAAGTTAAATTTAAAAAGATAGTGCATATACATTGTGGAAGTATCATTATCCTAATGCGATTGCTACATTCAGTTTAAGCGAACGTATGAACACGTTCTCTCTTGTTCATGAGATTACTATACACATGTCAGATCAGTTCAACAACAAATGATCCTGTAAGGAACATTAATTCTTTACTGAATACACTCCATGGTGTTTCTTGGGCATCACTCTCTTCCGAGTATTCTGACGGATCAGGAGATTCACGGATGGAAAGGCACTCTCTCGGCCCTGAAGCTGCCCACAGTCCCGGCAGGCAGACACAGGAGAGAAAAGCCGGATCCTTGTGACACTGGCTTACGGGACCTATGAAGGGTGAAGGAGCACCACAGGCTTCCAGGAGAACCGGGGGTCAGGGGAGCTTCCCCAGGATGGCGTCACTGTCAGCTGAGATGATGCCTGGAGGTTGCACAGATGCTAGCAAGTGGGTGGAAGACAAAGTTCCCCATTCTACCCGGCACCAGCAAGTAAACTGAGATCTTGTCTGGGGGCCTGAAGGGGAGGGGGCGGCAGGAACAAAGCAGCCAGGCTAGTGGAGACCTCATGGGAAGGGCTTCTCCACCCCACAGAGAAGTGCCAAGGGGACTGTGAGGGCACGCAGAGCCTGCGGTGGTCTGAAGCAGACAGATGGTATCAGCCTCACCTCTACGAAGCTCCCTGCAGAGGCCATGAAGCAGCCTGGGGGCAGGAGGCCGGGGGAGTGGACCTACAGGAGGAAGACAGTGTCGGGTTGTGGCTGTGCTGTGCATAAGGGTCACACCCGAAGCTTAGCCACACCTGAGGCTCGGCCACCACATAGGCTCCATTTCTTTACCGAGATAGGTTCCTGCAGGGGTGGCGAAGCTGCTATGGTCATTTTCTGGCAGTGAGGTGAAGAGGGAATTCTTTCCTGACTCCCCCAGGGGCACTCTTGGCTCTTCCCGGCGGGACCCCCAATGCAGGAAGCACCCACAGCTGCATGGACAGAACTGGGGCTTGGGAAAGGGGCCAGGCAGGTGCCACACGAGAGGGCACTCCATCAGGGTGGCAGCAACACCGTGGGCCGGCAAATGGAGGAAGGGGAACAAAGCACCCAGGTCCACCCAGCCCCAGCCAGACGCCTTCTGCTGGGAGTGTGCTCAGAGGGAAGTGACCGCTAGGATTCGGAATCTCCAGTCATGGCCCCTGGAGACCGACATGTGGGCTGTGTGTGGGGTGAAGGGCTGGGGGTGTCGGCAAGTCTCACAGGTAAGAAACCAATGAGAGAATCAGACAAAAAGTGGCCACAAATTAGGCAGCTCCATGAAGGATATGTCCTTGCCATAGTAAGATGTTCTGCTCATGCGCATCCACAAGAAGGCCCCGCATTTTACCGGGAGCATGGAAACAGGAGTCCCGGACCCTGCTCACCAGCTCCTCTGGCTGCTGCCATCTGCTCCTGCAGCATGGCGGCCTGGGAAGCCTGCACTGGTGATTTTCTGCCCCTCGAGTCTTGCAGACTTCAGGAAGATGGATGCATAGCCTGGAGCAACGACAGTCACAGGCCTGCCTTGTCACAAGGTCCCTGGAGTGGGCAATACCTTGAGCCCAAAGGCTGGGAGCACAAAGCCATCTTCAGCCATCCTCGATTTCCAGCAAGACGCCAGGGCTCACCCAACAGCCCTGCACCCCGCACTACAGGGTAGGTCAATTCTTTTAAAGACTCTGCAGAAATATACCAACTACAGAGCTCAGGAAAGCAACTGATTTTTAAAACCCAATTCAAGTTGTTTGCTTTTATTTTTTATTTTATTTATTTATTTTTTTTTTATTTTTATTTTTTTTGAGACGGAGTCTCGCGCTGTCACCCAGGCTGGAGTGCAGTGGCCGGATCTCAGCTCACTGCAAGCTCCGCCTGCCGGGTTCACGCCATTCTCCTGCCTCCGCCTCCGGAGTAGCTGGGACTACAGGCGTCCGCCACCTCGGCCGGCTAGTTTTTTGTATTTTTTTTAGTAGAGACGGGGTTTCACCGTGTTAACCAGGATGGTCTCGATCTCCTGACCTCGTGATCCGCCCGTCTCGGCCTCCCAAAGTGCTGGGATTACAGGCTTGAGCCACCGCGCCCGGCCAAGTTGTTTGCTTTTATAGCATTAAAGACATTTCTGAAGAAATTCAAGGTTTTATCTATAGAAACATATTAGTTTAATAAATTACTTGGTCTATTTTGAATAACAAATTGAGTACTTTTATTAGACCTAAGTGGAACTTTCTCTGAATCTGAATTTTCCATTCAGCCAGTGTAGAGTGGCACAGGTGTCTGAGGGCACCTTTCCATCTTCAGACACCCTCCGTCTCTCTGCACAGGGAGTCGGCCTTCCAGAGGGTGTTGCTCTTCTGCCTTGACGTCTCCCGGAAAGACTTTTATCTCTGTTTTCCTGTGGTGTTGTTTTCCACAAGTTAATTCTTCTTATCTTTAAACTCATTGGCTGAAAATAAATGTGGGAAATGTTTGCATTAGTAACCATTATATTATTTAAAAATGTTAAGCAACATATCACACCAGCTATCACAGAATCCAGATGATTCTACCTCTGCTTCCTACAGAAGGACACACGTGGCATCCACTACTTGGTGTCTCTGATTCCCCATTTTACAGCCCACGCTCCTGTGGAATTCAGGATTCCAATATATGGCTGATATTGTAGAATAAAGTCAGCAGTGAAATAAAGTGCTTGAAGCTCAATTCAAAAATGCATAATAAAAATAATTGTCTACCTTTTGTGCTATTTAAAAAGTGATGGTTTCAAGGCGTGGATAAGCCACCCATTCAGTTATCTATTTGCTCGTACATTGCCCAGCATGCCTGTGATTAACTCAGGTCCATGAGGGAGCATGAGAGAAGTCCGCATCTCACAGGAGGCTGGGCCTGTGCAGTCCATCCTGGGACTTACAATGCTTTGTACTCATAGATCTGAAAAAGCTATTTTCCTACTTGTGACAAATGCTTGGAGTCGACTTCTGATCTTCCTTCAGGGAATAAAGTGTTATCTGACCAGCAGTTGCTTTGGGAAAGAATGCAAAGGGATAAATCATCTTCAGCAGTTGGGGGTATCAGTTGCTGGCTGAGGACTCACAATATTTGCTTCCTGAGTATGAGGGTGACACAAAGCTAGGACAGGAAGAGACACACTGGCTGGCAGAATGTTCTAAAGAGGATCTAATTTTAACAAAGAAAAATTTGATAGAGACTGCTGAGACCAGCTCAGTCAGGGAGACCCTAACCCAGCGGCGCTGGAGGAATTAAAGACACACGCACAGAAGTATAGCGTGTGGAGTGGGAAATCAGGGGACTCGCAGCCTTCAGAGCTGAGAGCCACGAACAGAGATTTACCCACATATTTATTGACAGTAAGCCAGTGATAATTTGATTGTTTCTATAGATCATAGATTAACTAAAAGTATTCTTCCTTATGGGAAACAAAGGGATGGGCCGAAGTAGAGGGATGGGCTCTGGCTAGTTATCTGCAGCAGGAGAAAGTCCTTAAGGCACAGATTGCTCATGCTATTGTTTGTAGTTTAAGAACGTGTTTAAGCGGTTTTCCACCCTGGGTGGGCCAGGTGTTCCTTGCCCTCATTCTGGTAAACCCACAACCTTCAGCGTGGGCATCATGGCCATCACGAACATGTGACAGTGCTGCAGATTTTGTTTATGGCCAGTTTTGGGGCCAGTTTATGGTCAGATTTGGGGGCCTATTCCCAACAAGAGACAAAATAGCATCCTGTACTGTGGCCCCGAAGCTAACACTGCCACCCTGTTCAGAGGAGTCCACGCCGACAAGCAGCAGGTGCAAGACAGCAGTGCAGAAGCAGGGAGTGCGGGAGGCTGTGAGCCCCGAGACACAATGGCCACGGCACGTGGAGAGAGTGCCATGCACATCACCTCTGCAGGCTGCACCCACGGAAACAAAGCCCCCAAGTCCATTCGGCCCAGCCAGACGCTTGCTGCTGTGAGTGCGCTCAGAGGGAAGCAGCAGGAGGACTTGGAATCTGCTCTGCAGCAAGAAGTGCTAAGGGTTAGGAACTTGTTTGAAAGGCATGCACTGTGTCCTTGGAAGAACACAGGACTCCAGGGAGCACCATGCTCACCCACGGAGGAGAAACTGTGGTGAGGAGCTGACGGGGTGTGTCAGGACTCCAGGGAGCACCATGCTCACCCAGGGAGGAGAAATTGTGTGGTGAGGAGCTGACGGGGTGTGTCAGGACTCCAGGGAGCACCATGCTCGCCCAGGGAGGAGAAATTGTGTGGTGAGGAGCTGATGGGCTGTGTGTGTTTGTTTACAGAACTTCTGCTGCTCTTTACAGATGCTAAGCACAAAGGTTCACCTTTGGAGGAGCTGAATTGTTAGATGACGATCTTTGTCCCAGGAAAGTGGCACTCTGATTCTTGCGGCCAACGTATTTGGGCATTGTCTCTTCATCAGCCGACGGAGGTGAAATATTTCCAAAAGCGGGTTCCAATGCCTAAAAGACAAAATGCAGGGAAAATTTTCACGTTTTCGAAGGTAAAATAAATTCAAATTTTAGAACAACCAAGAATAATTGGAATGTCCTTGAAAACATTCCAGTACCAGGTAGGGGGGCTTGGACTGGGTTCTCCCCCTAACATATTGATAAGCACAGAAACCCTCACCAAAAGTTTGTGAAGGAAACTGTGCAGCCAATGTTTGCTTTGTGTTTCTTATTGCGGTTCCTTGTTTCCAGATGATCACAGGATCCCAAAGGCTACAGAATAAACAATACCCGACATATCTTCCTTTAGGCTCCTGTGTCTTCAACCAGGAATGTGCTAATGGAGGAAGAAAATGTGATACTACTTCTAGTGTTGTCTCTACAACTTGTCTAAGATTCAAAATGCAACTTCCCAACTTTCCCTGTTATCAGCAGACTGACCTGGAACAGCGTGATCCTTCAGGTGGGTGAGGTATGTGAGGTCTGGAATGTTAAATTATTCACCGCTCTCCCCTCTGAGGAGGAGGAGGGAGTGAGAAGGGGAGAGGGTTGCTATGAAAGAACCCTTAGTATCAGATCCAGAGTGGCTCACCCACACAGCCGTGCCCGCGTTCCGTGGGTGCTCACGCCTCAGCCTTTTAGATATTCAGTCCCTAAAACTGCAACTACACACAGCTACACCTACGCATATTTAAAGTGTGGGATTCACATATCCCATCCTCTTTCTTCAGATCAGGTGTGCTCTTGTGAGCGTAGGTCCTGTTCTTATGAAGAGCTCCATGGTGACCAGTACAATGCACAGAATGGAAAAATATTTGGAAATTCACCAAGCTCTGATCTCGAAATAAGAGAATGATCAAAAACTGTAGGTCATGTGCAGACTGAGTAAGACTTCATTGACTCTTGGGATAATTGTCATGGTTACATTTCTCCCAACGTACAATGATCCAAATGGGGCAGTAGATACTAATTTTTAGGAACTGGCATACAATATATGCAGGGAAAAATCCCTGTGGGTCTTCTTGGGTTTCCCCACAGAAGGTGGATAATCCTGGCCAGTATTTGTGGCAATGTCCCCCTCTCTTCCTCTGATGGAGGAACAGCCTGCCCAGCTTCTGCTCGTCCTTCCACAGAAGGACTGCGCGCTTTGCTGTGCTGAGAGGCTAAACCCACTTTCTTTCTGAGGCAACAGAAGCCATCTCCATGGAAACAAAGCTCTCGCAGAGCTCCCAAAGAGTGGGAATAACTTCCAAGATTTCCCGTCATTTCTTGTAGAGGAACTTGTGGCTGTTCTCGCTGTGCTTGGAGAACAGAACACACAGAGCAGGCTCCTCTGGAATATATTCAGTGGGTGTGTGTGTGCATGTGTGTGTGTGTGTGTGTGTTGTAATCACTGTGCTGTATCAGAAATATTCTAAGTTCTGGAAGTACCGATTTAAAAGTTCACACAATAAGTGCAGCTAGGAAATGTTAGTACTTTTCTTAATCCACTAAGAAATATCCCCACGTACATTTGGAGGGTGTTCGCGTGGTTCCATGTGTCGTTACCTGTACGTATAATTTTAATGATTCAAGTTGCTTAGACCCATGTGCGGGAAACAGGACCTAGACAAGGCAGTGGTAACACTGGCCACATTCACACTCTCTTAGGCTGGTTCTTTGAGCCATGTGATCAAACGTGAAAGCTCAGTGTTCTGTAAAGGCAGGCTGGTGCTGGGAGGCACCCACCACTTCAGCATGAGAATGCTGGTTCTCCGTTTGGGATAGAGCAGGGTAGTGATACAGGATGGGGGCAGGAAAGTCCTGGGTAGAGAAGGACGGGTCCCTGGCTAGGGCTCCACCCCTAGGCCTGTGCCCACGGACCCAGGCATTTCTGCTTTCGGGCCCAAATGTTGCATTTCCCAAGACCACCCTGGCCTGCCACACTCCCATCCTATGCCTGTAAAAACCCCGAGACCCTAGCAGGCAGAGATACAAGTGGCTGGTTGTCCAGAAGAACACACCGGCCGAAGAGCACACCAGCAGACACAGCAGACACCAACAGGGCATTGACTGGTGGAATGACACAGCGTTTGCTCGGGGTGGTGGGAGGAGAGCCCAGCCGCTGGGCAGCCCAACCCCAAGGGGAAAACCGCCTTCCCACTCCATCTCCCTTCTGGCTCCCCCATCTGCTGAGAGCTATCATCACTCAATAAAAAACCTTGCACCCATCCTCCAAGCGTACATGTGATCTGATTTTTCAGGTACACCAAGGCAAGAACCCAGGACACAGAAAGCCCTCTGTCCATGTGATAAGCCAGAGGGTCTAATTGAGCCGATAAACACAAACTGCCTACAGACGGCTAAACCAAAGAGCACCCGCCCTGTAATACACACCCACTGGTGCTTCAGCTGGAAACTTTCACCCCTAGACACTGCCGTGGGGTCAGAGCCCCACAGGCTGCCGGTCTGTATGTTCCCCTAGAGGTTTGAGCAGTGGAGAACCAAAGAAGCGAGCCACACCCCCATCGCACACCCTGTGAGGGGGACAAGGGAACTTTTCCCGTTTCAACAGGTCTCTATTGCATTCTACACAGCTGCCCTAGAGGATGAACAGAAGGACACCAGGCTACTGAGCTGGCTCTGCAGTCACCCTGGGTTCAAATCCCAGCTCCATGTTCTCCAGCCCGTGGCCACCATGGAGTTAGTTTTAGTATCCATTTCGTAGGGTCATCATAGAGAGTAAGACCATACAGCTCTGTATCTAGCCCATGTAAAGTCCACAGGAAGGGTTTGCTGCTGTTGTCCGGAGATGTCTTAGAATTCTAGACTTGAGACACACAGCCTGGGGGCGGCAATGCTTCTGTCTGCTGGAGTGCCAGGGGAGACGCCTGATGTATCCAGTTCTTATTAATCATTACTTACGGGAAATGAAGTTGATTGGAAGTGAGCAACCCCGCCCACCACCCGGAGCGTGAGCGATACCACGTCACTCAGCAATAAAGCCCACATCTTTACGGGGACGCTATTTTCACACAATGCAAATGGTACAAAAACATAAATGCACTTTTGGTACCGGAGCGCGTGATTCTTGCCCCGCATGTGGGGACGCTGCAGATTTCTGCCTGGCTTCCCACTGCCGCAGCTGCAGAGATCGCAGCTTTTCTTGGAGCTCCACGTTCTGCTTCCTCAAAGCATGTATACGACTCCGGAGTTTTGCATGAACATCAGCCCACAGAGACTTCTGTCTCCCGAGCTCTTGGTGGAGTCTGATGACCTGCTGCTGTAATGGCTGTTATTGGGAAGAGAACACCAGAAAAACCTCTCAGACGTCACAATGGGCACATTTATCTGCAAATACTCAAGCCCTCTCTGATGTAAGACCAACACTATTCCTGGAATAAAAGACACCCGATGAGATAAACAGGACAACCACAGCCTTTCCTTCTTCCTTCCTTCCTTCCTTCCTTCCTTCCTTCCTTCCTTCCTTCCTTCCTTCCTTCCTTCCCTTCCTTCCTTCCTTCCTTCCTTCCTTCCTTCCTTCCTTCCTTCCTTCCTTCCTTCCTTCCTTCCTTCCTTCCTCTTTCTTTCTTTCTTTCTTTCTTTCTTTCTTTCTTTCTTTCTTTCTTTCTTTCTTTCTTTCTTTCTTTCTTTCCTTCTCTCTCTCTTTCTTTCTTTCTTTCTTTCTCTCTCTCTCTCTCTCTCTCTCTCTCTTTCTTTCTTTCTTTTTTCTTCAGGGTCTCACTCAGTCTCTCAGGCTGGAGT
Organism: Macaca fascicularis; assembly: GCF_037993035.2. NCBI lineage: Eukaryota > Metazoa > Chordata > Mammalia > Primates > Cercopithecidae > Macaca > Macaca fascicularis. The sequence continues at coordinate 14,299,457 of NC_088377.1, read as the reverse complement.
GCAGTGGCATGATCTCAGCTCACTGAAGCTTCAACTTGATGAGCTCAAGTGATCCTCCTGCCTCAGCCTCCCAAATAGCCTGGACTGCAGGCATGTGCCACCACACTTCGCTAATTTTTGTATTTTTAGTAGAGATAGGGATTTCACCATGTTGCCCAGACTGGTCTCAAACTCCTGGGCTCAAGCGATCCACCTGCCTCGGCCTCCCAAAGTGCTGGGACTACAGGAATAAGCTACCATGCCTGGCCATAGCTTTATTCTTATTAAGTAGTGTTTATTATGAGTTAGTCCACATAATATAACCAGATAAAGATGGTTAGTGAATTATGATTTTTTTGTTAAAACACTACTACAGCAAAAAGAGGCTGGCATTCTTTTTTTTTTTTTTTTTTTTTTTGAGACAGTGTCTTGCTCTGTTACCCAGGCTGGAGTGCAGTGGCACAATCTCAGCTCACTGCAACCTCCACTTCCCAGATTCAAGCAATTCTGGTGCCTCAGCATCCGGGGTTGGAATTACAGGCACATGCCACCACACCTGGCTAATTTTTCTTTTTTCAGTAGAGACAGGGTTTTGCTATGCTGGCCAGGCTGGTCTCAAACGCTGTACTGGCATGGATGTATAGTCAATAGTTTAAAAATTATGGAAGTCACTGCATTTTCAACCTGACATGTTAACCTTCCCCTGGGATCTTTCACTGGATCGTAGAGCCTCCAGTCTTGCTCTGAGAATATAAGCAGGATCATGATAAAGGTATAGCCCTGCACTGGGTGGCCCTGGCCACAGGGACCTGTAGGACTTTAATGACAGCAAGCACTGTCCAACAGGGTCCAGTGAGGAAGATGGTAAAAATCAGGAAACTTGCTGGGATGATGTGAGGCATGTCAACTTTCTGATTTTCTTTAATGAAGTTTTTAAAGTCTGGTGCCTCTCCTGGATTACAGGAGAAAAGCTGGAATGTTAATATTTTCTTTAACTCCCTGCCCTGCCTCCCATCCACCAAGAGATATGGTTGCAGAGGGGGAAAGAGCCACGTGCCCCTTGGAGAGGAAGTATGGAATCAGTGTCCCCGGGTGGTGCATTTCTACAGCGGCCCGGCGAGGGAAAGTCCAATGGTGGGCCTCAGGGACAGGAATCAGGGTCCCGCCTGGTGGGGCTAACTCTGTCCCCACAGAGCTCAACTCACTGGCGTCTCCCCGGCGTTGCAGTCCTCTGTGGGGACCTCAGCTGCCGCAGCTGTCTTCTCCATAACACCCCCGGCTCCCGGGCATGGGTCCTCTGGGTGGGTGCCCTTGTGGGTGCCAGCCTTGAGCTGACCTGCCAGCATCCTGGTTGGGAAGGGAAGGGCTATGGGGATGCTTGAATGCAGCCCCCCTACCCTGTCAGTGTGGGCTGAAGGCCCCAGCCCCAACCTAAGTGTAAGCAGGACCTGGAGCCACTCTTCTCCCCCTGGGTCGTGTGCACATTCCCAAGCCTGAAGCTGACCAGGTGAAAGGACACCACAGATGGAGGGACTGAGCTGTCCACACCTGGCTCTCCACCATCCTCCGTGGAAAATGCTTGAAATCCTAGAAGATCAGCTTGACACCTAACGCACTCTGGTCATCCAAAGAGGGGTGTGAGCGGGATGTGAGTGGGGTGTGAGTGGGATATGAGCAGAATGTGAATGGATGTGAGCGGATGTGAGGGGGATGGTCTCGGGGTGTGAGCGGGATGGTCTCGGGGTGTGAGCAGGTGTGAGTGGTATGGTCTCGGGATATGAGCAGGTATGAGCGGGATGGTCTCAGGGTGTGAGCGGGTGTGAGCGGGATGGTCTCGGGGTGTGAGCGGGTGTGAGCGGGATGGTCTCGGGGTGTGAGCGGGTGTGAGCGGGATGGTCTCGGGGTGTGAGTGGGTGTGAGTGGATGGTCACATGCGACACTGAGGGAATTCTCAGCCCTTTAATCAGCACCACGGGATCAGCACCCACCTGGAGGGGCACAGGCAGACCCTCCACTGTGCTGAGTATGAGTCTTGAACCCTCAGGGCGACATTTGTGAATTCATGGTGAAGACGTGGAAAGGAAACACCTTTTTATAAGTAGAGCATTTATACCAGTTCTAGGAAGCTCACAGCAATTGGAAAACAAAAACAAAAGAGAAAACGCAAAGCTTTGCTGCAAGCCTGCAGGGTCATCTCCGAAGGCTGCCTCCACCTCTGCCTCGCCCTCTTGGTTTTAGGAAGCCCGTGGCCCCCAGCAAAACCCTGACTGTGTTTTCATAAACTTCTAACTGTATACAAACATAAGAAGGAACAGTTTAACCACAGTGATCGGAGAAATGTTGTTTAAAAGAGAGTCTCCTGATGGAAGCGAATGGAAGGTCTAGAACAAGACCTACCAGTAACCGGACCACTGCCGTTCCTTCCCGGCCAGGACTGGGAATGTGTCTGCGGAAGTGGGCTGGGGTCACGGTCCTCACAGCCCTGAGAAAGCTCCTTCTTTCCCACTCCTCTGAGGGGATACCGCAGTGTCCTCGGCCCCAAACTCATGACCCCCTCCGTCCAGGGAAGACCCCTTCCCTCAGCCCTACTACCAGACCTCGTCACCTCACCTGTTCCCTGACAGTCAGTTCTGCTGGGACCAGGTCATCTGGGCCGTGTCCCAACAGCTGTCCCCAAGCCCTCCCGCCTCATATCCAGAGACCAGTGAGCAGCAGACAGTTCCAACGGACTTTCTGTCTTAAAGGGACATGAACGTCTCACTCAGCGTCACCATTGTACCAGCTCAGATAATAATTAAACATCCCCGAACCTGCAATTCTAATACAGAAGCTCATCGTCAGTAGAGTCCATCCATCCACAAAGGACATTGGAGAGAGTCAAACTGCTCCTCCCAAATGACAAAAATCATGTGTTTAATATCAAGTCTTCAACACCCAACGTGTAGTAAGAGCTCATTTCTCTGAGCATACATTTTTGAAGAAATACAAATTTTCTTTGGATATCAAATTATTTACTAGAAAAAAACATTTTTTATGAGGGGAAAATAATATATGTGAGTTTAAATAGGAGACAGGATTCAAAGTTTCATCATTTCACGAAATGCATCTCCATCTGAATTGTTCGTGTGATTTTTGTGGTAGAGAAGAGAATGAGGAGCAAGCGAGAGTCAATGTTCCTGTTAAACCCTGGCCATCCTTCTCATCCATGGTGCTGCATGTGGAAAACACACACCTGGGGCTCACCTGAGCCTGCTTGGGACGTGTGTCACTCAGATAGTTCTGCAAGCGACTCGCGTGCAGTAGGCGGTAAACGCCGACATCGTGAATGAATGAAGAAAATACTACAAAGAGGAACCAGAAGGCGTTTTTGTCCCTGTGCGTCATTCTAACTGTGGGAGTGTGTGTGTGTCCTGAGATATGTGAGAGGTTGTGTGAGTCCCTGAAGTGTGTGAGGGGTTGTGTGTGTCCTGAGGTGTGTGAGAGGTTGTGTGTGTCCTGAGGCGTGTGAGGGGTTGTGTAGGTTTCTGAGGTGAGGGCTTGTATGAGTCCCTGAGGCGTGTGAGAGGTTGTGTGAGTCCCTGAGGTGTGAGAGGGGTTGTATGTGTCCTGATGTGTGTGAGGGGTTGTGTGTGTCCTGATGTGTGTGAGGGGTTGTATGTGTCCTGATGTGTGTGAGGGGTTGTATGTGTCCTGATGTGTGTGAGGGGTTGTGTGTGTCCTGATGTGTGTGAGGGGTTGTGTGTGTCCTGAGGTGTGAGAGGGGTTGTATGTGTCCTGATGTGTGTGAGGGGTTGTGTAGGTTCCCGAGGTGTGTGAAAGATTGTGTGAGTCCATGAGGTATGTTACGGGTTGTGTGAGTCCCTGAGATGTTGTGAGGGGTTGTGTAGGTTTCTGAGGTGTGTGAGGGGTTGTGTAGGTTTCTGAGGTGTGTGAGGGGTTGTGTAGGTTTCTGAGGTGAGGGCTTGTATGAGTCCCTGAGGCGTGTGAGAGGCTGTGTGAGTCCCTGAGGTGTGAGAGGGGTTGTATGTGTCCTGATGTGTGTGAGATGTGAGTGTCCAGAGGTGTGTGAGAGGTTGTGTGTGTCCTGAGGTGTGTGAGGGTTGTGTGTGTCCTGAGGTGTGTGAGTGTTGTGTGTGTGTTCTGAGGTGTGTGAGGGTTGTGTGTATCCTGAGGTGTGTGAGGGTTGTGTGTGTCCTGAGGTGTGTGAGTGTTGTGTGTGTGTTCTGAGGTGTGTGAGGGTTGTGTGTGTCCTGAGGTGTGTGAGTGTTGTGTGTGTGTTCTGAGGTGTGTGAGGTGTTGTGTGTGTATCCTGAGGTGCGTGAGTGTTGTGTGTGTGTCCTGAGGTGTGTGAGGTGTTGTGTGTGTGTTCTGAGGTGTGTGAGGTGTTGTGTGTGTATCCTGAGGTGCGTGAGTGTTGTGTGTGTGTCCTGAGGTGTGTGAGGTGTTGTGTGTGTGTTCTGAGGTGTGTGAGTGTTGTGTGTGTGTTCTGAGGTGTGTGAGTGTTGTGTATGTATCCTGAGGTGCGTGAGTGTTGTGTGTGTGTTCTGAGGTGTGTGAGGGTTGTGTGTGTGTTCTGAGGTGTGTGAGGTGTTGTGTGTATCCTGAGGTGCGTGAGTGTTGTGTGTGTGTTCTGAGGTGTGTGAGGGTTGTGTGTGTCCTGAGGTGTGTGAGGGTTGTGTGTGTCCTGAGGTGTGTGAGTGTTGTGTGTGTTCTGAGGTGTGTGAGGGTTGTGTGTATCCTGAGGTGTGTGAGTGTTGTGTGTGTGTTCTGAGGTGTGTGAGGGTTGTGTGTATCCTGAGGTGTGTGAGGGTTGTGTGTATCCTGAGGTGTGTGAGATGTTGTGTGTGTGTGTCCTGAGTTCTGTGAGGGTTGTGTTCGTTTCTGTGCGCTCCTCTCAGGTGCCACATGGGTTTTGTTTGCAGGTTGAGACCTGGACGGCCGTCCCTCCCCTCTCCGTGGGGCAGGCAGGTTCCATCCCCATCTTCGTGGTGTCTCCATCCCCTAGAGACTCTGCCATCGCTGGGACACCCGGGGGTCTCTCTGCCCAGTCCTCAGAGCACCCTGAGAAGTTTGACCCAGCTGGAAGTTGTGATGTCCTCGAGTTTCTGGAAGCCTTTCTCAGTCATCTCTACAAGTTGGGGAATGAGGGCTCATGTCCAGTGTCTCATGTCCATTTCCACAGAGTTGTATTTTTTATCCCGAGGATGTGTGAGCTCAGATCTGTCCATCTTGCCATCAAAGTAGGTCCACCTGTTTTCATCACCAGCCATCATCGATGTATTTCAGGCTTTGCAGCTCCCCTCCTGAGCCTCAGCCGGAGCGGCTCCCAGGGCAGGGTCCCCCCATCCCTCTCTCTGCTGCAGTTCTCTGTGTGTTGCTCTTCCCGGCCTGCCCAAGACATTTTCTTCACTGAGTCTTCCCCAGATTCTCGCCCTGCAGCAAACACGTGCAGCCACAGGTCAGGTCGGAGCCTCCTGGGCGTTTGGACTATGCGGCCCTTCTCTTCTCTCTGATAAGGCCCCCGTTTTCTGTTCAGCCTCGTGGTGCCTTAGCCGCATTTCAGGCATGGTCTTCCAGGGCTCTCTGGTCTGAACATTCTGTAGAGGAAACCACGGCACATCTTTCACTCATCTTTTAAAATCAGGGAGGCGGAGGTAGCAGTGAGCGGAGATCGAAACACTACACTCCAGAGCGAGACTGTCTCAAAAATAAATAAAAATAAATAAATAAATAAATAAATAAATAAAATGGTGGAATGTATAAAACACAATTTTGTGCTTTGCATTTTTTCTCCCCAGTTAGTATACATACGATGACCCTTGTTCCTCTTAAGGGCCACAGAGTGCTCCACTGTATGGATGTATCATATTCACGCAGGCCCCTCTGATGGCCATGTGGGATGTTTCCAATCTCTTGCTATGATGATGTTGCTATAGGTATAATAGGGCTGAATGGTGACCACCCAAAGATACCTGGTCCTAGTCCCTGGAACCCATAAATACTCCTTACTATGGAAAAAAGATCTGTGCAAATGTGATTTAATTGAGAATCTAGGCCAGGTGCAGTGGCTCATGCCTGTAATCCAAGCACTTTGGGAGGCTGAGGCAGGCAGATCACCTGAGATCAGGAGTTTGAGACCAGCCTGGCCAACACGGTGAAACCTTGTCTCCACTAAAAATACTAAAATTAGTTGGACACAGTGGTGCGCGCCTGCAGTCCCAGCTACTCAGGAAGCTGAGGCAGGAGAATCGCTTGAACTTGGGAGGTGGAGGTTGCAGTGAGCCAAGATCATGCCACTGCACTCCAGCCTGGGTGACAGAGTGAGACCCTGCCTCAAAAAGTAAATAAATAAAATAATTAAAAATCTAACAACAGTACCCTGGCCCCCAAGATCTTACGGTCCATCCAGGGAGACAGACTTGTAAACCGTGATTACAACCAGTTCAACGGGGGATGAAGAAGAAGGTGTGTTCGGAAACCTGGGAACTAAGGAGGCAGTGGGCGCTCAACCTTAATGCGGGCTGTGGGAGTCAGGCAAGAATCAGAAACAGGTTACGTAGATGATACTGGAACTATGCTTTCCGCTTTGCAAAAAAATATTTAAAATTATATTTTACAATGTTAGTACACAACGTTAGTATATTTTAAGAAGTGAAGTCCACTTTGATAAAAGAATGTCTATCTTCCTTGTATATATATCTGTCCCTATAGAATACCCATTTAAGTTTGTGTCTTAGTTTGTAAGAGCTGCCATAACGAAATACCATGGACTGGGTGGCTTAAACAACAGACATTGATTTTCTTACAGTTCTGGAGGCCGGAGGTCTAATACCACAGCATTGGCAGGGCTGGTTTTTCCCGAGGCCCCAGTACTTGTCTTGCAGATGGCGGCCTTCTTCCTGTCCCTTTCCTCTGTGTACATAGATCCCTGGTTTTTTTTTTTTTTTTTTTTTTTTTTTTTTTTTTTTTTTTTTTTTTTTTTTGAGATGGAGTCTTCCTGTGTCACCCAGGAGAGCAGTGGCATGATCTCGGCTCACCACAACCTCTGCCTCCTGGGTTCAAGCAATTCTCCTGCCTCAGCCTTCCCAGTAGCTGAGATTATAGGCACGTGCCACCATGCATGGCTAATTTTTGTATTTTCAGTAGAGACCATGCACCATGTTGGCCAGGCTGGTCTCGAACTCCTGGCCTCAGGTGATCCACTCGCCTTGGCCTCCCAAAGTGCTGGGATTATAGGCGCCTCACCTTGGGCAGTTTAATCCCTCTGGACTTTGGTTTCCTAACTCGTGAGATGACAATAGTTTCTAATTTGGCTGTTTTGTGGTATAAACGAACAGAATATGTAGGTCAAGTGCTTAGTACAACCGTGTGGAAAATAGTAAAGCCTGCATAAATGCCAGCTGCCATTACTGTTATGTCTAGCGTTACTTCTCCTGGAAACCAGCCACCTCTCTCCTTGAGCCCTGTCTAGGGCCAGTGGGTTTTCAGAAATCTAGAGCGGCAACTCCGATCTTGCAAGGATCAGCGAGAGGTGGGGGCAAGCGGCTCTCTCGTCACTTCTCCAGGGGGGTGGTTGCTGAGGCTTTGGAAGGAAATTTAGCGAGCTCAGACCCCCTCAAGGCTACTGTGTTCCAAGCATGTGGCAGTTCATTTCAAGCTTGATGGCACATTCTTTGCAGAGCAGTTGCCAAGGAACAAGGTAACTTGTGACACAAATACTGCCTGATGCTGTCAGTTTGATGGTCGAAAGGGTTTTAGGTGGTGTCAAATTTTATTACTAGCATTCCTGGTCTCCATGAAAGAATCACATAAGAAGACAAGTTATGTCAAAGGATAAAACTGCAGACCCAGATGGGCACTGTGCATACAACAGACACGTGGTTTCCTTTTGATATAGACCCAAGAGGGAGTGGATTAAAAAAAGACGAAAATAACACCAGAGACCACAGACTTAAGCTGATCAGTGGTCTAACACTGGCAAGATTACTTTTGTTGATAAATTGATTTCTTGGGAAATCCCGGGAAAGTTCCTGGATGTGACCCCATGGTCCTACCATCACTAGCTATCTGTGACCTTGGATGAGTCAGCAAAGGGAACACACACAGCACAGTGACAGAGTGGGCACCAGGGACCACCTGCGACCCCCCCCACCCCGTCACAGATGGTTTGCAAATAAACTACTCACGTACTTACTAAGATCTGCTGTACTCAAACACACCAAGCTCTGAGAGTTCTCACTTGGGTATTTAAGGAGTGTAGTGTCATGGGTGGGTGAGTGACTTTTTGGTTAGTAAGTTCTGCTGATTACATGAAGCAATGGGATAACTATGATGGCCAATAGAGTGTTCATACTGCAGGTTCAACAAGACTTTCTAATAATATTGAAGTAGTAGTTCCCTGAAAAGAGCCACTACGATTACATGGCTTGGTTAACTTTTTCTTACAAGTCTGAGCATGGATTTAACACACACGAACTATACAAAGACAGAATGGTCCTGAAATAAAATCACAGCATCTTATTGCATACACTACATCATCCAAGGTCAAAACCCTTTCATAGAGACATTTAAAACTATAACCAAGTAAAAGAGAAAATAGATGCAAATTTGCTTTTACAAAATTTGAAAATCAACCAAAAGAGTAAGGCACAAGATGCAGTCAACTACAATGCACTTTAGAGAACAGAGCTTTGCTCTCAGGTCTGGGACCCATCCCCTGGGCAAGGCCGCCTGGCAGCAGGCAGGAACCAAACCCCTGCCACCTCCACTAGCTCCCAGGGTTCCTCTTTGCAGGATGGTGGGGAGCACAGGCACCAAGGCAGGAAGGCCAAGGCAGGGAGACGCCACGCGTCCTTCACTTTCCCTCAGTGCGAGCACACCAAGTTCCCCGTAACCAGGAGAAGAGGACCCTAGGCACCAAAAGTCAAGCATGAGGAAATGTCTGGGCCATTTCTGGTTGCCACAGGTGGTCTGGCAGGTGCCTTTCAGACGCTAAAGTGCCAGGGTTTGCAGGCTCCTCGGATGGCTTACAGTGATGATGAGTTGGAGTCTTTAAACTCAGTGGTGTCCTAGATACTTAGGATGACGGTGACCTTTTGATGAAGGAGACTTGAGAAGCTGAGAAACTCCAGGAGAATTTAAGTTTCAAGGTCAGATGAGTTTGCTACTCAACTTCCATCACGGTTGTAGCTTTCGATCCCAGAATACAAGAGGCATCAGCCAGGAGGTAAACTTCACCTTCAAGGCGGGGCGACGCCTGGCTACAGTTAGATCCCGCAGCAGGGTCACCGGACTCTCTCCAGCAAGGCGGGGAGTTTGGCTTCCAACAGATCTACAGAGGGAGCCCGGAGAAAAAGCACGCTGAGGGCCTGGCGGCCTCTAGTGGTCACTGCCTGTCATCGGCTTTCCTCCAATAAACCAGGTGTCATGCGAATATAAAACAATCAGGAAGGAAGAAAAAGTTTAGTATTTTATCAAAGAAAACCGTGACATACTAAATAGTCCTGAAACAGAAACGATTTACACATTTTCTTATGATTACGTATTTATTAAGTTCTAAAATCTTGAAGAACTGCTATTTTTAAAATTCACACTAAAAGAAAACTAAGAAAACTAGAAATGTTAACATCTTTTACAGAGGGTGGTAAGTGGCCTTTTTAAAATTATAATCGCCTAGGAGAAAGGTGAGCTAATCTCTTTGGAAGCGTCATCAGCTGGTGAACTTCATCTTGGTCTCCACTTTATGTCTTTTACTCCATGAAAATGTCTTTTCAAAGCAGTGTTATCCGCCCATGGTGAGTTTAAACAGGCGTCGTCATCATTTTCTTCCAATCTCTGGAAACAAATACGTTTTACTCAGGCAGGCATTTCAGGAAGGTGTTTTGCACATAAAGAGACGGAAGAAAGAGTCCATGACTGACCTCCCCTCTCCCTGCCCACTAGGAGCGGGACCCTTCCATGTTTAGCCCCGGGAGACACCTGGCAGGACCCCGACAGCCCTGCAGAGAGAGAAGGTCTAGAAAGAGCCCTCCCCGGCATCCTGCAGAGCTCACCACTCCCCACCAGCCCCAGGTAAGGCACGCAGGCTATGCTGAGCGCCAGCACTGCAGAAAGCCCATCTGTTCCCCGCTACCTTGAGCTCCTCTTGCCTTCTGTGGTAGAACAGCATCAGCTGCTTCTGCTCCTCGCTGCTAATAATAGGCTCTCGGGCTGGAGCTCCCTGTCCCCTCTGCAAAGAGGATAGCAGAGCAAATTGTGAATTAAGGTTCTTAGAGTGACAATCCTGAAGTTACAACAAATGTTTTACAATTGCCTTTGCCAACTACTAAAGATAAACAGGTCCCCCACGTCTGATCACCCGAAGTGAAGCATCGAGGGAAGCCTTGGTCTTGAGCAGACTTGAGCCCTGGTCTCTCACTGTGTGGAGACCAGAGGCTGCACGACGCCATCTCTGTCTTGGCCATTCCCAAGGCAGACACTGTAGGCAGGTCCAGTGGGAAAGGGAGGAGGCTCAGAGCCACGGACTCTGGATCTACGTATGGTGGAGGGCCCCATTTCCCCAAAATCACAGCCTAGTGACGTAGGAGCACCCACAAAACCAAGGCGGCCCCTCAGGTTACAGCGCTACACGATGTCCTTCAAAGGTCTTGAAACTTTCCTCCTCCTGTACATGGCATCAGCAGTTTGCAAAAGCCTGAAATCAGTGTCGGGCGAAATTTTACATTTCAAGGAAAATATTTGTTTACTTGCAGCCCTATTATTGAGGTTGAAATTAACATAGTATATTTCCTCTCCCCCACATATTAAAACAAACTCTAGGTATCACTAAACAAGCCATATTTTCTTCTAGTTTTTGCTGGTGTGCAGGAAGAGGATATTTTTAGTTTAAACCCAAGCCAATAGGATTAAAATATTTGTACCAGTAGTTTAAATCTTTCAGATTCACTGTACATTTTTATCAGTTTGAAGGGAAATAACAAAAAATATTGACATGTTAAAGCAAAAAGTACTTACCTGCTGAATCTTGGCGATAATTTTGGTTTTTTCATTTTTCCCCACGTAGTCTGAAAGCTTCTTTGTTCTTCTCAGCTCCTTGGCTGCCCACCACAGCTGCGCCTCTGACTCTTTAATGACGTTGAGCCCTGCCTGGGGCCAATCATAAGAACTGGCTTGACTGTGGGTTCCCACCCGGGGGGCAGAGCCCAGCTGAGCCCCTCCCAGCAGAGGGCAGAGAACTGATTTCTCCCGGTGCTCACCATGGGAGGCCTGACTCCCCCACCTCACTCTAAGTCCTTGCTGACTTTAGTACCTTCCCTGTTAAGTTTCCACTCATGCCCTGACTCAGTTAACCTCCTCCTCTGGACAACAGGGAGGTCCTATCTCATTTGCACCTTGATCCATATAGTTCATCTTAGACAGATCTGTAGGCCACTGCCAGGGAAGGGCACTGGCATCGTGCTGGGTGTTTAAATCGAGGTATAATGGGGCTGCCTGTTCACTTCTGCATATTCCATTTACTTAAGATGGCTTAGACAAAGAATATTGTCCAATAGGATAGGAAGTGAGAAAACCCAAGGAAAATGGAACATGAGGGTCAGAAAATAACATGAAGCAACAGGTAAGACTAGAGACACAAATTTCCATGCAAAGGGACAGATGCATTCAGGTAGAAATAGGAAGAAATTAGGTAGCTGGCTTCCTAGCGGCCAAAGACAGTGGAGATGTTTTCAGTCACTCCTGACGGGTGGCCTCACAAACTGCATCCACTGCCTCCTGTGTGTGGGGCCAAACCCCTTACCCGTGGGTACCCACTCTCAGGGGCCGCTCCTGAATTCGGAACTCTGCTCTGATGCAGGGCACAGCAAACCTGAAAGCTGTGTAGGGAACAAAACACTACATCCAGAAGAGGGGCGTCAAATCTGAAGGGCTTTGGGGGGCCGTGAACTCACCCTCCAGAGTGCCCACCCAAGAACTACATACCTGCGTTCCCGACAAATCTTCCTTATTTTCAAACTCCATGCGGATGGGATCATACGGTGGCAACCCCATGGGGTAAACAATCATCACCGCGCCTCGAAGCTGATCTAAGGCATCTTTCACCATCTCCATCGTAACACAGACACCGGCTTCCACTTGTTTCTGCAAGCAGAAAGGCATCGTTATCTACAGTGTGGCTAACCAATTCAGTACATTCGATCAAGATCTTGTACAAGACCCGTGCCAGATACTGCCAGAGCAACAAAAAGAAATCGAACTCTTCTTGCTCCCAGAGTGACTACCATCTATTTCAGGGGCTGAGCCAAGCACACCGCGGCCTGTATTATAAAGCAGACAGTGAGCAGCACTGAGCACGGAGTACAGTGAAGTGCGAAGCATGCTCCACCGAGAAACAGCCCGGTGCTGGCAGCACAGGTGGGGGCAAGGATCAGGAGGTACAGCAGGGGGAGCAGGCACCACAGGTGGGCCTTGAAACGCAGACGGGCTGAAAAGGTAGAGATGACAGCAGGTGCTTCATTCAGGACAAGCTGAAACAAAGAGAAGCAGGGGCCAGCCTCCCCAGCACGGCACGGGGCAGGAAGGAGAGGAGAAGGTGAGGCCAGCTCTAGTTGGATCAGCTGGAGTTTGTTTTCGAACGGCCACAAAAGCCAGGCTGAAGATTCACGTTTCCTCTGTTAGACCACGGGAAGCGACTGCCTTTTCTGGGAAGGAGTGGTAATGTTGGGAGATTTATCTTGTAACTGGTATAGAACAGACCCAGTTGGCCAGGTGTGGTGGTTCACACCTTACATAATCCTAGCACTTCGGGAGGCCAAGGTGGGCGAATCACCTGAGGTCAGCAGTTCAAGACCAGCCTGGCCAACATGGCAAAACCCTGTCTCTATTAAAAACACAAAAATGAGCTGGGCGTGGTGGCAGGTGCCTGTAGTTCGAGCTACTCAGGAAGCTGGGGCAGGGGAATCGCTTGAACCCGGGAGGCAGAGGTTGGAGTAGGCTGAAACTGTGCCACTGCACTCCAGCTTGGGCAACAGAATAAGACTCTGCCTCAAAAAAAAGAACAGACCTAGTCGGAGGGAGACCAGGTAGCAGGCACTGAAGATCACAGAGGAAGGTGTGATGAAATCACAAATACATCTGGTCTTTGCTACTCAGTTCCAGGCACAGAGCTCCAAAACTCGTGGAATTTCCTGAGGGACAGGAGTGTCTTGTTATTTACAACAAGCCCCTTCTCACCACACCTGAGCTTGTGCTAACACAGTAACCTGTAATCAGCGCTTGGTTTCAAGGAAGGGGCTGGCCATGCCAGGGAGACCAAGGACATGATTAGAGGGTTGGAGCTTTCAGCCTCACCCCCTTCCTCCACCTCCGGGGGCTAGAGGTTGGGATCAAACACGTGGCCAGTGGTTTAAGCAATCATGCCTACTGAGCAGAAACTCCACAAAAATCCCGGACACCATGGCTCAGTGGAGCTTCCTGATTGGTGCAGACGCTGATGTGCCAGGTGACGCATATCAGTGGGGGCATAGTGGGAACCTCCAAATTTGTAGTCAAGCTGGACACATGTATGGGTGGCCTGGGGCCCTCACGTGCAGCTGGTGTCTGAAATAAGAGGAGTCTTGTTGCTGATCTTGCCCTTTGACCTGTGGGGTCTGATGCTAACTCCAGGCATTGGTGTCAGAATTGAAGGATCTGCCTTTGACCAGTGGGGTCTGTGCTGTCTGAGTAGTTAGTGTCAGAATGAAATGGAACTGACTGGCAGGACCCCCAGTGGGCATCAGAATGCAAAAGCCTACAGGAGAGCCTTCAACAAAGCCAGAGCTGTGGAAGTGAAAGGAAGAGGAGGATTTAAGAGGCATCATGGGACCAGACGGTACAGGACCCCACTTCAAACCTAGAGGTGACAGAAGGGAGAAGTGCTGAAGATGACACTGAGGATTTGGCCTATAAAACCAAGACACTGAGGTTCTGTTACTGGAGACAGAGAAGCTCATAGGAGGTGCTGATTCTCAGGGACAGAACACAGAGGGAGAGGAGGAAGCAAAGAGCTCATTTCTAGAAAACTGGACCTCAGAGTGCTGACCGGGTGTTCAGATAGCACGGTCTCGCAACCAGCTGGAAATTCAGGTTGCAAGTGAAGCAAGATGTCAGGGGGAAAGGACGGAAGCTTCAGAGTTATCTGCAGAGGGTGGAATTTGCATTTGGCAGAGTAGATAAGATGCCAAGGGAGCAAGAAGGCCAAGGATAAAAAGTACTTTCAGAAGTACACAGGCAAAGGGGAGAAGCGAGGCGACTGAAAGAGGAGTTCCACAGCAAAGCGTGGGGAGAAACGTGCAGAACAACGGCCAGACCACCGTTTTCCTGCCATGGCCTGAGATGTGCTCGCATGCCTAGATGCCATCATCACGCAAACACTGGGCTCAACCAAGGCGTCTCCTGTAGAGATTCTTAAAGCCGTTACTATATTAACAGGCACAGAGCTTCAGGGCAGCCTTTGCTGAGGCTCTTCAAAGATTAGTCAAAAGCTTGATGAGCTTGAGAAATATTGGTTTAAAAATAACAGTTCTGCTGAGCAAATCAGAAGAAGCAGAATAAAAAGTGGTTATCAATCGAGAGACTTGCAGTTGAGGGTGGTAGCAACTAATATCACCAACACACAAATACAAGCAACACATACAGACACCACTTCTTTCAATAGCCTTAAATTCTTTTCCTCCAGATACACATTATCTGTGTATCAATGGTATAAATTTACGCTCCTCCCTCTATAAAAGAGCCTTTGTATAAATGCTAAAGACAATTACAAAAAACCGATTTAGATCAAATACATATTAAGTCAATCAAGTGTCTGGAGAACTACTCTATGGCCACAATATTCAAATCTCCCCTACTTAGCTTTGTTAAGTTCTTCAAAAAGGTAAAAGAAACGAAATCAACATTTGTATTATACATATTTGTATTATACGTGAACCTACATTTACACAAGCCAACAAAATTTGTGTCTGCCTGTAGGAACGGGGAGGACTCTGGGCAACTGTCAGGATTACGAAAGGAAAAGCTATGGCCTACCCCAAATATGCTTGTTTCCCTTGCCTCCAGAAGGCTGAAAGAGAAGGCTGGCTGAGAGGCAACTCTGGAAGCCAGAGTTGGAGTTTTTTCTCAAAAGACAAGTTTTAGGCCAGGCGCGGTGGCTCACCCCCGTAATCCCAACACTTTGGGAGGCTGAGGCGGGCAGCTCACCTGAGGTCAGGAGTTCGAGACCAGACTGACCAACATGGAGAAACCCTGTCTCTACTGAAAATACAAAATTAGCTGGGCGTGGTGGCACATGCCTGTAACCCCAGCTACTCGGGAGGCTGAGGCAGGAGAATTGCTTGAATCCGGGAGGTGGAGGTTGCGGTGAGCCGAGATCGCACGATTACACTCCAGCCTGGGAAACAAAAGCGAAATTCCATCTCCCCCTCACCCCCCCAAAAAAAGACAAGTTTTAGAGCATCATTTAAAAGAGCCAACCTTAGATATTATTGCTTTGGCTTCTTCTATAGTCTTCTTTAACACTTGCTTCATTTTCTCATTTGGAGCTATAAAAAAAAAAAAAAAAAAAGGAGAGAGGGAGAGAGAGCTGTCAAATATAAAGCCTCTTTAAAAGTCTTCTGAAATATCTCAATCCCTTCTGTCTGAGCCAGGGGGTAAGTGGACTGAGACAGAGTGCGAGTGAAGTATCTCAATCCCTTCTGTCTGAGTCGGGGTAAGTGGACTGAGACAGAGTGCGAGTGAAGTATCTCAATCCCTTCTGTCTGAGTCGGGGTAAGTGGACTGAGACAGAGTGCGAGTGAAGTATCTCAATCCCTTCTGTCTGAGTCGGGGTAAGTGGACTGAGACAGAGTGCAAGTGAAGTATCTCAATCCCTTCTGTCTGAGTCGGGGTAAGTGGACTGAGACAGAGTGCGAGTGTGGACCGTAGGGAAGAGAGGCAAGAAACCTGGCTGCCGGAAGTTAGGTGAAGATCTCTTCCCAACACAGACACCTGGAGTGTGCTTTATGCAGTGGCAAAGGCTACAAAAAACAGAAATCCATGTTGTTGGGTAAACAGGGCCGGCAAACTTTTTCTGGAAAGGGCCAGAGAGTAAATATTTGAGGCTTTGCAGGCTATACAGTCTTGTTGGGTGGGATTACTCAGCTCTGCCACGTAGCACAAGAGCAGACAATACGACAGAGCTTGCAGTGAGCAGAGATTGCGCCACTGCACTCCAGCCTGAGAGACAGAGTGAGACTCCGTCTCAAAAAATAATAATAATAAAAAATATATAATAAATAAAATAAATAAATGGGGTGACTGCATCTCCATACAATTTTATTTACAATAGGCAACTGCCTGAATTTGGCCTGTAGCCCATAATTTGGTGACCCCTAGATCAGGAAAAAACAATAACTTGAAAGCTTAGAAGCAAAAAAAAAAAAAAAAAAAAAAAAGAAGATGAAATGCCCAAACCTAGGGAAAATGGGGCAAGTTGAAACCATATATTCCTAATAAATAACAGTATTAATTAGACATTGAAAATATTAGAAATATAAGATTGTATTAGAATAGAAGTGGTTAGGTCAGGGGTGGTGGCTGACACCTGTAATCCTAGCACTTTGGGAGGCCGAGGCAGGTGGATCACCTGAGATCAGGAGTTCGAGACCAGCCTGGGCAACATGCAGAAACCCTGTCTCTACAAAAAATACAAAAATTAGCCAGGCGTGGTAGCAGGCACCTATAATCCCAGCTACTCTGGAGGCTGACACAGGAGAATCACTGGAACCTGGGAGGCAGAGGTTGCAGTGAGCCAAGATCATGCCACTGCACTCCAGCCTGGGCGACAGGGACTCTGTCTCAAAAAAAAAAGTGGTTAATTTAAGAACATACTACATATTGTTTTAATGATGAATAATGAACTGTTAAGTGGTTCTCATGTTTTTTTTCTTCATCTTACCACATCTTCTTAGGTCAGAAAGATGTGGAAGACAACCATTTTTCAGGTTAACATTCAAAGGAAATAATACTAGGAATTCTTACTATCCCTGATATTTAAAAAAAGTGTATTTTTGAACTGGTAAGGCCTTGCAGGAATACTGTTCTTTTACTCCTAACAGTGTTTTAGGGCTGATCAATTACAGTGTTTTAAATGGAGCTTTTAATGCAGGTTAAAAAGAATAAGCTATCAAAGAGGATTATCATCAATTCCACATGATCGGCCCAACACTGAAAGGAGAAGAATTTCTTCAGTGTTTTGCCATGTACTGAGGTGCTCTGCCCCAGAGAGAGGCATGTCCTTGATCAGGGAAGTCCATGTGCTGACATGCTTTCCCTTTCCTCTTTCACACAGTCCAGCTCGAAAGATCCCCCAACATCTGTGAACAGTAACAAAACACAACTCTGAATACATTTCAGTGAGTATCTGCCAACAATTATTAGGTGGAACCACATGAAATTGCCAATACTCAACCATTTTTGACCTACAGAAGGGAAAGGGTCATTTCATCTGGTTCATCGAATATATTTAAAAGCAAGCTGCAACTTATTAAGAGCAAAACAAAAACTTCCTTTATCTACCTAATTCATCCTAGATTAGAGTTTTACCACAGGAGCTACAGAGTACAGTATTTTCTAAGTCTGTAGAGAAATGATGAGGTCAATTTTTGAACATAAAGAACTGCTTTCTTTACTAGAAAACCAAGTCCCTTGTCCCATCTCTGCTACCTCTGAGGGGGTGTAAGCTGCTTTAAATCCTCCCCACTGATTTGTATAAATTATTTATGAAGCATTGACATGAAGTTTTATAGAAGGTCTCAGACCAGGCACGTTGGCTCATGCCTGTAATCCCAGCACTTTGGGAGGCCGAGGTGGGCAGATCACCTAAGGTCAGGAGTTTGAGACCAGCCTGGTCAACACGGCAAAACCCTGTCTCTACTAAAAATACAAAAATTAGCCAGGCGTGGTGGCGCATGCCTGTAGTCCCAACTACTCAGGAGGCTGAGGCAGGAGAATTGCTTGAACCTGGAAGATGGAGTTGGCAGTGAGCTGAGATTGTGCCACTGCACTCCAGCCTGGGCAATAGAGCAAGACTCCCTCTCAAAAAAAAAAAAAAAAAAAGGAACTGTTTTCATACTTATGCCTATATAAGCATGCACATAGAAGAGAAATCCTCACTTACCTTGCCCATTCCTTCGTCCAATATCATCCTTTTTAAATACTGCACCTCCACTGGGTACACATTTTTCACCCCATTCATCCTTCAATTTCAATTCTTCAATCTGATCATCAGTCAGTCCTTGCATATTAGGAGGGAGAAATATGCCATGTTCAGCTAATTCTTCCATTTCTTAAAAATAAGCAAAAGATAGTATCAAAATCACAACACCTCATTGCATTGGAACGTAAGCTACAAAGGGCCAGGGGCTTGCCCAACTGGCTCACTATTTTGTGGAACAAATATTTATATGCCACTTGCTAAGTGCCAGGCCTGGCCTGGACCCTTGACAAAGAGTCATTGATCCACCCTCAGCCAACAGCATAGAGAGCTCAGAAGCTCGCCCCAGGTCCCAGGCAATCGGCCTGTAGATTGAGGGGCCAATCATTTGTGCTCTGTTGTGCTTCCTAACTCTGGAGGAGCAAAAGTACTATTCATTGAACACCTGAATATATATTCACATGGGTCTTACAGTTTTCCAAGTGCACTCACATGGACTATCTCATTTAATTTAACCTTGTACATTCCCCCCACCCTCCTTAATTTATAAGTTGTATCATGTCAGGCTTGCTCAGATGACACAGCTGCAGCTGATATCTTTTTTCTTGAGACGGAATCTCACTGTGTCACCCCGGCTGGAGTGCAGTGGCACGATTTCAGGCTCACTGAAACCTCCAGCTCCCAGGTTCAAGCGATTCTCCTGCCTCAGCCTCCTGAGTAGTTGGGATTACAGGTGTCCGCCACCATGCCCAGCTAATTTTTGTATTTTAATAGAGACACGGTTTAGCCATGTTGACCAAGCTGGTCTCGAACTCCTGACCTCAAGTGATCCACCCACCTCAGCCTCCCAAAGTGCTGGGATTACAGGCATGAGCCAACGCGCCTGGTCTGAGACCTTCTATAAAACTTCATGTCAATGCTTCATAAATAATTTATACAAATCAGTGGGGAGGATTTAAAGCAGCTTACACCCCTCAGAGGTAGCAGAGATGGGACAAGGGACTTAGTTTTCTAGTATCATGTTCACTATTCAAATGCATGGCTGTTTTTCCTAATCCTTATATATTCACCCCAAAACCAGTCCGCATTTTAACCTTGCAAAATTGCCTTCCTTCCTTTCTCTCTCTCTCCTTCCTTCCTGTGAAGGAGGCACTTGGATCTCAGTGTTCCCATAACATTGTGTGAGGACGTCACCTGACCTGAAATAATACAGTATTACGAATAAATGGTGTCACTGAATGGGATGTTTACTGTCTCCCTCTCCACCACAGTCTAAGCTACTTATTTCTTAAAAATAAGGGAAGGTTAGATAACATCTATCACAGTCATCATGATGCCACCTCATACCCCATTGGAATGTTAGCTTCCAGGGGTCAGGGGCCTTGCCCATCTGGCTCTCTATTTTATGGAACGAACATTTATATGCCACTTGCTATGTGCCAGACCTGGCCTGGACCCTTGACACAGGGGCACGGTACTGGTCTTATTCATCCTTGTCTTTCTTTTCTTTGAGACAGGGTCTCCCTCTCTCACCCAGGCAGGAGTGCAGTGGAGTGATCTCAGCTCACTGCAGCATTGCCTCCCGGGTCCAAGCGATTCTCATGCCTCAGCCTCCCAAGTAGCTGGGACAACAGGCATGTGTCACCACGCCCAGTTCAGTTTTGTATTTTTAGTAGGGACTGAGTTTCACTATGTTCTAGGCTGGTCTAGAACTCCTAGGCTCAAGGGATCCACCTGCCTCTGCCTCTCAAAGTGTCAGGATTACCCGTGTGACCATCGCACCTGGCCCCATCCTTGTCTTCTGAAGGCTGAGCACTGGTGCAGAATAAATACATGAATTTTAAGTTCACTAATGTGACTCTCAGCATTCAGCACATTTCCAATTTATAATGTTATAGAAAGAAAAGACAAATTCCTTTTCTCCTCAAATGCTTTAAGATAACATTTAATATTGTGTTTGTGTTGGAAGCTCAATTAATACACTACACATAAGTTTCATGAAAAGAACCATAACCCTCAGGAATTTCTCCACGGTGCAGAAATTACAAGTTCATGCAATTTAATCAATACATTTAATAATAAATCACATATTCATGCAATTTAATAAATCACATAAATGAATATACTATTTATTGCAAATAGTTACGTTTGTATTTTCTATGTATACATAATGATAGTTATATAAACACTTAGTAATATCCTACACCACATCAGAAAGTATCATCCCGTCAAGTTCAAAAGCTATGCTGTCTAATGCGGCAGGTACTCACTCACTTGGCGATTTAAATTTATTCAAATTAATTAAAATCAGCCGGGCGCAGTGGCTCACACCTGTAATCCAGCACTTTGGGAGGCCAAGGCAGGAGGATCACCTGAGGTCAGGAGTTCGAGACCAGCCTGGCCAACATGATGAAACCCCGCCTCCACTAAAGATACAAATATTAGCTGGGCGTGGTGGCATGTGCCTGTAATTCCAGATATTTGGGAAGCTGAGGCAGGAGAATCCCTTGAACCCGGGAGGCGGAGGTTGCAGTGAGCCGAGATCGCACCACTGCACTCCAGCCTGGGCGACAGAGAGACCCTGTCTCTCTCTCTCTCTCACACACACACACCCCCCCACACACACTATATATATATTTAATAAATTAAAATGAAAATGTAAAATTCGGTTGCCTGGCCGCACTAGCCACATTCCAAATGCTCTGCCACACGTGGCCGGCGGCTACCCAATGGACAGCACAGATGGGGGCCCTTCCACCGCGGGGAGATTCTGCGGAACAGCGGTGCCCTGGAACCTGTGCGGGGAAGGGAGACGGCGCCGCCAAGCGAACAACAGGCCGTTTCCAGGGCGGGGAAAAATCACCAAGGCTTCCTCAACTGTAAGGAGCCGCCCCAAAGCCAGGTGGCTCGCTGCTTTACATCGGGCGACTAAAAATAGTAAATTCAGCTTTTAAAAGCCCATCCAGTTCTCATCTCACCCCTCACACGTGATTAATTGCACTAAGTCGGCTGTTCAGCCCGGTCTTTAGGTTCCCTCCTCCCTCCCCAGCCCATTTCCACTTATTCGCAGCACCCCAGGATTCGCAGCATCCCGGCTCCGAGAGGCACCTGGGCCCACCTCCCAGCCCGGGATGCCAGACAGGCCGGACCTTCGGTTCCTTATTCATCTCCGGTTAACCCTAGTGTCCCGTTTCAACCCCGGCTGCTGTAAATCTCTTCAATAATCTTCACAAACCTGACCCCTCGGCCCATCCTGCCCCTCTTTCTCCATCCCACGCCTGTCTCTCGATCTGTCCCGGCTGGGCCCGCCCGTGAGCCGCACCTGAGCAGAGGCGCTGCACCTTGAGCCGCCCATTATAGACCCGGGCCACCTGCACCGTGAGCTCCTCCAGCTCGGTGCTCCCAGGCGCCTGCAGCAGGAACTGGCTCTCGTCGCCCCGCTTCACGTGCAGCAGAACCATGGCGGTCCCGCCGAGGCACTGAGGCGGTGAGAAGGCCCGGGCTGTGTGGCCCGCGGATCCGGCCGGCCGAGGGTCGCCGGATCGCCAGCAGCGGCGACGTACTAACAACAGCCGCTCGGGGGCCGGAACCCCACGCTCCCGAGCCCGCAGTGAGCTAGGGAAACGGCACTCGCTCCCGGAAGTGGATGTTGCCAGCAGCAACAGTGAAGCAGAGTCATAAGAGCCGCCAGCTCCAGCTCAGAACTCGCGTAGCGGAGGCTGGTGTGCACTGAGGCCCAGCAATCTACGCCCACATGCAGCTGCCGCCGGGGAAACCACCCACACAGCCTGAGAGGGCAGCTGATTCTGGCCGGACCGACGGAAGGAGATTCGCAGAGGCCCCTCCCGGAAGTGACTGTTGTCGTGGCAACTTCCCAAACACAGACCAAGCCGCTGAAGTGGAGGGTGGACCTCCCAATCGACTGGTCTGGGGCCCGAGATTCCACTCAGGGAGATACGTGGGCTGAGGTGGGAGTTACTAGATGGGGAATGGGAGGGACGGCAGGCAACATATGCGCCGAGTTCCGCAACTGCCGCCCCACAACCGCTCCACATTCTAGCGTCCCTCCGCCGCTTTCAGTCTCCACTTCCGGCAACGCCTCCATGCTGCTTCCGGCCTGGGAAAGTTTGGCGGCAGCGACCTAGAACTGGGTCGCTCTGTTGGCTGCTGTTTGCGCGCGTTTGCTTTTCAGGACGGAGGGGCCAGGGCGAGTGTCCGCACTTCTTCGTTCAGGCTGATTTGGATGGCGTTGGTAGGGTAGCTCCAGCGTTTCCTGCCTCAGCGACCCTTCCCGAAATATCCAGCGGACTCTTGCAGAAGTCGATCGGCGTCAGTCGCTGTTTCTTCCGGGCGCCGCAGATCCACAGTCACTGCTCCCATGGAGCTTATATTTTAGTGTGACAAAGAGAAAATAAAAATAAATGGCAGGCCGGGCGCTGTGGCTCACGCGTGTAATCCCAACACTTTGGGAGGTCGGGAGTTCGAAACCAGCCTGGCCAACATGGTGAAACCCCGTCTCTACTAAAAATACAAAAATCAGCCAGACGTAGTGGCACGTGCCTGTAATTCCAGCTACTAGGGAGCCTGAGGTGGGAGAATCGCTTGAACCCGGGAGGCGGAGGTTGCAGTGAGCCTAGATCGCGCCACTCCATCCTCTGCGACAGAGTGAAACTGTGTTTCAAAAATAATAAATAAACGGACAATGCAAATTCAAATACAGGTCTAAAAAAACTAAACAGGTTGATGGACTTCTTAGGTTGGATGGTCAAGGAATGCCTGAAGAGATGCGTAACATTTGCAGAGTCCTTAGTAACAAGGCGTCTAGGCGAGATGGTGCAAGGCCTCTACCCGTTGTCTCGTTCTTGGAGGGGAGCAGTGCTGAGTACATATTGATTTGACTGTTACAAGCGCCCGCTACTTCCTGTTCCTTAAGCTTTGGAACTTTGGTCTTCTTGGTTGAAACTGGGGAGTGTGTGTTGGGGAGGGGGCGTGTTGGGCGAAAGGGTATGACTGAAGGCCTGGAAATGCCCAAAGCCAATCTGGGCTTGGTAGGAAGACTGATAACTGATAGTGGATAGAAGGGGGATGGAGCCTTGGGAGAGGGGAAGATGTGTTATTATTTCTAGTACTGTTGAGACAGGGATCACCCAAACCCCGGAACAGGCAGTACTGGTCTGATTGGCAAATGCCTATCTCGCCAGGGGAAATGGGCTACTATGTTTTCTTAGCTCCTGACTGCGGGCCATAAGGTCATACCCTTTCTCTTGAATCCAATTCCGTACCCATCAGCTTCTTAAAAATTTTACAGTATAGCCTTCCAGATAGAGAGCTACATGTCCACAAACTTACGTATTTTACGGGGTCTCCATATAATTGTTAATAATATTGAGAAATGTGGAAAATCGTTGCATAAGAACCCATGTTTTGACCATCCAGTTTTGTTTAAATATGTAGCTTAGTAATCATCTAGTGATTATTAAATCATCTAGTGATTAAAATAACCACAGATCAAGCCCGTGCAGTATCTTTAAATTTGTCAACCCTGGTATTTGTGGTCCTCATAATTTTATTATAACTGCATTCTGTTCAGCATTTTCTTTTCTTTTCTTTCTTTCCTTTTTTTTTTTTTTTTTTTTTTTGAGACAGAGTCTCACTCTTGTCGCCCAGGCTGGAGTGCAGTGGCTCATTGCAACCCCTGCCTCCTGAGTTCAAGCAATTCTCCTGCCTCAACTTCTTGAGTAGCTGGGATTACAGGCGCCCGCCACCAGGCCCAGCTAATTTTTGTATTTTTAGTAGAGACGGGGTTTCGCCATGTTGGCCTGTCTGGTCTCCGCCCGCTTCAGCCTCTGGAAGTGCTGGGATTATAGGCGTGAGCCACCACCTGGCCCTGTTCAGCATTTACTTAAGGTCCTTTTCTTCTCATACAGGGCTTGTCTTAAATATCTGTGGCTAGCTCTTTCTTGGTGTGGTTTCAGCAGTCATAAATCATGCAAAGCCTGTTTTCTTGCCCTCAGGCACCCAAGTGAGTTCGAATCTGAAGACCAAGATGACACCTGGTGTGGTCTTGTGAGTTTTTACTAGTTTTCTCTTTGTATTTGAGGTGCTGTTGCCTTTCTAGGATGAAGAGCATCTTATGACCATTTGTATCTGTTCAGCAGTCCATCAGTGATTAACATCCTGATCTGGATAATTTATGAGTCTTTCATGATGGCTGCTGGATATCAGGCAGCCAGAAACGAAAAGAGCAAATTTTGCTCTATTGACTGCCTTTTTTTTTTTTTAGGTCCTAACACACTACAGATACAGTTAAGGCCTCTCTCTAATCCCATTCTCTTCTTCTCCTTCTCCAGAGGTAAACTGCTATTCTGAATTTGGTGTTTATCATTTCCATTGCATGTTTTTAATACCATTAACATGTGTATATACCCCTAAAAATATATCGTCTTGTGTATTTTAAATTTTATTTTATTTATTTATTTATTGAGACGGAGTCTTGCACTGTCGCCCAGTCTGGAGTGCAGTGGTGCAAACTCGGCTCACTGCAACCTCCGCCTCCCAGATTCAAACAATTCTCCTTGCCTCAGCCTACCAAGTGGCTGGGTAATTACAGGCGCCTGCCACCACGCCCAGCTAATTTTTTTGTATTTTTAGTAGAGACGGGGTTTCACTATGTTGGCCAGGCTGGTCTCAAACTCCTGACCTCGTGATCCGCCTCCCTTGGCCTCCTAAAGTACTAGGATTACAGGCGTGAGCCACTGCAGCCGACCTTGTAAATTTTATATAAATGATGTCATACTATTTTGTATCTTGCTTTATGGCTACACTGTGAGGTTTTCACTCACTTATTTTCCACTCCACTCCCCAGTTGACGTTTATTTCTGGATTTCACCATTACAAACAATGCCTCTCATGTTCCACAGATCCTAGTTTCTCTAGTAGTCGGATTTCTTGTTGATAGGGTACATGAATTTTACCTAATATTGTTAAATTGTTTTCTTGAGCTGATGTGCTAGTTTACTCTTTCACCAACCATGTAAGAGTTCCCCTCTCTCCGTATAATTGGTAATCCTTGATATGGTCAGACATTTTTCTAACATTAATAAATTGGTGTTTTGATTTATACATCAGTTTCTTGTGAGTTTGCTTATTACATGCCTATCACCCTTGCTATAGTTTCTGGCCCTGCAGAGCTCAGAATCTGGCTGTGGGTCATGTAAAAAGAATGAAAACTAAGCTACAGACTGGAGAAGTATCTGCAAACCACATATCCAATGAAAGATGAGTAGAATCTATAATATGTAAATAATCTTCTAAACTTAACTGTAAAAACAAAATCCATTTAGAAGATGGGCAAAATACCACAGACACTTCACTGAATATAAGATGGCAAATAAGCACTTGAAAAGATCTTCAGGCTGGGCGCAGTAGCTCACACCTGTAATCCCAACACTTTGGGAGGCCGAACTGGGCAGATTACGTGAGGTCAGGAGTTTGAGACCAGCCTAGCCAAAATGGTGAAACCCATCTCTACTAAAAACACAAAAAATTAGCTGGGCATGGTGGCAGGCACCTATAATCCCTGCTACTTGGGAGACTGAGGCAGGAGAATCATCAGAACCCAGGAGGCGGAGGTTGCAGTGAACCAAGATTGTGCCACTGTACTCCAGCCTGGTTGACAGAGCAAGACTCCATCTCAAAAAACAAAAACAAAAGATTTTTATCATTAGCTGTTAGGGAAATGCAAATTAAAACCACAAGGAAACATCCACTACTATAATGGCTAAAATAAAAAAAAAAACGACAACACCAAATGAGGAAAAGGATGGGGAGAAGCTGGATTACTCATGCATTGCTGATGGGAATATGAAAGGGTAGGCACTCTGGAAAAGTTTCAGTTTTTAAAAAACGGAAGCATGCCATAACCATATAACCAAGCAATTGCACTCCTGGGTGTTTATCCCAGAGACATGGAAACTTCTCTTCACGGCAGCTGTATTTGTAATAGCCACCACACTGGAAACAACCCAGGTGTCCTTCAGTGGATGAATGGTTAAACGATGGTACATCCATACCATGGAATACTATTCAGCAATAAAAAGGAACAGATAGTACATGCAACCTAGATGAATCTCCAGAGAATTATGCTGAGTGAAGAAAGCCAACCCCAAAAGGTTACATACCACGATTAAATTTACATAACATTCTTGAAGTGAGAAAATTATACATGCAGAGATCAGATTAGTGGTTGCCAGAAGTTAAGGGCAGGGGAAAAGGAGATGGGATGAAAGGGCAGTGGGAAAAGGGCAACATGAGGGTTCCTTATGGTGATGGAAATGCTCTGTGTCGTTCATGTCTTGGTCATACTCTGGTACTGTAGTTTTGCAAGATGTTACCCCTTGGGGCAAGTGGGTAAAGGGGTACATGGGGTCTCTGTATTATTTCTTATAACTCCATATTAACCTACAAGTATCTTAAAATGGTTTTTTTAAGGCAATAATTCTGTAACCTCTTAATAAAAGGTTAATGAACATTAAGAATTAAGGTAAGAATTTCAAATACCAACCAGATAGGTATGAAAAAAGGCAACACTAGCCTTGGCCTTTTTTTTCTTTCTTTTTTTTTTTTTTTTTAATGAGATAGGGTCTTGGTCCGACACCCAGGCTGGAGTGTGGTTGTGTGATCATAGCTCACTCGCTGCAGCCTCGATCTCCTGGGCTCAAGTGATGCCCCACCTCAACCTTCTAAGTGGCTGGGACTACAGGGATGCACCACCATGCCCAGCTAATTTTTTTGATTTTTACCAGATATAAAGTCTATGTTGTCCAGGCTGGTCTTGAACTCCTGGGCTGAAGCAATCCTCCTGCCTTAGCCTCCCAATATGCTGGGAGTACAGGAATGAGCCATTGCACCTTGCCTAGCCTTGGCCTCTTTCTTTCTTTGAGGCAGTCTCCCTCTGTCCCCCAGGATGAAGAGCAGTGGTGTGGTCTTGGCTCACTGCAACCTCCACCTGCCAAATTCAAGATACTCTCCTGCTTCAGCCTCCTGAGTAGCTGGGATTACAGATCCCTACCACCACACCCAGTTAATTTTTGTATTTTTAGTATAGACAGGGTTTCACCATGTTTGTCAGGCTGATCTCGAACTCCTGACCTCATGATCCACCCATCTTGGCCTCCCAAAGTGCTGGGATTACAGGCATGAGCCACCACACCCGGCCCTGGCCTTTTACTTTGGGTCTTTTTAGTCAGTCCCTTTTTCTGTCTGGTTGTGTCCCAATTCCTTTTTGCCCCCCAGTTGTTCCTTCTGCTTTGGGTAAGAAAAATAATTCATATTTCATGTATTATTTTCAAGTCAGCATGATTTTGAGTTAGGGCCTCTCTTATGGAGTAAGTGCATGGACCTTCTTTTTTTTTTTTTTCTTTTCCCCAGAAAGAGTTTCGCTCTTGTCGCCCAGGCTGGAGTGCAATGGCACGATCTTGGCTCACTGCAACCTCTGCCTCCCAGGTTGTAGCCATTCTCCTGCCTCAGCCTCCCCAGTAGCTGGGATTACAGGCCTGCGCCACCACACCTGGCTAATTTTTTTTTTTTTTTTTTTGTATTTTTAGTAGAGACAGGGTTTCACCATGTTGGCGAGGCTGGGCATGGACTTTTTAATAATGATTAGTAATCTCAGAAAATCTTTCTTCTTACTTTTAGAGGAAGCACTATCTGGAGAAATGAAAATAAGGTCTTGAATTAAAATACCTGATTCGGCAATAAGGGTTAGGCTTATTTAGTTTGAACGTCACTAAACTTGTGTATGTAAAGTACACGGAAAATGGCTGAGAAAAATTCTTCCCTTTCGAACAAAGAAGTCAGCATGGTAAAGAGAGATATATTTATTTCACATGACAGCACGTTTCACAGGATATGTACAGAATGTCTGTGTACCACTGACTTTAATACTGTACTTCTATAAAGTTTATCATTATAAATATTGTATGCCACATAAGCAATAAAATCTTACATATAAACAGCAATCTAATATAGAGAACACAGAGTTCACAAAGAGATCTTAGTGTCTAACTTCTGCTCTGCTTTTAACAGAACTAGTAAATATTTAATAATACACAGAATAATGGCTAGTTATTTGCAGCATACCTTTAACTTTCATAACTTTGTGCATTTTCAGCAACTTGCCAAGTGTAATTTCCTGATAAAGGCTGGGCTGCTGATATGTATATTTTAGACAGTAGTTTATATCCAATAGGAAACATTGCTCACAGAACTGCAATTTGCACTAGTGAAGTTTACCTAACAATGAATTATTTTGCTAATGGAGAGCAAATACCATATACACGAGTCACATGGATGTTAAAGCCACAATTTCAACACGTTAATTCACATTTTGAAGCATACTGCTTATAGTAATACTGCTGTTTAAAAGACACTACTGCTGAAATGATTAGAACCTCCAAAAAGCACAATATAAAACTCACAAGAGTTATTTCTGACAGCAAATCCTGGCTGTTAACAGAGAAGATTACTTCTATAAATATAGTATTTTGATAACATTTGAGCATTTAGAAAAATGCTTTTTTTTCCTAATAGATTTGCTTTATGTCTAAGTGCAGTGCAGTTTGCTGTGCTTTTAACATTTTACATATTCGTAGCCATGAACGCTATTTTTTTATATTCCCTCAATGTACATCTTTAAAGGTTAAGTGTGGACATAGGAATTTAGGTGGACATATACAACTCTTTATATAAAAGGAACGCTGATGTAAGTCTTAATGGGTAAAGATGATTGTAATGGAAACTGACAAAGAAACAACTATTGCTCAAGGAGTTTTCTGATTGGTTTACTTAATGGTATCAAAATACTACATTCTGTAAAAATTCTGTGTACTTCTTCATAAAATTAATAAAAGCGGGATCAGTTGCATATTGGCAGTGCAGGAGACAAAATCCACAGCTATTTTGAGGTATAGCCTCTAAAAACTTAAAGCAGCATCATAGATGTGTTATGTAGCCTCGTAAGAGAGGGGAGAACACAGTGGATATATCCCCAATTCAAAGCACTCAGGGGACGGCTGCTTTCCCTGCTAAAAGCAAAGTTCCAGAGCAAAAGCAGCAAAAAGAAAATATGGGAGGGATACAGGCAACGTACATTCAAATGTACGCAGAGAAGAGAGTACGGTTAGCTCTAATATTTCTCCTTGAACTTGGTGGTATGTGCCTTCCCTGCATATAAGGCCATAGTGCTTTTTTGGGAGCACTAGAATATCCATCCACTTGACAGTGACCACAAAATAGGCTGTTTCCAGCGGCAAGAACCTCCTCCTGGAGAAAAGCATATGAAGGCGCTGGAGTAAAAAGTAACAAGGTTGTGTGTATTTGAAGGTGTTGGGTGTGGAATGGTAGAAAATTCTGATTCTGTGGTGAGATTATTCTAGTTTTGAAAACAAAATTAATGAAAGGTCCAAATTACATTGCAGCCATCTTTTTGGTAATGTGATATTGAGAAAGGGACTCTCTTGGAACTTTTAGGTATAATTTGGTCTGAGTTATATCCTAGAAATTAAACTATGAATTGTGAAAATATATAAATGTATATGGAAGTATATGTTTGTATGTATTATATATGTACACATACCTATACTTTTTTCCTTTAAAGCAATGCCTTTCAAAACTGTTCACTGTAACCTTGGCAGCTCTTTGGTAAATACTCATAGATACCAATTGTTAACAAGTATGAGAGGGCTGGTGGAAATGTCAGCTGAAAGTTGGGTGGGCTTTTTTGAGATTCTTCAGAAGCCTGACCGAAAAGTTTCTGAATAAGGACTGTTTTCTAAAGTAGTTTTAAGCACTTTTTATGGCTACTACTGTCTCCTATTCATCCAAAGAGAAATACATCAAAACTCCAGTTAACAATGAGAAGGGTTTTTCCTTATTTCCAATATACACATATTCCAACTCTGTACACATCAAATAGTGGTGTTTTGTGAAGATATCAGTGCACTTACAATGACTTATTGCACATAATGAAATACGAATGCCCAATTCTCTTGGCTCTACCTGCCAAAAGCAAATACCCACTGTCTTCTGTTGCGTGGCGTTATCTTTCTGTAAAGTCCAGTGTGGGCGAAGCCTTAGAGGCCAAGGTCGTGAAAGGATCTACTGGAGGGCTGGTGCCAGGCAGGAGCAGAGGGACAGGAGGTGGAGGAGGTCTTCTTGATGGCAACACACAGAAAGAGACATTTGTACCTTTATTCCAGTCATCATTCAATGTCAGGTTGGAGCTGGAAAATGAACTTGGCTGATTACCCAGTAAATCTGAACAAGCTGACTTTGACTTCCCTTTCACACCAAAGTCCTCTTCTTCCTCAAAGGTTACCCATCCTTTTGGGTTGCTAATTTTTAATGTAGACTGCCCCTGTAGATCAAAACTTTCCTTAAAGCCATCAAGTGAAGATGAAGCCTTGCCTTCGTTATGACTGAGAGGCTGCAGAGAAGGGAAAGGATTGATAGTAACGGGCTCTTCTTTGGAGAACCATGAAGTTGCCTCTGATTCTTGAGACTCGGCTTTAAATGGGTTTCCAGGAGCAGCAGTCCTGTCACTGAAAGGATTTGTCCTGGTCAAGCCGGTAATAAACGGGTTTGGAGAACTTCGCATATTTTCCTGGGACTGACTCCGAGCTGGAATTGGAGGCATTGTTGGCATGCAACTCACAGAACTCAAAGTATTAACATTACTTTGCGTTACAGAAGGCAACTGAATCAACCTCTTTGGGTCTGGGGTTGGAACAGGTGACGTTTGAACAGATAGCTGAGCCTTTGATACAGCAAGCAGATTAAATGACAGATCTTCAAATGGGTCAATCTTTAACGGTGATTCTCGTTTGACACCAGAGATTCCATTTGTTTTTACCTGCGAAAGAAAGGGAGCACTGAAAAACCAGTTTATATTTACTTTTAATACCCCCCATTCTTCCTGTCTCAATTATTCTTCCCTTTTTAGGGGCAAGCATGTAAATTTAGAAACTAAAAAGTAGCTTTGTGTAGTTTGTTACTCTGGTGGTTTAAATAAGATGAAACAGCTACAATCTTTAAAAACTTCTTTCTAAATAAATCCTTTCTAATTAAATCAATTTTTTAAATCTCTCAAAATCAGAGCTTATTTCATTCATGCAAGTTTTGAAATGGTAAGAAGGAGAATTGTATAGAATTAACAAATTTGTTCATGCCCAGTTCTATCACATTTCAGTATGAACTTAAGAAATCCATACTTATGACTTACAGTGAATCTATATAAATAAATTTCCAACACCCATCTATGATGATGATGATGTGGTTTCATTGTTCTTTTAAGTATGTTTTCATTTAAAATTAATGTTACTATGGAAATTCAATTTTATAGATAAAATAAATTCTATTAGCATATTTTATTCATAAGATGAAGACTCCATATTTCCCTCTCCCTCTTCTAGTTGGAAAAATAAATTTTGAGAGTTCTTTGCTTTTTTTTTTTTTTTTTTGGAGACCGAATCTTGTGTTGTCACCCAGGCTGGAGTGCAATGGCACGATTTTGGCTCACTGCAACTTCCACCTCCCAGGTTCAAGTTATTCTTGTGCCTCAGCCTCTGAGTTGCTGGCACTACAGCCGTGTGCCACCATGTCCAGCTAATATTTTGTATTTGAGTAGAGATGGGGTTTCACCATGTTGCCCAGGCTGGTCTCAAACTCCTGAGCGCAGACAATCTGCCTGCCTCAGCCTCCCAAAGTGTTAGGGTTACAGGCGTGAGCCACCACGCCCGGCACAGCTGACTTTTAATGCAAGCTCTCCTTTGTTGAATAAACTGAGTAATGTGAGGCTGGGTGCGGTGGCTCACGCCTGATTAATCCCTGCACTTTGTGAGGCAGCGGCGGGTGGATCACCTGAGGTCAGGAATTCCAGACCAGGCTGGCCAACATGATGAAACCCCGTCTCTACTAAAAATACAAAAAATTAGCCGGGCATGGTGGTGCACGCCTACAATCCCAGCTACTCAGAAGGCTGAGGCAGGAGAATCGGAGAACCGCTTGAACCGGGGAGGCAGAGGTTGCAGTGAGCTGAGATCGCGCCACTGCACTCCAGCTTGGGCAAGAGCAAAAACTCCGTCTTAAAAAACAAAACACAAAAACTGAGTAATGTGGCAACTTTCCGTAAAAAAACTGACCCTCCTGTCTTGTAAAAATGTTCCAAAACAGATACACTATTAGTAACCAAATGCAACCATTGCTTAAAACCAGAGGGAAAAAAGTCCCATTTTCTATTTGGTTTATGAAATCTACAACCACAATGAAGATGTGCCTAGAGTGGAGCCTGGTCCCCTCTATGTGACAGAGTTGGCTGTGAACTGTCATCAGTAGGAAGAGTGCTTGGAATTCCTTCACTCTTGCCCTAAATCCCTTGGTCCCTACTCCATAAAGAAGCTGGTTGGAGTGGAGCACAGCCAAGGGACTGAGCAAAGCCAACTGATCAGATGAAGGAAAAGAACTACGATTCTGGCCTCATGGGCAAATTAGCTTATCAGGCATTCATTATTAATTTTGAAAAAAATGTACATAATTCTTAAAACTAGAGTAGATGACTTGGACACTTATACTAACTTAAGAAAACTTCAGGGTTGGATAGGACGGCCCAAAAAAGAAAATTCAGTTCAAGACTGGCAATGTAATAAAATGAGCACTGCCCAACAGGAATCTGGATAGTTGTTAAAGCAAAATAACTATACTTTCATGAAATATATTGGAAAAAAACAGCAGCAGTCTCAATAAAATGTAACTGCATATTATGAAACAGTTACTGCTTAAGAATAAGGAAGGATGTTCACTTGTAAGAGGAAATGGTGTGGATGACTTAAGTGAATAACTTTCAAGTATCTGTTTTATTCAACTATCCTAGAATATGCTTTATAATTGGTTGAAAAAGTATACTTTTCTTCAAACTTAGTGTGATAAATTTGTACAAAATTAAAGAGAAAACATGTCACAGACTTTAAACTGTATTCTAAATGTCTTAAGTAAGTAGATCTATATGTGGAAATGTACTTACAAGGAAATTTATATAGCTATTATAAAATTAACTCTGTATTACCAAAAATCTCTGGACTATTTATAGTTAATATAAAATGGAAATATTTGAGTCTGAGACAAAATTCTCCTATGGCAGATAGAACCGTCTGCAACACAGACATTAGAGGAGAGGAGAATTTCGTGCTCTGCCAGCTTAGAATAGAAGTCACCTGCTGCATAAGTGCTGCACATTTGAATATCTTTATTTTCATATATAGGAAAATTTTTATTTCAAAATATGTTAATTTGATAGAATCAGGATCATTTTTCCCAGACTTGAAATTACAATGACAACCACATCACTATTCATCACATTAGAATTAATTTGTAATCTAAGCAGGATTTGTGATGACAATATTAAAACTGGTGCTATTTTTACAGAGAAAGGTGTTGGAAGGCCCTTTAAATAATCCTGTTATACTGCTAACTTTTGTCTTTCTAAACCATCAATTCTTCCTTACCAATAACAATCTTGCTACTAAAACTATTTGAAAAAATATTTCCCCCAAATATTTTTCCTAAAAAACATACTGAATTTTGTGTTTATGTAATTACATAAATGCCATTGTTAAAACCAAGAACCAATCTGCTTTTGCCAAAAAGGCCTTCATATACCTAAATCTTACTTTCTTGAAGTTACACTTTTTAGTTTTGTTAATTTTTATTTAAAAATGAAGCAAAAAGTGGTAAAGCATTAGCAAGAACAACAACATGGTTCCTAAAATCCAAAATACTAAGAAGAAGAAAAAGCAGGTTTTATGGTATGATAGAATTTATTAATGGAGACAGGTGGTTTTAAAAATGGGTGAAACTTTAGATGTATGAAGAAGAGATTCATACATCTAATGTGTTGAGACGGATGAAAACACATGTAAGATTGATAAATTGTCAGATACCTGTTACCCTGATGGTTGCTCCTGCTTTGAGAAAGGAAACAGACATCAAAGGAAAGAGTTAGGAGGATAATCCGAGATCAACCAGCAACCCTAACAATTCAGTCAACAAAATACTTTCTAAGTTACATACAGAATCCAAAAGCAGCAATATTTGCAGGTTGTAACATAAATTCAAAAGACAATTCCAATTCCTTTTGTAATTTTGTTGAATTAGGGTCCAGACTTTAGTTTTGTCTGAGGTTGATTACTAACCAGTTCAGTTTTGTTATTCCAAAAATAATACTCCAAATGATTTCAGAGTTCTACAATATTTTAAGCAACCTGTTATGGACTGAGTATTTGTGTGTTCTCCCCTCCCAAATGCGTATGTTGGTTCCATAAGCCCCAGTGTGATTGTATTTGGAGGTGGGGCCATTGGGAGGTAATTAGAGTTAGATGAGGTCATGAAGGTGGGACCCCATGATGGGATTAGTGTCCTTATGAGAAGAGACACCAGACAGCTTGTGCAAGTGTGTGTGCCTGCTCTCATTCCAGGCACCACATGCAATGAGACGGCGTGAACACACAGTGAGAAGGTGGCTGTCAGCACGCCACAAAGAGCGCCCTCACCAGAACTCAACCATGCTGGCACCCTGATCTCGGACTTCCAGCCTCCAAAACTGTGAGAAAATAAATTTCTGTTGTGTAAGCCACCCAGTCTATGGTATTTCTTATGTCAACCCAAGCAGACTAAGACACAGCCTTAGGATAGCCTAGGGATGTCATTATTAGAGAAAATGGCAATGTAATGGTACAAAATGATACCATTTTTGGTACATACTATTTTGCAAAAAGACCATCCCACTGAAAATTAGTATTCATTTTAACAAAATGGTCAGCATCTAGCTTGTTTTATCTTACTCAAATTTTCTGAAAAATTATACCCTTAGTATCATTAATTTAATTCATAACATATTAGTTGGAACATACAAGAAACTTGTACCTTACAAGAAATTTGGAATTTACCTTTGTTTAAAAATGAAATCATAATCCCTCTACAATATACCATTATTTTAAAAAATCTAATATCCTCAAAAAACAGTTTTGAGGTAAATCTTCTCCAATATCTAAACGTACTACTAAACAGCAAAACTAATTTTGACAATTCAGAGACATCATCCTGAAATATATTAAGTACTTTAGAATTCCCTGCTTAGTAAACATGAGACTCTTGTTTAACACTCAAGAGTTTTGTGTATCAGCTCTGGCAGTGGATAGGAGATCAGGAATAGGTTTATACTGAGAAGTACAACGTTGCTGTATCCTCCATTAAATGGATCTAGATTGCTGCGATTTTTCTACCAGGTCTCATAGTAACAGTACAGCAGTGAGTTCAGTTCCTTTACTTCCAGTTGCATTTCCTTATTTCTGGCTCTTAGCTGATAAAGATGACTAAGATGCTGGAAGTCAGATAGATAACTGAGGATTTTTTATACTTTGTAAAGGATGTATGACATGTTATATAATCACTCAAATTAAACGAATCTCTTCCATACAAAATTAAAAAGTCAAAGAATAAATAATAAAAACTAAAACTGGGTCATGTACGTTATGTTTTAAATACCTTGTAGATTTGGAACAGGATAAGTAAAGACTTGTAAAAATTACAAATGTTCAATTCTAAAACTATTCCATCTCATTACAAAATATCGAATTTGTCATATTTAAATATCTCATCATCAGGTTTGAAAATCTTGTATATTTTTCAACTTACAGCTACTTCCAATAATTTTTAAAATTTTTTATTATTTTTAAAATAGGCATTATTTTATGGTTCAAAATTCAAAAGGTACAAAAAGATAAAAAGACTCCTCCTCACCTCCCTCCTGGTCCCCCAGCATTGGGCATTCCCTGGAGGAAACTGTAACCACTCTGTGATCCTCACAATGACACTTTGCATGTAAACAAGACCCCACCCTCCAAGAAAGGTGTGTCTGTGTATCTAATATTAAGGAGTTTGGTATCAATGACAGAGGCAAAAAGATACTTCGGGATTTGAAACAAATATCTTTGTCTTTTTGATGAACTGACAACCACAAGATTCAAGAACACAATCTAAGGGCGCACACACAAAGCATGTGCGTCGGCCACCAAATTGCTATACTCACTTCAATGAAAAACATAAATCAAAACAATGGAAAGTTTTCTGTGAAAATGATACGTGTCTTAAGATGATTTTATAATGATAACTACAATCTCAGCTGACAGTCTGCACTTCCGGAAGTTTTTCAGAGTACTTTATCTACTTTCTTATTGGTCTAAGGACACTTAAACCATCAGAGTTCTAGTAATTATGGCACACATCTACAATGAGACGGATGCCCTAAAGCAGTCCTAGAAAGCTCAGAGTGGCTAGCTGAAAAAGTTTTTTGCCCTTCAATTACATTTTTAAAACTACAACAGTATACATTACAAGAAAATAAGGAAAAAAATCACTATTGACTAAAAATGGATTAGCAGAAAAAAAACCCATTCTTTGAAGGAGTTCTGCCATTATTATATATTTTCAGCATCCTCAATTTTTTTTTTCTTCTTTGCTTTTTTTTCTTTTTTTTTTTTTTGAGATGGGGTCTTGCTCTGTCGCCCAGGCTGGAGTGCAGTGGTGCAATCTCAGCTCACTGCAACCTCCACCTCCTGGGTTCAAGCAATTCTCCTGTCTCAGCCTCCTGAGCAGCTGGGACTACAGGCGCCCACCACCACGCCTGGGTAATTTTTGTATTTTTAGTAGAGACGGGGTTTCACCATATTGGTCAGGCTGGTCTTGAATTCCTGACCTCAGGCGATCCACCCACTGTGGCCTCCCAAAGTGCTGGGATTACAGGCATGGGCCACTGCTCCCAGACTTCCTCCTCAATTTTCTAAACTAAAAAAATGTAGCACGCTTTTTGGTATTAACCAGCTTAGAAGAACATTTATTTTTCTATATTATATATCCTTCAACTTTCACAAATGTTACTTAATAAACGCTAACTGCTAACATTATTCATATTGTATTGAGTCATATTTACTTTAACATCTGTTTTCACACTATAGACACTTAAGAAACTGTTCACTTCTGCCAACTAGCTGGAAATACCCATATGTTTGTAAAAATAAATGTTAACTACTACTTATTAATGTGCTTAAGGGACATGGCCAATACATATTATTTCTGTATTTCAGATCTTTCCAAAGTGTAAAAGAAAACATTTTATTTATTTATTATTATTTTTGGAGGTACAGGGTCTCACTGTGTCACCAGACTGGAATGCAGTAGAGCGATCATGGCTCACTGCAGCCTCGACCTCCTGGGCTCAAGTAATCCTCCCACCTCAGCCTCCCAAGTAGCCGGGACCACAGGTGCATGGCACAATACCTGGATGGTTCTTTAATTTGTAGAGACAAGGTTTCACTGTGTTGCCCAGGCTGGTCTTGAACTCCCAGGCTCAAGGGATCTGCCCACCTCGGCCTTCCAAAGTGTTAGGGTTCACTCATCTCACAGTTTTTTCAGAAGAGTGTAATGAGATACTTTAAGGAAAGATCACTTTGAAAATTCACAGTAGGCTGGGCACAGTGGCTCACACCTGTAATCTCAGCACTTTGGGAGGCCAAGTGGGCAGATTGCCTGAAGTCAGCAGTTCAAGACCAGCCTGGCCAACATGGTGAAACCCTGTCTCTACTAAAAATACAAAAATTAGCCGGGCATGGTGGCAGGCACCTGTAATCCCAGCTACTCAGGAGGGTGAGGCAGGAGAATCGCTTGAACCTAGGAGGCGGAGGTTGCAGTGAGCCGAGATCACGCCACTTCACTCCAGCCCAGGCAACAGAACGAGACTTTATCTTAAAAAGGAAACAACAACAACAACAAACAAACTTATATATATATGTATAACAAAATATAAAAGGGAAATTAAAACTCTTCTTTTACTTCTTATAACAGACAATAATTAAAATAGGTATGTTCAAAGACTAAACCATATGCATCAAAGATAGTATTTTGTGTAACAAATGAGACTTACTTGCGGTTGTGAGGAAGCTTCTGAAGGCAAGCTATGGGATGACCTGCTTCGAGGTGGTGGTTGTGGTGGGGTTTCCAAATTTGGCTGGGGGCCAGACTGAGGCATAGGTGCTGCCATAGGGACAAGAGGCTCCTGCAACCTTTGAGCAGGTGGGGCCAAAGAAGACTGTGGAGGAAAAGCAGCCTGAGGCTTCAGTGGTTCAGGAAGGAAAGTTGAACCTGAAAAACCAGTGGTTGTCAGACGTTAGGTGTATTCTAGAAAACCACGTTTTTTTCCTTCTTTGATTAAATGTTAGGAGAATATTCTAGTTATTTCTTCCCCCAATAAGTAGCCTCATTTCTTGTGGTATAATGAAGGAAGGATATATCTATTTGAATACGTTGTAGAAGGTGGGAGATGACAGAAGGAAAAAGAGAAAAATACATACCAAAACCACTATAGTATTTCTAATATAGTACCTACCTTTCTTTTCTCTCAATTTTTAAAGAGTTTTGGTTTTTGAGACAGGGTCTTGTTCTTTTGCCCAGGCTGGAGTGCAGTGGCGTGATCACGGCTTACCACAAGCTCAACCTCCCGGGTTCAAGTGATCCTCCCACCTTAGCCACCCGAGTAGCTGGCACCACAGTCATGTGCCATCACACCTGGCTAATTTTAGAGTTTTTTATTTTTTTACAGACGGGGTCTCACTATGTTGCCCAGGCAGGTCTCAAATTCCTGGGCTCAAGCAATCCTCCTGCCTCAGCCTCCCAAAGAGTATCTACCTTTCGACGTTTCTGATGTTTTGCTTTGGCTTTCAGGAGTCAGTCTTCCAGCAGATGCCCGTGCATGGCTCTGTGGGGCACTGATAACTCCAGCACGAGGAGGAATCATCTACAGATGGGAAACATAACACTTGAGACATTTACTTACCTTCCACAAGTAAAATTCTGTGAAAACATTTGCTTTTGCATCTCATTTACTTTCTTCTATGGTATTAGTCCCTATCTTGTCATTTGAAGGGTTCTCTACCTGAATCCATATAGTGATGAATTTTAAAATCTTCCTGTTTACTTTTGACTGTTTACCATCTGCCAGACATTATATTAATTAAGCACTGTATAGGCATTTCCATTTCATCTTCAAAATATCCCTCAGAAGTAGGTATTATTTTATCATCTCTATTTTAAATTAACATGAAGAAATGTATACAACTTGCCCAAAGCCACGCAGAAAGCAGAGCCAGGATCCAAACTCAGGTCTGACTAGCTGCGGGGCTAGGGTTCTTAACCATGTGCAATGCTGTCTTATTTTAAAAAAAATGATTTTAAAATACACAAGGAGACAGAGAGACATATACCTGACCAACTAGGAGACTTTGGGGAAAATAAACACCCTGAGATTTGTTGGTTTTTTTTTTTTTTTTTTTGAGATGGAGTCTCACTCTGTGACTCTGTGACCAGGCTGGAGTGCAGTGACACAATCTCTGCTCACTGCAACCTCAGCCTCCTAGGTCCTGGTCATTTTCCTGCCTCAGCCTCCTGAGTAGCTGGGACTGCAGGTGCCCACCACCACACCCAGCTAATTTTTTGTATTTTTAGTAGAGATGGGGTTTCACCATGTTGGTCAGGATGGTCTCAATCTCCTGACCTCGTGATCCACCTGCCTCAGCCTCCCAAAGTGCTGGGACCACAGGCGTGAGCCACTGTGCCAGGCTGAGATTTGTTTTTTAAGATGTGGGGTCTTGCTATGTTGCTCCAGCTAGACTTGAACTCCTGGGCTCAAGTGATCTTTCCACTGTAGTCTCCTGAGTAGCCAGGACTACAGGTGCATGCCACTGCCACCCAGCCATATATATATTTTTTTAAACACAGAAGTACAACT
Source organism: Macaca fascicularis (assembly GCF_037993035.2). NCBI lineage: Eukaryota > Metazoa > Chordata > Mammalia > Primates > Cercopithecidae > Macaca > Macaca fascicularis. Next base: position 14,259,363 of record NC_088377.1, on the reverse strand, counting down.
TTTGAATGACTAACTCAATATTCCGAAATAAATACACTGAAAAGACTCATCAGTGAAAAATATTTTTTTCTATTTTCATATGTTTGCTAAAGGATCTAAGCTAACAATATTTATTTTAAGCAAAATATGAACTTTTAAACTCAGAAAAATCCTGACTTTCTTTTCCTGTACTTATGGTATTCAATAGAATAAAGAAAGTTCTTCTGCCCAGTGTGGTAATGGAATCAGTGAATGGCAAATTTCCCTTTTTTTGAAAAAGGAGGATAAACATTTGAATATTACACATAAAAAAGAACCTTCAAATTATTAAGTGGACAGCTACAACAGAAAAGACAAAAAACTTCTATGTTCATAGGAAGTAGTTTTTTCAGTTCTCACAATCTTAATAATCTTAATTTCTAGGTATAGTAACAGCTCTCAGTTTCCTACTCTTCAGATATGGGCCTCTCAGTAGTCCCAAGTTCTACTGGACTAGCCTAAGTCACTGCTTACTGGTTTTTATTTGCTCTTTCTCTCTGTTCTTGATTACCTGTTACAGTCCAGAGAAAGTTTTCAAATAATAAAAAACCTACGTGTATAAGAGAACATATAAACATACAGAAAAGACACATTCATCAGGTAGAGAAAAATCCTGCAACACCATCAACCCTCCTATTTCTAACACCTTTACAGAATATGATGAATCTGATCAAGAAAAAAAAAAAAAGAGAAAAAAAACCTTTGGAACCAGTTTTACTATACTGTATTTTTTTTTTTTTCCTGAAATGTAATTAAAATCCTTTTTTAAAGAAGGATTACTTTATATCTTCATTACTTAGGTAAAATGATAAAAAGCTGCCCAAATCCATCATCTCCTCATATACTGAGACTCTTAAGATATTTACTTAGTGACCATAATTGTTTTAAGTCTATCACTTTTATCCAAATAGTGGCATTGGTTATTTTTGAAGAGTGTGTTAAAATGTTAGAGAGTTGGGCAATCATCAAGTGCGATCCCCTCATTTTAGAGCCGAGGAAACTGAGGCCTTGAAGGTCACATGATTTCTCCAAGGTAACAGAACTGACTAGTAGTAAACAGGACTTAAAGCCCAGACCCCTTGGCTCCAGGCAAGGTCTTACCTACCGGTCTGGCTGTACTGTATCCAGCAGGTCCTGGGCCTGCAAGTCCTCCTTGAGGTGAAGGCTGACTGCGTCCTGGAACAAAGACATCATATATTTAAGTTTAAAACAATAAAAAAGAAACCATGTACTTATATTCCAAGTGTGTATTTCATGGTCCAGTTTTGATGGTGAATAGCTACATTCAAGTGTTTTTACCTATGTTATCTTTCCGTGTTGTTCCAGGGCTTTTGGGTGCTTTGAAGCAAGAAGGGAAAAAAACAATTAGTTGCAAGTTAACAATTAAGCAATATTGCATAACATCAGCTTGCTGTTCTGCTTCATTACCAGCAGAAATGGGGGCTTAGGATAATGATGAAGGGTATTATCAGTCCTGAATGAAATACTCCAAAAAAGAGAAAAATTACAATATTTAGAGAGACCTTTATGGGAGACAAGTGGTGACTTTAGTTTGATATCTCACTCATGGGGCCACTTTTAGGGTGGCATTCCCCATAGAGCTCTCTTTTGTGAACCCTGAAAACATACAGCCAGCTGTGCGAATGGTCACAAGATGTGGCACTGCTGCCCCTTCGAGTCTGGCAGACAAGTGGCTCCTGAGCAACAGACAGGACTGCATTTGTCAAGTTACACAAGAGGCTCCTAGTAGCACTACTTTAGGGCTTCACACTGTGGATGTCATTGTGGACAAGGTTATCTTATGATGAGATCTTTCGGATTTCTATAACAAAATCCTATCATTAAGACAGAAGACAGGCATATGTCATTACCAAATATCTGCCTTATGGAAGACTGTGTTAAAAATATGTTCAAACTCATAAGAATGGTAGCTTAAGGATAAAATGAAATAAATTACTCTTGGGGCCAAAAGGAGTAGGAGTGACTATCAAGGGCAGCATCTTAGATAAACTCTCCTTCTTGTAAAGAAATTCAAGTACAATTGTTATAAGAAATACATCAGCCTTTTTTTAAATAACTAAAATCATAACAAATGGCCACTAGTCTTAAAGGTCTTTTAAACAAATTTGGCTCAGTGCTAATCTATAAAATAGCTATGTTATCTGAAATCAACTACAAAATACTATATTCTTGGATCTGAATTAATAGGGTTTATTATAATCATTAATTTTTAAAACTTCAGATTAGTAAAGTACATTTCTAAATATTTTACTTATTCTGAAAAGAATTTTGAAGACATTCTTAAACAGTAATTTCACAACCTGGACATACATAAACTATATATGAAACAGAGTACAAACACCACTAAGGATCTCAGGGAAATTAAATGGATATCCATTAGAAACTATAGGTGACATAGAATGAAGAGAGGAAAAAATACAAGATATACATAAGGAGGGGAAAGAGAAGTTTACAGCTGGACCAAGAAAAGATTTAGTATGCCTGTAAACACTGGGGGGTGGGGCACTGACACTGAGAAATAAAATGAGAGAACCATTTCTATAATGCAAGAGTCTTGTTACCTTCCATCTCTCTCCTAGCTACCCCAGGACTGGGAGGGGCTCCAATACCTTTTTAGAGAAAGAACAGAAGCTATATATTGTTCAGGGCCCACATCACAGAATGAAAGGCAGGCACACAAGACAATTTCCATAGTAAACTCACTTTTGCAAAAGGGCTCTTTTATTGCTTTAAATTTCTTCAAAGATATCAATACAAACCAAAGTGACTTCAGATGCTTGGCCCAAACCTGAATCCTCCCTTTACTCCAACAGAAGAGTAGAAACAGGACGACAGTTTTCTTTTTATATATACAATTACTACCAGTAAAGAATTTAAAAATACGTTTGATGAAGCCCTTTGCTTTAAAAATCATCTTACTCCTGGCCGGGCGCGGTGGCTCACGCCTGTAATCCCAGCGCTTTGGGAGGCCGAGGCGGGCGGATCACAAGGTCAGGAGATCGAGACCACGGTGAAACCCCGTCTCTACTAAAAATACAAAAATTTAGCCGGGCGCGGTTGTGGTCGCCTGTAGTCCCAGCTACTCGGGAGGCTGAGGCAGGAGAATGGCGTGAACCCGGGAGGCGGAGCTTGCAGTGAGCCGAGATCTCACCACTGCACTCCAGCCTGGGCGACAGAGCGAGACTCCGTCTCAAAAAAAATAAATAAATAAATAAAAATAAAAATCATCTTACTCCTTATATCCAGAGCAAGTAAAAACTCTGATATTTGATAGTCAAAAGGAAAGAAATCATAAATTTCTATGAGACTACGTAAGTCTTTTGAAGTTAGTTTTTGATGCATTAATATTAAAAACTCTAATGTACTATAATTACGTAAAGGAATTATTGGTTACAGGATGAAAAAACATGTTGCAAACACTGCTTACAAAAGAATTATGAAGGGGAGCAATTTTTAAAATTAAGACAGATTTCACTGTAATCCACTGGTTTGCTAATATAACTTATGACAGATCCATTTTAAATTTATTTTTTTACAGGATGTTTTCCTAATTAAAGCAGAATATAAGAAAAATTATCATGGAAATGTAAAAAAAAGCAGGAGCTTGAAAAGGGAAAAATTAAATGTTTTCTGTAGGTCAATGGAAAAATGATCACTTAGCTGTATTTGGCAGAAGCTGTAATGCTGAAATAATTAAGCTATTCTTATCACACGCAGTCATTAAGATCTACACACAGGCAAAGTCGGTCTGTAGGAAGACCTGAATCGCTCAGTCATGTCACTAGGCAAGCTACAATAGAAACAGACCAGCTACACATGCACAGTGAGCCTTAGCAACATCGGATTTGTAAAAATTCTTCTGAGGAATTGTGAAAACTCACCTCATCTTTTCTTGAGAATTAGAATAAATAAACTTGTCAAATGTATAACTCCAACTGAGCTCTGTGAATTTTCACCTAAACCAAATAAACTATACTTCAAACAAAAAGTGACCCATTGTGAATAAAAATTTCCTTATAAAGAAATGAAAAGAAAATCATACAGTTCTTTGCTAATCCACAAGCTTTTCCACTAGAAAATAAATGTATCACTAATCAAATACTTGGGAAATGTTCTGTATTTACTGTACCTGAGTGACTTTTAAAATTAATATAACTTTTAGGTATTAAATCTTTGTAAATGAATCAACCACATTTATTTAAAAAAAAATTATTAGGCCTGATGAACAATCCCAGCCTATCTGGGAAATGAAAGCCTTTATTAGTTTTATTTGTGGATTAGTTTTAGACTGGAATGTCATTCATTTTGACTTTTATCAAACAAACCTAAAATGTCTTTCAGTTGTAGGGATCAAGCTCCAAAACATTAATGAACCACGATTCACACATGCTAACAAATGTAAATGGTTACCTCCAAATTCCTTTCTAGCGGGTGCAGGACTCCTGGCCCCTTATAGTTCATAAGAAAATAGGCAGTAGAAAGGAAATGACATTAAATACATAAGTGAGATGTCAAAGATTGCTATAGTATCCGTGATGTCAAGTATCATGCAGGAATTACATATTATCTAGGTACTACAAAAACTATTATTCAATGCATATGCTTATAATTGAAGTAACAGCATTATATTTAATTTAAAAGAACATTAAACAAATATATACAATTGTACATTAATACGTATACTCTCCAGTTTTAATTATACATTTTACAGAAATTACCATATTTTAATGATTTCATGCTTATAAATCATCCAGAAATGAGGATTTTGAAAAAAATTAAACCTAAATTTACCTAAGAACAGTTTACATGCATAACTAGATCAAATTAGCAAAAACAAAATAAACCTCTCTGGCTGGCTGGTGAGAAGGCAGCTAAAGGCAGCTGTGAAAACACCTTAGAGGAATCTACTTTGCAAACACTCTACCGTGTCTGTTGCGACTACGATGTTCTTTAGAGAAAAGCTAACAAATAGCAACAATGATAGAAGAAAAATCCCAGTAAAATCCAGAAGCTAGAGATTGGAAGACATGCAAAACATTTTAAAACAGAGTGAAGAATTTTACATCTAGCAGAAATGGAAATAAAAGGTTTTCACCTGAAGGCGGAGGAGGTCTCTGTGGGGGAGCCGGGCGTGTGGGAGGGGCAACAGGGCGGGGCGGTGGTGGCCGCTTGGGCTCCAAGGGTTGGGCGGGGTCCTTCTGTGGCAGCGGCATTGCTGGCTGCGCGTCAATAGGAGAACCTAAAAAGCACAAAGGAGGTAAGAAGATCAGGTTCCAAGTAGCTGTTGACAGAAGGGAATATATATATGTGTAATGTTCTATCAAATGTGCACAATGGTGTAAAAAAAGGGCATGTATTTTCAGTATGAATAACAAAAGCAGTCTACCATTAAACTGCCCTCTGGTACCATGGCAGCAATAATGCTACCTCTGTGCTGACGTCTTCCCTAGGCCTCAGGTGCTGAAAGCTAACCTACTAAGTGGCCCTGATATGGCACAAACTATTGTTTGAGTTAGGTCATTCTGCAGTCTGGCCAGGAGAGAGAAGAAAAAGCCCAAATAGTTATGGGTTCATACCATAGAAAATCGTCAGTTGTAAGACACAGACAAACCAAACCACATAGAAAAAAGATTAAGAACAATTTTCATCTAGTGACAGTTATAACAAATTTCCTTTCCATTGAGAGCTAATCATCTACAAGTTTTCCTCTTCTGTACCGGAGAAAACAGGGTACACTTTAGCACCGAGGTATAAAACTTAAACGATGACTCTCCAACATCAAGCACATTGGCTACAGGAAGCCATACCGAACTTTCAAATAAAATGCATACTCTGTGCACTGGGGGGCCCAGGAGTTCTTGACGGTGCTCGGCTTGGTCTGATGGGAAGGGAAGGTACCGGACCCTCTGATATCGTAGGTGACTGGCAGGGACTAGTTCGCGGTGAAGAGCTGGGGGAAGTACCAAGGCCGGAACTTGAAGATGGCTGGAGATGCTGAGGAAGAAGTTCCTCCACTTCGGCACTATAGTCATCAACATCACCTAAGGAAAAGCAGGCTTGATCAGAGATAACTCCATTTTAATTTGCTCAGAGATTTTTTTTCACCTTAGGTTTTAAAGAGTTAAAATACACAAAACAAACATGAACATTATGACATTGCAAACACACATGGATTAAGCATGAAGGCGTGTATAAAACCAGAATTAGTAGAAATGCTGTTTCAGAAGATGTGAAGATATCTATTGTCTCTGAGCAATAAGATGCCAGGTGACCAACCACTTGGAGCTGGGGTGACCCAATGGGCTATCAATATGCCCCAGAGCAGCTTCTCCAATACAAGCCAACTCAAGTTTCCTGCTCTCCTTCCAAACCTGTCTACTGTGCTCTATGGAACTGCCCCACTCCCTTGTCCAACCCAGGTCCAGCCTTAGAGTCAACAAGCTCTCAGGAGCCACACAGCCTTCCCCCAGAAGGCTCCTCCCTGCCACCCTCACCCCACAAAGACCCTCTTTGCTTTAAGCAAACACTAGTTCTCCCCCAGGGTCTCCTCATCTCCACTTACTTCTGGGTAGGAAAGTGGGGTCAAGGTAACCCTTGCAACCTAACTGCCATTCCAGAACATTAGTCTTCCACCCTGAACAAAAAGTCCTACTGCTCTGAGGCTACGCCATCAGGAATTTATGTAACACCCTCTACCCCCACTTGCTATAGTCATCTCCAACGTCCATTCTTCCATTTCCTGAACCCACTCATTGAGGACTAAGCAGAGAGCAAGACTGTAAGTCAAGTCCCGCACCATCTTTCTGTGTGGCATCAAAGTCCATGTGGACAACTCATTCAATAACAAAATGCCTTGGTCCTATCCTTACTGACATTCACCTCCACTCCTAACCCACACCCCTCAGAACTGCACTCCTCTGAAATAATAAACTCAAAAGCTTCATTCTGACTTTGGCCTCCCAGCTTTTCAGTTCTCTCCCTTGGCTACTCTTTCTTCTTTTGATTTCTTCAGAAGCCAGGGCTTGATCCCTCTAACTCTGACCTCCGTCGGATTCTGCTTTCTTCTGTACGTACTTCAGATTCTATGGTTTTCCATCTCAAACATTACCCTACTTCGCTCTTCTTCCATTGCACGTGCTTGACATAACCCCATCCCTGCACTGATTCCCCTGTTTAATCTTTCTGTGGTAGCACTTGGACTGCTGACTGCCTCTGCTAAAGAAAACCACCCAGTCCTGACAACTGCAGTCACATTTGAAATCATGCTTTTCAGTCTCTTCTGGGCTCCTAAAGTGCCTGGCAATTCCATGATTTCCTGGTTTGCTCTTCCCCTCACCCTTTGCTCTTCAGGAGCTTTACTGCAAAACTCCTCAACCCTCCTGAAACTGTGGGCTGTCCCACTCCTGCAGATAACTTCAACACATCACAGAGAAGAGAGAAGTCTTAAGATGGGAACCCCTGCTTCAACAGCCTGCCCCCAAGCTGCAGTCTCATTACATGGTTGTCACTTGGGTATTTGAGGATGGAACAAATGGACCCTACCCAGCCTAGTTTTCTCAGTGACACTGCTCTACTATTCTGCTGTGCCCTTCCCTCAAACCATCAGCCCTTTCTCCTCTACTTTTCCATTAGCACTGTGCATTCTCAAGCCTCTTCCACCCAAAAACACCACCCTAGGACCTCCAATCTTCCTAGAGCAATTGCCCTCTTCTCTTTTCCCCCAAACCTCCTTAGAAGAGTTGTCTACAGACCCTTTTCTCCACTTCTTTACCTTCCATCCATACCAATTTACCACCATCTGGCTTCACCACTCCTGGGATCATTCTCATGAAATGTCAATAACAGCTTCCCTTCCTGTTATTAAATCAGAAGGACACGTTTCCGTCCTCATTTCTTCTCATCTTTCTGTGGCACAAGACACCAGTGACTACTCCCCTTCCATGCTCTACTTTCTTTCCTTGATTTTTAAGCCATGAATTTCTCTTGGCTCTTTGAGATTTCTGAACAATTGACATTGTTTCTTCTCATTTTCTTTTCATGGGCAGCCTTCTTCTGTCTATATTTAAACTCTGTATTTCCACATACTCAATCCCAGGACTATATTTCTCAATATTCAATTTATTCTGTCTCGTTATAATCCTGTTGGCCAAGTTATATTAATAAATGCCCATCACTTTGCAGGCCATTAGAGCTTCCTTGACTCCAGAGCTCTCTCCTGAGCACCAGACTCATGTCTGATTGACTCCATGAACATCTCAAATTCAACATATCCAAAACAAAATTCATCTTCCATCCTGCACCTACTTCTCTCTCTGCATTTATTTTCTTCATTTACTCCCTCACAAACATCCCTGCATAATCCATGTGGATCCTCTTTCTCCCGGCTTGGGCTGTGCACATGCTTTCTTCTTGGATCACTCCTCTATAGCGTTAATCCCATTCTCCCCGAGTCTTTGGATTCTCAACTTAAATTTCAATTCCTCTGGGAAACCTTGCCCAACTTCCCAAATCCAGGTTAAGCACCTTTCCGATGAGCTACCACAAAACCATTCATTATCACATTTATTTCACTTTATTATGAGTGCCTGCTTACTTGTATGTAACACCCAATAAGCTATGAGTTCTGGAAAGGCAAGAACCACAGCTGTTGAATCTCCAGCACCCAGCTGTATCTGGCATAAAGGCACTACATAAATATGTGTGGACTGAGTAAACAAATGAACAGAGAATGTGAAAATGAGATAACTTTGTAAGACATTCCACTCTTAAATGTGGTACCTAGCTATACAGGGCATTACAATATTATTATAATCTAAGGTATGCATTTTAATGAAAAACTGGCTAGAATAGCATATTGTGATAGAAAACAAATGCATTTAAAAATTGTTTTCTTTTGATAATGTTGCCATCAAACAAATGCATTTTAAAATCATGTTTAAGGAAATTTTTGGAGTAATTACTTAAACTCATTTCTGTTCTTAGAATACCCTTTTGGAACTTCTACTTTTTTACCTTAACTTTAATTATTGGGACTAAACCATACACCAACAATACTAATTTGGGTTTTTATCCAATAAGAATATAAATTAATATTTGTAAAGGTCTTAATATTTGAATGGAAGAATGGTAAATACATTTAAAGTATACGCAAAATAAACACAATATGATGCGAAATAAATTCGTTGTTTTTGTTTTTGTTTTGAGACAGTCTCACTCTGTTGCCCAGGCTGGAGTGCAGTGGCACAATCTTGGCTCACTGCAACCTCTGCCTCCTGGGTTCATGCAATTCTCCTGCCCCAGCTTCCTGAGTAGCTGGGATTACAGGCGTGCACCACCACATCCAGCTAATTTTTGTATTTTTAGTAGAGATGGGGTTTTGCCATGTTGGACAGGCTGGTTTTGAACTCCTGGCCTCAGGCAATCCACCCTCCTCAGCCTCCCAAAGTGCCGTGATTGCTAGCATGAACTGCCGCACCTGGCCAAAATAAATTCTAATTAATAGTGCTATGTACGTCCCAAGAAGAAGAAGAAAGATAAACTTGGAAAATAAGACTTCACAGATGGGAAGAAAATATATCTAGAACTACAAGAAGTAAATGTGTTTAAGAAACAAACCTTCCATATCAAAATCTGCTGCAACCTCTGCATCTTCACCAAGCAGGGTAGAGCTTGTTGACGATGGCAATGCAATGCTAATTTTCTCTAAACTCATTTCTTCTTCCAAATTTTTGATCCAGTCTGGACTTTTTAAAGCAATAGTTATAGTCCGATTCAATAACTAGTGGAGTAAAAGAGATATAAAATAAAGATTAACATGAAAGTTAATTATTTTGGAATAAAGAGGCTGACTTCGTTAAACTATGCAATGGTATAGACAGTTAATTTAGTTAGACAATTCAGCATAGTTCTTTCACATATACTAAATTTTAAACTAGTTTAAAAGTAAACATTTGTTTACTCAGTTCTCCCTTCAAATGCCTGTGGTGATAAAGATCTTTTCTAGGCTGCCCAGAGATGCAAGTTTCCTTTGCTATAACCACTATGTTTTCCTGGCCAGATGTAAATTCACCAACAACTTTGCCATGTAACTTTATACTTTCTTTACTTTGATTCAAGTAATTGTTCCCATGTGAAACAACTACAAAAGAGACAGCAGAAAATCTTTAAAATGCATTTCCTGTTCCTATTCATTTGGTCTTTCTTAACTTGGCATATGGTCCTGAGAGCTGCTATACTGTCAGCTGCTAAGTGCTAACCTATACTTTTAGCATTTCAAATGCCAGAAGAATATTAAAAGAACTGAACACCATTTTAAATCTTCAACAAAAATTAATCATTCTAAAAACACAATGAGTTCTACCTGTGAAACTGGCACTCTACCTTCTCTATAAATTTGGGTGACTTTTAGACTAAAGTATAATCTAAGACAACCAAGACATTATAATCAAGTTATAGCACATCATGTCAATGTATTTTTAAAAAACTCTCAAAAAAACTTGCTGATAACAGCAAGACTCTTTGGTCAAGGATAAACGTGCACTAGAAAGGAGTTCTCATTTAGAACCCATATCCTTGTAACAGACTTGCTTTCTAAATTTAATCTCTCTCCCACATAGTTTCAATTTCCTTTGTTTGAAGAGTTTCTTAATGTGAACAAGATGTGAATATTTTTGGTATTTGCAAATGAACTGTGTAGCTGTGATCAATATGCTGTGCTGACAGTTGGCACCTTTGTGGGTACAGATCTTCCTTGGCTCAAAGTGTTACTGATATTGGAATTCCTTGAAGGCATAATAATGGAGGGATTGAAAGTTGCTGAACGGAGTGACACAGCTGTGTTTATTAGTAATTTAGCATCCACACTGAACTTTAAAGTCAGAATCCTAAGAATTCATAATCCTTTACTTGCTAAGTAGATATAAGTACTAAAATCAATCCAATTTCAGAACTTAACATGCTTTACAAGTCATACATTACTTTTTAAAGTCAACAAAATTCTTTTATATTCATCAAAAAATACTAACAAGCATTCTTAAATACCTATCACCATAATGGTCAATTAAGATATAATTCCTTAGGAATATCCCCTTGATAGAGACCAGGGCCAAATGAAAAGGAAGAAATTTAGAAGGCAAAAAAAAAATACTCAAAAAGATACATAGAGGTTCACTGGAATATTGGTTTTACTAATTAAGAATAGGAAATAATCTAGATGTCTATGAATAGGAGTTTGGTTTAATAAATGTATATATTTATTCACATAATGAAATTAATGAAGCCATTAAAAATCACATATTTGTTTAACATGTCCCTGACACAGTCACAAGAGGTAGTAAGAAACAGCTTTATAATATGGTTTCAATTTGTGTTTGCATATTCACATATCCCATTTGTGTTAATGTGTCTGTGTGTATAAAATCCCATTTGTATTTATATATGTATATTTTAACATGAAGATTAAATTACTTCAGAATGGTAAGATTATGTGAGTGGTCTTATTTTTAATTCTTTTCCGTATTTCCTGATACATTATTTTACATGAGTATACTAGTATTACATTTAGGAAAACGAAACTCTACAAAACCTATTTTGAAAGCAATACACACAAAGAATTTTTTTTTTTTTTTTTGAGACAGAGTCTTGTTCTGTTGCCCAGGCTGGAGTGCACTGGTGCAATCTCAGCTCACTGCAACCTCCACCATCCAGGTTCAAGTGATTCTCCTGCCTCAGTCTCCCAAGCAGCTGGGATTACAGGCACCCACCACAACGCCTGGCTACTTCTTGTATTTTTAGAAGAGACAGGGTTTTGCCATGTTGGCCAGGCTGGTCTCACACTCCTGAACTCAGGTGATCCGCCTGTCTCTGCCTCCCAAAGTGCTGGGATTACAGGCATGAGCCACCGCGCCCAGCCTAATACACATAAAGAATTTTTTTTCTTCGGCCGGGCGCAGTGGCTCACACCTGTAATCCCAGCACTTTGGGAGGCCAAGGCGGGAGGATCACGAGGTCAGGAGATGGAGATCATCCTGGCTAACACGGTGAAATCCCATCTCTACTAAAAAATACAAAAAATTAGCCGGGCGTGGTGGCGGGCGCCTGTAGTCCCAGCTACTCGGGAGGCTGAGGCAGGAGAATGGCGTGAATCCGGGAGGCGGAGCTTGTAGTGAGCTGAGATGGCGCCACTCCAGTCCAGCCTGGGCAACAGAGTGAAACTCCATCTCAAAAAAAAAAAAAAAAAAAAAAAAAGAATTTTTTTTCTCCAAAGAAGTTGATGTGACAGAAGAGGAAGCTCAGGCCAGTGCTCATGGAGTAGGTCAGTGCTGCAGGAATCAGGCCTACAGTACAGTCCATCCTGTGCACTGACCATATACTTAGAAATTTAGGATTTGAGTCTAAAAGAGTTCAGAATAAAATGATGGGTGCAGCACTTCAGAGAGGTAAAACTGTTCCAGGCCAACAATGTAAGTTTCTGTCATCAATGACTTTTCAAATCACTGGTTAGGAATATTTCCATTCCTTAAAAATTTCTGAAATACTTCAATGGGATGGATTTGTTATCTCTGGAAATTAATTTAGTTATGTTTGAAGAAGATAACTAGGTAAGCCAAGCCAATGAAACAAATTCCTAGGAATAATGAGCACCTCCCTCCCTTGTTTTCTGGTAAATAATGCATTTTCTTCACTTGATAGAACGTTTTTCTACTATACAGATGAGCCAGACTACCCCCAATTAAAATTTTAAAACTTTTTGCATCATAAAATGTAATAAATCAAATTAGGTGCTAAACATGTTTCCTTCTTAGTCTATATCAACAGTTAATATCTCTGGGGAGAGACCTAAATAAGCCTAGGCTAGTCAGAAATCCAGTCTAAATAAAAAACATTAAATAACTCCTCGAATATGCCATAAGGTCTTTTCCGCTCCCATTTAAATAATTTTGCTGCATGTCTATAAAAACATCGTTATCATCTTCAGGCATTTAATTTCAGAATGGTTTAGAATCAACAAATGCTACCTTACCTCTTTACCATTTAGGCTCAGAACATTCAAGGCAGAGCTTCCCTCCAAAAATGTAACCCACATTTTATCTTCTACAAATCTTTAAGAAAGAGAAAACCAATAAAAAACCGTAATTAATATCATAGACATAACAAGGTCAGTGACGACTCCCACGATTACCGATTAACAAGGGCCCGCAGAGGCCAGGAAGTAAAAAGTAAAGGAGGGAGTGCAGGTAGGGCTAATGGTGACCTGGAGAGGGCACTCTTCCCCTAAAAACACTCCAATTTCTTTCAAATACTGTTAATGGAACAGCCACAAGAAATGGGTCTGTGCACCTCCATTTGTGATCACTGCTAATCCAGTCCCATCCAATCCTCTATTTCATTGACAAGGCAAAAAGGGAAAGATGTTAAGTGACTTGTTCAAAGTGACTCTATAAGGAGAGTAAGTTACAGGGCTGGGATTCAAGTCTCCTGACCTCACAACCCTGTCCTATGTATTTTCATTGTCTCAGTGACTTCCCTGAAGAACATTTCCTATGATCAAAAAAGATGAGAGTTGTCAGTGAAAGAAAACAAAACCAGACTGGCCCCAAGAAGCCTTAGGTTGTGCTTCTTGTCTTTCGTCACTGACAAACATTTACTCTTTTGGGACTTCAATGGTCTTTGATAGGATTCCAAGTTTTCACTTTTGAAATAAAACTCTCAAGAGGAAAAAAAATAAATAAAAAGGACAGAACAAGTTCTGAAGAGGGTCACGGGTATGTAATTAAGTTATTATTCAAAAAAGAACAAATTATGTTATCAATCTATTACAGAAATAATTTGGCAAGTTGAACCACAAGTTCAGAAATCTTTACAGATTTTTCCACAATGAGAGAGGGGAAAACATGTACACACACACACACACACACACACACACAATCACTTTCCCCCTAGCCCCCTGCTTAAACTAGGATTTCAAAGTATGAATTATGAATATTAAGAGGAAAAGGCCAAAAACAAAAGTGTGCACAAGTACTTCACCCTGGTAAAATCAAGGGCCGGGAGGGACTGGAACAGATTTCTACAATCCCGCAAATATGACCCAGGCAACTGATTCAGTTTCTTTGGCATAAAGCTATATTGCAGGATGCTATTCTTTGAAATACACAGGGAGACCATTCTTACCTAACTACATGAAGGTATCTTTTTCAGATTGTTGACAATGGAGAATATCCCTCCTCCAAAGGTTATTATCACCACGGTAAGCATACATTTATGCCACACCAGTCCTCTAAAACCCCAAACATTATTTTTTCTTTGATAGGTACCAACACTTTTGTGGTCCTGGGTTAGGGCTAGTATCTTTGTCCTTATTCTCAATCAGCAATGTGCCCCTTACACATTTCTAACTTTAACAAGGGATTCTGGTTCTTATATCTATTGATTTATGTAAGTTCTTTTGGAAGCTGTATTTTCTTCCTGCTTTCACCCACTATGGTAAAAGCTTCTAGACTTTTCCTTCAATTAATGTAAGCATCTATATGTATTTAAATTTATCCCACACACATTTCCAGGGAACCTCTTATTTAAAAATAAAGGGGTTTACAGAGTTTACTCACTCCTTAATGGCTTAGTCTAGACTAAAAGGTAATAATCAGTTTCTTCTTACTGCTTATAGAGATCCTCTTTGTTGACTTTCAGTGTCTGCTTTTTCTCTTCCAACTTAGTCATCTTGGGGTTTAACAACCAGAATATTCCAGGTTGGAGACACCCCATGGTTTTATAATGTTAGGTTAATGCCTTAGTTTCTTACCAATACTTTTCCTAATGATGACAAACATTTGGGGGAAACCTTCTCACTTCAATTTAACAAGTTCTTTAGAGGTTGGGTTATAAAGACAAGTCCCTTTCCTGTATCAGAGTCTTTCATCCCTTACACAGTTTGGATTCTTTGTAGCTCAGTGCAGTATTTCACATTTGCTCAGGAAGACATTTATCTGCTACTTTGCTGCCCACTCACACGGTCTACATGATGCTTCTGGTGGTTTGGCTTTTCTGTACTTGGCAAAGTATACTGTCATCTGTACACTTACAGATTTCACTGTGTACTTTCTAGAACCTTAAGATTTTTTAAATGTTTTGTTTTAATTTGAAAGCTTTGGGATAGATCTTTGTCAAAAGATTTGAGCAAAGTCTAAACACAATTTCTTCTCCATTTGTTCATTTACTCTTTGAAAGGACTTGAGGAGTCTTTGATTTTCACTCTGTAGAAGCCATACCATCTTAATTCTGTGGACTACGCCCTTTAGGATCTGGGGGTGTCATTACACACATGCTGACCTTCCCTACTAGATTACAAGCAGGAGTTGTATCTTCTATTTCTCCTCTGCTCTTCTACAGCAACTAGTATAGAGATCCGCCCACCAAATATCTATAAAACATACCTAACTAAGCAAATGAATGGTATTTAAAGGGATTTAATGGTACCTCTTTCCCTATGAAATTCAAACACATGCACACATGCACATCATTCAGTCTCAAAACTGCTGTATAGTTGGAAGAGAAAGTTTTTAAAACAATGAAAGAGGCATCTGGTTCTGCAAAAGGCAGATGGCTAAGTCAATAAGGGAAACCAAGACTGGAAGGGAATGACTCCTGACTATTCATCACATCTCTGTTTGTTAGAAATTAAACATACTTAAAATTACTCAAATTTTTTTAACTGAGGCAGGGAGGGAGTCACTCTTACTTCTCCTCAAAACAAACAAACAAAAAAATAGCAATCACAGCTTCATTTTGTTATAGGGTTTTGTTACATGTTCTATTGTGTAGGAATCATGAGAGTTCATATCTGAACTTGCACCTATTTTTGTTTTCAATTGTTCACATAAAGTTTTACTATTTAGCTGGATGTGGGGGCTCATGCCTATAGTCCCAGCACTTTGTGGGGCTGAGCTGGGCAGATCGCTTATGGCCAGGGGTTTGAGAACAGCCTGGGCATCATGGTGAAATCCTGCCTCTACAAAAAAAAACCAAAACGAACAAACAAACAAACAAAAACCACAAAACTTAGCCAGGCATGGTGGTGTGCACTTGTAGACCCAGCTATTTGGGAGGCTGAGGTGGGAGAATTGCTTGAGCCCATGTGGTTGGGGCTGCAGTGAGACATAAACACACGACTGCATTCCAGCCTGGGAGACTGGGTGAGACCCTGTCTTAAAAAAAAAGTTTCATGGCCGGGTAAGGTGGCTCACACCTGTAATCCCAGCACTTTGGGAGGCCGAGGTGGGTGGATCACGAGGTCAGGAGATCGAGACCATCCTGGCTAACATGGTGAAACCCCATCTCTACTAAAAAATACAAAAAATTAGCCAGGCGTGGTGGCAGGTGCCTGTAGTCCCAGCTACTTGGGAGGCTGAGGCAGGAGAATGGTGTGAATCCGGGAGGCGGAGCTTGCAGCGAGCAGAGATTGCGCCATTGCACTTCAACCTAGGTGACAGAGCCAGACTTCGTCTCAAAAAAAAAAGTTTTGCTATTCATTTAACCTTTCTAAGTAGAGAATTCAGTTATAAAACCTATAGAATAATATCCAGAGTATGGTTTTTCTTTAGTTTGGAAATAAAAATACCATATACTAAACACTAAATAAGGTGATATCTTTCTTTTTTAAAATTATCTCCTTCCCCAAATAAGGTGATTTCTATATAGAAATAATTGTTTATGAATCACGAGCTACTTTTGCATAATAAACATCTTACCTTATAAGTATAACTTCACCAAAACTTGCAAACTGCTGCAGAAGCTCATCAATCAAGGCATCATCAAAAAAATTATTTTCTGGTAAAGAACTTTTGATTGAGACCAATACCGTACCATCTGGTGGACCCTGAACTGCAATTACTTCTTTATAAATGTTTTGCCTCTCTTCAGCTTCAACTTCAAATATATCTATATCAATCAGGGCAACGACAGGCCTTAAGGCATAAAGAAAGATAGATGTATTAGAAATGTTTTTAAAAGGGTGTATTTCGAACAAATTTCAAACACCATTAGAAAAACTGAGACTGCTTAAACCTATGGTCAGAAGTCTTCAGCTCAGCTCTTCCATAGTGCAGCAAAGTGCCTGGAGTCCACGTGTACAGGATTTTGCTTTCATCTTGAAAACTAGCATTTAGAAGATCTAGATCTTCAGCTGCAGTCAGAAGAAAAGAAAACAAGAGAAGCTGTATGAGCAGGACAGATTGTGTAGAGCAAAGAGGCATTCTCCTTCCTTTCGTGAGCTTCAGTGGTTTGAGGCTGGAATGCCAGAAACACCTGGTAATAGGCAGGCAGTCTAAACACCTTTAAATTCGAAAGGCTTTTGGTAAAGTTATCTTTTTATTCTTTATTTAGTAAAAATTAAGATATGGCTTTACTTCTGAGATTACTTAAAGGACTGTGACTAAACAGTGTTTCATAAACAATTTAAGAGACAAGTGGCAGTTCAAAACACATGCAAACCACTAAAGTTAGTTTAGTTAAAAACCTAAAATTAGCTTCAATTAAAAATTTCACAAAAATATTTCCTTGCTTCTCTTTACATGAAATTATATGAAAATAGGCTGAAAAATTAAATAAGTTATTATAAACAGATTTGAGAATATTTTTTAAAATCTGACATATTTATTTATTCTATTCTAGATAATGTTTCTTGAAAAACAATATTCTCCTCATTTGACATTATGTCATTCCCTGCTTCCTCATAAGTTTACATTAAATAAAGAAGTCCATTTCCCAACCTGATCTATCAAAAGGCCATTTTCTCCTTCTCCAAAGGACACGGTCTGTCCATGCAGGGGTGCGGCACTTTTCACTGGTGTCATAGTCGTCAGAAAACAAGTCATACTTATATGTCGGAGCAAAGGTTACCTTTCCTTCTAAAAATCCTCTAAAAATCTAAAATAAACATATACAAAATAAGTCATTCCCAAATAGCAACAAGTTCTGTTTTCATTCAGGCAGCCATCCATTAAATGTCTACTATATGCTGGATCTTCTCAGAAGAAATCTGTATGCGTCTGACGAACACTTCTAGCTGAATGGAACAAAGCTTAGAAAAATAACCTGAGACGGAGCCTTTTTCATACTGATAGGGATAGGAGGCAGGGAAATTCTGGGCAGAAGTGGGTGTGTCCCCAGCAAGGGCTCCACCCTCAAGCCAAAAAGCCTGTTACCAGAGCCCCACGTGAGAACTTATATCCCTGTTTTCCTGCTCAAATGTTGCTTTTTTCAAAACCGCCCATGGCCTGCCTTGCCCCCAATCCTGTGCCCATAAAAACCCCAGGCTCAGCTGGCAGAGAGAAGCAGCTGGACGTCAGAGAGAAGCAGCTTGTCTTCAAAGGGACAGCTTGGCAGTGTAGTTTTGGAGAGGAGTCTGGCCATGTGATGGCTGGACTTCAGGGGAAGATTATTTATTGCTTTGTCCCCTTTTCAGCTCCCCTTCCCACCAAGAGCCATTTTCATCGGCAATAAAATCCCCCACATTTACCATCTTCAATTTGTTCATGCGACCTCATTCCTCCTGGACACCACACAAGAACTCGGGTGCCATGAGTGTGGGTGCATAAGGCTGTCGCACTGACCCTCCTCTAAGCTGTTAACACTTAAGCCATCTGCAGGCGGCAAAGCTAAAATGGCACTGTAACACTTCCTCTGGGGCTTCAGCGGTTGCAGGCACCCTCCCCTAGATGCTGCCTCGGGGCTGGTACAGAGTTCGTTCTTGCTGGTGCCCAAAAGTGCTCACCCCACCTCCTGCACTCACTCACCAGAACTCCCCCTCCCACAGGGGTGGAGCGCAGCGGGTCAAGTGAACGGAGTTCGTCCCATCAGTGCCCATGCACTCCAGTTCCCACTTGCGAAGGGGTCAGGGAAATATCCTGCTTCAATACCACTTGTTTGACATTCGATTAAACCAACTACATGAATAAGGGAATTCTGCCCAATCTTTGAGCTATATGAGACATTTGGAACTGTAAATGGGATTTTGGAAACATCTAGCCTGATATCTTATTCTCAAATGAGGTGCTGAGGCCTGAAAAGGTAACATGGTGCCCGAAGTGTTAGAATTCAAGTCTGGGGATCACCAGGCACCATACCAGATGGCCACTGATCCTTTTACCTAAAACATATATATATTTAATAAATTCTTCCCAAATTTTGTGGTCATAAGCTTTAAGAAGTGTTTCAAAAGTCAGATGACGGCCGGGCACGGTGGCTCAAGCCTGTAATCCCAGCACTTTGGGAGGCCGAGGCGGGCGGATCACAAGGTCAGGAGATCGAGACCACAGTGAAACCCCGTCTCTACTAAAAATACAAAAAATTAGCCTGGCGCGGTGGCGGGCGCCTGTAGTCCTAGCTACTCAGGAGGCTGAGGCAGGAGAATGGCGTGAACCCAGGAGGCGGAGCTTGCAGTGAGCCGAGATCGCGCCACTGCACTCTAGCCTGGGCAACAGCGTGAGACTCCGTCTCAAAAAAAAAAAAAAAAAAAAAAAAAAAAAAAAAAAAAAAAGTCAGATGACATAAACAAAAGAAAAGTCAATAACCACAAGACTTAACCCCCCCCCAAAAAAACAGCCCTAAAGACTAAGATTCTAAACTATTACCAAGGAAAAAAAAGTTTATCCTTCTACTTGAAAGTGAATCTTATAGATACATACTATATTTTTCTTTATGGGAATTATTATAGGTTTTCTCTTTCCTATTTTTATTACTTTTAAGGGAGGACACCAACCCTCATATTGTCTTATGCCCAATTTCTGCCTCCAAAGAAAGAAGCAAAAACTAAAAGGCAGAAATGGAAGCCACAGGCAGACAGCCTGGCACCGCACGCCCTGGGCCTGGTAGTTAAAAATCAACCCCTGACCTAACTGCTTGTGTTATCTATAGATTTCAGGCATTGTATGGAAAAGCATCATGAAAATCCCTGTCTTGTTCTGTTCTGTTCATCAGTGCATGCAGCCCCTGGTCACATACCCCCTGCTTGCTCAATCAATCATGACCCTATCACGCAGACCCCCTTGGAGTTGTAAGCCCTTAAAAGGGACAGGAATTGCTCACTCGGGGAGCTTGGTTTTTGGAGACGTGAGTCCGCTGATGCTCCCAGCTGAATAAAGCCCTTTCCTTCTACAACTCGGTGTCTGAGGGGTTCTTGTCTAAGGCTCGTGCTGCTACATTTCTTGGTTCCCTGACCAGGAAGCAAGGTGATTAACAGACCGTGGAGGCAGCCCCTTAGGCGGCTTAGGCCTGCCCTGTGGAGCATCCCTGTGGGGGATTCTGGTCAGCCTGAGCGACGCGGATCCTGAGAGCACTCCCGGGTAGGTAACTGCCCCAGTGGAACGCCTCACCAGAGCAGCGCGTGGCAGGTCCCCGTGAGTTCAAGGAAAAACTTATGTTGGCCCCAGCCCTAGGACTACCAGATTTGACAAAGCCCTTTACACTCTATGTGTCAGAAAGATAAAAAATGGCAGTTGGAGTTTTAACCCTGATTGTGTGGCTCTGGCCAAGGCCAGTGGCCTATCTTTCAAAACTAGATGGGGTTTCCAAAGGCTGGCCCCCATGTCTAAGGGCCCTGGCGGCAACAGCCCAGTAAGCACAAGAAGCAGATAAACTAACCCTTGGGCAAAACCTGAATATAAAGGCCTCCCTCCCATGCTGTGGTAACTTGATGAATACCAAAGGACATCACTGGCTAACAAATGCTAGATTAACCAAGTACCAAAGCTTGCTATGTGAAAATCCACGCATAACCACTGACGACTGTAACACCCTAAATTCCACCACCCTGCTCCCAGCATCAGAGAGCCCGGTCAAGCATAACTGTGTAGAGGTGTTGGACTCAGTTTATTCTAGCAGACCTGACCTTTGGGACCAGCCATGGGCATCAGTAGACTGGGAGTTATACATGGACGGGAACAGCTTCATCAACCCAAGGAGAAAGATGTGCAGGATATGCAGTGGTAACTTTGAATGCTGTCACTGAAGCCAAACCATAGACACAGGGCACTTCAGTCCAGAAGGCTGAGCTCATTGCTTTAGCTCGGGCTCTACAACTCAGTGAAGGTAAGACTATTAACATCTACACTGACTCTCGATACGCCTTTCTAACCGTCCAAGTGCATGGAGCATTATATAAGGAAAGGGGGGGCCTGTTAAACTCTGGGGGAAAGGACATAAAATATCAACAAGAAATTCTACAATTATTAGAGACAGTGTGGAAACCTCAGAAGGTGGCAGTCATGCACTGCAGGGGACACCAGTGAGCCTCCACCTCAGTGGCCTTAGGAAACTCCCAAGCTGACTCAAAAACTCGAAAAGCAGCATCTACCCCTTACTGCGCATCAGTGGCAGCCCCCTTACTCCCTCAAACACCTGACCTGGTACCTACCTATTCTAAGGAAGGAAAAGACTTTTTCCACACAGAAGTGGGGCAAGTAATAAAAGGATGGATCAGATTGCCAGATGGGAAGGTAGCTGTGCCACAGCTGCTGACAGCCACAGTTGTACTGGTTGTGCATGAAACCACTCATCTAGGTCAAGACTCACTTGAAAAGTTGTTAGGCTGGTACTTCTACATCTCACACTTGACAGCCCTTGCCAAAGCAGTAGCACAACGGCGCGTTACTTGCCGACAGCACAATGCGAGGCAAGGCCCCACTGTTCCACCCAGCATACAAGCTTATGGAGCGGCTCCTTTTGAGGATCTTCAGGTGGATTTCACAGAAATGCCGAAACGTGGAGGTAACAAGTATTTGCCGGTTCTTGTGTGTACTTACTCTGGGTGGGTGCAGGCTTATCCAACACAAACTGAAAAGGCCTACGAAGTAACCCCTGTGCCTCTCCGAGATCTTATTCCTAGGTTTGGACTGCCCTTACAAATCAGCTCACATAATGGGCCAGCGTTTGTGGCTGACTTGGTACAGAAGACAGCAAAGGCATTAGGAATCACTTGGAAGCTACATGCCGCCTACCGACCTCAGAGTTCCGGAAAGGTGGAGCGAATGAATCAGACTATCAAAAATAGTTTAGGGAAAGTATGTCAGGAAACAGGATTAAAATGGATACAGGCCCTTCCTATGGTATTGTTTAAAATCAGATGCACCCCTTCTAAGAAAACAGGATACTCCCCTTATGAAATACTGTATTGGCCGGGCATGGTGGCTCACGCCTGTAATCCCAGCACTTTGGGAGGCTGAGGCAGGCGGATCACGAGGTCAGGAGATTGAGACCATCCTGGCTAATATGGTAAAAGCCCATCTCTACAAAAAAAAAAAAATACAAAAAGTTAGCCGGGCGTGGTGACGGGCGCCTGTAGTCCCAGCTACTTGGGAGCTGAGGCAGGAGAATGGCGTGAACCCGGGGGGGCAGAACTTGCAGTGAGCCGAGATCGTGCCACTGCACTCCAGCCTGGGCGACAGAGCAAGACTCTGCCTCAAAAAAAAAAAAAAAGAAATACTGTATCATAGGCCTCCTCCTATACTAGGGGGACTTCCAGGCACTCCCCGAGAGTTTGGTGAAATTGAGTTACAGTGACAGCTACAGGTTTTGGGAAAAATTACACAAACAATCTCAACTTGGGTAAATGAGAGGTGTTCCGTCAGCTTATTCTCCTCAGCTCACCCTTTCTCTCCAGGTGATTGCATGTGGATCAAGGACTGGAACGTAGCCCCTTTGCGGCCACGGTGGAAAAGACCTCACGCCGTCATCCTGACCACCCCCACGGCTGTAAAGGCAGAAGAAATCCCACCCTGGATCCACCACAGCCATGTGAAGCCTGCAGCTGCTGAAATTTGGGAGGCAAAACCGAGCCTGGACAACCCCTGCAAAGTGACTCTAAGGAGGATGACAAGCCCTGCTCCAGTCACATCCGGAAGCTGACTGGTCTACGCACAGCCGAAGCTGAGGAGAATCATCGTGGGACTCGTTTTCCTTATAATTTGGACTTGTATGGTAAAAACTTCCACTGATTTTCCCCGCATGGAGGACTGCTCTCAGTGTATATACATCAGGTTACTGAGGTAGAGCAACAAGTTAAAACAATCTTTCTGTTCTATATAGTTACTATGAATGCCTAGGAATTTTAAAAGGAATATGTTTATATAATGACACTCCGTACAAGGTATGTAGCCCAGGAAACGACCGACCAGATGTGTGTTATGACCCCTCTGAGCCTCCCAAGTCCACAGTTTTTGAAGTAAGATTAAGGACTGAAGACTGGTGGGGACTCGTAAATGATACAAGTAAAGTATTAGCCAGAACAGAAGCAAAAGGGGTGCCCAAACACATAATCATGAAATTTGATGCCTCTGCTGTCATTAATAGCAATAAGTTAGGAATGGGTGTGGCTCTTTTGATTGGGAAAAAGGCTATATGAGCAAAAATAAGTTCATTTGTCATGAATTAGGACTGTGTGGAAATGAATGTGGATACTGGTCTTGGTTCATTTGGGCCACTTGGATAAAAAATGAAAAGGATCCAGTACACCTTCAGAAAGGAAAAAGTGGCCCTTCCTGTATTAAGGGACAATGTAACCCCTTAGAGCTAGTAATAACCAATCCCCTTGATCCTTGCTGGAAAAAAGGGGAGCGTGTGATCTTAGGAATCGATGGGGCCGGACTGGATCCTTGAGTAAATATCTTAGTTCTAGGAGAAGTTTACAAACCCTGTCCTCAGCCAGTGCTTCAGACTTTCTATGATGAACTAAATGTGCCAGTACCAGAAATTCCAGGAAAAACAAGAAATTTGTTTTTGCAACTAGCCGAGCATGTAGCCCAGTCTCTCAATGTCACTTCATGTTATGTATATGGAGGAACTATAATGGGAGATCAATGGCCATGGGAAGCCTGAGAATTAGTACCTACAGACCCAGTTCCTGATGAACTCCTGGTGCAAAAGAATCACCCTGATAATTTCTGGGTCCTAAAAACCCCAATTATTGGGCAATATTGTATAGCTAGAGAAGGAAAAGAATTCACTCACCCCATAGAACAACTTAGTTGTCTGGGACAGAAACTGTATAATGGTACCACAAAAACAGTCACTTGGTGGAGTTCAAATCACACAGAAAGGAATCCACTTAGTAAATTCCCAAAGTTGCAAACCATGTGGACCCACCCGGACTCCCGGGGAACTGGACAGCCCCCACTGGATTATACTGGATATGTGGGCATACAGCTTACGTCAAATTACCTGACCAGTGGGCAGGTAGTTGTGTTGGCACTATTAAACCATCTTTCTTCCTACTGCCCATAAAGACAGGCGAACTCCTGGGCTTCCCTGTCTATGCTTCCCACGAAAAGAGAAGCATAGCTATAGGAATTGGAAAGATGATGAATGGCCCCCTGAGAGAATCATACAATATTACGGGCCTGCTACTTGGGCACAAGATGGCTCAGGAGGATACCATTTACATGCTCAAGCGAATCATACAGTTATAAGCTATCTTAGAAATAATCACTAATAAAACCTGCAGAGCCTTGACTATTCTGGCCCAGCAAGAAACTCAGATAAGAAATGCTATCTATCAAAATAGATTGGCTCTCAACTACTTGCTAGCAGCTGAAGGAGGGGGTCTGTGGGAAATTTAACCTTACTAATTGCTGTCTATACATAGATGATCAAGGGCAAGTAGTTGAAGACATAGAGATATGATAAAACTGGCACATGTACCTGTGCAAGTGTGGCATGGATTTGATCCTGGGGCCATGCTTGGAAAATGGTTCCCAGCGAAAGGAGGATTTAAAACTCTTATAATAAGAGTTATAATAGTAATAGGAACCTGTTTACTGCTCCCTTGTTTGCTACCTGTACTTTTTCAAATGATAAAAAGCTTCATTGCTACTTTAGTTCACCAAAATGCTTCAGCACAAGTATACTATATGAATCACTATCGATCTGTCTTGCAAGACGACATGGGTAAGTGAGGATGAAAGTGAGAACTCCCACTAATGAGTGAAGTTCTCAAAGAGGGGAATAAGGCAGGAGACCACCCCTCATATTGTCTTATGCCCAATTTCTGCCTCCAAAGAAAGAAGAAGTAAAAACTAAAAGGCAGAAATGGAAGCCACAGGCAGACAACCCAGCACCGAGCTCTGGGCCTGGTAGTTAAAAATTAACCATTGACCTAACTGCTTGTGTTATCTATAGATTTCAGACATTGTATGGAAAAGCATCATGAAAATCCTTGTCCTGTTCTGTTCCATTCTGATTACCAGTGCATGCAGCCCCCAGTCACATACCCCCTGCTTGCTCAATCGATCATGACCCAGGAATTGCTCACTCGGGGAGCTCGGTTTTTGGAGACGTGAGTCCGCTGATGCTCCCAGCTGAATAAAGCCCTTTCCTTCTACAACTCGGTGTCTGAGGGATTCTTGTCTGCGTGCAGCTCATCCTACTATACTTTAAGGAAAGATAATTCTATTATCTATTTACCTACCTATAAATATTTAAGTATAAAAAGACCCCAAGAAAATTTTAAAACATCTTGATTTAAAAAGGCATGTTTCATGACCCAAAATCTTAATGCAAGAAGTATGGATATACCTGTCCAGCATTTTTCTGATTGATAAGTTGATCTCCTGCTATAAGAGAATCCCAATTTTGCTGTCTTATGAGCTCTTTAACTTCTTCATTAGGGAGATCAATTCGATAGTTGAAATCACCACACCAAAATACATAGTCATGGGAAAACAGCATCCTTCCCTGAAAGCAATGAGACAGAACTTTAAATTCAAAACAATCAATGTTCAAAAATGTTTTACAACTGTTTCTTTGCCTGAGATATGCTTGTCTCCTCCCATGTCCTGTTTCTTTAACCCAACAGTAATAACACATGTGAAAGGAAAATCAATCTCAGGACCCCAAAATCACTAAGCCCAGAGAAAAATCAAGCCAGGAACTATGACAGGTAAACCTGCCTCTCACTTTATTCCTAAATAAGATAGCTCCAAAGATAAGAAGCTACATACTCCCTCACAATTTGCCCACAGGAAATTCCTTGTGGACAAAGTATAGACAGAACTCAAAGTCATCCCTCTGAGACTCACCTGAGACAAATGCACATCTGCCTGCTTCCTCTGCCCTATTGTTTATGTAAAAATGCGGATTCACTGAGCCAGACTAAATTATGTATTCAGTGGAAGGCTGATCTAGGACTTAAAAGAATGCAACCTTTTGCCTCTTATCTACTTCTAACCTGAAAGCCCTGACTTCGAGTTGTCCTGCCTTACCAGACCGAACCAGTGTACATCATACACATATTGGCTGATGTCTCAGGTCTCCCTAAAATGTATAAAAGCAAACTGTGCCCCTGACCACCTTGGGCACATCTCATTCTGAATTCTGGAGGCTACATCATGGCCACGTCCTTAACCTTGGCAAAATAAACTTTCCAAATTGACTGAGACCTGTCTCAGATATTTTGGGTTAATATACATGAAATATCTATTTAGGTGAATATTCTTAATGTTTCTAGGAACTATCTTAAAGTTTCAAAAACAATGATGTAGAATTTGGGGCAAATTAAAATACATTTCAAAGCTTTATCTTCAAGAACAAGCAGCAAGAGCTTACCATAGGAAAACTCAATTTTCGTGCTATTTCTACAAAATCTTCGTTTCTTTCTTTGACTTGTGACTGTCCTGCAGCAAAGTGGCTACAGACAAAGCAAAGGCTGGTTGTATGGAAGAGCATTCGGATTGCAACTGCTCCCTTATTTCCAGTTGCACCTCCCATTCCAGTCTTCACAGTATCAACTGCAACATCCCTTTGAAACAAAGAATTCTAAATCGCAGATTTGAAATTTCAAGAGTTCCATGTGCATAGGAAATTAGGAATATACATAATCATATAAGTACACATGGTATGGTACTTTGAGGGCAAGCCTTTGAAATAGTACAGTGAAGCTATTAGTGAGTCTTTAATCAAAACCCCCAAAACCCCATTTTAAAACAAGAACTATAGATAGTTTTTGTTTGAAGAACTGAAACAATAAACATTCTAGGCTTTTCTTGTTATGTAATGGTAGGAAGTAGCCTTAGAGGAGTGTTCTGTTTACTGACCTGATAAAAGGAGCATGCTGTGGTCTGATAAAAACAAACAAACAGACGCCCACCAACTGTTCAGAAGCCAGCAGCACATACTTGTTGTCTCTGGAGATTGTCTTCTGAAGTTCTACAGCCCAGAGCTTCTGATTTGTTGTGCTACAAGAAAATATTAAAAAGAGAATTTTTTAAAAAGATAATTGACAGTAGCCTCTTTTATGACAATTGCCAATTACACCTTCATCTACCCAAATTTCCTAAGACTCTGAAGGAAGCTTAGGCTGTTTTTGTTTCCTTTAAAAAGGAAAATCTATAATTTAGCCAAAAGAAAACCACACTTCAAAATCTAATTTATTACTTCTTTACAAAGAAAATATAAAGACATTAAATGACTACTCACTGGGTGAGTAAACTCAAACTTATACATTTTACTTTTTCCTTAAGTATTCATTAAGATGACAGAGAAGTACAGTACTATGGGAGATTGGTTCCAGGACCTCCCGTGGATACCAAAATCCAAGGATACTCAAGTCCCTTATATAAAATGGAGCAATACTTGTACATGTACATCTCTCCTATACTTTAAATCACCTCTAGATTACCTATAATACCTAATACAATGTAATGCTATGTAATTAGTTATTATATTGTATTGTTTAGGGAATAATGATACAAAAAAGTCTGTAAGTAAAAAAGACCAAAAAAAGTCTGCACATGTTCAGTACAGACATAATTTTTAAAAATATTTAATATTTTGATGAGTTGAATCCAAAGATGTGAGACCCAAGGATATGGACAGCTAACTATATGTGCTTCCAAATACATTTCCCCACTTTTTAAAATTTTAAATTTTTCTAAATTATAATTCATGTCTTTTTAAAAAATCTTGCTATGGGAAATTAGAAGACATAATCACTAAACAAACCACCATATACCCATTTCGAAATTACCAACATTTTGCCAATCTGTTTTCCTCCACCCTCTTTACCTTATCACATTTAAACATTAACAATTCCTTATTATCATCTAATAGTTTATACATACAGTTCCCCATTTATAAAAAAAAATCTTCTAACAGTTGGTTTGTTTCTTTAAAAAGGGTCCAAACAAGGTCCACATATTGCATTTGCTGGTCATGTCTCCTAATCTCTCTTTTTTTCTTGAGATGGGGTCTCACTCTGTCACCCAGAGCTGGAGTGCTGTGGCGGGATGTCAGTTCACTGCAACCTCTGCCTAAGCTCAAGTGATCCTCCCACCTCAGCCCCCCAAGTAGCTGAAACTCATTCTTCATCTTCTCAATGAACCTTATCCTGATCATTCATTTGAGACTTCCAACACTTCCCTGTGTCCCTATAGTTGGTTCCCTTTTCCTCTGTTTTCCATTGCACTTTTCTAACATGCTGTATAATTTAACTTATTGTTGTTATTGTTCACTGTCTGATTCTTCCCACTAGAATACAAAGTCCATGAAGATAGGGATTTTTGTCTGTGATTCATTGGAGGTACTTAGAGTGGTGCTCAGTAGATACTGCTTAAATAAATGAGTAAATATTCACCACTTTATTGAAGAGAATATATATACATATTATATGTGTGTGTGTGTGTATATATGTATATGTGTGTGTGTGTATATGTATATGTATATATTTGAGACGGAGTCTCGCTCTGTTGCTCAGGCTGGAGTGCAGTGGCACAATCTCCACTCACTGCAACCTCTGTCTCCCGGGTTCAAGCGATTCTCCCTGCCTCAGCCTCCTGAGTAGCTGGGATTACAGGCATGGGGCACCATGTCCAGCTAATTTTTGTATTTTTAGTAGAGATAGGGTTTCACTATGTTGGCCAGGCTGGTCTCAAACTCCTGACCTCAAGTGATCCGCCTGCCTTGGCCTCCTAAAGTGTTGGGATTACAGGTATGAGCCACCACGCCCAGTCTAAAGAAGAATTTGATTAAACCTAGCCTAAAGAAGAATTTGATTAAATTCTATTTAGACAAACAATTGATCCATGCGCTTAGTACTAGGAATCCTCGGAGTTATATTCTAGTTTAAGACCCGAATATATTTTCAGGAAACATAATCAAACAACAAAATGAGTGAAGTTGATTTCTTTCCAATTTTCCTGATGTGAATTGTTATTCATTTTGGCTAAAAAAATATTTGTCACTTGCAAGATTGATGACTATTTCAGCCTATAATTTTCTCCTGAAAAATCTTTTAAAATGTCATAAAATATGGGAAACTGCTGAAATTTAAAAGCAAGCATACTTTGTTAAAATAAAACACTGAAGCTTTAAGCTTCACTCATATAATTTGTATTTATAATATGGGTTCAGAGCAGCAGTTCCCAAGTGTGATCTGGGGACATCTTTGAGGGTTCCCAAAGCCCACGGGGTCACAACTATTAAGACATCTTTCACTGTGTTGACTGACATTTGCACTGATGGTGCAAAAGCAACAATGGGTAAAAGTGCTGGTGCTCTCGCTTGAATCCAGGCACCAAACTATACTAGTCGTCATTACAATCCCCACTGCCATATACCTGCAGAAAAAAAAAAAAATGCCACTTCACCTAAGAATGTCCTTGATGAAGCAACAGACATTATTAATTTTATTAAAGCTCAACCCAGGTCGCATCTTTTTAATATTCTGTGTGATACACAGGAAATAAACACAAAGCACTTTAGTTGCATACTGACTTATGATCTATAACTCAAAAAAAAGAAAATAAGTTGGGAGTCAAACTGCCACTTTTTCTTTGGAATACAATTTTTCCTTAAAAGAACTAATGACAGACAATGGTTATTCAGATTTAGGTTACTTGGCATTTTTTTCAGCTGTCTGTCTCTTCAAGAAAAACAACGAAGAGCATTTGTTTTCAACGGAAAAACTTGAGTTTTCAGGCAAAAATTAGTATTCTGGAAAACTTGTATCTGCTACCATGATCCTTACAGCTTCCCAACAATTATTTTCTGATGCAAATACCAGTGATGGTAATTAAACAATATGATGCTTTGGTATTATATAATGAAATGTGTAAAATCTGGAAGCGCTACATAACTTAGGGAACCCAAGTGACCAATACATGATGTTACAAAATCATGCAAAGGTAAAAGATGAATTTTAGAATAATAGAGCACAAAAAGTTCATCAATATGGTTTCAGATTCCATTTTGCAACTAACCTTTAAGACACTACCATTTGGTGTAGTGTCTTATCTACACTACACCAAGATAATACTTCTCTGTTATCTACACTACAGCAGAGAAGAAATGATCTGTTTTGGTGTAGTATCAGAGAAGAAATTATCTAGAAAGGTTATTAAAATATTTCCTTTTCAAACTACATAGTTATGTGATTTTTCTCCATACACTTCAATCAAAACAACATACTGCAGCAGACTGACACAGAAGTAGATTTAAGAATCTGGCTGTCTTAAACTAGACATTAAAGATATTTGGAAAACGACAAGACAGTGCCACCCTTCTCAGTAAATTTTTTGTTTTGAAACAGTTATTTTTCAAAAAATTTATTTTATGTTAGCATGCAATAGGTTTATTATTGTTTTTAAGTGAATTAAATGTTTTTAAATTTTCATTTCTAATTTCTAATATAAATAGAAAGACATAAACAACATTAACAAAAGTTATTTAACATTCTCAATATTTTTAAGTGTGCAGAGAAATCCTCAGACCCAAAAGTATGCGAAATGCTCTTTTACAGTTTAACAAGCCCTTTTCCATTTATTATTTCAAACTATCCTTGTAACAATTACTTAATTATCTGTCCTCCATAGTTTCCCTCAACTGGCAAACTTTTCAGTGTATTAATGTGGTTAGCTTACCTTGCATTCACAATGTTTCCAGCATTCAATTCTACCATTTCTTCAAAACCAATTGCAAATATATCAGTTGGCTTACTTCTTTTATCTAAAATTAAGCATCCAAGAAATACTTTTAAATATAGCCTCAGGCAAATGGCAACCCCACCCAATACAATATAACACCAGAGCTCATAAAAATTGATTTTTGTGTTTTGAGTTTAACCAAATTCACATTAAAGGCAAAAACTCTTGAGTGGAATAAAATTATTAAAATTTACTTTCTATTAGGGTGTCCTAAGTTTGCTTCTTTAAGACTTATCCTTGAAGATTCTTCAGTCCTTTCAGAATTCACTTTGAAAAAATTCTTGCTAAAGTTTTTACCAGAAACAGCACAGAAACAAATCATTTCTCAAATCAAAATCTCACATAAAACTGGAGAGAGAAAGAAATTATTCAGAAAAGGCACAAAGAATAAAGTGACTGAGAAACTACCTCAAATTGCTGGTAACAGTTGGGAGGAATTTTTCACATTCAAATTTGAAAAACATAAGCTTGATCTTTTGGCTATTTTCTGGGTGAAAGAAATCCAGGAAAACTAGGAGAGATCCAGAAAGTAGGACACATCACCCTGTCTAGCTACTGGCACGCTGGAAACTACAAGAACTAACGGAGTACAGAGCTGCCTGAGAAAGCTGCCCAGCGAGACTTCGGGTGCCCCAAGTTTTTAGAAATGGGGACAAATAGCTAGAAAGAGCCTATATGGCCAGATGCTACAGCCCCTGCCTGTAATGCCAAATCCTTTGGAAGGTTGAGGTGAGAGGATCACTTAAAGCCAGGAGTTTGAGACCAGCCTGGGCAACATAGTGAGACTCCATCACTACAAAAAAAATAAATAAATAAATAAATTAGCTTAGCATGGTGGCATGCCTGTAGTCCTAGTTACTCAGAAGGCTGAGGAGTGAGGATCTCTTGAGCCCAGGAGTTTGAGGTTATAGTGACCTATGATATAGATACTGCACCCCAGCCTGGGCAACAGAAAAAGACCCTGCCTCAAAAAGGAAAAAAAAAAAAAAAAAAAAAAAAAAAAAAAAAAAAGAAGAGCCTATAGTCTGAAGTGATACTGAAATTTAAAAAGAATTACTGACTGCTATTATGTGCAAGGCTCATGCATACATCATCTCATTTAATCTGCCACACAAACATAAGAAAGATTATTTTTGTCTTTTATTTACAGACAGGAGGCTCGCCCAAGTTCACATATAAAATGCAGCCTGGCATACAGACTCTAAAGCCAAACTGCCTTAGTTCAAATCCTGGCTTTGCCACTACCGCACAAACATGGGCAAGTTCCTTCCCTTTCTATGTCTCAGTTTCTTCATCTGTAAAATTGGAATAATGGTGTCTATGAAATAATAGGTCAGCTCTGAGGATTAAATGAACACATGCAAAGTACACAGAATTATACTGTTAGCTGTTATTTTATTATTACTATTACAACTTCAAGTTCAGTTAAGTAAGAAAGGGCATTGTAGGCTGGGTACAGTGCCTCATGCCTGTAATCACAACACTTTGGGATGCCAAGGCAGGTGGATCACCTGAGGTCTGGAGTTTGAGACCAGCCTGGCCAACATGGCAAAACCCCATCTCTACTAAAAATACAAAAAATTAGCCAGGCGTGGTAGCAGATGCCTGTAATCCCAGCTACTCAGGAGGTTAAGGCAGGAGAATCGTTTGAACTCAGGAGGTAGAGGTTGCAGTGAGCCGAGATCCTGCCACTGCACTCTAGCCTGGGCAACAAGAGCTAAATTCAACCTCAAAAAAAAAAAAAAAGAAAGAAAGAAAGAAAGAAAGAAAAAAAGATTTTGATTAGAATCATGAACTTAATTTTCTTCTTTTTAAAAATTAACTTTAATTCCTTTTTAAAATAGTATATAATTACCAAGTTTTATATGTGAGGGTGATGTGTATAGGAAATGGTGTGAGATAAAATTTTTCTTTTCTAGTTATTTTTCATCAGTTTCATCTTAAACCCTGGGATTTTCCCCAAACTTTTTATTAAAATGCCCTTTCTCTTTTGTTTTTTTGAGAAGGAGTTTCACTCTTGTCGCCCAAGCTGAAATGCAGTGGAGGGATCTCAGCTCACCACAACCTCTACCTCCTGAATTCAAACGATTCTCCTGCCTCAGCCTCCCGAGTAGCTGGGATTACAGGCGCACGCCACCACGCCCGGCTAACTTTTTATTTTTAGTAGAGATGGGGTTTCACCATGTTGGCCAGGCTGGTCTCAAACTCCTGTCCTCAGGTGATCCACCCACCTTGGCCTCCCAAAGTGCTGGGATTACAGGCATGAGCCACTGTGCCCAGCCCAAAATCTTAATAAAAGTATCCTCTGCTCAATGTTTGGTTCTGGCTATTAACAGTTTGGTGCAGAGAACCCAAACTGAATGCCAACAAAGTTTTTCAAGGATAAACCAATATTCTTAAGTCATCACATAAAGTACCAATAAATATCACTAGTTTTATAAGGCTGCTCAAGACCCACTCTGACATTTCTTATCTTAGTAACTAAATAGAGGATTAAGAATTGAAAAATTGGACATAGTAGGTTTGAAAAATAAAACTCAAATGATCAATTATATTTTAATTATGTAATTTTGGTTAAAATTAATAAACGATCAATGTTAAATAAAATAAACAAATAAAAACAAAATAAAAACAAAACTAGATTTTCTTATATGTGTGGTTGCCTTCAAAGAAATCTATGTGTGAATTCCTACTTCCTGAGAATAAACTATGAAAAGAAAAAGATTTTTTGTTTTACCATTATATGTTTTTATGAAGTAGAAAACAAAGGTCTAGAAATTTTAAAAAGGTAAGATTTAAATAGATGTGATCTTTAAAGACATTGGTCTTCAAATGTATAGCTCCAAGTTTCTTTCATAAATTAATGCATACTCTGAAGTGCTATATTTGTTTTCTAGATCAATACATCACAGTCAGGATTTATTAACTAAATCCAAATTATAAAAAGCCAACCTTGAAACTCCTGGATGCCAGCTAACTTGGGTGCATCAAGAAGCCAGTCAGTGAGTGTCTGATTTTTAAAAGCTATGCTGCGAAACTGCTTCCCACCATTCACATTCCAGGTTCCGACACATACTCGAATTTTCTTGGGCTTTGAATATTTGTAGAAATTCTCACACATGCTCTTTAGTACTTTAGAAGATGCTAATCAAGACAAGACACAACAGAATTTTAGCTGCATCAAACCATTTATAAAAATTGATTTTCATAACTGAGATATGATGTCTACCGAAAAGCACAATTATTATCACAAGCACAAACAAGCAAAAGATACATGCACAGGCACAAAAAAAGATCAGCCTTCAATGCAAAGCCTGTTATGAGGCAATTAACCAACACATCTTAAAAAAAAAAAAAAAAGTCAACATTAAATACAATAGCCAAGTAAAAAAAAAAAAACTACACATAAAGAATTATTGCAGCAACATGCAGAACAAATAGTTCTGTTTCAATGAAATGGTACATTAATGTACAAATACTAGGAAGATAGCAATTAACTTTCTACATCTTTCATTAACAGTCTGGCAAAAATATAAATTTTATTTTTCTCCAAACAAAACCATTTAAGAACATTTACATTTAAGATTGTAGCTACTGACAGGCAGCTTGATGAATAATGGCTCCTTGACAAAAATGCAAGATGATATTTCTGAAAATGAAATCACTACTAAATGCTTCCCATCTCACTCACAGTGGAAGCCAAAGTGCTTAAACAATGGTCCACAAATCCCTAAACAATTTGTTTTGTTTTTCCACCCTCATCTTCCACTCTCCCTGGTGCACTCTGCACGGGCCCTCCTGCTGTTTCAAAAACATACGAGGCCTGCTTCTACCACAGGGCCTTTGCACTGGCTGTGCCCACAGCCTGCAACACTCTTCCTGTACATCCTTCAAGTTTTTACTTTCCAATGAGGCCTTCTCTGACCACTTTATGCACTCTGCCCTTAACTTTCCATTATCCCCTCCCTGCTTTATTTTTCTCTATCGCATTTATTACATTTATAAACTATGTATTTTATTTATTTATCCTGTAACTTTCTCCCCTCATGAGAATGGAAAATCCATGAGGGCAGACACGTTAGTCTGTTTTCTTTATGGCAATACTCCTAGTAACTAAAAGACTACCTGGTACACAGTAAGTGCTCAATAAATAATTGTTAAATGAATGAATGTTCAGTACATTTTGAATCCTCAATCTCTTTTTTTTTTTTTTTTTGTCTACAACTCATCTTTTTTCCCTTTCTAAACCACATTCTATCTTGGTTAAATTCGCAGCATAGAACGTTAAAAGCACCTCAACCTAAAAACAGAATCTGTACTTCACTGGCAGCTAACTGGTAACAGGAAAAGGACATCAAAACTATTTTCACCTTTTACCACATGATCTTATTTTATTATGATATTATGATACCAAGATATAGCAGTCTATGAGAGGAAATGAGAGTAAAAAATGCAAGTAACATCTTAGTATTCTTGTAAAGATAATTTTGACCTGTGGAACTGCTGATTTAGATAAGTATATCGCCATTGTTTCCAGGGGCAGATATGCAGATTGCTCACCATCTAGCTGTTTGCTTTGACAGCTTGTATAGAGGTGTCTGGGTGGTAATGAAAGCAGATTACTTGTCTGGCCTGTTAGTATGGTTAATTCAAAGCTGACTGTACCTAGATAAAAATAATTCTCTACGATTACGGTTTATCATTGCTCTTTAAAATTGAAGTCACTACTTGTTGTTACCAATGCAAACATAGCTTCTACAATCTATTCTATATCAACACACAGGTTCTATAATAATTACATGGCTTAAAATATTCAGCAAGACAATGAACTGTGTGAACAAAAATGTGCTGCCTCACTATGAACTAATAAAGTCAAGTCAGTTTTTAAATGAAATAAAAAGGTAAAAAATAGTCCTAGTTTACTCTTAACTGGTGGCACCTTAATGTGCTTAAAGAAACAGTGAGTCAAAAAAATAAAATAAAAAATTTTAAAGAAGAAACGAGTCTATGCTCAAACAACAGATGTCCATCCCTAAATACCATACCATTTCAGAAAATGGTGTTCATTATGTAAGTTAAAAATATATCCAGGTGCTCCCTTCCTCTACCCTTCTCAAGAAAATAATCAACAGCTTCTCAAAACATTCAGAACAATAACTAAGCCAAACAACTCTTAAGGGATAGCAAATCCTTTTCAACTAAATTTCTGGCAAGAGTTAAGCTTTCATTCCTTTTGCCACAGATTCATGTTTAAAGACAAGATCATAAACCTTGCCCAGAGAATGAAGACATGAGATTCCTAGGAATAAATAGGCAAGAAAAATAAAAAATAATCTTTAGGTCTTACACACTTAACTATTCTTTGTTAGAAATCTTGGCACTTTTTAAAATTAAGAGATTTCAGATCATATTTTAGTGCATGTCTATAGTTTCGAAACTATTTCATTCACAATAAGGAAATGCAACAATGCCTTCTTAAATATTATGTGTGAGAAACACTGTTGAGTAGTCATAAATATCACAGATGGCACTCAGAAATTAATTCAACGTAGTTACTTCTGGATTTTTTTCCATCAGCCTGTTAAGAGTAAGGCATAACACTAATAATATTTGTTCAATGAAATGTAAAGTGAAATTAAAACTAGCTGAATTATCTTCAACTGAAATTAAGCAATTGCTACAGGAAGACAAAAGCACTGCACATTTTCTTCAGAATAAAGTACTTAATTTTCTCAAGCTTGAAATTCTTTTCTCAGATTAAAACAAGATATCAATTTATCCTGTTAGAATCTGATGGCAAAATGAGAAAGCTTCCAATTATATGGCTTTATTTGTTTACAATATCAACTTCAGAAAAAAATGAGAAAAAATTGCTTTTATTTATAGATTGATTTTCTATACTGTACCTGACTGTAATGTCTGTTCAGAAACTATGGATGCATCAAGAAGAAAACAAAGAATCATTAGTAAAAACAAGTTACAATTAAAATGTAGAGTATAGTGACAAAACATTTTAAGAAGACCTCACTTTTTTATTTTAAGTCAATTTGATGACTTTATTTTTTCTGATAGCTATAGAACACCAAAGGTTACAAATAAACGATAATGACGGATACAAACCTTCTGCACCTAAGAAAAATCCTGCAGTGACTCAGTGATGTCCACCATTTCACCATCAGGAGCTCCTAGGCCTGCTCTTCTGGCTGCTCCTGTGTCTATGTTATGCATGCATATGTACATGTATGAGAATATTATGAATATAAATATGAAAACCTAAGAAGATGGAGGATGTTGAAGATATGGAAGATACTGCCCTAATATACAACTTTTAGTATTCTTTCTGGGACTTAGCAGTTGATAAGTACAATCACTTCAGCTATAACAAGAAAAACACATTCTAAAAACATCACCATGCTATGCAAACTTTGCAAATTCCCACAACCACAGAGCTCATGGAAAAATGGGGTAAGGGGTACCACATTCAAAAACTTCAACAGTGACACAGCAAAAAAGACAGGAACCTCATAAAAATAGTAGCAAGACATTACACATGTTAAATGGTTATGAAATACATGAATATAACCATTAATAAGGCACTTCATCTTGAATGAAGTTGGCTTGTAGAAATGGGCATCAGACAGAGTGCAGCTTGTAATGTGAATAATGGAAAAAGGGATATCTGAAATTAGATGAAACGTTGAAAGAACAGATGTGAATAAGTATGGCTCATAACACACGTAGTGAACTGAGGCGGGGAAGATGTTTGAGGTGTATGTGCATATGTGTATGTGTGTTTTATATGTTATATATATTTCTAGCCATCTTAGTTCTGGTGGGTGCACTTTTCTGCATTTACCCAGTGTTGCTTGCCAGCAAAATCACTCATAAGCTCAAGCAAAATTGACCTTATGCTCAAACAGTTCCCTAATATATCACATTGGAACAAATTCCATTCTCAAAACAAGCGTTACAGCAGAACTGACTGTACTTTTTTTAAAGGTATTATTTTACTTATAGTAAAATGTGAAGGCAACTAAAAACACTAATGCTGAAGTTTGGGTATTACATAGGTCCCTTGTTTCTCCTCTTCTTTCCTTCAACCACTTACTTTCAATTGTTGCTTATTAATGCCTCCACATCAATGTAGGCACAGGTGGAAAGAGATGACAAAACACAAATCAGTCAAGTCTCTACTTTTGGAAGCCAGGAAGAAAGCCTGAAGTTGAAAGTAGTAGCTAAGATCAGATGCTTTTTGGAGTTTTAGTAGGTCTAAGTTCCCCAGCCCAGTTATAGGTCCCTGTGGGGCTGTCTGTAATTAACTACCTTTAGGCACCATGCAGAATTCTGAAAGAATCCATAACCTATTTGACCAAGTAATTACCCAAGAATACGTTACTTGATGCAGAAACAATTTTCTCCCACTTGAACAGGGAACATTAACAAGTTTGGTTTAGGGCTAACAGAAAAAAATTTGTTTTTCAGAGTGCTAAAAAGTAAAAATGGAAAAAAATTATTGTGTCAATTATACCTCAATACATTTTAGAGAAAGAAAAAGCACGTCTAATCTATTAAGTTCTACAATGAATGCTGAGTTTTCCCATCATGCTACTTTTATGTGCTCACTGATAGGAGAAGCTTTTTTTAAATAAAAGACACAATGGAAGGTGAAAACCGATTCTGAAGGTCATATATTTATTTCAAATATTAAAATTGGTAATAGCAGTTAGTGCCCAATAATTAGCACTACTTTAAATTATTAATATGATTTAATGCTTATTTGAACAATAGCAATTAAAAGTTAAGACCAAGTTACAGAAACTTTTGGGGTAGTGATTTAAAAAATAACCAATATAGGCATTAGTTTTTCCAGTAAAGCATTTTTCTGCATAATTAGGCTATTAAATGCTCTATTAAAAGTACCAGCTGAATATTCTATGAAATACTGCCTTGTACAAAGTTAACAATGCTTAATTATTTACCCTCTCAATCATAATCTATAGAAGAAACCATGCATGGGCCTCAGTTTACAGCTTAGTAATACCACTGATTATACAAACATTTTAAAATAGACAAACTTCCTTTGGAGAATGTAATTTTAAAAAATTACCTTTATAGAAATCCCTTCGAAAACTATTTTAACCAACTAAAAATTGTTTGTGTAAATAAGTTTACATTTACCTCTTGGACTTTTAGGAATGTAAATAACAAATAAAATATAAAGTGCACATACCACGCAAACTTCCAGTAGTTAAAAGTGCTCGAGCTTTGTCAGCTAAATCACTATTCAGAGTATTTCCCAGCAGCAAAACATCAATGGCCTCTTGCTTGGAGCTGTCAAAGAAGTTATTCTGAATTGTCCGGGTGACAGACCGAGCACCATCTTTTAACTTTCCAGCCTGTTGAGAAAGAAAGGAGTGCAGATTTTCATTTTAAATATTACTGATTTTACTCAGTAGGTATTTTGAAATTTTAAATCAGTTTTATATGATTTGAATATGAAAAAGGAGCTAATCGTTCTATTTTGAATATATAGTCATGACAATTAAAATGCCTCCAACATGTCACTGTTTCCTTTCTTCTTTTGGATTAAAGCTCTGCACAAAGAAATGAAAAAGCTCGGTGCTACAACCTCATCCAGTAATGACATCTAGAGCAATAAATGTTTAAAATTGCTTATTACAAAGGAAATAAACTGAAGTGAACTTATTTAAAACAAGACAATTCCTTCTTACAAGGTAATTTGTAAACTTGGGGATAAAATGGGTAAGGAGAAATGGGAGATAAAAGAAGATACACTGAGCTTAACTGCCCCTAGAAAAACTTCAAATTACTTTGGTAGTAGAAAAAGAAAACGGAAATTGCTCCCAAATAGCTTACATTAGTTAAAATTAAAACTAAACCTAAGAATGAAGGTCTAGTCTCAAAAGAAATTTACAAGTACAGTTCACAAAAGAATATTACATGTAAACTACAATTTGTATATTTTGAGTCATTTTATTGCCTATGCAAAAATACATCATAAGAAACTTATTCCTATAGTGAGAGTTGATTATAACTTTTAATGAATATATATTTTACTTAGGCATATCAGTTACCATAAGGATTTATTGTGATCTTACAGATTTTGATGACTGTCAAAACAAAAAACTTGCACCTTTTAGGAAATAACTTTAGTTTGCAATATGTAATTTTTACTCTTTAAAGAAATAACAGTAACTCTAGGCTTCTTTTTAGAATAAAGAGCCAAGTTTCTTAAATGCCACTAAATGAAGAACCAGTTTTCTTCAATGCCGTTAAATGAATGCTACTATATTTAATAAGCAATTAATGTTTGGCATTAAATGTTATTTCCTTCTATATAATAACATATACAAATGACATTATTTGAAAAGACACTCACCATTCACATTATCAGGCAATTAATCAAAAGGAACCCAGAGAAAGGAAAAGAAAGAGCAGTTCAGATGTTAGATTTTAGTTCAATTCAGACTAGCATATTTAATGTATAAAATTTTATATCTGTATATGTTAGAGATAAAAGACCACTGAAAATATATGTAACCTCTGTACATACATTGTAGTACATACATTGTAGTCACTGCAGAAATAAAAAGGTAGAAGAATATAAAAGAATATTTTAAGCAATAGTTTGAGAATCAGCTTTTAATAGCAAGAATTATGTTCTTTATTTAAAAGGAATAAATCAAAGTTTAACAATTTCATGTTTACAAAAATAGGGACCACTTAAGAAGTAAATATTTGTAAAAGTCAATACAAATTATTTCTATGAGTTGAACAAAAGAAACTTTGCAGGTAAGGCCAATACCTCTGGGCAGAGGCATGACGTATTATGAGACACAGGAGAGGAAGACTTGGAAATTAAAAGAAGACTTGGAGATCATGAATGGTCTTTAAAGAATTTCAGCTGCTATATGGAAGAAGCTGAACGAGAACTATAAAAGTGATAAATGTTCTCATTTCTATTCTTGAAATAATTTGAGGAACTGTGGAGAATTAGAAAGTTGATAAATTCAAGTGAGGCCAGGATCCTTAAAAAGTTAAACAATATTTAAG
The DNA here is from genome assembly GCF_037993035.2 of Macaca fascicularis. Classification (NCBI taxonomy): domain Eukaryota; kingdom Metazoa; phylum Chordata; class Mammalia; order Primates; family Cercopithecidae; genus Macaca; species Macaca fascicularis. Next base: position 14,218,285 of record NC_088377.1, on the reverse strand, counting down.
AATATAAAATAATGAAAATTATCTCAAGTATTGTTCTAAACTCCCTCAATAAGGGCCAAATACTTGAGAAGAAAGTAGTGTGTAGATATTGCCAGGAAATAAAAAGTAATGATGAAACAGACAATTATAATTAAGTCCGTTCTTTTTTTTTCGGAACAGAGTCTCACTCTGTCACACAGGCTGGATGGAGTGCAGTGGCGTGATCTTGGCTCACTGCAACCTCCACCTCCTAGGATTCTCATGCCTCAAAACTCCCGAGGAGCTGGGATTTCAGGTATGCACCACCACGCCCAGCTAGTATTTTGTATTTTCAGTAGAGATGGTGTTTCGCTATGTTGGCCAGGCTAGTCTAGAACTCCTGGCCTCAAGTGATCCACCAGCCTCAGCCTCCCAAAGTGCTGGGATTATAGGCATGAGCCACCACACCTGGCCCATATCTCACACATCGTTGGCACATCTTGATAGCCACACTTCCCAAGGTAAGATAAGTAAAGATCAATTATGCCCTAATGTTGGGTTCATAGTAAGCACTGTATAAACTGCTGATTTGACTTATTTGTCCCAGTGGCATACGTCACACATCTATTAACTGTACGCACTGTGTCAAGTGAAGGGAACATAAAGCCAAATAAGAGAGAACCCTTTATTAAGAGGTTTATGGTTTTAAAAATCATATTTGTAATCAAAACAAACAATACAAAAAGTAAAACAGATATACAAGGGAAAATCATGAAAAAAAGAGCAATATATATCATCTTAGTGGACTGTCACTAAATGACTAGATATGTCATATATACATACTTCCCAAACTTAGGGAAATATCTATCTTCCATTTATTCACTAGTATCCACTGTGAAAGGAAGTATCAAAGAAGGCATAAAAGTACATTAAACAGAATTCTAAGACACATCTATTAATTTAAACCATCTATTAATTTTAAAAGGCCATTTAAAAGCTTTATGAAGAGAGGAAAAAGAGGATATTCTGTAATGTTAAGATAGATCTAGATCTACCTTCGCTTTCCCTTCAAGAGCTCCAGTTCCTGCATATATCTTACTGATTGAATCACCATTCACAGACCACATTGACCGAAAAACTTCTTGAAAGCGAGTCACCAACTGAGGCTTTTCAGCTAAACCAAGAGCTTCCAACTGTTTAGCTAGCATCTAAAACAGCAAAAGAGAAATTTTTATAAGTACATTAATGTATTAATTGTAATATGGCTTTTAAGAACTACCAGAATCAAACCAAAAATTTATCGTTATAGCACTATTTGGGACTAGATTCTGAAAGCATAACAGTTTACTAGGCTGAGTTATTTCCCATCATTTCAATTTTTAAAACAAATACTGTATCAATGAAAACTACAAGTATTGATAAAGGCTTCTTTCTGGTTAAATGGCAAAATTTATCTTATTAAAGTATCCCTATAAATCAGAGTTGTTTACCTTGCCCACCTAAAAGAATTCATCCATCAACAGTCTGCATTAGAACTGAGAAAAATGTTTACTTAGTTTACCTAAATAACTAGGTCTCTTTAATTTTTGGATTTGGCTTTATAAGTAATTAAGGTAGGTAAAAAAAATATGGAAAAAAAGGAGTTGCTCTTAAATTGTCACAAAATAAAGAAAATAAGTAAAACCTCTGAATAAAGTCATGACAGCTTTTTATGCATAAAATCCTCATTGGTAATATATATAAGGAAGAACTAGGGGGAATAGCATGCAAGAAATTCAAGGATCTCTCAGCTTTCACAAGTCCCTATCACATATAACAATAAAAGTGTTCCAAAAAGTTACTGATCTTTATATGTATGAATTCTAGCCTAGAGTCAATGTTCAATCTTCATCCAATCTGTTTATCTGGAATCTAGTCATATTCTATATCTTGCATTTTCACTTAACTCTTTCCAATTTATGTTTTATTTTATCATGTAAGTATGGTGATTATCCATAATTATAGAGAACCAAAAGCTAAAATAAAATTTTTTTAAAACCTTAAACTGGGTTCATTTAATTACCTAGAGACTTACACCAGAGCTGTTCTTTGCTAGCATGGAGAATAAAACAAAATAAGCTCCAGGTCCTCCTTTATCATTTAAATCTTTCTCTCTTCAAGGAACTGGGCAAAACTGATCTTACTCCTCTACTAGTTTGGCTTTGTCTATCTTAGTGGCAAACTTTGTAAACTGTCAACCGTTTGCTATCCTAAGGAGTTTTCTAATTCCTAACTATCAACAGTGGAGAATCAGCTAAGTCAGATCCTGAAAACTAACATCTGTTATAATTTTGATGAAGATATCCAAGTCTTTCAATAAGCTTATTATCAGAATCCATGAACATTTATTCAGCCACTTAAAACCAGAACTTGAAACAAATCCAAGCCAAGATAAGATAAACTCTTATCTAAATGACCAACATGCTTGCTTTCATTTTCTTGTTTCTGTCAAATTTTCTAAATAAATTACAAATAAACCTCAAAAACATATTTGAAAAAATCCAAACAGTAAAATTTATTTAGTTACATGAAAAATATATTCTATAATAGAGAATTTTATACACTGTACTTTCATTTTTGAGATAAAGAACCTCAGCTGCAAAGTAACTAATTAACCAATATTCAGGTCAAATTTAAGATCATTAACTAGAGGAAATAAGAACATGTAACTTCCTATTGCTGTTTTTTTTCATAGCATTTGAGAACTACGTTAAGTTCTGATGGAACTAAACGAAGTTTAGCCACAGCCTTATAACCCTAACTTGCAGAATAGGGAAGACTTAGAAAGCTCAGCATTGCTAAACAGTTTGTCAAATAGTTGAGACTATGTTTATATTAGGCTGAATCTGATGGATAAGTAGTAAAGAAAAAAAAAAAGGTTGCAAACAGAGACCTTATCACAGAAGTTGAATCACATTCATTTTCATTCTAACTGGCATTTTCATCTGATCCTGTTTTTTATAACTACTAATTTGAAAACACCAAACGAACTGGATTGGGTTACAAATTGTCAAAAATATAGTCCTATATAATTGTATATGTGAAAATAGACCCTTCTTATCCTAAAATAGATTGTTAAAAGATAACACAGAGAATAAAAGGCCAAATACACACATATACCCACACCCACACCCACACGTATATATTTCCTCCAAAAAGACAGGGAAAAAATTGTTGAAATACTATAAACAGCAGATTTTAAAAGGGAGAATAAGGAACAACAGAAGTAGATAGACAGCTACCTAAAGAGAATATGAAGATCAGGTAAAGGAAATATTTAAATCAAAACAAAGTTTGGCCAAAAAAGAGACAGAGACTAGAAGTACAAAATGAAGCATACCATTACATATATTTTCTGAAAAGTAATAAGAAACCTAAATATTACAAAACCACTTAAAGAGGCAGATGATACAAGGCACATACATTTTAATTTATTTTTTTACCTCTAAGCCAAGAAATGCCTGCACACTATTTGTTCTATCAAGACAATCCAAGCAGTTTGTTCGAACTGTACCACTCTGGCATCTGTAACCAATAAAGTTAAATATCTAGTTTGGAACAAAAATAAAACTAAAACAAACAGCAAATAATTGAGGTAATTAAAATGTAGCACCCACCTTCCCTCTCCAGCTTTTTACTATTACAGTATTCAAATATACAAAAAAAAAATTATACTGTGAACATCCATATACCCACCATTTAAATTTGACAACTGTTAACATTTTGTCACATATTCTTCATTACATTATCTATCACACACTTACTTTTAATTAGGCCAACAATTAGAAACTAAATATACATTCAGGTTTATGCTCTTACAGTTCTTTGCACATAAAAGAAAAATATTTATGGAACAAAATTTTTTTTAAACCTAAGATCTGTTATCTCTAATGACTGTGTCTACAGCATTGATGCTAAATAAAATATAAATTGAAAAATTAAAAATTTGAGCTTTCTGCACTTAAGTTTCCCTTAACCGATATTCTGAACTCTTTTAACATTTACTTGGCCGGGCGCGGTGGCTCATGTCTGTAATCCCTGCACTTTGGGAGGCCGAAACGGGCGGATCACGAGGTCAGGAGATCGAGACCATCCTGGCTAACACGGTGAAACCCCGTCTCTACTAAAAAATACAAAAAACTAGCCGGGCGCGGTGGCGGGCGCCTGTAGTCCGGGCTACTCAGGAGGCTGAGGCAGGAGAATGGTGTAAACCTGGGAGGCGGAGCTTGCAGTGAGCCGAGATTGCGCCACTGCACTCCAGCCTGGGCGACAGAGCGAGACTCCGTCTCAAAAAAAAAAAAATTTACTTTTCTCCCCTATTTCACATACGAAAACTGAAATTTAAATTATACTAAAGCAGACAGTAAACAATGTCTTTCACTTCTATTTGCATTTAATAGTCTTTACTGGCATCAAGAAATATTAAAACATAAGTTTTAAAAGAGAAGCAAAACAGTTTCATATATAGTAACATGAAGTATGAAGCCAGACAAATCCCAGTTCTAACACTTGTTAATTATGAGACTTGCAGCAGATGGGAATGGACATAACAATAGAGTCTATCCCTATAATTGTTATTGATACATGTTAAGACTTAAGTACACTGCCTGCTCCATAAAATGCGCTCACTAATGTAACCTCTTATTATTATTTGATGAATTCTAAAGAAAGAAAAACAAGTTTAAAATCAAGTATAGGATGGGTGAGATGGCTCATGCCTGTAATCCTAGCACTTTGGGAGGCTGAGGCAGGTGGATCACTTGAGCCCAGGAGTTTGAGCCCAGCCTGGGCAATACAGGGAGACCCCGTCTCTACCAAAAAAAAAAAAAAAAAAAAAAGCCAGGCGTGGTGGCACACACCTGTAGTCCCAGCTACTCAGGAGGCTGAGGTGAGAGGATCTCCTGAAACCAGAAAGCAGAGGCTGCAGGGAGATGAGACTGCACCACTGCACACCAGTCTGGCAACAAAGTGAGGTCCTATTTCGAAATAATAAAAATAAAACAAAAAATTTAAAAGATATTTTATTTGATTATAAACTTTAATTTTAAAAAGAAAATTTAAGAGTTCAACGTTAAGAATAATTTTTAATTATAGCAATGTTCCAATTCAAAGAACAGAGAAACAGGGAGAAACAGGGGAGTCAAACCTTTGAACTTCACTTCCATTGAAATAAAAAAATCCATAATCTAGAAACTTCTGGACTTGAGGTTTAAGGACACTGTGTAATTTTTCTGCCTTTCCTCCCTTAACCATTTGATGATAGTCAAAATTCACCATCTGGATATCAGCAGCATGTTCAGAAGCTTTCAAATGACTCTGAAAGTAAAAAGGCAAATATTCATCTAAATGAAAGTAAAAAGGCAAATATTCATTTAAATATTCATCACATTTCATTGACACTGGCAATAAATCTTTTCCCTGAAGTCTCACATACTATCCCTCAGAGATAAGGTGACATAATTAACATCAGGGTACTTAAATAATATTCTCACCTGGTTTAGGAAATAAAAAATTATTTCCAATTGCCAGCATTTTATTTTTACAACACAAATTTAATAACTATTTATACCTATTATAGAATCTCAAAATTATCTAAGACAAAGCCTATCAATGACTGAAAGATTCATATTTTATAACTTCACTCAATACATACAAATGTTTTTAAATTTTACCATAAAGTCACTCTGTAAAGTATAATCTGTTTATTAACAATATTTCACAAGATTAAAATAACAGCTATATAATTAGGATGCTTCTGGACTTAGGAGATTGAACTTTAGAAAATGTTTTTTAACTATCTTAAGTTTATAATCATATGTAACACCATAATTTATACTAATTCATTATTAATTCAGTAAGTGCTTAATAAAATATTTTTTCTTTAGAAGTCAGGCAATTTGGGGGTTCCTTTCGACATGAAATTCTCAAGTTTTCCCTCATCAATGCAAGAAGGTATAGTGTTGCATGTATATAAATGCATTATTCACAATTCCATAGGTTAAAAACAATGACTATGGTTCTAGGAAGCAGGCAAAGCAATCAACAGATGAAGAAGGAAACTGCTATTTCTCTACTAGTGATAGATAAACTTTGGCAAGGAGGGTATTTTTCTGTTTCTCTACAAAGTAAAAAAGCAGATTAGAAAACAGTGTCATTTGCATTGAAAACTTTTCAGAATCCCAGTTTCAGCAACATTAGCCTAAATTGTTTCTTAATAGACCCAAAGAGTTCAAGTTTCCAACAAGTACCCAACCTTTTTCTTGGAAGTAATTTACTTCCTGGAAGAATCTGATTACCATATTATTTTATTTTTTACTACCATTCTAGGTGTCCATGGGGCAGAATGAAATAAGAAATGACCATACTTACCTGGAAAGCTTTACTTAACATATGTTCACCTTCCTTAGATCCAAGCAAATTTACTATTATTTGTTTACCATATAAGTTCTTAAGTGTTCTAAAATGCCTATTTAAGAAAGAAAGGAAATAAGCACATGTCAAATAAGAAGCCTAATTTTTTCAATAAATAAGAATCCATTATTAAATATAACTTATATGGCATTATTTTAAACACAGAATTGGAAAACTGGGTGCAAATTCATTGTACATGGTCTCAAAGCTGAATTTATGAAAACTCATGAATGCAATTTCCTCTCTGACTTATGGGTACTGAGACTCCCATCCCTGCCAGAGCTGTGGAGACATCCAGCTTCTGCCTACTCTGTGAGGCTGGCACCAGACAAGATAGACAACAGTCATAAGCTTGACTGGAAATGCAGTAAGGGCAGATGGCAAAGGGCTGCTGCTCACATGTGAGGACATCACATACTCTGTTGAGGATTCACAGGGACCTCCTTACTAGCTCCAGTCTTCAGAAAAATGGGCCCCAAATACGAGTCTTTTTTCTTTCCAGCTTCTAACCATTCCAGAAGCTACGTAGAGCAATGCCACACAAAGAAATGTAACACAAACCACACCTATAATGTTAAATTTTCAAGAAGGTGCATTTATAAACATGAAACAAAATATACTTTCTTTAACTCAAAATGTCTAAAATATCATTTCAACATGTAATCAATATAAAACAACTACAGTTAACCTTTCAACAACACAGGTTTGAACTGTGCAAGTCCACTTATATATGGATTTTTTCAACCAAACAAGAATCAAAACTACAGTATTCCTGGCATGCAGAACCCATGAATATGAATGATGAACTCATAAGCATGGGTTCCACAGGGTCAACTGTGGGACTTGAGTATGTGCAGATTTTGGTATGTGAGGGTAGAACCAATACTCTGAGTATACCGAACATGATTTTACTAACAAGACACTTTACATTCTTTGTTTTTTTTTAAGGCAGTCTTTGAAATCTTGTGTGCATTTTATACTTGCAGCACATTTCAACTGAGACTAGTCACACATTTCAAGTGCCCAGCAGCTACATGTGGCTAGTGGTTGCTATACTGGACAATGTACCCACAGAGGAAGTTTTAAGGTCAAGAGATTAAGACCCACACTTCCATCACTACCACCCCCAGAAGTCGTAACAGTAGGTGTCACTGTCTTTCAATTAAATTAGGAGTCAGAAGGAATTTTATTTAAAGCCAAAAAAGTTTGAAATAAATCAGTAAATATAAGTAGTCCCACTGCTTAGCAATATCAAAATTTAAAGCAGTATGTAAAAATTGTCTTACCTATCAAAAGCAGGTGCATTGGCCTCAAATCCCCTTGACATACGGACACGATGAGATCCCACCTTAGACAAGAAAAATATATTTAATCAAACCAAAAACCAACATACAGACGAAAGAAATATCACTGTTTACAATATTTAACAATTTCTTTGCTGAACACACAGTTGTTAATCAAATAACTGATTTTCATTCATGATATGCTTTAAAAAAAAAAAAGTTCCAGGGGATTTCCACCCCCCACCTTTATTTTTAAAAAACCAACCTCATCAAAAAAGTAACTAGAAGTTACCTCATTATGAAATATTCGTAAACTAATAGGAATTTTTATTGATGAAAACTATTTTTAAAGGTGTTTTCATATATGTTACTTTAAGTTCAAACTACATGCCCCGTGTAACAGACAGTATTACCATTTGGGTAATTAAAAAAACTGAAATACCAACAGGTGAAATAACTCTGAGATCAACATAACTAATTCCAAAAGAGATTCAGATGAGATTTTATGTCTCTGACCTAAATTCCTACTCCTCCAAGCTGCCTACCAGTACAAATGTCTATGTGTTTTTTTCTTCTGCTATGTTGAATACTCTATTCACCTCTCCCTCACCAAAAGTTCCACCAAATTGAGAATATCATTCCTTCCTGGAAAAGCAGACTGTCCAAGTCAACCTTGCCATCACCCAACTATAGTAATTGCACATTTTGCGGAATCAGAAATTTTGGGTTAAGCAAATTAAACAAGATGGAAAATATCTACCTATTGTATATTGTTATAAGTTTTCTTTTCTTACATAGGAGAACAGCAGAGAGATGAGGCATAATTGAGAAAGATACAACATGCCAAGAAGAAATAGATAGGTGAGACCAGTTTATTTCTCTGAACTTCAATTTACACATTTCTCTCTGAGACTTTGGGATGAAGGTTGCCCAATCATAACAAGGACCACTGAGGCGGGCAAAAAAAAGTTGCCCAAAATTCATTCTTGCTAACCTGTGAACAAAGTGCTTTTTTTTTTTTTTTTTTTTTTTTTGAGACAGAGTCTCACTCTATTGCTAGGCTAGAGTGCAGTGGTGCCATCTCGGCTCACTGCAACCTCCGCCTCCTGGGTTCAAAGTGATTCTCCTGCCTCAGCCTCCCGAGTGGTTGGGACTACAGGCACGCGCCACCACGCCCGGCTAATTTTTGTATTTTTAGTAAAGATGGGGTTTCACCATGTTGGCCAGGATGGTCTCGATCTCTTGACCTCGTGATCTGCCTGCCTTGGCCTCTCAAAGTGCTGGGATTACAGGCATGAGCCACCGCGCCCCGCCCAAAATGCTTTTAAAGAGGGTGTAAAAGGAGGGTTGTCAAATCAGTCATGCAATTTGACAAGTAAAACCAGAAGATAAACTCTAATATGCTCATCCAAATCCAAAACTGAATTAACAGTACAGTATTATCATTCATTAAGCATTATCCCTCACTGCACTCACTAAGTCAGATAATCTAATGAGTATTCTGATAACCAGGGGATTCTCTCTTTAATTTTTAAATAAGAAATCAATTAGCCTAATGTCACATCTGTGTTTTATTTTATAGTACTTAATAATCTTCATAGAAGTTTAAAATTTGAAAGATGTACGTCCCAGGACATTAAGCATTTTAGACTGCAGAAAACTCAGAAGAAGTTGACACTTTTTCTTTGGAGTAATCCCAGATTAATTGCCTATCACTCTATACAAGTTCAAGACTTAGCATTTTGTTTACTGATTAACATTTATTTTGCATAGTACTGCAATTGTGCATAAGGTGAAAAAAATCCAGTTCTCACGTCTTCCAGGTAATGCCTGTGGTTGTTTTCCATCACTGTTCCCCAACACATATATACATCCAGCTATGTATCACAGCTCTCATAGCAATATACTGGCTAGACTAGATTAGATTTTTGTTTTTGTGTTATTAGAGACAGGGTCTCACTCTGTCAACCAAGCTGGAGTGCAGTGGTGCGATCATAGCCCACTGCAGCCTCAACCTCCTGGGTTCAAGGGATCCTCCCACCTCAGCCTGCTGAGTAGCTGAGGCTACAGGCACATGTCACCATGCCTGGATAATTTTTATTTTTTTATTTTTTTGTAGAACTGGGTGTCTATGTTGCCCAGGATGGTCTTGAACTCCTGGTCTCAAGTAATCCTCCCACCTTGGCCTCCTAGACTAGGTTTTATTACTCAACATTGAAAGAAAAGTTTTACAATAAGAGAGCTGTTGCCAATTGTGATAAAAGTAGCACTCCAGAAAGTGTTAAGGCTTTAAATAACCATAACTTTACCCAATTAAAAAAAAGTTGCAGCCAGGTGTGGTGGCTCATACCTGTAACCCCAGTACTTTGGGAGGCCGAGGCAGGTGGATCACCTGAGGTCAGGAGTTCGAGACCGGCGGATCATCTGAAGTCAGGAGTTCGAGACCAGCCTGACCAACATGGTGAAACCCTGTCTCTACTAAAATACAAAAATTAGCTGGGCATGGTGGCACATGCCTGTAATCCCAGCTACTGGGGATGCTGAGGTAGAAGAATCACTTGAAGCCAGGAGGAGGAGGTTACAGCGAGCCAAGACTGTGCCAATGCACTCCAGCCTGGGAACAAGAGCTAAATTCCATCTCAGCAGGGAAGAAAAAAGTTGCATTAAAGGTATTTTTTAAAATCATTTAATTGTGTGGTATGGAAAACCATTTTCCATCAATATTACTGCTTCATATTCACATATTTCTGAAATTTCAACCAAAAATTGGGCATAGATCTCATAATGTTTACCATTTTTTGACTTATTGATATGGTTTGGATCTGTGTACCCCCCAAATCTCATGCTGAATTGTAATCCTGAGGTTGAAGGTGGGGTCTGGTGGGAGGTGACTGAATCATGGGGGTGGAGTTCTGATGAATGGTTTAGCACTATGCCCCCTTGCACTGTTCTTATGCTAGTGAGTGAGTTCTCAAGAGATCTGGTTGCTTAAAAGTGTGTAGCACCTCCCTCTTATCTTTCTTTTGCTCCTGCTCCCACCATGTGAGACTCCTCGCTCCTGCTTTGCCTTCCGCCATGATCGGAAGCTTCCTGAAGCCTCCCCAGAAGCAGATGCTGCCATTCTTCCTGTACATTCTGCAGAACCATGAGCCAATTAAACCTCTTTCTTCATAAATTACTCAGAATCAGGTATTTCTTTATATCAATGTGAGAATGGACTAATGAACTGATGTATACTGTAATGTAGTATAATAGTATACTGCGTATTGTAAGTGATAAATGCTAAGGAACTTCAGAGAAAGGAAATAAGTAAAAGGAAAATCACAAGTCAAAGGAAATCATAAGTAAGTTGCCAGTCTAAAAATGTCATCTTACTTTTGTAACACCTTATGACAATTCTTACAATGCCTCAAACAAATTCATCTTGGTATTCACCTTTTCCATAAAAGGCCTGAATGCCCAAATGGCAAGCTCTCTATGAAGCATCATTATATCTTTGAATCTCCCATAGCACCTAGCATAAAATAACATACATGGGAAGAACTCAAGTATTTAACAAAGAGATCTGAGTGGCCACTGAAGGAAAATAATTCTTAATTTTGGAAGTAGAGGATTCCTGCTAGAAAACTGCAAGGCCTGCAGTTGGATAGGCTGAGTAAACCAGATCATAAGGACACAGGTGCCTAGTAAATCTGACAGACATAATATATATCAAAAATAAGAAGACCTGTTGGAGTTAGCAGGAAGCAGGGCCTTGAGGGACAAGACAGAAAACTGTGAGAATCTTCCAGGCTAGAAGAAATTATGAAAACCTTAACTCAGAGGATAGTAGTAGGAATAAAAAGAAAGTCCCACTGCCTAGAAGAATGCTGGGACTAATGGTAACAGGGCTACTTTTCACTTGGTCAGGACTGGCTGCTTCACAGCCATTAGAGTAGGATCTTATAAAACAGAAGTTCTTGACTTTGAGTGGTAGAGAACTTGGTTAAAAATGAGGATTCCTGGCTGGGCATGGTGGCTCATGCCTGTAATCCCAGTGCTTTGGGAGGCCGAGGTAGGTGGATCACCTGAGGTCAGGAGTGCGAGACCAGTCTGGTCAATATGATGAAACCCCATTTCTATTAAAAATACAAAAATAAGGCAGGTGTGGTGGCACGCGCCTAATAGTCCCAGCTCTCAGGAGGCTGAGGCAGGAGAATTGCTTGACCCTGGGAAGCGGAGGTTGCAGTAAGCCGAGATCGCACCACTGCACTTCAGCCTGGGCAACAGAGCATCTCTCTGTCACCCAAAAAAAAAAAAAAATCCATAATTTTCCACCTATCACGACATAACATTAGCAAACAGACTGTATAGGAAGGCTGCAGCACACAGGAGAAGGAAGGAACAAGGAAGTCCCACTCAAGGAAGATCCTTCAGTGTAACTACTCAGGACCCAACCTTATTGGATCATCAAAACACTGTAATTCAGAACTTCTTATTAAAATAACACAAGCCAGGTACAGTGGCTCAGGCCTGTAATCCTAGCATTCTGGGAGGCCAAGGCAGGAGAACTGTTTGCCCAGGAGTTCAAGACCATCCTGGGCAACATGGTGGGACTCTGTCTCTACAAAAAATAGTGATATGTGCCTGTAGTCCCAGCTACCTGGTAGGCTGAGGTGGGAGGATCACTTGAGCCTGGGAGATCAAGGCTGCAGTGATCCGTGATTGCACCAGTACACTCAAGCCTGGGTGGCAGAGTGGGACCCTGTCTCAAATAAATAAATATATAAATAAATGTAAATAAAATAACACGAAAACAGTGTACCATAAACTGGTTATTAGAATCTCTAACACTAGCCTGTCCCTAAAACAAAAGCATTCACCTTGCATCACATCAGGGTTTCAGCAATGTTCTTAAAGCAAATATTCCAAACACCCATTGTTGATCATGAAAGCTTAGGAGAAGTGGGGTTCTGTTGGCATTCTCTCCTAAGGGAAATTTGGGGAAAGATATATCTATTTAAGTTATCCCTACAAAGATAAAACAAGTCAAATCATCTTGACAAGAATTCAAGAATTTTTGCATAGCAGTACAAGGGTTAATCCTTGTTAACTCTTAGACTGTCTTAAATAAAATGTTACTAAAAAGGTTCAAGTGGTCTGTAATATTTCTCTGCAATAACCAGTCTACAACATAAGAGATCCAGCAGTCAAATAAAAGAAGCAAGAATTTTTTTTCTTTCCCTTTTCTCAATGCTATAGGCTGAAGCACCAAACTTACTAGACTATACATACTTAGATCCTAAAGTAAATATGATATACTTTAAGGACTAATAAATTTTGAATAAAAATAAAATGTCAACAATAGTTAACCCTTACATGGTGCTGACTGGTGGCCAGGTGCTATTCTAAGTGCTTTTTATTTAATCCTTACAACAACCCTATAAAGTAGGTACTATTAATATTCCCATTATACAGATAAGGAACTGAGACACAAAACGGTTAAATTATTTGCCCAAGATCACACAGCTAGTAGTGGTACAGTAAGGATCTCAATTAAGAAGTCTGGTTCCCAAGGCTTTGTTTTATCTACTACATTCTTCTGTCTAAAGAGATTAAATCATTATATACTAAGATAAGAAGGTAATAAACATGGAATCACATTGAAAATCAATACACTATAAAGACCTCAAAATTTTTAACACTAAATACAGCAGCTGAATTTCAGTGGCTATTTGAAAGAACATTAAAAGAAAAAATATCTAAGATAATTCCAGAAACTCTGTACTCAGATCCTTATTTGTAAATCCAGTTAACATTATTAGATAGAATAATGGAACTATCAATGAATTAATTAATAAAATATCCAGAAAGTTTAGAAAATACGAAAATTTTCAAAAAATAAAAATAACTTAATGTCAAACACATACTTGCAACCCCGGTTGCTCCCAGAACAATGGAACAGATCCTCGGATTTGTATGAAGGAAGAAACTGAGTCATCTAAGTATACAACCTACAGAAAAAAAACATAATATGTAAACTATTTCCACAGAAAGGTTGTTACACTTACATTAGAAAACAAATTGACTAAAATCTATTGCATACTAGTTAATTTGTTTTTTTTTTTTTGAGACCGAGTCTTGCTCTGTCGCCCAAGCTGGAGTGCAGTGGCGTGATCTCGGCTCACTGCAACCTCCACCTCCCGGGTTCAAGCAATTCTCCTGTCTCGCCCTCCCGAGTAGCTGGGACTACAGGCGCCCACCACCACACCCGGCTGATTTTTTTAATTTTTAGTAGAGACGGGGTTTCACCATGTTCGCCAGGACGGTCTCAATCTGCTGACCTCATGATCTGCCTGCCTCGGCCTCCCGAAGTGCTAGGATTACAGACATGAGCCACCGCACCAGGCACATACTAGTTATATTTTATAACCTAACTCTCATGTACAATTGTCCAAAACAGGCCACTATACAGGCTTGACTTTTTTTTTCTGTTAGCAATATTAACCAAAAAAACTGGTAAAAATATAAGCATAAGATTCACAATTTTTAAAAATAAATACCTTTTAAATCTTAATATTTTACATACATGTCTTTATATTTCATTTTGTTTAGCTCTTTATAACCTAATTTGAAGATCTCTGTTGGGCTGGGTTCATGGCCTAAATTTATAATCATATAGTTTCATAGCCAAAAAATCATAATTTCTAATTTTTAGGTGGTACATATATTTGCCATTAAGAGCTGGCTTTAATTTAACTTCACAAAAAAAAACAAGCTGTCCAGCTCTACAACTGAGGATTTTAAAATTCAATACCAAAACACAGAGCATTGACTATATCATGCTGATTAGTGACATCTTGTTACCTAGATGAAGAGCCAGACCAAAATAAGTTTGTTTTAGGGAAGCCTTTTTTAAGGCCCATAAGTAACCAAGAACAATCATAAAACAACATTATAGATGTTAAAATGAGTTCTGAATCAAATAAAAATCTATTATTCTAGTATTTTCTGTACCTCTCCTATAATACATTAATTAAGTAATATAAAACACTATATATACCTGTTCTGTTTCTACAAAATTGGCAACATGACCATCATCATTTGTTCCCCGGACATTAAACCTGGTCCCAGCTCGTTCACAGCTTAATCTTGAAATGAGGCAAGCCTTTGCCTGTTTATGAGCAGCATAAATTGTTCTGATTTCTACTCCTCCACACATAAGACGTAATAACCAGTCATCACAATTCACACCATAGTGTTTGAGATGCAAATGCAAAGACTGATTCCTAACAGGAAAAGAAATAAATGATTAGCTTATGGAATACTAAATAACAAAGTATGACTTTAAAAATAATCTCCTGGAAAATTAATTTAATATTATTAAATTTAAAGGCACAAACAACAAATCAATTCATTTACATTTACTATGCTAGGGATCAGAAGACAGGGCCATAAAATGAGATCCTTCAACATGTGATCTACGGTCCACAGAAAAGGAGTATTTTTGTGTTTTTAATATCTATGGCCCATTTCTGTTACGTCTTTATATATAATGTATTTATAACCTAACTTGTTCCAAAAAGGATTACATATGCATGTCCCCACCTCAATTTATGAAGCTCTACTTTAAATTTTTTTTATTTTTGAGACAGAGTCTCGCTCTGTTGCCCGGGCTGGAGTGCAGTGGCGCGATCTCGTCTCACTGCAACATCCGCCTCCCAGGTTCAAGTGATTCTTCTGCTTCAGCCTCCCACGTAGCTGGGATTACAGGCGTGCACTACCATACCCGGCTAATTTTTTTTTTTCTTTTTCTTTTTTTTTTTGAGGCGGAGTCTCACTCTGTCACCCAGGCTGGAGTGCAGTGGCGCAATCTTGGCTCACTGCAAGCTCCGCTTCCCGGTTTTATGCCATTTTCCTGCCTCAGTCTTCTGAGTAGCTGGGACTACAGGCACCCACCACCACGCCCGGCTAATTTTTTTATTTTTGGTAGAGACGGGGTTTCACCGTGTTAGTGTTAGCCAGGATGGTCTTGAACTCCTGAACTTGTGATCCATCTGCCTCAGCCTCCCAAAGTGCTGGGATTACAGGCGTGAGCCACAGTGCCCGTCCACGAAACTCTACTTTTAAGGCTTGACTTTTATAAGGCTCTATTTTAATTAATTTAAATTTAAATAGCAAGATGTGGCTAGTGGCTACCACATTAGAAAGTGCAGGCATAGGGTTTACCATTGCTCCAAATACTTTTAGCATTCTAGGTAACAGATGTGGCCTGGTTTCCAAACTTTTTTCAGAGAAAAAAAATTTATTCAAACAAACATGCAGAAGCCCAATGATTATGATACAGATAAAAACTGCTATTGCTAAAGTGGGGATTGGGACTAAGCCTTGCTGGGTTGGCCATCTCACCCTGATTACCTCTCAGGGGTCTCTCCTGGAACCTTAGACCTCCACAGAACATATAAAGAAACTTCTAACAACATACCACTAAGGAAAATATATTAAGTGGAAAAACTCTATCAATTTGAAAGTGAGTTTTCTGTATTGTTGAAGCTTGGTTCTCTAGGTTTTAAGTGGAATTCTTCTACTTAAGTGCTCCGTACTCTCTCTCTCTCCCTGTCTTAAATAAGGTATAAAAGATGTAATAGCATTCGCTTGAAGACTCACAGCAATAGCCCTCAACTCCCTACCAGCCCCTCAGATTACAGGCTGCAACAGAGATAAAAAGGGTGGTCACCTGAAGTTCTGGAAAACCAGCTATGACCCCAACCCCTCTTACCCATCCAGGAAAGCACAAGAGAATATAAATGAGTGATGAGGTTACTACAGGGATAAAGTTAATCTGATAACTGTTACTTATTTTAAAAATACATTGACTTAAACTTCCGTACTTTACTACTACCCACACTGATCTGCGGCAAAGTTCAAATTGGTTGTGACCCAGTATGCCCAAACACCACAGCTGAGATCCACGCCACAGCAAAGTTACAAGAAACTTACTTGTCCCCATTTAAATAGACCTTAAATCCTATGCATTTTGTGCAGGCAGAGTTTCTCTCTCTGCTGTCAGTTTTCATTTTTCTTTGCTGTCAGTGTGTCACTGTTTTAGCATTTAAATTTATACATGACTTTTGACTGGCAGCAGCTTAGAATTTCCAATGGAGTAAAGTTATCTGGGTTTTGTGATAGGTATCTGCCACTCTTTGGCTACAAAAATTACATTGTTGTATCCTGGAAAATATTGCTATTAAGTGCAAGGGTATGCACAATGAATTCCAAAAGTTTCTGTTTTTCTATATAAACTGAAGCTGAAGAATGCCAATCCTTAGCACTCCAGCCTGGGCGACAGAGCGAGACTCCGTCTCAAAAAAAAAAAAAAAAAAAAAATTGTAAAATGAGCAAAATTCACCTTTGGTGCTTTAGCCGTCCCTTTGTTCAACCTGTCTCCTATTGGACAAACTTCAGGCTTTCTTTTATCTGACTTTGCCCTCATCTCTACTCTTAAGTGAATTAAAAAAAAAAAAAAAAAAAAAAAGGGCCGGGCACGGTGGCTCACGCCTGTAATCCCAGCACTTTGGGAGGCCGAGGCGGGCGGATCACAAGGTCAGGAGATCGAGACCACGGTGAAACCCCGTCTCTACTAAAAATACAAAAAATTAGCCGGGCGCGGTTGTGGGCGCCTGTAGTCCCAGCTACTCGGGAGGCTGAGGCAGGAGAATGGCGTGAACTCGGGAGGCAGAGCTTGCAGTGAGCCGAGATCGCGCCACTGCACTCCAGCCTGGGCGACAGAGCGAGACTCCGTCTCAAAAAAAATAAATAAATAAATAAAATAATAATAAAAAAAAAATAAAAAAATGAGGCCAGGCACAGTGGCACACGCCTATAATCCCAGCACTTCAGGAGGCTAAGGTAGGGGGATCACTTCAGGTCAGGAGTTGGAGACCAGCTTGGCCAACGTGGTGAAACCCCATCCCTATTAAAAACACAAAAATATTAGCCAGCATGGTGGTTCACGCCTGTGGTCCCAGCTACCTGGGAGACTGAGGCAGGAGAACTGTCTGAACCCAGGAGGTGAATGTTGCAGTGAGCCAAGATCGCGCCACTGCACTCCAGCCTGGGCAACAGAGTGACACTCTCAAAAAAATCAACCGACCAACCAACCAACCAATCATTCCTATTGATTAAACCTAGGCAATATATCTGCATCTGCTTGGACTTCTAATTGTTGTATGAAAGCTTTTATCTCTCAATCTAAGAAACTTTGGGTAAAATGAGGAGGGGAAAAAAATGTAAGGACAGCTGAAACACATTTACCTTTCCAAAGGACTTCAACATCCTCTGCTAGAAAAAGTGTAGTGTTGACATGGTTTTAACTCTTGGAAGCCTATTTCTGAATGCTACACAAAAGTACATCCCATCATTGCTAGCTTCTTTGGGCAGGCAGGAACTCATGTCCATTCATCTGCCATGTTAGTCCCTGCAACCTCTCTCTCCTTTCCCCTCCCTCATGGTCTCCTCCTTTGCTAAACCCAAGTATCTAACACATAATGCTATAAACTCTGTTTTTATAGCATTATGTCCACTCTTCTCCCTGATGCCACCACTCTGGGTCAAAATACTTCCATGTGAACTACAACGTGACCAAGCTGTTGCTCTAAAGTTAGTTTCTTATCCTAAGGTTGTTGTTGACTTTGAGTCTTCTGACAGCTAGGGCAAATGGGTGACACCCGAATGTGCTACTCAAGGACTATGTAAGTGACAGTGAAAGTGTGAGAGAGAAAAAGTACACAAGAGGAAACACCTTGAATCTGAACTGTTAAGGGAGGCCAAGAGCAGAGAGTCCTCAACTTTGGCCTTAAACCATATGTCAATATAATAAAACATAATTTGCACAAGATATCAATGGAAAGTCAACATCAATGCTGGCTGTAAACAACAGAACCACTATACTAGAAATCTGGTCTGCTGCAATAGAACAATGCTAATTATAGTCCCATGTGTTCTGCTCATCATTTGTGCCTACTTAGAATACAGCACAGTTATGCATAATTATGAAATACATTGCACTTACCTACATAAGTCCTACCTTATTATAGTACTAGACTTTGTCCCAGTATACTACTACTTCACAGTCTGTTGCTCTTGAATCAAGACCACCTACTTATAACCTTAAAATTTAGAATAATAAGGGAATGCTGGCTTAGAAAGGGAATGCTGCCAGAGACAAGATCTCAAAACCAAGAATAGGAAATGTGAGTAACACAGTTTTGTTACAATTAAATTCATTTCTAAATTTACACAACTATTTTAAATGTATTTTTGAAATGAAAGTTCAGTCTAGATCAGGTGGAGCACAGGGGTTTTATGTCACATGCCAACTTCAATAAACCGACAGTGGCTGCCTGCCATGCTCAGCTGAGGACTCCAGAGAAAGAAAGAGGGATACACTCAATTAGCAATGTCTATCCCTTGTTATCTCTAGACATAACAACTGCTGAACATTTTTTTTTTCTTTGTAAAGCAAGCACAAGTTTTATTGGGGGAAATACAAGTACACTCCAAGAGAGGAGTGGGCTGACCCTGCTTGAAACACCCCCAAGACATTCTACATTGTGATCTTCTATTATCCCAGTTCTTTCTTTACCCAGTTCTCACCAAGGTTTCGGGGATCCTCCCTTACTGTGCTTAATGCACATGCACAGGAATGAGTGATCAATATGAATCCTATCTAATGGTGGCACTGCTTATTACCAACCCAGGAAGGTATAGCCATCAATTTTGTACTCATTGTGCCTGCTCGGCTCTCGGGAATTCCGCTTTGCCTTTTTCCTTCCATATCAGGATCTAGTTAACAACATTCTGACAGTTTAACCATGGAGTGAGTACTGGGCATCCTAAGAGGTGTTCCGGGGCGTTCTTTCCAACATGGATACCTCCCCCTCATGCCTGCTCATATCTGACTGTCTACTCTTACATTTCCCCCTCAAGGCATGGGGACCCAGAAATCTTTTGGGAGATGGGGCAGAGGTCATTCTCTGTAGCTACTTGCTGCTGAAAAGGGGCATCGAGGGTCTTCAGGGTCCTTCCTCCTTGCTTGCTGTCATGGTGAGGAGGTTTTGACGACTGAACAACTGCTGAACATGTTATGTCCCAAATCACCAAAGGGGAAAAAATGAACTCACCAGAAAAATCTATTATCTGTTGTCTGTTCTTGCATGCTACGATGTGCATTAAGACTCAAATCTAAACTGATGCCAGATGCAGACCATGCAAAATAAAAGTTTCCTGAATTCAAAACTTTCCGCACTTCTGAAATGCGATCCTCATCTGAAGAATCAATTCGCAGTGATATAAACTCAGTGGAAGTAACTCGGAAAACTTCAGATTCTTGAATTTTTCCAACAGACATACATCCAGTGACTAGGACCAGATAATGTAACATAGTATCACCTGCAAAACCCAAAGATTTTACTGGATGAAAAATCCCAACATTTTCAAGCTATTCCATTTCTTCTTGCACCTCTATTTTTAAAATCTGACATTGTGATTATTTTAAACTTATCATGGATGTGCTGAAATTCACTAGACATTTTGGTTGAAAAAAATCCTTGTTTAAATATATTAAGTATAATAAAGCATTTAAACATTAACAGGATAATCTCACACAAAACTGTTCCTGAACTTACTCTGAGGCTATAAAAACTTTATCAAATAATTGGCCGGGCATAGTGGCTCATGCCTGTAATCCCAGCACTTTGGGAGGCCGAGGCGGGCGGATCACCTGAGTTTGGGAGTTCAAGACCACCCTGACCAACATGGAGAAACTCCATCTCTATTAAAAATACAAAAATTAGCTGGGCGTGGTGGCGCATGCCTGTAATTCCAGCTACTCAGGAGGCTGAGGCAGGAGAATCACTTGAACCTGGAAGGCAGAGGTTGCGGTGAGCCAAGATCGCACCATTGCACTCCAGCCTGGGCAACAAGAGTAAAAAGTACGTCTCAAAAAAAATGAAACAAACAAGAAAAAAACTTTATCAAATAAAAAAGTATGTGTTACCTTCTCTACTTTTGTTTAATGACTGTCAGAAAATTCAGATAAGATAATGAATTCACACTCATTTTTACAAGTTCTTTGTAAATAGTAAAGTTGAAAAAATGGTATACTATTTTGAGCTGATGATATTGATGACATATGGGCAAAAGTCTCTGGTAACAATTTATAAAGCAATTTGGTTTACAAAAACTTTCATAGAGATTGTTTTCATGTAATTATGACAAAAAGTCTATGAAATTAATATAAAGTTGAAATTGAACAATGGTATACTGTGAGCATGGGCTCTGACACAGGTAGAAGTGGCCCTGAATCGTGGCTCCATTACGTATTACCTGGACCAATTTCAGTACGTAGCATAACCAACCTGAGATACCATCTCTTATAAAAAGAGATTAAAGCAAATACCTCAGTACACTGTGAGACTTACCCAGGACTAATCAGCAAAGCACCTAAGCACAGTGCTTTATATGTGATCAATCCATAACAAACAACAAATCTCCATTTTATAGAACAGTGCTACTCAAAGTATGGTCCATGAACTGTTACCAGCTCACAGTGAGAAAGGATGCTTACACTAGAATGGAAATCTAGTGTATATTACTAAGTGTATATTACTAAGTGTATTACTAGTGTATATTACTAAGTTCATCCTTTAGTTTAGCTGACCTTTTTTTCTAGTAAGACTTTATCAATGAAAGAAGCCACATGTTGATTTACATCATAGTGCAAGCTCCTTATCTTATCATGGATCAATAACAAAATAATTTATGGACCAGTACCAATCTTGAAGCACCACTTTGAGCCGCACAGTTATAGATAAACTAGTAACTGCAAAGGTTACTCTGCAGTTCATGGTGACATTAAGTGGCAAAAAAAAAAAGGCTCAAGCAGAGACTTTCTGAATTCAAAACAGATGTCTTTTCCACTATAAACCAAGAAAAATCAGTGTAGTTCTAATGAAGACACTTTTTCCTAAATGCACTGAAGCAACAAAAAGGAAAATGTTCTGATTTTCTCTTTTGACAACTGACACTTATCTCTTCAAGTGGTCACACCAGAGACTGTCTCCAAACTTAGACTTACATGACTTTGAACATGTAGCATGCCTTTTTGGGCAACAAACATTATCACAACACTAGCTACATTAATGTTTAAAAGATGTTAGCACATGTGTAGCTTAAATAAGGAGTCTACAATAATTCATAGCTAGTCCCTCTCAAATCCTTAGAATTACAAAATAGAAATGAAAAAATCAATGAATTCTACTGAATGATAAACTTACCAAGATTTAACCGCAAAACACCTAAGAGTCCATATGCATCCAGTACTTTGGAGTATGTACCCTTGATTGCCTCTTTTTCTGCAGATGCTACAAAAAAAAGTTTTAGTTTAAGAAAAATGACCTGAAACATTGGATTCTATTTAGCTAAGTATAAATCCAGAGTTTCAATCAAAAGTTTCTAAATCTGATATTCTTAAATGTACTGCATAAAGTATTTTCTCAAACTAGTAACATAAGTATTCTTCCCAAAGAGTTAATAAATTATTCCAAGACCATCTATTAATCAATCCATCCTCTCCACTGATCTGAACTCTGTCTTCTTATCCTTTTATTCTTGACAGAATAGTGCTTGACACTTAGAAAACTGACAAAACATTTAAATGATAAAAGCTAAAGGCAACACTTAACTACATAAATGTAGTGCAAGAATGGGGAAATCTGATTCTGAAAGGACAAAAGTCTGGTCTTTGCCTTATTTCTTCTGCTATAAAGTTAATGTTATCTTGCTAATGAATATAAACCACAGAATAATTTTCCTAAGACAGGCTATTATGATTATTCTATTGAGAAGAAAAAACAACAACAAAAATCAAATCCTGAAACTTTAAAGGAAAAATCTTCCTAGCACTTAGCAAATATATATTAAAAAATTGACAAAGAACCAAAGAAATATTAACAACCAGTATTTCAAAGGACAAATACAAATAATACATCCCACAGTCTACAGTTGATCCTTGAGAAAGATACCTTCCTTTCCTTCCAGGTTTCTTTCCTTCTTTGCTGCTTTCCCTTCTCCATTATCTACCCCACACTCAACTCACTTCCTGGCTGACTGGTTCACACATTATTTACTTCTTATCTACTACACTTATCCCCTTTCCTTTATCTACAAAATATGATGTTTGGCAATACTGACGTGTTCCACGTTAGAAAATCATGTAAGGAGATCCTTACGACTGGTTCATTTCCAGTGCATCTTTATTGCCAACAAAAGGGCTCTTCTTAGCCTACTGCTTTGCCTAATACTCCTTTGTACTTCTCATTAGAGATCTTTTGCTTTGCCTGGAAACTCTTCTCCAGAGTCCTACAGAACATTTCAGTTTCCCTGCCTGCTTCACCTCTTTTCAGACCATGTAGGCTTAAGCCTTCTTCCTAGTGATCTGGCTTCTGCCTTCTGATGAGTTTTGCTCTGCTAGTTGCAGCACAGGCTAAGACTAAATGACTCAATCGCTCAATTAGCTGACATTTTCACAATTCTCTAATATGTTCATTATTAAGTGTGGGCCATTATCAAACCACCCAGTATGAAATTAGGGAGTGGAGATTTCACCAACCCATTAAAGTGATGGGGGTTTATATTTCATTCTGCATTCCTTGAGTTCCTATTAGTATTATTACATCTTATGTTTGCACAACAGTTAATCCTAACATTCCATGACAAACAACCCAAATATAAAACATTACAATATAAACTTTAATTACATTTTATAAAGCACAATAGAATTGCCTTCTCCTAAATACTGCCTCTTTAAGAGTACCACATGTACTGTAAACATTATAGAGACTTGTTATACCTCTCAGGACAGAAGGCATGACTTCCAGGATAAATATTATTCTAGAATTTTACAAGTCATATGCCATATACATTTAAAATACAATCACTAATATAGTTATATAGAAAGTACTACATATATCCATTTCAACAGCAATCATCATTTGGGTTCAAATGCCAGGAGGCAGAAGAGTTAAGAAGAAAATATAGTTTTGGTTTTTTTTTTGAGACAGAGGCTGGAGTGCAGTAGCACAATCACAGTTCACTGCAGCCTTGACCTCCAGGGCTCAAGTAATCCTCCCACCTCAGCCTCCCAAGGAGCTGGGATTACAGGCATGTGCCACCATATCCAGCTAATTTTTTTTTTTTTTTAATTTTGTAGAGATACAGTTTCTCTATGTTGCCCAGGCTGGTTGGGAACTCCCCGGCTCAAGCAATCCTCCTGTCTGAGCCTCTCAAAAGTGCTAGGATTACAGGCATGAACCACCACGCCTAGCAAAAAATATATTCTTAACATTAAGTCACCACCTTCCTTTAGAAAACAGAAAAGTCATTCTATAACTTAAATTACCATGTAACAAAATGTTCTGTCTTCTAATAATGCATAATATTTATCTTCTCATTAATTACACTCCAAACACATGAACATATGTCTCTCAGGACCAATGAAGGCCCATCTGTTAGACTATCATCTAATTCGAACATGCAAACAAATACCTTGCAGTTTAGTTATTTACATGTTTGTATTCTATTCGGAGACTCAGGAAACAGGATACACACACACCCCCACACATACCTTAAAGTGCATACTCTTAGAGCCAAATGTACTTTTAATTCCAGACACTTCCAATTTCATAAGGAGAAAACAGTATCTTCTTCCTAAATATATTTGTATCTGAAGGACAGTAGATGTTTCCCTGTTTTATGATATATGCTTCAAAGGTTTTGAGTAGAGTGGAGGAAGGCCCAGTACTGGCCACTAGGAAAAGAAAGATGGCCTGCGCATGAAGCTGAAGCTAGAGGCGGGGGAAAAGGGCGTCCACTCGTGGGAGGGGCAGCCTGGCATGAGGTCCTGAAGTCTGACTAGGGTGAGGAAAGGACTGTCCACCCAGGTGTATTAGGGGCACCCTGGCATGGTAAGTAAAAGCTTGAGAGGGATGGGGAAAGCAGGGTTTTGAAGTACCAGGGGGGTAAGGAGGGTACCTATGCGGTGGAGGAGGCTACATTGGCAATAGGAGAGTGGTTATCTACAGGGAATGATCAAGAATAATGACAGCCAGGTTTCTCACTGTCAGAGAAGGTACTCACAAATGCAAAGAGAGAAACTAGAATGGACAGTGTTCATTAGAATTGGAGTTACCAGGCTGGGCGCAGTGGCTCACGTCTGTAATCCCGGCACTTTGGGAGGCCAAGGCAGGCGGATCACCAGGTCAAGAGATTGAGACCATCCTGGCCAACATGGTGAAACCCCGTCTCTACTAAAAAAAACAAAAAATTAGCCGAGTGTGGTGGTGAGCACCTGTAGTCCCAGCTACTCGGGAGGCTGAGGCAGGAGAATCACTTGAACCCAAGAGGCGGAGGTTGCAGTGAACCGAGATTGTGCCACTGCACTCCAGCCTGGTGACAGAGTGAGACTCCATCTCCAAAAAAAACAAAAAAGAATTGGAGTTACCAGTGTTTTCTAGATAGACTGAAGACAGACAAAAAGATATAGAAACATAAATATAAGTATATATGTCATATACATATATAGTTACATATACTCCTTAGTACTAGCCATTGAGCAGACCCGGGATCTATAATACTCTGACAGCAATGCACACACCTAGCATACTTTGGCTTCTATATACCATTCTCCACTAAAAGGAACTACTAGGATTCCTTAGAGAAATGGTTGATTCCAGAGCAAAGGCAGGGACAAAATGAGCTTGAAACACAGTATTGTGCCAAAAGGTAAGCAAGTGTTTAAAGGATAATGGAGATATGTCACAAACATGTAGAAGGCAGCTTGAAGGGGTTTCTACTGGTGAAATCCAGGAATATTTAAGCATCAAAACAAATAATAAGAGTAATGGATTATAAGCCTATGAATTCAAAGTCTCATGAGGAATGGGCAAAACAATTATAAAAAGTCTTCCCGACATGCCTAGCAAACCATCACCTTTATCAAGTAATCAAAGTGAACACCAACAGGGAGGGGCCTGGTACAGTGGCTCACGACTGTAATCCCAGGACTTCGGGAAGCTGAGGCAGAAGGACCACTTGAGCCCAGGAGTTCGAGACTAGCCTGGGCAACATGGCAAGACCCTGTCTCTACAAAAAAAATATTAAAATTATCCAGGTGTGGTTGCATGCACCTGGGGTCCCAGCTACTCGGGAGACTGCTGCGGGAGGGTTGATTGAGCCTGGGAAGTCAAGGTTGCAGTGAGCTGAGATCATGCCACTGCACTCCAGCCTGGCCGACAGAGTGAATCCCTGTCTCAACAACAACAACAATAAACCAAAGTGAACACGAACAGTAAAAGGACAAGTCAAAACTGTGAGCCACCTGTCAAGACACAGTGAAAAGAGCACCATTGCTGCAGTACTCCTGCCAGAGGTGAATAACCTGAATCTATGCATGAGAAGCCATCAGACCCAAAGTGAAGGACAGTCTACAAAGCAACTGGCTTTCACTTTCAACATTTTTAAGGCCACAAACATCAAAGATTGAGAAATTTTTCCATTTAAGGAGACTACAGAGACTGACAACAAAATAAAACGTATACATCTGAACTGGATCCTTTTGCTATAAAAGACATTGTTCGGGCAATCGGTAAAAATTGAAGAGAGGATAAGGATTAGACAGCAGTAATGCATCACAGTTAATTTTATGATAGTGAGAGGTGACAATGTGCTAGCAGCCCTCACTCTCAGCGCCTCCTCAGCCTCCGGCCTCCGGCCTCAGCGTCCACTCTGGCGGTGCTTGAGGAGCCAGCCCTTCAGTCTGCCACCGCACTGTGGGAGCCCCTCTCTGGGCTGGCTGAGGCCAAAGCCTCCTCCCTCTGCTTGCAGGGAGGTGTGGAGGGAGAGGCGCGGTGGGAACAGGGGCTGCGCTGGCCGGCCATTGTGAGTTTTGAAGGGCGCTGGCCAGGGCACGGGCTGAGCGGGGCCCCGCACACGGAGCAGCCGGGTGGCACCTCCGGCCCAGGGCAGTGAGGGGCTTACACCTGGGCCAGCAGCTGCGGAGGTTGAGCCAGGTCCCCCACTGCTGGCCCCCCGAAGCTGCACTCAAATTCTCACAGGGTTTAGCTGCCTCCCGGTGGGGGGGGGCAGGGCTCAGGGCCATGTCTGAGCTCCTCCCCCTGCGGTGGGCTCCCGTGCAGCCTGAGCTCCCCCCACGGGCGCCGCCACCTGCTCCTTGGCGCCGGGTCCCATCGAAAGCCCAAGGGCTGAGGCATGCAGGCACCGCTGGCGACTGGCGGGCAGCTCTGCCTGCAGCCCTGGTGCAAGATCCACTGGGTGAAGCCAGCTGGGATCCTGAACTAGATGGGGACTTGGAGAACTTTTATAAATCTAGCCGGAGGATCCTAGGTGCACCAATCAGGACACTATATCTAGCTAACCTAGTGAAGACTTGGGGAACTACCACTCTGTGACTCTGTGTCCAGTTCAAGGATTGCAAACACACCAATCAGCACTCTGTGTCTAGCTCAAAGTTTGTACATACACCAATTGGTACTCTGTATCTAGCTAACTCTCTAGCTAACTAGCACTCTGTGACTCTGTGTCTAGCTCAAGGATTGTAAACGCACCAATCAGCACTCTGTCAAAATGGACCAATCAGCTCTCTGTAAAATAGACCAATCAGTAGGATGTAGGTGGGGCCAGATAAGAGACTAAAAGCAGGCTGCCTAAGCCAGCTGTGGCAACCTGCTGGGGTCCCCTTCCATACTGTGGAAGCTTTGTTCTTTTGCTCTTTGCAATAAATCTTTCTGCTGCTCACTCTTTGGGTACAGGCTGCCTTTATGAGCTGTAACACTCACCATGAAGGTCTGCAGCTTCACTCCTGAAGCCAGCGAGACCACGAACCCACTGGGAAGAACGAACAACTCCAGATACGCTGCCTTTAAGAGCTGTAACACTCACCACGAAGGTCTGCAGCTTCACTCCTGACAGCGAGACCACGAACCCACCAGAAGGAAGAAACTCCAGACACATCTGAACGTCTGAAGGAATAAACTCCGGACACACCATCTTTAAGAACTGTAACACTCAACGCCAGGGTCCATGGCTTCATTCTTGAAGTCAGTGAGATCAAGAACCCACCAATTCCAGACACAATAGTTTACATGAGAATGTCTTTCTAGGAAATACATAGCAAAGTATTTGGGGGTGATGGGGCATCATGTCAGCAACCTATTCTTAACAAGTCCAGAGAATCCACTCAGTTCTGGGGCAAGAAAAAAAAAAAAAAAGAAGTCCAGAGGAAAAAGGTTATTTATACCATACTTCAACCTTTCTGTATGTTTTAAATTGCTTCAAAATTAAAATTTTTTCAATGTAACCAGCAAAAATAATTTTTAAAAATACATATACTTATTCCTAGATAAAGAAGCTTTTATCTCTGACGTTAATAAGGTAAACTCTTCAAAATACCTTGTTATTCCCTCCCTGTACATTTTTTTAATGGAGAAAAAAGATTTCCTCATTTTATGAGACGCCATAAAATTCACAAAAATACATGGTGGAAGGGGGATGAACCTGATTAAATTACTGCCCCACTTCTCTGGTAATTTAATTCTAGAAAATAATTTTAGCATCTTCTACTCTAAAGAGATTATTTAAAATAAGAAAAGCTATACAACATTACGTAAAATAATATGTATAATCTTTAGATAAAATACAGCACTTGGAAATATTTTACAATAATCACCAACATTCTTTTCCCCTTAATAACCTCCTTTGCATCCCATGCTTCAGCCAAAATGAATAATTTTGTTGCCCACACGTTCCACCTTCTCCTCCCTCTCTCCCTTTGTTCATACTGTTGTTTCATCAGGACCAACCTTAATCATCCTTGTATTTCCAAATATTACCTATCCTTCAGTTCCAAACTAAAACACCACTTCCCTTCCCAAAGATTTTCCCTGATCACTCTAGTTGGAGGTGAATCTTTCTCCCAATTTATACTATAGTTACATCTAAACTAATAACAACAGAAACTAGGTCTTATTTCTTTTTCTTTCTTTCTTTTTTTTTTTTTTTTTTGAGACAGGATCTCAGTCTGTCACCCAGGCTGGAGTACAGTGGCGCAATCACGACTCACTGTAACCTCAAGCTCCTGGGCTCAAGTGATCCTCCTGCCTCAGCCTCCTTCCTGAGTAGTTAGGACTACAGGCACTAATACTACAGGACTATACTGAGTAGTAATAGGACTACAGGCACGTGCCACCATACCTGGTTAATTTTTATTTTTTGTAGACACAAGGTCTTGCTATGTTGCCCAGGCAGGTCTGAAACTTCTGGCTTCAAGTGATCTTCCTGCCTTGGCCTCCCAAAGTACTGGGATTCCAGGCATGAGCCACTGCACCTAGCCTCATTTCCTTACATCTCAACACCATACCTACCTAACACAGAGACTTTGAATGAACACTGCAGCTGCTGATTAAATATTCATCTAATAGACAAAAACAGAGAGGTTGTGCATTAAAGAAAATGTT
This sequence comes from Macaca fascicularis, assembly GCF_037993035.2. Classification (NCBI taxonomy): domain Eukaryota; kingdom Metazoa; phylum Chordata; class Mammalia; order Primates; family Cercopithecidae; genus Macaca; species Macaca fascicularis. The sequence continues at coordinate 14,189,025 of NC_088377.1, read as the reverse complement.
TTGCTAACTTAAAAATAATACATAAAATGGATCACCTGAGGTCGGGAGTTTGAGACCAGCCTGGCCAACACGGTGAAACCCTGTCTCTACTAAAAATACAAAAATTAGGTGGGTGTGGTGATGCATATCTGTAATCCCAGCTACTCAGGAGGCTGAGGCAGGAGAATTGCTTGAACCCAGGAGGCAGAGGTTGCAGTGAGCCAAGATGCGCCACTGCACTCCATCCAGCCTGGGTGACACAGTGAGACTCCATCTCAAAAAAGAGATAAAACATTTTACTTTATCATTGAAAGTATCTGAATGCCCTCATTACTGAGATTCACATTCAACAACTCCTCAGTTACGTCTGGAAACTTTCAAATGTGTATGTCTGCGGCAGGGAGTAGTAAGGTGGGGGTGGGAAATACAGGCATTGTTAAATGATTGCTAACCAGGGTTTAAAATACTGAAGTTTATGAAGTGGCAGGGTGTGTGTGGGAGCTCAGAGGAAACAAACTGAAAGAATGAGCGGAACTGAAAGTTCAGGAGATACAGTGTTAGGGAAGTTCAGGTCACTTTCCTGCTAGTGCAGTCTTGCAAGGTATTCACTGCACTTTCAATGAACGGAATAAACTCCCTTTTGTGAAGAGGTATTTTTTCCCCTCCCATTCATGGTGGTTATTAAACAAATGAGATGCTAGGCAAAACAAACCTTTCTTTGTAAGTTACTGATATCTAACCATAAGTAGGTAGGAATGTCCCAGAAGAGAATTGCTTTCGGAGTGGTTCTGAGCCCATCAAGATCGACAGCAGTTCAGCTAAGGTAAGGCGGCCTGTACCTCATTAGTTCACATGCTGAACACATAAGCTAAAGCAAATTCCAACTTCTAAAGTTTCTGCTATAACACCTTAGGAATAAATAGTACCTGACTCCCTCTATAGCTCATTTTAAAGGAAAAGACTCTTTATTTTTCCCATGTCATACTCAACACCATTTTTTGTTCATACCTTTTCTTAGGTACTTTTTTTTTTTTTCATTTGATACCAACTGTTTATTAGAAAAGAAAAACTTTTTTGTGGGCCCAAAAAGAATTGTTTTGCTGGGCGTGGTGGCTCACGCCTGTAATCCTAACACTTTAAGAGGCCAAGCAAGTGGATTGCTTGAACCCAGGAGTTCAACACCAGCCTGGGCAAGATAGCAAGACCCCACTCTAAAAAATAAAAAATAAAAATAAATTTAAATTTTAAAAAGAGTAGTTTCTCCATAAAAAATAAAGGTGGAATGAAATGTAACAGGTTAGGTATAACCAAAACTTGCCACATAAAGACAATAAGAAAATTTTAACAACAAGATTCATTTTTCAATGACCTATTAATCACAGAACAATTAAAAAGCTACATAAAAACCAATCTTACTTAAGTATTAGAAATATATTTCAATTCACCCATGGATCCAACTCACTTTTAGACAGTAAAATTTTTACTGACTTAAGAAAAAACACTGCCGGTTGGGCACAGTGGCTCACGCCTATAATCCCAGTACTTTGGGAGACCCAAGGCGAGTGGCTCACTGAAGTCAGGAGTTTATAGAGACCAGCATGGTGGAACCGTGTCTCTACTAAAAATACAAAAATTAGCAGGGTGTGGTGGTGCACACCTGCAGTCCCACCTAGTCAGGAGGCTATGGCAGGAGAATTGCTTGAGCCAGGAGGCAGAGGTTGTAGTGAGCCAAGATCACGCCACTGCATTCCACCCTGGGAGACAGAGCGAGACTCCGTCTCAAAAAAAAAAAAAAAAAAAGAAAAAGAAAGAAAAAAACCCTGGTTTTTTTTGTTTTTTGTTTTTTTGGTTTTTTTGAGACAGAGTCTCGCTCTTGTCACCTAGGCTAGACTGCAGTGACGAGATCTTGGCTCACTGTAACCTTCGCCTCCTGGGTTCAAGCAATTCCCCTGCCTCAGCCTCTCGAGTAGCTGGGATTACAGGTGTCCACCAACACGCCCAAATAATTTTTGTATTTTTAGTAGAGATGGGGTTTCACCATGTTGGCCAGGTCAGTCTTGAACTCCTGACCTCCTGTGATCCTTCCACCTTGGGCTCCCAAAGTGCTGGGATTATAGACGTGAGCCATGGTGTCCAGCCTATTAAACTCATGTACTTACATTATGCTTAAAGAGTATTGACAGAATTCTCGCTGCCATGTTTTCATGTAAAATAAATAGAAATCAGGTGGGGCGTGGTGGTTCATGCCTGTAATCCCAGCACTTTGGGAGGCCGAGATGGGAGGATCACTTGAGGTCAGGAGTTCGAGACTAGCCTGGCTAACGTGGTGAAAACCCATCTCTATTTAAAAAATACAAAAATTAGTTAGGCATGGTTGCAGACACCTGTAATCCCAGCTACTCGGAAGGCTAAGGCATGAAAGCTTGAACCGGGGAGGTTGAGGTTGCAGTGAGCCGAGATTGCATCATTGTACTCCAGTCTGGGTGACAGAACAAGATGCTTTCTCAAAATAAATAAATAAAAACATAAAAACATAAATAAATAAATAAAAAAGGAGGGAGAGAGAGTAGGTAGAAATATAGAAAAACAAAAGTGTCCATGAGTTGATGATTATGGAGGCAAGGTGACATATATAACAGTTACACTATTTCTCCAAATAAAATGTTAAAAAAATTATTCTCATTATGTTCTTTAAAATACTGGATACATTCAGAAAGGAGAGAAGATAACTCTGGCCAATTATCTTGAGAGAGCCAGAAGCTACTGGAATTCTAAGGGATCAGAGAAGTACTTTTCTCTAATTACCCTAGACCAGGAGTGCATTAGCCAAAAGTTCAATAGGCATTTGAACTTTTTTTTTTTCCCCCAGACAGGATCTCTCACTCTCACCCAAGCCTGAGTGCAGTGGCATGATCATACCTCACTGTAACCTGAAACCCCTGGGCTCAAGTGATTCTCCCACCTTAACCTCCTAAAGTGCTGGGATTATAAGTGTGAGCCATTGTACCTGATGGATTTGGACTTTCATAAACTTCAAAGGGAATAGTAAGTCCTACAATCTTTAGAATGGTCCCATAGTCCACACTTCCCAAGGCTCTCAAACACTCATCAAACAGTAAATGTATATTAAATTAAGAAAGGAGAAGATTTAGTAATTCCAGAATGGAGGCCTTAGGAAGGGTAAATATTGTTACACCCTGCCATCAATGTTTTCCTTACATTCATCCTAAATAATTTAGTTTTAATATTCTACCTGTTGAAACGGAAACTATCCTTGGAAAATAGTAAGTTGGCTTTTGCTCATTATCACAGAAGAAGTTAGGAAACATTTAAAACTATACAAAGCCGTGAGGTAGTAATATCCTACAACTTAATTCAGATAACTCACCTCCTTCCTTATTTTAGTCTGTGCATGTTTTCAAACTTCTTTTACCCGAACAAATTCATGCATGATTGAAGGGAGGCCCAACCTACAACTATTCCTCTTTTAAGCTACTGGAAGGTAACAAAAATAGACACTGTAGAGGTGGTCTATTTATAGACTACAGAAAACACTCAGAATATAAATGTATCAATTGTTCTCTATCAAAATTTAACATATTAATTGTGCTCTATAATATTATTTGACATCCTCCACCTTTTTTTTTCTGGAGTGACTTTTTTTTTTTTTTTTTTTGAGATGGAGTCTCGCTCTGTTGCCAGGCTGGAGTGCGGTGGTATGATCTTGGCTCACTGCAACCTCTACCTCCTGGGTTCAAGCCATTCTTTTGCCTCAGCCTCCTGAGTAGCTGGGACTACAGGCACGTGCCACCAGGCCCAGCTAATTTTTGTATTTTTAGTAGAGATGGGGTTCCACCATGTTGGCCAGGATGGTCTCGATCTCTTGACCTTGTAATCTGCCCGCCTCGGCCTCCCAAAGTGCTGGGATTACAGGCGTGAGCCACCGTGCCCAGCAGTGATTTACTTCTATAATACTACGTCATGTGACATAACTGGCATTATTCAGCATTGTTGTATTACCACCTCATTTCTCAAATTAGAATTTAAGGCAAATAATAAAGTATTAGGATTAAACTATAAAAATTCAGATGAAGACATAATCATATGCCTATTTCTTGATTTTCATGAGTTGTGGCTCTAAAAGAGAGGCTTGTTAAACATAAAATAGTTGTCACATGATAATCACACCTGCATTGGTAACTCCACATCTGAACGGGAAAGAAACAAAATTAACTTCTTATCCAAGAGCAATAGGTAACTTAAATGCCACTTTCATTTAACTTTAAAAGTATTTGGAGGATGAAATTTAAATGTAAATTTCTCTAACTTCTGATGAATTATAATAATTTAAGCTAAATAATAAAGCCATGCAAATGAAGGGCCTACTATCCAATGTCAACATTCTGCTGTGGCTCAAACCTTCCAGTCTGAGAATACACTGTTCTTCCCCAGCTGATACAGAAGACCAAGCGAAAGAAGGTCAATAACAACGTAAAAATAAGACTGCATGTTAGAATGATCTCTCTAGAACCACAATTTGCCTGTGGTTGCATGCACTGCAGTTTGTGGTGAGCTTATTTGCATGCAGACAGCACTTTAGTATAGAACCGGAGAACCTCCTGTGTGAGGATCCTAGATCATGCAATCCAAGCTTCTCATTTTCAGAAGAAAAAGAGTAGGGGTTAGATCATTCATCCAAGATCACATAACTAGCTGGCAGTTAAGCTTCTTTCCATTCATATATAAAGAGAAAAATTATTTTAAAAGGAAAGGTTCCTCTTATAAAAGTAATTAAAATTCCAGCTGAAAGACATTAAACTATCTAAATTAATGTCCTATTTAAACTGCACATTCTAATCTTGGTGACATTTAAGGGAAAAAAAAAACCAAAAAACTTTCATTCATTTACGCAAGAAGTATTTACTGAATGCCTACCATGCACCAGGCCCCTGGTAAGGTTCTAGGAATAAAAACAGTCAGTACCGTGACACCTTCTTAGGAATTAGATTAGGAAGACAGGTATTATATAACCATAAAAATGCAAAATTATAAATTATAGTCAGTACTATAATGGAGTTCCAACAGATTACAATGGGAGAACCTAATTTAAAATTGTTTGTTGGAGGAGGAGAATTATTAGAATAAACCTCACTGAGGAAGTGACTTTTATAGTGAGACAGGAAGGCTAGCCAAATAAAGTGGAGATAAAAACGTTTCAGGTGACATATATACTGTGATCCAGCAGTTCCATTCCTAAGAATACATCCAACAGAAATGTGTACATATATGTACCAAAAAACATGTACAAGGATGTTCATACTTGTGTCATTTATAATAGCAAAATTAGAAATAAAGCAAATGTCAACAGCTAAATATTTTAATATTCATAAAATGGACTACACTGCAACAAAAATGAGTAAACTACTGCCACTTGCTACAATATGGATGATTTCCCAGGTATCAACATGGATGATTTCACTGAGTGAAAGAAGCTAGATACCAAAGAATACACAGAGAATGATTTCATTTATGTTAAGTTGAAAAACACTTAAAACTATTCTATGATATAAGAGGTCTGAATAGTGATTATCTTTGCAGATCATAATAAAGATAATTGGGAAGGAGCATGAGGGGATTATTCTTTGGAGAGCTCTCTGGTATGCCAGTAATAATGTTCTATTTCTCAACCCAGTTGTGGTAGTAAGGGTATGTTTATCCTATAATAATATATCAAGCTGTATGTTTAAGATTTATATACTTTTCTACATGTATTATAATTTAAAAAGCTTATTATTTAAAAAAAAAATACATTTGAGCAGAAGGGACAGCATATGTAATGACCCTGAAGCCAGAAAGAATTTGGCACATTCAGAAGTCAAAGAAGGCCAATGAGGTTGGAATATAGAAACCAAGAGGTAAAGTGGTAACAGGTTGAAGAGGGAAGCAGAAACCCGATTTTATTATAGGTCATCTTAGAGTTCAGATTTTAACTTCAGTGGCCAATCACTGAAGAGTATTAGGCAGGGGAATAATAAGATCTAAATTGTTTTTTAAAAGACTGTGGGGGGTAGGTAGGGTAAGTAGAAGCAGAGGGACCAGTCAAGGAAGCAATTGTAATGATCCGTGAAAGAGACAACAGAGTCTTGATTGAAACAGAGCCAGCTAAATGGAGGGAGTTGCATGGAATCTCAAGGAAATTAAGAGGAGGAATTGACTAGACTTGGTAATAGACAGAATGTGTGAAATGTGAGGGGAAGAGGTAGAACAGAGAGAATGTGTGAAATGTGAGGGGAAGAGGTGTTGAGGATGATTCTTAAGTTGTTTGAAACAACTTGGTAGATGGAGTGCAATCCATTGAGATAAGGGAGACTGAAGAAGATCAGGTTTGAGGGTATGCAGTGGTTGATAAGACCATCAATACGGTACCTATTCCAACTCTTCCTCATTTGGTAGCCACCAGTTTGTGATACTATGGAAATCACAGAAATTTCTACCTTCTTCTGCCAACGATCTACCTGATCCAAACAGCACATGATATCTCAATAGTCATTTTTGGTTCAGGAATACACAAACATTCAATCCAGTGCAAGGGGAAGTGCATTTTCATTTTGCGGGTTCTAACCCATCATCTGAGTTTCAAAAAGCTGGATCTCAACTGTGTCATCCAGCATAATTATTCAACCCAGCTCTGTATCAATCCCACGTCACTTTGCCACAACTAAAAATCTGAAAACTATACTTTCTACTCCATTCTCTAAGAGAATTGATAAAACTAGGAAACAAGATAGGCCAAAGATATATTCCCAATGCTAACCAAGGACAGACAACTAATGAGCACTAAGGTACAAACAGCTAGAAATTTACTTAATTCTAAGATTCCAGAATTTAAAAATAAAAACAAAGAGGCTGGGCATGGTGGCTCACGCCTGTAACTCCAGCACTTTGGGGAGCTGAGGCAGGTGGATCACTTGAGGTCAGGAGTTCGAGACCAGCCTGGCCAATATGGTGAAACCTTGTCTCTACTAAAGAGATACAAAAATCAGCTGGCCATGGTGGTGCACACTGGTAATCTCAGCTACTCAGGAGGCTGAGGCAGGAGAATCACTTGAACCCAGGAGGTTGAGGTTACAGTGAGCCAAGATCATGCCACTGCACTCCAGCCTGGGCAACAAAGTGAGACACTGTCTCAAAAAAAAAAAAAAAAAAATTTAAAAAAGAAGATTCATTCTACTTATAGTTCACACATGGTCCACAGGATATTAAATGACTTTGTTTATCTATATTTCAGCAACAGATTCAACAGACTACAGCAATCCTATGGTCCACCAGTGAACAGAATGAAACATAACTCAAAAAATATTTATTGCTAAGAGCTAGTTATATAAGTAGACACACTTATATATAAAGTTAAATACGACTATAATGAAATAGAAACACAAAATTTTAATAAGTACATTTAACATATATATATTTAATGTTTTGAGACAATAAAGTTTTTTAAAAATTTTTTTCTTTTCACTGACTCAGTTGGCCCAGGATTATCCAGGAATTTCAAGGGTCTAAAATTTTTTCATTCTGAACTGAGGAAGTAATGAGTATCCAACCAAGAAGAATTTATACATCTCTCCAAGTACCAAATTTATTTTCTCCAAGTGCCAAATTATTCAGTAATTTGGTTCAGTAGCTATGAAATGCAACCCAATGTGAATGCATGTGCTCACATACGTAACACCACAGATCAGCAATGGCTTATACTTATAAACTCTATTTAAGTTGGAAAAAGATAAAATACAAATTCTTATTAACAACCATTAAAACACTCAAGCAAATTTTAATTGTCACCAGTAAAAATATGATACACAATTTTTAAAACTATACTTCCTTTTGATACTCTAATTACAAGGCTAACCAATTGCACTAGCCCATTCCATTCTTCATTGCTTCTTTCACTTTGTATGCTTCTTTCAAAATTTCACTGAATCAGACTTTATAATCTCAAAAGTTTTGAAAATGTTATATTGGATGCTAAGAAAGGTAATACTACAATATTAAACTAGTAATCATTATAATTAGCTCATATTTTTTCAACCTTCGAATGTCTGAAAAGTCTTTATCTTCATTTGTGGTTGGGTACAAAACTCTAGGTGGATGGTTTGGTTTGGTTTCTTCCTTCCAGTACTTTAAAGATGTTCCCAATGTCCTCTGGCTTGGATTGCCTGTAAAGAAAAGTCTACTATCATTCTTATCTTCACTCTTCTTCTGTACATGTGTGTCTTTTCTTCCTTGGGCTAATTTTAAGATCTTCTCTGTATCACTGGTAAACAGTAATTTGATCATGTATTTGGGTATAGTGTTCTGCTTTGTGTTCATTTAGCTTCTTGGATATGTGGATTCATAGCTTTCATCAAATTTGCTAAATTGCCAGCTATTATTTCTTCAAGTATTTTTCTTCCCTACCACCTTCTTTCTGGGATCCACATATTCATGTACATTGGGTCACTGGAAGTCATCCTGCAGTTCACCGATGCTCTGTGTATTTATTTATTTCAGCCTTTTTTCTCTCCATATTTTATTTTGGACAGTTTCTATTACTATGTCTTCAAGTTTGCCAATCATTTCTTCTGCAATGTCTAATACAGTAATCCCTATCACATCTAGAAGTCTAATTTGGGTCTTTCACTTTTTTTTTTTTTTTTTTGAGAGATGGAGTCTTGCTCTATTGCCCAGAGCATGCAATGGCATGCTCTTGGCTCACTGCAACCGCCACCTCCTGGGTTCAAGTAATTCTCCTGCCTCAGTCTCTCGAGTAGCTGGGATTACAGGCGCCTGCCCCCACGCCCAGCTAATTTTGTATTTTTAGTAGAGATAGGGTTTGACCACCTTGGCCAGGCTGGTCTTGAACTCCTGACCTCAGGTGATCCACCCACCTCGGCCTCCCAAAGTGCTGGGATTAACAGTGTAAGTCACCACACCTGGCCTCTTTCACATTTTTCATATCTCTTCTTAACAGGCTCATATTTTCCTCTACTTGTTGAGTATATGGAGTATATTTCTAATAGCTGTTTTAATGTCCTTATCTATTACAGCATCTGTTTCTACATTTGACTTTGCTCCTTATGAGGTGTATTTTCCTATATTCCTATAAATATTCTTAAACTTCATTCTGGGATACAGTTATTTGGAAATTAAGTTACTTGGAAACAGTGTCATTCCTTTGGGTCTTGCTTTGAAGCTTTGTTAGGGAGGGCTGGAGTGGAATTTAGTCTAGGACTACTTTGCCCCTTTACTGAAGCAGTATACCCTTTTCAGTTCTCAACCCAATTCTCCATGCAAGACTTCTCCACTCTGGTTGTTAAACATGAACTATTCCTAGCCCTGTGTGCGCTCCAGAAATTTTTCTGCCTAATCCTTTTTGGTGATTCTTTCCCTGCCTCAAATGGTTTCCTTACACACTGGCACCGATCAGCACTCAGCTGAAGTCTCAAGCGGAGTCCTCCACAGATCTCTGGAGCTCTTTGTGCAACTGTCTCATCTCTAGCACACAGCCCTGAGATTCTGGCTGCCTTGGTCTCCCCATATTCCCTACTCAGGAATCCTGTCAAGCTTTGTTTGAGTGACTCTGCTGCTGCTGTGGCCTGGAAGCTCTCCAGGCAGTAAGCTGGAGCATTCATAAAGCCCACCTCACTTGGTTCCCTTCTCTCGGGGGTCAGCATCTTATGCTGCCTTTTGTTCAAGGTCTGCAAATCATTCCATGTATTTTGTTCATTTTGTTGTTGTTAATTAAGGTAGGAGGGTAAATCTAGTTCTTGTTACTCCACTGTGGTCAGAAGCTCCTGTTACAGTCCTGAGTTACTTACATTTTATAGGACAAGTTAGAACATCTGATAGACATGAGATGACGCAATAAAAAGTCACAGAGTTTTTACTATTCAGTGAGAGTGGAAGTTCTGCCTTTCCTTTTTATTTTCTCATAGAAAAGTTAAGTGGTGAAGAAATGAAAGTACTTAACTAACTACCGGTTTGGCCCTAGGTTAATCCTACTACCAACCCAGAATTAAAAAGTTCAGTTGATTTTCTTTTTAAAGAGTTGACATTTAAGTTACTTTCTATTAAATATGTACATTCCTCAGACTACAGGGGCACATAAGAAAAGAAATATGCACCTTCCAAAAGTATTTATAAAAAGAAAATGAATTTTTGCAACCCTAACATAAAGTGATATCCAACAAGTCTAAATTTCATGATTTCTCTGCTGAAAAAGTCAACTATAAAAAGTCACTTCTTCCCTCAACTTGCAAATTTTTCTTAAAAAGAGACAGGACACTGCAACTTATCTAAAGGGCAATCATGCTGACAGCATTTGGCAATTAAAAAAAAACAAACTATACACACTGTTTGGCATTACCACCTACTACATTTATCCAAAATTCTAGAACCTGACATTTAACTTGGCCCAGGAAAGAAACTTTGTTTTTAATGACTTTACTGTAAATTAAACCATACTTTCTCCTCTAATATACTAACATATTAATAGTTTGTAGGGAAAAACACAAGTGTACAGTTCCCTCATTAGAAAATGCTACCAATTACACCCTTAACCTTAACGCCTTCCCTTCTTTTCACGCTTCATTCCCCACCCCTGAAAATAATAGCCACACAATATACAGTAATACAATAGCTTCACAACGGCACAAACAATAATTACAGTAAAAAAATTAAATGGTAGGACTATGTCATTACAGCAGTTATCTTTCCATTCCTCAGTTTCCAAATCTCTGAAACACGGATAAAAGCACAATCTGAACTGAATGAAAAAAATTGTGTCAAATGCCACATCTCCTAAACTCTGTGCTAAGATGCCCCACAGCACTATAGCAAACTCCCAGGAAAGCTGCATATTTTAAACAGAAGGAAACACTGAGATTCTCAACACATGCTGGAAACCAGCCAAACTATTAACCTGAGGTGCTTCAGAGTTGTCATATTAGATTGCAGTGCATTCCTTGGATGATATATATTAGTGAAACTGGGTTTTTGCTGGCTGCTGTGATAAAAGCAAGTGTCACCTGAAAATCAACGTGGAACAGGAAATGAGGATGGCAGTGTTCAATCTGTTCCAAGGTTTGAAAGCTATTCAGGCTGGGAGCAGTGGCTCATGCCTGTAATCCCAGAACTTTGGGAAGCCATGGTGGGCAGATCACCTGAGGTCAGGAGTTCAAGACCAGCCTGGCCAACATGGTGAAACCCCATCTCTACTAAAAATACAAAAATTAGCCAGGCGTGGTAGCAGGTGCCTGTAATCCCAGCTACTCAAGAGGCTGAGGCAGGAGAATTGCTTGAACCCAGAGGCAGAGGGTGCAATGAGCTGAGACCGTGCCATTGCACTCCAGCCTGGGTGACAAGAGTAAAACTCCACCTTAAAAAAAAAAAAAGAAAAAAGAAAAAAAGAAAAGCTATTCAGCGCTCAGTGCTCAACAAGCACACACATCTCATTAGTAAACTGTGGTTATTTATGAAGAAAATAAATTTTCTACTTTTTTCTGCATTTTTTTTTTTTGAACAGCTATAAAAGTTGTTGGGACACACATATTTATTGGACCTAACTATTTAATAAACAGAACTATTAAGTATTGTCTGTGGCAGAGGGGTGTTGTGAAAAACTTAACGAGGCCAGGCGCAGTGGCTCACACCTGTAATCCCAGGACTTTGGAAGGCCGAGGCAGGCGGATCACCTGAGGTCAGGAGTTCAAGACCAGCCTGACCAACATGGAGAAACCCCGTCTCTACTAAAAATTCAAAATTTGCCGGGCGTGGTGCCACATGCCTGTAATCCCAGCTACTTGCGAGGCTGAAGCAGGAGAACTGCTTGAACCCGGGAAGCAGAGGTTGTGGTGAGCCGAGATCACACCACTGCACTCCAGCCTGGGCAACAAGAGCGAAAGTCTCTTGAAAAAAAAAAAAAACTTAATGAGATAATAAGGTCACCATAAAACAATGAAGTTTAAAAACCTCTGGCTTAATGTTGTGACTGGCAGAATAAGCTTCCAGTAAGTGGTAGCCATTATCATTTCACTATGATTAGTCCTTTAACTATGCAGTTTTATAGAAAAGAGAGGATTATTTCGAATTCTGTAATAAAGATCTCAGAATATTATCCTATAGTATTATGACTTATATTTAGTATTATATCTAGTATTATGACTTACATTGTAAGAAAAAATTAGGTAGACAAAGAATCTCATATGGACAACCTGGAGGAAAACCAGGTCCAGTGATATGGCCTTGCTATTTATAAAATGCATGATTTGAGTCCTAATCTGACTCAAATTATGCTACTTGAAAAGTCTGAAAATAATTTTACCACTAGACAGATAAAAGCAATTCATCCTTACTCCCATGTTAGCATGTAATATGGAAAAGAGCAAAAGTTTTAATTTTAAGAGTTAGGAATCCATGGCGTCACCTCACATCCCCATCTTTTACGTGACTTCTGTTTTTACAGTTATCCTCCATTTCCCATATGGTGACCTTTTCTTTACTCCATCTTCTATTTAGGACATAATTATGAAATGAATCATTCACTTTATTGAAGCCTGAGATGGGCTGTAGAACACTGAGACTGTAAATGTAACGCATGTATGTCGGACTGATGGCTTGTCCTTCTCCTGTGACAGTCTTTGTGTATGCGTGTGTAAACTGCAGAAAGACTAAGAATAATGAATTGTACACAAAGCTGAGAGACATCTTTTATCTCTTAATAAACTGTTTCCAGGAAAAAAATATGTACCTATTTATAACTTGCTAACCATCACACAAGCCGCTTAAACTGGTAGATGCAGCAAACTAGTCACAGAGCTCACCTGCTACACTGACCCACTATTCCAAAGACATCAAACTGCAATTTAATCAAACATTTGCTGTACAAATACTTTTCAAAACTGAGTAATGCTAAAAATGGGTACACTACTAAAAAACATATTAACTGTTATCTAAGGGTAAGAACTTTTTAGAAGGTGTTTTAAATAAATAAATGCAACAGAAGAAATAAATAATGAAATTATTTTCTATTTTAAACAGGTAACTTTGAGGGCCTGGCATGGTGGCTCACATCTATATTCTCAGCACTTTGGGAAGCTGAGGTGGGTGGATCATGAGGTCAGGAGTTCGAGACCAGCCTGGCCAACATGGTGAAACCCCGTCTCTACTAAAAATACAGAAAAATTAGCCAGGTGTGGTGGCGGACGACTGTGGTCCCAGCTACTTGGGAGGCTGAGGCAGGAGAACTGCTTGAACCCAGGAGGTGGAGGCTGCAGTGAGCCGAGATAGCACTACTGCACTCCAGTTTGGGTGACAGAGCAAGACTCCATCTTGGGGGAAAAAAAAAAGTAATTTTGAAACAAATTAATAGTACTTATAGAAATAATAAATAACATTTATCACAGACATTTCAAATTGGCATTTCAGAAGAACCTTAATAATCTGGGTAATAGTTATTTCCAATAGAATTTGTCAATAACAAATCTAAATAATGTGTAATATATGTCTTTTATATCAGCAGTTCAGTCAGATAACAATTCTTAAAAATATAGGAAATAGGCCAGGCGCGATGGCTCATGCCTGTAATGCCAGCACTTTGGGAGGCCAAGGTGGGCGGATCACCTGAGGTCGGGAGTTCAAGACCAGTCTGACCAACATGGAGAAATCCTGTCTCAACTAAAAATACAAAATTAGCTGGGTATAGTGGTGCATGCCTGTAATCCCAGCTAAGTACTTGGGAGGCTGAGGCAAGAGAATCACTTGAACCCGGGAGGCGGAGGTCGCGATGAGCCAAGATCGCGCCATTGCACTCCAGCCTGGGCAATAAGAATGAAACTCCATCTCAAAGAAAAAAAAAAATACTCCATCTCAAAGAAAAAATAAATGTTATATATATATGTGTGTGTGTGTGTGTGTATGTATGTATCTATGTATGTATATGAAATAAGTGTTATAGGCTGGGCTTGGTGGCTCATGCCTATAATCCCAGCAATTTGGGAGGCCAAGGCAGGTGGATCACTTGAGTTCAGGAGTTCAGATCAGCCTGGCCAACATGGTGAAGCCTCATCTCTACTAAAAATACAAAACTTAGCTGGGCATGGTGGTGTGCACCTGTAGTCCCAGCTACTCAGTAAGCTGAGACACGAGAATCACTTGAACCCAGGAGGCGGAGGTTGTAGCGCACTGAGATCATAACACTGCACTCCAGCCTCAGCGACAGAGCAAGACTCTGCTCAAACAACAACAACAACAACAACAAAAATATACAGAAAAATACCTCATATTTTCAAACATAATAACTGCATGTTTATCAACTTTGTAATCTAGGTTAGTCTTTCCCTTACTGTCATTCATTTAATAATCACATTTTCTTCAAGTATGAGTAAAACACTACACTAAGCACTAAGACTGCAAATATTACTAAGACACACGGGCCTTTTCCTCAAGAAGCGTGGCATCCAGACACAGAACCTGAGCACATTTCCCCATGATATGAAGGCACTATACTCAAAGTGCTACAAGAATATTGGCACTTGGTTCAGCCTGAGAGTTTTAAGAAAACTACTTAGTAGCCCCACAAAAGACAACAGCATTAAAATTCTGGAAACATGGTTATTTTGGATGAAATCTGCAAGCCAAAAAAAAAAAAGCAATCCCCTAATCTATCACAGAAAGGCCTATATACACTTTGCTCAGAAATGAGCATCACTATCTAATTATATCAGAACATCCAGGGGGCTGGAGCCCAGACACCAGTATTTGTAAAAGCTGCCCAGGTGACTATAACACTGATAATGTCATAACATCATGACCGATTTAAGCTTCAATCCTATCAACATAAAGACAGTCTTGAGGCTGCATTAGTGAACACTCGGGTCCCTAAGGGGATCCATGGTCTGAGACTATTTTCATTGTATTTTTACTTGCAACCTTTTGGTATGTGCTAATAACATGAAAGATAAAGTTTCATGTTTGGTATCTCATGACACTTCAGCATAAGCCAAGAAAATTAAGTGATTGCTAATCCTCAACACTGTACGCTGATTAAAATGTCCGTTTAAAATTTACTCTTTAAAGTAAAGCCAGGGCAAGTAGAGACTTGAAATTAGAAACTTTGGGTACATAAAGACCAAGTCCTGCTAAGGTCACTTCCACCACCCATTTCCAAGAAAAACACCTACATATGAGCATTTAGACAGCAACAAAACCAGCACATAAGAAGTATGCGTCTTGGCTGGGAGCAGTGGCTCACACCTGTAATCCCAACACTTTGGGAGCCTGAGGCAGGTAGAGACCATGAACCCAGGAGTTTGAGATCAGCAGGGCAACATGGCGAAACCCCGTATCTACAAAAAATTACAAAAAAAAAAAAAATTATCTGGGCATAGTGGTGTGCGCCTATAGTCCCAGCTACTCAGGAGGCTGAGGCAGAAGGATCAACTGAGCCCGGGAGTTCCCGGGAGTTCAATTACAGTGAGCCGTGATCATGCCACTGCACTCCAGACTGGGTGACAGAACAAGATCCTGTCTCAAAAAATAAAAACGAAAACAAAGTATGCACCTTGTGATACAGAGTAAGTTCTAGAGAAATGAAGGGAAGGCAGAGATAAAGGTGAGCTGGAGTGATTGGGGCAGAGTCTTACGAAGGAAGAAGACCCGAGGAGGACCTCAGTGGGACTGACAGGCTCAGATTAGAGAAGCAGCACTCTAACAGTCTTGGAGGAAGAAGGTGTAAAAAGCAACAGTATAATGAAGCTGAAAAAAGCATGGTGCTTGGGAAGGCACTGAGGAAACACCAGATCTCCTTAAAGGAGATCAACACTGGACAAATAACAGGTTGAGGAAAATAAACTTAATCTTGGTGAAAAACAGGGTTACACTTTGCTTTACTATAAAAAATGATTTTAGGGCCAGGCACAGTGGCTCATGCCTGTAATCCCAGCACTTTGGGAGGCTGAGGCAGGCGAATCACCTAGGGTCAGGAGTTCAAGACCAGCCTGGCCCATGGTGAAACCCAGTCTCTACTAAAAATACAAAAATTAGCTAGGCGTGGTGGCGCATGCCTGTAATTCCAGCTACTTGGGAGGCTGAGGTGGGAGAACCACTTGAACCCAGGAAGCGGAGGTTGCAGTGAGCCGAGATCACGCCACTGTGCTCCAGCCTGGGCAACAGAGTGAGACCCTGTCTCAAAAAATAAACAAACAAAACATGATTTTAGAAGATTCTACAGGTAGATGAATATGCAGAATGCACTGAAATTCAGGGAGCTGGGATTTTTGAAGATGAAGAGAACACACTGATATTTTCCAAGCACAGCTTCTGAATACAATAGGTATTTTTAAAGTGTGAAGATTTTAAAAGTGAACACTGTACAGCACAATACAAACCTTGGTATCACTCCAAAATGAAGGCCAAATTAATTTTAAAAGTCAAATGACTTAAGAAAGTATTACTGTAAAGTTTATAGTAGGAAAGATAATGACATTCCAAGAGATTAGACATCCATTTATGTTAGCTTTATAGAAAGAGGCAATATTCCAACATTTTTTTTTCTGAATTACTCACATAGTCTAAATCTAATGCAAACAGAATAGTTTAGACAATATTTTAATATTCATTCTCCTTAGAATGCACATTAATGCCAAAATAAATGTTTTAGGGCCTTTTGGCATAAACAAACCATTATTTGGCATAAAAGATGGCTGCTGGAGGTTTTGGAAATATGATTATTCGTAGGTTTCCTAACATTGGAGTAAAGTATAGCAATAATTCTAAAAACTATAAGTAATACACAGTTTGCAGCTGAAAATGGGACTTGCTGTTATGAGTAATCATAAAGACACATTTAGAATTTATACAAGATTAGTAAGTCAGGTAATGTCATCAAAAAACACAAGCAGCTGAAAAATGCTTCCCATAGGAAAGCAAACATTCGCCCCCCCGCCAAATATTTTTATTAAGAATTCATCAGTATAAGAATTACACTTGTATAAAAATATATGCAATGGAAATTAATACTGTACTAAGGTACAGTTTGATTTAAATCCAAAAAACAACTTGAAGTAATTACGCCCATACTGATTGAGTATAGTCAATATTATTTATACTTATTTCTTAGACCTAGAGCCCCTTCTCCTTCATTCAAAAACTTATGTACCAAATATATATTTCTTATACACTGTTCTTTGCTTCTTTTCGTTATGTCACTATCTTTTTCCCCATCAGATGCAATTGTACTATTTTAGTCAAGTTAACACTTTAACTGACATTAATACTCTATATGCAAACAGTGTGGTCTTAAGCTCTTCATTTACTGAGGCTGGAGAAAGCTTAGTAGTTTAAGATATTTAAGGGCTTATATTTGTAAGTATGCCTTTCAAACACTATTTTTAATTTATAAGGATATAATCAGTAACTAAACTAATCCTAACACTAGGATTATCTGCCTAATTCATATATATATAATCATATACTTTTTTTTTCTTTTTAATTTTTGAAACAGGGTCTCACTGTGATGCCCAAGCTGGAGGGCAGCGGCGAGATCAAGGCCCACTGCAGTCTGGACCTTCCAGACTCAATCAATCCGCCCAACTCAGCCTCCTGAGTAGCCCGGACTAAAGGTGCACACGACGAGACCGGACTAATTTTTGTATTTTTTGTACAGAAAGGGTTTCACCACGCTGCCAAGACTGGTCTCAAACTCCCTGCCTCAAGCGATCTGTCCCCCTTGGCCTCCTAAAGTGCTAGGACTACAGGCATGAGCCTCCACACCTGGCATATCTTACATTAAGAAAGAAACATAGTATTCAAATTAATTTTAATTTCATCCATCTGCCCCTAAAATAACTCAGATCTTACTAATATATTTTTATTGTGGTACAATAGTCCTTTTCTTTAAATTAGACTATCAAAATACTTTTTAAAATAATACAAAATCAATCATGAATCTCACATGAAAATCTAGAGGTTGTTTACAATTTCCTTAATGAAAACATAACGGCCATAACATAAATACTCCAACAATATTGGATAACATTAGATAATACCTACTACTATAACTGACCTACCAGTAAATATGTCAAGCAAGACATCGTATGGGTTTATGTGATCTATGATACAAACTGCAACAATATTTCTTTGGAAAAAAAATTTACTTTTAGAAGCAGCAGCAGAACCCAAGAAAGCAAAATCCTGCACCAAAACTGGCATCGTCCTGCACCCCCCCTCAACAAAAACCTGTTAACAAAAAGTTTACAGGAAAATAAGTTTGATTAAAAGGAAATACAAGCATAATCTGCTAGAGGAAATACAGTGAAAGGGTTGTTGGGCTCTTTTCTAAAAATGGTTGCATCTGAATTATTTCAAATCAAAGCAGAGACCATGATAAATTGGGCTCTAACAGATGACTTACAGAGCACAGCGACGGCCCCAGACTCGAACATGAGACATTCTTCCTTATGCCTAGTTTCCACTATGAGGCTGAAAGGTGGGGGATCCAATTTGTGATAGATCCGGAATCCTTTACTGAACGCCATTCTCCTTTCTTCGGAGGCAGCCCTGTGGAAACCAAGCAAAGCAAAGCAAATGAAGCTGATGTTTCCTTCTGCAGCAAGGACTGCAAAGCATCCAAAAGTCCCTCCCTGCCAGGTTTTGATGGGGGGTTGGGGTGGGGAAAAAACAGACAGCTCAGGGAGAAAATGGCTTATTCCAAAAGATAAGTCGTCACTTAATTTTACCAAAAAGCAAGAGGAAAAGCTACCAATTCTCATACCAAGGCAAGACAAGGTTTTAGCACTGTAAGTCCATCAACGGTTTGGTTGAGTTTCCCGTTTAATTTATGCTTACTGAAAGGAAAAATTTTGAGCGTATTTCGTTCGGAGTTGTTTATCAGCTTCCTGCTTCAAGATCTGTCACTACGTTGAAAGGGAACCGATTTGGAAACTTCAAGCAGTTCCTTCGAGGGGAAAGGAGCGGAGGTGGGAGGGAAGGGTGACAAGGCTGGTTCAAAGCTCCTTAGGGGGCAGGAGGAGGAAAAGGATTATTCTACGCGACAGGCTCTCCCGGGGGTGGCGACGAAGGGCAAGGGAAACAGCACAGGTTACCACCGCCTCCCCTGCCCCGGGCTACCGTCGGCTCGGGGGACGGCAGGCGGGGCCGAAAAATACGAATGGCCACCCGGGAAGAGTCATGACTCGGGGCACCGACCCGACTGGGGCTCCTCGGGGTCCCGGGAAGTCGACTGCCCGGGAAAACGGCTCCTTCTCAGAGAGACTGAAGAGCCGAGAAGCCCAAACCCTCCATTTATGCGCCAGAAGAGATGACCCGGCGCCCAGGCGGATTCAGTTCGTTCCCGCGGGCAGGCTGACAGCCGCTGTCACCAGCCCCCAGCCTGACGCGGCGCCCTGCACACAACCCGTGGTCTCCTCACAACCGCGCCCGCTCTCCCGCACCCCGGCTGCTCGCGGTCGCCCCTCACCGCTCCCGCTGAGGCTGCGGAGGCAGAGGCTGGTCTTGGAGGCGTCCGCCCGCCCGGCTGCCGGTGGGTCTGGCCGCGGCCGCTCCCCGCCCCCCGCCGGCTTGCTCACCCCTTCCTCCGGCTCCTCCTCCTCCTTCTCCCGCAGCCGCCGCCACTGCCTCCAGAAGCGTCACTTCCGCTCCAGCAGGCCCATCTCTTCCGCATTGCGCCGCGGCAGCGGGCGGAAGATCCGCCCCTCACGAGGGAAGGGGCGGGGCGTCAGGAGAGAGATCACGCCCACTCTGCGCCTACCGGCCAGGCCGGGCACCAGCGGGCGGCCCCAGCCTCAGTCTCCAGCGATCTTCGCCTCCTGCGGCCGCCCCCAGGCCGAGCTGCGATCCCACCGCCGGGGGTGCAAGGAGAGTGAAGATCCGGCCTCCTTGGTCCCTTTGCGTGGGCTCTTCAGAGCGTGAGCGCCGGGGAGGGACTCAGGAGAAAAGCTTGGGGGGCTGCGTATTGCTGCTCCCCAAGCTGGGCGTCAGGACCACCCCCTGCCGCCCCCACCGGCCTGACGGGAGAGGAGGGAGGGCTCGGTATGGTCGGCTCGCCTAGCCAACTAGGTGGCGCCTGAAGAGCTGTCCATGGTGTCGACAGCCCAGCAAATGGCACCGAGTTCCTAGTCTGAGTGTCGGGGTAGGTAGCAGAAGAAAAACTAATGCCTGCTCTGGGACAGTTCTGTTCGGTGCCTTTTCTTGTGTGTTCTGGAGCTCACAGGGTGCTATCGAAGAGTGTTCAGGTGTATACGATGGAGAGTAGGAAGTCACAAACCAGGATCTCAAGGCTGAGTCCAACAAAACATGGCTGTAGGGAGGCCACTACAGCTGTGGTTGTCACTGATGGATGAATAGCTTTTGCCAACTGTGGAATTTAGTGACTAAAGGCACCTGACCCTTTTATCGCATCCTCATTTTTCAACAAATCGTGCTTCCTGGCTAATATCAGCGTGTCCCATAGATTTATTTCTGCTTCCATTGAATAGACCTAATAAGTATGAGAATGAAGTCAAAGCCAACAGGGCAGAAAGGAATTGAAAACCTGAAGAACCCAGCACTCAAACTGTCTCCACTTGCCTTTGCTCTTTGTTTACCTCTTCTCCTTCTGGTTTTTAACAGCCAAAGCAGAATTTAAATTTGGTTATGTTGCAAAAATCATTTCCCTCTTCAGGCCCTGTCATGTGACTTGATTTTTTCATCCATTTTAGAGAAGCTGCACCCACCCTGGTTTCAGGACACGGAACTAAATTTATTAGAAAAGAAGCCACTTCAAGTCATGAAGGAGAAATACAAAGATTCTTGGATTTCGTTGTAAGAACTAGAGGGGGTTTCTATCTCAGTACTGTCTCAGAAAAAAAACTGTCGATATCATATGCGTTGCTTGAGAGGTACCTTTTATGACAACTGAAATCACTCAGTTTCAAGAGGAGTTGGGGACTGGAACCAAACTAACTTACTCCAAAGCCCAAAATCTTTTCCACCATGCCTGTGTGTCTGTAAGGCTACACTAGAAACGCATCCTTTCTTACAGTGTGAAGCATGGGTACTAAGCTCTTTTAGGAACAGGTGTTCTGCGTATTCCTGGTTCCTTTTTATTTGGAACTAAGGAGATTTAGGTCAAAATTTCTGGGTTGTGGGTTGGAATTCCTGCTTCTTTCTTCAAATTAAACTGGGGGGTAGCAAGACTCTTATTCCTAGATTGTTAGACAGCCAAAGCTTTTCCACATCTCATTTTAGTCATGAAAAGACATGCCCAGAGTTTGAAAAACATAAAGGCAATTTGACTAGTGGCTTGACTGGTTCTATCTTCTTTTTCTCGTCCCTCTTTCCTATTTATACTTCTACTTTTGTTACAGCATTTGACAATAGCTGGAAAAATTTTCACTGACCTTGAAATGTCTTTGGGGTAGGGTGACTTAAAATATAGGTTAAGTGGCATACACAGATTTCTTAGTGAGATCCTAAGGGCCTACAGAGACAGGCTGACACCAACTCAACCCTTGAAACTGAGCAATGAAGAGCCTGTGGGAGGCTAAAAAATGCTGCTTCAAAAAGATGTCCTTGTCTGTGAATGTTAATTTAGGTTAATTTGCAGATTTGATTAAGGGTCTTGAGATTATTTTGGATTATCCAGGTGGGCTCTAGGGCCCTAGATGCAATCACAAGTGTCCTTATAACAGGGAGGCAGAGGAAAATTAAACATGCACACACGAGAGAGAGAGAGAGAGAGAGAGAGAGAGAGAGAGAGAGAGAGAGAGAGAGAAAGAGAAAGAGAAAGAAAGTAATATGAAGACAGCAGCAGAGATTGGAGCTTGGCAATAGCCAAGCTATGTCAGCAGCCGTCAGAAGTTGGAAGAAGCAAGGAAGGATTTGAGCCTAGAGCCTTCGGAAAGAGCATGGCCCTGTTGATTCTGGCCTCCAGAACTGTGAGAAAATACATTTTTGTTGTTTTAAACCACCCAGTTTGTGGTAATTTGTAACACCAGCTACAAGAAATCAACACAAGGCTGATGTGACTTTCCATCAGGAGAGAGACAGCCCCAGGTAGGTGTTTCAGATATCACATCCAATAGAACAAATTAAAGACAAACACCCTAAATTTTCAATGTTGATTTGTGAGCAAGTTATTTCTCCTATGGGTAACTCTCGTTGAAATATGCAATTCATTATGTGGAAACATGGAATTGTTATTTCCATAGGTTTAAAAAAAAAACCTCACATAGTGGCAACATATGGCCCAACCTAATAGTATGTCCCAGGCAGACTATACAAGAATTTACGTATTTACAGATGATTAATGATAATCCCAAATAATCACATTAAAAAACTATATCAAGTGCATGGCTATAAATTTTGACAGGTGATTACTATGTGAATTAGTAGTAGTACCTGCTTTTCTCTTTTGTCTGGCTTTTTTTTTTTTTTGTCAAAAATGCTAGACAACATGGAAAATCAGGGAAATAGTCACAATCTGATTCAGTAACCTTTAACAGCTTCTTCTCAGGTTACATAGGCTAACTTTTATATCAGGATCAGGATCTGCAGAGCAATTAGTATAGTGCTCTGCAGATCCTGGTCCTAATATAGTATAGTATAGCAGGATCTGCAGACCCTAGTTGTACCTGGCCATACTCCCCACCAATGACTGAGAAAGAAATGGCTCATTGTTCAAGAGAAAACAGTGGTCTTGAAAGACAACACAACAGTAGGTTACAAAGAGCATTAACTTTTTCTTTAAAGAAATTCAGTGTAACCAGTGAAGGATGAGATTTTAAATTAGAAAAATGGAAATCCTATGAATAAAAAACTAGTAAGCTCGAGAGCAGAATCACTGTGGGGGAAAAAAAAAACTGAAAAATAACTTGCAGGTACCATAGACAGGAAATTGCCACTAGAGCAAACAGGAAACTTGTGATAGATAAAAATGAAGTGTTTTCATTTGGAACAAGAGACCAACTGAAGAGAGATCAAGTGAAGGGGGTTTATTTTAATGACACACAAGGATTCTTGTGGAAATCAAAGTGCCGGAGCCAAAAACAGGGCTCAACCTTCAAGATTAGAGTTGTGTTCAAGGTGTTCAAGTTGACTCTGGGTCCCACAAAGCAACAGCAATTTCACTAAGGTTATGCGTAAAAGGTAAGCTTTCATGATCAAAATGTTTTTGCAAAGTAGCTTAGAATGGTTTCTGCAGTGTTTTGTCAAAACTTTTCTCATATATTTTCCTAAAGATATTTAACAAGATCCTAAGAAGTCATCTGCTAGGGATTCTCATTGTACTGAATGATTGTATCCTTTAAGCCTCTGGAGTTAGGACTCACAGGAACCCAGTACAAATTACCGGGGGCTAGAGTCCAGAAGCAGGCCAGGGGCCCGTCTACATTGCACTTCGATATCAATCCCATATAACAATATTCAGCCTGTGTTTGGGCAGTATGAAGCAGCCCTTAGCAGCTGTGAACCCCATATCCATGGACAGTTTCAGTTCTGGAGGGCAGTCTTCAAAACATTTATGAAAGTACAAGACCTCCCAAACATTCAGATATATTTAATTTTTCTTCCTACATGTAGTGCCAGTGTTTTTCTCGTTTTCATTTACTTGAAACAACAAATCAAATGTTTTGTCATAATCAGTGAATGGCAAGACTCCCTTTATTACACAGCTATTACCATGTTAGAGATAAGAAGAGCTCTTATAACCATAAACAACCACTACAATGTAGCAACTTACAGCTTCCTATTTTATATTGCAGCTCTGTAACATTTGACCATTTTTGTAAGGGTTTCATGATTTCAAGGACGATTATTAGCACTTTCCATTTTTGGCCAATTCTGGATGCTGGTAATGTTACCACTGCAGGCAACGATGGCTCTACTCAACTGAAGACCTCTTGTAGGCAATGTGGACCATATCTGCTTTCCTGCCTGAGAGATTAGCAAATTGGGTTTAGTGATCATGAAATTCTCTCAGATCTCATATTAGCAAGGAGACCCTGGTTGTACTTGTCAGGGCTGCCAGTTGGCCCTGCTGAAACTTTAGAACTGCACCAATGTCTAAGACTTTCATCCCTCCCTCCTTCCTTCACACAGGTGAAACCTGCCTGCCTGACAGCTTTCCCAGCCTCCTCCAGGCTCCCCTGTTTTCTCTTATACACATTCCCCCCCAGTAAACTTCTTGTACATTTAATGCCATCTCAGTGTCTGCTCCCAAGAGGACCCCAACTGACTCACTGGGGCATTTAACCTCCAATTCCTTTCCTCCCTTGGCTGAGATCTGTTCCAAGAAGTATCTCCAGGACACTCCAGCCTGTTGCACAGGCCAAAGAAAAGCCCTCAGGCAGAGGAGCAAGTACTTGCAAGAGGACACCAGTGGCAAGAACAGGGACATGGTGAGACATCAACATCATTGGCTACAGTAGTACTAGTCACTCTTGACTATGTTGTTTCAATAGTTTTCCTTCTCAAAAACATTTGTCACCTATTTTGGAGTTAATTCAGAGGACTGCTCCAAAAGAAAAAACTAAAAAGCAAAACCAGCTTTATTAAAATGGTTCTGGATTTATCTTTTGAGAATTCCTTTCATAAGAAATAATGTCCTTAAGCTATATCAGGAATAAAAATGTTCTGCTTGAGATAGAAAAACCATTGGTTTTATGTACCCTACATCAAATTCCTAGTGTGATGTTCAAACCCATTCCTGAAACCTATAGCCTGATAGATTTCATAGGATAAAAAGCCTGAGTTTAAGAGTTCTTAAAAGCAGAGTAATTCGTCTAATGGGTTTGGAAATAATATGCAGTTTAAGGCCTAAATGATCTGCATGTGATACATATACATGTTTATATGTTTTATTCTACTTAAAATGAGGAATAGGTGTTCTGACTTTAATTCTACTTAGTAGGCCAGTAAGGTGTAACAGAAAATTCATCCAGAATGAATACTGTTTTGGTTTGGCTGTTTCCCAACCCAGTCGCACCTTGAATTGTAATAATCCCCACATGTCAAGGGCAGGACCAGGTGGAGATAGCTGAATCATGGCAGGTGGTTTCTGCCATGCTGTTCTCCTGCTAGTGAGTTCTCATGAAATCTCATGGTTTTATAAGGGGCTTCCCCCTTCCCTCGACACTCATTCTTTCTGTTGCCACCCTGTGAAGATGTGCCTTTTGTCATGATTGTAAGTTTCCTGAGGCCTTCCCACCCATGCAGAACTGTGAGTCAATTAAACCACTTCATAAATTACCTAGTCTTGGGTATGTCCCTATAGCAGCCTGAGAATGAACTAATACAAAGATGTAGGGATAAGATAAAATTAACAGAGGAAAAAGAGTGCATGACACTGTTCTGCATATTATGTTCTGATCAAGGGTACACATGGGCCTGCTCATAGTCCCACTTTATTAGTCATTTGAAATGCTGCAAACTTAGTCATCAGGAAAATACAACAAAGGATATATTTAAAAATTAATTTAATGCTTGGCTAAAGCTTAATTACATATATAATTATCAAACGATAGTCCTTAATTTCCAAAAAATTCCTCTTTTGAAAATCACAGAATCAGAAAGCATAAACTTTAAAACAAGTTCTTTGAATATTTACAATGTGATATAAACATTATAGAAGACCATGGATATTAAATTGCCTGGGTGTGGCTAATCAGCAAGGCGTATTCTTTATTGCATATTTAACTCACATATGTGGGATTTTAAATATGACAGACTACTAAAATTCGAATGCATGTATGTGCAAGCTGGGCAGGGAGTAAAATCATGAATGAGACAGGACGGTCAGCCCAAAACCATGCAATTAGGTTGTGGGTTTATTATTCTCAAAAGTGAAATTTCTATGTTCCATTTGAAAGTATGTTGCATGTATCATTTAGCATTCACATTAAACCCACATTTGACTCTAACGCTGATTCAAGGAAAAAAGTTCAACATTCACTCAACGACTAAGTCCACAACTCAACTCTCAATGTTAAGGCAGCACAGCTACAGTGATAGCAACGCTAACCAAAAGGTAATGAACATTTAGTCACTTGCCAGCCCTTTTGTTACAACAGTGTAGTAATTTCCCTAAGACAATTTGCTACCGGATAATTTTCTGCTGTTAAAAGGCTTCCTCTGTAGAAAAACACCACAAATTTCCAGTGTGAAAGTAAATCCATGGTGGTATAAATATATATATGCATAATTACACAATTTACACTGCACACATCGTTTACAGGGGACAATTAACTGAGAGGGTTAATTTAAATGACCATACAAAATACTTCTGTAAACAAAGTATGATAGGCAGTAAACATTCATAGACTCCTAGAAATAATCTGAATTCCTTTCATTCTGAAGAAATATCATTTAAGGACACAGTATTGAATATAATGTTTTTTGTATTAAAACAAGAATCGCTATTTTACAGTTTAAGAAACTTTACATATATACAAAATTTACACATTGGGAATGGTAATCAAGCAAATAGGTTTTTCAGTCTCACAGATCTATTTTCCTTCAATCAAAGACTTAAATTCTTTCACATTGTGGTCACTTGCAACAGACATAGCATGATCCAAAGCTCGAACACTTGCAAGGAGTTTTACTATCTGTTTTATGTTTTCCCTAAAAGAAAAACATATAGCAGCATCTCATTAATTAGTACATCTAAGAGAAAATTTGCTACTGATTTCATGGCTATTTTAGAGCTTCTGCAATCAATTTTTCCAAGCACACATTTTCAAAGAAGGGAAACATATATACAAGCTACAGCACGTAGGAAAAAAAAAAAAAGCCTGGGCGCGGTGGCTCACACTTGTAATCCCAGCACTTTGGGAGGCTGATGCGTGTGGATCACCTGAGCTCAGGAGTTCAAGACCAGCCTGGCCAACATGGTGAAACCCCGTCTCTACTAAAATTAAAAAAAAGAAAAAAAAAGTTTACATTTATCCATATAAAACAAAACTTACATATGTTTAAATGACTAGCCCAGAGACAGGGGACCCATTTTTAAAAAAAACAAAATTCATTGAGATCAATGAGTTTCATTAATATTGCGAAAGAAAAGAAAGCAATCTGTTTTCAAACTACTTCAGAGGCCTGTCTCCCATTCCTTCTCAAACAAGAGTCCTGGCTCTTTCAGCATATACCTGGAACACAAAAGGTATTTGTGTCTTTTCATCACTAATCCATCAAGATCCAGCGTAATTTCCACTCCACCAAAATTCACTAAATAAAGTATAATCTGACTTTCCTTATCACCCCAGCTAGAAGGCATTCTGCTTTCTTATTAGGAAGTAATCCTCAAATTTTAGAACACATTAGAATTACCTAGAGAATTGCTGAAATGCAGATCATCCCTGGCCCCACCCCAAGAGTTCTATTCAGTAGGCCCACAGTGGGGCCTGAGAACTTGCAAGTCTATCAAGCTCCCAGTATCATGCTGATACTGCTGGTCTAGGGACCACACTTTAAGAATGACTGTTTTAACAGTTAGCTTAAACCACTCATAAGAAACAAGACATAATATG
This sequence comes from Macaca fascicularis, assembly GCF_037993035.2. Taxonomy (NCBI): domain Eukaryota; kingdom Metazoa; phylum Chordata; class Mammalia; order Primates; family Cercopithecidae; genus Macaca; species Macaca fascicularis. Next base: position 14,161,486 of record NC_088377.1, on the reverse strand, counting down.
ACATTAGTAATTGTCACATCTCTTCTATAGAATTGTAGTAAGCACCTATTAGGGAAGAATTAGAATTTGCAAAACTTGGCAACTCACGTGAAACCTGCTTTATATGCATTGCACAAAGCAGGTGCTTACATAGCTGTTAAAGTTCTTTTCTGTAGAAAAGTAAACACTATTTGTTAACTCCCAAACAGAAACACTGTTAAATGTATGTAAATCAAAGTTTAAAATGTGATAAAACTTATCTAGTAGAAAACAACACACTGAGAAAAAATGTTAGTGCCAACAAATAACAAAATGGCACACACTAAGAACAAAATCAAATCAACCAAAACCTGCCAAAGAATTTTACCATTAAAATCTTTTTTGTTGTTTTTTGAGATGGAGTCTTGCTCTTTCGCCAGGCTGGAGTACAGTGGCACAATCTCAGCTCACTACAACCTCTGCCTCCCAGGTTCAAGCAATTCCCCTGCCTCAGGCTCCGAAGTAGGGGGGACTACAGACATGCACCACCACGCCCACCTAATTTTTGTATTTTTAGTAGAAACGGGGATTCACCATATTGGCCAGGATGGCCTCGATCTCCTGACCTCGTGATCCGCCTGCCTCAGCCTCCCAAAGTGCTGGGATTATAGGCGTGAGCCACCGCGCCCAGCCTAAAATCTTTAATAGCTACTTTAATTTTATTGTGGAAAAAATATCCAATTTTCTTGCAGGAAAATAAGGTCTGTTTTCAAGAAAGGGGAATGAGGGAACGGAAGAAGGTTTTGTTATAGGGGTATGACTAATGGTGTGATCTAAACAAAAATAAACTTTGACATTACAAAGATATATGAAATTAAAAATTTAAAAAGACAATTCCTTCAAACTGCCCTAGCGCTATTATTTACTTTTTATGCTAGAGATTTATCCCAGAATTACCTGAATATCCGTAATTAATGTCCACAGAAAGGCTAATGGTTCATTCACTCTTTTCTTACAACCCTTGATAAAAATTAGAAATAAGTTGCTCCCAAAAAGCCATTAGTGATAACCTCTAATTCATAATATGGATTAAAACAAAAAATTTCCCCAAATTGGGAGATAACCTTGAATTTACATCTGTATAATGAAACTCCAAACGAGAGTCTGAGACCTCTCTAATTCTTCAAAGAGGGAGACAGAGAAAACCACCATTGATTCACTCCCCTGAGGGGCTGGTCCTTACCAGAAGTCTTTCCTTAGTATCTTCATAAATAATATACTGAAAAAAGATAAAGTAAAAACTGCAAAAACGAAAAATTATGTGCATTTTTGGTAGGTTTATAATACTAAGTGAACATACAATTTAAACTAAAATATAAATATTTCTACTTAAAACATTTTAATACTAAATCTGGCAACTAAAACAACTCTAGATTACCATTTCATTAATTACAAAATTACCTTGCATTTCTTTTTTCCACATCAGAGCACCCAATACTGTTTCTATAAATTGTATCTGCTAAGTGTACAAGGTATCGGCAAAAGTTTTCTAACTGAGAAATAGTCCTTTCTCCTTTCAGATTCATGAACCATTGTTTGGGGAAACAATTGATTACCTGTGGAGAAGAAAGATGTAAAATAAAATAGTTAAGACAGAATAAATTAAAGTATTAAAAGCGAACTCTAGATAACGGGTATAAATGTATTTCACCAGAAGATATGCTTCTGAGCTACAGCAATTACTCTGAAGAAATATTCTTTTAAATCTGACTTCCTACGTCAACTAAACCAATATACCTGAATTTTTACCCCAACCAATGGGTTAGGCACTCAAAGCAAAAGAAAATCTGTCCAATATTTGAGTAAATTAGTAATGTAAAACTGACAACCAACGGCTTCATTTTCCAGTCTTCTAGGATGGCCTAAATAAACTGAGTTTCCTTTTTCAGCAGTTTTTGATGTAAAAATATGAGTGGTATAAAAATGAAATCACGGTGCCCCCATCCCCCGCAATAATTCCATGAATAGGCATCCATGCATGCTGACAACGGGAGTCGAGTTGGCCCAGACTGAGGTTAAGACAGTAAGGTTATTATTATCCTGAAATTAAAGCTTTCATTTATAACTACAAAATATTAAAACTTTTACTAATATCTATAAAATATGGATATAGATGGATAGATATATATAATAGTATGCATTTTTACGTTAAAAAAAAAAGCTGTAGGGGTTTGGAACTACCTGGGTAGGCAAACTGTCAACCTTACATGCAAGTCCAGTAATCAAAGGGGTTTCATGAAATTCTCAAATCCCTCTTCAAACAAACAAAAACTTAATTCATTTTAACTCATATGCTTTAAAAACTACGCTATGTCATTTAACTCACATTTTGGGCTTTTTTGATGCTGTCATCTCCATATTCTGAATTCTGAAAAGCCATGAGAATATATCGATTTAATAAACCATCTATTGATAACTCTTGTAGAGTTTTATTTGAGAAAATGCCATACCACTGAAGAAAATTGCCTAATAGCTGGAAAGAAGAAAAAAAAATAGGTAACGTGACACAATTAGATTAGGTACAAAGTAAATAAGTTACATAGTAAAACACCATATGAAATACAGCAGACCCTGTCTTGCCAAAGTACTAAGACATATTAATACTTTCAAAGGTACAGATATTTCCTAGAATGGTTACATTTGAATATTCAATTTTAATTAGTCAAAATTGAAACAGCCACATGTAGCTAGTGGCTACAGCACTGGTCAGCATAGATATAGAACAGTCCATCATCACAGACAGTCAGGGAGTGCTAATTCTTAGGTAAGTGTCCTCTATTGAAAATTACACTCCAGCTGGTTCTATGCACACCCCCACCCACCCCCCACCCCGCCGCCCGCAAAGGATGGGAGAGTCTGACTACAACCCTGCATGGCTACCACATATCATGAACTACAACCAAGTTATAGCACTGTGCCTCTCAAGCTACCCAAGCTCAGTCAATACATAGAAAATGAAAGCTATCATCATAAAATGGAAGCCCCATCCCATCCCACCATAAAAATTTATAGTTTCCCAGTTGTTTCTCAACTTAGTAAATGGTAACACTATTCAACCAGCTGCTCGTGCCAGAGGTCTGGAGGTCATTCCTGACCTCTCTCTCAAGTTGTGTGTCTCCACCACCATCCAGTCTCTCCATTTCCCTCAGTTCCTGCTGCCATCCCCCAAATCCAACCCACCTTAATCTCTTCGGAACCCTGCAGTTACTCCAGTGATTATGAGCAAGAGCATGGAGTAGCCTTTCTTAAGCAGGGCTCTGCAAGAGTTCCAAATCTACAGAAAATGATTTGTGTGGCTCTTTACTCAGTTCTCCCAAGAATGATACATAGTTAGTACTGTTACAGATGCACGGGAAAGAGGAGAATTCATTATAGACAATGGAGGCCTTAGGGCATTACGTATTAAGTCTCCCACAGAAGCCCAGTTGAGAAGAGCTGCTCAAGAGTCAGACTGGCCTGAGTCTGATTCCCATCTCTAATTACCAATGGAATGACCTTGGGCAGGTTATTGTGTGCCTCACTGCCCCATCAGTAAAGTGAAAAAAGTGTGTAACTCATTGAGTCATTCTGAGGATTCAAGATAATCTATGTCAAAGGTGCGGCACAGCGCTTGGTGCATAGTAAACACACATAAATACTAGTTCCCCTAAAATACACAATAAATACCAGTTCCCATTTTCATTATTACTATCCATACCTACTTCAATCTATTATCTCCACATAGCAGACAGAGTAACCTTAAAAATGGCAATTTATGGCTGGGCACAGTGGCTTATACCTGTAATCCCAGTACTTTGGGAAGCCAAGGAAGGAGGACCACTTGAGCTCAGGAGTTTAAGATCAGCCTGGGCAACACAGCAAGACCTCGTCTCTTTAAATTTAAAAAAAATTTTAAAAAAAAAAAAAAAAGGCAATTTGTTTACTTACCTTAAACCCTTCCACGACACACATACATAGTTAACTGGTTTTCAACAAAGGTACAAAAGCAATTCAATGGACTGTGAAAGGGAAATATGTTGGGCCTCTTCAAGCTAGGAACCCCACTCAGGGCAAATCTGCCTCCCATTCTATTCAAAGTCATCTGTCAGCTCATGGAGACAGATGCATATTCTGATTGCCTCTTCTGGAAAAACTTATCAGAAACTCCAAAGAAAGGAACCATCTCTCTCTCACCTACATGTGACCTGGAAGTCCCCAATGGGGGGGGCCTTGCTTTGAGCTGTCTCCACCTTTCTGGATGGAACTAATGTATTGATTGATGTCTCGTGTCTCCCTAAAATGTGTAAAACCAAGCTGTTCCCCGACCACCTTGGGCACATGTCATCAGAACTTCCTAAGGCTGTGTCACGGGTGCATCCTCAACCTTGGCAAAATAAACTTTCTAAATTAACTGAGACCTGTCTCAAATTTTCGGTGTTCACAGGACAAAGGATAGCCTTTTCAACAAATAGTCCTGGAACAAATAAACCTTAATCCAGGCCTCATACCCTACAATAAAAATTAACTTGAAAAGAGTCACAGACCTAAACGTAAAACTTAGAACTATGAAACTTCTAGAAGAAAGGATAGAAGACCTTTGTGGCTTCAAGTTAGGCAAAGATTTCTTAGATACGACATCTAAAGCACAATCTGTAACAGGAAAAAAAGAAAAACTAGACTTCATCAAAATTAAGAACTTCTGCATATGGAAGACTGTTAGAATGGAAAGATAAGCCACAAACTGAAAAAAAAAAAATCTGCAAATCATTTATATGATAAAGGACTTCTCTCCAGAATATAGAACTCAATGCTTAGTAAGAAGAAAGCCCAATTTAAAACCTAAGCAAAAGATCTGAAGACATTTCACCAAAATACATAAACGAATTGCAAATAAGCACATGACTGTCATTAGGGAAATGCAAATGAAAACCACAATGAGATACCACATTGCACCCCACAGAATGACTTAAAAAGCAAAACACTAACAGCAAGTATGGTGGGAGTAAGGAATAACCAGGACAGTAACAGGTTACTGGTAAGAACGCAAAATGATACAGCCACTTCCGAAGACAGCTTTGTCCAGCTGTTTCACCCAACTGAAATGAAACTTACATATTCAGAACACCCTTATAGAAGCTTTGTTCATAACCAAATTGGAAATGTTAGGGCCAAGGGAAAGCTTCCCCTTAGGCCTATGAAGTTTCGCTGAAAATTACTGACAAGAGGCAAATTTACAGGAGAAAAGACACATAAATTTATTTGATCACAGTTTTATGTTACATGAGAGCCTTCAGAGTAAAGACCCAAAGATGGAAGAGAAACTGTCTACTTCTATGTTTAGGTTTAACAAAGTATGCACAGGCATGCAGAAACACGCCTGGACAAAAGGGTACGATCTACTGCTCATAGACCAAGAGAAGACACACAACAAAGCCTGTCCATCCAGATTCTTCTTGGCCTCTCCCAGCAGCATTCTTTCTTTCTGGGTATGGGGCAGGACCTTCTCTGGAATGGGGGTTTTATGACCTATAATCAAACAAGGTAGGTCAGATTTATGGCCAGTTTTTACACAGGCAGAGCCAAAATTAAGAGTAATATATTTAGGTTTTATGGTTGGCTTTGCAGAAAAGGGGTTCTGAGTCTATGACCCACCTGGGGCAACAGGGATTCTAGTTTCTATGCCAACCCTCAAAGGAGAACAGGACTGAAAGACAGGAGGGCAGGAGAAGGTCAAAGAAAAAGTTCTTCTGAGGCCAAGGCCTTCATTTTATGGTATTGTTTTCTGAGTCCCAAGATAAACAATCCAAATGTCCCTTAATTAGGAACTAAATAAAAACCAAAACCCAACTCTGGTGCACCTGCACAGCAAGGCTGAGCCTCAAATGTATTCAGTGAAAGCAGCCAGACTCCAAAGACTCTGCCTATCATGTAATTCCCTTCACTTCCTAGGACATAGACTGAGAGGTGGCCGGGGCTTGCTGTGACCTTGACTGTACAGCAGCAGATAGCATGGCTGTATCTGCTCATCAGAATTCACACAACTATACACTAAAGAGAGTGAATTTTACTGTATGTAAATCATACCTTAATTTTTTTTTTTAAAGGAAAGTCTTTCTGTGACTTCCTACAACTTTTGGGATAAGGACCAAAGTATTTCAAATGACCTACAAGATCCTCTATCATCTGGACTATGGACCTCCTTGCTCACTCCAGCTGTCCTATGCTTTCTTCAGCGCCTCCAGTGTAGCCTGCTCTCTTTCACCTCAGGGCTAACTCCTATTTATGCTCCAGGTCTAAAGATCTAAATATCACTTCCTCAGGGTGGAAGGAAATCTTCTGGGACTGGCTAGTCAAGGTCTCTGTGCCCTTTTCATATGTTCCACATTACCTTGAATGTCCCCTTTCATAACTCATCACACCTGCAATTACCTATTTGATGTCAACTGTGCTGAACTATGAACTCCACAAAGATTCCACTTCTAGCTTGCTTACTGCTATATCCCCAAACCTCAGAAGAGTATCTGCTCCAGCAGTCCTCCTTATCTGTGGTTTCAGTCAGCCGTGGCACAGTACGATAACGTATTTTGAGAGAAAGAGAAACTACATTCATATATCCTTTACCACAGTGTATTATTAATAATTGTTCTTTTATTAGTTATTGCTGATTTCTTACTGTGCCTAATTTATAAATTAAACTTTATCATAGGTATGTATGTAGAGGAAACAACAGTATATATAGGGTTCAGTACCATCTGTGGTTTCAGGTAGCCACTGGGCATCTTATCCCCATGGATATGGGGAGGACTACTGTAGTCTACTTGCTAAAAAATTAATTGCAGCTTAGTCAGGCATTTTGTTGAGTACCATGGACCTTACTTTGGAACTCAGAAATCACTTTCTCCTGTGAAAATATCAAACTTGAATGAACTTTTGGAATAAAATTACTTTATAAAATGGAGATTTTGGGTATACATATAAATAGATCTAAGCCTATGGAGTTAATAAAACAAAACACTCTGCAAAATATAATATATGAAGTCAAACGAAATCTGAGTATTTTAGATAGTCTATGAATACGTACCTTAACTGAAGACCAAAACTGTCGTTGAAAAAACAAGTAAGGCCCAGAATTTTTATTTTCTAAGACACTAAGTAAAAACAGAGAAACATACCATGATCAGATATTTTATATGTAGGTACCATATGATCCCTAGACAAAAGATTTTTCTGCAAAACCGGTAAACTAATTCTTTGATTTTTCAAATAATTGCATTCTGGAAGACAGTATGTTAAAAAGGCAATGGAAATTTACTCTGAGACACTCAGGGAGAACATAAGAGTATTAATTGTTTTATTCTGCTTAAGGGAACAATCTCCCCACTAATCTAGTCTCTCTGTAATACACTACGAGGGTGAAGTTTGTATTTCAAGCTAGTTTTTCAGAATTTTATAAGCCTTCTCTGAAAGACAATGGAGAATATTATCTTTAATATTCTTCAGTTACTTACTTTTTGGGATATAAAGGCATAAATACATCGTCATCTAAAGTTCTTCTCATTCTCAATAAAAGTGCCTTTAGGTATACCTAAAGAGTTAAAAGTAGATCACACATTTTAATAAGCACTATGACCAAAAAAAATAAGCCATATTCCAAATCATGTAACTGAATATTGAACTGAGTGAACCAGTTTCCCAAATTTTTAATTTTCCTCATTGAAGACCCTAAAGTAATTAATACTTAATAATCTATTAGTTCATTCCTCAACAACTGCCATGCAATAAAACTTTAGAAATCTTTCAATCCCTTAGTCTACATACAGATTTAAGACCAGACACATAATCAAGTCCTCAAAGTGAAAATTCAACAATGACAAAGAACACCCACCTTCTCTACATTTAAATAGCTCCTATGAAAGGCCCCTGAAGAGCATTACCTTTAAGTGTGGAAACTAGTTATAAAACAGTATCTAGTTGTTTTATACACTGTTTAATTGGTTTGGGTGCCCAATCTTTTGGCTTCCCTGGGCCATACTGGAAGAACTATCTTAGGCCACACATAAAATACACAAACACTAATGATAGCTGATGAGCTAAAAAAATTAAAAAAATTTAAAAAGGGGGGGGCAGGGTCTGTGCATAAATTTCATGTTTTAAGACAGTTTACAAATTTGTATTGGGCCACATTCAAAGCCGTTCTGGGCCACATGTCCATGGGCCATGGGTTGGACAAGCTTAAATTATCAATTGTTAACACTTTAGTTTCTCATTTCCCCCCAAAAAATACAGTCCTTAAAAGGACATTTGATTAGTTGGATTGGGACTGAGGTGTGGTGGTGAGAAATCATAATAATGAAAGGCTATTTAAACTGATGGCATCTTCCTTATTAATTTTTTTAAACTGAAAACTAACATCTCTCTGTGGGACTAGGTATAAAAAAAAGGAAAAAAACCTAGCATCTCAAATTTTGTGTATTTCAGGCTTTAACAGCCCTGATGGCCCAAGTGGGAGAACCAGATTTCTGATTGGTTTAGGATAACGACTCATTCTCTCAATGCTTGCTCATATTCAATAGAAAGAGGAAAAAAAAAAAAAGTCTTCCAAAGATACTAAATTACCTGTGTATTTTTATTTTCTGCATTCACTACTGAAGGATATCCATTGATTAATTTTAGTGTAATTCCCACCATTCTTGAAGTCTGTGTTGTAGAAAAAGGGTCCCACATATTTTCAGCTATCACTGTTAAGAAAAAAAGAGGATTGAGACACAGAAGCCAATTGTAGATTAAATTTTTTGTCAAGCAGACCTCTATTAATGCCAGTCCTAATTTATTTTTCCTCTTTCTCTACAATATAAGCTTTAGTCTTCTTTGTGCTATTAACTGTGGGAATTTGGAGGGATAGGGATGTGGAGAGAGGATAGATTATTCTTATTTCTGGTACTCTGGGAAAATGAAGATAAGGAAAAAAGAGGATTTCTGTAGAAATGTTGCTTTGGCATCAAGAATTTCAAACTAACATTTCTAGTATTCAAAATAAATTCCTGTATCAATGATTCCTAATCTTTTTTGAGGAACTTATGAAAGTATTGAAATTGCTCCCCACATAAATGCATATCCTCCCTCAAACTATGTATAATTTTGCTTCAGTTAGTCTTTGAATTTCTAAACCTCACCGATGAAGCAATTACTGCACTCAATTACAGGCCCACCCAAAAGTGGTCCTCAAGTCCCAGGATAAGAACTCCTCTGCCCTCAAGTCATCTCTGGGCCAGGTGGTAACTATTATTTCTCATGTAATTTCTATAAGGAAATATGCTCTGAATTAAAAACTCATAAAAATAGATTTGGGAAAGCCAGTGTGTCTGAATGCTCAATTCAGAGAACAGGAGATTTACCTGTTAGTTTAGGAAGAATCACCTTTTCCACAATGGTAGGTAGTAGGGCAACATCTACATCATCTTTTTCTTGCTCTCGTTCTTCACAACCATAAAACAGCAAAGATTCAAACCACAGCATATTCTCAAAGTCACGACATTTTGCCTAAAAGACATTTAAAAGGTTACCCAAATACTAAAATAGTGGATATTTCTGCTTCCAGCTATGATAAGAGAAATAAGAACTGGATTTAACCTTTGGTTGTAAACAACTAAAAACTAGACAGCTGGAGATATCATGCTACTGGACTTCAAACTGTAAGGCCACGGTAACCAAAACAGCATGGTACTGATACAAAAACAGACACATAGACCAATGGAACAGAATAGAGAACTTAGCACTAAGACTGCACACCTACAACCATCTGATCTCCAACAAACCTGAGAGAAACAAGCAACAGGGAAAAGATTCCCTGTTTAATAAATGGTGCTGGGAGAACTGGCTAGCCATATACAGAAAATTGAAAATGGATCCCTTCCTTACACTATATACAAAAATTAAGTCAAGATGGATTAAAGACTTAAATGTAAACTCCAAAACTATAAAAATCCTGGAAGAAAATCTAGTCAATACCATTCAGGACATAGGCATGGGCAAAGATTTCATGACAAAAACACCAAAAGCAACTGCAACAAAAGCAAAAATTGACAAATGGTATCTAATCCAACTAAAGAGCTTCTACACAGCAAAAGAAACTATTATCAGAATGAATAGACAACCTACAGAATGGGAGAAAATTTTTGCAACCTGTGCATCTGACAAAGGTCTAATATCCAGAGTCTAGAGGAAACTTAAATGTATAAGAAAAAAAAATCCCATTAAAAAGTGGGCAAAGGACATGAACAGACATTTCTCAAAAGAAGACATTCATGTAGCCAACAACATGAAAAAAAGCTCAACATCACTGATCATTAGAGAAATGCAAATCAAAACCACAATGAGCTACCATCCCACACCAATCAGAATGGGAATTATTACAAAGTCCAGAAACAACAGATGCTGGTAAGGTTTTGCAGAAAAAGGAACACTTTTACACTATTGGGGGGAGTGTAAATTAGTTCAACCATTGTGGAAGACAGTGTGGCAATTCCTCAAAGATCTAGAGGCAGAAATACCATTTGACCCAGCAATCCCATTACGGGGTATATACCAACAGAAATATAAATCATTCTATTATAAAGCTACGAGCATATGTATGTTCACTGCAACACTATTCATGATAGCAAAGACATGGAATCAACCCAAATGCCCATCAATTATAGACTGGATAAAGAAAATGTGGTACATATACACCATGGAATACTATGCAGCCATAAAAAGGAACGAGGTCATGCCCTTTGCAGGGACATGGATGGAGCTAGAAGCCATTATCCTCAGCAAACTAACGCAAGAACAGAAACCCAAACACCACATGTTCTCACAAGTGGAAGCTGAACAATGAGAACATATGGACGCATACTGGGGAACCACACACACTGAGGCCTGTTGGGGGGTGAGGGTGGGGACTTAGTGGAGGGAGAGCATGACAGCTACTGGATGCTAGCTTAATACCAAGGTGATGGGTCGATCTGTGCTGTAAACCACCATGCCACATGTTTACCTAAGTAACAAATCTGCACATGTACTCCGGAACTTAAAAGCTGAAGAAAATACAAAAGAACTGGACAAAATACAATGGACCACAGGCAGCACAAGACTATGACCCTTGAAAGAAAGGAATCAAATGAGGTAAGGTGCTAGTTCAGGACAGCAGAGCAGTCTTGCTGAGTGGAGGAGACAGAGGGTGGAGTTCAGGAAGGCTGAGACAGCTGGAAGCTGTGGGGCAGAGGAGTGGGCGACACAGAAAAACAACTCCAAAACACAGTCTCGGGCCTTTGCTGTCTACCAAGGTACTCAGGCACACAGCAAAACTTCAGAAGGTCTGGCCAAGAGCACACAGCAAATAGGAGCTGTGAGCTGAATGCTTCTCAGAGCTCACATTTTTTTCAGTTATGTTTCCAGGGCTTCAACCTCAGCCCCATTTTCCTTACAGTCCACAAATTCAACCTAGCCAATCTCAACCATGTGCACAGCTTCACCCAAGTCGGTAACTTCTCAAACCACATTGTAAACATCACCACTAGACCTCCAGAGTCAATTCTAGCCCCCTCTAGCCCCCTCCCTTTTTTTTTTTTTTTTTTATTAGAAGGAGGCTCACTCTGTCACCCAGGCTGGAGTGCAGTGGCGTGATCTCAGCTCACTGCAAGCTCCGCCTCCCAGGTTCACGCCATTCCCCTGCCTCAGCCTCCCAAGTAGCTGGGACCACAGGCGCCCGCCACCACACCCGGCTAATTTTTTGTATTTTTTTTTTTTAGTAGAGACGGGGTTTCACCATGTTAGCCAGGATGGTCTCGATCTCCTGACCTCGTGATCCGCCCGTCTCGGCCTCCCAAAGTGCTGGGATTACAGGCTTGAGCCACCGCGCCCGGCCCCCACTCCCTTTATGACAGACCAATAGGTCCTCTTGATTCCACCTCCTTATCTCTTTTTTTTTCTTGTGACAGGTCTTGTTCTATCACCCAGGCTGGAGTGCAGTGGCACAATCATAGCTCATTATAGCCTCAATCTCCTGGGCTCAAGCAATCCTGCCTCAGTCCAGCCCCCCAAGTAGCTGGGAATACAAGCACGTACCACCACAGCTAATTTTTTTTTTTTTTAAATAGAGACAAGGTCTTGCTATGTTGCCCAGACTGGTCTTGAACTCCTGAGCTCAAACAATCCTCCTGCCTTGGCCTCCCAAACTGTTAGGATTACAAGTGTGAGCCACCATGCCTGGCCTATCAATTTTTCTCACCATGACCACTGACTTGGTTCATGTCCTCATTTCACACCTCATTGTGCTTTCCCATCTGGTTCTGAGTTCCTTTAGGATCAAAGGACCAACTTCTTACTATTCATGTTCATATCCCAGTTTACTACATATAATTTTAGCTGGCTGAAAAAAGAATTATATGTAAACTGAAAAAAACAAAACACACAGCTCTTCTGGGAAGAGATGAAACTCAAAAGGAAAGATCATAAGATTATAACCAGATACAATCTGTATCAATTACAGCCTATGCCCTATCGCCCCTGGAAAATATTTTGCTTAAGCTTACTTCTCTAGCACTGAGATTAAAATTACCCAGATATCAAATTATAACACTTTCTAATAGTGACAGAAGCCACTCACCTCAAGAGGAGTCCAAGTGAGGAGCTGAAGTCGTATGAGGGGGTTGAATAATTTTGGCAAACAAAGGCCAATGTAAGCATCTTTGTAGGACGTGTAGTATTTTGAACGCCATGCTTCAAACTGTGATTTAATACAGTCAATTGAATAGAAACTTTCAAGGACATCTTCAAAAACTTTGCTGGATTCTTTTGAAATTCGATCTAAAAACAACAAAACCCCAGAGAGAACCATACATCAGTATGAAGTAGGAAAAAAAAAGTCCAATATTTTCTGTGTTTTCTTTGTTGCTTCAGTATCAGAAGATATGCTAATTAACAAAGGGCCAATTATTAGTCATAATTTAGAAGAAAAAAATAAATTGATGTTTCAATTTCTCTTTTATGTAAAGTGCAGCCAGTCCTTGTTTTGCAGTTCCAGTATGTACAATTTTTCTAAATTTAGCTAAATAACACCTGTTCCCAAACAAGACAGTTCAAATTTCAGTTACCATAGTATATTAGCCATGAGTAATTGCACTGCTAGCTTTCTAGTCCACAAACCACTGCACAGATTAACAGCTGTGCATCATAATCAGTCACTAATCACACTGCTTCATTCAAACTCTGTTGATTATAATAACTGACATAGCCAACCATCAGTTGAATGGATGCTAAGAACTTCAAGTGAAAAGTTATTTGAGAATAAGTTTTTTGTTTTTGTTTTTGTTTTTGTTTTGAGACAGATTCTCACTCTGTCACCCAGGCTGGAGTGAAGTGGCACAATCTCAGCTCACTGCAACCTCTGCCTCCCAGGTTCAAGTGATTCTCCTGCCTCAACCTCCCAAGTAGCTGGAATTACAGGTATGCACCACCATGCCCAACTAATTTTTGTGTTTTTAGTAGAGATGGGGGTTTTATCATGTGGGCCAGGTTGGTCTTGAACTCCTGACCTCAAGTGGTTCACCTGCCTCGGCCTCCCAAAATGCTGGGATTACAGGTGTGAGCCATCGTGCTGGACCAAGAATAAGATACTCTTATGATGTCCCAGATTACTTGAGAAAACGAAATCTTTACAATGGAGAGAGAAAGTTCTGAGAACCTTTACTGCAAGATCAATCTTAACAATGCCAATAGTGGGACAGTCTAACATTTGTCATGTGCTTTTAGGCAGTATGAAGCAGCATCCTGTATAAATTATTCTTGGGGAAAAAAAGTTTAACTTAAATCTAATTAAGCCTTCAGACCTAAATTCCAGTTTACAAGAAATGGATCAAAGAACAAGTTAAACAATGCTATGAGGAAACATACAGACCAGTCTAGAATATAGGATATTCTATAAGAGAAGTGGCCTGGTCTCTTCAAAAAGCTAGTGTCTTAAACAATAGGGGTAGGTGTGTGAATGTGTAGAGTACTTACGGTTATTCATTTATTCTAGATTTTAAAATGTAACAACCAAAGGCAGAGCATGAACCTTAGGTGGATCCTGGTTTCAAAAACCACAAAATAACAAAATAAAAATAGTTCCTAAAAAGGGTTTTTCCAGGATGCCATTGAGGAAAATTAAATATGGACATGATATTAAGAAATTTGTTAATTTTCTTATTGTGCTTAAAAAAAGAATCAGAATAGCCATCATAAAAAAAAAATAAAGATAATAGTACTGTGATTATACAGAAAAATATACTCATTTATAGGAAACACACACTGAAATTTTGGGGAGTGAAGTGCCATGAGGTATGTAAGTCACTTTCAAATGGTTCAACACACACACACATCTCCATGTATAAAGAGTCAGGCAAACTTGGTGAAATGATAAGCATTGTTATCTGAGTGATAGGTATGTGGATGATCACTGTGCTAGTCTTTCAAATTTTCTGTTTAGAAACATTCACTGTAAAAAAAAAAGCGAGAGAAAGAAGCTTCTCCAACTAAGTTCCAAATGGTGTGCGATTGATATAATTCCAAACAATTATAGCCAATGGTGGGAAATGAAGACTTTTATTTGGGATCCTTCTGAAAATGCCTGGCACATAATAGTACTAACCACCCTCTAAAATGAGATTACTCATGACTCCCCAAATCAAGAGTTTCCTTCAGGGCTGAGTGCTCTACTGCCAAGCTTTACCTTTCCAGACCAGACAGGCTGCAATGAGAGTTGCCCTCAGGACCTGACACATTTCCAGTCACTTAAAATTCTCCCATTTGGAAGAGTAACAACATTTATTATGCAAGTACTAAGTATACCCTATGAGAAGGTGTTACCCCTATTTTTGAGAATTCATCATGATATTCACTAATAAAAAGGCATGCAAGTTTCTGCAATTAAAAAAGAAGTACCTGGTTCTAATGCAGAGGCCATGAATATTCAAACCATTTCATGGTAAAAACCATACCCAAGTAGAAACTAAATTGATGATGAGTCTTATTTCCAAATAAATGTCTAACCTTTTTCCAGATTGAAATTAGTAATATCTGTAGAAGTTTCTTCATCATCACTGGAAAGGCCTTCAAGGTGATCTGCCATCTTACCGGTTTGCTCTCTGGCTTGTCTACGACGAGTCCTAAATAATAAACATCAAGTTCCCAAACTAGATAAAAGAGACTCCTCCCTTCCCAAACAAGCCAAGAGCAAGGATTTTGAAAATTACCTCCTGGCCTCCCGCTCTGCAATGCGACGTTTTGCATGCTCTTGATACAGTGCCCGATCGCGTCCAAAGGAATCAAGATTTGGTGCCATCAGAGCTTTGTCTGCAAAACAACAATGGTTAAAATTAAAAGCCATCTTTCAACAATCTTGAGGAAAGAGTTTGCACAGAATAAGCCATTACGATAGACTGCTTGCTAATCTCAACGGCAAGATTCTGCAATAACTGGTAAACCGGACAGGATTTTAGTTTAGAACAAATTTCAGTATTATTCTGCGTTCCCATTTTAAAAAGCAGAAAAATTAAAGAAGTGATTTCTTTTTAAGAGTTCAACAACCCTACAAATATGTAATTGGGCTTACTCACTATTTTTATGTCTAAGTAACAGGACAGCTATCAGGAATAGCTATCACGATGACCAAATAAATTAAAACTCTAAATTACCTGTGCAAAGGGAAAAATAATATATTATACTTTTAAAGAAGAAGACCTTAAGCATCATGTTGAATGATATGACAGCAGGAAAACATAGGAAGACATAAGAAAACAGTTTTGTTGCAAGAGTTTAATAAATTTATTATAATTTTGCTTTGTAGAAGTTTGTTTTCTATCACTATTTTTAGAACAAGGCAACACTACAGACTGAAAACCGCATCTAAGCAGGACTAACTTCTGCCTTCTCAATGCTAATCTTTCTCTTTCACAGCATAGTTTTATTCATTCATTCATTCATTCATTTATTTATTTATTTATTTATTTATTTATTTGCCTTCCTATTTTCCATTTGTCAAAAAACGTTCTAGGGTAATTTCCTAGCTTTAGTTTCCAATCCTATTTGTATTTCAGTTATCATGTTTTTCGTTTTCTAGCGATGGTTCCTGTTCTTACAATATTCCTCTTCTACAGTATTCTATACTACTGCTGAATAGGATACCTTCTGTTATCTCCCTGGGGCTCCCAACTCTTTGAAAGTATCCTGTTCACAGAAAACTTGCATACTTGCACCAGCACTGTCTGTCTCCTCAGTCCCTTTGGTTCTACTGCTCAGGTTGGTCCTTTTGATCATCGTTAACTGCCTGTTCATGTAGAAGAGCAAGACTGGAAGCTGTGTGTGTGGGCAGGAGCTGTCTAACAGAGGTGTCTCCATCGGATCACTAGGTACAGAGCCAGTTCTTTTGTTGGGGACCCCCAGATTTTAGTGTTTCAGGGTCTTTATTTTGGACCTATTCTCTTTAATCAAAAGACTCCCCTAATCTCTTGCCTACGTAGAAGAAGGGGTGGGGGAAATATCTGTCCACTATACTTCCCTCATTTCTACGTTTTAATTCCACACTATGAAAACATGATAGTAAGGGGAGGCAAACAACCCACGGCATTGGGTGAGAGGGGAGGGAAGTGAGCACATGCAAGATGAAAGACATCCAAGTTAAGACGTGCGTATTTTTTTACTTGATATCAGAGATGTGTCACCAAAATCAGCAACAGGAAAAACAAAACCAAAAATCAGCTCTTACTTCAGAATATCCTAACCATCCCAGGCCTTACTATTTATTTATTTATTTAATTTATTTTTTGAGGCGGAGTCTTGCTCTTGTCGCCCTGGAGTACAATGGCACAATCTCAGTTCACTGCAACCTCCGCCACCCAGGTTCAAGCTATTCTCCTGCCTCAGCTTCCTCCCGAGTAGCTGGGATTACAGGCACCTGCCACCAGCTAATTTTTGTATTTTCAGTAGAAACGGGGTTTTGCCACGTTGGCCAGGCTGGTCTCCAACTCCACCTCGGCCTCTCAAAGTGCTGGGATTACAGGCGTGAGCCATCGTGCCCAGCCAGACCCTACTATTTTTAAAAGTTGACTTTTTTTTATTGAGTTTTTAATTCATATTTCAAAATAGCTCTGAAATTAGGAAGGAGGTATGTTCCCGAGTGCACCAATTACAATGAAAAATTACTAAAGCAGAAAGATGTCCCAGCCCTAGATGTGAGTTCACTACACACCCTAGATAAATTAGCTAAAATATCCCAAACTATAAAAATAATTCCTGACTCAAGAGTTTTCCTTCATTCAAGAAATATTGTTAAAAATATCATTATACTTAAAACATCGCTGCACGTATAGGTTTTGTAAAATGTGCACTGGAGGAGACAAGTGAGTGTAACATGACTCAAGTGATAGCCTCCTCCATTTCTGTAAGAATTATACACAGTAATTGCAGATAAGTGCTTATAAATCTAAACAGATGAATTTCAGACTATTCTTTACTTCTTTAAAAAACAGATCAGAAAATGAATTGATTCTCCAGCGTCCCATGTAATTTTCCTCAAATCTTTGGCAATTAATGTATACTCCCTCTAGGACTGAATTTTTCACTTTCCCAGTATCTTTTAATTTCTTTCCAACTTTCAAACAAATTAGTATACATAATTCAACTCTTCCTTCAAATTCCCTCCAAGTAAATAGCATCATATTCTCAAGAACAAATTACAGGTGGGAAAAGGTATTTGATGAAATGTACAGCTCACACAAACCATCTAACTTAAAAGAAAATTACCTCCTTTTGTAATATAATGGTTACCGGCAATCTGCCCCAGAAATCTGGTTATCTAGATCAAAAGTAATCTGGGAGGGATGCATTAGTCATGTAGGTGGCTAATGTCAATCCAGTTTAAAATTCGGTGGCAAAAACAGAAGGTCACAGCCAGTTATAGGGCTCATAGCTGAGTCTGTCTCAGCTATGAGGGCTGTATTACCATCTGTGTATGCCTCTTCAAAACCCATCTGACATATAGGAGGATGCTTTTTCAGGGATCCTACGTCTCTCTGACTTAGAGGAGACCCTGTACAGCAAAGCATTGCTTTCTGAAAGAATAACATTAGAGCTCTTTGCATTTGATCACCTGGAAAGGTTGTTTAACATGCAAATTTCTGGACGCTCAAGACCTAGTAAGAATCACTGGGGATAGGACCAGAAAATCCGTATGTTAAAGGTGTATCAGGTAATTGTGATGCACACTTCCATTTGAGAAATGCTGACAAAGGGAACAAAGAAATGACAAAAGAAACCACAAGGACTTCACGCTAGGAAAATTCCTATTAGCGCACTCAAGAATATGGAGGGCAATGGAAAAAAAGGAACTAAAAGGTTTAAAACATCTAGTTAAAGGACCTCCACTGAACTATTTAACAAGGGGTTTCTAATTCTGGTTTTCCATAACACACGTCATCATGATGGAAGTACAATTCAATTTCTATCCATTTTTATACAAAATTTCAAGAATTGTAAGCACCAACTTAAAAAACCCAGTATATAAGGCTAACTAGAGAAACATTTAAAAAGAAAATACAAAACTTTTGCTTTATCCAAAGGATGAAGCTCAAAACTCTCTTAATCTTGGAGTTGTGTCATTTGTTAAGTTATAGCTTCCCTCCCCTTACCCACAAAATGTCCCAGTCCCTAAACTCAAACTCTTTCACTGTGATCAAGAAAAGCATTTATTTGTATTGGTGTTTTGAATGAAAATGGGGGAAAAAAACAACTAGGGCCAAACAAATAATGGTTTTAACATAAAATACTGATAATGTCTTTTCTGTCCTCTAAAGGAGAATGAAAAAACATGCCCAAAGAAGAATAAGACTGACAGAATATTAGCACATGTTTTTGAGCAAAAGCTCTATTTTCTTAAACACAATTCAAGTACACAGTTACAATTTTTAGATCTACCTGACACAACAGCAAGGAAATTGTTTCTTTAAAAAAAAAAAATGCTCCAAGATCTCTAATTTTCAATTAGGCTGCACTAAGTAAACAAGGTTGTTTAATGAATAATAAAAACCTTCAAGATGGACTGACTTGAATGGCTTGAAAACTCCGAAGATTCATCTTTAATATCATCTTGTCGTCTTTGGACAAGGCGGGAAGCTCGCTGTTTGTACAGCTGATGTATTGCTGATTCAAGTTCATTAATCAGTGGCACCTGTAAAAATACAACACACTCCGTAACACCAAACTCCTCAGCTGCTTACTTATTTGAGGGTTCCATACTATTTCCGGATTTCTGAAAAAGTACCCTCTCTATGGACAGAATAATCATGAATCCCCAACAGCACACAAGTAGCAAATTCAGTTTTACATTTGGGAAACGACACTTCTTCTTTTAATCCATGCATAGAGCTATAATGTCCAGTGCCTAGTTATTGGAGCAAACGTTAGTTAAGAAATGTAGCACTTCAGTATTCATAGAACAAGTAAAGAAATGTCAACAATTTTAGAGCTTTTCCTTTAGAGAATATTTCAGTACTTAGAAGTCTTTTTAATATCTATTTTTAATTTTCCAGCAGCATTATCTGCCTTGCAATTTTTGTAGCTCAAAGTAAAACATTATCACTGTGCAATACCAAAAGAGTGCAATGGCTCTATGAGCAGGTAAGAACAAAAGTCTGCTAATTCTCCAGTTTTGGATATTTCAGTTGTTCTGCCACTCATACGTACCAAGTATGTTACAGTAATCTGTTAACTATTTTGTACCTTTATTACAAATTTTTTAATGTAAACAAAATAATTATTAGGGCAAATAAAATTTCTAGCTATCACTAACCTCTCTGAAATCAATATATCGCAAATTTAGAAAGTTGTTCTCTTCCTGTCAAATGTTTAAATTCTTCCATATTTTATAAAAATTTCTTTACATGAATTGTGAGCTTACAAAGTCAATAATTTTTTCCAGGTTAATATCCCTAAAGCATTTACTTGATTCATATAGAATACAAAAGAACATGAGAGCTAACTTAAAACAGAAAACTTTCTCTTTATAAATACCTTATGTTATAGCCAAATGCTATGAAACTTCCACATAACACTAATGACCACTACACATACCTGAGGAAACCAGAAAATCTAGTTTCCTGATGGCTAGTGCAAATGGAAAACACATTATTTAGAGTTTGGGAACACTGGCACCAAGTGTTATAGCAGCTTCCTGAACTGAACAGACTGCAAATGGAAAATAAAAAAAGGCAGGTGGAATACAAAGATGTCTGTAATAAAAGCAATTTTATATACTTGCATGATTCCATTGCAAAAGTAGCAAATGTTCACAGAAAGGTCAAAGTAATGGAGTTATTTTGCTCTTTAATATGCCACACCATGGGCAACAATGTCCCCAAATCTGCAATGATTATCCTTCACAGCTGAGTCCAGAGACTCTGTCATTACACTTTACTATAATCTGATTTTTGTTCCAGCAATTACTGCCATAACATTGCCATTTACAACTCCCCATGCCCTCATTATTTTTTTTTTAAAAAAAACCATGAAGTACTGAAGATTAATAAGCCTAAGAGGCATTCTTTTATCTTTTAGTCCTAGAGATTGTCAAGCTTCCTGTACTGTAAGAACTACCCACCTAAGCTGGCATCATACAGAATACAATTTGCAATGTATAGTTAAGATCCTGACAATGTAGTCTTTCTCTTTAGATTAACTGGAATGCCTTTTACTGGAGGTCCAGAGAAAAACTCTACTGAGAATAAAAGCCCTAAACCGACTGTCAGCTCTCATTCAAGTTTTTTAACAATATTGATTTATCTCAAGAGTCTTGCACCATGACGATTTCTTTATCCTCTCCAAACTCAAAACTCTTACCAATTATTACTATTTTAGGACCAAAGTTAAGGCAAAGAACCCAAGAAAGATAATTACAGGGAAACAAAAACAATGGCAAGTTAAAATGATTTACAAATATTTAAAACTTAAGTTTAAAAACCAACTAAACTTTCATAAGCAAAGAGGGAAAAAAAGGAATCTTTATCTTTTTACTTTAACTCTGAAATAATATTCTTATGGTATAATTATTCAAAGTATCCAATTATTTCTAAGTATCTCCAATATAATAATTTATATTATCAACTCAGCAGTACTCGTTTTTTCTAAGATTATATTCTAAAGATCTAAACTGAGCAGTACACTTAATAAAATGAAATACACATGAAAATGTTAGAATGAAATATAATACTCATTTTTAAATGAAGGTATGTCTACCTCTCTTTTAATTAAAATGTAGTCACTGTATAAGGTTTAAGATTTGTTCCAAAAAATCTAAGTGACTCTGTATAACCACGTTAACATAATCTGAAGTAAACTTCTCTAGGAACAGGGTAATCAAGAGATGAAGTACACTAATAATTCAACAATTAAAAACTATAAACTAGGTTGTCCTACTTTCGGCATGACCTAGCTGACCATATTACTGTCAAATTTTTTAGAGTTGTGTTTGCAATTATGAATATCTTAAATTTACTCAAGAAAGTTCCGAAGCAAGTGCCAAGATACTTCCAAGAAGCAGCTCTCCAGGGACAAACTCACAAAGTATAGTTTAAGAAAAAGATCCTTTCTCTAGTCACAAAAGTTATGAGACCAGCTCCCACCATGCCCACTGGGCTCAGAAGAGTTTTGCCAGTAGGAAGGACACATCTGTCAACTCTTGACACTTAGGTTCCACTTCCAATCTTGACTCCAGCTCCTGGCACAGAGGAATACAGACAAGCCTATACTTCTTCCCCACCCTAAGCAACTGATATACCACAAGTGGTATCGTAACTCAGACTGCAGCTGCTTCTCCAGAAACCAGGTGATAAAGATAAAACATAACAAACCCTACAGAGAGGACATGGTGAATGCTATCTCATCTTGAATCTGATCACAGACTGACTGGAACCATTAAGACCCATCAGGAAGAAAGACCCATCGGGAAGAAAGAACCATCAGGAAGACAGTCTGGCAATGTTCTTTTCCCAGCTATTGGTTTTAGGGTATTCAAGTAATCAACAGAGATAATAAAAGTTGAAATACATATTTAACCACACTATATGCTTACAGATTCCAAGCTAATCTACATAGTCAATAACAAAGGGAAATGTGTCTTCCAATCCAAAGTTCAGACAGGATATTTAAGGACCACAGTTTAAATTTCTTTTTTAAAGATAAGGCTACGAAGTCCACGAATGCTTATAAACCAGTGCCTCAACCAATATTTTATCTTAAAAAATCAATTAGGAGGTCATTTGAGAAATTAGCTGTGTGCACCTAATTTTAAATGTAAACAATAAATGGTATAAGAATGCAAAACATTTTGTCAACTGACTATCCTATTGGAAAAAAATAAACTTGGGAGAAATGAAACCTTAGAAAAATGATATCCAATGAATGGTTTCTGAAATGAATCAAGCATAGGCTTATTTAGATAAAAGCTATTAGCAACCATGGTAATCATCCAGGGTTTAAAAAAAAAAAAAACTAATAAAAATTTGCAACTTTATATGCATATTTAGAATTACTTGTAGAAACAGCTTAAAAATAAGTTTAAACCTGAACCATAAAAGAAAATTTTATCAGATGAGTCCCTTATCTTCTAAGAATTCAGCACAGGAAAATAATAATCTACCACCATATTGACAGAAGACTTTCCAAAGTCTTATTTAAATGTGCTTTAAGATATTATCTTTATTTCTGTTTTCAACAGAGGTATTATACTGCACCTAAGAGATAATGCCACTAATGAAGTGAAGAAAAATGGAGCATGACTTTTCATCACTTCTAATGTTGAGTTCAGTGGGTACTTTCTGAGAATTATAGAATGTTCTACACAAGGCCACCTAGACCTCCCTAATTTTGCCTTATTCAAAGAGATTAATATTTTTGCATTCTTACCTTTTCACTGAAACACTCAAGCAAGTCTTGGACATACCCTCGCATTTCTTGCAAAAATTTATACCGTTCACCAATACCCCCAGAAGACCCTTCTAATCTTTCAATAGCCCTGGTAGAGTCCACTCGGCTTTGCAGGTGTTTCTCATGCTGCTGTCGATTTGTTTTGTGCAATTCTTTCATGGAGTCCAACCTTAGGAACACAAAAGGATAAATATAACACATTTACATCCAAAGGTCTATGCTGTCAGGACTCTTGCAATATTAAAATATGCATTTAGTTCCACTATTAGAACATAAAAATATTTGGAATGGCATCTTTTCATCTGTACTGCTTTTTTTCTCAAAAAACAAAAAATGGCAGTTTACAGATTTTGCAGTTTTGTGGGCTAACCAAAATCTCACTGTTTTGCTTTTCCCCCCATAGCGTGACTACACTTTTTCAGAGTCCGAGAGGTACAAACTCAGAAATGTCTTCAACAAGATCATGGAGTGGCATTTTTTATAACTTTTCGAGGCTTCCACAGAAGTAATCCAAGAAGGTAGCAGAACAAAGTATGAAGTCATCTTCTGTTTAGCTTTTGAAGCTGGGCCAGTGAATCTTCTTTGCTGATATTCTGCATCTGCTACCCCAGACTACATGTTGCCTGAGGGAACAGAAAGCTAGCGGACAGGTCTTTAAGAAGTTGATCTGCCCTACCTGTCTTTAAGCTGTTTCTTTACCAAATCAATAGTAACGGGAGTCATCTCATTACTGGGAGTTTTGAAAGGGACTGTATTATCTGTTTTTTGAGATTTGGCATCTGATGATCCATAGGCCGTATAACTATAAGGAATGCCATAGGATGAGCTGTAAGGCATTGTCTGGTAAGTGTTCTGGTAGTACATATTCACTTCCGTGGGCTGACTGGCTTGAACCTAGAAAAGAAATGGGATATAGATGAAATCCAGTAGTTAAAACTTTGAAAACAATAATACGCCTTTAGGGTTAAAAAAACAACAGCAAAAAATTATACCTATTTGCCAAACATTATGTAATAATTGCAGAACTCTTCAAAATTAGATAAAAGCAGGATTGAATGAATGTCGTATCTCTTGGTGGAATCACTGCATTTATTTCTAATAATTTGCAGAAAAACAGCACTCAAGAGTTGGAAGGAACATCAAAAGTCATTTAAGGCCACCTTTGATCAGTGAAAGAGGATAAATGCCTTGCCCATGGTCACAGAATCAATGGGCAACCAGAGATTAGAATCCAAAACTCCTGACATCCAGTCCAAGACTTTCTCTATTGTGTCATTTTTCTTAACTTCACCCAAATGTATGCGAATTCTGCCTCAAAACACTAGTAACAAAAATAGGTTTATGCTTATGCAATTTTTCTCACTGTATTACTTACTTTTATAAAACAAATTGTTTTAACTATTAGGGAAGATATTTTTCATCCATCTCAAATTTTTGTATTACTGAGAAATCCATCTTCTTCAAAATAATGCTTAAAGTCCAAAAAAATAAGCTATACACACAAAAAAATTCCATTTAAAGCAATGGTTCTCAAACTTTAGTGTGCATCAGCATCACCTGGAGGGCTTGTTAAACAAAGATTGCTGGCCCCACCACCCCAAGTTTCTGACTCTGTAGGTCCCTGGGGGCTGATAATTTGCGTTTCTAATGAGCTACCAGGTGGCGCCGATGCTGCTAAAATTAAGGACCACTTTGAGAAAAATTGATCTAAGAAACTGGAAATTCCTCCATCATTCTGACTGCAAAAAGCTGAACACAATGCAGTTTCTTCTAAAAGCCTACGTGTGTGTGTGCGTGCGTGTATCCTCATGGGATTTTGTTACTTGAAATGACAAAGATTCAATAAAAAAGGCTTTTTAATCTACTTGTAATTTTTAGTTTAATTCTTTTGTCTTACCTGAGGGATATTAATTCCTTTCCTTATCTGCTCCTGTTCCCATCGGCTGAGCTCTTCATCCTGTTCTCCAGTTACTAAAGCATCATCATCACTCCCCTCAATTCCTACAGCCATGAGCAACAAAGAAAAGTAAGTAACACTCAAAGAGCAAAGAGGTAAAAGATGCTGACCTGACATTTCACAAGAACTGAGCAAAACTATTAACTCAATCTTACTAAAATGTCTAATATGATCTCCTCTCTCATTTGGTAGTCCTGACTTTGCCTGTTTTAAACACAGTATTCCTTGAAGCTAAAGGCAGTATTAATGTAATAGTTAAAATCTTGGATGTGTTTCTTAACCTCTGTAAACTTGACATCAACAAAGGGAACAAAATCTAATGCCTCCTAAGAATACAGAATTATATGAATTTATGCATGTAAATTGCTAAGCACAATACCAGCTGCACAATAAATGTTCAATAAACATTAGTTATCACAATGATATTATAGTTTTTAAAAATTCCAATAAGATACTTGTACCCAAGAACAGTCCTCTAACATAAAATGTAATAAGTCTAAATACTTTTTACTTGACTATAATATCAAATCACATTTAACAGCATTAGAGGCCAGGCATGGTGGCTCATGCCTGTAATCCCAGCACTTTGGGAGGCTGAGGCACAGTGGCTCATGCCTGTAATCCCAGCACTTCGGGAGGCCAAGGCAGGAGGATCTCTTGAAGCCAAGAGTTAAGACACCAGACACAGTGAGACTCCATAACTACAAAAAAATTAAAAATAAAAAAATTAGCCAGGTGTGGTGACAAACACCTGTAGTCCCAGCTACTTGAGAGGCTGAGACAGGGGCACTGTTTGAGTCCACAAGTCAAGACACTGCAGTGAGCTATGATTGTACCACTGCACTCTGGCCTAAGTGATGGAATGACACTGCCTTAAAACAAACAAACAAAGGCAACGCAATAGGCTTACTATTCAATTAAATCAAGTTACCTATTTCCTCGGCAATTTTTTGTCTTTGTGACTTTTCTTTCACAGAAAAAACTATCCGGCGTTTCTCGTCGTCATCTTCATCATCACTGGCATCATTCTCATCTTCTCTAACAAGGCGGCCTTTGCCAGGCTCATTATCATGAGGAGTGAAATCTCCCAATTCTCGGGCCATTTGGCGCTTTTTCCTTGCAGCATGTATAAAAGCTGCATCTGGAATTTCTCCTAGAAACAAATGGTAAGAATATGACAGTATGAGAACTGCAAAGTTTCTATTTTCTTGAAAATATGAAAGGTAAAATAATACAAGATAGCCTCATCACAGTGATGTTTCAACTGCTGGCACCTCCTTCCCACACTGTGTCTGCAATCTGAAAGATTGTTAATTGAGTTTAAATGGAGTATAAAAGTCACTGAGGAAATTAAAAAGAACATATAATGGTAATATATATGGGAAAGAGTGGGACGGGGTAAAAAGGAAAAACCCACCAAAGCAGTTTTGTTTTAACTGTAATTTTTTTCTTCATTTTTAACAAATAAAAGTGGCCGGGCACAGTGGCTCACACCTGAGGTCAGGAGTTCAAGACCAGCCTGGCCAACATGGTGAAACCCCATCTTTACTAAAAAGACAAAAAATTAGCCAGATGTGGTGGCAGGCACCTGTAATCCCAGCTACTCGGGAGGCTAAGGCAGGAGAATCACTTGAACCCAGGAGGCAGAAGTTGCATAAGCTGAGATTGCACCATTGCACTCCAGCCTGGGCAACAAGAACGAAATTTCGTCTCAAAAAAAAAAAAAAGTTACAAAACTGTATTATGATGCTGAAAGAGATAAATACAATCTCAAGACCCTGAAAAGGCACTATATGATGTATAGTACATTTCTCTTGCAGATAGTTTTTAGTTCACCTGTAATCATACTAAATATTTAATTTTGTACCTAATTATTTCTCATATCATAAGCTTTATTCCATGTTATTGTTCTCCATAAACATAATTTTTAATGGCTTAACATTTTCTGGATAAGGCATAATCTACCTCACACATTAACTGACCTTTTGACTACAGTAAAAATTAATGCCTCCCTACTTGCCTAATCATTATTTTAACAGCTACATAATATCCTATCAAGTAAATGTACTATAATTAACTAACGAACCTTTCCCCTCCTGCTAGAAAATGTTGCTCATTGCAAATGTTCCAATAAAAACATTATTTCCTTGGGATAAATTTCTAGATATGAAATTACTGGGTCAAGAGTAAGAACATTTTGAGATCTATTGATTCATATTGCCAAAGAGTTTCCCATAAGGACTGTACAAATTAGACTCCCACTAGTGATGTATGTATAGAATTTACTACAACTTTCTCAGCCCAGAGTAGCATGTTTTTAAATTGTATAAACATTAACAGGAGTTAAATGGTACTGCTTCATAATTTAAATCTGGCTACTGAGCACTTATTTATTCAAAAGCTGATTAGCCAGTGAATAGACCTGCAAACTATTTTTTGCAGAAAAGTAAAAAGGAGTATGGACATAAAACAAACAGAAATTAGGCCGGGTGCAGTGGTTCACACCTGTAATCCCAGAACTTTGGGAGGCCGAGGCAGGCGGATCACCTGAGTTCAGGAGTTCAAGACCAGCCTGGCCAACATGGAGAAACCCCATCTCTACTAAAAATACAAAAATCAGCTGGGTGCGGTGGTGGTTGCCTTTAGTCCCAGCTACTCAGGAGGCTGAGGCAGGAGAATTGCTTGAACCCGGGAGGTGGTGGGTACAGTGAGCCAAGATCGTGCCATTGCACTCTAGCCTGGGCGACAAAGCGAGACTCCATCTCAAAAAACCAAAACAAAACAAAACAAAAACAAACAAAAAAACTAACAGAAACTAGTTTTGCTTTTAGCAGCAGTTCAGAAGAAAGTTAAGTCAGTCTCAATCTGATACATTAAAAAGGACTACAGGACCATTTTTCCACTTACTTGAAGACTCATTTGCAAAATAAAATTACCTGTCTGTGAATAAACTTGGAAAAGGTGGGAAACTTCTGTTTCTCCTATTTTTTATATTTGCAAATGGAAAAACTCCCTCTTCAAACAGCGATGTCATAATAAGAAACACGACTTAGCTAACTCCTTCTTAATAATCATCTTTAAAGATGGCCCATTCTTGCGGGTTTGGTTTACTTCTGAGAAATACTTTTGAGTACACACCTGGACGGAGAACATTCAATGAAGATAAAGCATTTGAAAAAGCTCCACCAGTCTTTGGCTTTTCTTCCTCTTTTTCACTTTCCATATCCATTTCATCTTCACCATGTTCACTGATGATAACTCCATCTTCTTGATTTGTATCCTTAACATGTCCTGTTTTGTCCAAAGGTTGTTCACCTAAATTTTTGAAGAATTAAAATATATGTAAAATAAAATTCATAAATTAAGAAAGCTTATTTCTATGGTATTGACATCAAAATAATTTAAAAAAAAGGAACTTTTCATTCAATTATGGGCTCAATCCAGTAAAGCTTGAATTGTTTTGTTTATTAAAAACTCAAAACTCTTGAGTGCATGAGTATGAAATAGCATAACAGACAGGATTAGGTAAAAATAATACAGAAGATAAAATAAAGGATGCATTTGAGGCCCCGCTCCATCCCATCTTCAGTTGATTTTATCAAAATGTCAACAATTTATCAAAACTGTTTCCTCTAAACTCCCACAAGGAACTGCTTGTACCTCTTTTAAGCATTACTTCATTTTATGTTAGTATTTCATTAAACCCTAAGCCCATTCAAGGCAACTCTGTTATGAACAAAGCACATTTACAGTCCAGCTAAGTCTCTTAGTAATGGACACTTACATGGAATACCTTCTTAGCTCAAAACCACATGCCACCTATCATCTAAAGAGATAAGATCCCAGCAGTCACATGTACACTGTGCAAGCCGGACCCACTACCATGACTCAATGTTTAGGAGTGGATGTCTGACTGAAGCAGAGGTAACCGACTCTCTTTCTGGGAATCTGGAATCAGGACTGAAACTAAAGGCTACATGACACTAAGAAGAACAACCATATGTAAACTAGGAAGGGAGCTGAGGAATGGCCACATTGTGCCATCTGGACAGAGAAGAGAGTTTCCTAATTCTCAGTTCTAATCCACTCCTGAGGCCCATTTCAAGATTGCTTTCCTGCCATTGGCATCCAGGAGGCACCACTACATCTTAATGATAAACTGCCCTGGTTTACACTGCTTATAATTAAATAATCCTACTACAGCCAAATCAAAGTGTTTCACCTTGAAGCAATGAACCTGGTAATACTCACAACAGGCACAAGGAATATACTGAAGAAAGAGTAAAGCAAAAGTTTATTCTCAATATGAAAGATATTTTTCTGTCATTTCCTTAGAATGTTCCTGTCCCCAAAACTACTTCAAACTTCTTCCTTCTCAAACCATACTGTACTCCCTTAAGTAATAGTCCCAGAGATAACATCCCTCCCCTCTTTTTAACTTTACCAAGAAGATTTCAGGTCACCTGTTTTAGGCTCTTTTTTTTTTTTTTTTTTCATTTACCATTTTCTCATTACCCAGGCTTCCTTCTGAAGTGGATTCTGAAGCTATAAGATTTTAAAACTAACTTTATCACATTATTAGATGGAGTAAAAACTACCTATTTCCTTTTGCTCTAAACTCATGCTAGGCAAGGCATGGTGGCTCACACCTGTAATCCCAGCACTCTGGGAGGCCAAGGCCGGCGGATCACCCGAGATCAGGAGTTCAAGACCAGCCTGGCCAACATGGTGAGACCCCGTCTCTACTAAATATACAAAATTAGCCGGGTGTGGTGGCACACACCTGTAGTCCCAGCTACTCAGGAGGCTGAGGCAGGAGAATCGCTTGAACCCAGGAGGCAGAGGCTGCAGTGAGCTGAAATCACCCCACTGCACTCCAGTCTGAGCAACAGAATGAGATTCCATCTCAAAAACAAAACAAATAAACCCATGCTAAACCAATGGCTTTTAATGGACTAAAAACAAAAGTGCAAAAGGTCTACTACATCAGATATGCTTAGATAATGAACCACTCCTACAAATTTTAAGAGTCAATGTTACATTAAATTCACAAGTATTTGCTTATGATTGAGCAAACACAAGTCCAAAGCATGGTGATATGTGAATGTTAGTGGTCACGTGTTACCCTTCCAAACATCTCTATACAGATGTTAAATAACCTTTTTCAAGGCTCCATTCATGCCTTCAATTTCATTTACTACTACTTCAGGAAACCTGCTCTCACAATTATTATCCACTTCACCTTAAACCTGGTCAGGCTCTCCCTCTCCTCTTCTACAAAGAGGCACAGGCTTCTCTTCATAAAAAGAGCGCTTTCCGGCCGGGCGCGGTGGCTCACGCCTGTAATCCCAGCACTTTGGGAGGCCGAGGCGGGCGGATCACAAGGTCAGGAGATCGAGACCATCCTGGCTAACACTGTGAAACCCCGTCTCTACTAAAAATGCAAAAAATTAGCCGGGCGAGGCGGCGGGCGCCTGTAGTCCCAACTACTCGGGAGGCTGAGGCAGGAGAATGGCGTGAACCCGGGAGGCGGAGCTTGCAGTGAGCCGAGATCGCGCCACTGCACTCCAGCCTGGGCGACTAAGCGAGACTCTGTCTCAAAAAAAAAAAAAAAAAAAAAAAAAAAAAAAAAAAAAAAAGAGCGCTTTCCCACTTGACTCCATTGGTCCCTCTAGTGATTGCCTATGTCTCTCTCTGCCAAACTTCCCAAGGAAGCAGTGTGGACCTGCTGCCCTCTACTTCCTCACCAACTTTTGTGCCTTGACCCTACGAATGGCCTTTGATTTCACCCAATCTAAGCTCAGCAGCTAACCCAATGGCTGCAAGCATGTCTAATTCATATATGACAGCATCATTAAGCAATTTAGCAAAAGGTGTTCCTTCTTCCAAACAGCTCTGAGGGCACTGGGTCTGGTTGGTGGGCCACTCTCACCCAGTTAGAAGCCCTCTTCAAGAGAAAAGCTGGGCAATCCTGCCAACAGCCCCTCCTTGGTCCTCACTTTTCCTGACTTTTCTTGTGCTAGTTCACACAAGCGACCATCATCTTCCTGAAACCTTCTTCCCTTTTCCTCTTTGGCCTTTCTGATTCTTTTATCTCTTTGGTAAATCCCTTCCTCTACATGTAAGCTTACTAGAGTAGAAGTCTTTGGTCTTCAGGAATTTTTCCTTTATATAAGGCTCCCTCATCAATTCCATCCACCTTTAATTATCACCGCAATAAGCACTACCCCCAAATCCATATCTCTATTCACTGGCTACTTCCACTCAACTTCAAGTTAAAAATTGAACTCATTATTTTAAGAATATCAGAAAAATGGGGTTCTCAAGTCAATACCGTGGTTATTTTGAAGTTAATTGTCTCTGCCTACTAAAGAGGGTTGAAGGTAGGAAGAGTTCTGATTGTCAATGACAGACCTTCATTTCAGTGTTAACAAGGACAATCTAAAATACAATCAGACTCTGCCTTCAGGGAGGACATTAATTGGAGTTATCTGGTGAGTGGAGTATCAGAATTAGGTGAGGGTAGAAGGAAGGAAGCGGTCAGAGATGGCTTCCTAAACTTCACACTTGTTTCCATTTCTCAACCCAACAATAAATGGCAACTAATATGGTTTGGCTGTGTCCCCATTCAAATCTCAACTTGAATTGTACCTCCCAGAATTCCTACGTGTTGTGGAAGGGACCCACGGGGAGGTAACTAAATCATGGGGGCTGGTCTTTCCCATGCCATTCTCATGACAGTAAATAAGTCTCACGAGAACTGATGAGTTTATTAGGGGTTTCCGCTTTTGCTTCCTCCTCATTTGCTCTTGCTGCCGCCTTGTAAGATGTGCCTTTCACCTCCTGCCATGATTCTGAGGCCTCCCCAGTCACGTGGAACTGTAAGTCCAATTAAACCTCTTTCCCAGTCTTGGGTATGTCTTTATCAGCAGCGTGAAAAGAGACTTAATACAGCAACCATGACAACAGGCCTTTCTCAGTTGTCACTCATCCTGACCTTTCTTCTACTCTCTCATTATAAATAACTGGTCTCAAGAATTCTGGGGAAAATAAGGCAGTCTCCTAGACTCCAAAATAACCAGTTCTCCTAAAAACATTCCTCCTTCCACTTGCCTTCGCTATTCCTATATACAATTATTCATAACCAAGTCACCCTATGGTTTGAGTGTCCCCTCCAAAGCTCATGTTGAAATTAATTACACTGTAACACTATCAACAGGTGGGGCCTTTAAATGGCAGTTACAACCTGAGGAGATTAATGCTGTTATCCCAGGAGCTGGCTCCTGATAAAAGGGTGAGTTTGGCAGGATACTCCCTCTCTGTCTTGGAGGCTCACCTGCCCTTCTACCATGTTATGACACAACATAAAGGCCCTTAGCAGATGCCTGTGCCATTCTCTTGGCCCTCCCAGCCTCCAGAACTGTAAACCAAATAAACTTCTATTGTTTATAAATTACCCAGTCTGTAGTATTCTGTTACAGGAGCAGAAAAATGAATTAAGACACTCCAGGTCAAAAGCTCAACTTTGACCGTTCTTTTAAATCCAACATGGCAAAGTGTACATCAAGCCTATCAATTCTTCCCTTGGAATGGTTCTCAAATCATTCTTTCTTTCCACTTCTCCCCCTACAACAACAGAAAACATTTTTAACTCACCCAGAATTTCCTACTAAGTCAGTAGAAGCCTTTACTCTTGCTCAACTGTGAGACCTTTTTAAACCCACTATTAATGGATCAAAGCTGGCCCTTGAGTTTAAACTGCTTTAGACCTCCAATCTCTCCTCATGCTGCATATTAATACCAGGCTAAAGTTTCAAAAGGCATTTATCATGTCATCATCTTGGCAAGCCACTACAGCAAATGTAAACCCTTACTGGATACTGAACATCCTTCACAATCTGTCAACGTGTCTTTCACATGAAACCTCTAACTACTTCCTTCACAAATCATCTACTCAGACCTATCAGGTGTACTTGTTCTTTTCCAAAACGGCTTTAGTCATTTTAATCCTTGATCATAATCCCAATACCTTCCCTTTCGGAATTTTAATTATCAAAGATCCATCTTCAAGTCCCACTTTTTCCATCAAGCAGTCCTCTCTCCTCTGAAAGCGTAGCTATCCTTTGGAATACTGATTGAACATTTTGGCAAACACTGAATCCTCTTACACGGTTATGAGATATTGTCTTCACAATCAGATTGTAAATTTGAGATACAATGCCATACTTTTTCACATTAAGCCTGTGAGAATCTGGACAGTCACGATTCTCTCATTAATTCCATAAAACAAAACAGCATTTGCATGAGAATAACTCAGATCATGGAATATTATACTGGATCCACTTTCCTAAAGACAAAGTAACTGCTTGAAGTTTTTTAAACTGAGGTTTTGAGAGACGTAAGAGATGTCTGTACAATACAACTGCCTCATTATTCTAAGGAGTCTTCATCTAGTACCAGATAAGGCTGCTGAATGGAAGTAATACCAATATTAAACTTAGGGCTTTCCTAAAAGTTCTGTAAGAATAAAATCCACTGTGGAAATACCACCAAGGAAATTGCAAATCTGTCTCTACAAAACACAAATACAGGAATTTGCACAACACTCCTTCGAACAGGAATAAACCTGTGTCTTAGGCTGAAATGAGAAACCTTTCTCTGTTCAACAGCAGTCTGCACACAAGAAGGAAAACTGTGAGAGAATCTAGTCATTGCAGCAGAAATGTTCCAGTGGCAACAATTCTGTCTTTTTAAAAAATACATTTACAAAGCAGTTGTGTTACAATTAAATAACAGAATTGTATTGCTACTCAATGAGGGCCCTTGACAACCACGGGGTCCACCGAATGAGTTCAGAAGATATATAGCAAATCACTGTGAGAAAGAGCTTTCATTTTGTCATTTCAAAAGAATTCAATTAGTTTGGTACTTACTTTCAGCTGATGAGTTGAGTTCTGTCTTAATCTTCGATTTTTCAAGATCTTCTTTATATTCCTTCTTGAGCAATTTTACTATCTTTTTGCTATAACTTGATTTCTTCACTTTGAAAACTTCTTCATTTTCTTAAAAAGGAAATTAAATGAAGTCTGTAGAAACTATTTTCTGAAAATATTTTCCCTTCTTTCACATGATCTTACGTGCTGTTCAGATAAATTCTCCCAAGTATATATACTCATATGCCAAATTCATTGTATAATTATTTCAAGTCTGTCACAGACTCCAAAAACAGAGGTCAACTTCCTAAATTACTGTGAAGTAATGAGATTTTGAGACTTTTTAAAGGACTAGCACATGTAACTTCACAAAATTTTCCTACTGTCTTCCTTAAATCATCTATTTAAGGAGGGAAAAAATCATTCAAAATGTTTCTGAAAAACCACATCATCAAGTTATTAACGAATCTGAAACAAAGTATCTAAAATAAAAAGGTGCTGTCAATTCTGAGTAACTACATCCACCATAAGCTGACATAGTTGTTTTAAGGCTAAGGTAAGAGCAAATCACTTTTCTTTGATTTGAAATTTTAAAAGTACTAAATACTTCTAAAAAATAGCTCATGTATCTCAAAAACAAAAATCTGTCTGTACTCCTCACAAACCAAATAAAAAGTAACAGAAATGCCAAAGATAAACTGCCTACCTTACTGGAAACCTGAAAGCCTCTCGAATAAAAATGCAAGTAAGAATTCCAAAACTTGATTTCTTTTTTCGTAACACGGAATTAATTGGGTTATGCACATTCAAATGGTCAGAAGAAAAGATTTAAGGCTCATTTAAGATCAGCAATCTAAATCCACTGCAGCCTGGTCTCCCACAAGGAATTGGAGAAACTGCCTTGCTTTTACTATTACACCGTCTCGCTTCACTGTTCCCAAAGTCAGTGCGAAGAAGGCTGGGTATTAGCTACCCGTAATTACTTTTATGGGTAAACTGAGGCTCAGCGACTGCAAGGGACTGGCCCAAGGTCACTCAAAACCAGAGCTGCAACTCCAGGCTTCTGTTCCCTCTCCTAGTATTACAAACCCAGCCTTCATGGTCGAGGATGCCTGGACAGAGGCTCCAAGAAGTGTGGGCGCAGTGACCTGCAGTGGGCTCGGAAAGCATGCCGAGAGCAGCCAGGGGACCCACACCAAGTTGGCTCTGAAACACGCCAGGCAGAAAAGAGGCAGGACAGGGAACACCGAATTTCCCCCGAAACATTCAGAATGCCCAATCTGAGCTCCCGCCGCGTGGAGTAGGAAATGCCCAGGAAGACGATGCAGAGGAGGTGGTTAAGAAAAGGCTGGTGGCAGCGCGGGAACGCGTCCCTTGCCCGAGCAGAAGGCCGGAGGCTGGGGAAGATTCGCAGCCGGTCGGGCGGCAGGGGACTCCGTTCCAGGGCTAGGGGGCTGGGTGTCCAGAGAATACGGGGGCCGGGTACTGGGGCCTGGGTCGGGGATGCGGCCGTCTAAGGGCGCCCGAAGCGCGGACTTTACCTTCCTCCTCGTCCTGGAAGCTGAGCAGGCTGGCCCGGGGCATCTCTTTGTTCTCGCGAGGCCTCTTGCGCGTCTTCAGCCCGTTGCCGGGCTCCGCGCCGCTGGGGAAGCAGCCCCCGGCCTCAGCTCCGAGGCCCGGGGTCAGCGCGGAAGGCGGCGGCGGCCCCGGGCCCAGCAGCGACTCCCCCCCAGGGGCCCTGTCGCCGCCGCCGGGGCCCGCCTCTTCGCCAGTGCCCGGCGGCGGCAACAACGGCGGCGGCTCCTGCTCCTCATCGCGTTCCCGCTCTTCCTCTTCGGAGTCGTTCCGCTTGCGCACGTTCACCCGCCGGGCCTTTCGGAACATCTCCGCGGCCCGCACGGCGGTCGAACACCCGCTTCCACACCGCGGTCCCGGCAGCGCCGAGCTCGTGACGGCGCACGCGCGTTCTCCCCAGCTCCAGCCGGGTCGAGTCCTCTCTGTTGCTACCGCGCACCCCACGAGCGCGCATGCGCTTGTGCTCCCACGCGCTCTCAATACTCGGAGAAAAAAAGAGAGGGAGCGAGAGAGAGCGAGCGAGCCGCACACCTCTCGCGAGAGCGTCGGCTCTTTGCATCTCCCTCTGTCGGATTGGAGGACTATTAGCTTGGAACTCCGGTGTTGTTTGACAGGTCACAAAGAGGATCATAGAGATGAGAAAAAAGAGTAGGCTCTGTTGTCCCTCAGACTGCGCTGCTGCAGTGCGTCTTCGCACTTAGGCGGAGCGGTTGGGTGAGGAATCCTCCGGCCAAGCGGAGGAGGGGAGGGATCAGAGAGAGAAGCGGCTTTGGGGAAGGAAAGTGTGGTCTAGGAGGTGAAATAGTCCTATCCAAACTTTGACCGGAGGTGTGACTATTGGTAATCACTAGTTACTCTTGAGTAATACTTTGTACTTCTACAGCTTTATAGCTACAGAACTCTTACAGAGACATTGAATTTTATTTATGATACAATGTTAACTCAGACATTGAATTTCTTTTATGATACAATGTTAATTCAAAGACATTTGAGTTTCTTTAATGATACAATGTTACTTCAAAGACGTTGAATTTCAGTTATGATACAATGTTACTTCAAAGATACTGAATTTCATTTATGATACAATGTTACCTGGCTTGATGTTCCCTGCTCCCCAGTCTCTCAGTAACAAAGAAAGCAAAAGTGTTTTCGTAAGAACGCCAAGTTTGCTAGCAATTCTTTGAGTAAATACTTTCCGAAGCTTAGTGAGTTTCAGAAACAAGTGGAAGGAAAACCGAGCCGGGGGTGGGGAAGGTTGTGACAGTTCTCAGACGTGGGTGACAAAACCCTCAATGGCCACACCTTCACAGGGTGATTGCTCCTGAGGTTGAACTCACCGGCTTTCCCTGTCTCCTCCCCGAACTTGAAGTTTTTCCTTCTGGCGTGCACCTGTGTGTGCAAATTCATTTTGATGTTTCAAAATTAAAAGGGTATTCGGTAGAGTGAAAAAAATCCACCCATGTCTGGAAGACTGTTCACTTCCTCAGTGTCAATGTTAACAGTTTCTTATGATCCTCTAAAGATGTTCTGCAAACATAAAAGCAAATAAATACGCATATTTTAATGTGTTCCCCTTTTTACACAGATGGTGTGTAAACAGTGCATTTTTAGCCTACCATAAATTGGAAATCTGCCCATATCCGTATATGAAGGTTTTGTTTTGTTTTGTTTTTTTGAGACGAAGTTTCGCTCTTGTAGCCCAGGCTAGAGTGCAGTAGCACGATCTCGGCTCACTGCAACCTCCGCCTCCCGGGTTCAAGTGATTCTCCTACTTCAGCCTCCCGAGTAGCTGGGATTACAGGCACGCGCCACCACGCCCGGCTAATTTATTTTTGTATTTTTAGTAGAGACTGTTTCACCATGTTGGCCAGGATGGTCTCAATCTCTTGACCTCGTGATACGCCAGCCTCGGCCTCCCAAAGTGCAGGGATTACAAGTGTGAGCCACTGCGCACGGCTTTTTTTGTTTGTTTGTTTTTAGTAGCTGCATAGTGATTCATTGTTGGGATATACCATAATTTATTTAGCCAGTTCCATAAACATTGATATTTAGATTATTTCTAGTCTTAATCAGTGCTGTAACGAAAAGCTTTGAAAAATTGTCACATCTGGAGGATGAAATAGAATTGGAATTGCTTGATCTCAATATGTGCATTTATGATTTTGCTCCTTCCAAATTTATTTTTATAGCAGTTATGCAGTTTGTACTTATATCAGCAAACATTAGGATGCCTGTTTGCCCACACCATCCTGTCGAAATTTCAGTAACAGTTAAAGTCCAGGTTGAAGCGGAAGATCCCGAGCACTCCAAGCATTTCTTTTTATTTTATTTATTTATTTATTGTTTGTTTGTTTGTTTGAGACGGAGTCTTGCTCTATAGCCCAGACTGGAGTGCGGTGATGATCTCGGCTCACTGCAACCTCTGCCTCCCACACAAGCAATTCTCATGTCTCAGCCTCTCGAGTAGCTAGGATTACAAGCATATGTGACCATGCCAGGATAATTTTTGTATTTTTGTTTTGTTTTGTTTTTTGAGACAGAGTCTTGCTCCTCTCACCCAGGCTGGAATGCAATGGCACGATCTCAGCTCACTGCAACCTCTGCCTCCCAGGTTCAAGCGATTCTCCTGCCTCAGCCTCCCGAGTAGCTGGGATGACGAGCACCTGGCACCACACCCGGCTAATTTTTGTATTTTTAGTAGAGATGGGGTTTTACCGTGTTGGCCAAGCTGGTCTCAAACCTCTGACCTCGTGATCTGCCTGCTTTGGCCTTCTGAAGTGCTGGGATTAAGGCATGAGCCACCACACCTGGCCTAATTTTTACATTTTTAAAATTAGATTTGACGTGTGCACAACTAGGACTCAGTTTTGGAGCTAAGCGCATCCTCTATAACATGAACATTTTCTTCTAGTTAATAGGAAAGGTTAATAACATCTGGCTTCCATTCTACTCATATTACTCTCAGTTCTTATATTCTGGCTGTTCAGCATTGATGTCAGTTCTGATTCCGACAGACTGTTTCACTAGTGAAATTGAACTCCCTTTTCTAATTATGGAAGATTCAAATTGTGCCTGGTCAGCCTCCAGACACCTGAGCCAAGAGAAAGATTTGCAGTAAAATGATTAGGGTAGAGGTAGCAAAAATAAGGTCCAGAAGCAGAATATGTTATTTTGTTGGCCTGAAATTTCAAAAATTTCTCCCAGTGTAAAAGTGGTGATTGGATATGAACAGAGGGAAGAGCACCTGCCATTTTAAAGTAAGTCACAATACAATCGTGTCACTTGATGGGGATACATTCTGAGAAATATGCCATTAGGCAATTTCATCACATACTTACACAAACCTAGTGGTGTAGCCTACTGCATACCTAGGCTGTATGGCATAGCTTATTGCTCCCAGGCTGCAAACCTATACAGCATGTTACTGTACTGAATACTGTAGCAATTGTAACACAATGGTAAGTATCTGCACCTAAACATAGAAAAGATACAGTAAAAATATGGCATAAAAGCTTTAAAAATGGTATAGGGCATTTACCAGGAATGGAGCTTACAGGACTGGAGGTTGCTCTGGGTGAGTCAGTGAGTGAGTGGTGAGTGAATACGAAGGCCCAGGATATTACTGTGCACTGCTGTGGATTTAATAAACAACTGTACACTTAGGCTACGCTAAGTATTTAAACATATTTCTTTCCTCAATAATAAATAGCTTACTATAACTTTTATTTTATAAGCTTTCTTATTTTTTAAAACTTATTTTGTTGTTGTTTTGTTTTGTTTTGTTTTTGTTTTTTGAGATGGAGTGTCACTCTGTCGCCCAGTCTGGAGTGCAGTGGCACGATCTCAGCTTACTGCAACCTCCACTTCCCAGGTTCAAGCAATGAGACAGAGTCTCGCTCTACCCCCAGGCTGGAGTGCAGTGGCATGATCTCAGCAACCTCCACCTCCCAGGTTCAAGCAATCATCCCCCCTCAGCCTCCCAAGTAGCTGGGATTATAACCATGCACCACTATGTCCAGTTAAATTTTGTATTTTTAGTAGAGATGATCCACACACCCCACAAGCTCCTGTGTTGGCCAGGCTGGTCTTGAACTCCTGACCTCAAGTAATCTGCCCACCTTGGCCTCCCAAACTGTTGGGATTGCAGGCTTGAGCCATTCTCTTTACCCTCTGAAGGACTGAAGTAAATAGACAGTAGACAGAGTAAGCGGGAAAAAAGGCACACAAATTTATTATATGCACAGGAGCATCATAGGAAAAAGTGAGTACCCAATAACGGAATGAAATTTAGAAGCTTATATACCTTCGTCAAAGAGGAGAGAGAGGGAAGGATATAGGTAACTCAAGGTTGAGAAAATAATTTGGGGGAAAGATGAATAGGTGATAGAGCCTGTGCCAAGTCTGTCTGGGCATGGTGTTGACCTTCAATCTCTTGTCTTGGGATGCAGTCAATCTTCCTTGATTGATGAGATTCCTGGGGAGGAGACTCATGACAATTGAGTTTCCTTTTGGAGGATCTATCTTTAGGCAGGTATGAGAAGTTCAAAGAGCCTCTCCCTGTGCTTTGGGAGAGAAAGAGGGGCCAGAGACAGGAGGGCAGGAGAAGGTCAGGGAGACCCTGGTTCTGAGGTCCTTCTGTGGTTTTCCAGTCTCCTGTAGTTCAAAGTACTCAGCATGCTAAAGTGGCATGCTTTGTGGTATTGTGAGCCCTAACAGTGCCAATGGCCGTTTAAATATCTTTATCATTAGAAAATGTGTAGGGACTTCGGGGGCTGAGGCAGAACATCTTCCTGCAAGATGATTACAATGAACAGCTTCAAGGTGTCTTCTGTAGTAAACTTTTCTTCAAACATTTCATGTAAAATGGGCATTTGAAATCATTTTATCCAGTTCAGTATTTTTTATCTTCTAGTGTTACTATGTGAAAGAGTATTATTCAGAACTATAACCATAGTATAACTAGATATTTATATTACATTCACAATGGACACTTTATATTGTACATCTGAGAATAGTGTGACCAATGAAACAGCAAAAATAGCAATCTATGCACCCTTCCTGAAAGAACCCACTTAGTACCTGTTGGGTCAGTATCATTCATACATCATTGTCCCTTTTGGAAAAAATTTGAAGCAGATATATTATGGAAGACAACAGTTATAAACATGCCCTCTAGGTATAAAACATAGAATAATTGATGTTTCTTTTTTTCTGTATTGTTTAGTGTTACTAGAGGGCAGCAAAGTCATACAATAAACATCCAGTAAGATTAGACTGTGATTACATAACAGAATCAGATGCAGCTTTGAATTTGTTAAAAACTACAAATGGACTTTAAAAAGTAACTTTTTCCTAATTATAAAAGTACTGCTTGCACATTTTAGAAATTCAGAAAATACAGAACAATACAAAGAAGAAAATAAGAATAACTTATAAACTAATCATGTGGTTTAAATCCTAAAAGGTATTAAATGTTAATTTTTGGTTCATTCCCTTCCTGATTGCTTTAGTCATTCTCTGCTCAAAACACCTAGACTGTTTTCTGTTTTCCGCACAGATACAGCATCTATTTATCTACAGTAATGTTCTGTGTATTTTTTAACTAAACGGTATCATACTCTATGTGTTGTTTTATAACTTGCTTTTTCCTTTCAGCTTGGGATTTGCAGCTCTTTTAAGTATGTATAAATATACCTCATTCATTTTCCCAACTTTGTATTTTGGAAAAATTCAAATGTATAAAAACAAGCAGAGCTAGGCGTGGTGGCTCACACCTGTAATCCTAGCACTTTGGGAGGCTGAGGTGGGCAGATCATGAGGCCAGGAGTTCAAGACCAGCCTGCCCAACATGGTGAAACCCTGTCTCTACTAAAAATACAAAAAAATTAGCCAGGTGTGGTGGTGCATGCCTGTAATCCCAGCTACTCGGGAGGTTGAGGCAGAAGAATTGCTTGAACCCAGGAGGCAGAGGTTGCAGTGAGCTGAGATTGTGCCATTGCACTCCAGCCTGGGTGACACAGCAAGGCTCCGTCTCGGAGGAAAAAACAAAAAACAAGCAGGAGGCTGGCATGGTGGCTCACGCCTGTAATCCCCAGCACTTTGGCAGGCCCAGGCAGGAAGATTTCTTGAGGCCAGGAGATCGAGACTAGCCTGGGCAACATAGCTAGACCCCATCACTATTAAAAAAACTAAAAATAAAAAAATTAGCTGGGTATGGTGGCACACACATGTAGTCCCAGCTACTCAAGAATCACTTGAGTCCAGGAATTAGATGTTACAGGGAACTGTGATCGCACTACTGCACTCCTTCCTGGGCGACAGAAAAAGACCCTCTCTCAACACACCAACACACATAAAAGCAAGAATAATACAACGATTACCCACATATCCTTCATCTAGATTCATCACTGTTAATATTTTGCTACATTTGCTTTCTCTCTTTAGCTTTGCTGAGTCATTTCAAAGTTACCTGCGGACATCCTGATACTGCAGCCCTCAATACTTCAGTGAGTATCCCCTAAGAACAAGGGCGTTTCTCTACATACCCATAATACAGTTATCACACTCAGGAAGTTTTACATTAACATACTACTGTTATCTAACATCGAGTTCATATTCAAAATTCCCTCACTTATCCGAGTAATGTCTTTCATGGCTGTTGTTTTATCCCCAATCTGGTATCTTGTAAAGATTGTGCATTGCATTTAGTTGCCATGGGTATTTAGTCTCCTTTATTCTAGGACAGCCTATCCTTTCCTTTTTTCTTCTTGTCTTTTAACTTTCATGACACTGACTTTTTTTTTTTTTTTTTTGAGACAGAGTCTTGCTCTGTCACCCAGGCTGGAGTGCAGTGGCGAGATCTCAGC
The DNA here is from genome assembly GCF_037993035.2 of Macaca fascicularis. Lineage (NCBI taxonomy): Eukaryota > Metazoa > Chordata > Mammalia > Primates > Cercopithecidae > Macaca > Macaca fascicularis. Next base: position 14,119,163 of record NC_088377.1, on the reverse strand, counting down.
TCACTGCAACCTCTTCACCTCCCAGGTTGAAGCAATTCTCCTGCCTCAGCCTCCCAGGTAGCTGGGATTACAGGCATGCACTACCACGCCTGGCTAATTTTTGGTATTTTTAGTAGAGATAGGGTCTCTATGTTTGCTATGTTGGCAAGGCTGGTCTCGAACTCTTGACCTCAGGTGATCCACCCACCTTGTGCTGGGATTACAGGTGTGAGCCACCATGCCTGGCCAACATTGACATTCTTGAAGAGTCCTCATCAGTTGTTTTTGTTTTTGTTTTTTTCTTTTCCAGAATGTCCCCTATTTGGATCTGGATTACACAAGTTTGACATTTTTTGGCAAAAATCTTACCTAGGTAGTGTGTCTTTCTCAGTGCATCACATCAGGCAGCTTATGGTGCCAATTTGTCCCATGGTAAGTTTTTTTTTTTTTAATCTCTGTGGGTACATAGTAGGTGTATATGTTTGTGGGGTACATGAGATAGTTTGATACAGGTATGCAATGTGATCATGGAGACACATGGGGTATCCATCCCTTCAAGCATTTATCGTTTGTGTTACAAATAATCCAATTACACTCTTTTAGTTATTTTAAAATGTGCAATTCAGTTATTATTATTATTGACCATGGTCACCCATGGTAAGTTTAATCACTCAGTTATGGACCTTTCTCCATTGTAAAGGTCCTGCTTGTAATTAATAAGTAATCTGTGGAGTGATGATACTTTTAGACTGTGTAAATATTCCTCAGAATTTCAACCAATAATTTTAGCATCCATTAATGATTCTTTTCAGAATTCATGATTACTATAGTATCTGCAAAATGGTTATTTGGTATTACTCTCTATTACTCCTTCTAAATTTATTAGTTGCCATTCTTCTGTAAATCAGGCTTTCTTTTCTCCTTTCCCACTTTTTTTTTTTTTTACTTTTTTAGTGACAGTACAGATTCATGGAGTCGTTTTCAAATCAATATCTAAAATCCATTTCTGTAATTGATCATTTTGATGTCTATATTGTCCCTAATTTGGCCAGTAAAACTCTCTGCAATGGCTTCTGTATTCTCTTGCTACATCGCCATCAGCTTTTTGACCTTATTTTACTTTCTGTTACAGTAAGATGTTTCAAGCTCACTTTATGTTTTTGTTTTTCCAGACCCCTGGAATCAGCCATTTCTTCAAGGCCCTATTTTTGTTTATTTGTTTGTTTGTTTGTTTTAGTGGGGAATGATGTTGAGAAACCACAATTTAGGTATCAGGTGTGTTCTTTGCCACAGGGGTATCATTGTTTCTAGGCTTTCTCAGAGGATAAAGCTAAGACATACGTCTTAAAAAGCATGAGTTCGGTCAGGTGTACTGGCTCACACCTGTAATCCCAGCACAATAAGGGAGGATTGCTTGATCCTACGAGTTTGAGACCTGCCTGGACAATGTAGTGAGACTTTGTCTCTACAAATAATTTTAAAAATTAGCCAGGCATAACGGCATGCACCTGTAGTCCCAGCTACTTGGGAGGCTGACGTGGGAGGATGGCTTGAGCCCAGGAGGTTGAGACTGCAGTGAACTATTAGCACACCACTGCACCCCAGGCTGGGCAACAGAGCAATACCCTGTCTCAATAAAAAAATTTAAAATAAATAAATAAATAAATAAATAAATAAGTCATGAGTTTGCACTGATACCTTTAATTCCAATCCAACATTCCAGGCGGCTGCTTCTTCCCTCACTTCATATTTCCTACCATTACAACTCTGGATGGACCCCCAAAAACTTCAATGTATTTACTTTTTTGCACAATCCTATAAAGTGGTTTTAGAATTGTTGTACCAATATTATCACCACCAACAAACCTACTAAAGTTTATAATTTCTTTGCATTTTTAAAAGCTAGTAGTGTTTTATTTCTTTCACAAAAAAATCTTAAAATAAATGTGGCAAAATGTTCATATTTGTCAATTCTGGATGATAATTACATGAATGTTAGTCATACTATTCATTCTTTTCTTTTTAAAAAATTGTTATTGAAGTATAGAATGCATACAGAGAAGTGCATTTATATTAAGTGAAGAGCTAAATGAATTTTTACTAACTGACATGTGTATCTGTGTGTGCGGTGCTTCTCTATGTAGATATACAAAAATATAATTGTTGTTTTCTAGCTTGTGTAAATTTTAAGACACATTACTAAATAGTACTCAAAGTGATTGTACCAGTTTGTTCTCTTAAATAGAGACTGTTTGCCTACAGGCACGACAAAATGGAATATCAAATAACTTTACTTTTTGCCAATCTAGTGGATGAAATATTAGTTTCCTATTGCATTTCTCTTGTAGAGGTAATTTTTTTTTGTTCAGTTATTGGCTACTTGTTTTCATCTTAAAGTGAATTGCGTGCTTATTTCATTGTTTTTCTATTAGATTGTTAGTCTCTTTGTTTTCCACTTTAATACTATCTAATTTAACATTATGATATTTGTCTTGGGTATGATATTTGTCAAATGGTTGCCCATTTTTATGGTGATTTCTTAGTTATATACTAAACACGGGATGGATTATTCATGAGTTTTTCGGAAAGGAGTGGGGGTGGGCAATTCCCAGAGCTGAGGGCTCCTCCCCTTTTAGACCATATAGGGTAACTTCCTGATGTTGCCATGGTGTTTGTAAACTGTCATGGCACTGTTTGGAGTGTAGCAGTGAGGGTGACCAGAGGTCACTCTCATCTCCATCTTGCTTTTGGTGAGTTTTGGCTTCTTTACTGCAACCTGTTTTATCAGCAAGGTCTTTATGACCTGCATTTTGTGCCGACCTCCTATCTTATCCTGTAAGTAAGAATGCCTAACCTGCTGAGAATGCAGGCCAGCAGGCCTCAGCCTTATTTTACCCAGCCTGTATACAAGGTGGAGTCACTCTGGTTTAAACGCCTCTGACATTTCCCCCATCCCTTTTATAAGAGAACCCTTAATCCTAAGGGTTGTAGAGAGATGAAGGTCCATCTTTTGTAACTTCTGGAGGCTGAATGGGGCGATGATATTCCTGCCTAACTATTAGGGTCTCAGATCCAGGGTAGAGAGGAGTTCAGTCAGAGAAAGTCTCAGTATGGTGAGGGCCATTCATAACTCTGACTAAAGGCAATATAACTAGTTTCCAGATTTTGGAGAAATTAGGTAGAGAGAAACAAACATGCTTCACATTTTGTTCACAGGAGCATAATTTACTCAATTGTTGAAAGCTGTCAGTAGCTCAAAAGAAAAGTTTCCTTGACTCCAAAGTCGGCCAGTCAGTGTTGTTCTATTTCCTTTGGGTCAGGGGTCTCCTTAGTATCATCTCTTCGCGGTTGCCATAAAGATGTTACCAGAAAGCAGTCCTAAACCAGACCCCAAGAGAGGGTTCTTGGATCTCACATAAGAAAGAATTCAAGGCGAGTCCATAGAGTAAAGTGAAAGCAAGTTTATTAAGAAAGTAAAGGAATGAAAGCATGGCTACTTCACAGGCAGAGCAGCCCACCTCCCTTTTCTGTTGGAGAGCTGGTGGTTAAACTTTTATTAGCACACCACTGGCTGAAGGCGACAAGCTACTAGCCCCAGGCCAGATAGGTACCATTGACATAGTTTGTTTGACCCACATGATATTAATTAAAACAAACAGACAAAAATGCTGAATGGCATGCCACATTTACAAATTGTGAGAATTCACATAACAACCTGGAATACCTCATTCTCTTGAAGGATCAGATCTGGCCCCATCAGATTTTCCCATGGCAGCACTCAGTGGGAGCTGAGCCACTATAGAGCTTCAGGTGGGGCGTGCACCCTTACTCAACCACCATCCCACCACTCCCTGTTGTCCCCCAAACCCTGCAGCTAAGTGCCAAATGCCTTTTATCCCCATGCCTGTGCTGTGGATTTTCTCTGCCCATTCTTCATCCCACAGCAGCACAAACTGAACCATACTTTTAGTCCAGAAATCTGAAACCTCAGGCTTGATTTATAACTAAATTAGTTTTCCTTTTCTATTGATTTAAGTCCCATTAACTCACAAGTATTTCTCAAAAGACTCACTTAAAACGTATGTGAAAGGGCTTTGAAACTATTAAAAGCTACCAAATGGAAGATATTTATAGGAGGCATATACTTTCTAACATCATTTAATTTTATACTTTATTAATAAAAATTATTAAAATTCAATTTGTTATATTTTCAGTAACTAATGACAGTGAATATATTACTAATCTTTTCACTTGTCTTTTCTTGCTTTCCTTTCTCCTCCTTTTTCCCCCTTTCCTTATCTTTTTCTATCACTTTAACATTATCTGAAGTACAATGTCAGTAATGAGGTCACATTTTTCTATTAAAATTAATACTTCGGTCTTTGTTTTGGCCTAATTTAAACACTGACATGGACTCATGCTAATTAGCCTGAATGGCTAAGTCCCCCACCAATTAAGCAAATGTAGAAATTGCAGGTTATTTCAGTTACTCTATGTTAAGGTTAAGAGGAAAAAAAAAAAAAGTGATGTATGTGATCTAAAGTCATTAGCCCCAGGACATCCTGTTAAGTCATGGACTATTTCTTATCATTATGGCATCATGAATGCAATAATGTTTCAAATTCATTCCACTCCAGGTTTAGACGTTTGTATCACAATTGCAGTGGATTTTTTTTTTTTTTTTTTTTTTTTTTAGATAGAGTTTCGCTCTTGTTGCCCAGGCTGGTGTGCAATGTTGCAATCTTGGCTCACTGCAACCTCCGCCTCCCAGGTCCAAGTGATTCTCCTGCCTCAGCCTCCGGAGTAGCTGGGATTACAGGCATGTGCCACCATGCCTGGCTTATTTTGTATTTTTAGTAGAGACAGGGTTTCTCCATGTTGGTCAGGCTGGTCTCAAACTCCCGACCTCAGGTGATCCGCCTGCCTCGGCCTCCCAAAGTGCTGGGATTACAGGTGTGAGCCACTGCGCCCGGCCATTTTATAAAACTCACAGTCCCAAGACCTCTGAAATCAATTATTCTCTACTTAGAGGAATTCCAAGCAATTTCACAAAATGAAACAGAAAAAAATTAAGGCAGTATTTTGAAAGAAGATATGTTTCTTCTAGGGTCACCTCCTGGGAGGAGCTCCACTAATCAGTCTCTAGGGTGTATTGTTTTCTCCATTTCTGACGGGATGTTTCCCTGCAGGCTCCTAGTTGCAGAGACCAAGCCTAGCTGCCTCCCAAGACATGTCCCTGGATGGAATCAAGTTGGTTTTCGGGTTTCTTTTTCTTTTGTTTTTCAAAAGTGCGCCGGCACTTGGGCACAGAGCAGAACCGAGAGCTGGTTATTGGTGTGTGTGGCTGTGTTGCAAATGGAGCCTGCAGAGAGAGGCACAGTTGTGGGTAGGGATACCTATCTCATGGCCTTATTTCCAGATTCCTTCTGCAAATTATCCATCATTTGCCAAAGTTCCAGGCAGCTGGACGCAGTTATTATGTTAGTAAATAAATGTGACAACATAGCTTTTGTGGCTTGGCATTGGGAAGGTTTTAAAATAAGAAAAGTCAGGAAAGTTGTTGGCAATGCTGGTAACGTTTTCAATACTATATGATTTTAAGGACGAGTCCCTGTTGAAAAGAGCCATATCTAAGAATGAGATATACATACATGGCTGCCAGCCTTTGTGTAACCACATGGGCTTCTCTCTGGAGTCACTGTCCCCAGCACTGTGGATGAGTAGGCTCTGCTCTGGGAAGGGATGCTTGGCCTCCATGTTGATGCGCAGCCTCTGCAGACCACAGATAGCCAGGTATTCAGTGGGGAGAGTGTTGGCGCTGCACAGGGAAAGCTTCAGGTCTTGGACCAGCGTGAAGTTCAGCAGGCGGCCCAGTGCAGATGTGTCCGTGAACCAGATGGTCAGATGGCCATTGTAGCTGGTTCGCCCCACCGCAAGGGGCAGGACAGTTTTACAGCTGCACATCAGGTTGGCCAAACTGTAGTCACAATCCCGGATGTCCGCAGAACAGCTGCAGTTCCGAATGGTGTTTTCCTTTGTGAAGATAAGCGTGCTGTTCTTCTGACCTTTGGTGAAGCAGTTAAGTGCAAAGATGCCCAGAGCGCTGATCAGAAGGAGACAGTGCCTGCGAGGTGGTGCCATGCTTGCCCAGCGTGGGCCAGTGTGTTTATCCCCCACCTTTGTGAACCAATTTGTTGGAACTCACCTGAAAGAAAACAGGCAGCTTTATCACAACCTTTCGTTTGAAATACACAGTTTGTGGAAAAGGAACCCCAGAAAAAAACAAGTTGTAAACATTTCTTTCTCACTGTTCTACTAACTGTTTCTTGAGCCGCAGGCAATACTTGCAGCCCAGGCACTGGGAAAGCTCTTTTCTCAGCACCTTATCCAGAGACAGCAGCCAAACCTTTGAGCTCTGCTCATCTGAGGTGTAAAACTCCCAGTGATGTCGGCTGACAGTGAGACCAGCATGTCAACAACACAGCCAGAGCAATGCCAGAGCAGATGCCAGAGAGGAGACCTACCGCATCCTATCTACGGGCAGGGATTTGGAGTTGAGAGAGCACATTCTTCAAACATCCAATTACTAGTATCAAGTGCCCACAAACACCTGAACATGCATATGCTTTCCTCCCCCTCAATATCTGACTTCCTGGAATTCAGGAGACAAACACTTCTTTGTTGGATTCAGCTATCCAAGCACTACCTATTACACAACATAGCATGAATACCAATGAAGCACTTAGTTAATGGTAAGCTTTAATTTCTAAGTAGATAAACATGCCTTCCATCCCCACTGTATTAATCTGTTTGTAGGTCCATTCATCCTTTTCAGGGCCTCCTACCTAATGTACCTAAGTAACTGTGGTAATAGACAACAAAAAGACTAATCACCCACTGATTAATCACAATTATTTTGATTTAGCTACTCTTATGCCAGAAGAAATTTATGGACTGATCTTGTCAATTGCAGGGCTCCAAAACAAAACCATATATAGGAACTTCTAAAAAATCTAGATAAGGTAGGGATGCATGGGCCATTTAAAGAGCAACACCAATGTCCAGTTTTGGGGGAAAAGCCCTACAGTGTCTGGCATATGACAGATGCAGGGTCCTCTTTTGTGGTGTGATTGGAATGAGATCTGAACATCATGGCAGAGCATACCACATTTCAGTTTGACGAAAGTAATCGCATTCCCCCAATGACTGAAGAGAGAAACCAAACAATTCAGTCCATCTCCATTTGCTGAGTTCCATGGGTGTGGTGGGATACTGGGCATGAGACCTCTGAGTGGGAGGGCCCAGAGCTACTGGCAGGACCACTACACTAAGGGTCAGGGAGCAACAGATGGAAGGGTCAGTCTGAGGATCTCAACATGTGTCCAAAGAGTATGGTGACAGCAGGGAAGAGGCTAGGCAGACAAGCAGCAATTAGGGTGTAAGACGAGGCCACAGGGCAATTAGAAATCCAAAGGAATCAAAGCTAAAAATGTCAGGGATCAGGTAGACAGGCAGGAGGCACAAGCCACAACCCCATGACTGGAATGCCAGGAGGATAGAAGTAAGCTCTGCCGCGTAAACTTGAACAGAGGGCAAGACATTGATTCACAGCAATTCTGACTGTATTCATGCATTTATCCCTCCCTTCCTCCCTTCCTTCCTTCCGTCCTTCCTTCCTTCCTTCCTCCCTCCCTCCCTCCCTCCCTCCCTCCCTCCCTCCTTTCCTTCCTTCCTTCCTTCCTTCCTTCCTTCCTTCCTTCCTTCCTTCCTTCCTTCCTTCCTTCCTTCCTTCCTTCCTTCAACTAATGCTTATTGGAAGATTACTAGGTGGCACGCCCTCTGCTAGCCATTAGGTTACAACTCAGAACAAGACAACCCAGGGCCCAGTCCTCATAGAACTTATGTCCTAACGAAATTCCTTCTGCTTCCAATGGGCTGGGCATCAGAGCCCAAAGCCAGGCCAGTCCTGCATGTGAGGACGGAGAGGCTGTAGCAGTGGGGAGAAGTGGGAGGAGGGGGCAAATGCAGGAGTTGGGCAGGACCCAGCCTAGGCCATGTGCCAGGCCCTGGCTTAGGCCAAGCAGAAGAAACAAAGATACAAAAGACCTGGAGCCTATCCTCCAGGATTTATCCTCAAAGGAAAGGACAAATAAGGCTGAACTGAGAAGCGCTGTACTGAACATACAGGCTGCTATGAGAACACAGCAGAGAGAGAGAGATTCGACGTGGGGGACTGGATAAGGCGCTTTATAGAGCTTTGTGTCTATTTTGAAGTTGGCACAGGATTTTCTTAAAGAATTTATTAATAGGTACATTTTGTCATGAAAGAAAGAGCTTTGAGAAACGTGGAGAACAAGAGTTCTCCCTGTACAAGAGGCTTAACAGTCTTAAGCAGTGTTAGAATGTGGGTGTGTCTACCCCGCTTAGTGAGCATATGTTCTTGTTCTGGTCTTTGGGCTTCCTGATGTCCAGGAGGCAGGGACCATCCTGAGGTCCTGAGGAACGGTGAATAATTTATTAATTACAAGATAATTTTAGACAATCAGCTGTCCCAGATTCCACTGGAGGCCTCTGGGACTTCGTGTCCCAGTAACCCTGTCATCCCAGAACCAGGAATGCCGTCAATACCGTTGGCCCACCCTGACCCTAGCCTTAAAAGGAAAGAGAGGGGAGAGGTCTATTCATCAGCCCAGACTTACTGAGAAAAGTGCCTGCCTCCCTCTTTCAGGTGCCAATCCTGTTCAGGGGCAGCCGTGGAGGAGGAAAAGAGATCAGAAGAGAAAAGGATATTGGTTTGCTGGAACATGTGGGACAAGAAGTTCCCAGAAGAATTTGTGAGCAACTTCCCAACAGTAAGGCCCTGGCTGGACCTCAGGATGGTCCTTCCTGGATATCAGGAAGTCCCAATGCCAGAACAAGAACACATGCTCAGGGGGAAGGCTCACTAAGAGGGCACCGAGTGGGGCAAATACCCTGGTAACCCGTTTATGGGGGCTGCCACAGAGATGCCAGTTGGATATTTTCCTCCTTCAGTCTACCATGAGTTTCTTTTTTCTTTTTTGAGATGGAGTCTTGATCTGTTGCCCAGGCTGGAGTTCAGTGGTACAGTCTCAGCTCACTGCAAGCTCTGCCTCCTGGGTTCCAGCAATTGTCTTGTCTCAGTCTCCTAAGTAGCTGAGATTACAGGCACGCACCACCATGCCCGACTAATTTTTGTATTTATAGTAAAAATGGGGTTTTGCCATGTTGGCCAGGCTGGTCTTGAACTCCTGACCTCAGGGTGATCCGCCCGCCTCGGCCTCCCAAAGTGCTGGGATTATAGGCATGAGCCACTGCACTTGGCTGTACCGTTCAAGGTTCTCTTTCACTGGGGTAAACACCTTGAGAGAACAGTTTTTGGGCTTTATATTCTCAGTTTCCCACACAGTGCCTAGCACATAGCAAGGACTCAACAAATTTCATTGAATGAATGAAAAAACATAGTTTACCAAATGACAGTGTACTCAAACTCTTTTAACTGCTAGCTATAGAAATCCAATTAAGACTGACTTGAGTAAAAAAGAAAAGAAACTGCTCACTTATTTGAAAAATTAAGGAAGGATTTCAGGCATGGCTTGATCCAGCTACTCAAAAAAAAGGTTATCAGAAATGTCTTTCCATCTTTCAGTTATTCTTTCTCATTTGTGGGCTTTATTCCCAGACAAGATCACTCCTTCTGGGGACAAGATGGTCACTAGTAGATCCAGGTTTACTTTCTATCAGCTGAGCAACCTCTCAAGAAAAGAAACAAACAAACAAAAAACTCTTTTTAAATAGCACCAGGCTGCTGGGTGTGGTGGCTCATACCTGTAACCCCAGCACTTTGGGAGGCCAAGGTAGGAGGATTGTGGGAAGCCAGGAGTTCAAGACCAGCCCAGCCAACATCATGAGACATAATCTCTACAAATAAAATAAATTAGTTGGACATGATGGTGCGCACCTATAGTCCCAGCTACTCGGGAGGCTGAAGCACAAGGATCACTTGAGTCTGAGAATTCGGTGTTGTTTAAGCCACCCTGTTGTGGTATCTGTTATGGCAGCACAGGCAGAAATAGGGACACAAGTGCAGGTTCAGGGCAAGGTGTGTGAGCACACTCAGTCCCTGGCCTCGGCGTCTCTCTGGATAGCTTCTTGCCTAGGGTGACTGACAGAGGGAGGGATGATATGAAAAGGCACCTGTTCTTCTCATGACCTAACCCCAATTCTTACTCCACGGGTTCATGACAGCCAATTCTGCTGGAGACTGTGTCTTAAACCTTCCTCCCCTAGTTTCCCTCAAGTACCCCTCATGAGTTGTGATTTCACTGGGCTTTGAAATCTTAGGCCATTTGAGGCTGCAGTGAGCTATGATTGTATCACTACACACTCCAGCCTAGATGACAGAACAAGACCCCCTCTCTAATAAATAAATAAATATGGCTGGGCGCAGTGGCTCAGGCCTGTAATCCCAGAAATTTGGAAGGCCAAGACGGGCAGATCGCTTGAGCTCAGGAGTTCGAGACCAGCCTGGCCAACATGGTGAAACCCTGTCTCTAGCAAAAATACAAAAATTAGCCAGGCAGGGTGGCACGTGCCTGTAATCTCAGCAACAGGGAGGCTGAGGCAGGAGAATCGCTTGAACCTGGGAGGCAGAGGTTGCAGTGAGCAGAAATTGTGCCACTGCACTCCAGCCTGGGTAACAGAGTGAGACTTTGCAACCAAATAATGATGATGATGATAATAATAATAATAATAATAATAATAATAATAATAATAAAATAAATAACCAAATAAGTAAATAAATAAATATTGGAGGCAAAAATACACTGGTCTCCTGAGTCGTACGCTCAGCTCAGGACCCAGTGAATGGGATCAGCCACACTGCAAACAGTGGACTGAGAAGGTAGAAGGATGGTTCTGCAAAGGGAAATCAGGAGGTACTATTAGAAAAGGGCCAGGTAGGCAGTCAGAAAAGTGGGTGCCCACAAGACCTGTGGGATGAGCGTGGGTGAGCATTGCAACTCTACTCCTCTCAGTCTCAGCAAACACCAAAGCACCACTTAGATAAAATGAACTCTAAGAGTGCAGATATATATCTGACTTTGTGGGATATATTCAGAATTTCAAATTGGTTCCTTTACTGGAAGGCCCCTCGTTTTTACCTCCCAAGAATCTTCAAGGATTTTTGCAGGGACACACGTTGGGGACTGCATTTGTGAGTGATAGCCCTGCTTACCTCTCCAAGTCCTGGCTTCACAGTGTGTTCCTTGGGGTGCCCGGGCCCTGGCTTTCTTCTGATTTTAACCCCAGAGCCATAACTCAAATCTATACTTGAGACTGCTTCTTGCCAGGGCATCTCCTCAGCTTATGACTCGAGCCTTTCACAGTTTCTTCTCTTGAGTCTTTCCCCTAATTGCATTTCCACTTTAAAAATAAAAATCACCGCCAGGCGTGGTGGTTCACACCTGTCATCCTGGCACTTTGGTAGGCTGAGGGAGGCAGATCATTTGAGGTCAGGAGTTCAAGACTGGCCTGGCCAACATGGGGAAACCCTGTCTGCTAAAAATACAAAAATTAGTCGGGTGTGGTGGTGCACATCTATAATCCCAGCTACTCAGGAGGCTGAGGCATGAGAATCCCTTGAACCCAGGAGGTGGAGGTTGCCGTGAGCCGAGATCGCACCACTGCACTCCAGCCTGGGCTACAGAGTGAGTGAGACTCTATCTCAAATAATAAAATAAAATAAAAACCACTTTTGATTTCAAATTAAACTCACTTCCAAATTACGTTTTTAAAGTGCTTTTGATTTTTAATTGCTATAAGAATTTGGAGAATGTCTCTTGATTTTTCCACAATTAGTTATTTGTCTTTTGTGTTAGGACTATAGCACTCAGAACATCATTATTTATGACATTTCAGATCTGTTTTGGGCAAATGCTCCAAATGCTATCCTCCCACTGACATAATATCTCCTTACTAGTAATATCTTCTTATAAACAGAACTAGTCGAGTTTGAAACATTCCTTTTGAAGCCAAGTATAAACATTATCTAAATGTTGGGTGTAATCCTAGATTGAGAAGGAATCTGTGTGGAATTTGTTTTGAAGTAACTGATGTCTGTGTCTCCTCAATTCAGAGCCCTCTGCCTTTACGCAGCTAGTTGCTAGTATTGTTCTTGAGATTTCTTCAGCTGTGCTACAAAAATAATACTCAAACTGACTCTGATAGTAGCTCTGGTTTTTAAACCTGTCCGGTGATTTAAAGGCTCAAATATTTAACAATCATGCACAAAGGCTGGGTGCAGTGGCTCACGCCTGTAATCCCAGCACTTTGGGAGGCCGAGGCAGGTGGATCACGAGGTCAGGAGTTTGAGACCAGCCTGACCAACATGGTGAAACCCCATCTCTACTAAAAATACAATAATTAGCTGGACATGGTGGCATGTGCTTTTAATCCCAGCTACTCAGGAGGCTGAGGCAGGAGAATCACTTGAACCTGGGAGGCAGAGGTTGCTTTGAGCCAAGATTGCTCCATTGCACTCCAGAGCAAGACTCGGCCTCAAAAAAAAAGTCATGCACGGTTTTTAGCACCTTGACTGAAAAATTTGGATGCATAGACATCCGCCGAGTTTTTGTCATGGCTGCATCAAGCTACTTATTGTGTCTTACAACCTAGGTGTATGTTAGAGACTTCTAGTCCCCATGAATACCATTTTCACCTCTTCTTCCTTGGCACATTGTTGGACTTTATTTCTGAGCTTCTGGTAGTGAAGTGGTGCCATGTGATTGAGTTCTGGCCTATGGAATATGGTAGAAGATTCCACAAAGGAACCGACAGCCCTAGAAGATGGCAGAACTGTAGACAAAAGGTTGAATCCCTGAATGATTGTATGGAAGAGAGCACACCCCTCTACCCCCTTAATGGCATTAGTCTGTGATGTAAGGGAGGAGCAGATCTCAATTGCTCTAAGCCACTGATGTCTTGAAGTTTGTCAAAGCAGCTAGCCTACCGTGTTAGCTGGGTACAATACATCAGGTGATAATATTGCTTTGCAACTTATGATTTTTACATCCTCTTTTCTCAAAAGAAAATGAGAAATCAACATTTAGAGGACATTTATTGGATGCCAGGCAAATGGCCTAAGTCATGGGGAGGCAAAAATGAAGACGATATCATCCATGCCCTCAAGGGACTTGAAGTTTGCCCAGAGAACTTGGAATGTACTCTGGGAACAAACAACTGGGCAACTAATTATGAGACAACGTGATTGGTAGTTCTTAAAGATGCAGATGGAGGCCAGGCACAGTGGCTGACGCCTGTAATCCCAGCACTTTGGGAAGCCAAAGTGGGCAGAGCATCTGAGGTCAGGAGTTTGAGACCAGCTTAGCCAACATGGTAAAACCCTGTCTCTACTAAAAATATAAAAAATTAGCTGGGCGTGGTTGTGGGCACCTGTAATCCCAGCTGTAGGCACCTGTAATCCCAGCTACTCAGGAAGCTGAGGCAGCAGACTCACTTGAACCTGGGAGGCAGAGGTTGCAGTGAGCCGAGATTGCGCCATTGCACTCCAGCCTGGGCAACAAGAGTGAAACTCGTCTCAAAAGAAAAAAAGAAAAAAAAAAGATGCAGATGGAGTGGTGGTAAGGAAGAAATGGAAAGACTCCCAAAGGATGTGCTCTTTGGGCCAGGCAGAGAAGAGGTTCGGGTTAGGAAAGGTGAGGCAGTGCAGATACAAGAGTCATTGGCGCAGATGTCAGAATGACTAAAGTCCTTAGTATGTTTAGAGCAGGTATAAGACATCTGGGGGTCCATGAGGCTGGGGAGGTAGGCAGGAGGACAGGGTTAGACAGGACTTTGCTGATCAAGCTAAGGGGTTTGGACTTTATGCTGGCAGTTACTTGGTCTCCAAACTCTTCTGATCATCACCCCATCAATAAATAATTTTAAAACTCTCCCCAATAGATATATCTGTTAATTTAGGAATTAATTAATATAGGCTATTCACATATTACCATGCTTACATATCATCTGCATTATCAACAATACACAAACAGTAGCATTTTTAAAAATTTGAGATGAAAAATAAATAAAAATGAAAGTTTGAATATTTTCAGCTCTACCCCATTAGCTTGGCTTGCAAACCTCCTGGGATGTAAACTCCCTCTTTGGAGGCTCCCGCAAGAGACAAAAAATGAGACGGTAAAGGTCTGAAGCAGGAGACATCTGCTCAGATCTTGTTTAAGGAAGGTAACCTAGGCTGCCAGGGAGAGATCAAATCTGGGGAGAAGACACTAGAGTCAGGACAGTGAGTTCAAAATATTTTTCTTTTGTATTTTCTTCAATGATTTCCATCTATCCAATTGTTGACTCCTTCTAACTCCAGGCTCTTTGGATAAATCTATTTCAATATCTGGAATCCTCAAGGGGATGGAGAGGACCAAGAATGTAGGATTGAGAAGGCGGGGATGAGGATGAGGCTGTCTTCCTCCTATGACCATGCAGTCAGGACACCTGTTAGAACTCCTGGGAGGGAACCAGTGGTACAGGGAGCAGGAGAGCCCAGTGGGCAGCACACAAAAGCATTCGTCTCGCTCTGTCTCCCAGGCTGGAGTGCAGTGGCACGATCTTGGCTCACTGCAACCTCCCACTCCTGGGTTCAAGCAATTCTCCTGCCTCAACCTCCCATCGTTGTCTCATTCTTAGCATCCCAACACAGTTTGCCTGGGAACGCCACTCCCTGAGACATCCACTGTGAGCCCTGACAGCCACGAGAAAAACATAGCTCATTTTCTCAGAATTAGGAGACTCTGGAGGGCTTCATCAGACTGGCAGCAAGCCTAGCTGCTAGTGAGGGTTAGTTATGGCAAGCTATGGAGTAGGTGGAGTAGCTCTCCAATCCCCAGTTCCCCTTGATGTGCCTTCCTCTTAATTCCTTGATCATCCATTCTTTCCAGGAGCCAGTGCTAAAAACCCGCTCACAGATTGGGATCTGATACCAGTTGGTTAGGCCTCAATCGGAATTTAAACCAACACATTCTTTCCCAAGGGTATTTACACTGTAAGCCTTACGGCTACCTTGTTCCTTATTAGAGAGACAGCAAGGATCAAATAGAAAGTATGGAGGAGTGTGGGGTGGAGACTCCACGCTAGGGCTCCAGAAACAAGTGGTCACCTGTTCTCAGGTCCAGTGGCCACTTGTCCAGGGTTGTGCAACCCCTCTTCCCATTTAGGTCAAGGAGGGGTGTTGGCTATTCTGTTATGTGGATGAGATGCCCACATAGGCACTGTGTGAGGGCTTTAGATGTAGGACCTTGAAATGCTCTTGAAAAAAGGGATTTTAGCATTTTTCTTTTCTTTGGCTTTGTTCCACAAATGCACTGCAGGAGGCAGGTTAGAGATAAACACTATGTAAGATGATATTTGAAAAGGGAATTATATCTTTGTTGTTTAATATTTCAAAGCTTATGAAGTTGAAAGCTCATTTGGGTCCCTCCCCAATGTTTTCTTACTGTGGTACGTGTTGTCTTTTATTTCTTCTTCACATTCCACAACAGCACACCCTCATCCTTGGTGCGAGCCACTGAGTTTTCACAGGCCCTTACAAGGATCTAGTGCTGAAGTCGCCGTTCTGTGCAATCTCTGTGGGTGAAGATCATTTCCCTTTCATTGTGGTCTACGCAGTTCATTGTGAGGGGCAGGAAATGAGTTCCCAGTACTTCTGATGTGATCAGAATCTCATTTGGTTTATATAGTAGGATCTAAACTGTAAACTGTATGCTATCATCTGATATATTTGCTCATCTAGAAAAAGAGGAAGTAAATTCATGTCTCCGTAAGTTGGAATTATGCAGGCAAAATTAGCTTCAAGTATGCAGTTTGGGTTTTGAGAGGACATACTTTAAAATATTTTTGTGACTGTTCATGTTGAACTCACTAGTATATAGTTGGATCAGTCAGAGAACCTGTCTGAGTCTTATTTCTCTTGACATGGCACAGGATAATAATCCAACCACACAGGTTACAAAAGCAAAGTAGATGCATATGATCATATATATATATATATATATATATATATATGAATAGTACTATATTATTTATTTATTGTGTTTAGAGATGGGGTCTCACTATGTTGTCTAGGCTGGTCTTAAACTCCCAGGCTCAAGTGATTCTCCTGCCTTGGCCTCCCAAGGCGCTAAGATTATAGGCGTGAGTCACCGCACCCAGTCTGAATAGTTCTATAGTATTATGTATATTGTAGTACTAATAAGTACTCATAGGTATACTACAATATACATAGTACTATTCATAGACAATGATATTTTGTAATATCGGAGTCATAGTGATAACAAATATATTACCATGCTCTGTGAGGGCATCCCAAAAGCCACCCCAAAGAAATCTAAAGTAACTGGTTCATTTAATGCATTACTTGTATCAAACATTTGACTAGAGAGAGAACAGGCACAGCATAAAACAAAAATGTCTCTTTGCATGATTTTTCCTGTAACCAATCAAATCAGATTTACAAATGTCCTCCTGTAAATGCTGAGGACTGTGAGGTCCTGAAATTATTAGTGAGCTAGTCTGGAAAATAGAAATTATCCGATTCCCATTTATACTAATTTAAATGTGTGTAAAATGTTTAAAGGAACAGCAGGAATGTGGGCTGTGATCAAAACACTTTATTTCTGATGTCCTACTGTGCCTAATGGATATTACAGTAGGTCAAATAATGGTCCCTAAAGGTGCCTGTGTCCTAATCCCTGGGCCCTGTGAATGCTTTACCTTACATGGCCATAAGTCCTCTACAGACATGATTAAATTAAGGAACTTGAGATAAGGAGATGATCCTGGATTATCTGGGCGGGCCCAATGTAATCAACAGGGTCTGTATAAGAAGAAGGCAATATGACAACTGAAGCAGAGATTGGAGCCATGTGGCTACAAGCCAAGGAATGCCAGCAGCCTCTAGGAGCTGAAAGAGGCAAGGAACAGATTTTTGCCTTGGAGTCTCCAGAAAGAACCAGGCCTACTGACACCCTAACAATAGCCTGGTCAGACTGGTTTTGAACTTCTGACCTCCAGAAGTGTAAAAGAATATAGATATGTTGTTTTAAGCCACTAAATTTGTAGATTTTTTTTCTTTTTTTTTTTTTGAGATGGAGTCTTGCTCTGTCACCCAGGCTGGAGTGTGGAGTGCAATGGCATGATCTTGGCTCATTGCAAACTTTGCATCCCATGTTTAAGCGATTCTCCTGCCTCAGCCTCCTGAATAGCTGGGATTACAGGTGTGTGCCACCATACCAGCCTAAATTTTGTATTTTTAGTAGAGATGGGGTTTTACCATGTTGGCCAGGCTGGTCTCAAACTCCTGACCTCAAGTGATCTGCCTGCCTTGGCCTCCGAAAGTGCTGGGATTACAGGTGTAAGCCATTGTGCCTGGCCAATTTGTAGAAATTTGTTATAGCAGCAATAGGAAATGAATACAGAGATGATGAGGAAACCAAACCACCACATCAAACCACCCTTGTGGACCAAAGCAGCCCTTCTGTATTCACAGCCCTGCAGTGTTTGCTAATTATATTATGTGGTTTATTCCTCTCATTAGCCTAGATCATAAGCTCTCAGGCTAACTATTCTCCTGAAATACCAAACTCAATGCTCCCATAGAATAGTCACACCATGTTGGATCCTGCCAAGCCCAAACGGATACATTTGGATGTGTCTTATGAGTTGAGGAGGAACCATCTTCAGGTGGTTAATTGCATACGTGGAATTGTTGAAGAAGAAAGAAGAGCGAAGCGGATATGGGAGGATCCAGGGCAGTGAAGAACAGAGGGATGGGACAGTAGCATTTGTGTCTTTACAGCCCAAACATATGCCTGAGGCTGAGTCTGGTCAGGTAGCAAGCAAAGGCTGCAAGAAGTGCTTTTGAGATTTCTGAGATGTGAGGTACAAGTGGCCCCCTGTCCAGGCAAGAAAGGGCGACATTGAGTGATGGATAGAAGCATTTTCTCCACTTCTGTACTCTGTACAGCTCAGCTCTAGCACAGTGAGGAATGAGGGACAGGTGGCACCATTTGACCCTTTCTCGAGAACAGACTGGGGCCACCCCTGGATGTTGCTCCCTGGTCATCAAGCAACAGGGAGCCCCATGGCCAAGGCAAGGGACAGTCAGCATCCAGTGGGGGCTGGGGACAGGAGCAGATGAAAGGACCATTGTGAGCATAGGCAAGACCCCTGGGGACTCAAAGAAGCACCTGGAGAAAATTCTATTTTGTAGACATAGTGGTGGCAGGAGGCAAGGACCTGTATCAGGTAGGTGGGAGCATGAACCAGCAGAATACAAGCTATTTGTGTTCACTTAACTTCATCTGTGCCTGGTGAAGCCAGGGGCTCTTCAGGTATCAGCTGGATTACTGGTTTGAGATTAAATTGATTGAATCATAGAAATAGACTAAAGTGCTCAGGAGCTTAGAAGCTGAGTAAGAACTGCCTGAAAAGCAGATATTTTATTTGGAAAGCACTGAGCTCACCTGGGTGTTAATTTCACCCAGTAATTTGCTGCCTGGATACGGGGCTTCCTTGTTGGTTTACTGTGGGGTTTTATTAGTTCGTTTTGGTGCTGCTGATAAAGACATACCCAAGCCTGGGTAATTTACAAAAGAAAGAGGTTTAATGAACTCACAGTCCCACATGGCTGGGGAGGCCTCACAATCATGGTGGAAAGTGAGTCATGTCTCACATGGTGGCAAACAAGAGAAAAGTGAGAGCCAAATGAAAGGGGTTTCCCCTTATCAAACCATCAGATCTCGCGAGACGAATTCACTATCACAAGAACGGTATTGGGGAAACCACCCCCATGATTCAATAATCTCCCGCTGGGTCACCCCACAACACGAGGGAATGATGAGAGCTACAGTTCACGATGAGATTTGGGTGGGGACACAGCCAACTGTCTCAGAGGCCAAGTTTCTGATGCCTTCTTGCTGATCGCAGTTTCCCCAGACCTTAGCACAGGGCTGGGCACACAGGGGCACACCACGACTGTTTATATTATCCAAATGAGTCCCTACGTTGGCTAAGCCAATGAGGCATGTTATTGGTCCTTGATTCTCTCTTATGCGTTTTTTTTTTCAGTGGGGGCGACGGAGTTTTGCTCTTCTTGCCCAGGCTGGAGGGCAATGGCTCCATCTTGGCTCACCACAACCTCCGCCTCCTGGGTTCAAGCGATTCTCCCGCCTCAGCCTCCTGAGTAGCTGGGATTACAGGCATGCGCCACCATACCCGCCTAATTTTTAGTAGAGAGGGAGTTCCTCCATGTTAGGCTGGTCTCAAACTCCCGACCTCAGGTGATCCACCTGCCTCAGCCTCCCAAAGTGCTGGGATTACAGGCGTGAGCCACCTTGCCCAGCCCCTCTTTTGCCTTTTACCTCCTAGGATTGTCGAGTGTTATCAAATCAGCAAGCAACATTCATCTTCTTCTTCAGCGAGTTTCATTATATGGCCTAGCTGTGGCAGAGAAACCAGAATGAATTTCTGTGTATGGGTGACAGGGTGGGAATTTGAGCTTAATCTCCTATGGCCTAGCTGTGCATCATCCTTGAAAGCCACTGAATGACATCTGGCAAAATCCCAGGAGGCACCTCCAACCTCCTGTGACTTTACCAAAGGGCCTAGTCTAGGTTCCCGGTTGCCTTACAACTTCCCTTGAATCTGATGAGGATGAAGGGTAAAATACACTTGGCTAGAATGGAGACCGTGAGTCCCAAGTCGGCCTCCAATCACTGCCCTTCCATCTTATGCCACACACCCTCCGAGGGGCGAAGGAAAACATCAGTACAGTTAGTATATTTTGGTCTCACAGACATTTGTGAGCATCACAAAGCCATTCCCCTAATTGCTCTTGGTTGAGTGATTACAACAGCCCTTGCTGCAAAACTCCCCCACGACCTAACCTTTCAGAGTCCAATCTTGTAAAGCTAACTCAGGGAGAGCTTGCTTAAATTACTGGGCCAGTATTATGTGAGTGTGAGGTTGCCAAGGAAAATGAGTCAGACACTAATCCCTTTGCTAGGAGATGAGAAAAAAAAAAAAAAAAAAAAAAGGCTGGCAGACCTTTACTATTTTAATTACCTGCTTCCAGAACAATAAAAGGGAATTCAGATCTTCCACTTACAGTTGTGCCTTCTTACATTCCCGTAAAGTACCTGCACTATTTCCTTGAGATGTAAGCCTTGGGCTTTTTTTCCTTTCAACTGTGTTCGAGCTATAGTTCTGACCATTCAAGTTTGGATAAAAATAAGAATTAAAATTTCCTTTGCTGGTTTTGGTTACAAATATTGGAACCAATGAACATTTAAACCTTGTTTCCTTCTTGAAAGATTTTTCAGAGTTTTAAAATGCCTCCTGGGAATGATGACTAAAGGTAATGTGGGATCCTGGATGGGATCCTGGGACAAAAAAAAAGGACAATGGGCAAAATCTAAGGACATCTGAATAATGTTTGGACTTTATTTTATAATAATAGTGTGTCAATACTAGTTCATTAATTGTGACAAATGTACCATGCTAATGTAAGATGTTAACTCTATATGAGAACTCTCCATTATCTTCACGATTTTTCTGTAAACCTAAAACTATTGCAAAATAAGAATTTTATTTAAAAAGAGTGAATCCTGATCTCATTGATTACTCTTTGAAGATTAGTTTTGTGACAGCAGCAGAGCTCCAGTAGATAATCTGGCGTCACGATTTGGGCTAAACTGAGTGCCCATGAAATAGTGTCTAGGCACAACTCCAAATGAATTATTCAGACCTCCTGGCCACAGAGAAGATTCTTTTCTTTTCTTTTTTTTTTTTTAATGACCCAGAGACCGGGCATTTCAGAGATGCAAATGCGAAGTAATCCTTTTATGGGAAGTGGATCAAAACTGGGAAAGGAGATACACCAAGGCATGTTGTGGGGACAAGCCTCGAGGAGTACGTGTGTGTGTGTGTGTGTGTGTGTGTGTGTGTGTGATGTCTCACTGGGCTTTCATTGTTCTTCCTTCCTTCCTTCCTTTCTTTCTCTCTCTCTCTCTTTCTTTCTTTCTCTCTTTCTCTCTTTTTTCTTTCCTTCCTTCCTTCCTTCCTTCCTTCCTTCTTTCCTTCCTTCCTTCCCTTCCTCCCTTCCTCCCTTCCTCCCTCCCTCCCTTCCTCCCTTCCTCCCTCCCTCCCTCCCTCTCTCCCTCTCTCTCTTTTTCTTTCTTTCTTTTTTGACAGAGTCTTGCTCTGTCGCCCAGGCTGGAGTGCAGTGGTGCGATCGATTGCAAGCTCACTGCAAGTTCTGCCTCCCGGGTTCACGCCATTCTCCAGCCTCAGCCTCGCGAGTAGCTGGGACTACAGGCACCCACTACCACGCCCGGCTAATTTTTTGTATTTTTAGTAGAGACGGGGTTTCACCGTGTTAGCCAGGATGGTCTCCATCTCCTGACCTTGTGGTCCCCCTGCCTCGGCCTCCCAAAGTGCTGGGATGACAGGCGTGAGCCACTGTGCCGGGCCTTTCTTTCTTTCTTTCTTCTTTCCCTCCCTCCCTCCTTCCCTCCCTCTTTCTCTCTTTCCTTCCTTCCTTCTCCCTCCCCTCCCCTCCCCTCCCCCCCTCCCTCCCTCGCTCCCTCCCTCCCTCCCTCCTTCCTTCCTTCCTTCCTTCCTTCCTTCCTTCCTCTCTCTCTCTCTCAATGTCTCTCTTTCCTCTCTTCCTTTCTCTCTCTCTTTCTTTCTTTCTTTCCTTTTTGGAGACAAAGTCTTGCTCCCTCACCCAGGCTGGAGTGCAGTAGCTCACTGTCACCTTGAACTCCTGGGCTCAAGCAAACCTCCCAACCTCAGCCTCCTGAATAGCTAGGACTATGGGTGCGTACCACTGGCTAATGTTTTTAATTTTTTGTACAGACACGATCTCACTGTAGTGCTCAGGCTGATCTACAACTTCTGGCCACAAGAGATCTTCCCACCTCCCAAAGTGTGGGGATTACAGGCGTGAGCTACCGCGCCTGCCTGCATTGTGTTTTCTTATTCTCCAATCTGGACCCTGTTCCCCTCATGCTGCTTATGCCACCCTCTGTATTTGGGATGATTTCTGTTTCTTATCCACTAAGAAACCACCTTCATCTCTCATGCTGTCTTCAAATCTCTCCTCTTTCATGACATTTTATTAGTCTGGGGGAATAGGTGACAGTTCTTGTTTGACTCAAACCTACTTTTCTTAGAGTGCAGCATCAGTCTATTGTAAGATAAATTAAAAAAAAAAAAAAAAGGTTTTGCAAGCCAATCTGTTATCACACAGAGCCTAGTACCTAGTTGTGTTAGATTTTTAAGCCACTCCCAAAAACCAGACTTTTGCTGTGATCATTCTATTGCAACCATTCTCATCAGGTTCCCAGTGAATCCCACCACCCCCATACTAAATTCAGTGATTAATTTCCTGGTCTCATTTTGTTTGACTTCCCAGCAGCATCTGACTTGGTTGCCTCCTCCCTTCTTTTTGAGTGAATAGCTTTCTGTTCTTCCATGATGTCACCTTCCCCTGGTTTTCTGTCTCCTTCAATGGCCACTCCTTCTCAGTCTTTTGGCTGGCATCTGATCTTCTTACCTGTTATTGTTGCATGTCTGCAGCTCAGTGCATGGCTGTCTTCTGTATGTGCGTCCACACTTTTGGTGCCTGCATGCTGTCCTGTGAAGTTCAATACCACCTAGATGCTGATGGTGAACTGAGATATGTCTCTACCTCCTGACCGCATCATGTTCACATGTCCCACATTGTATCTGATAGCTCTTTCTGAATGTCTAGTAGATATCTCCAACTTAACATGCCAAACACACAGCTCCTGATCCCCAAGGAAGTTCAGACTCCTATGAGAAATGTTATTGTATCTATAACTCGCCATTCCTCAGCCCCATGTTCCCAAGGCTAAGCTAGCTAAATATAGCAAATTGTCATTGATAAAGAGGCAATATACTTTAAAATATAAAATGTGATACATGTATGTTGTATGTTGAAAATTGAATGATATCAGGAACTATCCATATTTTTATTCACTAATAGTAAGATCTAATGAGTGTTTCTTTTGTGCCAGGTACTAAGTGTTTCACACATTTTATGTTATTTAATCCTTTCTGTAATCCTACAGGTAGATATTATGGCCCCATTTTTTTTTTTTTTTTTTTTTTTTTTTTTTTTTTTTTTTTTTTTTTTTTTTGAGACAGAGTCTCGGTTTGTCACCCAGGCAGCGGCACTCTCTCAGCTCACTGCAACCTCTGCATCCCAGAGTCAAGCGATTCTCCTGCCTCAACCTCCCGAGTAGTTGGCATTATAGGTGGTGTACCACCACGCCCAGCTAATTTTTGTATTTTTAGTAGAGACTGGGTTTTCACCATTTTGGCCAGGCTGGTCTCGAACTCCTGATCTTAAGTGATTCACGCACCTCAGCCTCTCAAAGTGCTGGTGTTACAAGCATGAGCCACTGCATATGGTCCCATTTTCATATCAGGAAATGATACACAGGGAGGTTAAATAACTTGTCCAAGGTCACAGAACTAGTTAATAATGGCTAAAATTTGAACCCAGACAGCCAACTATACTCTGAAGAGTCATGGTGGAAATTACAGTGCTATTTCCCACCCCAGGGTCTTGGGTCTATTCAAGGGAGATTCCATGCATTGTATTCTATTACTAGATGCTGTGGCATTTAGCCTAGATGTGTATAGAACCCTCATGCTAAATGCTATGATGTGGTGTCCTCATGAATGGATTAATGCTGTTATTGAGGAGTAGGTTGGTCACCATGAGAATAGGTTTCAAATGAAAGGATGAATTTGACCCCCTTCCTGTCTGTCTTTCTTATGTGTGTGCACATGCTCTCTTGCCCTTCTACCTTCCACCATGGGATGAAACAGCAAGAATGCCCTTGCCAGATGCAGGCCCCTTGACCTTGGAATCCCCAGTCTCCAGAACCATAAGAAAGAAATCTGTTCTTAAGTTCATAATCAGAATAGAGGACAATATGAGCAGAGTGCTGCTTCTGCTAACACAGGTATGGAATGTGGGACAAAGAATTCTCAGAGAGTGAGCCACTGGGAAGTCCTAACTAGAATATGTGGCTACTGTACCTTTCTACTTGACACAGTCCTTGAGAGAGTGAATTAGGCAATGAGTGCAAATCCTTCAGGCTTTTCCCTTGAGTGACTTGGTAGACACTCAGTTCATTGCATCACCAGGGTTCACATCCACAGCTTTGCACAGCTACCCCTTGGTCCCATGCCCACAGAACTGTGAGGCCTGCCTGTTCTTCCCACTGGGGCCTGTTGACCTACTAGCTCCCACAGACACAGACACAAGCCACTGGGCACTGAATTTTAAAAGCTGATAATGTAGCAGCTTTAAGCAGTGAAAAATATTAGTGTGGAAAAGAAAGCTGAGAAATCCAAGTCAGCTCTTGAAAAGCACTCATATCCATAAATACTTTATTGAAACTGTTATTTTCAGAAAATGCCCAATTTCTGTCAGAAAAAAAAGTAATGAAAAGTCTTTTTTTTTCTTCCAAACATATTTCATTATTTAGTCTAAAAAAAAGCAAAAAACTTCTCAAGGATGGCTCTTTTTGGTAAAAAAAATTTCAAACAAATGAGATCTTTTCTTTTTGGTATTTTTTAAGGATGGGTTTTTAATAAATATTATGCACAATGTTTTTGAAACGTTTCCTGTCCTCAATATACACCAACATACTTTGTGCTAAAAACTTTCCAGAAATATGTTTATTAAACAAAGAAATATATGCAAGACTGTATATGTTCTACTCATTTTGAGATAAAACATTCCCCTCCTCATCTTGCCTTTTGCTACATTATTTATCATGCTTTTTCACTTTTGAATAAAAGACCAATTTTTTAAAAACACGAACTATCCAATCCAAATGTTAACGCTCATCTTAACTTACTTTCTTTTCTTTCTTTGTTTTCTAATCAGCAAACTCTATAAAGCCTGGTGTGTAAATAGGCAGTAAATATAATACTATTAAAAGATAAAACAGAGCAAAGAAACAATATCAGCCGATGTTTTGGGAGTTCCCACTTTTCTTTGTTTGCGATCACAAAAAGGAAAAGAGATATCAGATCTGATATATCTCTTTTCCTTAATTGTTATTTAGCACTGAAGACTAGTGGAAAAGTCTAGCCAGATGTTTTAAAATAGAGACAAGATTTCAAGGAGCTTTCTGTTATATTAGCCTTAAGTGAGTTTATCTTTTTAGGGTCTAAATGAGAAGACCATTTCATTATTTGCTTAATGCACTGAAAATCTTTCATTTTCAAGGCAGGATCTCAGTAAAGAGGAATTCATATGCCTGGAAGCCTAAAGTAGTGTTTCATAGTGAAAGCCACTCATACATGTACATTATGTTCAGGAAATGCAAATGCAACAAGAAGGTGACCCTGATAATGGTTCTTCCAACCGTCACAGTTCCTGCCATGCAGCAGAAATTCTGAAGCTCTTAAAAACTGTCAGACTAGGCATGCTTTTTAAAAAAGAGGAACAGAGAAATTACTTACATCTCAGAGTTCCATCGTGAGGCCTTGCCTCTCCACTCCACAGACCTCTGCCTGGCCACGGATCCTTCACCCTGGCTTGACAGCTGGTTTAATCTGCAAGCCAGGGTGGAATGCGTGGTCTTGCACTTGCTGTTCTTTTCCGTCTTCAGAGGGCCAGCGGCCTGGTCATTTCCATGGCAACCAGGAGCAAGCGGCTGGCCTACCAGTCTCATTAACTACACACAGGAGAGAACCTGCCTTGGTGACTTCTGGCCACTCTTTTGGGGTTCTAAACTGGGAAGTTTCTAGAAGAAACTGAGGAGACTGTTGCTGTAGGCTGATCCCAAAGGATTGACACAAATGGAAGAAATTCTACTTTAGCAGGAAATTGAATGGATTAAATGTAGAGTACGGAGACTCCTTGATACTTTTACTTTCATGATTTATTCCACCTTTTTTGGTCTGATGAATTGTTACTTACGGTAAATGCCTGCATTACTGTAAAAAGTGTCCCATCGTGGTTGTTCCAGAGGAAAAAAAAAAGCTCATTTGAACTCCAAAGATAGACATTATTCTCTCTCTCTTTTTTTTTAAGTTCATTAAAAAAAAAAAAAATGAGAAGCCACAAAACCAATAAATAGGTAAAAATTATTCTATGTACATTAACTGATGTCTTAGTCCTTGTGGGCTTCTACAACAAAATACCATTAGTTGGGTAACTTACAAACAACACATTTATTTCTGTAGGCTGGGAAGACCAAGATCAAGGCAGATTTGTTTTCCGGTGAGGGTCTACTTCCTGGTTCATAGATGGCACCTTCTAGCTGAGTCCTTACATGGTGGAAGGGAGACAACTGTGGTTTTTCAGCTTCTTACAAGGGCACTAATCCCATTTATAAGGGCTCCACCCTCATGACCTAATCACATTCCAACATCTCCGCCTCCTATGCTATCACATTGAGGATTAGGTTTCAATATATGTATTTTAAGGGAAGATAAATACCTGGGCCTTAACAACTGATGAGGTCTCACTAAATATGGGAAAAAAGATAAGGCAGGGGACCCCAGTCTCCAGGCCACAGACTGGTACCAGTCCACGCTACAGCAGGAAGTGAGCAGTGGGTGAGCAAGAGAAGCAGCTTCATCTGTATTTACAGCTGCTCCCTATCACTCACATTACCACCTGAGCTCCGCCTCCTGTCAGATCAGCAGTGGCATTAGATTCTCATAGGAGCAAATTGAGAATGCTATTCTATTGTGAACCATTATGAACTGCGCATTCGAGGGATCTAGGTTGCATGCTCCATCTGAGAATCTAATGCCTGATGATCTGTTACTGTCTCCCATCACCCCCAGATGGGACAGTCTAGTTGCAAGAAAACAAGCTCAGGGATCCCACTGATTCTACATTATGGTGAGTGGCATAAGTATTTCATTATATATTATAATGCAATAATGATACAAAGTGCACAATAAATGTAATGCACTTGAATCATCCCCAAACCATCTCCTACCCCTGCCTGTCCGTTGAAAAATTATCTTCCATGAAACCGGTCTCTGGTGCCAAGAAGGTTGGGGACTGCTGAGATAAAGAAAAATCTTGCTAATTAAAAGCATTAAGAGACTGGAGCAATTGATTTGTAATTACCCAGATACAGATTCTCCAATATGTTAAAGAAGAGAGCACCTCAGTAGGGAAATTCATTCATTCATTTATTATTCATCTAGTGAATCCTTACCATACACATGCACTGTGCCAGCAGATTTAAGGGGCACAGAGATCAATATCATGGTTCTTGTCTTTAAGGAAGTTATACTATAGAAGGGGCAATTATATCAGTTGTGTCTGGGAAATGTTTGAAGGGAGATATAGACACAATGCAGGGGAGTCTCAGTGAAGGTCAGCCTTTGCCAGGGAGACTGGTGAAGTCCTTGTGGAGAGGTAGTTTTGGATCTAGGCCTTAAAGGATGGCTGGGATCTGTGTGGTCAGTTGTGGGGGAAAGGACAGCAATCCCTAATGGAGTGATTCTTTGATGAATTGCAGATCCAAGCTGATGGATAAATCCTTCCTCCTTTCTGCACCCAGAGAGTCTGACACAAATGGCTTCTTGGGTGGCCCACAGAATAAAGGAACTCAAGTAACTAAGAAAATTGCTGGAGCAAAGGTTTTGAGGTGGAAGAGTCCCAGGCCTATTCAGCCATTTGGAGAGCCAGTGAATCATAGCCAGGATAAAGGGAATTGAGAATAGAGAGAGGCTGCTATTGTTTAGTGATCAGTTTCAGCAAAGCACATGTATAAATTCTACCATGTGAGAACAGCAAAGTGGATCTTGGTTCTTGAGTCTGTTACCTTCTTGCACATTATTTAAACTTTATGAGCCTCAGTTTCCTTATCTATAAAGTGGGTATAATAATACTTTGTTGAAAGGTAGAACTGAGGAAAAAATGAGATAATATATGTGCACTGGATGCCTGAAGATGAGGGAGGGAAAGGCTGGCCAAAGATACACCGAGTGCCCCACCTTTCCAGAGCAACTGTGGCTAATCCAATGGTTTGGCGTACTCAACCTCTGTTTCTACATCTTTCTTGCCTGCCTCTATTGTAGAGACTGGAAATCTCTATAATTCAACACACCAGAGTCTCTTGAAGCTGAGGTTTCAGATGGGATTTAAGTTTTATTATTTATACTTGACTCAGAACGAAGTCATGTGGAGAGAGGACCCTGAGACTTTGGGAATGAATTAAGTGAGGAGAGAGAGGAGAGTACTGGGAATCTCTTGCTGGCTAGGGTCTCAGCAGCTATGGCATGGTCTGTGGTGGGGGTGGCCTTCTGACTGAGTTGTGGACTGGTTGTGGCCCATGTGGCATGGCTCAAGAGCTGAGAACTGTGGCACTAACTTCCTGTTGGAGAATGTGGCCTCTTAATTCAGCAACTTCCTGATGGTGGATCAGGTAGTAGCTCCCATGATGGTCCAATTCTATGATGACTTTCGGAGTTCAGTCTAGAATCCATTTCTTCAGTCCTTCCAATGACTCAAGGAAGTATCTGCACATCTGAAGAAATTCCTGGTTGGTCTAAACCAGCTGGAGTAGACTCTGTTGCCTGTAACCAAGAACCCTGCATTATATACTAGTGCTTTCATTCTGGCCAATACAAGGTGACAGAGTTTGGATATGTGTCCCCGCCCAAATATCATGTTGAATTGTAATCCCCAATGTTGGAGGTCGGGCCTGGTGGGAGGTGATCGGATCATGTGGGTGGATTTCTCTTGAATGCTTGATACTGTCCTCACGATAGTGAGTTCTCGTGAGATCTGGTTGTTTAAAAGTGTGTGGCACTTCCCCACACCTATTCCTGCTTCCCCCATGGGACACACCTGCTCCCCATTCACCTTCTCCACAATCGTAAGTTTCCTGAGGCCTCTTCAGAAGCCAAGCAGATGCTGCTATGTTTCCTGTTCAGCCCACAGAACCATGAGACAATTCAACCTCTTGTCTTCATAAATTACCCGGCCTCAGGCATTTCTTTATAGCAAGGTGAGAATGGCCTTGCTATAAAGAAGCCACTTACAAGGTAAGTGGGAGTTTGCTGGTATCGTCTCTTCTACTCCTTTATTTTAATGACTAAGATAAGCAGCATAAGGTATTTAGTGTAAACCACGCACAAAGAAGGCAGCCAGAAATGGTAGCTATTATATTGATTACTCCTTGTCACTTTCTCTATTTATGACCCAGATGCCTTCCAGGACCTCTTGCTTAGTGGGGTTCCTGGCTGAAGGCAGAGAGTGTGAAGAGCCAGGTACTTCCCTGGAAACTTGAAGGCCAAACCCGCAGCTGCCAATGGAATGTGGCTCGGTCTCTGAGTATGGCATGTTAAACATTTACCCCAGGTTTTATATCTCCTTGTCTTTTTAAAGCGTTTACTTCCACTGGCTCTTTGTGTTAACTGGGTCACATAGTTTAAGTTGATTTAGCAGCAATGAGTATGGGGAAGGTTAATAAAACCACACCTCAGACTGCCTGTTTTGTTCAGCTGTGGAGCCAACGGGTGGCGGACAAGTGTTTGTTCACGATAAGATGGAATTCTAGCTTTGTCCTTGACCAATTTGTTTTCTTTCTTCCTTTTATTTTTATCATAAAAGCAATGCAGGTTTCTGATAGCACATTCAGATAATATCCAATGTATTAAACAAAAGTGAAAACCCACACCCTCCTCTACAACTGATCTTCCAGAAATAACGTCTGGTGTAAGTCTGCAGTGAAGCAAATATTGCTTGATTGTTCACTAACATGTGTTCCTTACAATCTTTTACCTTGGGCCTGGCATGGTAGCTCATGTCTGTAATCCCAGCACTTTGGGAGGCTGAGATGGGAGGAGCACTTGAAGACAGGAGTTTGAGACCAGCCTGAGCAACATAGTGAGACACTGTTTCTGCAAAAAGTAAAAAACTAGCCAGGTGTAGAGGTGCCCACCTATAGTCCCAGCTACTCAGGAGGCTGAGGTGGGAGGATCTCTTGAGCCCAGGAGGTCGAGGCTGCAGTGAGCCAAGATTGCACCATTGCACTCCAGCCTGGGTGACAGAGCAAGACCCTGTCTCTGAAAAAGAAAAAAAAAAAAATCTGTTACCACAAGACTTCAAATTCCACTGTTTCTGACACCCTCTGTTCATGGATTCTCATCTGGAGTCTCTACCACCCCCTACTTAACTGCCTCCAAATCACTACCAGTGTCTTCTATTACTGTGTCTTCCATCCGGGGCAGCTTCAGGAGTCATCTCAGGCTCTCTCGTTCCTTCCCAACTTCCCTTCCCCTTCCTTCTTTGGTAACTTCAACATCTGTATTCTCAGCTCACTGCAGGATGTCAGCACCCATGTCCTCACCTCACGGCCTTGCTGGGCCCCAGAGCTTGCGCAGGGCTCTGCATGTGTTCCTTCTCCCTGCTCCATCCTCACAGTGTCTCTAGATATCAGGGCCTCTGGCCTTACCTCTTCCATCCACCCTCGGCTATCCCTGCCCTGCTGCATCCACACTGCCCTGACCCCTACCGGGGTGACCCCTACCTATGACCTTTGCCCTCTGCAAATCCACTCTGGGTCCTCTCATGGTCTGCTTCCTCAGCATCCACTTTAGGGTGCAGGCACTCATGGAGAAAATGCAGAGAACTAAGAATTCCTAATGCTTGGTTTCCTGAGAACCCCTGATGTGATCCCAAAAGTTTTCCTGGCAGTTCTGGCCCAGTGGCTGTGATAACTCTTCTCCACTTGTATCACATACTCACTCCTGTCACGGCATCCCCAGCCTCGTGAGACGGCCTTGCGTCTGAGAGGAGCCAGGAATCGGACCGGGGCTTTCTCACCATCCTGCTCACACCCATATACTTCTTAGAACATGAACTTCTTGAATCAGACACCTCGTAAGCACTGCCTCAGCTCCTTTCAGCCACACCTGTTTTTGATTCCAGCTGCCACTGTAGTGACAGCTCTGCCATGAGCCTGACCAGCTCATGTATGTAGTTAGTATGTAGAACTAACTTGCAAGCCCCTCTCACCTCCCATCCGAAGCCTTCTCTGTCATCTCTGCAGCCTGGGACAGATGCTACAAACACTCCTGAGTAGTCTCATGAATGCAACCTGCAGTTCCAGGGAGTTAATGCCTCCATGGAGTGATCCTCTGACCAATGGGGGGTTCGAGCTGATGGATAAATGCCTCCTCCTTTCTCAACCCAGACAGACAGTCTTGAGATGCGTGCCTTGTGGCTTCTCAGTGGTTCACAGAATTAAGCAATAATCTACCTTGGGCTGCCTCTCACCGCTTTCCTCTCCCTCACTCTTGCTTCTAGGCATCACAGTTCCCAATACAGTGCTTGCATATATGTATATATATATGCTTTTCTGATATTCTACTTTCTGGGGAAATCAGGCTAAGCCACATTCTTTCTTC
Source organism: Macaca fascicularis (assembly GCF_037993035.2). Classification (NCBI taxonomy): domain Eukaryota; kingdom Metazoa; phylum Chordata; class Mammalia; order Primates; family Cercopithecidae; genus Macaca; species Macaca fascicularis. The sequence continues at coordinate 14,087,660 of NC_088377.1, read as the reverse complement.
TTTCCAGATTCTGAAATACATTCTTCTACCTGTGAGCTAAAAGCAGCCCTTCCCAACTCCTGCGTTTCTTCTCTAGTGATGGCCTCACCTCTTCCAATACGTAGAATTTTGATCTTGATAGTTTTAAGAAATGTATCCTTAGAGCTTTGAAAATCCCTCTTTTCAGAGTACCCCTCGTATGGAATTACCTGCATCCGGAAGAATACCTGAAGCGTCAAAGTGATATCTTCAGTCTCTTTAGGTGGTTTTTAAAGAACTAAAGTAGTCATCATACGTCATCTTAGTGGCGACATTACCCATGCACTTATCTGAATCTACAAAGCAGCAGAGTCCCTCTCACTTCATGATAGTTACAGCATGTACGATTAGCAGAGAATAACAAAGGCATGATATGATACAGATGTTGGGCAGCTAACTAGGCACGCTCTCCAAATAAGTGACTCACTCTTGTGCAGCAGTTTCTCAGCGGATGTGATTCCAGTGTGTGCCTTGGCAAAATTTAAAAATTACAACATGGTTTGGACTGTAGAGGTTGATGACAAATGGTAAGAACCATAGATATTAAAGCATAAATGTCAGGAATCTCCTGTACTTTCTATCTCTTAATCCCTGCTGTCGGCTCTTTGGACTTCAGATGTGTATGGCCTCCTCATTCTGAAATGCATAAACTGTCACTTGACTCTAGAGTGCCACTTAGCTGTCATTTCACTGTTGCATAGATCTACTGGAACTTCACTCTCCAAGTCCTCTCACAACTTACTTGGCCTTACTGTACTTCTCTTATTTGTGGTACCTGACTATTAGCCAACCTTTCCTTGGTCCTCCACTGTCATCCACGAATCTATAACTTTCCTGGTACTTATATTATTTTACTGGTCACATCCTCTCTCTCTCTCTGTCTCTTTCTCTCCTTTGGGCCTTCTTTCTCTTTTTTTTTGTTTTTGTTTTTTTTTTGAGATGGAGTCTCCTTCTCTTGCTCAGGCTGGAGTGCAGTGGCACCATCTCAGCTCACTGCAACCTCCACTTCCCGGGTTCAAGCGATTCTCCTGCCTCAGCCTCCCGAGGAGCTGGGATTACAGGCAAGCACCACCACAGCCAGCTAATTTTTGTATTTTTAGTACAGACAGGTTTTTGCCACGTTGGCCAGGCTGGTCTTGAACTCCTGACCTCAAGTGATCCACCCGCCTCGGCCTCCCAAAATGCTGGGATTACAGGCGTCAGCCATGGCGCCTGGCCTATTTTTCCTTTTTTTGAGCAGCCCCTAAAGTGTTGTCCTTAACCCTGCTCTTCTTCATGAGTTCTAGTCACTTGTTTCAGTTATATGACGATCACCCCCGCTTGGAGAATAAACTCAACACAGATGATTAGAAATAAGAGGGCTGTCTTATTGACACTTATTGGTAATCTATCCTCAGTTTGGATGCTTCCAGAGATGAAAGGCTTGCCTCCTTACACAGCAGCTTTTTTTTTTTTTCAGTTTTGGAGAGCTCTATTATGTAAAATAATTTCTTATGTATGGCTGAATCTATCTTCTGGGAATTTTGAGACATTGGCTGTTTTTCCACCCTTAAGAGTAACACTCTTCTTGCCTTTTCTTTCTGATAACCCTTAGCAGATAACCCTTGCTCTTTTGGCTCCTATGAAGCTTTTCTGAGTTCCAAACTCTCTTAGACCAAAAATCTCAGAAACATTTTGACTCTTCCTTCTTTACTCCACAGAGCCAACGAATCATCAAGTACTGGAAATTGTAGTTTGAAATTTCTCCTGCAGAAAAAGCATGTTTCAAGGTGTAATAATTAAATATTGTAGAAATAATAACTTTTTTTTTTTTTTTTTTTTTTGAGACAGGGTCTCGCTCTGTCACCTAGGCTGGAGTGCAGTGGTGTGATCTTGGCTCACTGTAGCCTCGACCTCCTAGCCTCAAGCAATCATGCCATTTCAGCCTCCCAATAGCTGGGACCACAGGCATGCACCACCATGCCCAGCTAATTTTTATATTTTTTTGTAGAGATAGAGTTTTGCTATGTTGCCCATAGTGGTCTCAGACTCCTAGGCTCAAGCAATCAGCCTGTGTTAGCCTTCCAAAGTGCTGGGATTACAGGTGTGAGCCACTGCGCCCAGCCAGAAAGAACAACTTCTCTCAAATTAATTTAGAGAGCTAATTCAAGAGTGATTTTAAAAATCCAATGGAAATTGATACAAGTATCAAAGGAGTTGATACAAGTATTCTGAAGTTCAATGAGATAATAAAGAAAATATTCAAAAAATGAAGAATGATAAGGGAGGATTAGTCATTTGACTTATTAAAACAAAATGATACTTTGGGAGGTTGAGGTGGGTGGATCACTCGAGGCCAGGAGTTCAAGACCAGCCTGGCTAACATGGCAAAACTCTGTCTCTATTAAAAATTCAAAAATTGACTGGAAGTGGTGGCAGGCACCTGTTATCCCAGCAACTTGGGAGGCTGAGGCACTAGAATCCTTGAACCAGGAGTTGGGGGTTGCAGTGAGCTGAGATCCACCTGGGCAATAGAGCAAGGCTCTGTCTCAAAAACAAACAAACAAACAAAACAAACAAACAGAAAAAAACCAAAACACAAAAACCAAAATAGCAGTCACTGAAATAGTGCAGTACTGACATGAACAGAGGCAGACTGTAACCACAGGTGGCAGTGCACACCTGTAGTCTCAGCTATTTGGGACAATCACTGGAGCCCAGGAGCTCGAGGCCAGCCTGAGCAACACAGTGAGACCTTGTGTCTAAAAAACATTGTTTTGAATTGATATATAAAAGAAGAAAATACATGTTACTGAGGAGATTAAGGATTACTCAGCAATAATTTGGAATCACTGGCTATGAATTTGGAGGAAAATCCAAATATATAGATTGTCACTATGTATTGAATGAAGTCTATATGGGATTAATACGTTTTAAAAAATAAAACCATAGGAAAACGAGGTAAAAATTATTTGAATAGTAAATAAACATTTAAGATAAGAAGTACAGGCTAAGTTTCCCTTATCCAAAATCCTTGGGACCAGAAGTATTTTGGATTTCAGATGCTCTTTGGATTTTGAAATATTTGCATGTACATAATGAGAGATATAGGGGATGGGACCCAAATCTAAACATGACATCCACTTATGTTTCAAATACACCTGACACACATAGCCTTAAAGTAGTTTTATACAATATTTTAAATAATATTTTGCATGAAACACAGTTTGTGTACATTGAACCATCTGAAAGCAAGTGTCACTATCTCAGTCACCCATGTGGACATTGCTGTTTGGCATCACTGTTATTCCAGGCTCTGCATGTATATGCTAGTGATAAGAATCATTTTTGGCCAGGCGCAGTGGCTCACGCCTGTAATCCCAGCACTTTGGGAGGCCGAGGAGGGCAGATCATGAGGTCAGGAGATCGAGACCACCCTGGCTAACATGGTGAAACCCCGTCTCTACTAAAAGTACAAAAAATTAGCTGGGCGTGGTGGCACAGGCCTGTAATCCCAGCTACTTGGGAGGCTGAGGCAGGAGAATCGCTTGAACCCAGGAGGTGGAGGTTGTGGTGAGCCAAGATCATGCCACTGCACTCCAGCCTGGGCGACAGAGTGAGACTCTGTCTTAAAATAAATAAATAAATAAATAAAAATCATTTTCTTACACTTATTTGCACATGAGTACTGACCAGTAGAAAATATGGCATGCCATCCAATACCGTTCAGGACATAGGCATGGGCAAGGACTTCATGACTAAAACACCAAAAGCAATGGCAACAAAAGCCAAAATAAACAAATGGGATCTAATTAAACTAGAGAGCTTCTGCACAGCACAAGAAACTGCCATCAGAGTGAACAGGCAACCTACAGAATGGGAGAAAATTTTTGCAATCTACCCATCTGACAAAGGGCTAATATCCAGAATCCACAAAGAACTCAAACAAATTTACGAGAAAGAAACAAACAACCCCATCAAAAAGTGGGCAAAGGATATGAACAGACACTTCTCAAAAGAAGACATCTATGCAGCCAACAGACACACGACGATGTGCTCATCATCACTGGTCATCAGCGAAATGCAAAGCAAAACCACAGTGAGATACCATCTCACACCAGTTAGAAATGCAACCATTAAAAAGTCAGGAAACAACAGGTGCTGGAGAGGATGTGGAGAAATAGGAATGCTTTTACACTGTTGGTGGGAGTGTAAATTAGTTCAACTTTTGTGGAAGACAGTGTGGTGATTCCTCAAGGATCTAGAACTATAATTACCATTTGACCTAGCAATCCCATTACTGGGTATATACCCAAAGGATTATAAATCATGCTACTATAAAGACACATGCACACATGTTTATTGTGGCACTACTCACAATAGCAAAGACTTGGAACCAGCAAAATGTCCATCAGTGATAGACTGGATTAAGAAAATGTGGCACATATACACCATGGAATACTATGCAACTATGAAAAAGGATGAGCTCATGTCCTTTGCAGGGACATGGATGAAGCTGGAAACCATCATTCTCAGCAAACTATCACGAGGACAGAAAACCAAACACTGCATGTTCTTACTCATAGGTGGGAACTGAACAATGAGATCACTTGGACACAGGAAGGGGAACATCACACACCAGGACCTATTGTGGGGAGGGGGAAGGGGGAGGGAGAGCATTAGGAGAAATACCTGATGTAAATGATGACTTGATGGGTGCAGCAAACCAACAAGGCCCATGTATACCTATGTATCAAACCTGCATGCTGTGCACACGTACCCTAGAACTTAAAGTATAATAAAAAAAAGAAAAGAAAATATGGAATGCCATAAATACAGTGAAAACATAGTGTGTTCAGGGCAACCAAGCTTCTCAGTAGCATTCCTGGAATAGCTGGATCAGCTGCTAAACAGCAGTAGCAACAAACAACAGCAGGTTTCCAGTCTCCACGTACGATGCTGTGTTTTGATGAAGAGGTTACTGTGCACTGTATTTTATTTTTTTAGATAAGAAGAAACTTCAGAAGCAATTGAGAGACCAGGAAGTGGGTCCTCTGGGGCTCATGAGGCATTCTGCTGGATGGCTTTTAAAGATGTTTCCTCCAGAATCATCTGCCTCATTAAAGCATAAATGTCAAGCGTAAATTGTTCTTGTCTTAGAAGTCTCTGTTTGACTTTATAAACCAGATATGATTTCTTGTTCTGTTATGAATGCGTGGTGCTCTGGTCCTTCAATGAGCCCATCATACGTTTTCATTATGTCGTCTAGAGGCAAATTTTCTGCAGCGTTAACCACGTTATCTTCATCATTGTGCACCTGCATTTTGACTGTGACCCATCACACGAGGTCAGGTGAGAAATCTTCCACTTGTGGCATCATGTTGGTGCTTAAAAAGTTTCAGATTTTGGAATATTTTGGATGTGAAATTTTAAGATTAGGGATGCCCAGCCTGTAATAGATGGTGCAGCCACTTTGGAAAACAGTCTGACAGTTCCTTGAACGGTTGGAGATAGAGTTACCATATGACCAGGCAATTCCACTGGAAGGTATGTACCCAAGAGAAGTGAAACACATGCTCACACAAAAACTTGTACATGAACGTTCATAGCAACATCATCATACCCCAACAGTGGCAACAACCTATGCCCATCAACCGATGAATGGATAAATAAAATGTGGTATACAATGGAATATTATTCAGCACTGAAAGAGAATGCTGTACTGATACATACTGCCATATGGATAAACCTTGAAACATTAAGTGCAAAAAGCCAGTGTGAAAGCACCACATATGGTATGATTTCATTTATATGAAATGTCCAGAAGAGAAAAATCCATAGAGACAGAAAGTAGATTGGCGATTGCCTAGGGCTGGAGGTGAGATGAAACGGGGAATAACTGCTAATGCGTATGGGGCTTATTTTTGGGGTTATGAAAAGCTTCTAAAATTGATTGTGTTGATGGTTACACAATTCTGTGAATATACTAAAACCAACGAAGTTTGCACTTTACATGGGTGAATTGTGTAGTATTTGAATTATGTCTCATTAAAGCTGTTAAAGAAGAAGTAATTGAAGAAGTCAGAAATAAAATGTATTAGAGAAACAGAACTGATAGGCTATATAGAAATGTATAGAAAGGGATTTATGATGAGGGATTAGCTCACATAATTGTGGAGGCTGAGAAATCCCTTCATCTGCCATTTGCAAGTCGAAGGTCCAGGAAAGCCAAGTACAGTATCAGTCTGAGCCCAAAAGCCTGAGACCCAGAGGAACCAATGATGTGAGTCTAGGTCTGAGCCTAAAGGCCTGTGAAGTTGGAGAGCTCATGTCCAAGGGCAGAAGAAGATGAATGTCCCAGCTGAAGCAGAGAGAGCCAATTTACCCTTCCTCTACCAGCTATTTGCTTGTTAACCCTGATTGTGCAAAGAGCTCAATGTGCAAAATATACGTCTAAGAGGGAGGGAGGCTGGGCGCCGTGGCTCACACCTATAATCCCAGCACTTTGGGAGGCCGAGGCAGGTGGATCATGACGTCAGGAGATCGAGACCATCCTGACTAACACGGTGAAACCCCGTCTCTACTAAAAATACAAAAAATTAGCTGGGTGTGGTGGCGGGCACCTGCAGTCCCAGCTACTCGGGAGGTTGAGGCAGGAGAATGGCGTGAACCCGGGAGGTGAAGCTTGCAGTGAGCCAAGATCGCGCCACTGCACTCCAGCATGGGCAACAGAACGAGACTCTGACTCAAAAAAAAGAAAAAGGGAGAGGACACACAGGAGATCTGGGCAATGAACTAGCTCTAGTATTTAAACAACCGTTGTAATAGGTTGTTTATGTATCCAGGTGGAGAGCCAGTGATGAGGGAACTTGCTGGGCTTAGTTTCTGAATCTCCATCAAACCTGTGCCTTCGGCTAAGCTGGGGATCTGCTAGCTGCCTACTAAAGGACGGGTGCCTGGAATCCACTGAGAGTTTCATATATGGTGTGTTCTGGAGCATCAGCCATCGAGCCAGGGAGAGAGCCCTGGCTCAGAAGACTATGAGGGTGCACAGGAATAACTGGGGTGCACCCAAGGGAGGGTGCCTGTAGGACTCAGTTTCAGGGACAGTTTCAACCTCCTGGTACCATCTTTCACTTATGTCCGACACTTCCAGTTAGCCTTGTGCCTCATCTACATAACCACACCCTGATATTTGCCAAACTGTCTGGACCATGAACATCGCCTCGGATTCTGCTTCAAGCCATAGCTGAGCAGGCAACTCCACATAGGCCCCAAGGCCTGTGTATTTCTGATCAAGTCCTCCACCTACTGGTGACGCTTGATTCTCACGTCCCTACGGTTTACCAACAACACTTGTCTTTCCAGACTGTTCTATTAGTCAGGAGTGAATGCTGACACTCCTTCCATCCCATTACTACTAGAAGTTTCAGACCATTAACAACAACAACAAAAAATCAATGCCTGTTGGAGGCGCTATCCGTGAAGCAGCAACAGGAGACTGACTGCTTTTGTTATGAGCCAGAATCTGATGTGATAAAACCAGAAACAAAAACCAGCCCCTTGTCTTGGTGAAAAAGGGGGTCACTAGGCAAAAGGATGGCGAAAAAGCCACCTGCATTCCTCATTCAAACTCTTCCTCATTCCTTGATTTCTCCCTGCATTCCTCATTCAAATTCTTCCTCATTCCTTGATTTTTCCCAACAAGTAGCCGTCAGATATGAGAGTCGGTGTTGTTATAAACCGCTTCAAGAATATTGGGGAAGAGGCCGGGTGTGGTGGCTCACGCCTGCACTTTGTGCCTCCCAGCACTTTGGGAGACTGAGGAGGGCAGATCATGAGATCAGGAGTTCACGACCAGCCTGGTCAATATGGTGAAAACCCCATCTCTACTAAAAATACATAAATTAGCTGGGTGTGGTGGAAGGAGCCTGTAATCCCAGCTACTTGGGAGGCTTAGGCAGGAGAATAGCTTGAACCCGAGAGGCAAAGGTTGCAGTGAGCTGAGATCATGCCACTGCACTTCAGCCTGGGCAACAGAGTGAGACTCCATCTTAGAAAAAAAAAAAAAAAAGGACTATTGGGGAAGAAATAGCAAACCCTGGACGTTTCAGATCATTAAACTACCCCTTGTGTGACTTGCCCACAATAACGTTTTTACAAACTCATGGAATTTTACTGCCTTTAGGGGATGAAACAGTTGCAGTCATGTTCTGATTTGATTATTCAGAAATGATATTTATGGTTTAAATTTCATCCAGGATTTATAGAATTAAAAAAAGTTATTATTCAGTATTTGAAATGCCACTTTGCAAAAGCAGAAAAGCCATAAATGTGTTAAACTGGCTAAGAAAATTAAGATGGCAGTAATACATTTTCTAATAAAAATCATAGCATAATAGCAAAATTACTGCGGAAAACCAGTTGTTGTGGCAAAGACATAAAATGTTACAGCTGCAATAATATGCTATTTGTTCCAGCTTTTTTTTTTTTTTTTAGACGGAGTTTCGCAACCTCTGGCCTTCCAGGTTCAAGCTATTCTCCTGCCTCAGGCTCCCAAGTAGCTGGGATTACAGGCATGTGCCACCACGCCTGGCTAATTTTGTATTTTTAGTAGAGACAGGGTTTCTCTATGTTGGTCAACTGGTCTTGAACTCCTGACCTCAGGTGATCTGCCTGCCTTGGCCTCCCAAAGTGCTGGGATTACAGGTGTGAGCCACTGTGCCCAGCCAAATATAACTGATTTTTAAATCCAATCTGTTTTTACTGTGGGAATTTGATCCATTAATATTATTATGGTATATTTAGGTTTGTATTTATTATCTTACTCCATCATGAATTTGTTTTTTATCCCAATCGCCTCCTTCATTTTAATTCTAAGCTTTCTGAGGTTTGTTTTGTGGAGATGGGGTCTTGCTGGGTCACCCAGACTGGAATGCAGTGGTGCAATCATAGCTCACTGCAGCCTCCAACTCCTGGGCTCAAGCGATCCTCCCACCTCAGCCTCACGACTGCTAGGACTACAAGTTGCATGCCACCACACTCAGCTAATTTTTAAATATTTTGTAGTGATGAGGGTCTTGCTATGTTGCCCAGGCTGGTCTCAAACTCCTGGTGTCAAGAGATTCTCCCATCTCGGCCTCCCAAAGTGTTGGGATTACAGGCGTGAGCCACCTCACATGGCCAACAGTGGTTGCTTGATAGTATGTTTCCAAAAAAAAAAGATCATCAAATCAGAACACCACACAAGGAAGCTTTGCTAATATGAGCTTCTGTTCTTCACCTATGGAATCTGACTGAGTCCATGGGGCTGGATTTGGTGAAGTGTTGGACAAATGAGTCATCCTAGATACATAAACAAGAGAAAAGTACAAAGAAAAGTACAAGTGATAATGAGGGAAACAGCAAGTTCATCATGAACTACAGATAACCTCTATTTTCTCTTCATTTCTTTTCTTGTCTAGCTTAGGTGGTTTCTGGTAATTTCCCTGGGAATGAAGCGCCCAATTGTATTTCTTTAAATTTACTGAAGTACAAATTTTAAGGTAGGAAGAAGATGATAAAAACTTTTCCTAGGAAAGTTAAATGTGATCAGCCCAACAGTGAGACGGCTCTCAACATCCAATCCACAGTTACACCCCATTAACTCAAGAAAAGAAATGAGAGCGTTGCTCTTTCTTCCACTAGATGGCAATGTTTCTCTGCGCACCAACCAGACACGCAGGCTCTCCCGCAAGGTAGCCAGTGTCCACTAGGAGGCCTCCCGGGGTTGCAGCACCTGCTCCCGACCCAAGGAGCCACCTACGTCGCGGTACAGGCTTCTACTTAGCTGGAGGAAGGAGAGGTGCTGAGGGTCCCCTGAGCCTGTGACTAAGAACTGGGGAAGCAAGGGAGTGAAAGAGGAGGGAGGGTATTTCCAGCACGCAAGCACCTCAGTGAAAACACACCGAAGCGAATGCCTTTCCCAGGGAGTATCTTTGGACCTAATTCAGGATTTGAAATGAAGCTTTCTTTCCTTCTTCCTTTATCCACTTGTCTTGGAAAGCATCTGAATAACAGGCAGTGCTGCTTTAGGTCTGAGTATGACCCAGCTGGAGGTCAATTCAATTTACAAGATGCTCACTTCATGTCATTGCACCATTAAAAGTAATTGCAAAACCACAATTACTTTTGCACCAATGTAATAATTAAAAAACAAACATCTATCCACTCCTCAACTTCCCAGAACAGTTCTTTTGGTATTGCCTCTTTTCATGGATAGATACGTTTGGAGACAAATGTTCAAAAAATCATTCTAGCACCTCAGTAGGTACAGAGAAGTACTTGGTAGGTCCTGAAGAGGCATGGTCGGATTGCTGTATAATCACAGTGGATCATAAAAAATGACACTGCCCACCCCCTATGTATACTGGGGTTGTACTTTAAAATTTGTGGATCTCAAAATACATTTTCTAATTAAAATGTTGTACATGGCTGTTAGTTTTCTGAGTTAGCCCACAATATTACTTCCTATTTTATCATGTTCCTTTATCATTTGAGTCATCTATGGTTATTATAAAAAATATAGACCAGGCACAATGGCTCATGCCTGTAATCCCAGCACCTTGGGAGGTTGAACTGGAGGATCGCTTAAGGCCAGGAGTTTGAGACCAGCCTGGGCAACACAGTGAGGCCGGATCTCTACAAAAAAAATTTAAAAGCTAGCCTGGCATGGTGGTATGGGCCTGTAGTCCTAGCTACTCAGGAGGCTGAGATGGAACGATCGCCTGAGCCCAGGAGTTTGAGGCTGCAGTGAGCTATGATCATGCCACTGCATTCCAGCCTAGGTGACATAGTGAGACTCTATCTCTATAAATAAATAAATAAATAAAATAAAATAGAGAGAAAGATATTATAATCTCCCCAAATTTCATCCCCAGATACAACCATTGTCAACATTTTTGGTACCAATATTTTTCTCTACACATTACCAAAAAGTTGTCATAATTTTAAATTCTTCACAGCGACTAGGTGCTAAAGACTTTAGGTGACCTGACTTTAGGTGACTCCTCTTGTCTGTGTTCTGCTGTCACCCACCCAAGACAATTTTTTTCTTTTTTTTTTTTTTTGAGACAGAGTCTCGCTCTGTTCCCCAGGCTGGAGTGCAGTGGTGCAATTTTGGCTCACCACAACCTCTGTCTCCTGGGTTCAAGTGATTCTTGTGCTTCAGCCTCTCGAGTAGCTGGGATTACAGGCATGTGCCACCACACCTGGCTAACTTTTTATATTTTTAGTAGAGACGGGGCTTCCCCATGTTGGCCAGGCTGGTCTCGAACTCCTAACCTCAGGTGATCCACCCTCCTCGGCCTCCCAAAGTGCTGGGATTACAGGCGTGAGCCACAGCACCCGGCTGGCAGAGCAATTTTTACCTGTTCTCTGAAGATTTTCCAGCTCACTCCAGGTGACATGGTTTCTCCATTTCCTGACTGCTGAGGTGCGAGGAGGCATCATCACCAGGTTCTCAAGTATGTTCTGTGTTCTACGATGGTTTCCTGTTGTTAACCCTTTTGTCTTACTATTTCTTTGAGAGTAGAAGCCATGCTTTAATAAGTGCTTAATAACACCTAATAAATATTTGTCGACTAGTCCATTAGTTGAAGTCTAGCCCCATAAGCCTCCGTTTTTCACCGGTAAAATGTCAGTCCCCGACTCTGTCGCTTGCCTTCACAAGCTAATATCCACACTACAGAAAAGGACCACAGAGGCAGGATTGGGCCCCAGATCAGGATAAACCATTGTGGCCAGATATATTTCAGGACAAAAGTGGGAACTTGGGTTCTTGGTTTTGGAGAGCTCATTGACTATAGAGTTCTGCAAACATTTTTGTACTTAAGTGTTGTTTTAAAGCTCAAGTTGGTTTCTCTACATGATATGGTCTTTTTCTCCCTACCATGGGAAATTAGCATTAAAAATGGTCTTAAAACATATTGAAGCCCACTTGTTTTTCATAAGGAAACATGAAAAATGTTCAGACTTCACCAGTAGTTAAACAACGCAAATGGTGACAACTTATATAATTAGCCAACCTGTTTTAAAATGAAGTTTTGCTATGCTGGTGAGGTCTTGGCAAAGTGCTACATCCAGATGTAGCCAGTTACAATGTAAGTTGGTTCAACCCTTTGAAAAGCAGGTAGCAATTCTGATCTAAGAACCATAACAATGTTTATTTATTTATTTTTTTGATCAAATAGTCCTGGGTTTTGGAATCTATCCTAGACAAAGCATCTGAAGGGAGTTGAATGCTCTGGGTTTGAATATGTTTGCTATAATCTTTATTTTTAGCATTGAAAACTGGGAAACAAGCTACTAATAACTACCACTTGTCTGGCTCTGCAGTTCAGAAGCGGCTGTCACATGTATCATTTCCTTTGATTTTACCGTGGCCCTGGGATGTAGGTGCGGTTGTGACCCTTACTTCATGGATGAAGAGACGTGTTCAGAGTGGTTAAGGTACACAGATCACACTGTTGGAATAAAAGCAGAACAAAGCTGAGGTTTTCTGGTTCCAGGGGCTGATCCTGCAGTATGACATCCCTTTATATTTGTGTGCAGCGACAGCATAAATGTTAACATAGGAACGTGAGTGTAAGTATCTAGTATTAACATAATTATTTTGAAAGCAACATAGCAATATTAAAAAGCACTTGGCTGAGAAAAAAGTACAAAAAAATCACATCTTTGCTGTAATTATTACATAAAATTAGATAGCCATAATACTTAAGGACTAGAAGAGAAGGGAAGAAATGAAAGTCATTGAGAGGTTTCCTCTCATTTTAGTACCGCTATGCTTATCATTTCATATTGCTGGGAACCATCTGGCACTCTTTGGCTCTTGAATGTAATCATAATTTTCTTAGGAAAAGTTATATATATAGAAACGCATTCCACCGTGTTGCACTTGCTTTGAGAACGCTAAATATAAAAGTTCCTGGAATTATAGATTCACAGAGTCGCAAAGGCCTATGAGGGAAGGGCCGGTGCTGGTGGCAGAGGGAGGCTGAGCCCAGCAGTCCCCAGCCCATGTTCTGACTGTTTCATCTCAGTGACACTTGGGAAGCAAACCTGGTGTGGAACACGGAGGGGTGGGACCTCCTTGTGAGGCTGACAAAAGAGGGCTGGGCTTGCCAAATGAAATCAGGCCTTGGGAGGGTGGAGGAGCCTCCGTTGTCCTCAGCGCCAGTGATTAAATGCCGGATTACAGGGGAAACATTCCTTCCACCTTCCCCAGGCCCCAACCTCGGCCCATCAGGCCCATTCACAAGGCTTCTTCCCCAAAATATTGACCGGGGTGCCTTCTATTTATCACCCTTGCAGCGGACACTACAACCCACACAAAGGGGCTTCAGGAGGCTAATGAAAACCAGGTAATAGAAGAAATCAAGGGCTAACGCCTCAAAAATGCCACAGGGGCTCTGGGGCAAAGGAAAAGACATATGGTGTGAAAAGCACCTCCCAGATGCTGCCCTGCTCTCACGGTCTGCCTGTAGTTGGCACTTGGTTATTTTCTTGTGCCTTCTACTGGCCAAGCACTAATGTCTTGCTGCACATCTTAGTCTAGCTAGTTTTCTCTCTTTTCCAGACAAGACATGTCATGTTGGGTAGCGTCGTTTGCAACAGCCTGGTCATCCAACTGACCTGGATATTCGGTTCTCCTTTGTTACTAAGGCCTTGCCTTTCCAGGAGCATCCACATAGACTCTGCCAGAATGTCATCAGACTAGGCTAGTATCTTGGGCTCAGCTTAATATTCCCTCAGCCTGACATACTGGATCACAGCAGTTAGGACAGAAATTTTGAAAGATTGGGGAGAGAGCTGTATGGGAATAGTGCCTGGAATAAATAGATAAACACATTTTAGAACTACTGCATAGACCTAGATGTTCATCAAAGTATTCATTTGCTTTTTAAAAGGAAAATATTATGAAGTGTCTTCAAAATAGGAGGCAGGGAGTAAACACATGCTGCAGGTGTAATAAACGAGTGACTTAGGGAATCACAACACAAACTGTCATGCCAGATTGCTTGGACTTTGTGACTTACTACCTGTGTGAACAAGCTCAGTTTCCTTGTCTGAAAAGCAGAGATAATGATGACGATAATAATGATAGTACTTGCCTCACAGGATTGCTCTGAGGATTGAAAGCATTATGTAACAAGCTCTCAGATCATCATCTGTTACAGAGTACATGCTATAAGAAGTGTGAGCTACTATTATTATTATTACTTGTTTACAGCAAATAAATCCTAGAGGTGTATTAGCAGCACCAACTTTCCTACAGAGCCAAAGAATATAGAAATGCTGGTATGGAGAGGGATAATTCTGATTCCCTTTCCTTTCCTTCCTTTCCTTCCCTTCCTTCTCTCTTTCCTTCTCTCCTTCCTTCCTTCCTTCCTTTGTTCCTTTCTTCCTTCCTTCCTTCCTTTCTTTCTTCCTTCCTTCCTTTCTTCCTTTCTTTCTTCCTTTCTTCCTTTCTTCCTTCCTTCCTTCCTTCCTTCCTTCCTTCCTTCCTTCCTTCCTTCCTTCCTTCCTTCCTTCCTTCATACTCTCACTGTCTCCCAGGCTGGAGTGCAGTGGTGCAATCTCAGCTCACTGCAACCTCTGTGTCTTGGGTTCAAGCAATTCTCCTGCCTCAGCTTCCCAAGTAGCTGGGATTACAGGTGCATGCCACTACGTCCAGCTAATTTTTTGTATTTTAGTAGAGTTGGGGTTTCATGGTGTTGCCCAGGCTGGTCTCTAACTCCTGAGCTCAGGCAATCTGCCCACCTCAGCCTCCCAAAGTACTGGGATTACAGGCATGAGCCACCGTGCCTGGCTCTGATTATTTATTTATACTATATGTCCTTAAGTACAATTCTTAAAAAAAATACCAGCACATAGAATTTAGAAGTTTATTGAAATGTAAAAATCATAGGAATGAAAGGATGGCTTGCTATTATGAAGTTTATTATCATAATTTACTATATTAATAGGTAATGGAAGAAAAAACCCATAATTGTATTTTTGTGACCCAAATAGCTTTTTTTGTCAAAATTTGACAATCATTTCTTTATTTTAAAAGTTTCAATTAGGAATAGATTCTGGACACAGTAAATTAACATGTAAACATATATGCATATATTAATTGAAAAACCATCATGATGCTAAATGGCAAAATGCTAAAACCATTTTTTTCATTATTAAAGATAATATTGATCACCATGGAAACTATTTTTTAAACTGTTCTAGGAGTACTAGCCAATGCAATTAGATAAGAGAAAAAAAAGCTATAAATATGGGGAGAAAATTATTTGCAGATTATATCATTATATATCTTTAAAATCCATATCAGTCAATTGAAAAGCTGTTAGAAATAATATGACTAAGTACCTGGTTATAAAGTTAGTTATACAAAAATTAATAGGCTTTTTCTGTACATAAATATAATGGGATGAAATTGATCAATTTCAAGTCTGATTGGCTAGATGATTTCTTTTTTCCTCTGCAAACCAGACCCCCTCTGCCTCTGAGAAGTGGTCTGTAACAGGATGAATTTCTGTTGGATCAACTGAAGTGGTGGCTTGGACAGTGAGGCAATTATTCATCAAGACATACCTTTTTTTTGCTTCTAATTACCTGCTGGCAGGAACTAAAAATGTGTCTGTTGTATGCATGCCATGTGTGTGAAATTAGAGTCTTTGAAGTTGTTCAAATAAAGAACGTAGTTGTAGGGAGATATAAAGAGAAGCCAAAAGAAGCAAAGTTTATCTGCCTTCACACTTCACCCATCTGTTAACCCAGCTGAGACACATTTTCTTGTAGCATTAGTATTTTATGCACTGTTTTTCTTGATGTAGTAACAGATTTAATTAATTCTTTATGGTAATAGACCCCTTGTATCCATAAAGAAAGAACATATTCCATCATTACCTTAATATCATGTCTAATACAGAGTGGCAGTACAATCAGAAAGTTATTTCTCAGACCACTAAATTTATTCATAAACATTAAACAGTGTGTATTACTTTTAAACTTACTTTTGATCTGCTGTCAAATCTAAGAAGTTGTTTTGTTATGATTAACTCTATATAATAGTTAATTTTTTCCTCTAAAATATGTTTTAAAGGCTGAAGCTGTATTTGACATCATTTTTGAAGCTAAGTGATTTATTCTTTTTTATTCGCCACTGTCAAATATACATATTTGAAGATATGTACAGTAATACCATTTTCAAGCACTAGCTAGTTTAAGGAGCATAGAGCATGGTAAGTGATATAAAACTTCATTCACCCATAAACCCCAAACCCCTAGTACTGAATGCTCACATATATCATCCTTACTATCAGAGAAATTCTGTTTATAACATATATGCTGAGTTCGAGACCAGCCTGGGCAACATGGCAAAACCCCACCTCTATGAAAAAATACAAAAATCAGCCGGGTGTGGTGGTGCACCTGTAGTCCCAGCTACCTGGGGGGCTGAGATGGGAGGATAACCTGAGCCCTGGCAGGTTAAGGCTGCAGTGAGCCGTGATTGTGCCACTGCATTCCAGCCGGCGTGACAGAGTGAGACCCTGTCTCAAAAAAAAAAAACAAAAGAGAAAAGCGTTCAGCTTTCTGCTTCCTACACGTATGTCACCACATAAACAAAGGAAAGTGAGACTCAAGTTTACCATAAAAGAATCCTTCACTGGAAGCAAACCCTCAACTGTTTTAGAAAAATGAGTTAATTATCATTATTATCTTGCTAAAAGGGTTCTTTATTTCATCACAGGAACCTTCTACTAACCTCCTTTAGTCTAAAAAAGCTCTAATTTATACAAATTAAATGTATAGATCAATTTGATCCCTATAGTTTATCCATCCAACAATTTTTTTGATTAAAATTTTTATGGCAGATAAATCTTTACTTCCCTTATTTCTACCTCCTGTATTGAGTGCTCAATCAACTTTTAAATAAATTATCACATGTACATATACATAAGATTACTTAACATTCCTATGTTGAATTTTGAATTTCTTTCATTTGTTCGTTCATTATTCCATCCAACAAATATGGATTGCAAACCTACTACATGGCAAGCCCTGGGGTTATGGCAGTGAACAAAATTCTTGTCCTCATACAGTTTATATTCTGATTTGGTGGAGGTGAGAAACTGGTGACCTTAAAATTAAAATCAATCAGATGTTGAGTTTGTTATTAAAAAAGAAAAGAGAGCTCAGGTTAAATATATGTACTAGCAAATCTAAATCTTTCTTGGAAGTAAGACTTGGTACTAGTCTCTCCATTATCAATTATTTGGGCATTCTGTGATTATTTTATTATGTCCTTAATTGCATTGCACAAATGGAAAAAAAATTATCTCTTCCCATTGCTGCTCCCTTCTGAAGAGTCCTTCATGGGAGCAACAAGCAGCTGATTTGCCATCAGCTTTGTACCCGTGTAGGGGCTATTTTGGCAACAGCATATGCTTTGGTGTCAGAGTAACTGACCTTAGAATCTTAGCTCTTACTATGATATTGGGCTAGTTACTTGATTTCTCTGAGCCCATTCTTCCATCTGCTAAACAGGCATATTAATCCTCCTTTAAAGGAGTATCATTCAGATTAATGAAATAATTGGTGTATGGTACCTGGCAGGTGGGGCTCCCCTACCCAAGGTCCCCATTTAGTGGCAGAGCCAGGATTTTAGATCCTACATCACCTCCCTCTGGTGCCTGTCCTTATCTCATACCAAGTTTACATTTAATAATCTCTGGTGATTTTACTCACATGACAAGACAATAGATTTATTCATCATTTATTAAGAAGACATTGAACTCTGTGCTGTGCTGCCTCTTTGACCTCTCTGGGCCAAAAATGAGGGATTTGGATGAGGGTCCAGGGTCTCCTTTAACCATGCACTTCTATGACTCTAGGCAGGGTGGCCAACCATTTGATTTGCCTGGGACTCAGTGGTTTCCCTGGACAGGGACTCTCAGTACTAAAACTGGGAAAGTCAGAGAAAACTAGGATGGTTGCTCACCCTAACTCCAGGATTCTTCTGCATTTGGTTTATTCTGTCACCTTCCCTGATATACCTCTGAATACCTAAGATTGGACATAATCCTGCAAAAGAATTCAAACATCAAGTTAGCAAACAGAGCTGCAGCCATGTGGCCTTTCCACCTCTTCCTTCATTCTTTCTTCTGCCTTTGCAATTTCCTATCTGGGTGCTGTTTTGGGAAACTGTTTTTAATCATTCATTGCTATGGTTTTAGTTTTGGTAGCTAGCCAGAGAGCAGCTGATCAGCCATGTCAGCAGACTAAGGAACACTCACAGAGATTTTCTTCTCTGCAAGGCTTGATGTCTCCGTTTACCTTGGGAAGAAAGCAGAATGTTCACAATCTCACCGCCTCTAGTCTCTCTAGTGAATGTAAAGGCAAGTTCCTTCTCCCACTCCTCCTCTGCCTCTTCATTTTTATTCTCCTTCTCATTATTATTATCATTACTACCAAAAGGCAGTCACCTCTAGGGGAACAACGACCAAAGGAGAACCTCTCCGAGCACCATGTTTTGATGCTGATCGGAGGCTGCACACCTTGCAACCGCTCCCTGGTGGGAAGACGGGCTCTGCCAGCCCCAGCTGAGATATCACTTAACAGTGCGGGCTCTTCAGGGGCAGGGCCAGCTCAACATGTTTACAAGATGTGTAGCTATTAGCAACATCCTACAGCTCAGCTAATTAACGGGGAGAGTGCCTGATGAAGCCCGGCTCTAAAGAGGACCAAATTGCATCAGTGTTTGGGCTTTAAATTGATACCAAAAAATAAATAACTCACCGCAGGTGTTTCGAGTTGCATCTTCCCCCAGCAGGTTGGTTGTTTTCAGTCGCATCTTTCCCCAGCAGGTTGGTTGTTATGCTTCAGCTACCACAGATCCCAAGGTGGCCCAAATGCCAGGGTTACAAGTTTATTAAGGTCATTTAAGTTGGTTACGTGTAGCCATTATTTTAGCTGAGTGGTTAAGATCATACACAGTCAGTCATATGGTTTGGACCTGCGTCCTCACCAAATCTTATGTCAAATAGTAATCCCCAGTGTTGGAGGTGTGGTCTGAATCATGGGTGCTCATGAATTCTCATAAATAGTTTAGCACCATCCCCATGATGCTGTCCTCAGTATAGTGGGTGAGTTCTGGTGAGATCTGGTTGTTTAAAAGTGTGGAGCACCTTCCCCCGCTCTCTCTTGTTCCTAGTCCAGCCATGTGATGTGCCTGCTTTCCACTGCCCACCATCATTGGAAGTTTTCTGAGGCCTCTGTAGAAGTTGAGCAGATGCCAGCATCATGTTTCCTGTACAGCGTGCAGAACTGTGAGCCAATCAAAACTCTTTTGTTTGAGACAGAGTCTCACTCTGTCACTCAGGCTGGAGTGCAGTGGTGCGATCTCAGCTCACTGCAAACTCTGCCTCCCAGGTTCAAGAAATTCTCCTGCCTCAGCCTCCTGAGCAGCTGAGATTATAGGTGTCTGCCCCCACGCCAGGCTAATTTTTGTATTTTTAGTAGAGATGGGGTTTCACCATGTTGGTCAGGCTGGTCTTGAACTCTTGACCTCGTGATCCACCTGCCTCCGTCTCCCATAGTGCTGGGATTACAGGCGTGAGCCACTGTGCCTGGCCTCAAAACTCTTCTTTGTAAATTATCCCTTCTTGGGTATTTCTTTTTCCTTTTTTGGACAGTAAGTAGGATTTATTGGTGAATATTAAGAGGGGGCAGCACAGTGGAAGCCCTCATGAGTGCAGGGCCTATCACTTGTCCAGAGGGCCACAACTGGGATGTACTTGACCCCACAGCCATCTGGGATGAGCCACTTCTCAGCCACCATGTCTTCAAATTCATCCGCATTGAACTTGGTGAAGCCTCATTTCTTTGAGATGCGGATCTTTGGGGCAGCCAGGGAACTTGAATTTGGCCCTGCGCAGGGCCTCAATCACATGCTCCTGGTTCTGCAGCTTGGTGTAGATGGACATGATAACCATGGTACAATGTGAACCCTGGCCACAGTGCCCTGGGGCTTTCCAAAGGTACCTCGCATGCCTGTTTGGAGCCTACATTGGGGTAGTGCAAGGTCAGAGACATGAACATCCATCTGAAGGGCCTGTCTCCAAGGTCCCTTAGAGCAACCCATACAAGAAACAGGCTGCATACACTACCAAAGAAGCAGCTGTTTGCAGTCATTGCACACCTGGCCCCCATGAGGAAAAGAACTCGCTCAGCTTAATTGGCTGCAGCAATGTGAGAACAGACTAATACAGTCGCCAACCCCCGTGAATCCTATACCAGGAGTCACCTCATCCTGCCACAGCTAAGGACATGATCTAAGTCTTGTCTCAGATGAGCTCAGTCTCCACTCTGTGGCACACATGTTTTCCTTTAAAATGTCCCTGTTATTCAAGCAGGAATGAAATATTTCTCTCACTTTTCTGGCTGAAGTCTTTCCATGCTGAATTTTCTTAATCAGACCGGTAGGTGAGTTCCATTTCTTATAAAATCTTCCTTTTACTAATAATCTCTTCAACAAATAATGACCTTAGCAATTGTTGACACAACTTCCTCTATTTGAAGTTTTAAAGGTTTCGTTTGGTTAAGAAAAGTAACTTGGAATTTTGAGGTCACTTCTATTGCTACTCATGGATTGAACTGTCCTGGCTACCTAGTGATTTATTGCTTTTTGCCCACTGCTAGGAAGGAGGTTCCCAGTGTTGGAGGTGTGGCCTGGTGGGAGGTGATTGGCTCATGAGTGCTCCTGAATTCTCGTAAGTGGTTTAGCACCACCCCCTCGATGTTATCCTCAGGATAGTGAGTGAGTTCTGATGAGACCCGGTTGTTTAAAAGTGTGTAGCCCCTTCCCCCTCTCTCTCTTGTTCCTACTCCAGCCATGTGATGTGCCTGCTTTCCACCGTGTGCCATCACTGGAAGTTTTCTGAGGCCTATGCAGAAACCTAGACATGGTAGAACCCATGTCTATTTTATGAAGGGTAAAATAGCACCCCTACGATACTGTATCATCCTGCCAGAGTTTAATAAATTAGGGTAAAAACCAGGATTTCCCAACTCTCAAGGTAAAAGGCTGTGTTATTTGTGAGGTATTATTAGTAGGATGATTTTACCAAGGCGTCTGGGTTTATTCTCAGTGTAGAGGAGATTCCTGTATCCACTGGAAAACTGACCAGGCACTATCTTTTTTTTTTTTTTTTTTTTTTTTTTTTTTTAGACGGAGTCTCGCTCTGTTGCCCAGGCTGGAGTGCAGTGGCCGGATCTCAGCTCACTGCAAGCTCCGCCTCCCGGGTTCACGCCATTCTCTGGCCTCAGCCTCCCGAGTAGCTGGGACTACAGGCGCCCGCCACCTCGCCCGGCTAGTTTTTTTTTTTGTATTTCTTAATAGAGACGGGGTTTCACCGTGTTAGCCAGGATGGTCTCGATCTCCTGACCTCGTGATCCGCCCATCTCGGCCTCCCAAAGTGCTGGGATTACAGGCTTGAGCCACCGCGCCCGGCCTGACCAGGCACTATCTAAGATCCTTTCCCGGGTAGAGAACATGCCAGCACCAGTGGCTACTCTTGGACAGAAGGGGAAGGTCAGTAGTCAGCTGACAAGACTTTGACTTTTATTTTTATCCCCTTTAGTAGATTTTGAAAAATGAAGGTCATGTCTTGCTGTTGAATAATAATCATAATATCTTTTATTTATTTTTTATTTTTGTTTTTATTTTTGAGACAGTCTTGCTCTGTCGCCCAGGCTGAAGTGCAGTGGTGCTGTCTCAGCTCACTGCAACCTCTGCCTCCTGGGTTCAAGCAATTCTGGTGCCTCAGCCTCCCAGGTAGCTGAGATTACAGGCACCTGCCACCACGTGTGGCTATTTTTTTTTTATTTTAGCAAGACTGGGTTTCACCACATTGCTCAGGGTGATCTTGAACTCCTGAGCTTAAGTGATCCTTCCGCCTTGGCTTCCCAAAATGCTGGGATTACAGGCAAGAGCTACTGCATCCAACCAATAATAGCATCTTTTTTCAGGCTGGGATTCAAATGTTCCCTTAGTTCTCTTAGTTGTGTTTACCTCTGAGCAGACATAGAAGGGGGCTGTGGACTTAGGGCTGCCCCCTAGGAATGGTGGCAACTGTGTGGTCAGAAGTGACAAAGGGTCACATAGTAACCAGAAGGTGGGAGGTGACCCATGGCATCTCCACACCTGCATGAAGGCTGGTCAAGCCTTCTTGGTTTGGGGGCACTTTGAGGGGATAAGAGTTGCAGTTGGAAGAGAGGAATTTGGCTCAGGTGACCTGCCAGCTATGACATTCCTTTCATGCTGAGCTCACAGGGGCGCTGCGAGGTTAGCTATTCACTAATCGCACGTTGGCTAATCCATCACGTTCATGGAGCAAAGGTCAGCCACATACATGCAAAATAGCAACCAAACATTGCTCCTAGTATTGCCTAATGACTTTCTCTTGAAAGTCAGACTTGGGCTGGCCTCACCTTCCAGTATCATCTAACTGGTGCATCACAAACTACGAGGGTTCTACTGGAGCCACCAGAGGCTGACACAGTTGCCCTTCATTGACTCCTCTACAAAGCTCTGTCCTGTGTCTCTCCTGAGAACATCCTCTCCCCCTCCAGCAGGTCTTCTAGCCACATGTCTTGCCTTGATTCTTGCCTTGATTCTAAAACCATCCCCAGTCTGCTTTTGCCTAATAGAGAGGGAGAAAAGTCTATTCCTTTTTTTTTTTCTTTTATTCCTCCTCCTGCTCTAGCTTTTTTTGAGTCAGGGTCTTGCTTTGTCACCCAGGCTGAAGTGCAGTGGAGCAATCATAGCTCACTCACTGTAGTCTTGAACTCCTGGACACAGCCTTCCTCTCATGGCAGCCTTCCAAGTAGCTAGGACTGCAGATACATGCCACTATACCCAGCTAAGTTTTTATTAAACATTTTTTATAGAGACAGGGTCTGGTCTCAAGCTCACTGCAGGCTGGTCTCAAGCTCACTGCAGCTTCAAACTCCTGGCCTCTAGTCATCCTTCCACCTCGGCCTCCCAAAGTTCTGGGACTATAGGCATGAGCCTCTGTATCCTTTGGAAAGTCAGTTTCTAAGAGCTCAGCATCCATCCAGGTGGGAGAGGTGAACATAGGCGTCTCTCCTCTGTGATCACTGCCATTGCAATGGGAGAACAGGAAAAGATGGCAGTTGATTTCTGTCCTTTCATCATGAGTCCATCTACTCTCCTTCCCGTCTCACATCCTGCCCTTGCCTCCAACGACAACGTTATCAAGCCTGCAATTAAAAGCAAACACTTTTATGAGTCACTGTTTTGCAAAAGCAAATACCCTCAATATGTTGATTTAGAAGGTTTCAGGGGAGCCACCATGAGGCCACTTGTGCAATGCCAGGCTAACTACTTTTGAAAGAGGACCATATGCTGCCTTTACAACATCCCTTTGGTGTTTAATTTGATGAGACAATGTGCCACAATCAGCTGTGAGGACAGCAGCCGTGATTGATGGAGAGTGACTCACGTGGTCTGACTCTGATTTCAATATCACCGTGCTAATCCCATTATTCGCTTGAGTTGGCTTGTTTTGGGCTACCTTAAAAAAGTTGTTTCTTTAATGGTCAAATTGCCGTGAGGTCTGGAAGATTTAATGTATCATAAAACTCATTAAATAACCAGCCTGGCAGCCCACACTACTGGGTAGTGTGCTAGCATATGGGAGATCCAAGCTGAAGACTCCAGCATTCATTTCAGTGCCACCCAGTCAAAGCCTCAAGGGACAAGTCTGGAGTGTGTGTTCTAAGCCAGCATTCCTCCAACTTTCATGGGCGCGTGAATCATCGGAGTGCTTTATGAAAGTGCAGATTCTGATTCAGCAGTTGTGGGGCCTGAGATTCTGCATTGCTGACAAGTTGACGTCCATTCTTCTGGTCCAAGGCCCACACTTCGAACACTAGTGAACATTCACTAGAGGATCTTGTGACTATCCATTGACAGCAGCTAACACTTATGAACCACATGACTGTGTTGTAAGTACTGTATATGTGTCTGCTTATTTAATCTTTACTTTTAACCTCACGAGGGAGATATTATTATCACCTCCAGCTTCTAGATGAAGAATTAAATAATTGAATACCTAAGTGAATAAACTAGATAACTGAGGTCAAAACCGTGTCCCCTGGCTGTACAGCCTCTTTGTTTTTTGTTTTTGTTCTTCCCAACCTCAGCATTACGTTCCTTTTCACATAAGACTTAGTGCTCCGACCCCATTTTTAGTTAGAGAATGGTAGCTCTTGTGTAGATCTGCCACAGGCTTGTACTGGGTAAAACGATACAATCCATCTTGGGGGCTTTAGACTTCTCTTTCTGGATCCCTTTCTCTAAAAGATAATCTTTACCACACCAGGGTACCACTAATACTGAATCAAAGCAATATGTAGCCAAGCCATGAACGGCTGATATCCTAACCTGAGCCTTGCCTGGTAGTGGCAGCCGTCTTAGCCTCTCTGGTGCTTTATGTTGAATGGGTGCTCGGGATGAAGGGACTCTGGCAGCCTTCCCAGAAAGGGAATAGCAAAAGAGAAAACAAACACCTTCTAGAGGCTTCTGGAGAACTTAGGGAATCCTAGAAAACCTGTGTAAGGTAATGCAAATACATTTCTCCTCCCATCTGTTTTAATTGGCACTCCTGCTCACCATTCATTTCACCCTGGGGCCATGGTTTGAGTACAGTTTTCTCAAATCAATAGATTTTTTAATGTGAAAAATGTATTTTTGATGTTATATTTTAAAAGATTTAAGGTAACAATAGGTTATTTTGTTTTCGGGGTTTTTTTCCTGCTTATTTTACTTCATAAGTAACAAAACAACAATAACCATGACCTAGACATTTAACTGGAAAAAAGGTAGACTTAGTAATTAACTTCTAAAAATAGATCTCACAAATTCATAAACATGCCTAAAAGGCAAAAAGTACTGAACCAATGTCAGTTCAGAAAACGCACTGAACCCACACAAATGCCCCATTTTATACAGATAAAGTAAGAGTTATGTGTCAAAAGATAAACCAGGTTACAGCATTACAGCCTTTCCTTTAGAATGAATGTGCTGAAAGGGAAGAACGTTACTACACTGGTGATCAGGAGGCCTGAGTTTTTTTGTTGTTGTTGTTTTTGTTTTTGTTTTTGAGATGGAGTCATGCACTGTTGCCCAGGCTGGAGTGCAGTGGCGCGATATCAGCTCACTGCAAGCTCCGCCTCCTGGGTTCACGCCATTCTTCTGCCTCAGCCTCCCGAGTAACTGGGACTACAGGCGCCCGCCACCACGCCCGGCTAATTTTTTTTTTGTACTTTTAGTAGAGACGGGGTTTCACCGTGTTAGCCAGGATGGTCTCAATCTCCTGACCTCGTGATCCGCCCACCTCAGCCTCCCAAAGTGCTGGGATTACAAGCGTGAGCCACTGTGCCTGGCCAGGAGGCCTGAGTTTTAACCCCATGTTAATTTGAACCTCAGCTTCCTCATCTGTAAGATGAGGTAGACTGGCATCCAGACCTGATGTTAGATGAATTAAGCCTCACTGGGGGATGCAACACCAGCCTGAGGTTTACCGATGGGATAGCTCATTCAGCCACAACTATCACCCTCTGTTTTCCACTGGACTTTGAGATGCATCATAAAACACTAGGATTTTTCTGCTTCAGCCAGTTGCAATTGCTCAGAAACCTCATAAGAATATAGATTCCTTTTTTATTTTTTTTTGAGACAGGGTTCCCCAGGCTGGAGTGCAGTGGCACAATCATGGCTCACTGCAGCCTCAAACTCCCCAGGCTCAGGTGATCCTCCCACCTCAGCCTCCCAAGTAGCTTGGAGTACAGGTACTTAGCACCATGCCCGGCTACTCTTTCTATTTTTTGTAGAGACAGGGTTTCACCATGTTGCCCGGAATGGTCTCGAACTCCTTGGCTCAAGGGATTGTCTGCCTCAGCCTCCCACAGTGCTGGGATTACAGGCATGAGCCAGCGCGCCTGGCCACTATTTATTCTTTTTTTTTTTCATAAGGAAAATATTTACATATATTTGATTGCTGGACTAGGCATTGTGTAACACATAAATTATCCATTATAATAACAGCATGAGATACTGTTCTTCCCATTTTACAGATGGGATGAGGAAGCTCAAAGAGGTTAAGAGACCTGCCCATGGTCACTGGGAGACTGAAGCTTTACCACCATGAAAACCTATCCATGAAGGTCAACGGCATTTCCTTCCGCAGAGACCTGTGCGCCATGCCCATCCCTTCCTGCTAATGATGCAGCTTGCTTGCTTGCTTGCTTTATCCTCAGCTCTTTTTTAGAGCAGGAAGGCTTTGTATTTTAGCCTATAGTGTGCTATTAACAATGCTTTCCATCAGCAGCCTTTGTTTCTCATAAGGAGAAAGACAATAAGCAGCCTTAAGTATTTATTCATTTCTCTTCAACTCTTGCATGGAACTTAGGTCAGCTTTAGTCTTACTCCCCTCTGCATTCTTTGTAATCTTGTGGATTGTGTGGAGAAGTCTACCCCAAACAGATGACCTGATTACTGAAACCCCTGCATTTTCTATGGTTTTCCATTGTAAGGGAATCACTGCACTGTAAAAACCATAGGAAAATGCCATTTCTCTAAGCATATTTCTCCAAAAAGATTTCACCAAACATATGCATTTTCTTAACCTGAAGTTCTTCATCAGTCCTGGCCTCTGTCTTTGAAATGCCCAAAATGTGATGATGTAGGAAAAAGAAATTTTGGGTTGATGGGAAAGGAATGGATTTTAGAGGAAGACGTTTGCAAAGTTCTGGGAGTGGTGAGGAGAAATGGGAAATGGAGGGAGACCACTTGGGTCTGTTCTGTGTGCAGCCATAGTGCTGTTTGCTATTGAGTCGTTTGTAACTTTCTCTCCCATTCCCATCCTGAGATTTAAATGACCAATTTTGGCATAAGGACTCACAGGTGCAGAACATTCTATAGGCTTGGACGACTTCATAAAAAACGATTCAATCATATCTGGGACGAAGGCTGTCCCACTTATTCTCTCTAGCAGCCTAATGCTCTTGCTTTATTCAGATTTCCAATAGCAACTGTCATTGACTTTGTACACTTATGCGTTAAGATTGTACTTATTGTTTGGAACTCTTAATGCTGCAAATACCCGTGCAAGACTTAGGCACTGATAAGAGAAAAGGTTTTAAGGAATGTTTGAATTAACTCATAACTGCTACTTGCAAAGCTTCCAAAAGGTCTGATTTTTAAAAATTGTCTTTAGCATATGTAGAAAGATGTGATCATGAACTCACTGAAATATAAGAGCAACTCCTAGTATTATAAGGAGTTTGGCTACCCTGGGAATGCATTTTATAAAGAAGAAAACAGTTGTTAATTCAAAGACATTGGGTCATGCTCGAAGTTGAAAAAATTCTTGTCTATTACCGTTTTTCATTTGTGTTCCCTAGAATTCAACAAAAATATATGCTGTCACTCCTGTCCCTATCTACTGCTCTGCCTCAGTTATGATATAGCAGAGAGTTACGTAACCTAACCCAGACTAAAAATTATCACCACATTGAGAAATCACCTGGCAAAAGTATTTACTTTCTTTCCTACAGAACTTTCTCCCTCGGTGATTTTTGCGTTAGTTTACTTTAGTCACAAAATGATGCAAACCAACAAGGAAAACTAAAATGGTTTTTATCTAATGTACATATAATTGCCTCTGAAAAAGTTTCAGAAATCTCAGTGACCCATTGTGTTGTTATAACCTGTTTTAAGCAACAGGTACTAAAATGAATAGAAATGAACATTTTTGGTCTCTCTCCTTCCCCCTCTGCTCCCTATCGTTTAAAATCACGTATCTTACATTAATTCCATTAGATTTTCAGCTGCTTTTCAAGAAGCAGGGTGTCCGAGCAGAACAAAATGTTTCCTGCCAAACAATGGTTCTGCTTAATTTGATGCCTTAAGCAAAATCCCAACAATATTCCATGAGACCATTACACACTATTTTATCCTTTTCTTTTCTTTTTTTTAATGTTTCACTTGCAGGAGTGGGGAGGGGAGGGGGAAAGGCTAAAACAAACTAATTTTTGGTCATTTTATTCCTTTCGCAAACAGTTTGAAGACTAACCAATTTGTACTTACAAATCTGGGGCATTAGCAGACGGGGATCCGAAATCCTCATGCATGCAAGCAGTAACTGTTTGTATGCCAAGCTGTTTGTAAGCCTGATTTGACAGGAGAGAGCTATTCATTCTTTTGTCAACTGTCAGTCTAAAAACGTTAACCTGCCTGGGTCCCGGGGTATGGGAGCGCTAAATCTTCCGTCCTACCACTGTATAATGAACAGACTGTTTCATTAGTGGGACAATTCACTCGACAAATCCAGCCCAAACAACTTATTTCACAATTTGTGAGCAGAATTAAATTTCGGGGGAGTCGCAAGAAGGGGGCGGGAGGGGAGGAGGGGGAGTAGGTGAGCGGCACACAATATACCGAGGGATCAATGCGTTGGGATAAGTGTTCCAGGCAATTTTGCTGGCAGTTGCGGGCTGAGGCTCGCAGGACCGCCGCATGCAGATCAGCGGATTAGGGGCACCGCAGCATTAGGTCAAGTGTCTCGAGGGGAGCTGATAAACACCCCAAACCTGACAACAGATTTTCCTTTCTTCCTGCACCACTTGTTAAGTGTCAGAGCAAATCTTTTGAATGGCAGTGGAGTTTACTTAGAGGCCCTTTCTTCAAGAAGACACTCTATCCATTTTCTGAAGCCCATTCCAGGCCGCCTCAGGAATAAATTTGCCCCGCATCTCACACACACACAAAAAACGTCTTTTTCCTCCACATCTTGACTATAAGCCTTTGTCTCAAGGTGTGTGAACCAGAACAAAAATCCACATCAAGAGCCCCTAAGGTTTCAGAGCCTCTGGATTTAGCTTTAATACAAATTAAACACTTTGAAGATTACACAAATACTTTTTTTTTTTTTTTTTTTGGTCACAGAAAAGTCTCATTTTAAACATTACCAATGTATGGATTCTGTTAAATGAAAAAATTTTAAGCAGCAAAGGGTCATAGAATGACTTGATCTTAACAATATCCTATATGTACATTGCTGGTAATTCAAACAGAGTAAAGAGCCAGCATGCTGTACCTGTTACAACTTAAGAATCCCAAACAGGAGAAGCCAGCCATGCTTATTGTATTAAGTTGTATCTCTGTGTTAACTCAAAGTGCATGATAGAAAATCTG
The DNA here is from genome assembly GCF_037993035.2 of Macaca fascicularis. Lineage (NCBI taxonomy): Eukaryota > Metazoa > Chordata > Mammalia > Primates > Cercopithecidae > Macaca > Macaca fascicularis. The sequence continues at coordinate 14,058,343 of NC_088377.1, read as the reverse complement.
TGTTGCAACATTAAAAATGTGCTTACTAGGTTTGAGCAGAGAAGTTTGTTTTCACTTTGAGATGTTCTAAAATGTCTAAATAGCCTCAAATGTTTGAGGGCTCTTTGTCGCGGCTGGTTTTGCCTTATGGTTTTGTTTTTTATTTCTTTTGGCTGTTTAATTTTTGATTTGGTACAGTGTGCAAATCTAATGTGAAGTTTTCAAGTGACCACTGTCAGAATGATCAAGTAGGAAAGTCCTCTGAATATTAGCATGTCATTTTCCCAGACATGTGAACTGGAGCCATTTTGGGCAATCGGTTTGAAGATATTTTCCTTTTAATAAGTATTTTCTATCAAATAGAGTCTTATGGAAAATAAAATAAGTGTTTTGGGTATATTTTTATAATACTTTTTTGAATTTTGGTAGTGGAAAATATGTTACTGAAGTACTGAACAATATTTCTGTGCTGGACCAACACTATGAAAATTATTTCAATATTATTGATTTCTATTGCTAACTCCACCTACTCCATAGAGAATATTTAATCAGGCAAACTAGTACTTAGGCCAAAAATGCTTCTTATTCTCCCTTTTCCACCAGAAAATTTTGCAGAATTAGAGCTACTATACTTTCTAGTAGTTACATCTTTGGTGTCCGAGGATCTCAACACTAAATGGAACCATTACAGGACATTCTACACTCACTCTACACTGCCGGATTCCTGTTATAGGAAGAGATTCACTATTCTTTACCTCATTTTCACCATTTTTTAGGAAAGAAAAATGTACTGTATTTCACTGTGCTGAATGCAACTGCCAATCAAGATAGTCTGCAGCCTAACTGTGGACCTTGATGATTTCGCATGTTCTGTGGAAGAATTTCTCCCCCACCTCCAATGACTATGGCATTCCTTGGGAAAGTTTGCTTGGTATTTACTTTCCCCAAACAGGTCCCAAGCTGACCAAACACACAAACAAAAACAAAAATAAACAAACAAACAAAAAACACAACAACCAGTTAGCCAGGCTGTTCCAATGGCCCACTGAGTTCCATGATAGCAAGAATTCTATGAATAATAATGGGACACACAATCCCATGCAGCCTCGCAGAGAGCTCAGACTAATCACCCGGAAATTCTGCTTCATCACAGTCCTTTCTCTTGCCATAAAATGGCTTGGGCTCTGTCTTTGCTTCCACATCATTTAAGCCTTTCTGCCCATCCTCTAGCAATCCCATCCCTGGGGCCTCTGCCGGTCGCTATGCTGGGGCTCCCCAGGGCTCCTCAAGAGGCTCTGTCAGCTCCATCCTAGAGGCCTCTTTGCAGCACCAGATGAAGTCCACACCTCCTCTTGTAGGATGTTCAAACAGCACAGGCCAGAGTAAGGATCAAAGCAAAAGTCATCCTAAATTCGCCACCAAGGGATACCACTGCCAATAAACAGGACACTTCTTTTCCGGATGTCTATGCATTTATACATCTTGTCCAATAACAATGGTACCATAGCATGCATACCATTTTATTTTATTTTATTTTATTTGTATAAATTTATGGGTGCAAGGGGAATTTTGTTGTATAGATAGGTTGTGTAGTGGTGAAGTCAAGGCTTTTAGTGTATCCCTCATGCAAATAAGGAATATTGTACCCATTAATTAATATCTCATCATCCACCCCCTCCCACCCATACATACCATTTTATAAATAGCTTGTTTTAGCCAACAATATGTCATGAAGGTTTTTTCTTATTTCACTGACTCTATATCTTCATATTCCTTTTTTTTTTTTTTTTTTTTTTTTTTGAGATGGAGTTTTGCTCTTGTTGCCCAGGTGGGAGTGCAATGGCACAAACTTGGCTCACTGCAACCTCTGCCTCCCGGGTTCAAGCAATTCTCCTGCCTCAGCCTCATGAGTAGTTGGGATTACGGGCATGCACCACCATGCCCAGCTAATTTTTTGTATTTTTAGTAGAGACAGGGTTTCATCATGTTGGCTAGGCTGGTCTCGAACTCCTGACCTCAGGTGATCCACCCACCTTGGCCTCCCAAAGTGCAGGGATTACAGGTGCCTGGCCCATATTCCTTTTTAAAGACACCAATATGGGCAGGCACCATGCCTGGCCCATATTCCTTTTTAAAGACAGCATCAGAGTTCAATAGATACTCCTTAATTATATAATTAATCCCTTTTGTGGGCCTTTTGGTGGGGGGGGTGCCCATTTTTTTCTTATTAGAAAGAAAGCTGAAACCAGTGTGTTGTACAAATAACTTTTGTGTACTTCTCTGGTTAGCCCTTTAAGATAAAGGCTTAAAAGCATTGTTAGGTCAAAGGATATATATGTTTTCACATATGTAGTTAAGTTGATCTCCGGAAATTTATCATATTATGGTAATCTTGTCAGCTGCTTTTCAGGGGCAGGAATGCAGTGGGGCAGGGAGGCCATATTTACTTGTGACACATGATTTTTCTTGGCCACTTTGGGGACTTCCATGGCCAGCGACGCCCCCCTACCCAGGTCTTGCTTAGCCCCAGGCCCGTCGCTGGAGGCGCCCTGCCCACTTGGCCCACCTGTGTTATAGCTTGTTCAGTTGTTCCTGAGATCTTGTCCCACGTCCAAGAAGAATGAGAATATGCTAACAACTGAAAGGTGAGGATGGGTGGAGAAGAATTTTATTGAGCTATGGAACAGCTTTCAGTGGAGAGGGAACAAGGGGGATCGTCCCCGACTCCTGCAGTCGATAGTTTTTCTCTCTCAGTGTGGCTGAGTCTGGGACTTTTATGGGCTCAGAACAGGGGAGTGTGTGCTGATTGGTTTGTGAATATGCAAAGAAAAGCTAAAGCAAAGTCTCTGCTCAAAGCAGGGCACAGCAGTGTAGAAAACCAATTAGGAAAAGGTAAGTATATGTAAAATAGGTGAAGGGTAGGGACCAATCAGAGGAAAGTATGCCAAATGGGAAGAGAGGTTCTCAATCCAATCTGTGGATCTGACCTGTAACTTGGCTTTCAGGCTTTAAACTGTCTTTGGCTTGAAGGTCAGGTTTCACTGGGGACCTGCCCATATCAGACTAGGCATTTGCCTCCTGCCACTATCAATTCCTCCCTCTGAAGAGGTATATCTAACTGCCATTAGGATAAGAATGGTGGCTGATCTTAACTGCTTCATGCTGACAGGGGGTGCTGTTTTGGGAAAATGGCAGTCAGAACTCCCTCAGAGTCCTCTCTAAGGGTCTCTGGTAAAAAAGAGCCATTGTCTGAGGCTCCAGTTGCATGACCGTTTGGAGTTTGATGGCCTGAAGGTGAGAAAAGACAAGCCAGGTTATTAGAAGACATGTATCAAAATGAAACAAGGGGGTAAGAACAGCTAAAAAATCCCAAGGTTGCCAACATGGCCAGATAACTGATGGCTGTAATTATGCCTGCTAAGATTTGAGTGCATGGAGCTTGGCTTTGGTTAGCTCTCTTGGTCTTATTTTCCCAAACAAAGAAACCCTGGGGTTATGGGCACCCTATTTGCTCCTATCACCTGGCAAGATTTGCAGGATAATTGCCCAGAACTAGAATATTGATCCAGATTTCTATATTACCCAGCCCTTTTGCTTCTTCTGAGCTGCAGCTGGAGATCACTGGTTGGTTCACAGGAATAAACAGGGTTAGTCTGAAATGCAAACAAAAACTTAAAAACAATGAAACTAGGATTTAATGTCAAGTGTATGGTAAGATTTGAAATATATTTTTTATCTCTCCAGTCCTCATTTTTGTTAAAACAAAACATGTCAAATAATCCTGTTTACCTCTCTTTTGGATGTTCCAGGGGCCCTCTGTAGCATCCAAAAGTTAGGGGTTAGAAAAGACCACCTCAAAGCTGAAGTTTGATTTTTGGCGAAGCCTACAAACATGTTAAAGGTTTAAAACATTTGATATTATCAAATAGAATTCCAAGTTACCACAAGTCATTTATTTAGCCAAAATGATGACTTAAAACATTTTTAAAAAGGCAAAAACCTTTACTCATTAGGAGGGAAGACTTAGCTTTCCAAACAGACTGTCTTGTCTCCCTCTCTCTTTGTTTTGAAACCTTGTAGATAATTCTATCCAATCTTAACCAGTTTGACCATGAGGTGAGGTTCTTATAAATCTTTTAAAACTCTTTACAAATTTTTGTTAAAGAGCAGATCAGTGCCTTAAGAAAACCTTGTTATGCTTTTATTCCAATGCTTGATTTATGGAAAAACCAAATCATACTCTTTTGAATTTAGTTGATCACACACAGAATTTCTTTTGCAGGATTAATTTTTACCAACCTTTCACAACTTGTTTAAACTTTTAGCTTTATATTATCTAATTTAAAACAATTCTTTAACCCTCTAAAGTAGGCAAAAATTTACATTCCCATGCCTTCTTATAATCTTTTACCAAAAACATATTTTACTTTCCTTACACACCTTGCATGTAAATCTGTTTTCAGTAGCCTCAATTACATGTTATAATGGTAACTCTTAGCAATTTTTAATTTTAGTGTAAAACCTGGTGAGTTGTTTTAGTTATGTACTAGGTGCAGCTAAGGTCTGACTCTTTCCAGTATAGTTAGAGGTGTAGTTAACTCCACATGTCCCAAAGCCTTACCAAACTGTAAAGCAGGCAAGCTGAACAATTTTCAAAAGCCAAAGAAGCAGTTTATGACCTTAGAGCATTTAGCAAACCTAATATCTGAACATAATTTAGACCACATGTTTACATTTTGAAGACATTTGTATTTTACCAATAATCTTTAAAACTTTTCTATTTTTCAAAGATTAAAATCATGTGAACTAAATGGCATTACAGCTTTTATTTTTCCTTTAAAAATTTTGATTTTTTTTTCTTTAAGTCAATTAGTTAGAGCTCTTTTTTATATAAACATCACACACATCACACATATGTAACTACACAGACAGACAGAAGTAGATTCAGTAGTTGTAAGATTTTTCATCTGCCAGTTTCTTAATTGGATTACTGGCCTCAGGGTTGCAGCCCTTTAAGAGCAGTGCTAGGAAAGCATGCAGTTTCTAGGGCCTAATAAACAGGCATAGCTGGAAGACAGATACAGATTTTGAGAGGATTCTATCCACTTTTAATTCCTGGGGTTCCATGAGGAAAACAGAGGTTTTTACCCAAAATGGGATCCATGGTACCTTTTCTGTTTTTCCCAAGCCATCCCAGCCTATCAGAGGTTATCTTAGGGCCTCTCATGTGTGCATTAAGAGTGGCAAGACAAAATGGAGAAAAATAATTCAGGTGACTGAGAAAAAAGAAAAACTTTTTCCAGCAAAACAAGATCCAAGAAGAGAAAAAAAAAAGCACAAAGGCCTTTTAAATATACATATAGCTTAGATATCCACTTTTAATTAAGCTGACTTTTAATCGTAGCACTCTTAAAAAAATTCCTTTAATTCCCTTATTACTTGACGTTAGCCATGCCAAGCAGCTGATACTCCCAACTTTTGAACTTCACCAAAAGTAACCTCACAGGTGAAACCAATAAACCTCAACTAAGGTTATGATTTAATCATGAGTGTACAAGGTATTTTCAAAGAGGTGGTAAGCATTTTTTACACAATCTAAAATCTTTAAAGGTAGCTCAGAGAAAATGTTATGGGATCTTTGAGGTACCGCTTTTCTGGTCAGAAACCTCTGTGCAGCTGCTGCAGTGGGGTGGGCAGCTCCAGATGTCTGCACAGGTGCTGGCTGTCTGCAAGGCTATGGCTGGACCAGGCACACCACAAGCAGCTTCCAGAGCTGGCGGTGGGGAACACAGTGGCACTCAGAAGCTTAAACATGTCAGGAATTGCAGGACCCCAAGGAGGGAGATACAGCCCTGGCTCAGAGAGCTCCCCGGTCTTGGCTCCCCGAAGGGCCACAGCTCTTTTCTCCATCTCTTCACCTGCAATGTGTCAAGCAAAGGGCATGTCTTAACCCTATTTGTGTTACAGCTGTTTTAGCCTCGCCATTTGGCAGGTCCCCAGTCTTGTCCTGTGACCAGGAAGAATAGGTATGCTGACAAGTGGAGGGTGAGCAAGACGAAGAGGAGCTTTATTGAGTCATAGAACAGCTAGGAGGAGACCCTCAGTTTGTAGCTCCTTTCCACAGCCAGGGTGTCCTGATGAATGTTCAGCTGCTAGCAGAGAGGATAGCTCCTCTCTACAGCTGGTCATCCTGTCATCTGCTCTGCTCTGGCTGAGTATGGGGCTTTTATGGGCCTCAGAGGGGAGAAAGTATGTATCAACTGGTCCACAGGCGACCATGGGGGGCACCCGGAAAAGGCACCACAAATTCCCACTTTGGTCTGTAGTTCTGGCAGCCACCCAATCACTGAATGAGGATATGCCGACAATTGAAGGGTGAGGATGGGTGGATAAGAATTTTATTGAGCGATGGAACAGCTCTCAGTGGAGAGGGAACATGGGGGTGATTTCTCTCTCCCAGTGTGGCTGAGTCTGGGACTCTTATGGGCTCAGAATAGGGGAGTGTGTGCTGATTGGTTTGTGAGTATGCAAAGAAAGGCTAAAGCAAAAGCACCACTCAAAGGCGGGCACAGCAGTGTAGAAAGCCAATTAGGAAAGGATAGGTATGTAAAATAGATGAAGGGTGGTGATCAGTCAGAGGAAAGCATGCCAAACAAGAAGACAAATCCTCAATCCAGTCTGTGGATTTGACTTGTAGCTTGGCTTTCAGGCTTTAAACTGTCTTCGGCTTGGAGGTGGGGTTTAACCAGGGACCTGCCCCTATCTGTGTAGGCATTTGACTGCCTCCTGCTACTATCACTTGTATTAATTCAGCCTATTGTAGCCTGCAGCTCTCATGCCTTGGAACTAGGGTTTGTCCTGTAGGTTCTCATCAAAGCAATTTACAATATAGTTCTTCTGATTTCTCCCTTTCTTATTTCTTACCTAAGTAACTCATGACATTTTAGGAACCAATTTCCTAATACTTACAAAAGTCTCTTGAATTATTTGAATAAAGTGGTGATGTAAGAGAAGCATGTTGATTCTTGCATTTCATGTGTCAGAAAGTTTAGTTGGCCTGTGGATCATCTTTCCATACTTTCTTTGATTTTGATGCCTTTCTTTGTCATTATATCTGAAAGGACCAAATCCAGGGACATGCCTCTCACCTCTAGTCAGAGTAGAGGTTGACTCTATATTATTTTTAGTAATTGTTTATTGAAATTATTAAACTGGCATGGTCAAATTCCACAAAACTTGTAAAAATCAAAAAGAAAACACATCACAAATAATTTCTCTAAGTTATGACATCATCTTCACAGCCATCAAGGCTTCACAAGGGTTGGCCCCATTCATGAATGTGCCTCCCCTTTATGGCTGGAGTGTGGTGTTTTTACTTAAACCAAGAAATAAAGGGATTTATGAACTTTCAGAACATTGGCTTCTCAAAAGTACACAATGCTTTTTCTTTATAAGTAAGATTGTTTTTCTTTTTCAAAATTAACTATTTTTACTTCTATAGTAAATATGAGATTTGATTAAAAGAAAAAACAGACAAAGCAAAATGGGAGCCCTGCCTACATTTTTTTGGCGGGGGGGATAGAGTTTTGCTCTTGTTACCCAGGCTGGAGTGCAGTGGTACGATCTCAGCTCACTGCAACCTCCGCCTCATGGGTTCAAGAGATTCTCCTGCCTCAGCCTCCTGAATAGCTGGGACTACAGGTGCACACCAGCATGTCCGGCTAATTTCTTTTTAATTTTTTTATTTTTGCTAGAGATGGGGTTTCACCATGTTGGCCAGGCTGGTCTCGAATTCCTGACCTTGTGATCCGCCCGCCTTGGCCTCCCAAAGTGCTGGAATTACAGGCATGAGCTACCGTCCCTGGCCCCTGCCTATGTTTTTATTATTTTATTATTGAGTAAACTGAAGCACCATGTGCAAAATGGAGCAACTGAAGCAGGCTTTTTGTCCTGTTAAAATGCATTTCTGAATGATGGAGATAATTTTCCCATATGATGGTCTAGGAGGCTGATAAGCACAGCCCAGATCTATGGTTGTGGCTTGGTCTTCTGCATGGTCCAGATCTCCTTTTTCTGCCTCTTCTCCCGAGCTCCCGTGATCCGTCCTAGTTGGACTCCAACCCTTGGGTTTCCCTGGAGCTTTGCTTCTTTGATGTGCATGCATGAATTCTTACTTTTGCGTATTTTGACATTCTTCATTTCCAACAGCTGTGGGCTAAACACTTACAGGCAGGGAGTGGTTTTGTTTTGCAAGCTGCTAGGATGTTTGCCAAGAGTTTAATGTTTTCTTATCCTGTATGCAAAGCCTTTAAAAATGCTTTTAGTTTGTCTTTTGTCTTACTTCTAAGTCTTGCCCTCTGTTTCAGGAGCTGTGGCTGGCAAATCTGGATGTTATGTTGGGACATTATTTTTTCATGGGGTTTAATTTCTCTTTCTCTTTAAAAATTGAATGGACACTGCTTCCATTTCCCTTTGTGATCAATAGAGTGGGCTCATATTTGTAATTTCTACACTCATCAAATTATGTCAGTAGGACATAATTTCTTGATGGCCACTTAATCCTGTAAGTGATTTGCTCAACACCTTTGATTTTAATTAAGTGGTTCCTGAGAATTGTTAAAACAGCAAGCTCTGAATGGAAAATAGATTCAGGAATTTAAATCACACTGAATCCCTGGACATGAGCTCCATGAGGGTAGAGAATGTTGTCTATTTTGTACACTGTTGTCTCAACAATAGCTGGCACTTACTAGGCATTGAGTAAATATTTGCAGAATAAATGAATGAGGGAATCTAATAAGAAAGAATGACAACAGCTGATATACTTGGATGCAGAAAAAAAAGAATGGAATAACTTTGAATACTTTAATGTCAAAGAGGATCCCTGTTCTCACTTCTGTGGTTTGCTAAGTGTCTGAAAGTATCTGAATTGCAGTTTCCTTATCCATAAAATAAACACTTGATAAACCCTAAAGTTTCTTCAAGCCCTGAACTTTTGTGGTGTGTGATACACAGGTAAGGGATGGTCTAATTTGTGCACCTGCTACAAGGCAGAACCACTATGGAAAAGGCAGTTCCAAGTGGGAACTTCCCCAAAACATTTAAGGAAGGGAGGCACTGAAGACTAAATGTGTAATCTCAAGGAAGCACTACTGAAGGATCCCATTAATTTAGATGCAGAACTTTCCTTCTCCCTTTGTTGCTCCTTCTCTTACTCCCTTTCTTCCTTCCTTTCATCAGTCTCATTACCACATCAGGTGATTAATTGATGGGTCCCATGGATGAAATGAATTTGAAAACTAGTCAAACAAAAAAGACATGCGACATTTACTAGTTAAAGCACGCTGTGCTTTCTAATCTGGGGAAACTTGAATATACGGCCTCAGTGGTATAGCTAGAATTCTGTTGGTCAATATCATCTTAGTTATAATTACAAATATAATGCTCTACAAAATGAATTTTAAGACATTTTGCTGATTATAATCACATTTCCTGAGTAGTTAGACATGTTTTGGAATGAATTTATTTTGTCTATTTCAAAATGGCTTAAAGTGCTAGAATTTCTATTGTTTCCCCAGATTACTCTATATTTTGGTGATTCTCACCTTTAATGGTTTTCTGGTTGCTTGGGTATTTTTAAGTCATTATATTTTTCTCACTAGTTGTCTCTTAATTTACTTAAAGGAAGATGTTTGAGCTGTAACTCTCTTGACCTCATGCTGATTTCTTGACAGCCTCTTAATCTTATAAGTGAACAATCCACCAATTTGCTTAGTGGATTTTCTAAAAGTTATATTCCCAATTCTAGCATAGTAGCTTGGTTAGTGTTACTGTACTGAAGGGTAGAGGAGATTGTGAAGGCTCATGCACATAATGTAAACAGATAATCTTTGAGAAGAGGAAGAGAACGAGGGAAGAGAGAGCTCCGTGGCTCTCCATCAAACAAAGGTAAATGTGTCTTGTTGGCCAAGCACGTATTTTACCTTAAAATTTAAGGATAATTTAATTTTTACATGCCAGTTTCATTTCACCATTTATTCTTGTTTTATGGAAATTAAGAATAGCCAGATGCGGAGGTCACGCCTGTAAGCCGGGCATGGTGGCTCACGCCTGTAATTCTAGGACTTTGGGAGGCCGAGGAAGGTGGATCACCTGAGGTCAGGAGGTCAAGACCAGTCTGGTCAACAAGGCAAAACCCTGTCTCTACTAAAAATACAAAAATTAGCTGGGCTTGGTGGCAGATGCCTGTAATTCCAGCTACTCAGGAGGCTGAGGCAGGAGAATTACTGGAACCTGGGAGGTGGAGGCTGCAGTGAGCTGAGATCATGCCACTGCACTCCAGCCCAGGCGACAGAGCAAGACTCCATCTCAAAAAAAAAAAAAAAAAAAAAATTGGCCAGGCGCGGTGGCTCACGCCTGTAACCCCAGCACTTTGGGAGGCCGAGGCAGGAAGATCATGAAGTCAGGAGATCGAGACCATCCTGGCTAACACAGCAAAACCCTGTCTCAACTAAAAATACAAAAATTAGCTAGGCGCAGTGGTGCACGCCTGTAGTCCTAGCTACTCGGAAGACTGGGGCAGGAGAATCACTTGAACCCGGGAGGCAGCTATTGCAATGAGCTAAGATCGTGGATATTGCAGCGAGCCGAGATCACGCCACTGTGCTTCAGTCTGGCGACAGAGTGAGACTCCGTCTCAAAAATAAATAAATTAATAAAGAATAAAATAATAGAACAAAATAAAAATTAAAAAGTAAAAAAGGAATAAAGAAGTAGGAAGAAAGGTATAGACAGAACGAAGAAGGAAGCATAGAAACAAGCTAGCTGTTTTTACAGCGGTGTTTCTTGCGTGTTGGAGTAGGAAATGATACTGTGATGAAAGTTTTCTAATGCATGGCAACTCCTGGGACCACACAGTTCCTTCCTTCCTTCCTCTGTTCGCCCAGTTTCACCTCCCTTCCTTCCCTCCAGTGTTTTATTTTCCTTTCAACTTTGCTTCTCCCATTCCCCAACCATTTCCCTGCTATTTGCTACAATGTGCCTGTCACTCAGGATACAGTGGTGACAATACGGACGGGAGGGCACACACCTGCAGCTGATCCTCTCTTTGGGGAGGACAGAGACAAAGCACATCATCACACAGACCAGTGAAATTAATGCTGTGACAAAGATGACAAGGAGAGGGTCTAACAGGGGACTAATTTAGACTGATGGTCAGCAAAGACCTCTCTGAAGAAATGAAATGTTAAAATGAGACTTGAAGGATTAGTAGAAGTTATCCAGAACCAAGGGGTACGTGTGCACATGTGTGTGTCTATGTGTGTGTGTGTGTGCGCATGTGTGTATGTGCGTGTGTGCTGGAGGTGGTGGAGAAGCACATGCAAAGGCTCTGAGACAGAAAAGGCAGAATGTGTTAGAGGAGCTGAGAGAAGGCCAGTAGGAGGTGGGCAGGGCTGGAAGTGACAGGGGGAGGAGGCTGTGGATAGTCACTTTGATATAATCTAGAACATCCATTGGAATCCACTGAAGGGCACTGGGTAGCAGGTTAATGAGATTTAAGTCTTAAGGAGGTTGTAATGGTTTTAAGAAGACTTTTCTGACCACCCTATAGAATGTGGGTTGCAGTTATTTGAACTAAGGAATGCTGCAATGCACCTCACCAAAGCATAGCTGCCAAGTATAATGGTAGGAGGCGACTGTTCAGGTTGGAATCCCAGCCCTAGGTGTTATTAGCTGTGTGGCCTTGGACAAGGAAATGAAATGTTTTGTGCTTCTATTTCTTTATTTGTAAAGGGAGAATGAAAGTTGTATTACCGAAGGGCTCTTGTGAGGATTCACTGAGCACAATACCATAAGTAAGTGCTCAGGAAGCAGCAGACATTGTTTTTACCTATTCCTCGAATGTTGCTCTTATAAGACACAGGTTTGTAAAAAGGTAAAACTCAATACAACTTTGTAAATGGAAAAACATTTTAAACGTTTTCTGGGAAAAGTATCCCTTAGAAAACCCTTTAATAAAGCCAGCAAGCAAACAAAAAACCAGAACACCGTTACCTTTCTCCTTGGAAAATACCGTTTCCACAGGGGAGAGTTGTCGCGCTGCCTGCTGAGCCTCTGGGCACAGTGAACCAGCCCTATCTTCCTACTTGAATTCAATCTGGCAAATTTCAGACTATCTTCTACCTGCAGAACACTGTGATCAGTTAAGCTGGTTTTGGCTGTAAGAAAGAAAATTCCTACTCAACCAGCTGGAGTGTTGAGGGCACTTTATATTTCACATGGCGGGAGATCTAAAGCGAGGGTGGCCTGGGTTCTGCTTCTGCCTCTCTGGGTCCTTTGACTCTGTCTTTTTCTGATACTGGCTTAATCCTCAGGCTGGTGCCAACATGGGTGAGTGAAGGAGGAAACTTACTGAGCAAAATTAGGACTGTGTCAAGGAGGAGAGAAGATGGCCTGAGGGAAGGCAGCCAACAGCATCGACTGCAGCTCTGCAGGACATCAACCACTGCCCTCAAAGCCTCACACTGTAGGAAGGGACGTGGAGACAGTCATAAGGAATCTGATCATCAACTAGAATGTCATACTTAGCAGAACAGAGTTTCTTTGTAAAACATTTTTTATTTGAGACAGAATCTTGCTTTGTTACCCAGGCTGGAGGGCAGTGGTGCCATCTTGGCTCACTGCAACCTCAGCCTCCAGGTTTAAGCCATTCTTGTACCTCAGCCTTCCGAGTAGTTGGGACCATTGGTGTATACCACCACACCCAATTAATTTTTAAATTATTTGTAGAGACAGGGTCTCCCTATGTTGTCCAGGCTGGTCTTGAACTCCTGGCCTCAAGTGATCCACTGCCTCAGCCTTCCAAAGTGCTGGGATTACAGGTGTGTAATCCACGCCCAGCCTGGAATGGAGTTTTCATCAAAAGATGTGAGACTGTGAAGAAAAATAGATTTGTTATATCCTGACTGGTGCCAGAGCTGGTGATATCTGACTAGCTCCTTGAAGAATTGAGAAGAATTGGCTAAAATATAGCTTTCTTTGCAGAAAAAAATATTTTTTTGCAATGTCCCTAAAACCAATTTTTAAAAAAATTTATTTTACAAATGAGAAAAATGGTGGTAAAATACAAGAACATAACATAAAATTTACCGTCCTAACCATTCTGAAATATACCATTCAGTAGTGTCAAGTATATTTACACTGGTGTGTGACCCATTTCCAGGACTTCTTCATCCTACAAGAGTGAAACTCTATATCCATTGAACAACCCCCCATTTATCCCTCTACCCAGCCCCTGGTTGCCACCATTCTTCTTTCTGTCTCTATGAACTTGATTACTCCAGGGATCTCATATAGATGGATCCATACAGTATTTATCCTTCTGTGACTGGCTAATTTCACCCAACATCATATTTCTAAGTCCCATCCATGTTATAGCATGTCCCAGAATTTCCTTCCTTTTTCCAACTGAATAATATTTCATTGTATGGATATTTACATCACATTTTGTTTATACACCCACCCATCAATGGCTAATAACTTGGGTTGCTTCCACATCTTGGCTATTGTGAATAATGCAGCTATGAACGTGTTGCATAAATATCTCTTCAAGACTCTGAGTTCAGTTCTTTTGGATTAATACTCAGAAGTGAAATTGTCAAGCTTGATTTTTAAATCTCTTAGTGGAAAAGTGTGTTTTATTGTAAAAATAATTGTTGAAGGTACACGTGTGATATATATTTTATTTTATTTTACTTTTTCTTGTTTCCAGTGGAGTTGGATGATATACATTTTAGAGCTGGACTGCCCAGTGTGGTACCCAGGATAGCAGCCACAATAGCAGCACCTGAGAGATGGTTAGAACCACAGCAGCTCAGTCAGTAGGGTACTCACTAAACCAGTGTCTACGAGTCATAGGCTCCCCAGGTGATTCAAGTGCATACTCAGGGTTGAGAAGCTCTGCTCTAGCATTCACATTGCTTTCCTTCCAGGAGTTTACCATCACGAGTATCTCGCCCTCTTTAGTTTTACCTTCATTAAAAAATTTTGTCGTCTCTCCTTTTTTAGCTACATACAAATCATTCCTTTTCAATGACTGGGTTAGAAGTCAATATTTAACACTGCAGCTGCAGAGATCATTTTTTTCTCTCTTTTTCCTATTTACTGTTTCATCTGCTCCTAAAAGAGTCAGGAATTGGATCAGCAGGAATTAGAAAAGAAGGCCCACGTTGAGGTGACTGCTAATTAAGTTCCATCTTGAAGATGATTAGTTTAATACAGCAACAAAACAAACAAGCAAAAAGAGCATATTTTAGTTTTGGTTGAGAAGGGTAGGACAGAGGAAAACAGAAGTATGTGAAAAGAATTGCTAAGTGACTGATAAATAGGCTTAAGTTATTTAAACTGGCACTGAGCGCAACTTAAACAGTATGTTTTGCATCATCTAAATTTCTAAATACCTGGAGTATATTTGTAAACATGGCAATCTAACATGTTATTGAACAGCACATTCATATTCAAATTAGCATAAATGAGGATTTAACAGCTGATTGCACAGTGTGAATGATAGTAACTAATTGTCAGGTTGGAAAGTTGCGCAGATAATAGTACTAATGCGATCAGCACACAGCAATATGACTTACAGTAGCAAATTCACAAATTTTAAGCTTGCTGCCCAAGTCCTGTACATAAAAGAAGATTCTGGATTAAGGCAATGTGGCCAAAATGGGCAGTCAGAAGGGTAAAGAAGAGAGAGAAGGAAGAATCGGAGCTAGGTTTGAGGGGCGGTGTGAAACTTTTCTTTCCCTCCATGCAAGCCTTCACCTCTTTTATAACAGTCATCAATGGGGCTCCCTGGCCATTCAGTGCTGTCCTTCTTATAGGAAGCAATTGTTCAGAGGTGTGGCTCATTTCAGGCATTAATCTCTGCTGAATGGCGGCTGTGCCTGGAGCCTGCAGGCAGCTGGTCAGTGGAATGTAACAATGACCACAGGAGGAGAATGGGCAAATGCCTCGCTGCAGATGCTGCGTCCCCAACATTGACCTTGGTCATTTCCCTCCCAGGGTGGCGTGGCCCCTCGCAGCAGGACCCTGGCTTTCCAAACAACTGCCATTGTGGGCGAGGTGGCAGCTACCTGCGGGATTTGTCCCCTCCTAATAACATTTAGACCCAACAGGTGGTCACAGTGAGGGGTGGAAATTGAGGCCAATGTGGACAAGACTGCAGAAGGCAAAACACAAAAACAAAACCCCTAATTTTCAGGGAGGAACTTTGTTGCAGAGATTAGTGACTACGTGCTCAGCAGGTCTGGTTGGGGGATCTGAAGTCCAGCTGTTGAGCAGCCATAAGGGGAAGTGGCTGTTCTTTCAGCCCAGGGCTTGCCTCCTGCATGTCCTCCATCCGCTGGTCACCAGCCTGCAATGTTAGCCAGGAGCACTAGGGAGACTTTGCCCCAAGGTATTTGCAGAACAGTGGGAGGAGAAATGTGACAAATAATTCGGGTCTCTGCCCACTCCTAGTGGCCCACTCCTTCTACACCTTTAACTCCCTCTACGCCCCACCAGGAAATATATATCCCTATCCTTATCCCTTCTCCCCATCCCAATCTCCATCCCCATCCTCATCTCCACCTCTCTGTATTTCACCTCTACCTCCATCAGTCTATCATACCTATCTATTGTCTATCTATCCATCTACCATATCTATCTCTATGATCTCTACCATTGCTATCTCTATCTATCATATCTATCTCTAGAATCTCTATCATTGCTCTATCTATCTATCTATCTATCTATCTATCTATCCATCTATCTGATATAGTTGGGCTGTGTGTCTCCACCCAAATCTCACCTCAAATTGTAATCCCTACAATCCCCACCTGGTGGGGGAGGACCTGGTGGGAGGTGATTGGATCTTGAGGGCAGTTTCCCCCACGCTGTTCTCATGACAGTGAGTGCCTTCTCACAAGAGCCAGTGGTTTCATACGTGTTTGGCATTTCCTCTTGATCTCTCTCTTTCCTGCCTCCTTGTGAAGAAGGTGGCCTGGTTTTCTTTCTCCTTCCGCCATGATTGTAAGTTTCCTGAAGACTCCCCAGCTATGCAGAACTGTGAGTCAATTAAAAAAGCTGCTTTTGGATGCAAGTGCCCAAAACAAACTCAAGAGACTGTGAGAAAGACAAATGGGGTGTGAGTGGTAAGTAAGGGTGGTTTTTCCGAGGCATCAGGGATTGCTGTCAGGAAAGGCTGGAGACAGGCACAGAGGCTACTGTCTCCACCCCACAAAGCCTGGAACCAGTGTGCCAGAGGGGGGATGTGGGGCAATGGCCTTAGATACAGGTTGTCTGGGAGCAGGTTGCACCCCAGGGCAGGCCAGAGGAGAGGTTTTGGCCTTGGACAGTCCTTGCTGTGGTGAGCAGTTTGGGGAGAGTTCATTTCCTGAGATAGGTTACTTTGGGGCTGAGTGAGATGGGGCCTTTATCCAATTTTCCAGGCTTTCCTGGGGGACAAGTCAGTAAAAGAGCTTCCAGGGAATGGCTATTAGGGCCTGGTATGACTGGGATTCCCCAGTGTGGGAGATGGGACCCCACTTTAGCACAGGAAGAAGGTCTGGGCTAAGCCTACCCTTGCACACAGTGAATCATTGGCTTAACTCGGAGACCGAAAGATGTGGGTGGACTGGGATTGGAGTGGGAATTGAGGGTGGTGTCAGGAGACAATTTCTGAGGATTTTTGAGAGATTCTGGGGATTCATCCTCTATTTCTCAAAATCAAGTCACATATTTTGCAATTTTCATTCCCAAGTTATAAAAGGATGATCCTTAATCCCAGGATAAAATTTGTCATTTTAGGATTTGTGCATTGCTAAAGACAAGCACTGTTACAAGGTACAGATAGCCAGGTTCCTCAGTATCACTCAGTTACAGAGAGATAGGATCTGGTTTTGGTCTGACTTTGCTAATTCAAATAGAATTTGTTTTTGTTATGGCTTTTAGATGAACCCTATTTCACAGAAAATGTCTACAGTCTATACGTTTTTATTTGTGCCATGGCAAATTCAATTCAGTTTTACCTGCTAAAATTTTTTGCAAGGAAGAGTAAAAATGAGAGGTTAAAAAAAAAAATCTGTATTTCATGAAAGGCTTGTATGGCAACAACGAAGCTACTGCATTTGGGATGTGAAGACCTTCCTTTCAACACAATGAGAACAGTTTGTTGTTCAGATTAGACTAGTTTCTGAAATTTACCAAGCCCCAAACAAAATGTTAGCAAATAGAATACAGCAACGTATAAAAAGAAGAATATATCTTGACAAAGTGGGGTTTATACAAGGTATGGAAAATTGGTTGAACATTCAAAAAACAATTTATATCATAAAGAAGCAAATGTACCATCTCAATAAATCCAAATGAATCCCTCAGTGAAATTCAACATCTATCCAAAATTTTAAAAAGCAAAAAGCCAACCAAAACAACAATAAAAAGCTCTCAGCAAACTGGAAATACAAGGAAATTTCTTCTCTAGTAAGGGCTATCTACCAAACACAGAACTAAAATAATATTTAATGGTTAAATATTAAATGCTTTTCCCCCATAGTGAAGGCAAGAATGTCCATGCTCATCACTTCTATCCAACAATGTAGTAGAGGGCAAAGCCAGTGCAATAAGGCAAGAACAAGAAATTAAAGGCCTAAAAATCTGAAAGGAAAGAGTAAAACTATCTTTATTCATAAATGACATTGTGTACATGAAATGTCCAAAGGAGTCTACAAACTACTAGAATTTTAAAAATAAATTCAGCAAGGTTGTAAAATAAAAGATTGATGTACAAATATTAAAATATATTTCTATATAGAGGCAAAAAACAATGAGATTAAAATTAAAATACACTACTTAAAGTAGTATAAGAATCATATATTCAGAATACACTTAAATTTAGTGAAAGATATGGAAGATCACTACATGAGAATTTATAAAATATTGCTGAAAAAATTAAAGAAGTTTTCAATAAATGAGGAGATATGCCATGTTCATGTATTGGACAACTTAGAATGTTAAGATGTCAGTTTTCCTCACATTTAACTGTAGATTCAATGTAATCCCAATCCAACTATAGAAATGGACATGCTGATTCTAGAATATATATGCAAAGGATCTAAAATAGCCAAAACAACTATGGAAAAGAAGAGCCAAGTTGAACGAGTTATACTAGCTGATTTGAAGAATTATTGTATTAGTCCGTTTTCACCCTGCTAATAAAGACATACCCGAGACTGAGAAGAAAAAGACGTTTAATTGGACTACAGTTCCATGTGGCTGGGGAGGCCTCAGAATCATAGCGGGAGGCAAAAGACACTTCTTACATGTTGGCAGCAAGAGAAAATGAGGAAAAAGCAAAAGCGAAAACCTCTGATAAACCCATCCGGTCTCATGAGATGTACTCACTATCATGAGAATAGAATGGGAAAGACCGTCCCCCATGATTCAGTTACCTCCCCTGGGTCCCTCCCACAACACATGAGAATTCTGGGAGATAAAATTCAAGCTGAGATTTGGGTGAGGATAGAGCCAAACCATATCACTTATTAAAAAGCTATAGTAATCAAGACAGTGTGGTATTGGTATGTTGACCAATAAAGTTATGATATTTTATAAATTTGAAATGGAGAGCTTTATTCCTGAAAGGTATCACAACCTGCAGGCAGGAAGCAGAGACTCTGGCAGATGCTGGAAAAACAGCACTTAGACGGAGGAGTGAAAGGAACAGGAATTTATACTGAGAGGGGTGGCTGAATATACATTTTTAATAAGTTATATAGGGAGTGCTGAATATTTACGAAAGGAGAAACAAGCACATGTGCAATTGAGTTGTACACCTCTCCTTGTGTCACATGTACAAAAAGAATAGCACCATTAGCATGATCTAAGGGTCAAGTTTTCAGTCCCATGGCATCAAAAGGTGAAGCAGAGGACACAAACACTGTCATTGCATTGTGCATCCTCTGCAGACTGCCCAGAACCACCATGGTTGGTGGCTTCTCATCAGGAACGGATGTGTTGCAAAACTGGTGACTGTCAATGTAAAAACGACAAAGGGGGTGTGGGGTGGGGGTGGTGGTATTGGGGGAGTCTGGCTGCAGCCTCAGATGTTTGGCCAAAGTTGATAAAGGAGTAAGATGTCCATTTCTTGTTTGTCACAGCCGGTTTCTGCTTACTCCTTAGGAAGGAATTCTGGTTAAAGGTTAATAAGGAAGGGTTATATTGGGGCATAACTAGCTCCCATTCCACCCTAGCCAGCAACTCAATGAACTTTTTCTTAGCGTTTAGAATTTCTTAAGCCAAGGGGGTCGATTTCATCCATTAGTGGGTCAGGATTATTTCTCAAGTATAAGGATAAAAAAGAGACTGGGAGCGGTGGCTCATTGCCTGTAATCCCAGCACTTTGGGAGGCCAAAGGTCAAGAGATCGAGACTATCCTGGCCAACACGGTGAAACCCTGTCTCTACTAAAAATACAAAAATTAGCTGGGTGTGGTGGTGCATGCCTGTAGTTTCTGAGGGAGGAGAATCTCTTGGACCCGGGAGATGGAGGTTGCAGTGAGCTGAGATTGTGCCTTTGCATTCCAGCCTGGTGACAGAGTAAGACTCCGTCTCAGAAAACAAAAAACAAAAAACAAGCAAACAGAAAAAAAAGTAAAGAAAAACAGTGAGTCTAGAAATAGACCCACAGTGGTTTACTGGGCAACATATAGACCCATGGTCAATTGATTTTTGACAAAAATGCCAAAGCAATTTAATGTGAGAAAGAAAATAAATCACATGTCAGTAAATGGCAGGGAAAAATGGTAGAAAAAAGAGATACTGGCATAGAAAAACATTAACCTTGGGTCCTACATCATATCACACATATAAATTAATTTGAAATTAAAAATTAAAGACAGATTGGGCATGGTGGCTCACACCTGTAACCCCATCACTTTGCGAGGCTGAGGTTTCAGGATCACTTGAGGTCAGGAGTTTGAGACCAGGCTGGCCAACATGGTGAAACCCTGTCTCTACTAAAAAATACAAAAATTAGTTGGACATGGTGGTGGGTGTCTGTAATTCCAGCTACTCAGGAGGCTGAGGCAGGAGAATCATTGAAACCTAAGAGGTGGAAGTTGCAGTGAGCCGAGATTGCACCACTGCACTCCAGCATGGGCAACAGAGCGAGACAATCTCAAAAAAAAAAAAAAAAAAAAAAAAAAAAAATTAAAGACAAAGGAGAATATCTTCACTATTGGGGACAGGCAAAAATTTCTTAGAAAGTAAAAAAAAAAAGTATTAACAATAAAAACAAACTATTCACATATTCACGTATTGGACCTCATCAAAATTAGACACTTTTCATCAAAAGAAACATCATTAAGAAACTGAAAAGTTAAGCCACAGACTGGGAGAAAATATTCAACACACACACACACACACACACACACACACACACACACACACACACAGACTTCACCTAGAATATATTTGAAAATTTTCATATATTAGTAATAAAAAAAACAAACAATTCATTAAAAATGAACAAAAAATTTGAGTAACTGCTTTGCAAAGGAAGATACTTGAGTTGGTAAGAAACATGAAAAGATGTTCACCATCATTCAGCAGGAGGTAAATGGAAATTAAAACCACAGTAAGATACTACAACACACTCACCAGAATGTCTAAAATTAAAGAAAGACTGGTAATACCAAGTATTGGCGTAATAGGTTTATCTGCCCAGTGCATAGCAAGTCCATACACTGAGACACCGGGGAGAGTCCATATACTGAGACACTGCAGCGGAGAGTTCAATAATTGCAGGGCAGCCAAATGAGGAGACAAGAGGAAATCTCAAATCTGCCTCCTTGAGGAATTTGGAACTAGGGATTTTAAGAGGTCTGGAGTAGTCTGAGGTGTGGGGACTGTTGATTGGTTGAAGAAAGCAGGGTGAAATCATGGGACTGAGAGATGAAGAAACAGTATTCCCATGCTAATTCACTTCCTCTTTGTGGGTTTTCACACTGGTGGCATCAGCTATTTTGTTGGAAATCAGGATCTGAGAAATATCTTAAGCAAATTTTAAACAAAAGCCATATGATTCTAAGGTCAGAAATTCCATCTGTGGGAATGATATAGGATGGGCAAGTGGTTGTACCTAGTGTTACATGACTTTTGGTTAGCAAGCAGCTACAAGGAAGTGGACCAATGTGCAGTCTTATTAATGCTTAATTATGACCGTATTTCTGTCCAGAACCTGGCTTGTAATTTTTGTGGGCCTAGCATGCAATTCTTGTGAGGGTGGTTTCAGTGGCAACTGTACCATGTTGGCAGGAGTATAAATTAGTGGAATCTTAGTCAAATGTGTGCCCATGTTATCACCCAGAAAATGCACTCCTAGGTATATTGCAAAGAAAAATGTCCACAGAAAGATGTGTCCAAGAGTGTTCATGGTAGCCTTATTCTTAATAACCCCACACTAAAAACACAAGAGAATTGATAAGCAAACTGGCATATTTTTACAACGGATTACTACTCACCAATCAAAAGCAACATACTACTAATACAAGCAACATCATGAATTAATTTGAAAAAACACTATGTTGAATGCAAGAATCTAAGTACAAAAGAATTCATTTTTTAATTCTATTAATACAAAGTTCAGGTAAAACTAATACAATAACAGGCAATACTAACTATGGTGAAAGACATAGGTGTAATCTATGGTGATTACAATAGTGCTGGTTGATTGGAATGGGGCCTGAGGGAATTTTCTGGGAAACAGGGAAATTTTCTATATCATGTGCTGGGTAATTTTATATGGGATTCACATTTGTCATTAAGTCAAAGAGCAGTAGACTTAAGATGTGGATATTTTACATCGTAAAGAAGTACTGCAGCATAGAAGAGAGAAAGAGAGAGCGTTGTATTCCAGGAGGATGAGCTCTTGCATTAATCAACTAACAGAAAATGTAAAGAGCTCTTTTTCTTCCACAGATTATAAGCATAGAAAGCAAAATTCTAAGGTTTTATCCTACGACTGTTGGTTTCTAGATGACATTAACTTTCTTTTAAAAGGTAAACTAGGGAATAATGATTCTCATAGTGGTAAAGAACTAGTCAAACATGATACTAAATTCAAGTCAATGCAAGAGTTTCCAATCTTTGGGACCACCACCCCATGCTCAGGGTCCCTGGAGCACCTCTAAAAACTCGATAGTTCTGCAAAGGAGACACTCACTACCACTGGCTTCCTTAACTTGACAGCCCAAATGGCTGGAAACGAATTGTGTCTGCACCCCTGCTTGGCCTGCTCACCTCTGATGGGTTCCTTTGCTGTTTCGGCTATGCCACAAGAGGCATTTAGCTAGGCCCTTTCAAGCAAGGAATAAAATCACAAATGTAGGGGAAGAGAAATACCTTCTTCTCACCCACTGCTAGGTTCATAGCTGGGACCTCTGGAAAAGAAAAAAAAAAAGACAGATCCATAAAAGAAAAGCATACATATTTCTTTAATATAAGTTTACATTGGAGCCTTCATAAGGAAATGACCCAAAGAAATGGGCAAGCCTGTATTTTTTTTATGCTAAGTTTGATGAAGAATTGGAAAGCCATGGAGAAGTATAATTGGATTAAAAAGGATGATCTACTGGTAGTAAACTGGAGGAACTTAATAAGCCCTATTCAGATTCTTCTCTGTGTTCCTGTGTCTTCAGAGATAAGAATGTTTCTTTCCTGCAGATATAGAGAAGGCACCTCTTGAATGAGGGTCCTATGATTGGCTCTAGGGGAAGGTCAGAAAATCCTTCCTAAGTTTTATGACTCTTCTTCTGAGGACAAGGGCAGAGACTTGGGAGGAAAGTGAGAGCGATCTTCCTGCTTCTGCTGTTTTCTCAAATGTCAAGGTGCCATATTTTGGGGTAATGCATCCTGAACTCCATCAAAAACATACCGGTTACATCCTTTTGTTGTGTTTTGTTTTTGAGGAAGGACTGCTTGTGGCTGACCTCCATGATAACCATGATTGTTGTGTAGTGGTTGTGCTGCTGTTGCTGCAAGGGGAAGAAAATGGTTCGGGTAATGCATTTGGAAAATTTGGCATCAGATTTGGGTAAAAATGTTAGGCGATTCTAGGTAATGCATTGCCCAACAGTTCTTATTATTAATTCTGGAAGCCTGGTATTAGTTAAAATTTCTTCAAAAAAAAAAAAAAAAAGCAAAAACGAAATGTCCAATTCTGAGCAACTCTTTGTGCTCACCAAGGTAGAGGCAAACTTTATATATTAATTCATGTAAACAAACGTGTTGCTTCTGAAAAATTCAAGGGTTGGGGAGCAGGCACACACACCTGCAGTGCATCAGACTTCTTGTGACTTAAGGATGAAGGCCACATGTTAATGACAGTGGGTCAGGATGCACTGAACCTATATCACAGGAAGAAAGACTGAAGTCTGTCAATGCACCTGGACAGACTTGTCACAACCGTTGTCTGCTCTTGAGGCCTAACAGACTTGTCCCAGGCCAGCCTGTTTTTCAAGCCCATTGAATTCCCCTAAAAATCATTTACTTAACCACTAAAACAATGCACACCTCCCCATCTTCCTTTCCCTAAGAAGTAAGGTATAAGCATCTGTACCCCATTGCATGGTGGAGCAATTATTCTGTGATTTCCCCTATGCATGCTAATAAATTTGTGTACCATTTCTATTAATTTGCTTTTTGTCAGTTGATTTTTCAGCAATCCATCAGAGGGCAAAGAAGTAGTTTTCCCTTATCCCCCCCACATGTTATCACAGGCTCCAAGTTTCATAGATCACACACTCAGAGGTATGTAGAGATTTAGTTTACTTCTCTGAATAGAAATAAACTTGATCTTGAGCCCCTATCCAACTTGGTAGATGAAAACATTTAGACTTGCCACTTGTTATGCACTGAATGTTTGTGTCTTCCTAAAATTCGTATGTTGAAGCCTTAACCCCTAGTGTGGGGTTAGGCCACAACAAGAAGTAACAGGTTAAATGAGGTCGTAAGGGTGGGGCCCTGATCCAACAGAATTAGTGTCCTTCTAAGAAGAGATGCCAAGGGCCAGGTGCTGTGGCTCGAACCTTTAATCCTAGCACTTTTGGAGGCCAAGGTGGGAGGATTGTTTGAGCTCAGGAGTTTGAGACCAGCCTGAAGACCCTGTTTCTACAAAAAATTTAAAAAAAATCTAGCCAGGCACGATGGCACACATCTGTAATCCCAGCTACTCAGGAGGCAGATGTGGGAGGATCACTTGAGTCCAAGAAGCTGAAGCTTCAGTGAGCTGTGATTGCACCACTGCACTGCAGCCTGGGAGATAGAACAAGATTCTGTATTTAAAAAAAAGGCACCAGAGATTGTTTGCTCTTTTGCTCACTCTCCCCACGCTTGCACAAAAAAGAGGCCACATATGTGTACAGCAAGATGGCAGTTGCCTACCATCCAAGAGAAGAGGCCCCAGAATCAAATCTACCCAACTTGATCTTGGACTTTCCAGCCTCCAGAACTCTAAGAAATAAATGCCTGTTGTTTAAGCCACTCAGTCTGTGATATTTTGTTCTGGCAGCCCGAGTTGACTCGGACACTACTTAAATTGTCACTCGGTAATTTCAGGTTTAAAACAGCTTATTTTGATGACCTAGTCTCTTTCAGATAAATAATCAGTCTTTTGGCATTTCTCCCTACTTCCCCCTTCTTCCTTCTTTTCCTATGGGGTAACTGATGCTTATTGATGGCTTCCTGTCTGGTAGCATAAAGATGAGGGCATCTGCCCTTCTTCCGTCTTCTGTTCTCCTGGCCTTCCTGCTCCTGAGATTATCTCTCCATCTCAACTGTGTCTGCGGAGGTGTGTTTGTGACCATCATGGGCATCATGCTGCCTGGCTATTGCTGTTAAAGTCTCTGGTCCCTGGGACAGACCCTGGTTCTAAGATTCCCACAGTCTGCAGCATCCTTGTCTTGTTCCCAATTCTCTTCTTGCCCATAAGACTCTCAGCCTTTCTGCAGGCCCACAGGGACATGTGGGGTCCCTGGGTGTCTTTTGTACACGGAGGGTTTGGTATACATGGGTTTACTCATCTGATCAGGCTGTGAAACCCCACACTTTTCCAGGAATTAACAGACAGACTGAAACAGGTGCACAGCCAGCCATCTGTCCCCAAGCCAAGGCAATCTCTCAGAGCCTCACCTTGCACCTCCTTCCTGATATTCTGCTAATCTCTTTCCTAGGCATCACATTGCCTTGACACCTTCTGCTTCCCAAGGTACCTCTGGATACTTTTGAGTGTCCCTAAGTCCAGTGAGTCTGTACAGGTCTTTCTGACCCTCTGCCTGACCTTTAGCTGCCCAGGATTCAGCAGGACATTGGCATCAGGTGCCTTCTTGAGGATACTTCTCTTATTCCCTTTGAATTCTTTCCTGATCTTTCCTGAAGAAAAGACGGACTTTTCTTCTTCCTGTAGGCTGGGAGCCTCCTTTATGTCATAGCCTACATTCCATGACCTGCTCCATAGCCAGTCCTAATCCTCAAAGCTTTAGTTATTGATGTATAAAATGCAGCTTTGGGAATTCTAAGAAATTCATTTTTTTTTCTCTTTTGAAAACGTGGCTTTCAAGACTATTGTCTTCCCTCTTCCACAGCTACTCACCATGGACCTTAAATAGTTTAGTTTGAAGCATCCAACAGATCAATGACTTCTCTTTCTCCTAGGCAGTCCCCACCCTCTTCCAAAGGCAACGAATCCCTCAGTTTCAACAGGTGGAAGATCACCCAGCAACTAGGGGAAAATAGTGTTTCAATATTTTCAAAAATATAATCCTCATGCCTATACATGATATGTAGAAATGAGCAACACTAACATATTTGTATGGCCACATCTTCTTCAGGAAATTCAATATTCCATAATATCTTCAAATAAGTTTGTTTCTCTGTGTTGCTTTTCTTTCACTTTAATTGTGAGTTCCTTGCTCTTTCATGCCTGAGTAGGTCATTAGCCCCTAAACTGGGAGATCTATGTGTGCCCCCAATCTTGTGCTACTAGGTATATTCAATTATGAGAATCTGTAATAAACCACAAGTTCAAATATGGATAAAGGCTGAGGTCCTAAACTGTAATATAAGGAGAGCTTATCTTTAACATTTTCTCAACCTTTGGTGTTGGCTTAGGTCAACTCTTAGGTCAGGGTTAATTTGGAGGTGATATACAAAAGATTGTCCAGGAAATAGAGCTAGAGTTGCAAGTGACAGGTTAGTTCACCAAACCCAAGGAACTGCATAAAGTCACGACCGGAAACAGGTTGCCTTTAGTGGCATGGGGAGGCTATGGGAATGGTTTGAGATACAAGCAGGTGAAGTGTAGGTAGTAGAGATGGCTCATTTTCCTCCTCTTCATCTAGAGGAGTGGTTCTCCTAGATTCTCCTAGGTTCTCCATGGGGGGTAATGTGGGCCCCTGGAGAACATTTGGCAATGTCTGAAGGCATTTTTGTTTGTCACATGGAGGAAGGGTGCTGCTGGTATCTAATGGGTAGAGGTCAAGGATGCTGCTAAACATCCTACAGCACACAGGGCACTCCTTCCACTCCCCCACAGACTCACCAGTCTCAGGATGTCAGTTGGACCCAGGTCCATAATCATCGAATCCTTGATATTTGGCTCACAGGGCGGCCAGCACTGAAGGCTGCATTTCCAGCCAGCCTTGCGGTTGGATGTGACTACTTTCTAGATCATGGGACACAGCTGGCATGGTGTGGTAACTTCTGGGAGCTTCCTTAAAGAGTGCTTAAAGGGGAAACATGCACTTCTTATGCCCTCTTTCCTTTCCTCATGGCTGGACTGTAATCGTGTTGGTTGGAGTTCTGGCACCTTCCTGGGACAAAGGGATGACTTTGGAGCCATCCAATGTAAAGCAGTGAGGAAGAGAGTTCCTGGCCCTGTGGAGTAGCACCCACTGCAGACTGCCTACTTCTGACCCCTCTCAGTACACTGTCTTGTTTCATCTCTTGTTTTATGTCTCTCTCTCTCTTTTTTTTTTTTTTTTTTTTTGTAGCTCAACTTAATTCTAATGAGTGCAGTGCACCATTTGCACCCACCTTCTTACTCTGAAATGTTCTTTTTTCTGGGATCTGCCATGCCACGTTGGGTTGGGGCTACACTCCTGGAGGGACTGAATAGAGTAGAGCAAGGAGTAGAGCAGGCCAGGGAAGGGCATGGGAAAGAAGAAAAATAAAGGTGGAAATGAGCTAAGAACCAGAAGGGGGCTGAACACAGGCTTCATCTCTTTTGGCAGGCTTTGCCTAGGGTTGTCCTGGAGCAAGACCGGTCTCCACAGCCAGGCTTTTCACATTTTATACAGCATCATTCTGTCTGCAACCACATCCCAGGATCCTTTGCAGCTAAGGTATATCAACACCTGACCAGGCTCGGTAGCTTTGACTGACACACAACAGGGGCTAATAGAAGATCTGGCCATGGCTCTTGTTAATGGTTAATGTCCTGGGTGAAGAGCTAAGACAATCTGGTGCTGCTAGGCATATTTAATTGTGAGAATCCGTAATTAGCCACAAGTTCAAACATAGATAAAGCTTGTGGTCCTAAACCTCAGCAAACAGTAATGCAAGGAGAGTTTATTATTATCATTATTATTATTTTTTGAGACAGCGTCTCACTCTGTCGCTCAGGCTGGAGTGCAGTGGTGCAATCTTGGCTCACTGTAACCTCCCCTTCCCAGGTTAAGCAATTCTCCTGCCTCAGCCTCCCAAGTAACTGGAATTACAGGCACATGGCACTACACCCAGTTAATTTTTGTATTTTTAGCTAGTCTTGAACTCCTGACCTCAGAAGATCCTCCTGCCTTGGCCTCCCAAAGTGCTGGGATTATAGGCATAAGCCACCGTGCCCAGCCAGGAGAGCTTATCTTTAACATCTTCTTGACTTTTGGTGTTGGCTCTGTCCCCAACTCCCTGAAATCTCAGTGCCCTCAAGTGAGTCTTGGGTTTCCTGTAGCCTTTGTGGTAACACTCCCCTCTGTATGCTCTTTGCTAGCACCAACTCCTCTCTGCGTCTTACCAGCCTTCCCTCTTGGACACATTCCTCATTCCTCTAAAATTCTTTCTTCGCTAGATGATAATAGCTAAGGCACCAATAATTTCTAATTGGTTGAAATGTTGAGGTACTTGTTTCCTAGGACTGATGTAACAAAGCATCACAGATGGGGTGGCTTAAACAATGGAAATTGATTATCTCACAGTTCTGGAGGCCAGAAGTCTAAAATCAAGGCGTTGGCAGTGGGGGTTCTTCCTGAGACTGTGAGGGAGGATCTGTCCCAGGCCTTGCTTCCAGCGTCTGGGGGTCGCTGGTGATCTTTGATGTTCCTTGGCTAAGGGATGCGTCACTTCATCCTCGGACTTCATATAGTTTCTCTCTGTGTCTTCACATCACCTTCTCTCTGTGCACATTTGTCTCTGTGTCCAAATTTTCCTTTGTTATAAGGACGCCAGTCATATAGGGTTAGGACCCACACTAATGAGCCCATTTTAACTTGATGAGGTCTATAAAGATCCTACTCAAAAATAAAATCACATTCTGAGGTCCCAGGGGTTAAGACTTCTGTGTGTTTTTTTGTGGGCTGGGCGGCACATAGTTCAACCAAGTGGCACAGTTACATTTTAACACAGCCTCCTGGATAGACACCAATGTCCACTGCATCTCTGGTAGGAGAATCTGGGGTGTCTAAATGTGGGGATAGTCCATCCTCCCCTCCTGCCCCTCCCAGGCTTAAGACGCGTGGCCCATGGTCAGCTCTCTTAGGAAGCTGTTTTCTCTGTGTATCACAGGGCAAAGCCAGACCTCAAAACTTCATTGAAATTCAGCAATACATACTCCCCTATCTCCGCAGAAACCTCATGAAAATGATGCTGAATAATTGGTTTTAAAGAAGTATCATCTTGAAGCTGGTCTAGTATGTCTAGAGAGAAGGCTGTGAACCTGAAACCAGTGGGCAGTGACTTTTTTTTTCAACTAAAGAAAAAGCTGGTGATAAATATTAACAATATAGAAAAAGTTCCAGAAACCAGGCCAGCAAAACCTAAGCAGGAATGTCATGGACGGCTTCTTATAAATGCTTCGTGTTGTTGCTAATCCCAGTTTTAATTTCTAGCCTTATTAAAGACTTAAGGCTTTATCTCCATTTCTTTCCCCTGGAAAACCAGATGCACATAATGATCTTTATTTCTGTCATTTTCTCAGTGGTCACAGGGTCTATGCTGCTTAATCTTTTTTATTTCCACGTGGATTAATGAGGCTGTGTGGCTCTGTCTTTGTCCCCTGATGAGTCCCAGGGACAAGCATCTGTGGGATTCAACATTGCTTCTCAGAGCAAGATTTTCACCTTGTAGGTAAATGCCACAGTGGAGGGGGGTAAGTACCGGGTGCTAGCTTTGCTGAAACAGGAAGAACAGAATCCACCATAACCTGTTTAACGCCCTCCCTCCCCCGCCCCCAATAATTGCATTTATGTCTCAACCAGAGAACTTGTCTGGAAGGCTTTTGCAAGTATAACCCCCCACAGACGGCAGGGAGAGAAGAGCAGTCATAGAAACAGAGTCTTAGAACCAAATATGACCTTAAATCATTTAATCCAGCCAGCCTTAAACAAAACAAAACAAAATGGAACAAAATCAAACACCAGAGAAGCTGTGTGCTTTCTAAAGGATACAGCACAGCAATACATAACACCATGAATTAATGGAAGAGAAGATCTGGTCTCAACAATGCCCCATTGACCGTAACCTGAGGACCTAATTGCAACCAAGGGTGAATATTTGTTTGTCACCTGCTTTAAAAACATGTGCAAAGTTAGGGGATTAAAATTTCGGATACCTGCCACGGGTGTGTTCTTATGCTGTGAAGGGCTTCACAGCCTTGATGAAAGTATTCTTGGTGGGGGATGCTTAACATCAGTATTATTTTTCTTCCCCAACCAAAAAAAAAATCTATTTGAGGATGTTCCAAACAGTATAAATAATATGTGACTTATTTTTACACCAAACTTGGAGCATTTGAACAGAGAAGTAGTAAAGGAATTACTTTTAAAAATACATCATCAGTAAGGAACAATCGTATATTCATGCTTTTGGAATGAAACGAAATATGAATGTTTTAAGAGCTTTGTTCTGGTTATTCGTGATGTATTGGCCACAGTTACAAGTATTCAGAATTTAGATGACTGCCCTACCTTTCTTGTTCTCCTGAGCTAATGGGGATTAGGGGGTTGCCATGGTCCAGTAGGAACTATGGAGTTTCTGGGAGAAAAGGGGTGTGCCCCCATGTAAGGAGTCAGCGATATCTTCAGGGAATTCCCGTAAGGACAAAAAGGACAGTGGTGATATGGAAATTGGAATTTTATTTAAAAAAAGACGGTAACATTGGAAATATGATTTGGACATAGAATTGCAAATGGATATTTAACAAATAGGAAAAGCGTTTGGTCCAACGAGAGCAACTTAGAGTTCGGACCAGATTTGGAGTAAGAAGATGGAATGTTGGGAGTAAAAGGCGAAGCAGAAATAAGTGGATGGGTCCTGACCGTAGAGAGGCACAGTAACAGTGGCACTGGAGGCTTATGAAGACTGTGTGATGTGCAGTTTGAAGGTGTGTGACATCTTTGGCCTCTCAAATCTCCATTTGGGTTGACAGTTGCACACAACTGGAGCCTAGCAGTCAAGAACTTGAACTTCAGCTTCAGATAAACCTGGCTCAAATCACACTCCACTTTTGGTTACATGTGTGGCTTTGGACAAGTCGCTTAACCTTTGTAAATGCCTTTTTGTCCCAGCTGTAACATGGGGCTGATCACATGCACCCTATAGAGTTGTAAGATTTCATGGGATGGTAGATATGAAGCACTTTGCACTGTGTCTGGCACTTAGTAATTGCTCAGAAATTGATGGCAATTATTACTAATTATTACTAATAAGAACAAATGTTCTTTCAAATTGCTTCAAAGCAAATGCAGTAATTTTCACATCATTGACTTTTTTCAAAGATTATCATTGTGTTACCAGAAAGGGGTTTCTGGATCTTGCGCAAGACAGAATTTGAGGCAAATCCACAGTAAAGTGAAAGCAAGTTCATTAAGAAAGTAAAGGAATAAAGAATGGCTACTCCATAAGCAGAGCAGTCCTGAGGGCTCCTGGTTTTTCTCAATGAAAAATCAGAAGACTTTGCATTAAAGCATGTCCGTGACATAGATAGCCTCAAATAATAAAAAAGAATTTACAAAGCTGTACAACTCCAGTGTCAGTTAGCTTGGCGAAATCACACTCTTGCTCTCTTTTCTGTCTAATGGGCATTTCCTTCTGAGATAACAGTTTTGCCTCCCACGTGTTGCTGCTACTGGATGCTTGATGGCTGTGAGTCTCAGACAGGAGGACAGAGGGCTTTGGTGTGTGTCTGGGTGAGCACAAATTACCTCAATGCTGACGTGGTAGGTGTCTCCTGGAAAGAACACTGTCTTTAACTGACTTAATGTTATTTTCACCTGGATAAAAATTTTAAATTTTTATACTATTTGTATTTTCTTTCCTTCTTTCTTCTTTCTCTTTCCTCTCTTCTTTCTTCCTTCCTCTTTTCTTCTTTCGTTCTTTCTCTTTCTTTCTTTCTCTCCCTCCTTCCTTCTTAACTTCCTTCCTTTCCTCCTTCATTTTTCTTTCTTTCTTTCCTTCTTTCTCTTTCTTTCTTTCGCTTTCTTTCTTTTCCTCTTTCGTTCTTTCCTTCTTTCTTTCCCCTTCCTTCCTTCTTTCCTTCCCTCCTGTCTCTCTCTTTCTTTCTTTCTTTCTTTCTTTTTCTTTCTTTCTTTCTTTTTCTTTCTTTCCTTCTTTCCTTCTCTCCTTCTTTCTTTTTTTTTCCTTCTTTCTTCCTTCTCTCTCTCTCTCTCCCTCTGTCTCTCTCTCTCTCTCTCTTTCTTTCTTCCTTTCATTGGTCTTGTTCTGTCACCCAGGCTGTAGTACAATGGTGCAATCCTAGCTCACTGCAGCCTCAGACTCTTGGGGCTCAAATGATCCTGTCACCTCAGCCTCCTGAGTAACTGGAACTACAGGTTTACGCTATCACACCCAACTAATTTTAAAAGTTTTTGTAGAGATGGGATCTCACTATGTTGCCTAGGCTAGTCTTGAACTCTTGGCCTCAAGCAATCCTCCTGCCTCAGCCTCTCAAAGTGCTGGGATTACAACCACTCTGCCTGGACCATTTTTTTTCTTTAGGGAGCTGGGGTGAGTGTTTTGCATTTTCCTTTCCTCTCCTCTACTGTCAGCCTGGCTTCTGTTAGCCCTGCTGTGTCTGGACGACCAGGAAATCCCAGCCTAGAAGACTACCTAGAAGCTCCTTCTTGGCCAGAGAGGAGGACTGAGAACATCATAGCAAAGGGCTCCTGTTCTGAGCATAAGCAGAACCCGCCTTAGACCTAACTTCCTGCTCTTCCTCTATGACAGCCTCGAGGTCTTTAGGAAAAGTGTGACTCTGGAGCAGAGCCCTGGAGCCCTGGTGGCAGGTGGATGAATCTGCTTCCCGCCTGGATGCTGCTAGTCCTTTCTCCAGGCTCTGCGACTGAAAAGTTTTACTTGGCAAAAGCTACTTCTGCTCAGAACTCTAGAAATCAGATCTCGGCCCACCCCTTTCAGGTAAGGATCTTCTTAAAATTGATGCTTGACCCAACTAAATTTATTACACTCTAATCCCTCTTGACCTTGTAAAATCATATGTATATATTTTGAGATGAAGTCTTGCTCTGTTGCCCAGGCTGGAGTGCAGTGGTGTGATCTCAGCTCACTGCAACCTCTGCTTCCTAGGTTCAAGTGATTCTCCTGCCTCAGCCTCCCAAGTAGCTGGGACTTATAGGCACACACCATCACGCCTGGCTAATTTTTGTATTTTTAATAGAGATGGGGTTTCACCATGTTGCCCAGACTAGTCTCAAACTCCTGAGCTCAAGTGATCTACCCACTTCAGCCTCCCGAAGTGCTGGGATTACAAATGTTAGCCACTACCCCTGGCCCATATATAGCTACTGTAGAGTTCAAATTCTGTTTTTTGCATTTCCTGGCTGTATGACCTTGTGCAAGTTACTTAACATCTATGTGCCTTATTTTCCTCATCTGCAAAATTGCCTCTTCTTGGTGTTAGCATGAGGATTAAATAACAAAATGAAGTCTAAAGTTAGTATCATTGGAACAAGATAAATCAGGTTCCCATACTCATGGTTTACTAAGTATTAATTGAGGGGGAGGATGTTAATTCATTGTATGATCAGGAATTCCTTTGATGGGTCAGTAATCAACGCATAAGTCCACCTTCATCTGGTTGGAAATAGTGTTGGTGATAGTGGGGAGGGGTCATTTATACAATGAGATATGTACTCATGTGACTCGTCACTGTTCTACCACATAGCCACAGAGGAGGCAGATTTTAGGCTAGAACTATGAGAGGAGTTAGGATGGAAAATTGGAAAGTGATTCCAGGGGACAGTCTAGGATAGATACAGATTTTCAAAAATTGAGATTTAAATATGTCAGCAACATTGCTTGCTAATTAACTTGTTCAACAAACATTGAGTGTCATATCCTACCTTCTGGTCCCTTCAAAAGGAGTCAAATTCAGCCCTCATCCTCAAGGGGAACTTAGATCAAGCCAACTTGTTGATTTTTAAATTGTATTTGATAATGCATTGGACTTCACTAAATTCTAGAGGATATTTACAAAATCAAATGCATGTCTAGTCATGTAAAATGAGGGACATGTAAGAATAACTGGGTGTATTAGTTCATTCTCATGCTGCTATAAAGAACTGCCTGAGATTGGGTAATTTATAAAGGAAAGAGGTTTAATTAACTCACAGTTCTGCATCGCTGGGGAGGCCTCAGGAACCTTACAATCATGGTGGAAGGGGAAGCAAACACGTTCTTCTTCACATTGTAACAGGAAGGGTAAGTGCTGGGCAAAAGGGGGAAAAGCCCCGTATAAAACCATCAGATCTGTGAGAACTCATTTACTGTCACAAGAATAGCAGCATGAGGGTAACCACCACCATGATTCAATTACCTCCTACTGGGTCCCTCCCATGATATGTAGGGATTATGGGAACTACAATTCAAGATGAGATTTGGGTGGGGACACAGCCAAACCGTATCACCGGGAGTGAATAGAATTTGTTGAGACAACTTGAAGAGTAATTTGTTTTGTTGAAGTGAGTGCAACTCATTGGTATTATACTGTGTTCTGGGATCCAGGAACCCAGTGTTTAGAACCTCCTCCAACCAAGACCACTTCATTATTCTAGCAGACTCACTGACCCTTTCTTATGTACAGTTTTCACTACTTTCCCGACCCCTTGTGTTTAGATCAGGCAAAAAAACTGGTTTTAGCCAAAGATATATGCACCCTGACCAAACTTAGACAATTGAGTGTCTGCTTTCCACAGGCTCTTTCTATTTCACAGCAACCTTGCAGGCCATGTGTTAAAAATGGTGCTATACAAGATGAAAGGAGTCTGGGATCCTGAGTTACTGCTTGGGGGGGAACTTCTCAATCTAAAATGGATTGTGGTACAAGCAGAAATAAACCTGTAATGTGTTAAGCCACAGAGGTTTGGGGGATGTTTGTTACTGCAGCTTGTGTAATTTACCCTGACTAATGTACTCTGTTACCATCCTTGCCAGGGCATATCTGGTCTTTCTATCCCTAATGCTACCTCTGGGTTTTGGTGGGGAAGAGGTCTCAAGGAAAGGGATTCTGTGTATGAACACTGACATTTCTTCTTCCTATACATAGTTGAACATTGGAGAGATTATGTTTATTTAGAAAAGTTTTCACAAATCCTTTGTCATGAAGATTTCAGGGAAAGGTGACCATGAACTGTGTTAAGGTGACTTTTTACACACCAATTAAATAACCGGATTCAATGATTGCAGGGCACGAAGAGAAACGACAACAGCCTTGGGTGTTCTGATCTGAGTAGCTTGTCAGTGCCTATTAGCTCCTTTGCTGCATGTAGATACAAATGACCAATCTTATGCTTTGTTGTTTTTTTACCCTCTCAAGCTAGATTTTCTTTCCTCAAGAAAATGGGAAAATGTCACTGGTCACAACCTCTAAGCCCTATAAGTTTATGTCTTTATTTTATGTTCTGGAGAGAAAACAAAATTCACAATCAGAGAGAAAAGTAATTTTTTCTGTTGCTAATAAGCTACGTATGTGCAAAAGGTTAGTTTTGGAATTTCTTTCAAAGATCCTGTGATGCAAAGTAAAATATTTGGTAAACTATAATGAGGTAATTGTGAGAAATGAGACATTAAAGTGGGCTTGGAGCCTTTTATATATTTCAAGTTTAAAAACAATTTGGTGTCTCCATCATTAAAACTAAACTTTCACCTGCTACAAATTTCCTTCTTTGCTCCAAAGACTATTGTTTGTTTGAACAGGGTGGAAAGGAGGCTGTCAGAGGCCTTTTACACACTGCAAATGAGAGCAGAAATCAGTGGGGCCACAAGTGTCAATGAGAGAATGGCTGTTGATCAGAGCGCGGACTTGGCCACAGAAACTTTATCTTGAATTTTAAAAGTTTTTCAGTTGGTTATTGGTGGTTGCAATAAAATAAATTACTTCTAAAATATAAATATTGAGTGAGTCATAATGTCTTAAATGATTATGACCACACTTTGCAGACCTTGTGCTGTAACTTAAACTTGACATTTAAGCAATCAGCCTGCATTTAGAATTTCTAAATCTTAATATGTATTACTGCACACACGTTTTAAAAAACATATAGATGAATACACAGCATTTATACCAATACACATAAACACATATTTCTTTTAAAAGATAGGCAAATACTGTCATTTCTTCACTGGTCAACTCATGGAAGTCATGCTTATTAATCAACTATTCATGGATCTAACATTTTATGCATTAATCTATCACACAACTTTTCCGTTGGATAATAACTCATTTTATCTTCAGGACAACTCTGCATGTCAGGGATTAGTATCCTCATTTTCTTTTCTTTCTTTCTTTTCTTTCTTTTTTTTTTTTTTTGAGACGGAGTCTTGCTCTGTTGCCAGGCTGGAGTGCAGTGGCGCTATCTCGGCTCACTGCAACCTCCAACTTCGGATCAGGTAATTCTCCTGCCTCAGCCTCCCAAGTAGCTTGGATCACAGGGATGTGCCACCAAGCCCAGCTATTTCTTTTGCGGTTTTGGTAGACAGGGGTTTCACCATGTTGGCCAGGATGGTCTCGATCTCCTGACCTCATGAGCCGCCTGTCTCGGCCTCTCAAAGTGCTGGGATTACAGGCCTGAGCCACCGCATCTGGCCATCCTCATTTTCTAGATGAGGAAACTGAGGCTCAGCGAATGACATTATTACTGAGACGAATGTTTGAGCCAGGGAGGTGCTTGGGAAGACTATGAGCCTCTGAAGAAGGCAAATAAAATAAGGGGTGAGTTATTGTGAATATATGAACTACTCTAAAAAGATGAGAACTGTCACTCTCCCACTCGAAGTGGGGGAACTGGATGAGTGCAGGACCCTGAAATGTGGAAAGGCATTTAATATAGAGAATGATGCTTATAAGAGTGTTTGAAGAGCTGGGGCAGCAGGCAGAGGACATCCCCTATAACCATTAACCAATAACTCCCCACTCTTCCTCTTCCAAGCCACTGGTAGCCTCTAACCTACTTTCTCTCTCTAGAAACTTGCCTGTTCTAAATATTTCATTCAAGTGGAATAATACAATTATACAACATTTGTCCTTTTGTGCCCAACTTATTTCACTTTGTGTAATATTTTCAACGTATTACATGTTGTAGCATGCACAGAACTTTATTTCTTTCCATGTCTGAATAATATTCCATTGTATGGATATGCCACATTTTCTTTATCAGTTCATCTGTTGATGGATGCTTGGGTTGTTTCCATGGGATTGCCTTTTGATATGACACATGCTCTCCTCAGATCTACCTCCCTCCCTTCCTCTTCCCCAAAGTTGCTCAACCAGAGGCTTGAGTAACAATTGGCCACACCCAACTAATCTAAGTCTGTTCTGTCCTCCATTCAGATGGGAGCCCACCCTTCAAGATGGCCATATAGAAAATAAAACCGTTGTTCTGAGAGACCAACTTTCTTGCTATTTGGCACCCACTATAAATCCTCATGGGCTATATCCTTCTGAGAGAAACCATCATTTTAAATTTGAAGGTGTGCTATTTATTGTTGTTTTTCAGCTCCAGACTCACCCTTCTAATTTCTGCTCTATGCTATTGGATCGGAGCAGAGGTTTTACAAACCACATATCCACTTTCCCTGCAGGCTCCATGTTAGGCTCTGCCAAGAGGGTGTACTGAAGAGAAGCTAAAAGGTTGAAGTAGAAAAAAGGAACCTGCTCCTTCTTGTTTGCTTCCTGTCCCTCTGTGCATCACCCAAGCATGCTTCTTCACCCCAGCAGCAGCAGTTCCTTCACATAGTAGAAGCTGCATCCAGTGAGCAGTTTTTCTAGCAGTTATAGATCCTACCTCATTGTACCACTCCCCCACCTTGAGAACCAGCTGGCAGGAGCATCTTCCTCTCAGAACTGAATTTCAGCCCCACAGGGTCCCTCTTATTAGCCCAGAAACATCATCAGCAGTTGGGCAGGGCGCCTTCCTCTGAAATTTGAGTTTCTGCTCCTCAGAGTCATTAAATTATATGTTTAAAAAATACCTCTTCCGTTTGTTTCTGCCAGTCCTAAGAGTAGTGCTGCTTCTGGTAGTTGCTACTTCCGTCTGTGACTTTCCAGTTGACTTTTAAAAAATTGTATAACTAGTTAACAGCTATTTGTATTAAATTCTCACTTTAAGTCCTTGGTTATAGGTGGCTTCTCCCCATCCTCTCCCAGCCTATACACAATACATGGGCATCACATACATACTGCCTGTGCATATGGGATAGGAACATTCCCAATCAAGATAGTGAATATACTGTGGAGGGCTTTAGAGTGAGGCCAGACCCCATGGATCCAGGAGGTCGTTTTAGTTAAGGAAGGCTGCTATTTCTTCACACTCTCATTAATTACTTGTAGAAACCCATGCTTGAGAGAGTTTCTCACTTATTGTAAACAACGTGGATAATGCCTTAAAAAAATCTGTTAACTTCCCAGTTGTCAGCTGACATCTTGAATAGGGGTACTTAAGAACAGGGCATTCAGCAGCAGCTGGTGAGGGCTAAGGAGACAGTTCCCTCAGCCTTGCAGTTTGGGCAGGGCTTGACTTAGAACCCACAGACTTTCCACAGAGCACCTCCATGATGGGGCCCTGCATATATAGTTTGATTCCTGGTCTGATTTGAAGGTCCTTGCTATGGGATTACAAGGCAGGTGTTACTTTCTTCACCTCAGGAAGGATTTATAAAGGACTCCTTACACCTAGGTGGTCTGAGAGTCATTCGCAGAGCCTGAGACAGACAGGAGGAAGGGTCAGGTACTGCAGTGCATGGGCCCAGGAGATCTGAGATGGGTCCCTGCCCTGCCCGTGTTTGGCTAAAGGACCTTGGATTTCTCACTTCACCACTCTCGACCTTGGCGGCTTGTCTCATCTGGAAATGGAACATGAAAGTGGTCAGAATGAAAATGGAGTCACTAATGTTAAAAACCCAACCTCACAAATAGAGCCAGGGAAAGCCATGAAGAGAGGGCACTTACGTTTGTATGCCCGATGACACAAACTGTCACAAAGGACTGCAAAAGCCACAACCCTGCACAGAGGCCATCGCAGCCTTACACAAAGAATACTTCTGCAGGAACATCTGTGCAGCAACTGTCTGCCCAACCTTGACTGGACTCACCCTTGTTATAGATATTTGTAGCCAAGGATAGTTACCTCAAAACAATTGTGTGCTCACCTCATTTCTTCCTCTAAAAACCTTTGTGTTCCTTCACCTCCCTGAATATGCACATAGTTTACTGTGGCATGTGTACTCTCATTGCAATGCTCTGTTCCCAAATCACTATCTTATTCTTTTACAGAGCCTCCCTCTGTTTGTTATCTAGGTTGGCTGGAAAGTGGTCTCAGCTGTACACACAGTCCGTCCTCATCGGTGAGTCTTTGATAATCTTCTTTGGAGAGATGCTCAGAGCTCAATAAGCCCAAATAGTCCTTTATCACTCAGGGTACAGCAAGCAACAGACAGCACGCTCAAATTGTGTTATTTGAGGAAAGTGTAATAAATGGACCCTTTTCAATGATGTGGGCAGGTTACAGGGCAGCCACAGGGAGTACTGTGGTGTTTCTGGGCTAGTAATCATGGTGGGCACTTACCCCCTTCAGGCCTAAGAGCACAGGAGCCTGAGGCACAGAGGGCTGGAGTTGGAGGGATTTGACCAGCCTGTAGTGACGCCAGAGAAGGATCAGGAGAGCACATGAACTGACCTCACATTTCTATCCCTGTCTCCTCTCCAACCATGATGTCCCCATTGACTGGAGACAACCAGAAGTCGGAGAGGACGGGAGCCCATTGATGTGGCCCTTTGAGGTCAGACTTGTGGGCATAGAGCAGGGGTGGAAGCAGGGCTGGAAGGGCAAACAAGAGACATCCAGCACAGGGTACCCTTCATCCCCCAGTGTTTATGCTTGTCCTTTACCCAGGTTATAAATTTGTGTCCCCAACAAGGACAAAGTCATACAAAGTCCCATCAGTTACTGTACCATTGTGGGGTGATATCAATTCAGCCAGCTCCCACTTAAAACCTAAAATACTAACCACCTCCATTCAAGGTAATGAGGGAAAAGGGAAAGGAATGGTTGATGTGTATAACCACCATGGTTCCTGATGGAGCAGGTTACAAGTCCAAGTTGGCCATCACAGCTGCCTTCTTCCTACTAGCCTTCTAGAGTTCCCCTTGTCTTATGCCAGTTTCGGTTAGCCTGAGTTCTTTAACTAGAGGACTGAGCTAAGCTTTCATTCTGGAAGCATCTGTGTCCTTGGAGATCTTTTCTCCATTGTCTAAGTCTACTGGGCAAGAAAGTACTAAGAAACTTCCCAGTGTATCTCTGGGGATCCACACATAGAACTCCATTCACCCATTAGGTAACTTGCTCCTTGGTTATTGGGATCAATTACTGTGTTCAACACAGTGATCCCTTCTCTGCTTGCTGATTAAGCAGCAGGAAGATTTCTCCCCAAAAGCCATGACTTGGAAAGCATGTTCCCCTTGGACATTGTATCAGTCAGGGTTCCAGCAAAAAACAAAACAAACAAACACAGAACAAGTAGCATATATACATCAAGAGATATATTGCAAGGAATTGGCTTATGAGGTTGTGGCAGCCACCTAGGCAAGTCTAAAATCCAGACGGTAGGTCATCAGGAAGGGCCACCTGGAACTCTAGGGCAGGAGTTGATGCTGCAGGTGAAAGGCAGACTTTCTTCCTCAGGGAAGCCTCAGCTCTGCTCTTAAGGCCTCTCCACTGATTGGAAATCTCCACCCAGAGTGTACAGGACAATCTTCATTCCTTGAAGCTAGTGATTGTAGATGGCAATCACATCTGCAGAATAGCTTCACAGCAACATCCAGATTCGTACTTGATTGAATAACTGGGTATTATAGCCTTGCCAAGTTGATACTTCAAACTGACCATTACGGGCACTAAGACCTCCACATCTCCCAGTCCAAGAAGATAGGGATGGGATGCAAACACTCCTCCAAAGAGTTTCACAACATGATAGTGAGAGCGACACTCATTTCCCCCACTCGCCCCCCAGTCCCGTGCATTCTGACTAAAGGGAAGACGGCACCAAACCTTAGATCTCTTTAAGGACACATGGGACAGAGGTAGACAGCTCTCTGACCTCCCAGCATGTTGTCTCCCACCTAGAACTATACCTGAGCCATCCTCAGGCCACTCCACTCTTTATTAAGTTTCTGGGTGATGTGGCCCTTTGGGTTAATTTGGGCATAAGTTCATTGCCACACTTCCTTTGCCCTAAAATATGTCACCTGGTCAGAGGTGATAGTGTAGGATACTATGGCAATGGTGGAAGCATTCTGCAAGTGCGGGAACAGTGGTGCTGATCAAAGCATTATGAATAGGCATGTTATTCCATTTTGTGTTGCTATAAAGGAATACTTGAGGCTGGGTAATTTATTTTTAAAAAGAGGTTTATTTGGCTCATGGTTCTGCAGACTGTACAAGAGGCATGGCACCAGCATCTGCTTCTTATGAGGCCTCAGGAAGCTTTTACTCATGGTAAAAGGTGAAAGTGAGCCAGTGTGTCACAGGCTGGGAAAGAGGGAGAGAGAGAGAGGGAGAGGGGGAACGGGGTGGGGGGAAGAGAGAGAGAGAGAGAGAGAATGATGCTAGGCTCTTTCAAACAATCAGATCTCACGTGAACTAAAGGAGCAAGAATGCACTCCTTACCTCAGGGAGGGCACCAAACCATTCACGAGGATCTGCCTCATGACCAAAACACCTCCCACTAGGCCCCACCTTCAACATTGGGATCACATTTTAACATGAGATTTGGAGGGGACAAATATCCAAACTATGTCAATAGGGAAGGCAAATCTGTATCAGGGTTATATCTATCTCTGTGAAGAAAAAGTTCTACCCCCTTCGTGGTGGAAGGGCTCTGTGGGGGTTACTTTCATGTGTCAGCATGGCTGGGACATGGTGGCCAATTGTTTGGTCAAGCACCAGTCTAGATGTTCCAGTGAGGATATATTTTAGATATGACTAGTATTTAAATCCATGGACTTTGATTAAAGCAGATTCTTCTCCGTGAGGCATGTTGGCTTCATTCAGTCCACTGAAGGCCTTAAGAGCAAAGACTGAGGTTTCCTGAGGAAGAAGGAGTTTCCAGCCTGCTGCCCTATGGAATTCATACTTAATACCACAGCATCAACTCTTACATAGGTTCAGATTTTGGACTTGCCAGTTTCCACAGTTGCATGAGCCAATTCCTTAAAATAAATCTCTTTCTCTTCTATTGGTTAAGTTTCTCTGGAGAACTCTGATTAATACAGGGTTAAATATAATCAACTTGCTGGTACCCCTGGGAAATAGTAACAGCTTAGAGGCTCAGATAGTCTCTGCTGTTGACAAGTTGGAAACTCATCAATAGCTGTAGCTAAATCAGCCCTGGTGAGGAAAAGTCCATAGTGATGAACCCATGTATAAACCTCCACCCCTGCAATATGGCCACTTTGTATCTCAGCCCACTGAATGAGCAACATGGTTAGTCAGCCTCTACAGGACAGGTCAACTTAACCACCTCAATTATTCTGCTCAAGCTGCTGTAGCAAGATACCATGACTGGTTAGCTTAAGCCATAGACATTTAGTTTCTCTCAGTTCTGGAGACTGGAAGCCCAAGATCAAGGTGCCAGCAAGGTCAATTTCTGGTGAGGACTCTATTCGTGACTTGCAGACAGCAACCTTCTTTCCTGTGTCCTCACTTAGCCCCTTTTCTGTGTGTGCAGAGAAAGAGCTCTCTGGTGTCTTTTCCTTTTCTTATCAGGACACCAGTCCTACTGGATTAAGGCCACACTCTTATGACCTCATTTAATCTTAATTATCTCCTTAAAGGCCCTATCTCCAAATATATTCACTTTGAAGGGTTAGGGCTTCA
Source organism: Macaca fascicularis (assembly GCF_037993035.2). NCBI lineage: Eukaryota > Metazoa > Chordata > Mammalia > Primates > Cercopithecidae > Macaca > Macaca fascicularis. The sequence goes on along the minus strand of NC_088377.1, from coordinate 14,015,676 downwards.
ATATATGAATTTAGGGGGCAGGGTTAGACACAATTCAGTCCATTACACACCTGATTTTTGAGAACCTCCTCCACAGTGAATGCCCTGTAGTGAAGAAGGCATGAATATCTTTATACTCTCTGCTTACACTTTTTTTTTTTTTTAGATGGAGTCTCACTCTCTCCCCAGGCTGGAGTGCAGTGGTGTGATCTCAGCTCACTGCAGCTTCCACCTTCTGATTCAAGTGATTCTTCTGCCTCAGCCTCCCGAGTAACTGGGACTACAGGTGCACGCCACCATTCTCAGCTAATTTTTGTATTTTTAGTAGAGACAGGGTTTCACCATATTGGCCAAGATGGTCTCGATCTCTTGACCTCATGATCTGCCTGCCTTGGCCTCCCAAAGTGCTGGGATAACAGCCATGACTCTATGCCCATTCTAAGAGATCCATCCACATACTCCCAGACCTCCTTATCATCAATTTTCAAGTCTTGTTCCAGGTCACTGACTGGCTGACCAATCCATCAGTCACTCACCATGGATTGGACCGGATTTACAACTCTGGCCACCTTTCCTGACAGCTTCTTGGATCTGCATAGATGTCAGCACCTCATCCCAGCCTTCCTCACCTCTTGATTTTCAAGCTTTCTGGCCTCAGCTATGACCTCAGCTCAGATGTTGAATTTAAGTGTAAGCTTGCAGAGCAAAAGAAACTAATAAGGATTCCCTGAGTAACAATGAGTGAACAGGCAGGAGCCCAGAAGTGGGCTTGCAGACGGCTACCTTCTTTGCTGTGTCCTCACTTACCCCCATAAATGTTTAGAATCACAATAGGATCAAAGTCTCTTTACACTTTGCCCTCAACTTGAACTTTATCTCATGCCAGCACTGTTCATAATTTGAGTAATAACACATCACAGTGTGCCACAGATTACCTGTGTGCCTTTTCCCCTTGGCAAGACAGATATTACTCGACAATGCAAATAGATGAGCAGCTAGTGGCCTGCTGGTAAGTGTTGAACGATTGATTCTTAAAAAGAAAGGAGGAAGGTAAGAAAGGAAAGGAGGGAGAAAGGGAGGGAGGGGGGAAACAAAGAAAGAAACAAAAAAGAGAAAAGAAAGAAGCCCTAATTGGTAGCATTTGCAAATTTCTACGGTATAAATATTCCCACTATGGCTGATTTCAATCTACCAACATAATTTCACTCAACACGTAGTTGGAAAGAGATGTACACAATCAGCTCTTGTGAGCCAGTCATAGTTGGCTCCAGCACACCACATGGCTATCTCAGTCTTCAAATTCAGTTCTGAGGGTCTGTTTCCTGGGGCTACTCCTGGAACCCACTATTGTATCAGTCAGGGACCTAGCAACAAATAGATGGCCCACTAATAGGGAGTAATTTGAGAAAATTTTAACCAAGTAATTACTTACAAATAGTATTTTGTAATTATTTATCAGTTAATTTAATAATTATTCCTTATAATTAGTAATATATACAATGTATAATATATAAATTATATATTTATTATGATTAATAATTATAGAAATATACTTTTATATTATATTGCATATAATATATAGATGTATAAAATATTTAATATATAAATTACATATTATATAAAAATTGATATTTATAAATAATATGTAAATTAATTAATTATATTTATAATGTATAAGTGCATTTATAAATTTATATAAATTACTTATAATTTATATACTTTATCTTATTAATTATATAATTATATTATTAATTGCCTAATTATATTTATATAATTATTTATAGTTATATTTATTATAATTATGTAAATATAATTATATATGGAAATATTTTATATATTAATATTATTACATATAAATAATATAATGAAAATATATGAAAATATAAATAATAAATAATTATTCACTTAGTAATTATTTCATTATTATTTAGAAGTTAAGAGTGGGTAGAGTCTAGAGAAACCACAAAGGACAGTGAAGGTTTCTTGGGCTAGTAAGAGCAGGGCTCTGTTACAATCCCTGGGCCTGAAGTGCAGAGGGAAAGAGCAGTTACTGGAACACAGAGACAGAGAGAAATCCACGTGACAGGTCCTGGGTGCTTTGGTCAAGGGATGAAGCCGGCCTATATCAATTCCTTAGGGAGTAAGCTGTAATTTCTTTTCCTCCTGCCCTCCAAACCCACAATTGTTCCTTGTTGGTAGGGAGACCAATGGTCTCAGATTGCCTGGGATTACCCTGGTTTTAGCACTGAAAGTCCTAAAGCCCGGAAAATCAATTTGGTGATATGCACAGAAGCTTGGGGGAAATGTGTAAAAACCATATGGTGGCCCAAAAAACAGGGGCTGAATGCAATACTGTTTTGTCTGTAAGTGGGTACAGTGCAGATGATCCACCTTCCAAAACCCGTGTTGCTGTTTCTCCCCTGACTGCTCAGGTTGGAAACCACAACTTGTCGTTCAGAATAGTGGACCATCCACTGTTGCATCGTTCCCAAGGTTGCATCTAAGTGTGCGTCACAAGTGCATTGCAAAATCATGGGCATTAACAGTCTGTCTTTGACTTGACCTGTGAACTGACTGTTGTCCTTTGTATCAAAGTAGTGCTCATTTAACTTTTAGCAGTCGTAAATATTGTGGCCATATTTTCTAAGAGTTCCGATAATTAAAAAAGATAGTGATTACACTACCAATGTTGGCATAAACCCAGGCATCACTGGAAAAGAAGGCTAACCAACTGTGTTATCTTAATGACATATGGAAGGACATGTACAACTGGACTAGAGAGGTAAATAATCAAAACAGAGCACCCTACTCAATATGCAGAAAAGAGTTTTGAACTGGGCGCAGTGGAGAAGGGGATGTGAAAGTGCATGTAGAGACGACATCTCACAATTCTAAGATGAGACCGATATCCCTAAGTCAATCAAAAAACACCTACCAAAAAATGTCTAGTCAAAAATAGCAGCTGCTGCATTAGCTCAGTCATACCACACAAATGAACATGCTTTATCAAATCACTCTTTTGATCATTTTATAAGATTCAGTAAGGCTACATTTCCTGATTTAGAGGTTATAACTGAAATGTCTTGCAAGCAAACAAAAGAGATGAATAAAAACAATAAGATATGTGTTGGTCCCTTACATGGTAGAACAGATCTTTTCCTATCTTTCCCACAATCATGCTTTCTGCAGCACTGAATCATGGTAACAACAATAAGAAAACCATTCTCCCTCGCTCTCAGGTGCTCTGATTTGAGAAATGGGGTTTGAAATTGTTTTGATTTCTATAAAGAGTTTATAAACTCTTATAAACTCAGAAAATGTAAACCAAAAGATTACTGATACCTTATCCTTTTTTTTTTTTAATTTTATTATTATACTTTGAGTTCTAGGGTACATGTGCATAACGCGCAGGTTTGTTACATATGTATACTTGTGCCATGTTGGTGTGCTGCAACCATCAACTCGTCAGCACCCATCAACTCATCATTTACATCAGGTATAACTCCCAATGCAATCCCTCCCCCCTCCCCCCTCCCCATTATAGGCCCTGGTGTGTGATGTTCCCCTTCCCGGGTCCAAGTGATCTCATTGTTCAGTTCCCACCTATGAGTGAGAACATGCGGTGTTTGGTTTTCTGTTCTTGTGATAGTTTGCTAAGAATGATGGTTTCCAGCTGCATCCATGTCCCTACAAAGGACACACACTCATCCTTTTTTATGGCTGCATAGTATTCCACGGTGTATATGTGCCACGTTTTCTTAATCCAGTCTGTCACTGATGGACATTTGGGTTGATTCCAAGTCTTTGCTATTGTGAATAGTGCCGCAATAAACATACGTGTGCTTGTGTCTTTATAGCAGCATGATTTATAATCCTTGGGTATATACCCAGTAATGGGATGGCTGGGTCATATGGTACATCTAGTTCTAGATCCTTGAGGAATCGCCATACTGTTTTCCATAATGGTTGAACTAGTTTACAATCTCACCAACAGTGTAAAAGTGTTCCTATTTCTCCACATCCTCTCCAGCACCTGTTGTTTCCTGACTTTTTAATGATCGCCATTCTAACTGGTGTGAGATGGTATCTCATTGTGGTTTTGATTTGCATTTCTCTGATGACCAGTGATGATGAGCATTTTTTCATGTGTCTGTTGGCTGTATGAATGTCTTCTTTTGAGAAATGTCTGCTCATATCCTTTGCCCACTTTTTGATGGGGTTGTTTGTTTTTTTCTTGTAAATTTGTTTGAGTTCTTTGTAGGTTCTGGATATTAGCCCTTTGTCAGATGAGTAGATTGCAAAAATTTTCTCCCATTCTGTAGGTTGCCTGTTCACTCTGATGATAGTTTCTTTTGCTGTGCAGAAGCTCTTTAGTTTAATGAGATCCCATTTGTCAATTTTGGCTTTTGCTGCCGTTGCTTTTGGTGTTTTAGACATGAAGTCTTTGCCCATGCCTATGTCCTGAATGGTACTACCTAGGTTTTCCTCTAGGATTTTTATGGTATTAGGTCTAACATTTAAGTCTCTAATCCATCTTATCCTAATAAAAACTAGACATTCACACCTCTAACCCCAGTGCCTTGGGAGGCTAAGGTGGGAATCTTGCTTGAGGCCAGGAGTTCAAGACCAGCCTGGGCAACATGGTGAGACCCCCTGTGTTAGTCTGCTTTCATGCTGCTGTTAAGACATATCTGAGACTGGGCAATTTACAAAAGAAAGAGGTTTAATGAACTTACAGTTCCACATTGCTGGGGAGGCCTCACGATCATGGCAGAAGGTGAAAGGCATGTCTTACGTGGTGGCAAGCAAGAGAAAAGAGATTGTGCAGGGAAGCACCCCTTTGTAAAACCATCAGCTCTCGTGAGACTTATTCACTATCACAAGAACAGCACAGGAAAGACCTGTCCCCATGATTCAATTACCTCCCACCTGGTCCCTCCCACAGCACATGGGAATTCAAGAAGAGATTTGAGTGAGGACATGACCAAACCATATCACCCCCCATCACTACAAAAATATATATACAAATACATTAAAAGAATAAAAATAAAAACTAGACTTTGTTAATCTACTTACAGATATGACTGAGAATGTAAAGGTAAATTTTGGCAAATTCTTTTCAGTCTATAAACTTCTTACCAATGAAAATGGAAAAATCTTATCTGCTAATTGTCATATATTTAGGGGGTGTGATTTGCTTATCTGGGATATTGATGATTTCATAATGAAAGCTTTTGGTCAACTTTCATTTCTTTCAAAATGTGTAGAAACAATGAGACTTTTGCCCTTGTAGAAATGGTAGGAGATAGTCTCCTTAGACACATGCCTAGAAGGTGGCTATTATCATTGCCTGCCATACAGAAAATGTTAAATTGTTGGTCTATTGCAAAGTCACATTTTCAAAGTTTGGGATAAGAAGCATGTCCCTGTTTAATTGGGAAATACACTGAGGCTGATAATGGAGACAAGGATTACAGCAAAACAGAACTTATGTGCCCGTTCTTCAAAACTGGTGGTCTTTGAAGAGCCCCTAAGGAGCATAGAAAAGGATGTGCAGACTGGACTTCAGTTGTTTGATGTTATGTGAACATTATGAAAAAACTCATTTAAAAAAAAAGGACTTAGCAGATGAGGAAAATAAGGCTTAGATTCATTCCAAAAAAGTGATACTTTAAAAAATAATAATAAAGTAGGTTTAAAACTATAAAAAACAGAAAATGGCAACACAGCTTTCTCAATTTCTCTACTAAATCGATAGTTTATTTGTAATCCAATTTAAGATTTTAAAAATTAAAATGATCTCTGTGTTTTAATACCATTTTCCATGAGAAACAAAGGTTTAACTTATAATGCCATCCAGTGTACTTCAGACTATGTAAAATAATGGCCATTTTGGACATGACTAACTCATATAACTAATTTATTAGTACAAAGGACCTCACTGAGAAACATCTGGTTTACCAAAACAAGTCTTTAGTTACAAAGTGGATGGGCAATCTTGGAGAGCTGCAAACTAATTCTTGCATGTCTAAAAACTTGTTCTTGCTAGTGTATTACATGGCAAAATTTTAAAAGGATTTCACAGAATGTATGTATTTACTATACATTATTATTACCCTTTCTCCAGAGAAACAGAATCAATAAAAAAATCTACATTTTATTATCTATCTATCATCTATCCATCCATCTATCTATCTATCTATCTATCTATCTATCTATCTATCTATCTATGTATCTATCTATCTATCCATCCATCCACTGAGAAATTTATTTGAAGGAATTGGCCCACACAATTGGGGCTGCAAGGCTGAGATCTGCAGGGCAGGTGTCAGGCTGGAGACTCAGGGAAGAGTAGATGTTGCAAACCTGAGTCCAAAATCCGCTAGAAACTCAGGCAGGGTTTCTATATTGCAGTCTGGAGACAGAATTCATTCTTCCCTGGGAAACCTCAGTCTTTGCTCTGAAGGCCTTTGACTGTTTAGAAAAAGCCCATCCACGTTAAGGAAGGTCATCTGCTTTACTTAAAGTGTACTGATTTATGTGTTAATCACATGTATAACATACCTTCACAGCAACATCTAGAGCAGTGTTTGATCAAACAACTGGGCATAATAGCCTGGCCAAGATGACACATAAAATCAACCTTAATTCCAATAAGGGCTCCACATTAAAATGCTTTTATTGAGAACATTGCTAGCTCAATGTCATCACCTTGGGCTGACACCAGGGCTTGGTATAATGTGGGCTTGATAAGAGGACAGCTGTGACTGGGTGCCCCCCAAAGTGCTGGGATTACAAGCATGAGTCACCATACCCAGCCTGATTTATAGTCTTATATGACCCTGTCCCAGGTTGATTCTGTAAATAGTTGGTCATTCTGCTATTGGTCAGGTATAGCCAGGAGCCAGAGGGTAGGGAACCTGTTGCTATAATCCATGCAGATAAAGGACACAGAACAGAGCAGAGGTGAGTGAAGAATGGGTTTGGAGAAGCAAACGGCAGCCCTCTGAGTTGCTGGCTTGTTGTTGGTATTAATGTGATCTCAGTGGTCCAAGACCACCAACAGCACAGTGACACTGACAGTGCAGCAGGGAAATGGAGAGTGCTGATTTCCAAAAGGTACCAGGGTTTCCCAGGGCTGCTTCCTAATCTCCTTTCAAGAAATGGTAGCACTTCTCATGTCCCAGAGAGCATCAGGTGAGTGCGACTTTTAATTCCTGTGCATATGGTCAAAAGTGTGCAATAATCTTGTGCTTCAGTTTTCTCTTCATCTTATGGCTCAGTTTTCTCTTCATTTGTAAAATGAAAAAAAAAAAAAGAATACAGACTTGTTGAGGGATTAAGAATAAAAGATATAAAGATACTTTGAGAAATGTAAGAACTGAATGATTTATTGGCATTTCTCTCTTCTGCCTTTCAGGCCACTGGAGCCCTTTTCAAAAAATAATACTATTCTAAAGTTGGATATTTGGTTCTAACCAAGAAATAATAACCATTGTAATAATAGCAGACATTAATTGAGGCCTGACTGTGTGCCAGGAGAATCTGTGGGACATGCTTTCCCATGGCTTATCTTCTTTAATCCTCAGAACAACTGCAGGAAGTTATACTACTGATGTTTGTTGCAGACGAGGAAAACAAGGCTTAAAGCATTAAATAACTTGGCCCAAGTTTCCATAACAAATAAGTAATAGATCTGGGATTTGAACCCAGGCAGTCTTTAGACCACTAAGCACTCTGACTTTCTAATCATAGCACTTTGTAAAGCCAAGGTAACAACTAGGTGACTATTTCCTGTAGGGAGATTTTTTTGATAAAATGTTGTAGAATGGTCATGAGAAATGTACACAGCAGGGAAAGTTAAACCCCATCAAGATTTATGCTTCGAGCCCCCCATCTGCATCAATGCAGAGTAATGGTAGAGTTTTTAAAAATTACCATGCTGGAAAAAAAAGATAACATCTCTATGGGCTAGAAACTCAAAACGGAAATTAGTTACTGAAGCTAGCAGCCTACTGGGTTGTGAATCTGCAAGCAGTCAAAGGAAGCAGAGAGTTCATTTTCTGCAGGATGATTGGAAGGCAGAAGAACAGAGCTAGGGAGGAATGTGGCTCCCTCTTATAAGAGAATATAAAAATGCATCCATGAACCCCTGCATAACTGAAAATACAAGATGAGAAAAGGCAAATACAGCCTTGCATCCAGCATCTGGTCATTTTACTAAGCGGTTCAGTGACTAGAACTAAAATATCCCCAGTTATCTCTGTAGGACGAACACTCTGAAAGCCCACTGTAAGATGTGATTCTGAACCACAGACTCTAAGAGGGCACATAGAGACAAGAAACCACTAGAAAGGGAATGGTGAGTACAGGGCCACTTCTACAAAATGAAATAAAACAAAAATAAGCTTTCACCTATTCAAAAAAAATTAAAAATCAAGAGATGAAATCACTTAAGAGAAAATGAAAACAATGATGTAATCTGAAAATGATTTAAAAAGTCACTATGCTGAATATCTTCTAAGAGTTAAAGGAAAGATGAACAAGATTTCTTTTTTTAAAAAAAGGACAAGAAATTAAGAACTTGAACCAGGCAGAAATGAAAAAAAAAACAGATATGAAAAAGAATCATTTAGAAATCTTGGATTAAAAGGACAAAGCAGCTAATTACTGAAATTTACAAAGCCAGTATATGGGATAAACCCTAGATTGGATGGCTAGAGAGAAAACTGATAAACTGGAAGATCATTGTGGAGGAACTCATCCAGAATATAGCACAGAGTGATAAATTATCCAAATGGCCAACAATAAAAGAACATGCTTGACATCATTAGTCTCAGATTACATTTTTAAGAAACATACATATTGGTTGCGTACACATTGGTTACAAGTCAGTCCTAAAGCAAAATGAAACAGAAATGCTGAAAATGTGGGGATATAAGAAGCTGCTGTGTGTAAAAGCTGAACAAATGCTGTATTAGTCAGGGTTTTCCAGATAAACAGAACTAATACAATGTATACAGAGATAGACAGAGATTTCATATAAGGAATTGATTCACACGATTATGGAAGCTAAGTTCCAAAATCCTCAGGGTGAGTTGGCAAGCTGGAGAACAAGCAGAGCCCCAGCAGCCTCCAGACCCAGAAAGAGCTGATGTTTCAATTTGCATCTGAAGAGAGGAAAAAGGTGATGTCCTAGTTTGCAGGCAGTCAGGCAGGAGGAATTGTCTCTAACTTGGGGGAGGGTTGGCCTTTTTGTTCTATTCAGGCCTTCAGTTGATTAGATGAAGCCAACCCACATGAGAAAGGACAATCTGCTCTGCTGAGTCTATTGATGTAAATATGAATCCCATTCAAAAACACCCGCACATAAAAAACCAGAATAATGTTAATCAAATATCTGGGCACCCTGTGGCCCAGTCAAGTTGACACATAAAGTTAACCATCACAATTGGCCCTGGGAAACTTAACAGGCACAGCACCCTGGTCAGCCAGGGAAATAGAGGGAGGAAGTGCTTCTTCTTGGCAAGAAAAGAGAATAGATCCTAAGCATGGAGGTCTCTAGGTGCAGATGGCTGGAGTTCTGGGTGCTGTGTTAGAAAACGCTTGTGCTTTGAAGCCAGAGATGCCTGAGTGAGACTCTCTCCTATCAGCTGTTTGACTTTGGACGTGTTACTTAATTCCTGAGTTTTAGTTTCCTCATCTCTTAAAAGAGACTAATAATAGCACCTATCTCAAAGGGATATTGAGAGGATTTTAAAAGATGATATACAAATTCCTTAGCAAACATCTGACCTAAGATAGATCTCTAATGGTCAGCACTGGAACGTGGACAGGTGAGCCACCACTGGTGACACCATGACTGGGGAGGACTGGGCAGAGGAATGAGCCAGGGTGTGAGAGCCAACAGATAGCAGGTCTAAGTCCTGCTCTGCCTCCTACTAGCTGTGAAGCTTCCTTTTCTCTTTCACAGGGTGTTTGCCTCTCATCTACAAACTGAGGGTGGTACACCTACCTCCAGACCTGTGTTTCTGAACTGAGGGACACTCCCCCTGCCTGATGTCCAGTGACATTTGGCTATGTCTGGAGACATTTTTGGTTATCACAGCTGGGTTGGGGGTGCTAATGACACCTAGTAGGTAGAGGCTAGGGATGCAGCTCAACATCCCACATTGCCCAAGACAGTGCCCTACAACAAAGAATTATTCGGGCCAATGTGTCAGTTGTGCTGAAATTGAGAAACCCTGGGGTGAAAAACTTAGTAAGATCATGTTTATAAAAGGCTCAGCTTAAGAGATAAAAATGAAGGCTATGATCCTCCTCCTCTTTCTCCTCCTCCTCCTCCTCCTCCTCCCATCAAAGTGATTAGGCCAGGCACAGTGGCGTGCACCTGTAGTCCCAGCTACTTGGAAGGCTGAGGCTGGAGGATTGCTTGAGCCTGGGATTTGGAGACTGCAGTGAGCTACGATCGTGCCACTACACTCCAGCCTGGGAGACAGAGTGAGACTGACTCTTTAAAAAAAAGATGGAGGGGGAAAAGAAAGAGGGATTAAATAGACAGTGGGTAGGTTCCTGCTCTTCTTCCCCATGCTTTCCTCCTGCCATGGCTGGGGACTAGCAAGGAGAAGGAAGTGTGACTGTCCCACTGCAGCATTCCCCCTGCTCAGAGCCCAGGAGGAAGGGAAACCACTTGCGGCTTTTTATAAAGAGAGTCTGCCAGCTGCAAGCCAAGTTCTGGTACACAGCTTCGGGGCAGCGGCTTCTGGAATGCTTTCTGGCTCTCTCTGCAGACCCAGCCTCCCGCAGCTCCTTGGCTAACCTGGCAGGAACCTCAGCCCAGGCCCAGGAGGCTGCAGCCAACCCCAGTCCCCTGATGGGCTGCCACCCCACCTCCGCAGCTGCTGGTGGGATTTGGTTCAGCCCTTGGTCATGACCCTTCAATAGACTGACTTCTTTAAAATTCACGAAGCTTTTTCTTTACAATTATGTCTATGCCCATCCTGTGTGCAGGAACTGAAGGAGGAGGAAACACTAGGAATGAAAGGTTAAGGGACAGAAAAGGAACATCCAGTCCCCCTGCATAAGCTGTCTCTCTGTGTTGTCCTTGGACTTGAGTCTTCCTGTGGCCTGTGACTAATGCTCACACCCCTGAAATTTCCCAGGACAGAAAAGACCCAATCACGCAATCCCAGAAGAAAAACACCAACAAAACCACTGTTCTCTACCATTGTGCATGGGACAGCTCCAGACAGTTCTCTAAGCCATTCCCATCAGCCCAGGGTTCACAATCCAGTCCTCGGCTGGATTTCAAAGGTGGGGACAGGCTGGGTTCATGCCTGTAATCCCAACACTTTGGGAAGCCAAGGTGGAAGGATCACTTGAGGCCAGGAGTTCCAGACCAGCCTGGGCAACATAGCGAGACCCTGTCTCTACAAAAAAAAGAAAAAAAGAAAAAACAAAAATTAGCCAAGCTTGGTGTTACACGTCTACAGTCCCAACTACTTGCTTGAGGATGGAAGGATCACTTGAGCCCAGGAGTTCAAGGCTGCTGTGAGCAACGATGGTGCCACTCCAGCCTAGGTGACAGAGAAAGACTCTGTCAAAAGAAAAAAAAAAAAAAAAAGGAGGAGGGGAGGGGAGCGGACAGACCACACTCAAATTCCCCAAAAGGAGAATTGCTACTTTCCATTTGCTTAGCTACAGTAGAAAAAGTCTAATCACATAACTTTCCCCGGGGCTGCGGAAGACTTCTCCTTTGAGGCAGTTCCTCACAATAACACTGTAATCGAAACAAAGCCTGGCTCTTCTCATGCGGAGCGTTATTTTCTCCTGGAGAACCACAACTGGGTTTGCAAGGATGGAGCCAGGCTCCTACCCATAACATGCTTTCCTTGCCTGCCTGGGGTTGAACTTTTTTTTTTTTTTTTTCCACAAGAGAGCCATAAACACATAGATACCAAAGAGTTAATTTGCGTTTTTTAAACCTCCTTCCCAAAGCCTGCTCTCATTCCTGCATAAAATCCCCATGTCCAGACATCAAATCAGTAAGCCCTGTTGCCTGTCAGAGAATACAATGTCAGACCATTAGTATGTTAATAAGTCCGGAGGGCGACAGGTGGCCTACTAGACAGCTCAATTAAGCTGCTCATTAAACACACGCTAACGAACAGCCGAGGCAGGGCCTGAACAGCACCATTCTGTAATGACATGATGTCAGAGTGAACAAATGAGGAAAAATAACAAAAACATTACAGCAGGGACAGACGCCACTAATAAGGACCCCTCGCACTACATCAGCCCGCAAATCAATGAGTCACCGCGATCAAAAAACTCGACCCAACATTCTCAGGAGACTGAGTGCAGCAAGATTTTTTTGGTCACTACTAAAAAAAAAAAAAAAAAAAAAAGCCCAACCCCAACCCTAAAATTATCACAAAATATCACAAATTAACTGCTTTAAAAAAAATGAAAAAGAGCAAAGTTTATTTGACACGGAGCTAATCACGAAGTCCGAGAAATCTGTATTGCTGGGTTTAAATGAAAATCATTATTTAATGGGATCATCATTTACATTTGATTGGCATCCTCTTTTTATAGGCCCACAGGTTTGAACCATTTCTCTGCTCTGGTACCCAGGAAGTAGAGCACAGTGGAACAGAAGGAGCAAGTAGCCAGATTTCTTAGGTGAAGATTCTGCTTGTCATTATTTTAAGAGAAGGGACTTCCAGCAGCTGCTAGAGGTTTCTCTCATTTTCAAGTAAGGCGCTTCCTGAATAATAAAAAATCAAACCTCCGCCAGGCATGGCTCTGACATTGGAGACATATATTGCTAAACTAATAGGCTGGCTGGCCATTAGGAGATCACGACCTTGGCTCTTATCTTTTGTCAAGTTAACAGCTGACACCTCCTCTGCATGTAGACTTTCTTCCAGGCCCAAGGTAGGTGCTGCTCCTCCAGCTAGGCTGGTGAGCTGAAGGCAGGCAGGAAACCAGTGCAGTTGGGCGTAAGGAGCTGACGCAGAGTCCCTCGGAGCATGATTCTTCCCATATTGGTTGAACTTTATCTGCACAAATCTATAGTCCAAATCTATGAGTGAGGCAGGTAAGGCTGTCACCTGAGTGACCCTGAGCAGGTCACCTTAATCCCTGGCTCTTTTTCCTTATTCATATTTATTTTATTTTTAGAGACAGAGTCTCTCTCTGTTGCCCAGGCAGGAGTGCTGTGGTGTGATCACGGCTCACTGTAACTTCAAACTTCTGGGGCTCAAGTGATCCTTTGGCCTCAGCCACTGGAGTAGCTGGAACCACAGGCATGTGCTGCCATGGCTGGTTAATTTTTAGAATTTTATTTGTAGAGATGGGGTCTCACTATGTGGCCCAGGCTGGTCTTGAACTTTTGGGCTCATGTGCTCCTCCTGCCTCTGCCTCCCAAAGTGCTGGGATTACAGGCTTGAGCCACTGCACTCAGCTCTTTATTTATAAAATGTGATTGGACTGGGTATGCGCCTTGCCTTTTTTATTATAGAAAGGACTTCAGCACAAAATAAGAGTAAAGTCCTCATGGAATTTGCCATCTGTTTGAAAAGAAAAACTAGTGGCTGAAAACTGTACAAAGAATTCAAGAACACAGTATAGTGTGTTACCTAGAAATATAAGAAGAATTTAAAAACAGGAGACATCAGGGGTTTGTAAGAGCTCCAGGCCAATTCCCTGAAATCAGCTGGGCCTGAGTGGGTGGAGCAGATGAAGGGAGAGGGCGGAGCTTCTGCCGACCTTGCAGTGTGAGTAGGATGGAAGGGCAGGAGGATGTCCAAGCGACACAGGAAGGTATGAGCATGGGGTGTGCATGAGTCTGGGTGTATGTGGACAGTGGGATGGGGGCAACCTGTGATCAGAACTGCTACATGGAGGCAAGCTGGGGGTTGCAAAGCCAGAGGAGACAGATGTGCAGGGGCAGAGGCAAGAGGCATTTGGTGAGTCTAGGGGCCACAGCAATCTGGCTTTTTATCTCAGTGACTCTACGGTCTATCTTCAGGCTGGTGGATGTGAGAGCATGCCATCACTCAACAGATATTTACTGAGGTTCCCTTTTTGCTTGAGGAACTGTGGGGAATACAAAAATCAGAATATTCTGGACCTGCCCTCAGGGAGTTTATAATCGAGTCATTCCTTCAACTAATATTTCTTCAAGGACTTCTCTTTGCCAGGCTCTGTTGAGAATAATGGCAAATAATGGTTTCTTGGTCTCAGCCCTCATGAGTTTATGGTCAAGTGGAAGAGACAGACATATTATTTGACTAACTCCATTTCAAGTCAGACTGTGATGAATGTTGTGGCTGAGGTGGGAACAGAGACTTGGAGGAACACAGATAAGGGTGTGCTTGTCTGTCTGTGAGAATCACAGAAACCTCCAGGCACCTTCAAGGGCTCTAGAGCAGCACTGTCCAGTAGAATTTGCTGGAATGACAGAAATGTTCTTTACCTGCATTGTCCAATATGGTAGCCACGTCGGCTACTGAGCAGTTGAGATGTGGCTAGAGTGACTGAGAAGCTGAATTCCTCATTTTAATGCATTGGAATTTAAATAGTCACATGTGGTTAGGGGCCACCATATTGGATAGCACAGCTGTAAAATGGTTAATAAAATGGTAGTGTGGATGACATGATTGGTGGTGCGTTTTATGTGGAATGACATGTCTTCTTCCTCACAAAGGGCACTTTCCCTCTGTGCAAGGGTAGCAACATCCTAGAAGCCAGAGAAATAGCTGTTCCTTCAGTAATGCTATATCCCTTTGACCAACATCTCACTATCTTCATAGGCCACACACAGTGGGTGTATTGATTGATACTGGCATAGACACACTGACTGGTAAAAAACGAAAAAGAATTTTAAATTTAGAACGCCTTTTCTCCTCTTCTCTTCTAGTCTGAGTTCAAATCTCTCCTCCCCTGGCAATGTTTGGTGTTCCCTGGACCATCTTGGAGAGCTGAGAACCCTAAAAGCAGCACCAGCCTGCTCACCAGGGGGCAGCACACACACCATGAGGTTGTTCACTGGGCTCATCAAGATCTATCCCGCGAGGGTTGTTTTCCAAGGATTGGGAAGAATCACTTCGGTCCTCCTTTGGAATTTGTTCGTAAGTCTTCTTCCCTTCATTGCTCCTGTTAGATGCTCCACAGCAAGTGAAGAAATGAGGAAACTGATTTCTCTTCCCACATTAAAGCAAACTTAATAAAATGGTCATGGGCACCGGAAAAGTGTTTGGCTTTGGTTTTGTTTACGTGATCATTTTTATGATAAAGATAGGAAAGGAAGAGTCCCAAAGCCAAGGCCATTGAGAGGAGATGAGTGGGGATTTCTACTCAAGGATGGTGAGTTGAATGCAGGGGTTAGCCTCCAGTCCCTCCTGAAACCCCACTAAAGCAACAGCAGGGGAGGTATTTTGGAAGACATATAAACCTACAGAATGAAGAGAACAGAAGCAATGATAATAGCAATAGAATCTGGAAGTTTGGAAAGCAAATGTAAGTTTGGTAACTGTGATGGTGAATATTAGGTGTCAACTTAATGGGATTGAGGGATGCCTAAGTGGCTGGTAAAGTATTGTTTCTGGGTGTGTCTGTGAGGGTGTTGCCAGAGGAAACTGACATTGTAGTTGGTGGGTTGGGAGAGGAAAACCCACCCTCATGTTGGTGGGCACCATCCAATCAGCTGTCAGCTAAGCTAGAGCAGAGCAGATGCAAAAGGAGAAGGTGCTATGAGCTGGCTTGCTGAGGCTTCTGGCCCACCTTCTTCTTCCCATGCCAGATGCTTGCTTCTGCTCCTCCTGCCCTTGAACATCAGACTTCAGGTTCTTTGGCCTTTGGACTCTGGGACTTGCATCAACAGTTTCCCTGAGGGGTCTCAGGCCTTTGGCTTAAAGGTTGCAATGTTGGCTTCCCTGGTTTTGAGATTTTCGGACTTGGACGGAGCCACTACCAGCTTCTCACTTTCCCCAGCTTGCAGATGATCTATTGTGGGACTTTGCCTTGTAATCATGTGAGCCAATTCTCCCTAATAAACTCCCTTTTATATATACATACACCCTATTGGTTCTGACCTCTGGAAAACCTGGACTAATACAGTAACTGATTCAACAGGGTTGAGAAAGCGGAACCATAAGCAGCCAGTGGGGCAAGCTAAAGTCAACCCAGTTGCTCAGAAACTGGTGACACCAGAGACCTATGGAAGTGGGAATCAAGGTGGATCTACAAGCAGAAGGACAGATTAAACATCCTTTAGGTCCTTTGAAGAAGTAGTTAGATCCCCAGCCTTCCTCGCTTATTTCTCAATGTCAGGCAAGAGAAATGTTTGCATTCCAAACATTTAGATCACTGGTCATTTTCCTGATCATGTTGCCAGAATAATGGTAGTAAGGACTATAGCTTCCAGGGGAGAGCTTGTGAAGCCTTCACTGCAGCTCTTCCAATAGTATGAGAGAAAAGACTCATAGATACTGCCATCCAAGATTCCCCAGGGAAACGGCCCAAGCAGGTCGCTGTGCTGAAGCTCAGAGTTGACAAACCCCATGCAAATGCACAGAGCTTACCATCGGCTTTGAGTGCCCCATTCTTCAATATGGGAAGACAGTTAAGGACCATTTGGTACTTGAGAACAACCTCTAAGGCAGAACCAGAAAAGGTGGAAAGTAACTCGGAGTTAACATAAGTTATAGAAGCTATGAAGGGAGAAGAAATGTTTAAAAATTACTAATCATTACTATTCTTAGAGAATAAGGAGAAGCTATTGCATCCGTGAAATAAGAATAATATACTAATTTTATTTTTAATTGACAAATGATAATTGTATTTATTTTATGAGCTACAGTGTGATGCTTCAGAGCAAGTATACATTGTGGAATGATCAATTCAAGCTAATTAACATATTCATCACCTTGAATAGTTATCATTTCTTTGTGGTGAGAACATTTAAAATCTACTCTGTTACCTATTCTTAAATATAATGTATATTAACTATAGTCATCATGCTGTGCAACAGATCACCAGAACCTATTTCTCCTGTGTTTGTACACTTTGACCAACATCTCCCCTTTCTCCCTTCTCCTTTTCTCCCCCACCCCAGCATCTGACGACCGCCATTCTCCTCCCTATTTCTATGAATTTGACTTTTTAAGATTCAACATATAAATAAGATCATGTGGTGTTTCTGCTCCAAACCAGTTCTCTTGGACTTAGCCAAATGTCCTCCAGATTCATCTATGTTGTAGTAAATGACAGAAGTCCCCTTCTTATTTTAAGGCTGAGTAGTATTGCATTTGTGTGTGTGTGTATAAAATATTTTTTATATTAGGCACTTTGGTTTTTTCCATATTTTGGCTATTGTGAAGAATGCTGCAGTGAACATGGAATAGCAGACATTTCTTTAACATACTGACTTCAATTCCTTTGGATATATACCCACAAGTGGGGTTGCTGGATCATATGATAATTCTATTGTTAGTTTTTTTTTCAGGAACCGCCATACTGTTTTCCATAATAGCTGTACTAATTTACATTCCTGCCAGCAATATACAAGGGCTCCTTTTCTCCATATCCTTGCCAATACTTATCTTTCAACTTTTTGCTAATAACCAGTCAAAGATGTATAAGGTAATATCTCATTGTGGTTTTAATTTTCATTTCTCTAATGATTAGAGATGTTGAACATTTTTCATATATCTTTTGCTCATTGTATGTCTTCTTTTGAGAAATGTCTAGGTCTCGGGCCTTTTTTTTTTGTTTTATTTATTTATTTATTTATTTATTTATTTTGAGACGGAGTCTCACTCTATCACCCAGGCTGGAGTGCAGTGGCACGATCTTGGCTCACTGTAAGATCCGCCTCCCAGGTTCACGCCATTCTCCTGCCTCAGCCTCCCAAGTAGCTGGGACTACAGCGCCCAGCTAATTTTTTTGTATTTTTAGTAGAGACGGGGTTTCACCATGTTAGCCAGGAAGGTCTCGATCTTCGGACCTCGTGATCCGCCTGTCTCGGCCTCCCAAAATGCTGGGATTACAGGTGTGAGCCACTGCACCCGGCTGGCCATTTTTGTAAAGGGTTGGTTTCTTGTTTTTCAGTAGTTCTTTATATATTTTGGATATTAGCTCCTTATGCAATGTATAATTTGCAGATATTTTCTCCCAGTCTGTAGGTTGTCTCTTCACTCCATTGTTTCCTTTGCTTTGCAGAAGTTTTTTAGTTTGATGCAATCCACTTGCTATTTTTGCTTTTGTTGCTTGTGTAAGATACTAATTTTAAACAAACATTCAGAGAACAAACAGAAGTGCTTGGAAACAGGAGAAGTGAACAAGTTAAGAAAATCTCTCAGGATATGGAGCAAAAACACAGAAAATAGGAGGGAAGAAATAATGAATTTATAGAACCACATCAGAATGTCTAACATCCAATTATGAAAAGTAGATTTAGAGACAATGGAAGGCAATTTTCCAAAGAAGCAATTCATGAAAACTTCCCAGGTATCAAGTTCCTGAATCAAGTTCCCAAGGTATCAGATTTCACAATTGTACCTAGCAGGATGGATGGATGAAAATTGATTCACTGAGACACATCATTGTGAAATTTCATCTTGATGAGAATAAAGAGAAGATCTTACATGTTTCCAGAGAGAAAAAAGATCACATACTTTATACAAAGGATCAAGAATCAGAATGGCATTGGACTTCTCCAAAGCAATGCGGTGAAAGACAGCGGAGAAATATTTTACTATTTGAAGAAAAAATATTACTAAAGGCAGAATTTTATGCCCAGCAAAACTATTAATCAAATGCAAGGGTATAAAAAATAGGTTTTCAGACATTCTGGGCCTCACACTAAAGCTATTGGATTTTTTTTTTTTAATAAAAAAGGAGTACATTTTAAAAGAGAAAGATATATGGTCTGGGAAACAGAGACTCCATCATAGAAGGGAGGTGAAGGAAATCTGCACTAATACAATAACTGGATAGTAGACTTACAGAGCAACAATCCAGAAGATTCCAGAAGAGATTGCTTCAAAAAGGTGGAATCATTGTGCTTGAAGGGCACAGTTTGGGGACAAATGATTAAAACAAACAAAAAATTGTCTTTGTTTATAAAAAGCAAAATATCTATGATTAGAGAAAGTAAGTTAGGTAAAAAACAAAGGCAATTGTTAACTTCAGGGAAAGCATAAGTTGTTCAGAAAAGGGAAAATAAGCATAGTATTTATGGTTCAGCTATTCACAGGATTTACATAATTATAACAATGTAAACATTGTTAAAAAGTAAATTGAAGCTGGTTGCTCCAGCTTACCCCTGTAATTTCAGTACTTTGGGAAGCCAAGGTGGAAGGATCACTTGAGGCCAGGAGTTTGAGACCAGCCTGGGCAACATAGCGAGACCCCGACTATACTACTATACAAAAACTTTTTTTAATTAGCCAGGAGTTGTGGTGCACACCTGTAGTCCAGCTACTCGGGAGGCTGAGGCAGGAGGATCCCTTGAGCCCAGGACATTAAGAATTCAGTGAGCCATAATCGTGCCACTGTACTCTAGTCTGGGTGACAGAGCAAGACCCTGTCTCTAAAAGAAAAAAAAAGTAAATTGAAGTACAACTTTAAATAATGTATTTGAGCAAACAATGATTCATTAATCAGACAGCTCCAAACAAGGAGTAGCTCAAGAGCTCCACCAACAGAACACAAAGCAGGAGGCTTTTATAGGACAGACACAGAAGTAGAGCAAAGAAAAATTTGATTGGATATAGTTATCCAGTTGCCTTATTTGGTCTATGCCTGTGTTAGTCCATTCTTGCATTGCTATAAAGAAATACTTGAAGCTGGGTAATTTATAAAGAAAAGAGGTTTAATTGACTCATGGTTCTGCAGGCTGCACAGGAAGTGTGGTACTGGCATCTGCTTCTGGTGGGGCCTCAGGAAGCTTCCACTGGTGGTGGAAGGTGAAGAGGAAGCCAGTGAGTCACATGACAAGAGCAGGATGGCAGCAGGGGAGGAGGGCAGGTGCACACACTTTTAAACAACCAGAGTTCATGTGAACTTAGAGTGAGAACTCACTCATCACCAAGGGGATGGTTATTCGTGAAGGATTTGCCCCCATGATCCAATATCTCTCACCAAGCCCCACCTCCAGCCCTAGGGATTACATTTCAACATGAGATTTGGGTGGGGACAAACATCCAAACCATATCAGTCCCACTGGAAAATCCCTAATTAAATAATTACAAGTTTTTGGCTACTTCTGATTGGATGGGCTTAAATTATGTTTTTCTTTAATATAGGCATTTAATAGCTGAAGTTAAGTTTTGCTTATGTTTGCAATCAAGCAAGGTTTAGGTCACTTAGGAGGCCTAACTTGTTTTGTCTGCTCAGAGATTCTTCAGGCCTGGCCTCCACTTTAGTTTACTTGAACAGCATCGAATATGAATCTGCAGAATTTCAGTGAAACTATAGAGGAAGAATGGAGGTAAGGGGGGTGTGTGTGTGTGTTTGTATGCCCGCGCGCACTTGTGCAGTCTCTTGTGTGTATATGTTGTGTGTTGTGTGAAAGAATAAAATCCTTTTTTTTTCTTTTTTTTTGAGACGGAGTCTCGCTGTGTCACCCAGGCTGGAGTGCAGTGGCGCAATCTCGGCTCACTGCAAGCTCCGCCTCCCGGGTTTTACGCCATTCTCCTGCCTCAGCCTCCGAGTAGCTGGGACTACAGGCGCCCGCCACCACACCCGGCTAGTTTTTTGTATTTTTAGTAGAGACGGGGTTTCACCATGTTAGCCAGGATGGTCTCGATCTCCTGACCTCGTGATCCACCCGCCTCGGCCTCCCAAAGTGCTGGGATTACAGGCTTGAGCCACCGCGCCCGGCCATAAAATCCTTTTTCATCTGTACCGGAAGTAAATATTCAATGCATAAGATGAAAACACCAAGAAACAGTAATGAAGTCAGGTTATTATAGACATATGGATGTAAATATCAAAAGAATCCTTTAAAATGAAAGTGATTGCCTTAGAATCAGGAAATGGCAGAGGGAAAATGGAGAGTTGAGGAACTGCTCTCTATCATAAGCTTTAAATCTGTCTTCCTGGGCATGGTGACTCATGCCTATAATCCCAACGTTTTGGGAGGCTGAGGCAGGAGGATTGCCGAGGCAGGAGTTTGAGACCGTCCTTGGCAGAATAGTGAGCCCCATCTCTACAAAAATAAAAGAAAACTAGCAAGACATGGTGGTGCATGCCTGTGGTCCCAGCTACTTGGGAGGCTGGGATGGAAGGATTGCTTGAGCCTGGGACAGTGAGGCTGCAGTGAATTGGGATCATATCACCGCACTCCAGCTCTGGGCAACAGAGAGAGACCCTGCCTCAAAAAAACAAACAAGCCAAAAATACCCACAAACTATCTAACTCTCAACTCTGTGGATTTATAACTTTCATTAAAATTTTTTTTTAAATAAAAGGAAGAGAACAATGGTCAAAAGTTACAGAGTAGTATAGCAGAATGAGAATTGACTACAAATCACCTCCAGGGACCAGCAGGCCACTATTTTGCAATGGAACAGTTCCAGGTTGGTCTACCCTAAGTGCTAGAATCTGCCTCTATCCTAGATCCCTCCTCGGTACAGGACAACTTGTTTCATGAAACTACCGAGTTACTTCGTTACTATATATAAAAATTATTCAGATTTATCATGTCACCACCCACTATGAGAATTTATGCAACAAACACTGAGCGCTTCCTTCTCAATGCCTCTTTCCAACTTTGTGTCTCTATTTCTTGTACCATCTCCCCCCACCCACCCTGACACACATTAAATCTAATTAGGGTGTTATGTAGATTTCAATACAAGTTTGACAAGTAGATGAATAAGAGATTAATACAACCTCACACTGCCCCATGTTTCCCATCTTCATGGAAATTAGCTTGTGAAGTCAAATGAGTTGGTTTTTCTTTTCTTCTTTCCTTTCTTTCCTTTCCTTCCTTTTCTCTCTCTTTCTTTCTTTCCTCTTTTTTTTTCTTTTGCTTTTTTGACAGGGCCCAGGTTGGAGTGCAGTGGTACAATCACAGCTCACTGTAGCCTTGACCTCCTGGGCTCAAGCGATCCTCTTGCCTCAGTCTCCCACGTAGCTGGGACCACAGGTATGTGCCACTATCCCCAGCCAATTTTTGTAATTTTTTATAGAGACAGGGTTTCACCATGTTGCCCAGGGTGGTCTTGAACTCCCGCACTCAAGTGATCTCCCAGCCTCAGCCTCCCAGTGAGTTGGTTTTTCTCTTTGTTCTCACATCATCCCTTTCTCCTTCTTGCATACCCCTAAGTTTAAGCCCCAGGTTATGCCGCATCTCCTTGATGAAGTTTTTCTGATCAGGGTCAGGCTTCCCAAAGATAACTTCTTTGTTCTCTCTCACCCTCTTACTGCAAGGCACCAACAGCTCTTCTTAGCAATGTACTGAGTGCCTGGCACTTAGTATTGTTTACTTTATTGTTCCAAGCCCCACCTGGGGGCCGCCCAGACTAAGACATTATTAGTACTCCCTGCGTCTAGGAAAGGCTTAGGTGGAACTTGTAGATTTGGCTCCTGAAACCACACAAAATAAAACAAAATCCTGAACATGCCTACATAAATATGCACAAAAACACATTCAGTTCCACTGAATGGTTATTTGATGAAATTGAAATTATTTTTCATTCTTCAGGCATGACAATCATTTTGTTTAAATAAAGACTTCTTCTCTTTTAAAGATATATACTAAATATGTACATATGAGATGGTGTAATGTTTGGGATTTGCTTCAAAATAACCTGATACTTGAAGAGAAATAGGTGGCAGTGTAAGTAAAATCAGAGGACCAGGAATTGATGCTTTTTGTGGCCCAGTGATGGGTAAATAGAGGTAATTTGTGCTATTTCCTCTATTTTTAATTTGTTTGAAATTTGTATAATAAAATATTAAATACCGAAATATATATTTACATATAAGATATAATTATAATAGATATTAAATATTATATATAAGTGCATATATATGCACATTCAATTATGGAATAGAGTGTTTGACCTGGTCGGGCGCGGTGGCTCATGCCTGTAATCTCCGCACTTTGGGAGGCCAAGGCGGGTGGATCACGAGGTCAGGAGTTTGTGACCAGCCTGGCCAACATGGTGAAACCCCGTCTCTACTAAAAATACAAAAAATGAGCCAGGCGTGGTGGTTGGCGCCTATAATTCCAGCTACTTGGGAGGCTGAGGCAGGACAATCGCTTGAACCTGGGAGGCAGAGGTTGCCGTGAGCCAAGATCGCGCCATTGTACTCCAACCTGGGCGACAAGAGTGAAACTCCGTCTCAAAAAAAAAAAAAAAAAAAAGTGTTGGACCTTATTGAGTTATTACTTTCTGGCTTAACCTCTTTTACTTTACAGAAAAGACATAAGAAAGTGAAATTACTTGTCCAAGGTAACAATAATGGCTGACTGTGACAGTGCTGGGCCTAGACTTCAGATCTCATCATTCCAAGTGTAGTGGACTCTGAGACAGCTGAGATAGAGGAGGTGGCAGGGGAGAAGTGCTAACTGCTTTTTTCTCTCATCTGAAAGCTTTAAGTCTGTTAAAAATAGAACTTGCCTAGTCAAAGTAATACTCTCAGCTATTATTATTCAATTATACCTTGGTGTGAATGAGTGTGACATTCTTTTCTGAGAAATAACCCATTAAAGAACTACAGAGGAGAAAAGAGTAGAGGCTGGAGAAAGTGCAGGACTTGAAAGACAAGGGGTCTAACCATACATTTTATCCACTCAAAATGTAGAGCAGATGGGCCAGAAAATATTAACAATGGCTATCTCTAGGTGTTAGGATAAGAGTTGCTTTTGTTTTGTTTTAGATTTTTTTTTATATATTTTCCAAGTTTTCTGCCTAATACACATATTACTTTCATCATTCATTCTTTGTTGTCTAACTTTTTTTTTTTTTTTTTTAGACAGAGTCTTGCTCTTGTCACCCAGGCTGAGTGCAGTGGCACAATCTCGGCTCACTGCAACCTCCGCCTCCCAGGTTCAAGTGATCTTCCTGCCTCAACCTCCTGAGTAGCTGGGATTACAGGTGACCACCCCCATGCCTGGCTATTTTTCACATTTTTAGTAGAGACGGGGTTTCGTCATGTTGGTCAGGCTGGTCTCGAACTCCTGACCTTATGATCTACCCATCTCGGCCTCCCAAAGTGCTGGGATTACAGGCGTGAGACACCACGCCCAGCTTTTGCTCCAGCCTTTTTGGTACCAGGGACTAGTTTCATGGAAGACAATTTTTCCACAGATGGGGTGCGGGGAATGGTTTCAGAATAATTTAAGTGCATCAAGTACACACTTATTGTGCACTTATTTCTATTATTATTATGCTGTGATATACAATGAAATAATTACACAACTCACCATCATGTAGAATCAGTAGGAACTTGAGCTTGTTTTCCTGCAACTAGATGGTCCCGTCCAGGGGTGAGGGGAGACCACGACAGATCATCAGGCATTAGATTCTCATAAAGAGCAGCAATCTAGCTCCCTTGCATGCGTAGTTCACAATACAGTTCATGCTCCTGTGAGAATCTGATGCTGCTGCTGATCTGACAGGAGGTGGAGCTGAGGCAGTAATGCGAGTGATGGGGAGCAGCTGTAAATACAGACGAAGCTTGGTTTGCTCGCCTGCTGCTCAGCTCCTGCTGTGCGGCCTGGTTCCTAACAAGCAAGAGGAAACCTAGAGGACACTTTGGTTTCATCAAGCAACACTTGCCACCAGGAAGGCGTTGAGTGCCAGTTCCACGCCCGACACCCCCAGGCAGAGGGAGTCTTGGGCCTTGGGGTTTGCAGTCTAGTTTCCTGGTAATGTGTGTCATGGGACTGAAGACCGAGCTTTGTCTTCATGCTAGACTTTGCCCATTTGGATATTTCATATCTTGAGAGGCAAAGAGAGCTTCTGCAACGTTTGAGGCCAAAATTCAAAGCAAAGCCAGGCCCAGGAAGCCCATCAAGCAAGGCCTGTTGCCCATTCTGCTAAGATTCAGCTCAATTTTGAGAATATAAATGGCTCCCTGGGCTACTGTCTTAATCTTTCTATACCTTGGTGAAGCTTCTGTTAATGGTAGAATCTAGACGAAGGGTAGCTTGGGCCACTTTGTAAACGTGGGTAGTGATTTTATTCAGATTAGGAGATGATTTTGTTCAGATTAGGATACCAAAAGTCTGGAAAAAGGCAAGACCAGAAAGTCTGGTTAGGCAAGAGGCAATGGTTTAAAACAGAGACCTCCATAATTTGGCAAGCAATTAAATTACTTGGAGTGTGCAAAATACAGATGCCTGGACCTTACCCGAGACCAATTGAATAACAAACAACAAGACAACTTCCATGGATCTGTGCCAGGTTATTCCCCTCAGAGAAACAGGGGAAGTTATGGACGTCCATAATTCCATAATTCCAGACAGAAACATGGGTCTCTGAGCTTGGTTTGCTGAGATAGCATGTTGCTTTATTCTCTCTCTCTCTCTCTCTCTCAATGTCTCCCTTTTCAAAAGTAGATGTCACCATTCTGATCTGATGCTTCATTGCTAGCTGGGCTGAACCAGAAGCATCATGTCTAGTTAGTCTAGGTGCGGATGGAATTTGGTAGTCATAAACATTAGAGCTAGAATACTACAGGTAATTGATGTAACCAAATGAAGAACCAGAGACCCAGAGATGAAAATTCCTTGCCCAGATCTCCAAACTCACATCCAGGTTTCTCCCTGCCTACCCTCATCTCTTACAAGCCAGCATCCTTTTACAGCAGACTGTGGGCTCCGAAGCACAGCTGTGGACAAGAGGGCGCTGTGCATTCACCCCGAGGTCTCGAGGCCACCTGGGGCTTGGTCAGCATTTTTGGTTGTGGTACTTTGCATTTGCCTGCTTTGAAGGCTCCCAAAAACCCACTTCTTGGCCAGGCACGGTGACTCACGCCTGTAATCCCAGCACTTTGAGAGGCCAAGGCAGGCAGATCACTTGAGATCAGGAGTTCGAGACCAGCCTGGCCAACATGGTGAAACCCCATCTCTACCAAAAATCAAAAAATTAGCCCGGTGTGGTGGTGGGTGCCTGTAGTCCCAGCTACTCAGGAGGCTGAGGCAGGAGAATTGCCTGATCTCAGGAGGTGGAGGTTGCAGTGAGCCGAGATCACACCACTGCGCTCTAGCCTGGGTGAGAGTGAGACTGTCTCAAAAAGAAAAAAAAAAAAAAAAAACACAAAACCCACTTCCTTTCACCTTAGCACCCTAATGAGTAACACAGAAGCACAGGGATGAGTTCCTTTGCCCCAGCCTCTGCAGCAGTGTGTTTTGGGGGTGCTGGGCTCCCTCGTGGTGCAGAGAGGGGACATCATCTTGCAGCGGGCTTTCAGAGCAGACCACACCCAAGAAGCAAAAGTTCAGTCCACATGGAGTGCACCCTCAGGCTCCAGGGGCCCATGGTCCCCTGTTCCTTGCACCGTCAGATGGTCCCACGTGTGGGTAGCTGGCCTTGCTTCTGGTACCTTGCAGGGAGACCAGGCCAAGTGTGAAAATCCACCGGGGCCCTTTGCAAGCCCAAAGTGAGGATTTTGTGGCCGCATTAAAATGCCTTTCCCCTTCTTCTGAAAAAGGATTAGATGCAACAAAGTGCTTGAGCCCTCAGCGCCTGTGAAAAGAAGCCCAGTCTCAAGTGTTAAGCTCAGATTCCACGCAGCCTCCGGCAAAGGCCCCGTCAGGAAACAGGCTGTGTGGCTGCAGCTGCTCAGACTCCAGCGTCAGCGTTGATTTGCACCGGTTGCAGGGTAGGGGTGGGGGCGAACCAGATGTTTTAAGGAGATTATTGCCTGAAAGCAAAGCCAGTTTTCCTGTGTGCCACCCACTTCTTGAAGGTGATTTTTTTACATAGTGCCACCAAAATTGGTAGGCGCGGAAACAGGAGTTTACATCTTCTGAGAACATCCAACAGCCTCGGTTTCAGGTGCCTTATCTTATTTAATCATGACCATATTACCTCTGTTCTGGGCTGAATTGTACCCCCAAAATTCATATGTTGAAGCCCTAATTCCCCATTACCTAGGATTGTAACCGTAACAGGAGATATGGTCTTTAAAGAGGCAATTAAGTTAAAATGAGGTCATATGAGGGGACCCTAATCCAATATGATTGGTGTCATCATGAGAAAAAAAATTAGGACACAGGAATATACAGAGGGAGTCCATGTGACAGCACAAGAAGGTGGCTGTCTACACCCAAGGTTAGAGGCCTTGGAAGAAACCAACCCTGCTGATGTCTTCATCTCAGGTTTCTAACCTCCAGAATTGTGAGAAAATAAAAATGTTGTTTAAGCCGCCCAGTTCATGGTATTTTGCTATGACAGCCTTAACAAAATCATCCAACCTCCATTTTACAGATGAGTAAACCAAGGCTTAGCCAAGTGAGGTCACTGACCCAGTGGTATGTAGCTCTTTTTTTTTTTTTGAGATGGAGTTTTGCTCTTGTTGCCCAGGCTGGAGTGCAATCACGCCATCTGAGCTCACCACCACCTCTGCCTCCTGGATTCAAGTGATTCCCTGCCTCAGCCTCCGAGTAGCTGGGATTACAGGCATGCACCACCATGCTTGGCTAATTTTGTATTTTTCTTTTTTTTTCAGTAGAGACGGGGTTTCTCCATGTTGGTCAGGCCGGTCTCGAACTCCCAACCTCAGGTGATCCGCCCACTTTGGCCCCCCAAAGTGCTGGGATTATAGGAATGAGCCACCGCACCTGGCCGGTATATAGCTCTTGAGTATCACGGGCCCAGGTCTGACCTGTCTGATTGCAAAACTCTTATGTTTAACCCCATCATTAACTGCCTGAGGAAGGGAGCTGGGGGACAGAATTCTGACACTCCCTGGGCAAGAGTTAGCACCGAGGCTTTATGATGCTTTTAGTAAGGGGGCTGTTAGACCAATGTCTCCCACTGTACTGTTGTAATTTGGGCAGACCAGTCTGGGGGCTTCCTCACCATGATGTTTGACTAGGGACTTAAAATGGATTTGTCACGTAAGTTGGCTGACAAGTGGTTCTCAAATCTGTTTGCAAATTAAAATCATGAGAGCAGCTAGAAAACAAGAGCCATCTTTTTGGGCCTAACTAAGAGCTGCTTGGAATGGGCTCCTGAAATCTGCATTTTTGGGAGATTCTCTGGGTGAGTCTAATGCATAGTCAAGTTTGGGAATCAATTTAGGAGAGAAGGCATTCAAAGGGTGTAGCTTCCCGTTGAGGATAATTTTCATATGGGAAGGACCATTTATTTGAAAGACAAATTCACAGCCAGCTCCTCGGTATTTCTGTCTGCTAGGTGACTGGCATGACCTGTAGTATGCAGGGGGACATGAAGAACCCAAGGCAACCTCTGCTGATCTTTAACAGAAGCTTCCTGCAGCTTTGGGTGCCCCCCATTCCATAGATGGATCCACCACAGCCCCAGTAACGTGATCCATGTCTCCAACCATCCAGGCAGCAAACGGGTCTTCCTTAAGGGGTCTCATGCTGCAGTTTAATACTGTCCTCAGTTGAAGAACTTCAGTGGGGATGTAGGACACATTTGCTACAACCCTCATAGTATGTTTCCAGGTCTATTAGCATAATTATTGGGTCATAGGCCCAGCCCTCCAGGTAAGAGCCGCTTGGGGCCCAGCTTCTTTAGCCCAGACATTGTAGTTGGCTGATTACATACTTAGAATTCAGAAAACTGGCTTGTTTCTTAGGGCACTGACAAAATAAACCCCACAGCGCCAGGGTGAAGGAATTCTGCTCTGTTCAAGTCTTTTAGGTTGGAAAGGGCAACATCAGGTTCCAATTATAGCGACAAGGGATATTTCCTCATTGGGAACTCTGTCCTACTGGCCTTACAGGGTTAGTGGGGAAGACTCTCCCCATATTAGTTATCCATTGCTGTGTAATTAAACACCCTAAAACTTATGGGCTTAAAACAACAACAAACCTTATTTTATCTCCCAGTTCCATGGGTCAGGGATTCAGGAGAAGTTTAGCTGGGTGGATTCTGGCTCAGGGTCCCTCTTGAGGTTCCTGTCATTTGTCACCTGAGGCTGTAGTCATCTGAAAGCTAGACCGGGGCTGCAGGGTCTGCTTCAAGGAGGCACACTCACATACCTGGCAAGTTGGTGCTAATTGTTGATGGACAACCTGAATTCCTCCCTGATGGGCTGTTCACAGCCTGCTTGAATGGCCTCAAAACATGGCAACTGGCTTCCCTCTTAGATGGTGATCCAAGAGGGAGCAAGGCAGAAGCCAGAAGTACTTTTTTTTTTTTTTTTTGAGATGGAGTCTCGCTCTGTCACCCAGGCTGGAATGCAGTGCCACAATCTTGGATCACTGCAACCTCTGCTAATCTGTTTTTATATTTTCAGTTAATCTAATGCTAACTTATTATGATACCACTGGTCCAATTAACAGAACACATTATTCCAATCTGTGGTTAGGAGAGAAACCTCCAAGATATGTGTCAAACATATATACTTATATTTAATGCTACCTTTATTATTGTGAATAAAATCACTATTTATATTCAAAAGTTATTTGCAGAGCCTTTACTATATTCCAGAATGCTCTTTCACATATATTCCTATTAAATTTTCAAAATAACCCTATAGGCTGAGTATTTCAATATTTGATTCATTTTCCTCCATATTTCACCTCTAGAGAGGCTAGAGGACTCAATCAAAGTCACATAACGGGAAGAACCAATTAGTGACAGAATCCATTTCCACCATTTGAAGCCGCATTTGTGACCCTTCGCCAGGTGCCTCCTTGAGCTTGGTGAACACGTGGCCTTGTTGTCTTCTCTGCGTCACTGGGACTATCTTCTGTGATCACTGAAGATGATGGTTGTGATGTAACGGTGGCATCAGGAAAGTGCAGTAGCAATCCACTTACTGGGAGCTTACTGTGTGCCAGGCATGGTGCTAAACCCCTGCTTGTGTTGTCATGCAGCAGGAATTATCACCATTTCACAGATTAGCAGATGTAGGTGCAAAAGGCTAAGCCATTTGCCCAGGTCACAAACAATTGTGGGGGCTGGAAATGAGGCCTCCTGTGTGACTCACAGTCATGCGTTTACCTGCCAGCTCCTCTCCCCAGGGCTCTGCTGCTGCAACTCTCAGCTGGCAGGTGGAAACCCTCCCTAGATGATTGATAGCCAGATTTCCTTTGAAAAGCCTCCTAATATGGTTTGGCTGTGTCCCCACCCAAATCTCATCTTAAATTGTAGTTCCCATAATCCCCATGGGTCATGGAATGGACCAGGTGGGAGGTGATTGAATCATGGGGGCCCTAACCCTCATCCTGTTCTCGTGATAGTGAGTTTTCCCGAGATCTGATGGCTTTATAAGGGGCGTTTCCCCCTTCGCTCGGCACTTCTCCTTGCTGCTGCCGTGTGAAGAAGGATGTGTTTGCTTCCCCTTCCACCATGATTGTAAATTTCCTGAGGCCTCCCCAGCCCCGTGGAACTGTGAGTCAATTAAACATCTTTCCTTTATAAATTACCCAGTCTCAGGTATTTCTTCATAGCAGCTTGAGAACAGGCTCATACACTTTCCTTTCCACACTTGCTGCAGTTCCTCAAAATATCACGTAATTGTTTTTATCTGTGTCGATTTTGCAATGTTTCTCCTAAGCAGTTATATTGCGTTATTAGGTCATTGGATGAAAACCCAGTTTGGGGGTCAAAATAATTTTGTTTCTCTGCTTGATAAATGCTATGCTGTAGTATTAAATAATAATGGCAGTGATCTGCAGGAATCAGGAGCAGCAGCAGCAAAAGCGAAAAAAAAAGTCAGGAAAGTCTACTTCATTTCATTAAAAATGTTTACAATGGAGAGAAGTAATTTCACCATAACAATAGTGTATTCATTGTCTGGGGCTGCCATAACAACGTACCATACAGCCATCTCTTGGTTTCTGTGGAGGATTGGTTTCAGGACCCTCACAGGACACCAGAATTGGAGGATGCTCAAGTCCCTGATATAAAATGGCATAGTATTTGCATATAACCTACGCACATCCTCCCATATATTTTAGATTATCTCTAGATTACTTATAGTACCTAACACGATGTAACTGCTATGCAAATAGTTGTTATACTGTATTGTTTTTATTTGTATTTTTTTATGGTTGTATTGTTATTTTGTATCATTTTCTTTCAAATATATTCCACCTGTGGCTGGTTGAATGCACAGTTGTGGAAACAGCAGATGCCGTGCTACAAATTGGGTGGCCTAAAACGCAAAAACTTATTATCTGAAAACTCTGGAAGTTAGAAGTCTGAAATCAAGGTGCTTTCTTTGAGGTCTCTATGGAGGATGCCTTCTCTCTCCCAGTTTCTGGTGGCCTCGGACCTGCTGTGACCTGTGGCTGCATCACTTCAATCTCTGCCTCCATCTTCACACAGCTTTCTCCTTGTGTCACTGTCTTCTCATGGCTCTCTTCTTATAGGGGCACCAGACATGCTGGATTAGGGGCCCACCCTACTCCAGTATGACCTCATCTGAATTACATCTGCAGTGGCTCTGTTTCCAAATAAGGTCACATTTGTCTGAGGTCCTGGAAATTAGGACTTGAGCATATCTTTTGGTGGGATACAATTCAACCCACGGCAGGTAGTATTAGGGCTCACCCTTAAATCTAAAAGATTATGCTCGAGACTTGTGCAGCATTTGGTGTTGCTTTGGGATAATTTCTAGGAGTTGTTACACATGGGAGACTTTGGCCTGATCTCATAAACATTCAACAAGGAAACAAGAAGCAATGAACAGAAACATCCTTTGCTTTGTTTTCCTCTGGGGGCAGACGGGGCAGGTTTGGTTGGTGAGAAATCTGGCATAAATCTTACAAGCAAATGTGCATGAGAGGAGTCCCGTGGGACAGTTTCTTGTGCGCATGCACCTGGGAGATTTGATGAGCTGGGGAGTAGCTCATTTTTATGGATGATTTTCTGGTAACCAGATAGAAGACAGACACACTGTGTCTCCTCTGCGATGTTTAGTTGCTTCTGTCAAAGACACAAGGTGACAGCTATGCTCCTGGATTCTGGAGAGAGATAAACAGGACTTAGTCGCAAATGGCAATTCAAAATGGAGGAAGGCTCTTCCCGGCTGGGCAAGGAACATCCACTCCACATCACAGCCTTTGGTAGTCACCTGCATCTACCCCTACCGCCGCCACTTTGTTGTCTACACTGCCTAGTGGCAAACACTTGCACCCTCCTTATCTCAGCAGTGTGATAGCCAGCCTCCAAGATGGCCCCTAGTAATTCTCACTTCCTGGCAATCACATCCTGTATAGTCCCCTCCCATATACATAGAGCTGACCTGTGTAAGCAATAGGATATTTAAGGAGTGATGGTATGTGACTTCAGAGGCTAGCTCATAAAAGTACTTCTGATGCCCAGGCACGGTGGCTCACGCCTGTAATCCCAGCAATTTGGGAGACCAAGGCAGGTGAATTGCTTAAGCTCAGGAGTTCAAGACCAGCCTGGGCAACACGGTGAAACGCCTTCTCTACTAAAACTACAAAAATTAGTCGGGCGTGGTGGCATGCACGTGTGGTCCCAGCTACTCGGGAGACTGAGGCTTGAGCCCAGGAGGCAGAGGTTGCAGTGAGCTGAGATTGTGCCACTGCACTTTAGTCTGGGCGACAGAGTGAAACCCTGTCACACACACACACTCACATGCACACACTCACACATACAATTGTAAATGACATCCAAAAATCAAAAAGAACTTTGAGTGGTACTTTCATTTTCATTGAGGGGAAAGTGCTTTTAAAGTATGTATACTGGCCGGGCGTGGTGGCTCATGCCTGTAATCCCAGCACTTTGGGAGGCCGAGGTGGGTGGATCACGAGGTCAGGAGTTTGAGACCAGCCTGACCCACATGGTGAAACCCCCATCTCTACTAAAAACACAAAAAAAATTAGCCGAGCTTGGTGGCACCTGCCTGTAATCCCAGCTACTCAGGAGGCTGAGGCAGGATCATTGCTTGAGCCCAGGAGGTGGAAGTTGCAGTGAGCCGAGATTGCCCACTGCGCTCCAGGCTGGGTGACAGAGTGAGACTTTGTCTCCAAAAAAAAATTGTATACTGAGAGAGAGCACATTAGGTCAATTGATGGTGTGATTTTTACCTTCTAGGGAACATAAGGGTACATTTGGCCATATCTGGAAACATCTTTAGCCGTGACAAGGTGAGGGGGGTGCTGCTGGCCTCTGTTGGGTTTAACAGCCAGGGATGCTGTTAAAGGTTCTGCAGGGCACGGGGCAGCCTCCGCAACAGAGAGTGGTCAGGCCCCAATGTCAGCAGTGCCAAGGTTGAGAAACTCTGCTTTAGAGACTAGCCTGACTCTGCCTGTATGCCCAGGGATGTGGGGTCAGAGTCTTTTCCCTTTTTCTCAGGACCGGTGTATGTGACGTATGGGCAAGGTCAGTGGAACAGGAAAAATCAGCGTAAAAGACACGCGGTAGTGAAATTTGAGGTCAGAAAGAATGCTGGAAACAGTGAGCAAGCAAACCAAAATTTGAGCTCAGAATTGCTGCCTCTGTTGTCCTTGGAAAGTTGGAGGATATTAAACTCTGAAAATGAGTTACCCAAAAGAATTCCTCCTGCTTTCTAAATAAAGGAATTGCGCCTTTGCTCAGGCACCTCTCCAACCTTAATGAGCTACTGCTGTCTTACTTGAGAACACCAGAGGGCGCTCAAGAGAGGAGGCGACTGGTGACCATCAAGGTATTTTTGTATTTGTCTTCACACCACCCTGGTCCGGAGGGTCAGAAGAAAGAAGACAGATTCAACTGTTTCTCTTTCATCTCAGCCCCTCATTAACCAGTCTTGGTTCCTCTCCCATTCTTCTACCCAAAGAGCCTCAGCAAAACTTCCTGACACTGGAGCTAAATAAACCTTTGCCATGGGGAGACCTGCTGGTCAAAAGGGCTGAATCTTGGGAGTCTTTGTACTCTCAGCCCCTTGGTGCTTGAGAGGGAGATTTTGATTTGAAAACAAGCCCTGGAGAGGGATGCTCCAGCGATCTCTCGGGGCAAAGCCTATGATTATTGCCTCTGGTGGTGAGTTTAGTGATACAATAATGGAAAGTTTGTTGGATACCAAATCAGGCTCTAAAAAGTCTTAGTTTTGCCATAACTACCTAACTAGTGGGACTCAGATGCTCATCTGTAGACTTAGGTGGACTGCATGGTAATTTCCTAGGGCTGTTGCAATGAAGCACTGCAAACTGGGTGGCTTCAGCAACAAAAATTTGTTGTCTCGGTTCTAGAGGCTGGAAATCCAAGATCGAGGTGTCTGCACAATTGGTCCATCTGAAGCCTCTGTGGTAGACTCTCTCTCATTCCCCTCTCCCAACTTCTGGCGGTTTGCAATCTTCGCCATTTCTTCACTTACAGATGCAACATCCCAATCTCTGCCTTTATCTTCACGTGGCATTCTCCCTGTGCGTGTGTCTCTCCGTTCAAATTTCCCCTTTCTATAAGGACACTAGCCATATTGGATTTGTGCCAACCCTGATGATCTGATCTTAAGACCCTGTTTCCAAATAAGGTCACGTTCACAGGTACTGAGGGTTAGGACTTCAATGTCTTTTGCAGGAACACAATTCAACCCGTAACAAATGGCTTCTGAAGTCTCCCCTGGTTTCTTGACATTACAGCTGTGGAGTTTTGATAACAGGACTCCCTCCACATGGTGCTAATGATGCATGCAGCCTCCACCTCCCCGGAGGAAGGGGCAGTTGTTTCAGCCAGAGAAAATTGATTCCAGCCTGGGGACTAGAAGGTTCAAGTTGACTGGTGACAATTCTTTCCAAGAGGCTGTTATCACTGCTTATTGCCACCCTCCATGGTTTGGAGTCACTTTGTTGCCGGTTGGAGTAAATGGGAAATGTGTTTAACTTAAAAAGTGAAACATGCAATGCTATCATATTGCACAAGCAAACGTGGAGAGGGGCAGGGGGCAACTACTGTTTCAAGATGATTTAAGAATGTGATCAAATATCTGGCTGCAAAACTGCATGTTTTGAAAGCACCTCACAGATGGGGTCTATAATTGAGAAATGCATTTGTTCTTTGTTGGTGCGTTTAAATAATGTGATTCCAATTTGGAGTTGAATGCCTTTCTGAAGTGACTTCCCTCCATCTCGCGCACACATGGTAGTGTGTTTTCACAGAACGGCGTGCAGTGGGGAAAGGACTGCATGCTTTTGGAAAGACATAATGCACGTCCATGAGAAAATATGTCAAAGAATTTGCAAACAGACACTGAAGAGAAAAGTGATAACCAAAAATCAGCATCTGTGAAGCCTTACTTTGTATTGCCAGGCGTGGTGGCTCACACCTGTGATCCCAGCACTTTGGGCAGCTGAAGGTGTGTGGATCAGTTGAGGCCAGGCATTCAAGAGCAGTCTGGCCAACATGCTGAAACCCTGGCTCTACTAAAAATGCAAAAGTTAGCCGGGCATGGTGGCACACGCCTGTAGTCCCAGCTACTTGGGTGACTGAGGCATGAGGAGCACTTGAACCTCGGAAGCGGAGGCTACAGTGAGCGAAGATCACACCACTGCACTTCAGCCTGGGTGACAGAGTGAGACTTTGTCTCAAAAAAACAAAAACCATACAGAAAAAATAGCCACAGAGAATTAAAGGCCTGGCATAGTTTTAAGAGTGAAGCACCTCATAGAAACTGAGAACTCACAGGACTTAATAGGTCGAGGCATTTCAGTGTTCTGAGAACACCGTAGAGCAAATTTCTCCCATTAAGTATTCCTTCCTTAGCATTTCTGGAGTCCATAGTACTTGAAAAGCTTGATAGAATATTCAGGATCTCTAGCTACCAGTGAAAATAAACAACTTACTTCAAAAAGAACGAAGTGAGCATTTCCAAGTGTCAGGTGATTATAGCTTCCTAGCATTCCCTGGAAAGGAGGGCATTTCCCAAAGCCAAGTCGCTCTGATCCTGTCCTGTTGGAAGGCTTTGGACACCAGGACACCATGTGGCTTTTCAACATTCCCAGGATTCCTGGCTTTGGGGGCAGAACTAAATAGAATCCTGCCCAGTGTTTTCTTTCTTATTTTTTTCTTTCTTTTTTTTTAAGATAGGGTCTTGCTCTGTTGCTCGGGCTAGAGTACAGTGGTGTGATCATGACTCACTGCAGCCTTGACCTTCGAGGCTCAAGTGATTCTCCCACCTCAGCCTCCTGAGTAGTTGGGACTACAGGTGCATGCCACCATGCCCAGCTAATTTTTGTATTTTTTGTAGAGATGGGGTTTCACTATGTTGCCCAGGCTGGTCTCAAACTCCTGGTCTCAAGTGATCCATCCACCTCGGCCTCCCAAAGTGTGAATTACAAGTGTGAGCCACAGTGCCTGGTCCTGATGTTTTCTTTCTTGGAAGACCTAGATACAAAAAGTTGCTGAGAGTTTTTCTTGAATGGGCAACACATGGGTTCTGGTTTTCATATACCTTTGTGTGGCCTGAACAGGTTCCTCCAGTCATAATATGCAAATATATATGATCCTAATGGACTCTGCCCAAACCCTTTCCAGTTCCAAGACACAGAGCTTGATTACCACTTGGTTACTGACTCACAGGAGGATACACAGAAAACTGAATGGACATTCCTGACTCTAATGATCTGCAGCGGAGGCTCTTGACCTCCCATGAGCCACAGAGTCACCTGGAGGGCTCATTAACACACAGACTGCAGGGTCCTACTCCAGAGTTCCCAAGTCAGACTCAGCAGGTCTGGGGTGGGCCTCAGAATTTGCATTTTTAACAAGATCCCGGGAGATACTGATGCTGCTGGCCAGGGAACCGCACTCAGAGACCCCAAGGGCTCCAGGAAGAAGCAGCATAGAGAATGCTCCCTAGGCACCTGGCACCAAGGTCTCACCAGACTCACCAAGACACACTAAGACTGACTGGCCTGAGCTTTCCCGTGCCTAAAAGCAAGGCTCAAGTGCAGGAATGCAGGGAAAGGACCTAATGACAGGCCACTGTATCTGGATGACTGAAAAACAGACACCTTCATCCTGGTCAATCTCAAGCTGGCTCGGCATCTGTTTAGGAGAGTTTAGAAGACTTTAGCAGAGTCAGAGCCCCCAGAAGGGGCCGTGACTCATGTGTCAAACATCATCAGGAGGCCGGGCACCATGGCTCACGCCTGTAATCCCAGCACTTTGGGAGGCCAAGATGGTCAGATTGCTTGAGTTCAGGAGTTCAAGACCAGCCTGGGCAACATGGCCAGACCCCGTCTCAACAAAAAATACAAAAATTAGAATACAAAAGTTAGCCAGGCATGGTGGTGGGCCTGTAATCTCAGCTACTCGGGGGCCAGTGTGGGAGGATCGCTTGAGCCCAGGAGGTCGAGGCTGCAGTGAGCTGTGGTTGTGCCACTGCGCTCCAGCCTGGACAACACAGCAACACCCTGTCTTACAACACGACACAACAAAACAAAAAACCCACATCATCAGGGAGCAAGACAGGGGTCTTAAGGGTGGTGGGAGGTCAGAATGTCACAGGCCCCATCAGCATATTCATTGCAGGCTGAGCAGTGGGAACGTGGAGACTCTGGTCATCTAACCTCCCTTCAAAAAGGGGTTTTCAAATATTGTTTGAGTGGCAGACATTTAAAGATGTGAAAAACATTGAGGCAGAGCTTCTCTGGTTGAAGTGAGAAGAGGGTGGGCAAGGGGTCTAGAGGCAGGACAGGATGGGGAGAAGGATACCTCTGTCATCCCCCTTGCGTGGCCTTTCTCTTGACCTCCTGGTGGACCTGCAGGACCTCCGTGGAACCCCGGGATTCCTCAGAACACAGTTGGAAAACCATTGAGTGGACCTCTCCCTTGTCCCTCATTCACGCATCCACCAAAGGCTTTCTGAGCGCCTCTGTGCAGGAAACTTCTGAGGTGCTACGAAACACAGATACTCCGAGCACACTTTCTGACTTCCACAGAGAAGAAACTATCAGAAGAGATGAGATCATAGCTTTATTGGAGAATTGCCGGGCAATGCAACAGAATGAGTATGCCTGGGGTTATGAATACCAAGAGCTATTCATGGTCATGCGTGGGTTTACCTAGTCATGGTAGCCTTACCTGAGACCTGGAGACATAACCAGACAGTGGTAATGTCAGGCTCTGGCTCTGGGGGGAGGTTAGGGTGAGTGTGTGTGTGTGTGTGTGTGTCTGTGCATGTGCGCATGTGAACGGTAATAGTAGTTCTTTCAGGCAACTGGACCTCTTTGCATAGAGCAGGCGCTCAAAGGATACGGACTTCGACAGCTTCCTTTGCCTATTCATGAGACCACCCTGTTCTATTACAAGAAGGTGGAATAGCCTCATGGTTTAGAACATGGACTTCGGAGCCACAGTGCTCAAGTTCACAACCAGCCTGGGTGAACCTGGGCATGTGACATCACCTCTCTGTTCTGGTTCCCTGACCCATAAAAATGGGAGTGATGATAGCGCTTGCTTCACAGAGCTGTTGAGAAGTTTGAATTAATCAACATCTCTAAAGCACTTAGGAAAGCCCTTGTTGTATGACAAGGACCATCATTTGATATGTGGTTATAAGAGGTATTTTATACTTGCACATTTTACTCTCAATAAATATTCGATTTTTATTTGTAGGAGGCAAGACTGGGAAAGCATTAGAAGCTAGCTGCTTGGAGGCCTAAGTCCTCTAACTTCTCTCAAATCTTCTTAAATTTAAAAAAAATATATCAGCTGGTACCTTCAAGGCCAGATGTGAAAGTTATTATATGATGGGAGCATCAGCTATCTGGTGTAAGAGCTGAATAGCTCTTAAGAGAAGCAAACAGGGGTGGAATCCAACACTGACCCTGTCTTACAACACAGTTCTTGAGTTCAGGAGTTCAAGACCAGCCTGGGCAACATGGCTAGACCCTGTCTTGACAAAAAATACAAAAATTAGCCAGGCATGGTGGTGTGTGCCTGTAATCTCAGCTACTTGGGAGCCAAAGTGGGAGGATCTGTTCTGGTTCCCTGACTCATAAAAATGGGAGTGATGATAGCACTTGCTCTCAAGTTTTCTGCTTCCCCCACCTCTTTGTCATAACTCAAGAATTAGTGGAGAAAAGAAAAGCATCCTTCATAAGCTATGATTATTAGAACAGCAAAGCCAAGAATAGTGGCCATTTAATGAGCACATACTATGTGCTCTCGGCCATGCTCAGTACTTTACATAGGTTCTATCCTGGGCTGGGTTTCCAGGAGCCCCAGAGACAAAGTTCATGAGTTCAAAGTTCATAAATGACTTCATTTATGAAAGATAAGCTCCCAGGGAAAAGCGGTGAGTGAGTGAAGAAGCAGGATGCAGAGAGGGAGGAAATCGAGCAAATGTATGATCTCAGGCAAAATCGCTCTGAGGTAGCTGCCACCTGAGCCTGCAGGGGACAGTGGAGTGTAAATTACACCCCAGAGTTATGCCCAGTAGAAGCAAGGAAGCTGGGCTTTTCTTACTCGCATGCCATCAGTTAGAGGATCAGGTCTACCTTGGGGGAATATAAATTCCCAGGCACTTCCAGCTCCATGTCTTTGAGTAAAGTGGGGCTCCAGTAGCCCAAGGGAAGCCACAGGTGCTGGCTGCAGGTACGGAAGCGAAACGAATCTCAAGGAGAAGTGTGCAAAAAATGAGAAAAAGGGGTCCAAGGAGATCTCAAAGGAGAAGGAGTGAGAAGTCCAGTCCTTCCGCATAAGTGTGACTTGGCTCCAAAGAGATCTGGAAGTCATGATCTTGGCCTCCATCAACTATCATCAACAAATCGCAGGGGAGGCCATGTGGCCCATGGTTGTGTGGGTCCTCCCTCGAGTAAGATTCAAATCCTCCTGTTCCATTCACTGACTGTGTGAACTTGGTGATCTCTTTGACCTCATTTTCTATATCTGTAAAATTGAGACAATAATAGGACTCGTATCAAAGTGAGTTGTTCTCGCTAGGTGCGGTGGCACACACCTTAGTCCCAGGTACTCAGGAGGCTGGGGTGAGAGAATGGCTTGAGCCCAGGAGTTCAAGGTTGCAATGAGCCATGATCATGCCACTGCACTCCAGCCTGGGCAACAGAGCAAGATCCTGTCTTCAAACAAACGGGAGAGTTGTTTTGAGAATTAAATAAGTTACAACATGTAAAGCTTTTGGGGCATCAGCTGGCACGTAGTAGTGCTCAGTAAATGAAACTGTCACTGTGTGGATGCAGTGTGGTTACACCAGGAATATGCACAGTGAGACAGGTATTGGTCAGGACACAGTGGGAGCAGGAGCTAGGTAAGCAGAAAGGGGCTGGTGGAGTGTGTGAGTCTGGACAGGAAACAGATTAGAGTCCAGGGAAGCCCAATCAAGGCAGGAAGGCTTGGGCATCAACCAGAGACTGAGACAGACAGGCTGAGACAAGACCCTGGAGACCAGGCAGTTAATAAGGGGCTTTGAGAGCAGGGTTGAAAGCCCCAGATCATGAGTAGAGGTTCTTTGCTTTGGGGCTGATTTCATTTTGGCTGCTGGGTCAATTCTATTTCCCTTTAAAAAAAAACTTTGTTGAGACATAATTTGCATGCCATAAATCTACTCATTTAAAATATGCAGTTCAATAGGGTTGGTATATTCACAGAGTTGTGTACCTATCACCACAATCTAAGTTTAGAATATTTTCATCACCCCCACACAAATTGCATACCCGTTAGCAATCACTACCCATTTCCCCTTCCCACCAGCACCTGGCAACCACTAATCTATTTTCTGTCTCTATAGATTTGCCTGTTCTGGACATCTCGTATCAATGGAATCATGTACTATGTGGTCTTTTGTGACTGACTTCTTACATGTAGCATAATGTGTTCAAGGCTTATCCATGTCATAGCATGTATCAGTTCTACATTCCTTTTCATGGCTGAATAATATTTCATTGTATGGATATACCTGTTTTATTTATCCATTTATTAGGTGATGGACATTTGGGTTGCTTCCATTTTTTAGCTATTATGAATAACACTGCTATGAACATCGTGTACTAGTTTTAGTTTAGACATACATTTTCATTCTTCTTGGATATATACAGAGGAATATGATTACTGGGTCTTACGGAACCTTTATTTTTAAGCTTTTGAGGAGCTGCCAAACTGGTTTCTGAAGCAGCTGCCTCATTTTACATTTCCACCAGGAGACTGTGAGGGTTTCTATTTCTCCTCATCCTCACCAACACTTGTAATTATCTGTGTTTTTGATTCTAGCCCATCCTGGCAAGTGTGAGATGGTAATTCATTGTAATTTTGATTTGCATTTCCCTAAGGGCTAATAATATTGAACATCTTTTCATGTATTTATTGACTATGTGTATATCTTATTTGGAGAATGTCTACTCAAACGCATTATCCATTTCTAATTGACTCATTTGTGTTTTTCTTATTGAGTCATGAGAGTTCTTTATATATTCTGGATACCAGTTCTTTCTCAGATTCGTGATTTGCCAATATTTTCTCCTATTTTGTGGGTCATCTTTTCACTTTCTTGACGGTGCAGCACAAAAGTCTAAGTCGAAGTAGTTCACTTTATCTGTTTTGTCCTTGGGTTGTGCCTTTGGTGTCATGTGTAAGAAATCATTGCCTAATCCAAGCTTAAGGATTTTTAAGACTTTCGTAGTCTTGGCTCTTATATTTAGCACTCTAGTCCTTTTTGAATTAAATTTTGTGGATGGCGTGATGGAGGGGGTCCAATTTCATTATTTTGCATGTGGATATCCTTTGTCCATGTCTGTGTCAGAGGTCTGTGAACCAGAGCAACTCCATCTGGAATGGGAGCTGGGTAAAATAAGGCTGAGACCCACCGGGCTGCATTCCCAGATGCGTAACACATTCTAAGTCACAGGATGAGATAAGAAGTTGGCACAAAATACAGGTCATAAAGACCTTGCTGATAAAACAGGTTGTAGTAAAGAAGAGGACCCGGCCGGGCGCGGTGGCTCAAGCCTGTAATCCCAGCACTTTGGGAGGCCGAGACGGGCAGATCACGAGGTCAGGAGATCGAGACCATCCTGGCTAACACAGTGAAACCCCGTCTCTACTAAAAATACAAAAACTTAGCCGGGCGGGGTGGCGGGCGCCTGTAGTCCCAGCTACTCGGGAGGCTGAGGCAGGAGAATGGCGTAAACCCGGGAGGCGGAGCTTGCAGTGAGCTGAGATCCGGCCACTGCACTCCAGCCTGGGTGACAGAGCGAGACTCCGTCTCAAAAAAAAAAAAAAAAGAAGAGGACCCAAACCCACCAAAACCAAGATGGTGACAAAAGTGAGCTCTAGTCGTCTTCACTGCTACACTCCCACCAGTGCCATGACAGTTTGCAAATGCCACGGCAATGTTAGGAAGTTACCCTATCTGGTCTAAAAAGGGAAGGCATGAATAATCCACCCCTTGTTTATCATGTCATCAACAAATAACCATAAAAATGGGCAACCAGTAGCCCTTGGAACTGCTCTGTCTATGGAGTAGGCTTCTTTATTGCTTTACTTTCTTAATAAACTGCTTTCACTTTACTCTATGCATTCACCCTGAATTCTTTCTTGCGTGAGATCCAGGAACCTTCTCTTGGGGTCTGGATCAGAGCTCCTTTTAGGTAACATCTGGATGACCTCACAGGGGGTGGCATCGGTGTGCTCCCTGCCACCTCTGCTGGATGTTAACAACTAGGACTTAGAGAGACTTGAAGCTCCCATTTATTCAGTGGTTTTTACATGTTCTCTATACCAGTCCAGGCCTTGCTTTAATTGTATTAGAAAACATAAAATTGAAAGC
This sequence comes from Macaca fascicularis, assembly GCF_037993035.2. Classification (NCBI taxonomy): domain Eukaryota; kingdom Metazoa; phylum Chordata; class Mammalia; order Primates; family Cercopithecidae; genus Macaca; species Macaca fascicularis. The sequence goes on along the minus strand of NC_088377.1, from coordinate 13,972,791 downwards.
AAAACTCCTACATTTTCATTTTGCAAAAGAAAATTGGTTAAACTCAAATAATTCCCCATTTGGCATTTAGTTTTGGGAGCCTCTAGCCTTTGTTATTATTTATTTATTTTTGTGCTGATACAGTTGAAATATCTCTCTTTCTATATCTCTAGGGCCTGTTTAACCAGGTGAAGAGTCCACACAAAGCTACAAAAATCAGTTGAAAATTAAAAAAAAAAAAAAAATAGTGGAGAATTAGTTTTCTTTGTCTATCTGATAAATGTCCCTAGACTTGTTTGTATGGCTTTGCATCAAACAGCAATCAGCATAAAAGGACAGCATTACTGGGTGGTGTGGCTTCTTGCAGAGGCAACTTTTCTCACAAGAGCTTAGTGATCCTACTCACCACCCTCCTCTGGGACAGGGCCAGGCCAGCTTGTCACCTGGGACTGGTGACATCTTCTCACTTGGCTTTTCCAGTGGGGTCCCTAGAGTCAAACATTTTAGAACGTTCATCTGGACTAGGCAGGATTAAGTGAGAATCTCTTTAGCATCTGCCTTTGTTAGAATTAGGTTCATCTGTCTGAAGGTAAGGCCTCAAATAAAAGTGGCTTGAAAATGACCCAAGTTTATTTCTCTCTCCAGTGGCCAGGGCTGGTGGGGTGGCTCTGCTCCATAGGTTCTGAGGGGCTGCCCTACCTCCTTAGCACAGCTTCTTATAGCACCAGAGGTCCAGCCATCACGTCTGCATTCCAGTCAGCAGGAAGAAAGGAGAGCAAAGAAGGGAATGTCCCTTCCCTTACAGTATGCTTTCCAGAAGTTGTATACCACCTCCAACTTCAGCCTTTGGCTAGGACTTAGTCTCAAGGACACACTTAGCCTTTAGCAATACTGCAAAATGCAGTGTTGTTATTCCACATGGACCTGTGCCTGGGTATAAACTGGGGCCTCTGTTGCAGAGGAAGCAGAACAGAATTGATATTGGGTGGGGCGGGCAGAGGGGGGTTACTGTCTAGACCTTGCCAGAGTCCAAGGGCACTCTGTCCCAAGAGTCAAGGGACCTTTTCCCAATTTCAATTCTGCAAACGATTTGTCAGCCCAGTTGAGGAGCAGGCTAGGACAGTGTGCACAGACGCCGTCTTGCTCAACTTAACCCTTCTTCATCTCTGCATTTTCATTTAATACACTTGGATTTGGTACAGAGAAGGGGCATGGGATTCTAGACAGTGAAGGGAATGAAACCCCACATGGCTCAGACCGTGGGGATTTTGCTACTTGAAATACGATTGTACCCTCTCCACTTTCAAATGAAGATCCTGACATTGTTTTCCAGAACAATTGCACCATCCAGACTCAGGGACCCACAAAAGTGTCAATTCACCGCATGTTGGCTTTTTTTTTTTTTTAAACTAATTGTAACAAGTGGTTGCTGCGAAACGCAGGCTTCCGAAGGCTGCCCTTCCAGTGACCCATACCCTGACCTGGACAGACCACCTTCTGTCCAAAAGAGGAAAAGTTTTGTTCTTAGATCAGATGAAACCCTGGCTTACCCCTGGTGACCAGCGGGATTAATCAGACACCAGTAAAACAGCTGACAGAAACACTGAACCAACTCACAATAACCAGCACACACATCAGGCAGCATTCCTCTGCAGGGTCTTACCTCATCCCTTTCTTTTGCCCTGAGATGCAATCTCTGCTTCCTGAGGCCTGGTTTTCTGTACTTCTTAAAGGGAGCCACTTGCAAGCTAAGAAGCTGCCCGTTTTTAGGATCAATATGGTATTCCCCCAAGTTGGTTAGAAAACACAATGGCAGGGACAGAATTTGCAGCAGGGGCTTGTAGAGGATTAGGGCTGCTTCACCAGGATTTATCGCCGCATGCACAACCCAGACTGAAACCCTGGTCGCAGTCCGGGTGGTTTAAAATGAGCCAACAGGCATTGCCTTCAGTTTTAGGCCTTTGAAAGGTAAAATCTTCCCAACGTGCAAAAAGTAACCACTAAAAATGAACCGTATTCAGAGGCAAAGAAAGAATGAAAGATTGTGAAAGGAAAAAAAAGTTCTGAAACTGTATTTGGGAGGTTCCTGCAGAAGGGGTCCTTCTGGAAGTATGCGGCAGGCCCCACAGCTGGCCCGATAGTCACGTATGTTTCAGAATGTAACTTTCCAACGCAAGTTGCTTCTTCGCTTTGCTACCTGCAGAGAGCCACCTCTTCATTTAATCGTGGTTTGGGTTCTATTTTATTTTTACTGTATCCCATTTTCCAGGGTAAAAAGCAGAAAGCCAATAAAGCCACATTTTTGCTACCAACTTAATATGAAGTATATTTTAATTCAGAATGATTTCCCTCCACTTCTATTTTAAAACATGTTTGAGAAGAAAAGCAAACTTAGAGGATTTCTGGTCCTAAATACAGCGATTTCAAGGATTGTTATCAAAACCCTGAAGGGCAGCGTTAAAGAATGGGATGACCTTGAAACATAGGATGGCTAAGAAGTGAGAGTAAAATATCACTCAATAGTGACTATTTGTAGCCAGAGTTATGCCAGGGAAGGGAGAAAGCAATGAGAGCCAGCAATATTTGAGACAGAAACAGATGACAGAGAAAGGTATCTTTAGTGAGGAAAGGACTTAGTATCTTTAAATAAGATGCCAAAGGAATATGTACTGGGGGAAAAATCAATTTTTCTGTGCTGTGGAGGAAGCATTTCAAAGTAAGACAACCTTTATTTCCAAATGCCTTCTGGAGGCCTTCCCCTGAGGACACAACACCAACGCTATTAATCTTGACTTAGTGAATGAACGTATTATACGGATTTCAATCCAGACCTTCAAGTCTTAAAGAGTTCTGAAGAGCCCAGATAAAGCAACCCATTTTTACTTTGGTGATTCCACAGGGGTAACTCACTTTAATTCCCCTTTCATCTCTATGGGAGGACTCGGAATTTTAAAAGCAAACAGGTTTCCTATACTAATTCCTGGAGAGAAGGCTTCTGTTGCTTTCTTGCTGCTGCGAGACTGAAGGTGGGTGACCATCTTCATTTGTTACCTTGGAAGACGTGGAGAACCAGAAGTAAGTCCGAAATAATAGGCCAACGGTAGCTGTCTCCTTTCTTCGAGGAAAGTTATTGCCCTTCCAAATGCCAGTTTGTTTTTTGATTTTCCACGGTCCAGCCCCGTATTTAGCACAGAAAGATGCTTTAGAAGCCAGAACACTGGTAATAACCCCAAATATACACAAAGACAAAGCAGAGGGCATGTCTGTTTTGTCCCGTCAGACAAATTATGATCTAAATTTTCTGCCAACACTTTTTTTTTTCCCCCTGATTGTTTATGGCAACACCAGTCTGTTTATTGAGATTCTAAAATGCAATGAAAGTTTCTGGGATTAAAAAGAATAAGAGAGTCACAGAGAGAGAGAGAAGGCTTATTATGTAGAAGTAAACTGTTTCAAATGGAAACCCGATTCCCATTGTGAGAAAGAGAAAGCACTGAGGAAAATTACGCCAGATTATCTAGGCTAAAGGAAAAATTTTATGCCTCACTGTGCCACTTGTAAGGGACAGGAGAGGAAAGAAAATACTAGAAACTGCATGGCAACAAACGACTATGTCGGGATGCAGAGACAGCAGCCTTGCTAGGTTCAGTCCAACTTGTACAGGAATGGCAACAACCTAAGGCAGCGATTTCCCAACACCGATCTGTTACCCAGGGATTATATTAATAAAACAGCCAGGGAGGAAAATGGCTACAGTTAACTAACTTTTTTTTTTTTTTTAGACAGAATCTTGCTCTGTTGCCCAGGCTGGAGTGCAGTGGCACGATCTCAGCTCACTGCAACCTCCGCCTCCTGGGTTCACGCCATTCTCCTGCCTCAGCCTCCCAAGCAGCTGGGATTACAGGCACCCACCACCACACCCGGCTAATTTTTGTATTTTTAGTAGAGACGAGGTTTCACTATCTTGGCCAGGCTGGTCTCGAACTCCTGACCTCGTGATCCACCCACCTTGGCCTCCCAAAGTGCTGGGATTACAAGGGTGAGCCAACGCACCTAGCCACTATATTTTCACATAAAGTCCGAAGATGGAACACGGTCAACACTTTTCATTCTAAAGGGTTATCAAAAGACATCAACTTGTATAAAAACTGGTGTGAAAATAGAGTGATGTTTTAATCGATGTATATGTTTTGTTCTTTCACGTGCCCAGATCCTGGAACAGGCTGAGAAAAATAGAACCTGGAGTGTAAAAAGCAAAAAGAAACATGTTAGTGGATATAGGACATCTTGCAGCTCTCAATTTGATCTGTTCCTCAGTTGTCACATGGGATGAGAAGATTGTAGGAATGGGGAAAAAATTAGAATAACCTTGCACTTCGAGTTATGGAAAAGAAACTTTTAAGCTTTCAACATTTCTATGAGAACAACGTGAACCTGACAGCTAAATCATTGAAATATTGATCACATTACAAATAAAAATCCAAACGAATTCATTTCAACTGAAAGAGGGAAAACATCGATACTACTGCTCATTGGCATGGTGACATGCACATGTGTACTACAATAAAGGAATTTATCAAATTTTTGGACCACAATTATGTGAAGGAATATCAAAATGTATAGAGTTTGCAACAACAAAAAGATGTAGCTTTTGTCTGATTTTGTTAATCTCTGAAAGGCTTATTTTTGATGTAAATTAATCGGATAGTCTAATATGCTTCTTTTCTGTCCACCAAAAATATCTGTGAATTAAATTATGTAAACAGTTTCCTCAAAAGTAGAAACATCGCTAACTCCCTTCCCCCGCATTAAATAGTTCCATATGAGTTGACAGAAGGAGGTGGCCGTGTGACCTTTTGCAATGAACGGGGAACATAGCCCCCTTTGGCCTGAATCTGAGAGCTGCCCCTTCCCAAAGCCCTTATGAGATGATGTACCAGAAACCAACACATCTGACCGAGAGGTCTCTGAAGTTGCAGCCTTTTGTATTTACACTTTTGAGATATCTCCATTGTGATGCAAATCTCGATTTTCAATCAAAATTGGCTAGAAAAAACCCAAATCTTTCTCTGGAAACCATTGTAGGAAGTACATAAGCCTAAATATTAAATTTTCTCTGTTCTGACTTCCTATGAAGCCACAAAACAAATGTTATCAAACACGAATGCCTTTTGCAAATGCTGATTGAAAATCAACCGTGTCAACTAGCACTTTTAACTAACTATAGTTTTAGTCTTAAAGGGTGCTTAGTTTATGTGTTATAAATGAACAACCCCCCCCTTTTTTTCTTTCTAATTTGGGTGCTCACGTCCAAAGCATCTAAAACCTTTTTAATTTTTGTCGACTGTCTCAAATCAAGTTTGTTTTAGAGAGCCCTCCCTTCTTAGCTTGGATCCTTTATGTAAGTCCAGATGAATAAAATAAAATGAAATACAAAAGGAAGGCATCATTAATGGCTTGAAGGCGTCCCACTTTTATTTTCTTGTATTTTAAGAGCTGAAGTTGGAAATATGGAATCCTCCCAAGCCGCTCAGAGTCTGAAGACATTGAGGGCAGGCACCCAGGCTTATGGAAGTCTTCGGTCAGCCTCAGGCTGAAGGTTTGTGGGCGTCTGTGTGTGCGTGCGTCTGTCTTTTACTGTACCCTTCAAGATCGGGTTCTGAAGGAGCATTTCTCCTGCCAAAATACACACACAGCCCGGGATTAAAAGGGCTGAAACCTACCAGCAAGTTCTTAACGCCCTCCCACAATCATTAGACCAAATCCACCATCATTCCAGATTCATTTTTCCCTTATTCATCTGTCCAACTAATTCCTGCCACATTCACCAGGCTTATATCTTAATCTTTTCTGTTACATAGAGAATACATAATGAAAAGCTGCATTTTCTGGGTACATGCACACATTTGGAGCGGATGAACCATATGTGAAGCGACATACAATGCTGAATGCCGGCTGAATGGCGTCCAGCGCTAAAAACACCGCGAGCGCAGGAACAAAAAGCCGACGAACAACAGCCAGTGCCAGGCTTGCCTCTGCTGGAACACCAGGGGCTTCGCCGCGAAAACATGGGTATAATTTCACTGTTTTCACTCACACAAGCTGTGGGAAAGGAGTCACCATCTGATGTTTGATTGTGTGGGATATGTTTTTGGCAGTGGCCTTGTATTCCTCATTGACAAAAAAAGAAAAAAAAAAAAAAGAAAAGAAAGAAAGAAACAAGAAAAAAGGGGGAGAGATGGAGGGGGAAGGAAAATAAAAAAGAATAGAGCTACATTTGCTGTTTTCAATTTGCAGTCTGGGGGACAGGCACAGCTGACAGTTCTGACCAGTGGCCACCTGAAAATGAGGGCCAGGGCCTGGGGACTGTCCCCTCTGCCTCCATCCCCTGGGCCTCCCTTTATGCCCAGGGACCCAGGAGGGGACTTTTCTCCATCCTCCCCCGTCGGCTGGTTAACTTACGACTGAGCCGTGGGGCTGATGTTTGCCTGATTTAATAAAACCTTTTATCCAAGGTAGCGGCTGGGAAGGCAGGGTCCTGACAGCCCAGAGCGGGAAAGGGCGCAAAGCTCATAAGCAGGCACTTTCCGGAGCCGGTGAGGAAAAGAGTGAGGCTTCAAAAACAATCCCTGGCAATGCGGCTGGGGCTGAAACCAGGTGGTTTCTCCCGTGGTTTCTGGCTGGAGACTGGTAGGGTGTTAGGTTTACACCCTGGGTCTCCACCCTGACCAAAGGTTCTAGAAAGAGATACGCTGCTCCTTGTCTCTGGCACCATCTTTTCCTCACTCAGGAATGCCAGATTTCGCAAATAAACATACAGGATGCCCAGCTACCTTTGGATTTCAGAACAACAAGTACTAAGCCATGATGTGCTGTTTCCCTAAAAGCCAATTTTCACTGAGTGTCATCTTTTCCTCACTCAGGAATGCCAGATTTCGCAAATAAACATACAGGATGCCCAGCTACCTTTGGATTTCAGAACAACAAGTACTAAGCCATGATGTGCTGTTTCCCTAAAAGCCAATTTTCACTGAGTGTCTTGCACGTTATCTGACAATGCTACTCCCACACCACCGGGCTTCCTGGTCCAGCCACCCACCTCCCCTCACCTGTGGCGGGCAGGCAAGGGGACGGTGATCAACAGCCTCCTCTGCTGCATCTCAGGGTGTTAAGAGGATAATGAGAGAATAGATGGGTAGCTGCTTTCCAGAAAGGTCGTTAATTAGCCCTGCTGGTTAGCATGTGATTCGCGTGCCGCAGCTGTGCTAAAGGCCCTCCTCTTAACTTCCAGTTCAGACTAGGAGACGTGACCTATGAGACTAGAGAGAGTTTGGTGTCATTGCCTTCTGGTGCCCAGGGCCCCTTCTCTGATGGGTTTCACATAATTTTGTTTGGACCCTCTTTTAGAATCAAACCAGCCTGGGTGCAATAATCCTATAATCCCAGTGCTTTGGGAGGCCAAGACAGGAGGATTGCTTGAGGCCAGCAGTTCAAGACCAGCCTGGGCAACATAGTGAAACCCCATCTCTACAAAAAAATTTAAAAATTATCTGGGTGTGATGGTGCATGCCTGTAGTCCCAGCTACTTGGGAGGGTGAAGTGGGAGGACTGCTTGAGCCCAAAAGTTCAAGGGTACAGTGAGTCATGATGTGCCACTGTGCTACTCCAGCATGGGTGACAGAGTAGGACTTGTCTCCAAAAAAATAATAATACATTGAAATAAAACTCCCCAGTTCAGCACCCCTTGCTTTTACTAGAGGCAAATATAGTGTTTAATGGAAGACACGGAGAGCAAGTCACATCCTTCCTAATCAACTGCCTCTACTCACGGGGATGTTGGATTGCTACCTTTCAGTACAGTGCTTGCTAAGAAGCTGGTAACACCTAGTTGGCCTCCAGGATTTGTCTTGAGGTGGCTATCTTGCCTTGAGTTTCCCATTTGTAGGCCTGTGAAGCGTATCTGATTAAAGGTGGAGAGAAAGAAAAGGTTTCCCTTTGTGAGTAGCAGGCAGGTGACCAGGACAAATCTCAATGACAGCCAGATCCAGTGTCTATGCTGTCATTTACCCTCCAGGTGGGGAGGTGGGATCGGGCACGGGCTTTAAAAGCAGGTGGCGCGCTGCACTGATCGGGTCCAAGCCCTAAAGAGAAGATGTCAAAGGAGCACTGCTCTTTTGAATATTCCCTTTAGTGGAAGACAGTCGTGGCTGCATATATTGGCGGGGACTGGAAGTGTGGTTTTCCCCATGTGGCGGAATTGCTCTCATTTTCAAGCATGGGCCAGGGGCATAATGGCCGCTTGTAACGATCACATTAGCATCATGGAGCCATATATCTACAATAAATTAAGACTGCTTTGCAATTAGTACCGATGATCACAGCTGTGGAGACAAATGGCATATGTGCTAATTAAATAATTTGTCACTTCACTGTTAAACAAACAATTCAGCCTCTTTATATTACAAACTGCCATCTCCAGAACATCGCCATGGGCCATTAACCCTGTGGAAGGCGCAGCTTGCCATGCCCACAATTGGTGGGGAGCAATGTTTGAATGGCAGGATAAAGGTGATGGGGAAAAATCCACCTGGATGACAAGTCTCCTCAGACTTTGAAAATTTTCTTGGAAAATGAGTTCCAGGAGGACGAAACAAACTCTGCCGCTCCACTTAGAAAACATTTGGAAGATAGCCCACTCCGTGTTAAGATTTCTAGCTCTATTCGATGTGCCCTGATTGAAGTGAACTGTCAACTTGGTTGCAACCAATAAAAACTCCATCACGTCAAATCTCAACTTCATCTGGTGACTTCAGCCAAAGTCCCTCTTCCCATTTGCAGTATCTTTGTACAGTTTTTCTTTTCTTTCTTTCTTTCAGTTTCAGCATTTCCTACCCCAAATGCTAATCCATAAAACTGAATTGTGAACTAGGGTTTAATGGGGGCCAGCCATTGCTAGTCTATACAATGGCTTCGTGTGAACTAAGAGGACTCAGCCCTGTGCAGGGCACCAGTCTTGGTAAGCAAGGTGCAGACTGGATTTGTATCTCTGCTCACCGCCTTGGTCCAGGGCCCTTGTGCAGTGAACAACCTGTCCAACCACACAGGCAGTTCTGACTCACTTGCCTTTGAAACCAGGAGAGGCTTGGGTAAGTTAAAGCCACAGAAAACTTGGAAGTCAGCTGTCATTATTATCCTTTATTCCTTGCCCTTTTATCAGAGTTGTTAACTAATGGAACTTGATTTCTCCTTCTCATTCCTACCCTTGCTTACATGCAAGAGGCAGGATGGTCAGACAGAGAGAGAAAGGCAAGGCAGTGAGGATTTCATGTCATTGGCCCTTCAGCAAATCCCTTATCAGGCACTGCCTTTGTAAGGAGCATGTGACGTGGGTGGTGTTGAGTAGAAGGCATTTGTGATATAACAGATGTTTGGTATAAAATACTCAGGCAGGGTTCCACCAAAGTCATTCTACTGCAACAAATTTCTACCAGGCAGGAAACAAGCTAGAAACAAGGTTGAGCGTTCAGTCTTCCTTCCTGCAGGAAGGTGATTCCCTGGATAATTTCACCTTAGGCTTTAAGAGCTCCTTTCCTGTGGCATTGTGGGAATGGAAAGAGAAGCCAGTGTTTTATCTTTATGGAAAAATCTCACTGGATACAAAAGTCTGTAACAGAGGCAAGTTCCTCAGCAAATTGGTGCATTACTCGCCAAAAAGTCATTGTCTTGTTTATAAAGTGAAATCTGAGTTTATCCCAGAAAGACTGGGGCATGGAGCAGCTTAGCTCACATCACTTAGGGTAAAGGTCACACTCTAAGTGAGACAGAGTCTCACTCTGTCACCCAGGCTGTAGTGCAGTGGTGCAATAGTGGTTCACTGAAGTTTTGAACTCCTTGGCTCAAGTGATCCTCCCACCTCAGCGTCTGGAGTAGCTGAGACCACAGGCATGCACCATCATACCCAGCTAATTTTTTATTTTTTGATGCCCAAGCTGGTCTCAAACTCCTGGGCTCAAGCATTCGTCCCACCTCAGTCTCCCAAAGTGTTGGGATTACAGGTTTGAGCCACTGTGCCCAGCCTTGCTATTATTATTGTAACTGAATTTTATAGCATGGAGTCTCTCCGCCAGCACTTGTTAATATTGTCTGTTAGGGGTGTGTGCAGAGTACGGGAAGGAGATAGCCATAGAGTAATGTTTCTAAAAGAACTTTTCTGACATGTATTTATACATGAGGAAATGCAGAGAGTGCAAGGTGAGTTTAGAGGCTTTGAAAGCACTGCCAGGACGTAAGATGTTTTTCCTACAGCTCTACAAGACGCATTATTCTCTGGCCTGTTTCGGAAAGGACAGGCTGTTTTCTAGGCAGCTTCCTGCCTTCTGGAACTTCAGGGAGTGGATTTCCATGTGTCCAAATGTTGAGTTGTGAGTCAGAACCACCCAGGCCAGCCAACTGTCCTACCAGTGGGCATGGAATCCTTAGGCTGCAAGACAACCAAGACGCCAGCTCATCTAAGCCTCTTATTTCACCAGAAGAAGGAATAGGAGTAGAGAGATACAACAACGACCCTAAATCATCCTGTTCTTTTCCTTCTCTGGGGGGCGCCAGGGAGCCTCCCACCTTTCCTCTATTTTCTGATCTAAGCTGAGGAAATCCAAATGGTATTCTTTTATCCCAGTATTAACTGGGACTCAGAGACTGCCCAAGCCACTTACTTAATTTGTGGCGTAAAATATTTTTGCTCTAGAATCGTTCTGCCCCTTAAAGGAGATCTGTGGGGAAAGAATTGGCCGGACAGCCTCTTACCTAGCCCCAATGCAATGCAGGAATCTGAAAAGGTCATTAGGAAAATAAAAACTTAAAGTCCTGAAAAACTTTCTGACAATTGTCCAAGGCCATGCAGTCCTGAGGACACAGAGGATACCAGCTACCCCTCACCCACGACCCACAGGCCAACCCAATGAGACCACATCTTGTCTTTCAGGAAAATGCACTGAATTTTGTACCATGCCCCCAAGAGCCTGGATCAAATTAAGAATTTTAATACTCAAAGTCATTTATTTATATTGTGTCCCTAAAGCATATATAATAAATGTATGCCTCACTCAGGGTATATTAAAATGTTTCGCCATACATTTCTAAAATCTTAACCAATATCGTCAACACTTTAAAATACAACTTGTATTCTGATCAAAATACACTTCATCATTTGAAAATCAAGTAGTAATTGGATGAATTCTAACAAATAAACACAGTTCTCTGCTCAGCTTCTTCTGGAATCTTTCACACCCTTGAAACAACACATTTCAGCTATTTAATTTAGATTTTTTTCTGGAATTTACTTCCATATCTCTAGATGATATGTTTCTAGATTTCCTGAATTGTATTGTTCAATACCATTATTAAAAGGGTTTTTTAAATTAAGCTATTCTATTTTCATTTTCAATAATTTTGGTTCTCTGATCCATTTTGATATCCTCCTCTTCTTGTTTCATGAGCTCATCTCCTGCTATTTTTGAAAAGGCCATCGTTTTTAAAAATATGTTTACTCATTGAAACGTTTACTGAGTTGTCTCTGTTTCTTCTGGGTTCATTTTTGTTTGGTTGGTTTTGCCTTTTTCTTCTTGGAGCTTACTTCAGATGTGATTTTGGCAGTCAGTTCATAAGAGGGAGGTACTGGGCAGCTAATTCTATCTGGGCATGGGGCTTCACTCTAGAGTGATCAGTGGGAAAGCAGTGGTGAAAGCTGACCAGCACAGTATCACCACCTGATACAGCCACATAATTATTATTTTACTTGTGTCTCCTCCTGGTCTTGTATGTGTAAGTTCCATTCATGCAAAGGTTTGTTCATTTTGTTCACTGCTCCAGTCTCAGTGCCTACGACAGTGTCTGGCACATAATAAATGCTTTAAAAACACTTAGATGAACAAAGAACTGTGGGAGAAAAATGCTATGCAGAGCACAAAGTGAGTAGGAGACTAAGAGTGAGGAAAGTTGATTTTGCCTTGGAGCAATGGGGAAGCTTTTTTTCGCTGCACTGACTAGGAGCATTCCTGTAATGCCAAGACACTGCCGAGGCGTTTTCCATGCATTCTTTCATTCGTGCAGCCAGCAACATCCATTGAGCACCTACGATGTGCTCTGAAGCAGTGTAGCATGGTGGTTAAGGACATGGGAATTGATTAAGGAACCTGAAGTCTAGCCCTGGCTGTGTGTCGTTGGGCAAGTTATTTACCTCTCTGAGCCTCAGTTCCCTTAATTCTATATGAAGAATTGTCAGAGTGTCTGCTTATAGGGTTACCTTAAGGATTAAATGAATTGCTATATGTAAAGAGTTCAAACATTATGCTTGTTTTGTTATTATGCTTTTAACCAGACCCTGTTCTAGGCTATGGAGACACCGAGATAGGTAGAAATGATCCTTCCCACCCCCCAACAGGAAGACTTCATAGTCTAGTAGGCTGCTTTTCTCTTTCTTGCACACTATCTCCTGAATTTTTAAAAAAAATACAGAAAGTGCACCGGACAGGGTGGCTCATGCCTGTAATCCCAGCACTTTGGGAGGCTGAGGCAGGCAGATCACCTGAGGTTAGGAGTTCGAGACCAGCTTGGCCAATGTGGTGAAACTCTGTCTCTACTAAAAATGCAAAAATTAGCTGGGCATGGTTTTGGTTCCTATAATCCCAGCTACTCAGGAGGCTGAGGTAGGAGAATTGCTTGAACCTGGGAGATGGAGGCTGCAGTGAGCCGAGGTCATGCCACTGCATTCCAGCCTGGGCAACAGAGCGAGACTCCATCTACAAAAAAAAAAGAAACTTAGTGCAAAGTATGCCCATAGGCAATCAAAATGATGCTTGAATTTGGGGTGGGGGAAGGGGCAAGGTCTCATGTCAAATTGGATGACTATCACCTCGACAGGCGCAGGACTGGCAGAGTTAAAGGAAAATAACAAGTCAACAGCCTCTTCCCCAGGGGCTCAGTAATGTCCCTAGCCTTTGGCTCTGGTGTGCTCTGTGCAAAAGGCTAAAAATAGCAGAGGCATGCTCAGGATTAAGACAGCCTTTCAATCACAAGTCAGGGAAGTAGTGATTTTCCTTAGACAAACCCTATTGCTACTGGTGGGGGTGGGGATGGAGGTCGGGAGACATACGACTTTCTCATACATTTGATTAAAACTTTGGCAACGTTAATAATCTTCATAGTCTCTAAATCTCCATTTGCCTCCATCCTGACCTTTCTTAAGTATTGTTTCATTGATTTTTTTAAGGTTACCTTTGAAGATAGAATTGCTGAATAACTCTAAAACTTACTGAAGAGTCCACTCTTTTGGTTGCCTGTTTGTGTGATAACACATCCTCTTGAAAAATGCAGCCCATTTTAATTTGCATCCATCCACGCTTCACCTCACCATCTATAGCACCATAAATACATTCATCAAAGAAGGCAACATAGAAACTAGTAAGCATGGAGAATGGTGAAGTGTCAGTTACAATTAATAGCTTTGGAAATAAAAGAGATAATAATGTGTCTCATTTACAAGTTTTGAATTTAATTTCACAACTTACCCTTTGAAATAAATTAATGCCAGAATTGACCTGTTAAGAAGTCTGTTTGTAAATAAAATTGGCCCAATTAGTCAGGGGTGGGGAATGCATCTTAGTCCCAGCTACTCAGGAGGCTGAAGTGGGAGGATGGCTTGAAGCCAGGAATTGGAGGCTGCAGTGAGCTATGATCGTGCCACAGCACTCCAGCCTGGGTGACAGAGGGAGATCCTGTCTCTATAAATAAATAAATAAAATCAGCTCAACTATTCATGTCAGTGTTGTGAATACAGAAAGCAAATCCTTAAAATGCCCTAGAAGTGGAGGTTGGGTGGGAGGGAATATCCTCCCCAAACTTGAAATCAAATCCATGCCCTGAGAGCTCCATTGGGTGGCCAAGCTCCATTCAGTCTCGTTTTCCTCTCAACAATGCGCATGCGAAAGGCTTCCTCGGAAGGCACGGGGCATCTTTTTTTTTTTTTTTTTTTGAGGCGGAGTCTCGCTCTGTGGCCCAGGCACGGGGCATCTTTTTAAATAAGTCCAAGGATTTTAGATGAGGTCAGGAGCTGGGCATGGGAACGAGGTGAAGGGCCAAAAAAGTTAAGCTACTCTGGTGTAAACCAACACAAACTGCCTGTTCCTGCTGTTATTTCTTCCCTAAAATTTTTTCACTTTGGGAGAAGATTTTAACAAATCATTATTATTGATAAAAAGCTGTAAAGTGGGCTGCCCATGGGGGCTAATGCCTGTAATCCCAGCACTTTGGGAGGCCAAGGCAGGAGGATATCTTGAGCCCAGGTGTTCAACACCAGCCTGGACAACATAATGAGACCTCGTCTCTACAAAAAAGCAACAAAATTAGCCAGGTGTCTTGGCTCATGCCTTTAGTCCCAGCTACTCCAGAGGTTGAGCAGGAGGGTTGCTTGATCCCAGCAGGTCAAGGCTGCAGTGAGTCGTGACCACACCACTTCACTACAGCCTGGGCAACAGAGGGAGGACTCTGTCTTACCAAAAAACCCCCAAAAAACAAAAACAAAAAAAAAGGGAGGAAAATGGCAGGGTGGGAGGGGGTGGGGGGGGAAAAATCACCCATAATGTCAGAGGTATGTGAAGCAGAGCAACTCCATCTTGAACAGCAGCTGGGTAAAATAAGGCTGAGACCTACTGGGCTGCATTCCCAGATGGTTAGGCATTCTAACTTAGAGGATGAGATAGGAGGTTGACACAAGATACAGGTCATAAAGACCTTGCTGATAAAACAGGTTGCAGTAAAGGAGCGGGCTAAAACCCCCCAAAACCAAGATGGTGACGAGAGTGACCTGTGGTTATCCTCACTGCTACACTCCCACCAGGGCCGTGACAGTTTACAAATGCCATGGCAATGTCAGGAAGTTACCCTATATGGTCCAAAAGGAGAGGCATGAATAATCCACCCCTTGTTTAGCATATCATCAAGAAATAACCATAAAATGGGCAACCAGCAGCCCTCGGGGCTGCTCTGTCTGTGAAGTAGCCATTCTTTCATTCCTTCACTTTCCTAATAAACTTGCTTTCACTTTAGTCTATGGACTCATCCCAAATTCTTTGTTTCAGGAGATCCAAGAGCCCTCTCTGGGGGTCTGATCAGGACCTCTTTCCTGTAACAATAATGGCACAACCCAGATACAACGACTTTAATGTTTCAGTCATCTCTTTCCATTATTTCTCTAACTGCATTTATATTTACAGTTATAATGTGCATCAAAGTTTGTGATCTATTTTTCTCCTAACGTTGCCATAGGTTATTAGAGAGTCTTTCGAGTAATTGTTTTAATGGGTGCATAATATTTCATTGAGTGGATCATCATTTAACCATTTCCCTATTGATGGACAGTGAGATTACTGCCACTTTTTCCCTTATAAATAAATATACTGATAATCTTCAGTATCTTCCATATCTGCAGTTTGGCATCTTTATTTACCTTTTTCCCTTACAAAGAAAAGTTGAACAAAGACTTCAAATTGCAGATACCACAATAAGCTGATGCTCAAGTGTCTTATATAAGATGACATAGTGCTTGTGTTTAACCTATACACATCCTCCTGTATACTTTAAATCATCTCTAGATTACTTATAATACCTAATACAATGGCTACACTTCACTTTATTCACATTCGTACATTCGCATTTACACAGACACACATACACACACACACACAGTGCTAATGCGTATGCCCGCCCTGAATTTTCTCCTCCTGACTGGTTGTGGCACAACTTTAAACCCAGCAGAGCGCGGGGAGGAAGCTGGAGTTTGTATTTTCAGTTTGGTTCAACTCTGTGAATTAGGAGTCCCGTTTTCCCATCCTAGTCACGAAGTAGTCCTGAATTGTCCTTGAGTAGAAGGGAGAGATTTATGGACTGAATCCTGGTCCAAGTCAGAGAGAAAAGTATTCTTTAGAAAGACATCGTCTGATGATTATTTTGAGAGACTTTCTGGTAATCCCCAGCAAATCTGCATGTTAATAGGAATCATTTACTCAAAGCAGGGGCCCAGGAAAATAGCTTTACATAATAACAGTAGCTTGATTTGATTACTTCAATTTGGTCCTAGCTATTGAATTAAAGGTAAAGCCAAGCTTTTGGAAGTTTTACAGAATGATAAACAAAATGGGAATAGTAAATTAAGACTGACTCTGGTTTCAACCTGTACATCTTTATTACTTCTAATGAGCAGGGAGATGTAAACAGGATCGAGGAGTAAAAACCATTGATAATCTTCTTAGCATTCTGGATAATTTATTGGTTTCTTTCTCACATTGAGAGCTCTAAGCCCGCCTAATATTCGTTAAGACTTCTTGGCAGCTCTTTCCTAAAAGAAGCAATTTCTTTTCTTACAGTGCAGTGTAGTTTTGCTCACTTACTCCTCAAAATACTGACAGACATTTTCAGTTGCACTCGGCTATTTTGAGTCACAGCAGCACTTTTAAAAATCCTAGTCATTTTATACTTACAGAAGAGTCGCAACAGTAGGACAGAGTCCTTGGATACCCCTCAACCAGGCCTCTCTCTGTTAACGTCTTATATACCATACATGAAAATTAAGAAATTAACCTTAGCATGAGACTATTAGCTAAAGTGCAGAACTTACTCACATCCCCAGTTTCTCCACTAATGTCCTTTTTCTATTCCAAGACCCAGTCCAGGACTCCATGTTGCATTTAGTTTTCACATCTTCTTAGCCTCCTCCAATCTGTGATAGCTCCTCAGTCTTTCTTTGATTTCAGGGCCTTTCTACTTTTGAAGAGTAACGGTCAGTTATTTTGTAGAATGTCCCTCCATGGGCCGGGCGCGGTGGCTCAAGCCTGTAATCCCAGCACTCTTGGGAGGCCGAGACGGGCAGATCACGAGGTCAGGAGATCGAGACCATCCTGGCTAACACGGTGAAACCCTGTCTCTACTAAAAAGTACAAAAAGCTAGCCGGGAGAGGTGGCGGGCGCCTGTAGTCCCAGCTACTAGGGAGGCTGAGGCAGGACAATGGCATAAACCCAGGAGGTGGAGCTTGCAGTGATCTGAGATCCGGCCACTGCACTCCAGCCTGGGCGACACAGCAAGACTCCATCTCAAAAAAAAAAAAAAAAAAAAAAAGTCCCTCCATGTGGGCCTTGTTTGGTAGGTTCTCGGGGTTAGACTAGCATTATGCATTATTGGAAAGGAAACCGCAAAGTGACTGATGTGTCCATCTCAGTGCACCATGCCATCCTCACCACTTGGCTAAGGTGATACCCACCAAGATTCTCCACTGTAAACTTTCTATTTTCCCCTTTGTAATTATTAAATATTTTGGAGGGGGAGATAGTTTGAGACAATGCAAATAAATAACTTGTTTCTGCTTAAACTATCACAGCTGTCCTCCGAAGCAATAGTTTAACCTCAGCTAAATGTCCACAAGCTATCAATGGGGACTTTTGGAATTGGTGAGGGGCACAGGAGCCTCAAAGCCATTCACTTCTTCCCGGAAGCCCAGCATTCCAGGAAAGGACTGGCAGACCTCCTGACTTCCTCCACCAGCTCTCTGACCGCTGCACACTGTGGTTGTGACTTGGGATTTCAGAGACAGGAGCAGGACCCCACCCCCGATCATAGCATGACTTAGCTTCTCCCCAGAATCACAGTCATCTTCCATATGACTTAGAATAACATGATTGCTGGAAGACAGAAAGATGTGGGCCTAAGTAACAAACTGTGTTCTGTTAAAGCAAAAAGTATCTGTGACACTCAGGAAAGCATGGCAAGGCAGACTACATTTAAGGGGATTATCACAACAAGTCTAGGTACTATTACAATGGAGTTTTATAGTAGGGCAGAGAGATTGGGCTCAACTCTGTATCCAACAAGGAAAAGTGGGAATTTATAGCCAAGGAGTGAGAGGGGGCCCAGTGGATGGTAAATTACCAAGGAGAAACATGAGGGGTAAGGAGGGATTCTGGCTAACCGTCCTAATGGGGTTCTTGCTGAACACGGGCCAGAGTGATCAGACAGCACCTGCAGGATGGTGGAGAATGAGCAAATTCCCCAGATCTGGAAGGTGATCAGATACAATTAGAGTAAGTAAGTAGGCAGACATGAGCAGGGCAGGAGGGGGGTCCCCCTCCCCACTGGAATGCCAAGTGACCATCAGGTACTGGCCGGGCGGTTGTGGTTGTTGAACTGTCTCTCTAAAATAATAATTGGTCACAGCCAAGGCCAGGGAAAGACAGCCTCCCAACAGACAGAAAACCCCTGAAGCTGGTGATTGGCAGCCCTTTTTTTTTTTTTTTTTTTTTTTTGAGACAGTCTCTTTCTGTTGCCCAGGCTGGAGTACAGTGGCACGATCTAGGCTCCCTGCAACCTCTGCCTCCTGGATTCAAGCAATCCTTCTGCCTCAGCTTCCCAAGTAGCTCAGGAGGATTACAGGTGTGCACTACCACAGCTGGCTAATTTTTGTATTTTTAGTAGAGACGTGGGTTCACCACGTTGGCCAGGCTGGTCTCAAACTCCTGACCTCAAGTGATCTGCCTGCCTTGGCCTCCCAAAGTGCTGGGATTACAGGCGTGAGCCACCGATCCCAGACGACCAGCAGCTTTTTGATAAGATCTCAGGAGTTGGGCAAATGTGCTCAAGCATGAGCACTAAGAGGCAAAATGGTGGAGTTTAACTGGTACATGACCTTGCTCTAGGAACGCTCAACTGATAAGGGGAAAATGCCTCAAATGAGCATGCGCACAGCTTCAGTAAACACACTGTGCGTGTATATGGCCCCTCCCAAATGCTGGCAGCCCACCACGCATCTGGATGAAGTGGTGTCCTTCATCTGAGGTAATACCCGAGGTTCATTGTCTCGCGCCGAGGAAATCAAGGACGCAAACACTCAAGAAGTGAGGTTAAGAGCAGAGGTTTTGTAGGCAAAAGAAAGAGAAAAACTCTCTCTACTGCAGAGGGGTGCCAAATGTGTTTTGTACTTCCACGGTGAAATGCAGTGGGGTTTTATAGACAAGCTTGAGGAGGCGGTGTCTGATTTACATAGGGCGTGAAAGATTGGTTGGACCACGTGGGTCATTTACATAAGACATGGAAAACTGGTTAAGGCTAGGTGTGCCATTTGCATGGGACACAAAAAAACTGGCCACCCCCACCCTAATCTTTTGTTATGCAGATCGATTCTCTACCTGGCCAGTGCCATGTTGCCTGTTTCATTACTGTACACATGGTAACAAAGGAAAGGGAAGATGGAGCCTCCATGTTGAACATACCTGGCCCCTAGCCCTTTTCTACTGGCACAGCTGCAGGGGTTCACCTGTGCAAGCTTCCAGCTTGCTTATCTATGTCTGCAGCTTGGTTTTTTTCAGGCTCTTCTTTGTTGGAAAGGAAATTATTCTGGAGCTGCTTTTTGTTAAAACGGAAGTTCTGCCGAGGACTCTGTTGCCCTTTCTACCTGCCTAAATACTTTCTTTCTACCTCCTGTGTCATGGACCGCCTGCTCCAAGGAAGAGTCAGGGGAGAAGAAACACATATCCCGGAATCATGCCAATGCATGAAACCCCAAGTCAAGGAGCACTTGGATCTCTTTTTTTTTTCCTTCTTTTTTTGAGACAAAGTCTCGCTCTGTTGCCCAGGCTGGAGTGCAGTGGCCCGATCTGGGCTCACTGCAAGCTCCGCCTCCTGGGTTCACACCGTTCTCCTGCCTCAGCCTCCCGAGTAGCTGGGACTACAGGCGCCCGCCACGACGCCCAGCTAATTTTTTTGTATTTTTAGTAGAGGCAGGGTTTTACCATGTTAGCCAGGATGGTCTCGATCTCCTGACCTCATGATCTGCCCCCCTCGGCCTCCCAAAGTGCTGGGATTACAGGCCTGAGCCGCAGCACCCGGCCAGAGTGCTGGGATTACAGGCCTGAGCCACCAGGCCCGGCCAGATCTTTTAAGTTGTCCACTTGGCCCTCTTCCAAGTGTACTTTACTTCCTTTTGTTCCTGCTCTAAAACTTTTTAATCAACTCTCACACCTGCTCTAAAACTTACCTTGGTCTCTTACTCTGCCTTATGTAGCTTGGCTGAATTCTCTCGGAGGAGGAGGCAAGAATCAAGTTGCTGTAGGCCCCTAGGGATTCCCTGCTGGTAACAATACCAGGGGTGGAGGATTCTGGGTAAAATGGCTCAGCAGGATTGTTGCTAAGAATTGGACAGTGCAGAGATGAACACAGAACCCCAAAAGTCAGGGCTCAGTTGAGATGGGAGTTCAGAGGAGCCTGACTAGATTTGGTCAAGGAGATAGTCTGTCAGTTCAGAAGACTGTGAGGGTTTGCTGTTCTCAGGCCATCACAGACATCATCTGCAGATGCCCTTTACAGCACTGAGTCTGTTTCCAGAGAATGTATGTTGTAAAATAGAACTGAAACTCAGAAAAATAATGGTTGGAGATTTTCACCACCAAATTTTTCTCCTCTTGTTTGTTGTTCTTTAAAAAATAAGTATATTTTCAGTTCATTAGACTTCAAATGATAGATGAGGAAAATTAAAACAAATGTGAAAAACGGGAGACTCAGTCCCCAAATGGATGTCCAGCTGGTGGCCAGTTCTGGGAAGCTCCTTATGTCTGAGATCTATACAAAGAGAGAAAGAATTAAGGAAAAATGCTTCCCCTCCACCCAACTTCATTTTTGTTTCTATTTTGTAACAATAAAATTATCTTTCTCAGGATTCTACAAAAGGAGAGTATAGTATCTTTGTTTAACCTCAGAAGCAATTCCCTCAGGTCTATTTACACAAACATAGCCTTATTTATTAGGTGTACCCAGCTAAGATCTGATGACAAGGTAGAGGAGGAAGAAAGGGAGGGATCCATTGTAGAGATATTGACAGGTATTTGTACAGAAGGTGGTAATTTATTGATCATATATACATCATCTTTCTACAGCCCCTTTACTTATTCTCTCTCCCTCTCTGATATCTGCTTTTCACTTGTCCTAGGCCACCCATACAACATACCATGTATCAATTTCTTCACTCAGAAAGAAAACATGCATACCAGAAGGTGGGTCAGGCTGGTGGTACAGAACAAGTTTTGCTTGGTGTGGTTTTCATGGCCTGCAAAGATCTGAGCTATGTGGTCCAGTGAGGACCCCCAACCAATGCATCCATGGGGATTTAAGTAAATATTAAACTTCAGTGTGTTCTGTTCATGCTCAAATCTCACAGTTTACCTAAGGCCTTGACTTACGGCACAATAAATGTTGCTGAATTTGAGTAAATAAAGGCATAGTTTGTCTTCTGAAAACATAAGAAGGTAGGCCTGGTGCCACAAGAAGGGATAGTTGATAATGAGAGACGGGAGTGTAAAATCGAGTAAAAGAAAACTATTCCATAAAACAAAAGTCGGGGATATTCACATAGGAGCAAATATGTTTAGAATTCTAATGAAGAGTCACCAGGAAAAGTTGAATTTGTGTTTATAAGACTCTGATTAAGAAAGCAGGGACATGGATAAACTTTAAAAAGTATTCTTTACCTAAAATTGTTCATTTTAAAACAAATGTTGGTACCACATGAAATAAATGTATTTAGAAATGTAATTAACGTAAAGACCCTTTTGCTTTATTATGCCAGATAATAAGGTATTCTTTTGGGATTCCTGAAAAGTCCGTGTAAATACTTACCCTGACCAAACGGGAGTGGGCTGCACTATTTAGTGGAGCACATTTTTGTAAGTTTTTTCTGTAGATGGGCTAGGTAGGAGTGCACTGTTAGGAGAAGCTCCCAGGCTGGGTGAGGTAGCTCACGCCTATAATCCCAGCACCTTGGAAGGCCGAGGCAGGTGGATCACCCGACGTCAAGAGTGTAAGACCAGCCTGGCCAACATGGTGAAACTCCCATCTCTACTGAAAATACAAAAATTAGCTGAGTGTGGTGATGAACGCCTGTAATCCCAGCTACACGGGAGGCTGAGGCAGGAGAATCGCTCGAACCCAGGAGGTAGAGGTTGCAGTGAGCCGAGATGGCACCATTGCACTCCAGCCTGAGTAACAAGAGCGAAACTCTGTCACAAAAAAAAAGAAGAAGAAAAAAGAAATAGCTCCCAGTAGCATCTTCCCGCCTCCCTGCTCCCCTCCCCGCATATATCTGGGCCCCCACTTTGAGGGCATTCACACAAACAGCTCCATAGCAGCTGGTGGGCTGAGCCCAATCAGCCAGTGTGGGGCAAACGGAATGCACAATTGATGCAGAACCCTTGGAGAATGAGCCCTGAATCCAGGAGCCAAACGGTTCCTTGCACAGGCGGAAAGGATTAGGATGGGCAACCAGTTTGGGAGCAAGAAGCAGTATCCCACCAACACGCAAAGCCTTTTCTTTCTCTGCACAACCCCACCATTGTCTATGACATAATGCTGTTCAGTGGCCTCCACTGCAACGTACAAGGCCCAGTCCTGTCTTCTGGGAACAACTCAGATATTAATTTGGAAAGCAGTGGGTGTCCTTCATGCACAGACTCTAAACAGATTCTCCATTCTACATGCAGAGGAAGAAATTGAGAATAATATTTTGCTTTTTAAAAAAATTTGGTGGCTGGTTCTTCTTGCTCTCCAAGAAAGCTTGTTTGGGAATATTAAAAAAAACAAACAAACGAAGACTTACAGCCCCTCTCCTGGGTGAAGAGCACACAGTCCAAAGAGTCGTATTTGTCAGGCTTACAGGATGGGCAGGAGAGGGGGTGGGACTGGTGGGCGGTGACTTTTCACCCTCCTGTACCTGGGTTTATGGCCCTTAAGTATTTAGGGGAGCTGTTTTTACATGTAACTTTCTCCTATTTTATTCCGATTGGAATCTAAAGAATTGTTTAATTTGAAATGAGTAACCCAAGTTACTTGGCAAGGTATAAAGATTAAGAAAAGATAACGAGAGATAAACAAATGAGGTAGTGGAATTGCTTGATAACTGGAGTAGTGCCTTAGAAGCTCTCTCCTGAGTTAGAACTATTCTTTGTTGTTAAATGAAAGTTAAAATATGCCATTTTCAATGTAAATACATTTTTTTCCAGATTCCTACTATCCTATATTACAATCGTTTTCATTTCTTCATCATAAGAAATCATCACTTCGGAGTTTTATTTATGTATGTCCTGTTTTCACACCGTTTTGACAGTTCTGTAGATATGCTGTGTTTCTCCCCACAGTCCTAATTACATATCATCTTTATCATTTTTAGTAAATAGATAATATCCCATTACACCAATATTCCATAATTTGTTATCTGTAGCCCTTTGCTAAGACTTCAGTTATTTTCAGCTTTTCACTCTCATAAATAACACTGCTATAAATATATCAATGCATACACCATTTCTCCTTTTAAATTACTTTCTTGAAATAAATTCCAAAGAATGAGATTACGGGGTCAAAGAGTACAAACATTTTTATGACCTTTGACCCGCATTGATTGCCAAATGCCCTCAAAAGGCATTGTACCAGTTTTCAAAGAATGATATATCTGCTTTCCCCACAGTCTCATCAGGCATTGAGTTATAGGGTTTTCCTGTATTTTTATTTCTTCAGTCTCAATGGGCTGAGATTAAACTATATGCCCATTGGAGCATTATTATAAGTAGCTGTACAACTCATTGATTACTTAATAATGCTTAGGATACAACAGAAAGGAAAATAAAGCAGAAAAAAAAAGCCGAATTAAATATTTTCTCAGTTGTGTAAATTGCCTTTGTATGTTGAGTATCTGTGAGCACACTAAGCTTCAATACTGAGAACAAAGCAATCAGTTCTGGAACAACTAGAATAACATCAGCACACCAGAGTCAGATAACTTAGTTTTCATTTCATAAATACATTCACACACTCACAAAGCTCTAAACTTTGCTAGAAGAGTGAGCCTAAGAGAAACGAATGCTTACTTGTATTATCAATGCCTAAAGCACTGATTTTGAGCAGCGAAGATTTGACTCTCTCTGACCTCTTGCAAAGACGTCCAATTATTTCACAGTTGTTCTGCTTTTCCTCTATGTCTCAAGCTATCTTGAATAGGGAAAGAGTGGAAAACGGAGTAAAAGTAAAATAACAGGGGCGAGAGTCTCTCGTTCCCTTTGTGAATTTTGCCTGGGGCCTGGTTCTGTTTTCTGGAAATACTTTGCACGCATGGAGATGGGTAAGTTGTCTGTCAATGCACTTTGCAGACGGCGTGGATACATGAAGAAAGCCCTGAATATCTAATTCTTTGTGACCAGCTCAGTTCAAATACAGTTCCTTCAACATTTCATATACATGACGCCTTAGGATTTCTGTAACACAGTGGTTTGCACAGGGTAGACATGCTATGAGAGTCTATGGGATGGATGGTTGAGTCAAATGTGGCACGTTCATAGACCACTTGGAGTATGCAATCGAAGATCCAAAGAAAACTTAGTGTCATGGAAACTGTGTTCTTTGGGAAGTAAATCCACTCCAACTGAATGGGCATCCCTTCCTTTCTCAGCCCCACCATATCAGGAAGGGTGTACTTGGTGTTTATAGCTATGAGTGCCTGAAACACAAGAACAGGTAGATTTGTATGTTAAGGTCTCATATTGATATTGGAAAAGTACAAACCAGGAAGTGCAAACGTTAGATTGGATCTGCTCCTACCTCCCATCACCACCACCCACAATGAAGAGAAGAAAAAGAGCCAGAAAATGCACCCAGAGCCATCAGAAAAGTAAGGGAGGGATATTTTTATTTAGCATCAAACCCGCAGAGAGGGCGACAGGTGCAGTGGCTTCTACCTGTAATCTCAGCACTTTGAGAGGCTGAGGAGGGTGGATTGCTTGAGCCCATGGGGTTCAAGACCAGCCTGGGCAACAAAGTGAGACTTTATCTCTATTTCTCTAAAAAAAAAAAAAAAAAAAAAAAAATTAGCCAGGTATGCTGGTGTATGCCTGTAGTCCCAGCTCCTCGGGAGGCTGAGAGGTGGGAGAATCACTTGAGCCCGAGAAGTCGAGGCTGCTGTGAGTCATGGTCTCGCCATTGCACTCTCGCCTGGGTAACAGAGTGTTTTTGTCAAAAAAACAAAACAAAACAAAAACCACCGGAAGCGGGTATCCTTGGACTTCCCGTGACTGAACTGGTTCATTGCTGACTTCTTTGTGGCTGTGAGTTGCCTCAGTCTTGCTTGCTGCTGGACTGTCCCACTGATGGTGACCCCCATGGGGGCAGGCTGGGGTCAAGCTGGAGTCCTTCAGCCCTTCTAGGGAGCCGCTTCTTTCTAGCCAAACCACGGGGCTAGTGGAAGGGTGGAAAGGTCAAGTCACTGAGAAGGGTGAACTAGAGAAAGACATGGCAATTTGCCAGAATGGCCCCTTCATTTAGAGTGAGGAATTGTGTGAGTGAGGGGCCTGCAGGCTGGTAAACAGCTTGTCCAACTCCAGAGAGGACCCACCAGTGTCAATGGCCGATTGAGAACAGGGCACCTCGCTGATAGTCACAGAGACGACCAAGACTGGAATTTCAAGTGCTTCTTCTCCAAACCGTGTTGGAACACTCATGAATCTGACTTGCACATCAGGCTGGGAAGTCATCTAGGCCCAAAGCTATGTCCTTGGGGAAGGGGAAGGCTGAAGGCTGAAAGAGAGAAACTTCCCACTCATAACCATATCCCCAATATCCAGTCTCTTCCTGTCTTCCTCTCTAGCAAAATCAGCTGCTCCTTCCCCTAGCCTCGGAGAGCACCCTGTACATACGTCTCTGGTGCACTCAGCCCACTGTATACTGTGTTTCCATGCTATCTTCCCAGCTGGGGTATGAGTTCATCAGTGTATTCCAGCACACCTGAGTTCACATTCCAACTCCTGTCTCCTAATAGCTATGTGACTTGAACAAGTCACTTCTCTGAGACCTTTGTTTCCTTGTCCTTAAGGCGCTAATAAAAGAGTCTACCTGACTGGATTGCTAGGTGGATCATATGAGCTTCTACAAAATGCTCACATTTATCCCTATCATTCACTGGGCAATTCCTAGCCCAGAGCACAGTACCCTAATAAATATGCTCAGTAAAGCGCATTCCAGTTAACAAATGGTTCTCAGGCACTGTGGGTAAGCATGGGGTTATGGCTGGACAGAGTCACTGGGCACTTAGGGGATGAGGAATTTCTTTTCTGGACCTTGGAAAGCACCACTGAAACTATTTTGGTTATAGTGGATTATTTCTCTCCGTACTGCTACTTTGTCCCGAATCTCCTTCCAGCCTCACCCCAATGCAGGACATGGAAGTGTAAACCTTCTTCACGTAAGCCAGCTAACTTTGGGGTTTTACAAAGTGTAGCTCATATGTTCCCTTTTTTCTTTTCTTTTCTTTTCTTTCTTTCTTTTTTTTTTTTTTTTTTTTGAGATGGAGTCTCACTCTGTTGCCCAGGCTGGAGTGCAGTGGTGCAATCTCAGCTCACTGCAACCTCCGCCTCCCAGGTTCAAGAAATTCTCCTGCCTCCCAGGTGCCTCCTGGGACTACAGGTACCTGTCACCACGCCCAGTTAATTTTTGTATTTTTAGTAGAGACGGGGTTTCACCATGTTGACCAGGCTGGTCTCAAACTCCTGAACTCAAGCAATCTGCCTGCTTCGGCCTCCCAAAGCGCTAGGATTACAGGCGTGGGCCACTGTGCCTGGCCCTGTTCTCTTTTTTTCTCAATGCATATTTATTGAGTCTCATGTTGTGCTAGGCATTCCAATTGTTGCTATGGGTGCTTATGTGGGAACATGATCCAGTCCATGTCCTGTAGCCCTGGGACCCCAGTAAGGGCTGTGCAGTGTGGAACATTAGGAGCACCCTAATAAGGCCCAGGGATTTCTCCCTGGAGAGCATCAGGAAAGGCTCCATGGAGGACAGGCACTGTCAAGGTGATCGGCACCCAGACCTGCAGACATTGATATTGACCACATGAGTCACGTGGGCAGAGGCAGCTTGATTGCGACAGGAATAAAACTTAAGCTTAAGGATGCTCATTTGCACACCATCTTCCAAGACTTGGGAAGGACCCCACCAACTGTTCACATGGTCATATGTTTTTGTAGAATTTGCATCTGTTAGATGTTTTAACCCCAATGCAGTAAGATGCTGTCTCAACACTTTGCAGCCTGACATCCTTCCTCTCTCTCCTACTTCCCTGTGTCTGTGCGTGTTGGAGTGGCCGAGAGCATGTTTGGGATGTGGTAAGGGGAGCTGGATTGGGAGGCAGGTTTGGGTGAGTGGGATGTATCTGTGTGCTTTGCTGTCACTTCTCCATGGCTGAATTATTCCTGGTCACCCGGGCATGGAAATGGCTTCCAGGAGTACCCCTGTTGCCCACTGAGTGGAGTTCCTAGAATGGTGACAGGGGGTTGCAGGGTCAGAAATCACATCCTTTGGTGTCCAGCATCAGAAACAGTTGGGTGGTGCAGAAAAACAAGGTTTAAAATGTGTAAGGTGAGAAGCCAGTCTGTGGAAAAGTATTGTAGAGGTGTGTCCAGATGCTAATTAAACAAACATGGGTGCGTGCGCGCGCACACACACACACACACACACACACACACACACATACACACGGTATTTCTGGATTCTGTAAGGTTTGATATTTTCAGCTTTTAACTTTTGTAGTTTGTTGTGATTTCTTTTCTCATTTTAAGTGAATATTTTTGTTTATGCCTAATTTTATATTCATACTTTGAAAATCTTTTTCTTAAATGTAGAAGCTGGACTTGTCCAACTTATGGTTATCGCTCATCCCAAAGTGCTGTCTTGTAGACACATTCCTGGGCTGCTAGGACCCTGGCTCTGATATTGCCAGAGTCTCTCTTCCCAGGAGGCAGCAGCTGCTCCATTCCTTGCAGGCACTGGAGTCCAAGAGCACCAAGGGGTACCTGGAGGCCAGGGCCTGTCCAGTGGCCTTCCTTCCTGGCCACATGGCTGCCTTTGGCCACCAGCTGCCTGAGTGCAGTCTCTCTCCCGAAAATCTGTGTGGCCATTCATCATAGGCCTCCTCTTGGAAAGGCAAAGAAGGTTGCATTATACTAGGTAAAGCTTATCATTTGCATCTGCCAAGATCCATGCATTTCCCCTCCCTCCCTGCCCTGCAGCCCCCAGCAACTTCCCTCCCCCTTCTTTTTCCCTCTCTTGTGGGTTTTCAATAGTGTGTGCTTTTTTCTTTTTCCCCTTCTTTCTGGTCAAGACAGGGTTGTCTCTCTGGGTGGAAAAAGGCAGTGTGTTCGTGGAGTGCAGCTGCATTTCAAAGGTACTTTGTTGGCGAGTTATGAATTTGCCTTTGCTACTGTGGGGAAACAGGCAGATTCTTTGCCTCCCGCCCTCCCCAAATTGAAATTGATGTTATTTCTCTGCCAGTGGTACCCAAGGAAATGTTTTGTTCCATTTCCTCCCCTTTCAGGCTGAGCCCTATTTATGTTGGGAGCTGGGGCCCTGCCACTGAGAATCATTGTCATTACCACCAGCGTCTGAGGCTGGCCAAATTCAGCAGCTGTGGTTTCATGCCTACCCTCACCAAGGTTTATTTCCTTGACAACATGTTCTTGTTTGGACCAACTTTCTTAGCCTTTCTCTGGTTGTTCCCCCCACAACCCTACCCCCGCCCTTCCTGAAATCACCCTTACAGTTGCATGGAGCTTAAAATTAAAAAGGAAAAAGTGCAGGTGCGTGTGTGTGCGTGCGTGTGTGCATATGTGTGTGCGAGTGTGTGTGCATATGTGCGTGCGTGTGTGCATATGTGTGTGCGTGAGCGTGCATGAATGTGTGTGTGCGTTTGTGTGTATGGGTGTGTGTGTGTGTTTGTGTGTGTATGGGTGTGTGCGTGTGTGCGCATGTTTGTGTGTGTGTGTATGTGCGTTGGAGGCAATGGGCAGAGGATTGGAGCTGGAAAGGAGATAAAGGCCCTGGAAGTTAGAACAAGGATACAGGGAGGCCAGCGAATGGGGTGAAGGGTGGGAAGTTTCCCCATAAGTAACGGGATCAAATTAATTACTATTTTGGTGGCCGCCACTCTTCTCCACCCCAAGCCAGGCAAGGCTCACCCTCGGCCCTGCCCGCCCCAGCATTTCAAATGGAATACCTAGGTGGCCCAGGGGGACCCCTGACCCCTATATCCTGTTCCTTTCTGCCTGCTTTGCTACTTTTCTCCTTGATAAAAGGAGAGAGTGGGAGATAATTAACAAAAAACATGGCCCCAGGACAATGAAACAACTGGCCTTGGCCAGCCAGAAATGTATCCTGGTTTTCTAGGTGAACTTTCTCCCATCAATCTTTCCTTTAACCTCTCTGTTCGTGGAAGCAATAGGAACACCCCGCCCCTCCCCTGAGCAAATGCTTTCTTTTGACTGGAAACAAAACAGGGGCTCCGCGAAGGCTGAGGTGAAATCTGGGTGGCATGGGCGCCGCACAATGGGGCCGCTGTTCCCCGGCCCGGGCTTGTGTTTTACAACAGGGGAGGGGCGGGCGTGAATGGTCTGATGATTGGAACAATCCCCCCGATTCAGGCCTACAAACGCATCTTCTGTTCCACACCGAGGGGACAGAAAGGAGAAAAGTGACAAAGAATGCGGGGCGGGGAGAATTAAAACAAAATCTCTCCTATCCTACATATTCCAGAAAGTGGCTCTAAGGAGAGAGCCTTCAGGAGGCCTCAGCCACATCTGAATGGCTTTCTCCGGCCTCTGATTTATTGATGAAGCTGAAGCAACTTGCTGGAGAAAGGCGTGGGGGCTTCTTTGTCTCCAAGATGAAGTACAATAGGCCACAGGGCGGAGATCTCTTGTGATGCTCTCAGGTCCTGCTTTTCTCTTGCCCTCTCCTCCCTCAAATACCAGCAGCCGTGACAAACGATTGGTGGTGTGCCTGGGAGAGCCGGTGACAAGACTGGGCCACTTGAGGTCTCCTTAAGAGGGTATTATGGTCAGGGCGACGTTTGTGCTGTGAAGATGGCACACTCCATTTTGTTAATGGCTCTCATCGGCCCAGATAATCGCCCCCCTGCCTGGCTGTCAGGGGCGCAGGCGGCCAATTCATGGCGCCCTTGGAGAAAGTGCCCTTTCCGTGGCGACCAAGATGGAGACATTGTGTTCACCTCCTTGAGCAGAGGGGAAGGTGACCACCAGGGCAAACTGCCTTGTAAATTACCCTGAAAACAAGAGATACAGTGCCTCCTCGGCCTGGGACCCCCACCAGTAAATTATGGCCAGGCTGTGGAGCAGAGCCCAAGAGAGACTGGGTGCTGGAGTGTTCCTCCCCCAAACCCCACGAGCGACTAAGAGGCCTCTGGGTCCGGAAGGGGCTGCGGGGCTAGTTGGCATCCTGAGTAGATGGGAGCCTAGAGCATCCCAAAGGGTTCCCGCTGTGTTTTCAGGGAGAGTCCAGAGCCAGACCCTCTTGCCTCACAAATTTGCCAGGAGATTTCACCCAGGTCCTCTGTGGCTTCATACCCATGTCTTCCTGCACTTTTCTGTCTGCCAGTCTCCAGCCTTAGACATCATCAGAGAGAAAAAAAAAGAAGAGAAATGAAAAGGATGGAGGGAGGGAGGGAGGGAGGGAAGGGGAGATAGAGAAAGGAGGGAAGAAGGAGGGAGGAAGAAGAGGAGAGGGAGCCAGGGGAGAAAAGAAGTAAAAAAAGAAAGAGGAAGAGAGGAAGAGACAGAGAAAGAAAAAGAAGAAAGAAAGAAAGAAAGAGAGAGAGAGAGAGGGAGGGAGGGAGGGAAGGAGGGAAGGAGGGAGGGAAGAAGGAAGGAAGGGAAGGAAGGAAAAAAGGAAGAAAGGAAGGAAAAGAAAATAGAGAAAGGAGAGAAAGAGGGAAGGAAGGAAGGAAAGAAAGAGAGACAGAAGGAAAGAGGAAGAAAGAAAAGAAAAGAAAGGAAGGAGGAAAGGAGGCGAGGAAGGAAAGAAGGAAGGAAACCGCCATGATTAATAGCTAAGAATGAGGGAGGGTTGAGGGTGATTTTACTAAAACTAGTTTCCCACTCTTGATTTAAACTCTGAAGAAGCTCACTTTATATATAACATATATAATACCAAATATAATAGCTCACTGCTGCTGGCCCCCAGCTGGGAAGGACATCTCCTTATACGTGTCAGGCACCTTGTAACTTGGTGTATCAAGTTATTTACCAAAATTAATGTTCCAAGTAATAGATATCTTTCCCACTCCTTTAAAGCCACAAGTTTTCAAAAATATCCATCATACTTCCTCAAATGCATCGCACACATCCTCAGTTCCAAACAGAAGATACCAAATTGAATTGCACTTTTTTTTATTGACTCAGGCTCAAATAAAATAGAATGTGCAAAAGTGCTCTGTAAACCCTAAAGCACAATGCACCCGCAGGCTATTCTTCTTCCTCTCAATGACTGTGCCCTCCCGCCTCACAACCCTGAGGATGATGGTCTGGGAGGTTTGGTGTCTGCTTTTACAGCTTTTCTGTGTCCTCCAGCTGTCACTTTAGCTTGTGGGGGCACCTTGCCGTCATTCTACTCTGCTGTTTCTATTGGCTTGTGAAACCTGTTAACAAGGTGTAACAAGAATAAGTGTCAAAACTCTGGCTTTGTTATCCTGGGCAAATTATTTAATTTCTGTGTACCTGTAAAAGGAAATGGAAATAATACTTACTCCAGGATATTACTGAGAAGGTTAAATGAAATAATATACAACAAGCACCCAATGGGGATTGGAGTATAATAAATATGCAATAAATATGAGTTATTATTAAAATGATAGCTTAGTATTATTAGGAACGAAATATTTTTTCCTGTGACAGTCATGAATTTCAATGATTGCATTTGGTACAATAGGAAGATCTTTAATTTTTGTTTGCTTCTTTCCAGTTTCTTGACTTGATCCTATATCATAAGGTGGCTAAACAGTGTGCTTTGAGAAATGGAAGTGTCATGTTATTATGAAGCCCGTTCAGAAGGGAGCAGAGATTTGACCAAGAAAACAAGTTCTGAGCCTAGCCCACCCAGAGATTGGACTAAATTTATCGGTTGAGAAGATTTTCTGAAGTGCACAAACCCCGATCTGTAGCTCTCTTGTGGTCCATCTCCCTTCATCCTCATGTCTGCATTTCACTGAGAAGTTACTTTTCAGTGAAGAATCACAATGACAACACAATAGCTGTCACCCTTGGAGCACCTACCACGCAACAGGCTCGATGCTCAGAGCTTTATTTACATGCTGTTTTTTTGTAGCCTCACCAGTGAGTTTCTTTCTGAAGGTCCATAAGATGCTGGAGGCTCATTCATTTTCCCATAAGGTGCTGACTCCCAGGGAGGTAAAGGATGTGCCTGGACTCACCTGGCTGGCTAAAAGGGTCCACATTGCCTAACTCCCAATTTGGTGCTTTTGCTACTACCCTGTGTCACATTCTTCTTGGTCCAGCCTCCTGGATTCACTGTGAGTCTCACAGGAGGCACATTGTTTCTGCATCTTGGCGAAGGAAAGGCCGGCAGATGTGGGGAAGGCCCAGGGTCAGACCTGCCTCTGTTGGAGCACCCCAAGGATAATAACCCTTAGATGAGGAGAGGACAGGGGACCAAGCAACTGTCATGCTTCCCCAAGTTACAGTTTATTTTTCCATTGGCTGCATAATTTTGTTTTATTGCTAATACATGACTGGTGTCAATGAATCTCCACTTCTAGAAAGAACCACTGTTGAAACTTCATCCTGTATATTTTTATCAAAATACACACACACACACATGAGTGAGATCATAAACTTGAAAACATTTGTTTGTCTGTCTGTTTTTTCATGAGCAGGAGAGTGCAGTGTTTAAGAATATGGGCTTTGGAGTATTTTACGTTTGGAGTACTTCCTTTCTCTCCCCTCCCCTTCCCTCCCCTCCCCTCCCCTTCCTTCCCCTTCCCTCCCCACAGACCATGCTGAGGAACAAATGTGTTAATATCTGTGATATATTTACAACAGCGTCTGGCACACAAATATGTATTAGACAAGTGAAGTTTTTTGGTCATAAATAAAACAAAATATGGTTTTATATATCAATACACACAACTTTATTAATACAAAAAGATCAACCTTTGCTTTCTCAAAGACTATACTATATTCCATTCTATCATTATTTATTGAATTAATTTTCTAATGATGGACATTTAGCTTTTTCCAACTTTTGATATCATAAACAATGATGCAACAAACATCCTTATGTATATTAATAATAATATAGACATTTTATCATACATAAATACATATATACATATCTTAACATTATGTTATTAATAATATACATATTTTAATGTCTGTCTTATTATTTCCTTTGAATAAATTCCTAAGAAATAGAGTTACTAGATTAAAAGATGATATAACTAGTCTGTGCTCCAGAAAGATTAGATGAAATGGTATTTCCACCAAACCCTCACCAATGCATCTCATTATCGTTTTTGTCATCTTTGGCAGTCTGAGAAGAAAAATAAAAGAGGGGTCTCGTTTTGATTTGCATACAGTTGATTAAAAGCGAGACTGAGCATCTTTTCACGTGTTTTGTTCACATCCTCTGTCCATTATTCTACCGAGGTCATTATTAAAATTATTATCACTTTGTCCCGTATGTTGCAAGTATTTGTGCCAGTTTGTAGGTTGTCTTTTAACCTCGTTTCTGGCCCCTTGTGCCATATAAAGCAAGGGTGGAGGGAGCAACTTGGAGACAGCACCGTTTCAGCACACACAGGGAAGCCAAGTCTTTCTTATATTTATGAATTTTTAAATTTTTATTTATTTGTTTGTTTTTGTAGAGATGGGGTCTGACTGTATTGCCAGGCTGGTCTTGAACTCCTGTCCTCAAGCGATCCTCCCTCCTCAGCCTCCCAAAGTGCTGGGATTACAGGTAGCTTAATTCATGGCTAGGGGTCCACCAGGATCCCTAGCATAGGAGCATACAGGGAGGGGTGCCATTCCAAGCAAACAGACAACCAGGTTGGATCCAAAGGCCTATAAAATACCTAAAGCCATCAACTTCCTTCTGTCAATGAAATCGAGATAAATTTATCACCTGAGTCCTATACAAGGCTATAGGTCCCTTCTGCCCCCCTTCTTAATTTATCACCTGAGTCCTACACAAAGACATAGGTCCCATCTCTTTCTCCTCTCCTTT
This sequence comes from Macaca fascicularis, assembly GCF_037993035.2. Classification (NCBI taxonomy): domain Eukaryota; kingdom Metazoa; phylum Chordata; class Mammalia; order Primates; family Cercopithecidae; genus Macaca; species Macaca fascicularis. Next base: position 13,938,656 of record NC_088377.1, on the reverse strand, counting down.
CCTCTTCTCTCCTCTCCTCTTCCCTCCCCTCCCCTCCCCTGCCTTCCCCTCCCCTCCCCCTCCCCTGCTGTCCCCTCCCTTCCCCTCCCCTCCCCTCCCAGCAACAGTATGTCTGGTGTCCAGGATACAGGGTATTGGGGACAGCGTATGGAGGTAGGGAGCAGAGAAAGCAAGTCTTCGGAGGCTGGTTACAGTAAACAAGCAAGTTGCTTGAGTCAGCAAATAAGCAAATATACCAAGGCTGGTGAGAGGCAGGTTGCTCACTGTCAATGAATGGATTTACAAAGACGTTAGGGAGAAGACTGGAAAGAACCCAAAAGTGTTGAATTAGAACTATTATTAAATAATAATTTAAAAATATATATTTGAGTATTTTGTGTGTATATATAAAACAGACATACAGCATATATACATAGAGCAATGCCTATATCTGTATATATGTATATATAACACACAGACATACAGATAGATCTAGAAATTGTTATAGATGGGTACATGTATCTGTAAATGGACACTTACACGTTCACATATGTACTTGCTTTGTCCCTGAGACAAAGACTCCTCAGTAACAATGATCCAACTAAGCACTCAGATCTTGGTTTCTAAATACCCACACCAAAAGCAGAAAAAGCTCTATAGAGAATGAGTGATTCAGGGTTGGAGAGAATGAGTGATACAGGTCTCTTAGTCCATTTGCAAGCTATAAAGGAATACCTGGGGCTGGGTAATTTATAAAGAAAATAGCTCTATCTGGCTCAAGATTCTGCAGGCTGTACAAGAAGCATGGTGCCAGCATCTGCTTCCAGTGGGGACTTCAGGGAGCTTCTACTCAAGGTGGAAGGCAAAGGGAGCAGACATCACATGGTGAGAGAGGAAAGAGGAGGAGAGAGGAGGAGACACTAGGAGCTTTATAACAGTCAGATTCACAGCAACTAAGAGTGAGAACTCACTCTACCCCATGAGAGTGGCACCAAGCCATTCACGAGGGATATGCCCCCAGGACCCAAACACCTCCCACAGGGCCTCACCTCCAACACAGGGGATCAAACTTCAGCATAAGACTTACCAGAGCCAAACAAACCGTATCCAAACCATAGCAACAGGGTACAAATAAAACGAGCCTGGAACACACAATTGTGTCATGAAAAGTCATGAAAGGCTCAAAGAATGGTAGAGATACGCCCACAGGATGCAGAAGCCAGTTTGAACAGGCTCCCACTGGCCAGAGCCAGGATAACTTGGGAATCAAAATAAATAATCATAATATCGGGTTATAATATATTGAATAAGAGTCCAAGTGTCTGTACTGATATAAATGAATGAATAAATAAACGAGGAAGAAAGAAAACCATTTTTTTGCTAATAGTAGAATGCTTGTTAACAAATGTAAAAGGAACCACGCCCGTCTAACTTTTTTTTTTTTAAGTACAGACAGGGTTTTGCCATGTTGGCCAGGTTGGTCTTGTACTCCTGACCATAAGTGATCCTCCCAGCCTCCCAAAGTGCTGGGATCACAGGCATGAGCCATCGTGCCTGGCCCAATTTCTGTTGTTTTAAGTGACATAGTTTGTAGTCCTTTGTTACAGTAGCCCTAGGAAACGAATCCAACATTTTTCTAAAAACATGCAAATGGCCAGTAAGCGCATGGAGATGCCCAGCATCATCAGCCATCAGAGTGAATCAAATCAAAGCCACAGTCAGCAAGCACTCGCACCCCCATGACTGCTAGAACCAAACAGGCAGGGAATAACTAGTGCCAGCGAGAATGTGGAGCAGTTGGAACCCTCATACATTGCTTGTGGGAAAGAAACAGTGCAGCTGCCTTGGGAAATAGTCTGACAGCTCCTCAGATGGCTAAACATAGAGTCACCATATGACCCAGCAATTCCACTCCTAGGTATATACCCAAGGGGAATGAACACATGTATGCACACAGCTTTCCCATGTAGGATGTCATCATTGATACAGCCTCATCCTCCACCCCACAGACCCCACTCAAATTTTGCCAAATATCCCCATAACATCTCTCATTCCTCGCTGGTCCAGAATCCCATTCGGGGGCCTGTCCTACATGAAGTAGTACATATGTCATGGGAACATACGTATCCCATAAGAAAGCTGGGAGGCTTAAAACAACAAAAATTAGGCCAGGCACGATGTATCCACTTGTGCGTGAATGTTCATAGCAGCATTATTTATAGCCCAAAAGCCCCACCTCCTAATGTCATCCCATTGGGCATTAGATTTCAACATATGGATTTTCGGGGTATACAAGCATTCAGTCTATATCACTCCTCCCATTTTTAATAATAATATTGGATATATTGATTCACTGTCTCCTGACATCCGTTCCTGCAAATGTGACATCTGTTCTCCCTTTAAGTTTTATTTGTATTTGTCTTCTTTCTAAAATCTCATAAGATCGCTCTATCTTTGCATTTCATTACATTACGACCAAGTGAAGATTCATTTGTCATGGTGCAGCATTGATTGTAAACATGGTAGCAGAGAACTTACATTAATTCTGTGTCTTTCTTTAATTCTAAAAGTTCTCACCTGAGTTTTCTACGTATCTCCATCTAAAACACTTATGAGGTGTATGTTGGAGCCTCTCAACCAGTTTTCTAAGTCGCTTAACTGCTCTTGCATAGTTTTTATTCTCTTTATTTCTCTGAGATGCATTCTGGGTGAATTATTGAGCATTGTTAACTAATTCCCTTCTCAGTTGCATTGAGTATGGAGCTTGATTTTATGTCTTCAGTATTGTATTTCAATAACCATATTTTTCATTCCAAGGATTTTTTATTTTGTTCATGTTCACCTGTGCTTCTTCCATTTCTGCCACTGTTTGTTTCCTAATTTCTCATCCTTCATTTCTGGGAGAACCTAAACCATATTTTTTAGAAAGTCATTTTTCTATTTTGCTGTTATTTTCATTTCTCTAGGAATTCATTCTCCAGGTTGTTGATTTTTTAAAACTTGTTGCTCTTTCTTAACATTTGCTTCCTTCATTCCTTTTGAAATCTTAGTTCGTAGAGTTATCTTAAAGGGGAGTCTCCTTTCCTTGCTTTCTGTGATACCCCTTGCTGCCATCACACATATCTCCTCATGTTCCCCAGACCAGAACCAGAGGTTACATGGCAGCTGGGGCTAGGGGGATGTGGAGGTTCCTGCTGGTAGCTTGGCCTAGGGCATGGCTGTGAGGTCCCTCTGCCTCCTCCCACCTCCCCGGGTGTACAGTTACCTAGCGGCTATAGTCCCAGATTGGTAGCAATCTTTAGTCTCCAGCATTCTAAAGTCTCAGTCTTTAGTTTCAAGCCTGTCTCTGGTCACCTGCCACACCTGGGACACCTGTAGTCCTTCTTATACCACAGGAGTTGAGCTTGTAACTGCCTTTCCTGTATCCAGACCCGGAAGCCAGCAGACTTGTGGATTCAGCCTCACCTCCATGTTGAGTTTCTCTTGTTTCTTGCCCAAGGACATGCTACTTACCCAATTTTGATATCAACTATGCATTTTAAGTATCATTCCTTAAGTTTTTTTCCTGTCCTATCACTTCTATATATTAGAATGAAATGGAGTTGAAGGGCCTCAGTGCATGAAATTACAATGCTATAATCCTGGGACTTGCCATTCACTTTCACCTTGAATTTCTTTACATCTAACTTCAATTGTCTTGTATTTGCTGTATTGTTTGAAACCATCTTAAATCCTTCCAATAACTAGGAATGGGATACATACCTTGTTAGTCCCCTGTGGCTGCAGTAATGAAGTACCAGAAACTAAGTGGCTTAGAACAACAGAAATCTTGTCCCACAGTTCTGGAAGCCAGAGTCTGAGATCGAGGTGTCAGCAGGGCCACACTTCCTCTGAAATTGGCACTGAAACTTCCTCTGAAACAAGCACCTGAATGCTTCCGAGTGGACTGGTTAATCATCTCTGCTTAAGGAAAAGAAGACAGGGGCCCCAGGGGTGTGATCTTCCTAAGGTGACACAGCAAGTCAATTGCAAAATGGAGACGGCATAACATTAGGTGAAATGAGTAAAATTATCAGGTGAAAAAAGTCTATCAACTGGGCACCGTGGCTCACCCCTGTCATCCCAGCACTTTGGGAAGTCGAGGCAGGTGGCTCACTTGAGCCCAGGAGTTTGAGACCAGCCTGGACAACATGGCAAGACCCTGTCTCTACAAAAAATACAAAAATTCATCGGGCATGGTGATGTGCACCTGTAGCCCCAGCTACTCGGGAGACGGAGGTGGGAGGATCACTTGAGCCCAGGAGGTCAAGGCTGCAGTGAGCCAAGATTGTGCAACTGCACTCCAGCCTGGGTAACAGAGTGAGACGCTGTCTCAAAGAAAAAAAAAGTCTATCACTTGTGCAAAGGGGGCACAGTTTGCTTAAACAGGGGAAGTTAGCTTAATTTTATACAAATATGTTTAATTACTTAAGGCAACCCATCTATGTATCTGTATCTACAAATATATAGGTAGAAGTTTTATGCATATGATATAGTATGATATATGTCTATATCCAGCTACCTATCTGTATATATATTTAGCTAGACAGTATGACAAATGTCAAACCTAAGATGAATCCACAGCTATTCAAAATAGCAGCCTTATTTAAAATACGGGATAAATAAAACCACCCACAAAGTTTAATTAGTGAATGTCCTTACCAGTCTGGCTTCTCTAGCAAGGAGTAAGTTGAAAATCCCTAACTGTTTCCCTGCAATCCTTCATTTCTCACCTGGTGGGGCAGAAGGCGGATCTTGTCAAAGACAGCCGTGAACATACTACGCGATTCACCGGGAGACTCCTCCAGCACCTTGACCTGCAAATTTCCAAAGGAGCTGCTCTGCTGTCAGCTCTCCCCTACAGGATGCCCCAGGGGGCAGGGCACAGCACCACATCTTTGCTCTCTGGGGTTCACTTGTCCAGGGCTTGGAGCCTGCAGGAAAAGAGGCTGCGTATCCGGCAAACCCATCTCTGCCAAACTAGCATTTCAATCCCCCAGCCCTGCATGTCTGCCTCGTGACAAAGCTATTTCTGAGTTTATATCTCTCAGGGCACGATTTTGATTTTCAGTTTTAGAGCCCTGAGTGATGGGTTGTCTCAGCTGGTCCTCAAATCTCTTTCCTTTGTGTTTTTGTTGCTGTTGTTGTTGTTATTTGTTTTTTTGTTTGTTTATTTTTGTTTTTGTAGCTCTAGACCTCTATGATTCTACTCTGTCAAAAAGAATCTACAAAGTCCCCTCCCTTCAGTTGGGTAAAATCCAGGGACCTGTTGGTACCTGATCCATTTTGAGAAACACAAGCCCCTGGAAGACATTTGCCCCGCTGTGGGGAGCCACTCTCTGGAGCAGTTCACTATTTGTAGGATGGTGAGGACAGAGGAAGGGGACAGGGTGAAGTCTTAACTCATGCTCACATCCGAACAGACTTTTTTAATCGCAAGTAGCATCCATTCAGTTTCTCTACTCAGCTTCAAAGGCCTCGTAAGGCTCCCATTACCATTGTGTGGCTGGTAATTCTGTGTCACAACTAATTACCGCCTAATAGCTGTCACGGATGCAGAGTCTCCAGTTTAAAAGCGAAGTTGATTTCTTCCTGCATTCAGACCTCATCTGCCCCTGAGTGGTGCAGATTACATGAGGTAATACGGCAGTTATTTCTACCTGCTGCAGTTCATCAGCTCCATCTCCAGCTGAGGTAGCCGCCCCTCCCCCTTGGACAAAGATTATTTGTCATTAAAATGCTCAGGCTCACTCACACTCTCTTTTTTCAATCTGGATGTTGCCTACACTTTGAGAAAGGTTTTTGAAGAAAGATTAGCAGGATTAGGAAAGGTTCACATATGTTCAGCTTCACTCTTGGTATTCAAGACATCACAACCCTGTACCACCCAGGAAGCACAAGAAAATGGAGCTTAGGCAGAGGCTGGGAGGGGCTGGGAGGTGAGAGGGAAGCTGTGTGGCTCCCCCACCAATAATACAAAACTGAAGTCAAATGCAAATCTGGGGGTGTTTTATGCTGGGAAATTCCCAGGTGGTTTCCTAGAATTTTTTTTTTATTAATTTTTTTACTTCCATAGGTTATTGGGGAACGGTGTTTGGTTGCATGAGTAAGTTCTTTAGTGGTGATTTGTGAGCTTTTGGTGCACCCATTACCCGAGCAGTATACACTGGACCCAATTTGTGGTCTTTTATCCCTCACCCCCTTCCCACCCTTGCCCCCTGAGTCCCCAAAGTCCATTGTGTCATTCTTATGTCTTTGCATCCTCATAGCTTAGCTCCCACTTATGAGTGAGAACATACGATGCTTGGTTTTCCATTCCTGAGTTATTTCACTTAGAATAATAGTCTCCAACCTCATCCAGGTTACTTCGAATGTCATTAATTCATTTCTTTTTATGGCTGACTACTTTTCCATTATATATATGTATATCATATATATATCATATGTATATCATATATATCATATGTGTATCATATATATCGTATGTATATCATATATGTATCACGGTTTCTTTATCCACTCGATTGGTGAGCATTTGGGTTGGTTCCACGATTTTGCAATTGTGAATTGTGTGGCTATAAACATGTATATGCAAGTATCTTTTTTGTATAATGACTTATTTTTCTCTGGGTAGATATCCAGTAGTGGGCTTACTGGATCAAATGGTAGATCTACTTTTAGTTCTTTAACGAATCTCCACACTGTCTTCCATAGTGGATGTACTAGTTTACATTCCCACCAGCAGTGTAGGAGTGTTCCCTTTTCACCATACCCACGCCAACATCTATTATTTTTTGGTTTCTTGATTATGGCCATTCTTGCAGGAGTGAGGTGGAATTGCATTGTGGTTTTGATTTGCATTTCCCTGATCGTTATTGATGTTGAGCCGTTTTTCATATGTTTGTTGGCCATTTGTATATCTTCTTTTAAGAATTGTCTGTCCATGTCTTTAGCCCACTTTTTGAAGGGACAATTTGTTTGTTTATTTCTTGCTAATGTGTTTGAGTCGGTTGTAGATTCTGGATATTAGTCCTTTGTCAGAGGTATAGATTGTGAAGATTTTCTCCCACTCTGTGGGTTGTCTGTTTACTCTGGTGACTGTTCCTTTTGCTGTGCAAAAGCTCTTTAGTTTAATTAAATCCCAGCTATTTATTTTTGTTTTTATTGCATTTTCTTTGGGGTTCTTGGTCATGAAATCCTTGCCTAAGCCAATGTCTAGAAGGGGTTTTCCAATGTTATCTTCCAGAATTTTTACAGTTTCAGGTCTTAGATTTAAGTCTTTGATCCATCTTGAGTTTATTTTTGTATAAGGTGAGAGATGGAACTCTTGTTTTTAGCACTGTTTTCTTTTCTCTTCCTGTGTGATTATTTGTCTCCTTTTCAGAGCCTGGCCAGCAAAGGAGAAGTGACGTGTCAGAGGTGGGACTCAACAACTTGGCCTTGAGGCAGGTTCTAAGAGCTATGCTCAACCCAACAGCTGACCCTTGGTATTCCTTCTGTCTACTTTTTCTTGCCTTAGTCACCTTCTCAAGGGCACCAAATGAAGGAAGGGTCATGGCTCCTGGAGCCTGTGAGAAAAACCTGTTTCCAAGTTGGAATATTTCATCGAGTTAAACTTCTAATCAGTCTGTACTGATCACTGGGTGTCTTAGTCCATTTGGGCTGCTCTAACAAAATATCTTAGACTAGGTAATTTACAAATAATAGAAGTTTATTTCTCACAGTTCTGGAGGCTGGAAAGTTTAAGATCAAGGTGCCAGCCAATTTTGTGTCTGGTGAAACCTCCATCTCTGTTCCACAGAGGGCACCTGTTGCTGTGTCCCCAGATGGCAGAAGGGCAAAAAGGAACTAACAGACTCCCTCAAACCCTTTTATAAGAACACTAATCCCATCCATGAAAGTGGAGCCCTCATGACATAAACCACCTCTTAAAGGCCCCATCTCTTAATACTATGGCAGTGGGGATTAAGTTTCAACATGAATTGAAGGACAGAGGCAAACACTCAAACTGTAGCACTGAGTACCAAGAAGAATTAAAAAGGGGAAAAGAAATGGCTAGGTAGTCTCAGAATCTTCCCAAATCTCCCCATAAAATAGAAACAGCAACTAGAATAGCAAAGCCCAAAGAGCCATGGACAGTATCCACAACAGAACTGATAGAGAGGTAATCTTCCCAGACACCAAATACTAACAGGTCTGGGCAAAGCATTTACAGTTCAAGAACTGAATGGTAGCAGCATTGGTGCCGGAAGAAGACAAGTGATAAAAACTGTGATTCTGAAGATACTGAGAGCTTGGGAATCACACAATCACCTGCAGGTATTCACCAGCGGGCACAGCAAGACCATCTGAGTACAGCAACCCAAACCAGGAGAGTTATCTGAAAACCCAATACATGATTAAGCATAAGAGACTGTGATACAATAAGGTCTGATGGTGTTGGGGTGATTTTAGCTCCATATGCTCTCAAAGTGAACAGAGTCCCTGCCAATACAAAGCCTTGCGCTGATGAGTATCTAGGCAGATCACTAAAGGCAAGGAAAAAAGATCCAGATAAATGGGATGGGGGGTGGGCAAAGCAGAAGAGGCAGCTCTCAAAATCTTTGGAGATTTTTGTTTTATTTCCTTGCGAGAGGAACAGGAGAGGGAGCTCTAGAGCCTTTGAACTAGAAAGGTTGCCCCAGCATACCCTTCACTCCTAAAAGTATAGGAAAATTCATTTCATTTAGAAAATAAACAACAGAAAAGCATTGTGGTAAAAACGTATAAAAAAGTTAGCAAGGAAAAAAGAAAAGAAAGAGCAGAATAAAATTCCTACAAACGATGAAAGCGTGTCCGAAAGGAACGCCCACAAAACATTTCAAATGTTATCAAACAACTTAAAGAAAATTAAGAAAATGATAGAAACTATGAAAGAACAACATACCACAGAATCAGAAAAAAGCTCAGAAGTAAGGTGACTGGAGAAAAAAAGTTTGAAAAGAGGGATGGCACAGTTTAGAAAATAACTAGAAATATAAAAAGAAAGGACTGGAGAAAGACACAGATGAAAGAAATTGTAGAAATACGAAGGACAGAGGAGCATGTTAAATGACACCATGGGACGTGATGAAATCCAGACTGGAAAGTTCTAAGTCAAATGGCTTGATTTTTTCAACAACAAAAATGGAGGGGTTAAAAATAAAGAAAGAAGAGGAAGTGTATAAAGAAAAGAGATTTATAAGTTATTTCAAGCAAATGCAAAGTAGGAATCTTATTTCAGTTCTGGTTCAAACAATCAATTTTTTAAAATATAAAGCAACCAGGAAAATATAAACATGACAATATTTAATATTAAGGGATTAATATTTTTAAGTATAATAAAAATATTGTGATTGCTTTTTTAAAATTATGATTATCTATTAGAGATGCATACAGTACTTAATGTCTAGGCTCACTACAAATTATCCAGGAACAGTGGGAATAGAGGCAGATATAGAAGAACAAGATTATCTTGTATTGATATATATCGAAGCTGGTTGATGAGTACTTGATTGTTCTTTGTATTATACTCTCTACTTTTGACTGTCTGAATATCACTGTAATTCAAAGCTTAATGAACAAACAAATAATAAGGGAAGTCTTAGAGCTTGGCATCCACCAGGAAGGAATACCTTATGCTTCTTTCCTGAGCGGGCTGTGCTACCTGGAGAGGGTTTCAATATATGTAGACATACCTTGTAATCCATCCCCTTCAGACCTTCTTCCCATTCAAGTGTTCCAGTATATTTTTCCCTAAACTGAACTAGATGTGTTACTCCATCACTTGCTAGAATATAAGATCTATGAAGGTAAGAATTTGTCAATTGTGTTACCATTGTATCTCCAGGACCTAGAATAGTGCCTGGCACATAATAGGCCTTCTGTAAATATTTGTTGTTTAATGGAGTGAATCGTCATGACTGATCCCAGGACATAATCCCAGGCTGTAACTACCACTGTGTGTCTTTTCTTGGAGAAAGGAGGGAGAATTCTTTACTTTGTAATGACCTAAGCTTGGGTTAGCTGCAGAAGTGGCTTCTAAAATGTAAGATAAACAATGTCTGACCTTGTAGCATTGAGGACTTTAGGCAGCTGCTCAGCTGCTGAAGGTGCCACAAGGTGTGAAAGAACTGAACAATGTGACTAATGACTGCTTCCCTTTGCAGGGTATCCAGTATCCAGTATTCAGCCAATGGGCCTTACTTAGGATATCGTGTTAAATATGTTGGTAATTGATGGAATAAATACATGTAAATTTTATATATTGTTTATTTACATAGGTGATATTACAAAATATGTATTTGGCCTTCCTCCCTGTTTCCTGGCTTACAGCACTTAACATCCTTGGACTCTTCAAAGTGGTGTGTTTTGTTTGTAGGGAAAAGAAAGACAGATCAGACTTACTGTACCTATGTAGAAAAGGAAGACATAAGAAATTCCATCTTGATCTGTACCAAGGAAATTTTTTCGCCTTGAGATGCTGTTAATCTGTAACTTTAGCCCCAACCCTGTGCTCACAGAAACATGTGCTGTATGGAATCAAGGTTTAAGGGATCTAGGACTGTGCAGGATGTGCCTTGTTAACAGTATGTTTGCCGGCAGTATGCTTGGTAAAAGTCATCGCCATTCTCCATTCTCTATTAACCAGGGGCACGATGCACTGCGGAAAGCCACAGGGACCTCTGCCTGGGAAAGCTGGGTATTGTCCAAGGTTTTCCTCACTGAGACAGCCTGAGATATGGCCTCATGGGAAGGGAAAGACCTGACCATCCCCCAGCCCGGCACCCATAAAGGGTCTGTGCTAAGGAGGAGTAGTAAAAGAAGGCGGCCTGTTGCAGTTGAGATAAGAGGAAGGCCTCCATCTCCTGCATGTCCCTGAGAATGCAATGTCTCGGTGTAAAACCCGATCGTACATTCGTTCTATTCTGAGATAGGAGAAAACTGCCCTGTGGCTGGAGGCGAGATATGCTGGCGGTAATGCTGTTCTGTTGCTCATTGCTCCACTGAGATGTTTGGGTGGAGAGAAGCATAAATCTGGCCTACATGCACGTCCAGGCATAGTACCTTCCCTTGAACTTATTTGTGACACAGATTCTTTTGCTCACATGTTTTCCTGCTGACCTTCTCCCCACTATCACCCTGTTCTTCTGCCACATTCCCCTTGCCGAGATAGTGAAAATACTAATCAATCAATACTGAGGGAACTCAGAGACCAGTGCTGGTGCAGGTCCTCTGTATGCTGAGCACCGGCCCCCTGGGCCCACTGTTCTTCCTCTATACTTTGTCTCTGTGTCTTATTTCTTTTCTCAGTCTCTCATCCCACCTGATGAGAAATACCCACAGGTGTGGAGGGGCTGGCCCCCTTCATTGTTGAAGCTAATGAGTTGAGTGGTGGCTGGGGGCCTGTAGGTAGCTTCAGGAAGGGGGTTGGTCACTAAAAAGATCAGTGCAGGTTTACAGTCAGGACTTTGAGCCCAAGCTCCAACCCCTGAGGAGGAGAGAGGGGTTGAAGGTTAAGATGATTTCCAATGACCAGGGATTTATCCAGTCTGCCTACATAATGAATCTGCCATAAAAACCCCAAAGGAACGGGTTTGGAGAGCTTCCCAGTAGCTGAACAGGTTGCAGTTCCTCAAGGGTGGAGCGCCTGGGGAGGGCATGAAAGCACTATGTCCCTTCACCCATACTGATAAGGTTTAGCCGTGTCCCCACTCAAATCTCATCTTGAATTGTAGCTCCCACAATTCCCACGTGTCACAGGAGGGACCCAGTGGGAGGTAATTGAATCATGGGGGTGAATCTTTCGTATGTTGTTCTCATGATAGTGAGTAAGTCTCACAAGATCTGATGGCTTTATAAAGAGGAGTTCCCCTGCACAAGTTCTCTTTCATTGCCTGCTGCCATCCATGTAAGCCGTGACTTGCTCCTCCACACCTTCTGCTGTGATTGTCAGGCCTCCCCAGACATGTGGAACTATGAGTCCATTAAACCTCTTTCCTTTATAAATTACCCAGCCTTGGGTATGTCTTTATTAGCAATGTGAGAACAGACTAATACACACGCCTTGTCCTGTGCGTCTCTTCATCTGTATCCTTTGTAATTCTTTTGTAACGTCTTTTATAATAAACCAGTAAAGTGTTTCCCTGAGTTCTGTGAGCCACTCTAGCAAATTAATCAAATTCAAGGAAGGGTTTTGGGAACCCCCAATTTACAGCCAATTGTCAGAGGCACAAGTAAACAACTTGAGGCTTGGAATTGATGTTGGAAGTGGGGAGCAGTCATGTGGGGCTGAGTGCTCAACCTGTAGGATCTGACACTATTTCCAGGTAGATAGTATCAAAATTGAACTGAGTTCCAGGATGACACTCAGCTGATATCTGCTACAGAATTGATTACTTGCTTCATGTGTAGGGAGAAACTCCCACATGTTTGGTTACAGAGTCTTCTGTGTTGATCGTTGTGGTGTGACGTCAGAGGAAAAACAGTTTATTTTTCCCTACAGAACATCATTATTTGGTTGGTTGGTTTGCTTCATCAACGAGCATACTTAAAAACTAAGTGTAGCTCTTGCACAGTTTTAGTTGAGAAAGAGTATGTTACAATGGAAAATGTAAAATTTTTCAAACTAGACAGAGCTTAGTTCAAATCCTGGTCCTGAAAGTTAGCTGTTAATGTTATAGAATGTTTATTAATCATTTTGTGTCCCTATTTTCTTAATAATAAAATAGGACTATTAATATTCTCTACAGACCAATATCCCTCCTGAATATAGACATAACAATTTAAATTCAGTAATAGGTAGAAAAGATAATACATCATAACCAAGTGGGGGTTATGCCAGGGATGCAAGGTTGGTTTAAATTTTGAAAAGAAATAGATGTAATTCATCATATTAACAGATTAGAAAGGAAAAACCATATGATCAGCTTAATAAATGTAAAAAAGGCATTTGACAGTATTCAACATACATTCCTGATAGAAACTCACAAACCCTAGGAATAGAAGGGACATTCCTCAATCTGACAAAGGAAATTTATGAATAAAACCAACAGTTTACATCATGTTTAATAATGAAGAATGAATACTTTCCCCTAAGATTGGGAATCAAGCAAGAATATCTGTTTTTACCCCTCCTAATCGATATTGTGGTAAAGATTCTACCAATGGGGAAAAGGCAAGAAAAAGAAATAAAAGACATTCACATAGGAAAGGAAGAAATAAATATGTCCTTTTTTGACTGACTTATTCTTTAAAGATGATCATGGATGTAGAAAATCCTAAATAATCTATTAAACAAGACTATTAGACCTAACAAGTGAACTTAGCAAGGTTGCAGGATACAAGGTCAATATTTTAAAAATCAATTGTATTTCTATATACAACAAATAGTTGGGAATTAATACCTTCTATGACATCATAAAAATGTTTAGGTATAAATCTGATGAAAGATGTGGAGGGTCTATACACTGAAAACTTCAAAACGCTTCTGAGAGAAACTAAAGAAGTCCTAAATAAATGGAGAAGTATACCATATTTATGGATCAAAAGACTCAGGCTTGTTAAGATGTAAATTCTCCCCAAATCGATCTATAGATTCCACAAAATCCCAGCAGTTTTTTAAAAATAAAAATTGACAAGCTGATTCTCTCTCTCACACACACACACACACACCACCGCACACCACACACACACACACACACACACACACACTCTCTCTCTCTCTCTTTTTCTATCCATCTATTGGGCCATATGCACAAAGACCTAGACTGTTCTATAGCAAATATTAACTCTGGTTATGGTAGGATTTCAGATAATTTGCTGTTTCCCTCTTACATTTTTCTTTCTTGCTCAAATTTTGTAAATGAATATTTCTGATGTTAATAATAAATCACTATTCTAAGAAATGTTCCTCTCACAGTTTGCCTGCTTTATCTTTGCCATAAATAATTGCTAATCAATCTTGAAAGGACAGACAAGTAAATATTGAATTGAAGAGTCTCAAAGGGAATCCTGCACAATATACTCTCAAAGTACGGTACAGGAGTCATTTCAACCTTAATCTCTTTCCTTACATGGAGTCATTTGGGACAGAATCAACCAGTGATTTCTCTTATTGAAGGATTAGGCCATGTTGTTAATAAAGTAGCAATCTAGACAATTAAAACTAAATAAGTATTCTCTTGTCAATTCCTAGGTAAGTGATTTCTGGTCATTTGAGAGTAAAAAATGCTCATCAATAGTTTTGTCACTTTATTTAAGCTGCCTTAAGAGTTAGGATTATGTTTGACCCAGAAAACCTTACCAGTGTGGTCGAGACCCCTAAGAGGGTTATTGCCCTCACATAGCAAGAAATCAGGAGGTAAGCAGTATAGGGCTAAAGTGGTTGCTTGACCAGCAATGTCCACTGGGACTCGAACTGGCTTGCTCTTCCTGCTCTGCCAATCTTAACTTGAGGCTTTCCTCCTCTTAGTTGTACAATGGCTGCTGCTGCTCCGTGTATGATGCCTGCATTGCAGGCAGGGAGAGAGAAAAGAACCACAAGTCTTTTCCTCTCAATCTTTTGTGTTTTTGTCTGAGAATAGATGCTACCCTTTGGATTTCTGCCACCATTATATTGGCTAGAATGGGTCACATGGCCACCCTTCACTACAAGGGAGTCTGGGAAGTTGGACATTTTAATATGGCCACAATGGCACCTCAAAAAATAAAAAATAAAAAAAATAAGGTCTTTGTTAGAAAGGAAGAAAAAGGAATGGGATTTGGGTAGGCAATCAAGTCAGCTACACTGTCTAAAATGTTGCCTGTATTTCATTTTTAGTTTAAAAGTACAAACAAAAATGCCCGGAAAGATATGTTTGATGTGCGTTCTTGGAAGAATGGCATGAGGAGTGCCACACTGAAGTTAGAGCATAAGGCCATTTCCTATCAGTCCTTGAGCAAAATCTGAGCTTTATTTCCTTTACTTGATGTGGGATTAATAATACATAACCAGTGTAAAACTCACATAATTACAAATTCCACTGGATAGATGAAGAGTATTATTGTTGAATATTCCTAAAGTTTCCCATGAGTCATGGAATAAAAAGTGAGACGACTAAAAGTTAATTATGCTTGTTTAGTTTTTTTTTTTTTTTAAATAAATTGGTTTTGTTTCTCAGCTCATTTCATAGACAATTTGAGGCAGCCAACAATGCCAATACATATAGTAAAAAATAAATATAGATTTTTAAGTGGAATTAAAGAATATGAGCCAATGTGAGCTAAAATAAAAATATAAGAATTTTTAGTCTAAGCTTTCTGCCCACCAAAGTATGAAGGGAATATAGAACAATTTACATAATAGTCATTATCAGAGGAAAACATATCTCATCAGTAGATGTAAGTTTTCTTCATTGTAAAACAGATGTTTACATACTTGAAATCCTGTCTTTCAAAGGTAATCCTGGCATTTAGTTCAGTGCCTGATGAAAAGAATGCCCTGGGTAAATATTTATTGGATGGATAGATCCAAGATCTCTCTTCCAGCTACTTTGAAATATATGATATATTGTTGCTAACTATTGTCACTGCTATCGAACATTAGAATTTATACCTTTTATCTAACTACAGGTTTTTACCCATTGTCCAACCCATGGATAGCTGGATACATGGAAACGGAATAAAACCCTGCTATGTACATTATCTGATTTCTCCTTATTAAAAATTACCATTTTTTGGAGAACAGGAACAGCTTTCTACTGAATGCTATAAACTCTCTCTCCAGAAAAATGAATATATACACAGAAGTCTGCATATCATATAAAGGGGCCGAGGGATTCCCTGAAACTCATTCACAGATCACCTTGGGGGCTAATAGGTTTCAGCTGAGCAACTGTTTTTCATCAGCACTGCAGGAGACAGTATAATGTAGCAAATAAAATACCATCCGAGGCATCGGATAGACCTGTCTGAATCCACTTGCTGGCTGGGTGAGAAAAAGAAAAGTTATAAAACCTTTCTGAGCTTCAGTTTTCACAACTGTAAAATGTAGATAAAATGCCTACCTCATAGACTTGTTGGGAAAATTAAATGGCATAGTATATTTCTAGCAGTTAGCATAGCACTTGGTACATACAAAGCCCTCAATAAATTAATACCAAAAATAATTCCCATTTACTGAGTACTTCCATAGGGCAGCACCTTGATGTCATTCCATCTTTATCTCAACCCTGCATATTTGATCATCACATCATTACTCCAGTTTTATAGATGAAGCTGAATCATAGAGGTTCTGAAATTTGCCGAAGTTCACACAGCCAGTAAATTACAGAAACAGAAGATGAGCCCAGGTTTTTCAGTACCAAGAATGCTAATATCAGGTTCTGTCTGTTTTTCAAGACATTTTCTTCCACTTGTCTTCTGGTAGCTCACATCTGTGACTCCACAAAGGACAGGGAAGAAGAGAAGCATCACACAGGCTGGAAAAATTTAATACCTACTGCCAGACCTCTAGTCACTGGTCTAGACTTATGGCCAAGGAGTGGCTGACACATTGAGATACACATCTTTTATCCTCAGCTGTCATTGGTTTAGTGGGGAGGCTCTCAGTCTGGCTAAACACAGGGAAAGCTGCAGCTACCTCTCCCATTAAAATAATTTGAAATCTTTTTTTTTTTTTTTGAGAAGGGGTCTCACTGTGTTGCCCAGGCTGGAGTGCAGTGGCACAATCTCAGCTCACTGCAACCTCCGCCTCCCAGGTTCAAATGACTCTCCTGCCTCAGCCTCCTGAGTAGCTGGGATTACAGATGTGCACAACCATGCTTGGCTAATTTTTGTATTTTTAGTAGAGGCGGGGTTTCACGATGTTGGTAAGGCTGGTCTCGAACTCCTGACCTCATGATCCGCCCGCCTCGGCCTCCCAAAGTGCTGGGATTATAGGCATGAGCCACCGCACCCAGCCAATAATTTGAATTATTTATGCCAGGTTAGCAACCCATATGCCACAATGTAATTGACAACTGTATCTTGTAGCCTGCCTAGCATCCACCCCGCCTTCTAGTTGCCTGCATCTCATTTCCTTTTAACCATACTACCTTCCCAGGCACAGCCCATGCACATCTGAAAAAGCGAACTCTACCCTCCACTCCTGAATGGGCCCTGATTGGTGAGTCCAATCAGCACATCCCATCCTCCTGGCCACAGTGACTGGCTCAATGAAAAATAACCTGAATCCAGCCAATGGAAAGTTAGGAGAGGTTTACTGGGAACTTAACAGGAATACAAGTGCTTGCTCTTCTCATAAAACTGTCAGGAGCGGCTGGGCACAGTGGCTTACACCTGTAATCCCAGCGCATTGGGAGGTTGAGGCAGGAGGATTTCTTGAGCCCAGGAATTGGAGGCTGCAGTGAGTTATGATGATTGTGCCACTGTACTCCAGCCTGGGTGACAGAGTGAGACCCCATCTCTTAAATAAATACGTAAATGCACAAAATTTCTATTATAGTACTTTTAAATTACAGCACATAGTGTATGTGTATCTATTACAGCAGTTACTGTATTTGTTCTTCTGACAATGTCCCTAAGTAGACTACTGTCTACACCTATTGTCTTAACCATTTTTCTATGCTCAGGGCCTAATGCTGGTAGCATTTAACAGCTAGTGAAGAGATGAATGAACACATCTACATCCCTGCCAACACTTTGTAGTTTCTGGGGCTTTTATTATAGTGGCCATCCTGCTGGGTATGGGGTGATATCTCATTGTAGGTTTGATTTCCACATCGCTGATGATTAGTCACGTGGGCATCTTTTCAGATACTTGTTGGCCATTCATATATCATCTTTGGAGACATGTCTATTCAAGTCCTCTGTCCATTTTAAAATCACATATCCTTTATCTTTTTAATCCCATCTGAGTTGGGTTTTTTTTTCCCTCATCACTAAGAGATTCCAAATTGTCATGTTATGATGTTTTCCATGGCGAGCAATAGAACCTCCCACTGAGGAGTCTGACTTTTAGTTGTGATTTTTCAGGCCTGGCTGTGGGCAACTACAAGGCTGTACCTGGCAGGCCTTATGAGGAGGCTCCCACTCCACACCAGACCTGGCACAGCCAGGGCACTGGCAGTCCCAGAAGGGAGCAGTGGTCAAGGTCTCAGGACTGTGGCTGGCCATGCAGTTACATGGACCCGTGTTCCCAGCCCTGTACCTGCATTCCCGGGTCTCTGTGTCCAAGACCTTCTTCAGGCACCCTGCCAAGGCCTCCTTATGGGGGAATGATATGGTTTGGCTGTGTCCCTACCCACATCTCCTCTTGAATTATAGCCCCACAATTCCCATATGTTGTGGAAAGGACCAGGTGAGAGGTAATTGAACCATGAAGACAGGTCTTTCCTTTGCTGTTCTCATGATAGTGAACAAGTCTCATGAGATCTGATGGTTTTATAAAGGGGAGTTTCCCAGCACAGTTTCTCTTCTCTTGTCTGCTGCCATGTGAGACGTACCTTTTACCTTCCACCGTGATTGGGAGGCCTCCCCAGCCACTTGGAACTGTGAGTCCACAGTTCCACTAAACTGTTAGTCCACTAAACCTCTTTCTTTCATAAATTGGCCAGTCTGGGGTACGTCTTTATCAGCAGCGTGAGAATGGACTAATACAGGAAAGGAGGGAGAAATCTTGGAGATGTTTCCCTGTGACTCTGGCTCAGCATTCAGTGCTTTTTCTCACTGAGCCCTTCTCCCTTACCCCTAAGGTCCATACAACTCCCAGAGTCATTTGTTTGGGTCTCCACATCTGCATGAATCCACTGACCCTCCACAGAACTGAAGGTAGCCAGTTCTAGCTCCCTAATTGGGAGGGGGTGGGGGCAATCACCTCTCCCCAACCCTCAGTGCATTTGGGTCCAGTGAGGCTGGACTTCACCCATCCCAGGGGTTGACGTGCGGTCTGGGGCTGGCCAGCCAGGTCCTTGTGACTGGTGTGGAACCAACACATGTCCTCCCCTGGGCCAGGAGGAGTCAACCCTGGCAGTCTTTGGAAGGGAAAATTCTCTTTCTGCTGAGAGGCCTGGGCTGGTGGTGTGGGAGCCTTGTGCTGCTGGCAGAAGAGAAGCAGCCTCTAGGAAAGCAGAGACAAGTCAGAGTCAGACTCGCAGCAACAGCTAGCAGGCACCCGGGGCTAGCCAAGCTCAAGTCGCCCACAAACCCCTCCTTTTCCTCAAGCTGTTTCAACTGGGCATCTGTCATTTACAAGAGAAGAAACTCTTTTTAATGTATGCAAGAAAAACTTATTGGGCATCAATTATGTGCCAGGAACTAGAAATACAGCAATTATCACGATGGGTGCAGCCTCTGCATCCACAGAACTTACGGTTATTTACTAGGAATTCTGATTAAGACAAGCACTTTGTACATGCCAGGGGTTGAGTTTGAAAATGCATCATGTTTTGTATTATTCAGAATTTCTTAACCTCCAGAAAGACAGGGGCCATGAAGCCTGTTTTGCCTGTAGTATATGGCTGAGTAGGTGCTACACAAATATTTTTAAGTCAACAAATTGACTAACCTAAGGAATAAGTCCTCTTTTGCATATGAGGAAATTGAGGTGCCTAGGTGGTATGTGAACCCAGTGCTTTTAGACCCCAAACCCATTCTCCAAAATTTCACGTGATACTGCCTCATAGTCATGTTTGCTGCACAGTTCAGGCATTGTCCCGTAGTCAGTTCACAATGTGTAAGTCCACTGCCCTGAGCTCACTAAGGGCACCATCATGGCTGGGCCAAAATGATTGCTGATGATAAGCCAGCCGTGATGGTAGGTGGGACCCGCCATCGCTGTTAGGTGGGACCAGGCACTGGGACTCTGCAGGGCCATCGCCCGGGATCTTTCAGTCCACTATGTGCATTTGTCTGGGCCAGACAGACCTGCACTTGACTCCTGTACCTACTAGCTATGCTACCTTGGGCAACTTTTTTTTTTTTCCAACAATTTTGTGCCTTGGTTTCCTCATCTGTAAAATGCAGATGATACTACTACCCACCTTAAAGTCGTGTTCATTTTTTCACTCAAGAAGCATTTCTTGAGTTCCTACCATGTCCCGGTTATGGCTGGAAGATGAGCGACAAGGAGGGTGAGTATTTGCGAAGTGTGCAAGTCCCTTGGGTGGGTTCTATACATCTGAGTTTGAGAACCACTGTGTCCGAGGCTGTAGTAGGAGGGTGCGGTGAGGTTGGCCAGGCACATTTCAGGGCTCAGGGCAATGGTGTGCTGGGAAATGTTCGACAACTGGTTCTCCAAGGGAAAAACATCCACCAGTTTCCATGGTGGACATGCGCCTGTCCTGGCCAATTTCAAGTTACCGAATGTAGAGTGGGGAAAAGATCCCCTCCATTGGTTCTCCAAGGCAGAGCCAGCCTCCTCCGGCACCAAGTGGTCCTCGGGACCTCTGAGAAGTGGGTGGCAGTTTTATTGCTAGAGGGTAAACCAAAGATTCCTTCAAGAGAGTGCCAAATGGGGAAGAGTGCAGCCCCCAGACGAGTAATTAACTTGAGGCTTTACCAAGACGTTCTGCTTAACTTGGTGCAGGCTGAGATGCTGGGACAGCTGGAAGATGCAAACTGGATACTCCGTGGAGGCTGTTTGGCTCGGGCCTCAGTTTCTCTCGTTGGGTCATCTCTACATGGCTGCTTTAGCAGAATCATGAGAAAGAAGTCATTGTTTTTGTTTTAAGCCACTGACTTGTGGCGTAGTTTATCCCACAGCAACACATAACTACGGTAAGGGAGTTTCCCCCGGAACTTAGATTGTCACATCTACGTTGTGGGCTTGTGCAAGATCAGGATAGTCATCTGCTATGTCCCAATGCTTAGACCTGTTTGCAAGACCACATTATTTTCAGAGAGTGGCTTATTCTTAAGCACATGGCTATGATATTGCTTCCTAGAAAACAAAAAAAGAACTGCGGTTTTTTTCTAGCAACTTGCCAAATAATTGTGCAAAATTGAAAGACAGTAAATTTCTATATGTGTTTGTGTTCACACATATTTACCACTAAGCCTAAAATAAGTGAAATCAAATAACAAATTTCTCTAATTTATCACAATCATACATCATGGCCCAGGCTGTATATTGGACCATCCGGTTATTTCAGAAGAGTTAGTTGGAATGTATGAATGGCATATGTTGGCGCTCGGAAGAAAGACATAATTACTATTTTCAGGTTGCCTGGTTCCCTATCCTTATAATGAGTAAGATATTTAGAGTCCCGAACTGTTTATGTGACATTTCAATAAGTAATGCAGAGATTTGACAACATTTCCATATTCCTCTTTTAAAGTCTGAATGCCTCTGCCTTAATCCAAGCTCCTTGGCATTTATTACTGTTTGTTACACTAACAAGTAAGATTATGAGAATTCTAATGAAGGCTTCCAGTGAAAAACTCTGTGATTAAAATGCCATAATAACAGTTGCATGCATTTATGTGCCTAATTAGCATAATCTATTTAGCACAAGTAAACATACAAACAGAAGGAGAAAAGCAAGCCCACTGACACTTCAGCTAAAGGAGAATTTGAAATGTGGAGGAGACAATGTAAATATGTAAATGTCTTTGTGTATTCTTTTTATCTCTCTCCTTTCTCATCCTTGCCTTTTTTTTTTTCCTGTTTGCTAATGAGAAGACTATGTCATCCCATGTGGTCTCAGCTTTACCAGGCTGAGGTGCATTTGGGGCCATCTGCTGGGCCAGCATCCTAAACAATGCCACCCAGAAAGCGCTGGATATATTTGCAGCCACCTTTGACACCCTGGAATAGAAAAAATGGTATCTCAAAGACTACAATCTTTGATGTGTTCACTGTGAACACTTAGTTCAGCTGTTACCCCATTAATGCAAGGCCTGCTTGAGCCTGGCCATGCGGTACCCTGTCCTTCCCCCACCACCTCCCTTCCCCCACAAACACCACATTGTCAACAAATTAAAAGCAATCATGCCAGGTTTCTAAATTAGTCTCTCTCTGTATCTCTGCTGGCTTCATTATTTTTAATTCTTAATAAAATGTCAGGCAGTAGACTGACTGGCGTCTTCCTCTTGGTATGAGATTTTAAAGAACTTTTTAAAATGTGGAACTGAATACTGGAGTTTTAAAGTAGGATAATGGTGACAACTCCATTCAGGAAGTAACTTAAAGAAATTGCTGGAATCCCAAACATGTTGTAGTAAGGAGACACCATAGGCATGTTCTTTTTTCAAAGAAGGAAATCATTTCTTTAAACAGAAGCAGGCAGGTAGCTGATCTAGCCTCAATGCAGAGAGATGGACTGAAGAAATGTACATGAAACAAGCATGGGAGAGTTTACAGAGCATTGGAGAAATACTAAGTCTTTGAGTTTAATACAACTGAGGCCTAAAGATAGCCGTGCTAGCTCTTGTTTATTAAATTTTTATTTTCCAAAAACAATCTTAAGTCATGTAAAAAAAACCTCCTGAAATACTCATATATAGGGAGCCCTTACAGTGAAATTCATTGAGCTTTTACTATGTCCCAGGCACTGTTCTACATGCTTTCCCCATATTATCAAATTTGACACTCATATTAAATTGTGAGGAAGACACTGTTACAGATGAGGAAACCGAGACACAGACATTAAGTAGCTCACCAAGAATGGCATTAGTTTAATAAGTGAGGAAATCAGAATTCTAACTCAGGCAACCTCAATCCAGAGCCTGCACTCTTAAACAGAAAGCTAATTTTCAATTTTGTATTCTCCAGGGTTTCAGAATCGTATGTCTTCGTGGAAAACTACATATCCTAAGAGAAACAATACAGCATAGTGCCTGATACATAGTAATCCTGCAAGATATGCTGGCACTAATATGACAATAACAAAAATCACATCATTATTCACACCATTAGGAGTGACTATTGTTTCCATTCCCACACATTTCTAACACACATTGATATGCATTTTTTTCAATTAAAAAATGTTTAAAGAAAGGAGGCCAGAGGGGTACAAAAAAGTAAGAGCATGTATTGCTAAAAGCAAAACAGCCCATTGTTTGACCACTCGGCTCTGCACTTACCTGCACATATGGTGGTTCCTGGACGCCAGCATGCTAAGCACCATGTGTACCAAATAATCACAGGGGTAGGTTAAAGAGACAGCCTTCCCCCTAATTTGACCAATTTAGCATTTGGGGAGTAGTCTGTCTGTGCCTATCTTGGGAATTTTTAAACAATGGGTTGAAAGAGAAATTAGGGGAGGCAGACAATATTTTGGAATCAACCTAATAAATGTGAACAGCTGCGATGCGATCATCAGCACAATACATGATGGTCCCTTCCTCCAAGAAAATAAATGTGCACCTCCCCGGGGGTCTGTCCTCTGCCACCCTCCTCTACTCGCAGTATGCTTTCCGCTCGCACTGATGTGCCCTTGTGCTTCCCTCCAGCCCTTGGCTTGAAGCCCTGGACTAGATCAACCAGAGAACAGGCATCCCCACCGGGTGCCCCTCCCACGTCTCCCCTTCAACTCCTCCAAACAGCAACTCTTCCTCGTGGATTCTCCATCACAGTTGATGAGATGGGGCACCCTCATTCATCCAGCTGCTCAGGCTTAGAAAACTACTCTGCACCCCCACTTGTCCATATGGAGCCATTCAACCAAGTTTGCCAATTTCACCTCCTAAAAATGTCTTCCATCCCTTCCCTCTTCTCCATGTGTCTGCTACTGCCCAAGGTTGGGGTCTGCATTTGTCTGCTAGGGCTGCCACGACAAAGTAGCACAGACTGGGTGGCTTAAATAGCAGAAGTGTATTGTCTCACAATTCTGGAGGCTGGAAGTCTGAGATGAAGGTGTCAGCAGGGTTGGTTTCTTCTGAGGCCTCTCTCCTTGGCTTGTGGATGGTCGTCTTCTCCATGTGTCTTCACGTGGTCTCCCCTCTGTGTGTGTCTGTGTCCTAATCTCTTCCTCTTATAAGGACACTAGTCATATTAAATTAAGGGCCCACCCCAATGACCTCATTTTAATTTAATTACATCTTTAAAGACCTTATGTCCAAATACAGTCACATTCTTAGGTACTGGGGGTTAGGACTTAAACATACGAATTTGGGTCAGGGAAACACAGCTCAATCCATAACAGGGTCCTTGTCATCTCTCACCTTGACTACCATGACACCTTGTATTTACTAAGCTTTCTACAATGATCAGATCCTGTATTTTCCATATTTTCTACCAAGGACCATGTATGACTTCTATTACCAGAAAAATACTCACCAATAAAATATTTTGAAGAAAATGGTGGTGTTCTCCTTCCAACTCAGAGACATCTCCTTGGCTGTGGTCTGTTCTGCTTTAAGCTTCTCCTTTGTCGTGTTTCTCCATGTTCCATCCCCTGGCCTCAAATCTGGGTTTTCCTCTTCTGTTTCCTTTTCTCAGGCTGGTGAGTCAGCTGGACAGTCATGTGGGTCTGGAGTTGGGGCCAACTTCTTCGGCGTCACCTTCCAGACAACAGAAACACTGATGAGCACAGGGCATCTGAATGGGGCTTTGAGTCATTGTTTGTACTTTGTCAGGTGATGTGGTTTGGATATTTGCTCCCACCAAACCTCATGCTGCAATTTGATCCTCAGTGTTGGAGGTGGAGCCTGGTGGGAGGTGTTCAGATAATAGGTCTTGGGGGCAGATCCCTCATTGAATGTCTTGGTACCATCTTCTTGGTAATGAATGAGTTCTCACTCTATTGATTCCTATGATAACTGATTGTTTTAAAAAAGAGCCTGGACCTCTCTCCTCCTCTCTCCTCTTCCTTCCTCTCTCGCTGTGTGATGCCTGCTCTCCTTCACCTTTTGCTGTGATTGGAAGCTTCCTGAGGCCCTCACCAGAAGCAGATGCTGGCACCACACTTCTTGTACAGCCTGCAGAACCATGAACCAGATAAACCTCTTTCCTTCATAAATGACCCAGCCTCAGGTGTTTCTTTACAGCAACACAAACTAAGACATCAGGGAAGAGTGAGAACTATTTGGAAATTGAAACATGGATGTATGTTCTTCAATGCACATAATGGGTTTCATGGAATTTCATCCTAATTCTACAACTTGGAACACTTTTGTCCTTGGAACACTCCCTGTTCTGGGGAGGTAATGGGGACATGGAGCCCTCTCTGTGTCCATCCATATTTCAGCCCTCCAGGAGGCTTTGCCAGGAAAGTTGTATCTCACTCTGGATGATCCTCTGGACATCAAGAGACATCAATGGTGCCAAAGCACTAGATTTCAACAGAGGCAGAATGCATGACCCTTCAGAGAATGAAGGCCAGATCCTGGTCCCTGACATAGAGAACCCAAAGCACTCTCTCATCTCACTGTTCAGAATATGTGGATCACCCCTTTGCAGAGTTCTGGCCCTCAGGAAACTTACACCTACCATCTAAAGTTCTACACTTCTACCCTGATTCCCACCCTCCATAAAACCAGGGAGATGGAGCCCCAGCTGCACTGTCTCAGTCAGGGTCCCAGCAGGAAATAGCACACTCAAGTCACTTGGAGAGGGACTAATTTACAAAGGGACTCATTACCACAATGGAGCCAGCATGTAGAGAAGCCACAAGAGATAGTACAGGGGCCAGGAGCTAACAGAGCCAGAGCTGTCCCCAAAGAACAATGGGAGGGAGAATATTCCAGAACCTGGAGGAAAGAGAGTTGTGCAGAAAAGGCTGCCTTGGAAGTAACCATAACCTAGTACTGGGGACATAGCTAAGCTGCAATAGACATCACAGGGAGAAAGCCAAGGAGACAAATGCCTCAGTCTCCTCCCCATACCAGGTTGACTGAACTGGAGGAATCCAGGAGCAGAGCGTGGGGTGGAGGCGAAGGAGAGCCAACCCGCCAGAGAGGTGAGGCCAAAGGCACACACCTCTCCGTCGTCACTGAGCCTGCTGCGCTGTCTTGCCTCCAACTGGTGGCTGAGTCTTCACTATGGAGGTGCTTCCCAGCATTGCCATAACAAACTGCTACCAACTTCATAGTTTAAAACAATGGATATTTATTCTCTCATAGCTCTGCAGGTCAGAAGTTCAAAAGCAAGGTGTTGGCCAGAGCGCATTTCCTCTGAAGGCTTTAATGGAGAATCCTTCCTCACTTCTTCCAGACTCTGGTGGCCTCAGGCATTCCTCAGCCTGCTGCTGCATCACCTCCATCTCTGCCCCTGGCTGGCCTTCTCCTGGCTGCATCTTCTCCTCTTCTGTCTGTCTCAAATCTCCCTCTGCCTTTCTCTTATAAAGACACTTGTCATTGGATTTAGGGCCTGCCTGGTAATCCAGGATGATCTCATCTCAAGATCCTTAACTTAATGACATCTGCAAAGACCCTTTGTCCAAACAAGGGCACATTGACAAGTTCCAGGGATATTCACATATTTTTTTAGGGGGGTGCACCATTCAACCCAGGACAAGGGGCAAGCCTCTTAATCCTTGGAAAATAGTCCTGGAAGGAAGCCCCATACTATCAGAAGACCTGCTGGCTCCTGCTCAAATCCAGGCCCTGGACCTCCAAGGGCTCTGCACCACCCCTACCCCACCCACCCCCCCACAAGAAGACTCAGGTGGCAGGTCCTGCCTGACTCATTGTCAGTATAAGGGGCCTAGGGCAGTTTATGGGCCATGCCAGCCCCTAGGGGAAGATCTGTCCAGTGCTGAAAGTAGGGTGTTAAAGTCTCTAGCAATTATTGTACTGGGGTCCAACTGTCTCTCTATCTCTAATAATATTTACTTTATATCCCTGGTTGCTCCAGTGTTGGGCGCATATATATTTGCAATTGTTATATCCTCTTGCTGAATCCACCCCTTTACATTATGCTACCTGCCAACCCATGCCACCCACTTCACATCAGCTTTCTGCTAGGAGCTCTGTCTGCGCTGTCCCTCGCTGAGACATGTTAACCTCAGCTGCCAGCCCTAGGCCCAAGACCCAGTAACTATGCTGGAGGTGATGATGACCTCCCAGATCTTTTCCAGAAACATCCCCCACCACTTCAGGGCATTCACAGCTAAAGGTATACCTGGTCAGAACAGCTAAAGGTATACTTTCAAAATGAATCAAGCATCCCCTAGCAGTAGGAAAATGTAGTTCCTAGCATTTAAGGTAGTGATTCCTAGGCATGACAGAGATTGCTGGGTTTTTACCCCAATATTCATTCTCCTCTATTTTTACCATTCTATTCCCTATTGGGCTCCAATTGGTGGTACCTGGCCATCCATCTAAAGACTACACTTCCCAGCCTTACTTGGCTTTAGGTGTCGCCATGTGACTAAGTGCTGGCCAATGGGATGTGAGTGGAAGTGATGAACGCAGCCTCTGGGTCCTACCTTAAGAGAAGGTGGTGTGCCCTCTACTTCCCCCTCTTCCCAGTGTTGACTGGAATGCATACATGATGGTGGGAGCCACAGCAGCCATCAGCACAAGAGAGGAAAGGCAACACAGGAAGGATGCCAATGCAACAAGATAAAAAAGACACTGTGGAACCACTGTCTCAGCTGAGGGATGCTCCATACAGGCTGTTACATGACAGAGAAATGTTGGCTCAGCTGTTATGCTGAGATGAGGGTTTGTGGCTAAGTGATCTATCAATAAAAATACTTCCAGTGGAGGCTGCTAAGGGAGTTGGCAGGGATAGGGGGAAACTAAGCCAGAGAGGAAGCCAAGAAAGACTGAAATCTCAGGCAAATGTCCTGCTAAAGAGGCTGAGCTTCTGCCTGAACCCACAAGGGATCTCTAGAGTAAAAATTATGCCTTGGCCCAGAGCTACGAAACCTTGCACCGTCATTGCATTCAGTTCTCTCCATAGTCAGCAAAGCATCCCCAGGAGTCCACGCACAGCCCTGTGAAGATGAGTTGAAAATGTTGGCCATTGAGAGAGAAAGCACACCAAAGCTTAAAGACATGCAAGGAATGGACAAAAAGGGACTGGAGCAGATCTGTCTGGACAGATGTCTTTGTTATGCTCAAAAGCATAAAACAAAAAGAAAGGGTGAAGGGGCAACCAGGACCAACAACATCTGCTACATAAGTTGGTCTAGGGTGAATCCTGATCACCACCCCCACTTCCTGCCTGGCATCACGAGTGACCAGAACATGCTCACTCACCCTTCCCTCACAGCATCCTCTAAAGTGAGGGATAGCCTCCTAATATTGCAACAGTGTGTGAACCTGGAGTTTTGTTATCATTCTGCCCAGAGTAGCAGTCAGGATTCAAACTCAGTTGACAGAACAAAGATGTCTGCAGCAGAGAGATACCCCTCCAGACATGCAAAAGTCCCCACTCAGAGTCCAAAAGTCTGTTACCTTTGGTTAGTGTTTGGTTTCAGTGCATTAAAAAAACCAACATGATGGCTTTAACAAAGCAGAATGGTTTGTTCTCTCATCTAAGAGACCAAAGATTTGGTCCCCAGCAAGTCTGGCACCCATAGTATCAGGGACCCAGACTCCTTCTCTTTTCATGCTCTTTTATATGTGGCCCCACAGCCAACTTATGATCCTCAATGGCTCTTCCAGCCTCCACCATCACGGAGGCTGGGGTTCCGCCTAGCTGGGAGATGAGAATGGAATGAGAAGAACATGCTCTCTCTCTGAAAGGATACCTCTGGAAGTTGCCCATGCCACTTCTGTTTACTTCCTACTGGCCAGAACTTGGTCACAAAGGAGGCTGGGAAATGTAAGGAGGCTGGGATATGTAGTTTTTATTCCAGGTGGCCACATGCCCAACCAAAAAGTGCATTTCCACACAGAAAGTGGAACAGATTTGGAGGAATGATCAGCGATGTTTGCCACGCTGCAATATGACTAGGGAACCCTTGTGTTAATCACATGCACTCTAACTGCCTCTCAGGGCTGGAGAGGGAATCAAAGAAATTGTAATAATTATGATCACAATTACTTTGAGCACAAAGTTTGACAGCAGAGATGCTGCAGGACCTCAGCACCTATGACAGTTCATGGCACAGGAAAGGAGGTCAATAAATATCAGTTGAATTATTTACTTAAAACATAAATATTCCTCAGCAGATATAATGCACTGATGCACCTCGGCTGCTCTACCCAACTCCTTGGAAAAGTCACTGTTAAATCTTTGGAAGGATTGGAAATGGTCCCAGATGTTGAAATCATCTGTAATTCGTAGCATTGATGTTTTGAGGAAGGAAGTGACACTTTATTATTCTCCCATGTAGTGCCACAGTGGTCAGTCTCATCACCTATTCTGACATCCAAATTAGAAATCATCTTTTCCCTGGACTTAGGAAAATAAAAGTTGAGCATTTAAATCAGCCGTCAGTCAGGCAGTCTCTCTTATACATTGCAACATAAATGGGGACAACAACAGTTAAGTGACAATTTGGTAACATCTA
The DNA here is from genome assembly GCF_037993035.2 of Macaca fascicularis. Lineage (NCBI taxonomy): Eukaryota > Metazoa > Chordata > Mammalia > Primates > Cercopithecidae > Macaca > Macaca fascicularis. Next base: position 13,909,233 of record NC_088377.1, on the reverse strand, counting down.
CCAAAATTACAATGCATAGATTATGTGGCCCCATAATGCTAATTCCAGGGATTTATCCTTATGATATACGACATATCTACACATGTGCAAATGAAAATTTGCCAGGTATTTCATGGGAGCATTGTTTGTAATACTACGAAGCTGGAAACATTCTAAATGTCTTTTGACAGGCCACTAGCTGTCAATAATAAACCTATAACATGTTGGGACTCCAGCTAGCTGGGAGACGAGAATGGAATGAGAGGGAACCACTCTCTCTCTCGAAGGATGCCAAGAATGAAGAGAGAAGGAGCCTGGGTCCCTGACACTATGGGTGCCAGACCTGCTGGGAGCAAATGCTCTGGTCTCTTAGATGAGAGAACACACGCTTCTGCTTTGTTAAACATATGTTTATTATTGACAGCAAGTGGCCTGTCGAAAGACACTATGACATACCCATATTACAAAAGGATGAAAATATTTTTAAGGAAGCTTTTAACAGGCAGCTAAAAAGCCATCTCCAAGATACCAACTGGATAAAAGCAAGATGGAAAACAGTGTGCACAGTATGTTACCATTTGTGTAAAATATATATTTTTTACAATATAAAATGGTAACATTTGTATACACATACACTCCATGTGTATCCTTCCAGATACACAAGAGTAACTGGAAGGTTAGACAAAAGAGAACTGGGTGGCTGGGGGAACAAGTGTAGTAAACAAACTTTGCATTATATGGTTTTGAATTTTGAACTATGTAAATAGATCACGTATTCAAAAATAATCAAACATAAAAGAATAGCTCATTAGCTTCATCTAGTGGTCTTATATATATATTCTTTAAAATATGTCTGTCTGGATCCCTCTGACTGATTGCCCTACAAATGAGAGAGAAGAAATACTATTGTTTTTGCAATTACAGTAGGAAAAAGTGGACCCATCTGTACATTTCAGGCAGTGCCTAAAAGTACCAGATTCTGGGGCCAGCTTAGAGAAGTTTATTCAGCGTAGGAAGCACCTTGATCTCCCATCATCCTAGCACAGAGTGTCCTAGCTTCTCTGTGACTGAGGCAAGAAAAAAAAAAAAAGGCACCATAAAGAGCTAGGTAGCTTTTTTTGAGGTTGGGGGTGGGGCGGGGGTCGGGCCCTCATTTTGATTGGGCAAATAATTTTTCCTGCACCTGTGACCAGGAAATAATTTTTTTTTTTTTGGAGACAGTCTCACTCTGTCACCCAGGCTAGAGTGCAGTGGCATGACCTCGGTTCACTGCAACCTCCGCCTCTCGGGTTCAAGCAATTCTTCTGCTTCAGCCTTCTGACTAACTGAGATTATAGGCTCCTGCCAACACGCCCGGCTAATTTTTGTATTTTTAGTAGAGATAGGCTTTCACCATGCTGGCCAGGCTGGTCTCGAACTCCTGACCTCAGGTGATTTGCCTGCCTCAGCCTCCCAAAGTGCTGGGATTACAGGCAGGAGCCACCACACTCTGCCCCATGGAAAGACTGTATTCTAAATATGGGCTGCAGGTATGCATGTGTGTGTTTGTAGGTTTAGAAAGAGAGCATTCTCTGTTCAGTTGAGAGAGTGAGGTACAGAAACAACAGTGGACAGAGTATGCTACCATTTGTGTGGGGGAAAAAAAAAGAGAAAGATCTTTAAATATAGTTTGTACTTGCAAAGAATATTTATAGACTACACAAGAAACTGCAACAGTAATTGCCTCTGGGGGTCTGGGGGAAGGAGATCAGTTGTACCAGGGAGACTTGCTTTTAATCAAATACTCTGTGTACTATTAGTTTTACTTCAGGTAAGTGCTACACAGTACCTATTCAAAACATGGTTTAAAGAGGAGGGAATTTCAGTTTATATTATTTCCTTCCTTCCTTCCTTGCTTCCTTCCTTCCTTCCTTCCTTCCTTCCTTCCTTCCTTCCTTCCTTCCTCTCTCGCTCCATCCCTCAACCCCCCTTTCTTTTTTATTTCTTTCTTAGTGCAAACTGTAAACACCGCCTAAACAGAATGGCCTCTTTGCTTAGACAAATGCCTTCGATTCAACCTAGAAGCAGATGATCTGTTGTTACTGTTGGACGTGGGGAAAGAAAGAAAGAAATGTCTAAAACCCCCACATTTTGCAAAGTCACAGAACCCAAGTTCTGCCTGGTCACAACTGCAGTCAAGGAATGTCTTGCTCCCACCTTAAAGTCATTCTTCCTGGAGCCAACTAAGCCACTTAAAGACCAGTGGGCTCAGCTTTCCACACACGTCTGCCTCTTCTTCAGGCAAAGTAGGAACCAGTTCTTCCCTCTGTATATGCAGGAAAAGACTCTGCAAAGGAGAGCGAGCTCTGGGTGCAGAGCCCCAAAGGGACCAGGAGGAGAGCATGCCTTCCGTGTCTTGTCAGGAGGGGCCCTGACCCCAGGGTCTTCCCAGCACAACCATCCACACAGTGGAAACAGATTTCAGGGGTTCCAGCTCTGGCCAGTTTTTCGGGGCTGAACAAGCCCTGGGCAAAGGAGAGGAAGGTCCGAAGGGGATTGAACACTGCAGCCCTGCACAGTTAAAGGGGATTCGGTGGATCTTGTTTTTATATGGAAAGACATCTAAGAGGTGCTGAGAAATAAAATTAAGCAGGTTACAAAGTTTGTATACAACCAGGCTAGAAGGGCATTCATCAAAATCTTGACAGTTGTTTGCTGGGAGGGGCAGAGGTGTTGGAATGGTAATGGTGATGTTCGCTTTCTGTATCATTTCAGTTTTGGTTTGTTTGTTTACAATGTACATGCATCTTTTTAACAGCATGCTTATTGAATGTTGTTTAACAGGTGGTCAAGGGGTTTGGAAGCATGACTATTCATATGGTTTGGGAGAGGTTGCTGAATCTCCAGCAGATACCCTTGTGAGCTTCAGACGGGGGTCTGTGTATGGGACTGGAAGACCCCAGGACCTTGGAGAGAGGAGCAAAGCCTAGCATGAGCCCCAGAAGACGGAGAGCAAGGCTTCTCAAACGCCACTGTGCAGGTGCACCACCTGGGGACCTTGGCTTATGTGGATTCCGTTTCAGTGGGTCTGGGTGAGATCGAGACCTTTTGTTTCCAACGAACACCCACGTCCCAGGACCTCACTGGAAGGAGGCGGGCGGGCGCGGGGAGCCTTCCCGAGGTTCCTGGTTCTCAAGAGCCAGGTGTAAGGAAAGAAAATCAAAGACAGAATTGATTTATATGTATTGGAGGGGAATATTGGAGGAAGTGGGAGCAGAGGAGCACGCCCAGCCTCCACTCCTGTCTTCCCCACTAGTCCAAACCCCAAACCGAGTCCGGGCGCGCCTTGCAGGGCGCCCGAGCTCTGCAGCGGCGTTGCAAGCTGAACCCATCCGGCACAAACTGCGGGCCACTGGCCCCTGACGCCTGGAAGTTTGCGGCGCTGGCCTGCAGCCCGGGGCCCACGCGGTGGAGGCTTTCCCGCGCGCTGCGCAGCTCCGCGGGGCCGGGGAGACTCTGCTCGGGAGTCAGTCCGCTTGGCTGCAGAATCCTCACCCGCTGAACGTCGGGGCAGCCCCGAGCTAGGATGCCAGGCGGCGGAGGGCACTATCCAGGTGCGCCGCTGCACCAGCCGCTCTCTGGCGTTAGTCCCGGGACAACCTGAAGCGCGGTAGATATTGGAGAGGGGCCGTCTAGCGGGGGACCAGGCGTCGCACATTACTGATGGCTAGTGGGGAGGAGGGAATGGGTTGCACCTAGTCCTCATAAGGCCCGCAGTGAGCAGCCCAAGAGGCATTTTTGAAACTGGATTAACTAGGCGGGAAATTGTAGCACTGAAGCCATCGTGACTGTCTTTCGGGCTGTGTGGAAACTCCGGTAAAACTCTTTGGGCAACAGTCTTATCACCAGCTCTTCAACATGTGCAGCCCTTCTGGGCCTGTTCCTGTTCTGGGCCCGGGGAATGCAAGGCAGGTCCAAGCACTGTGAGGACCCTGGCGGTGGAGGAAGATGCTCCCTGACTGTGGAGGAAGCCAGATCCTTACAACACAATGACGAGAACCCAGACCTGCATGGGGGAGCTCTGGGTGCTACACGGGCTCAAGGAGGGGTGGAGGGGCCTTCCCAGGACAACCCCTGAATGGCTTGGACAAGATGCTCAGATGGACTGGAGGAAGGGCTTGTGGGATGGGGGAGCTGGGAGTGGTGGGGAAGGATGGGGAAAGCGCTGGACCACCCAGTGTGGGAGGGGTAGAGGAAAAGCCCTCAGGGGCCAGGTTGGAGACCCCGTAGGCAGGATTAGAGGGCTTGGACTTGATCCTGACAGGCGATGGGGAGACATATTGCTACTTATTATGTGCACAGTGGCGAGAACCCTGAAGAAAGCACCATCCCCCGTCCCCACCTCCCATATAGTAAACCAGGTGGTCCGCCCAGTGCTCCCAGGGGGGTGATAGGAAATCCTACTTCATACCCTGAGGCGAGGGGTTCCATGCCCTCCACGTGTGCAACTACTCCGGGCCCAGGGAAACACCTGGCCCCAAGCGGTAACCCCCGACCAGTCGGGGTTTCCCAGTTCACATTATGACCGAATGGTCTTGCCAGCCAGCCAACCGGAGACACCCTGACCTGTTTACCCTGATCCTCCACTCTCAGAATTAATCACAACTTGTCAAAGGGGGTGGCCTGCCGTGGGGTAGACAGCTCTGTCAATGCCAGTGTGTGTCTAGCATCTCCTGGGGTGCGGGTGCGGGGAAGGGAGGTGTGGGATGAAACCCTAGAAGCCTCAGGCAGCTGTGATCCGGTGGGCTGGATACTGAAGACCACCCCTGCCTTGACCTCAATTTTCAGTATCTTCATCTGTAAAACGGGAACAACGTGCCTTCCTCCTAGCCCCAAAGGGGCTGCAGTGAAGATTGGCTGAGATAGCTGTTTGCAAGCTGAGCTCAATGAAAGTTCACTGTGTCCCCCTCAGTCCTATCCCAGTGTCGTCCCACTGCGAAGGTGGGGGGCAGCTTAACTTCAAGGGCACTTCTAGGATAGCCAGGTGGCTGTCAAGCCAGCTTTCCAGCACAGATCGGGATCTTGACAGAAGGGTTGACTGGGAGGGGCGGTTGCTGGTTTGGGCTTTGTTAGGTTGCATTTTTGTTTGTTGTCCTTTCGTTTCCCTGGGGCAGCACCCCTTTCAGCAAGCTCCATGCCTTCCTCTGGAACATTCCTAGAGCCCAGCCTCTGCTGGTGCCCGAGCTTAAGCCAGGCCAGCTAAGGAGATCCTGGATTCACACTGCCTCACAGTCACTCAGATTGTTAGCAGAAGACAAAAATTGCAAGGGGAGGGCTTTATTTGGTTCTTACACATCCTCCAAATCCAGCAGACACCTTGGAAGCCACAGGTAGCTTCTAGAAACCCGTTTTACCAATGAGAACCTAAGGTGGAAAAAGGACAACTGGAGATCTCTAAGTCTCTGAGCCCATACTCCCTGCCTCCCCACACCTCCAGGCCCTCTGCTGGCAGGATCTTGGACAAATGCCCACAGCTTTTCCCCGTCTGTAAAATGGAAGTCATACCTTCCTCCTATGGCCAGTGAGAGACTAAATTAAATTAAATTAAAGACTACATTCAGTTATCAAGACACCTGAAACTCCTGGCACAATTTAAGTTGCCTTTAAGTGGTCATCGTTGTCATTAGATGGAAGTCAACACCCCAATCATTGTAAAGGTGCCCATATACCCCAAGATCTAGATTACAGACCTCACAGTTTATTATATACGGCGAATAAACACGTAACACACCTTTGCCCACATTTACATGTATTTTACGGACCATGTTTCACACCAATCCGCATGCACATCTGCACGTGTGTGCATTCGGAAGTATTTACCAAGCACCTGCCAAGTGCCAGGACCCATCCTCCACACCCAGCGTGAACTGTCCTGGACCAGTCCCGGGAGCCGCGGTTCTCACCAGCCGCGCTGACCCTGGACGACTCCTGGAGCTGTTTTGTGAGAAAGACACGCCATTTGTTTGCAGAGTTCTGACTTCTGAGAGGTCATATAGCACACGTTTGGTAGTGAAACGCTGTCATTCGCGACCAGGAACGATGGCTGTAATGCCTTTTTCTTTGCTTTGCTTTCCGGTGCCGGGATCCTTTGCCTCCCGCCGCCACCCCTGGTCAGCTCTGCGCAAGAACGTCTTTCTGTTTTGGCAGCCAGGCCGAGACGCAGCCTGAATGTGAGCAGGAACTCGGAGAAGGGAAGGGAGAGAATCAGAAAGAAGGCCCGGGAGGGACCCGGGAAGCAGTGGGAGGTCTGCGCCCTGGAGCCGCGCGAGAGCCCGCCGGTTTGGCACGGGCTCCTCCCGGGCCGCCCGGCGGTCCAACAAAGGCCGGCCCCGACACGCACCCGGTCTTTTGTGGGAGAGAAACACAAAGAGGAGGGAAAAACACGGAGAAGGCCAACAGCACCAGGACGCGGGAGCCAACCAGGAACTCCCGGAGCCGGGGCCCCTTAGCCTCGGCAAGTGAGCACTCCATTCCGGAGGAAGGGGCCCCAGCTGCGTGCGCGCGCTGGTGGGAACCACAGTGCCTGGGACCCGCCCAGGTTGTCCACCCCGGGCGCCGGGCGCAGGACCCGGACAAGTGCTGGGGACGCCTCCAGGACGCACCAGGGCGAGCTTGGGCACTGGGATCTAATTTCTAGTTATTCCTGGGAGGGGGTGGGGAGGCATAGGAGACACAGCGAGAGGTACTCAGTATCCGATTGGCACCAGGGCTAAGGGAGCCCAGGGGCGACACAGATCTCCCCAACCTCCCAAACTACTCTGGGGAAGGGAGGATGTTGAGGGAAGGCTGCCGGGTGAAGAAGGGGCCAGCAGCAGCACAGAGCTTCGGACTTTGCCTTCCAGGCTCTAGACTCGCGCAGTGCCAAGACGGGCCCCTCGACTTTCACCCGGATTCCCAACTCCAGCCACTGGACCGAGCGTGCAAAGAACCTCAGACCGCTTGCTCTCACCGCCGCAAGTCGGTCGCAGGATAGACACGAGTGGGCAGCAACAAAAAAAGAAATCGGGTTCCGGGACACGTGCCGGCAGCTGGGCTAACCTCAGCGGCTGCAACCAAGGCGCACGTTGCGCCTGCTGGTGTTTATTAGCTACACTGGCAGGCGCACAACTCCACGCCCCGACTGGTGGCCCCACAGCGCGCACCTCCACACATGTCCTCGCTGCTGTTGGCGGGGCAGGCCCGAAGGAGGCATCTTCAAATGCCCGAGCCCTTTCTGATCCCCACCCCCGCTCCCTGCGTCGTCCGAGTGGCAGATTCTACTAATTGAACGATTATGGGTCATCCTTGTAACCGTTGGACGGCATAACACCACGCTTCAGTTCTTCATATTTTAAATACATATTTAACGGATGGCTGCAGAGCCAGCTGGGAAACACGCGGATTGAAAAATAATGTTCCAGAAGGCACGAGACTGGGGCGAAGGCGAGAGCCGGCTGGGCTTCTAGCGTAGACCACAGAGGGAGACATATCCCAGAACTAGGGGCAATAACGTGGGTTTCTTTTTATATTTGTTTATTTTGTAACTTTGCTACTTGAGGTCCAGTTATTTACTGTGCTTATTTGTTTGCTTGTTTTTAAAACCGTACTTGCACAGTAAAAGTTTCCCAACAACGGAAGTAACACGACGTTCCTCACACTCCCTAGGAGACTGTAGGTGTGTACCCGTGCGCGCGCGCTCACAGTGTCAAGTGCTAGCTATCCGAGATCTGCAGAAACAAATTTCTGAATTCGAAATGTATAGGTGTTAGAAATTCAGCTCGGGGAACAGGTTAGGGATTAGGGGAGACAGGCTGCTGCCCGTACTATAAGGAACCGCCAACGCCAGCGTCTGTAGTCCAAGCAGGGCGGCGCTGTAAAGGCTTAGCAATTTTTTCTGTAGGCTTGCTGCAGACCGTCTCTGGGTTTTCCCATTTGTATAATGGGTGAATGCATTCGTACCTCAGCTACTTCAGTGAGGTGCTTCTCCAGTTCGGGCTTAATTCCTCATCGTCAAGAGTTTTCAGGTTTTAGAGCCAGCCTGCAATCAGTAAAACATGTCCCAACGCAGTCGCGAGTGGTTCGATCTCGCTGTCTGGCCCACAGCGTGGAGAAGCCTTGCCCAGGCCTGAAACTTCCCTTTGCAGTTCCAGAAAGCAGGTGACTGGGGCAGAAGGCTCTTTGCTAACCTTTTACAGCGTAGCCCTGCTCGGACTACAGATGCCAGCCTTGCCCCTGCCCTAAGACGTGTGGCGATCACAAAGACGACACTGAAAATACTATCATCCGGCTCCCCTGCTAACAAATGGAGGGGTGTTTAACTACAGGCACGACTCTGCCCTGGTGCTAGCGCGGCTACCGTGCGGAAATAACTCGTCCCTGTATCCACACCATCCTCCACCTAAGGAGAGTTGTGAATTCTTTCAAAACACTCTTCTGAAGTCCGTCCCCTCCCTCCTTGCCCGCCCTCTGCCCCTCAAGGCCCTGCCCCCAGCTGGGGGCGCTACCGGCTGCCCGCGGAGCTGCAGTCACAGCCACCTCCTAGACGCGCGAGGAGAGCACCAAGAAAGTGGGGACTTTGTGCCTGGGCATCGTTTACATTTGGGGCGCCAAATGCCCACGTGTTGATGAAGCCAGTGAGATGGGAACAGGCGGCGGGAAACCAGAGAGAGGAAGAGCTAGGGAGGAGACACCAGCCCCGGATCCTGGGTCGCCAGGGTTTTCCACCGCATCCCAAAAGGTGCGGCTGCGTGGGGCATCACGTTAGTTTGTTAGACTCTGCAGGGTCCCCAAATTATCCCGTCCCCCAACCTTACTGTGTGGTGGCCGTATTTTTTACAGAAATTTGACTACGTTCCCTTTCTCCCCCGGTCCCAAGCGCGCTCAGCCCTCTCCATCCCCCTTGAGCCCGCCCCTCTCCTCCCCCTCGCCTCCTCGGGTCCCTCCTCTAGTCCCTCCCTAAGAATCTCCCGGCCACGGGCGCCCATTGGTTATGCGCGGGGAGGAGGCGTGTGCCCGGCCTGGCGAGTTTCATTGAGCGGAATTAGCCCGGATGACATCAGCTTCCCAGCCCCCCGGCGGGCCCAGCTCATTGGCGCGGCAGCCCCTCCAGGACACGCACATTGTTCCCCGCCCCCGCCCCGGCCACCGCTGCTGCCGTCTCCGCTGCCACCGGGCTATAAAAACCGGCCGAGCCCCAAAAGGTGCGGATGCTTATTATAGACCTACGCGACACCAGTGCCCGGTGCCAGGTTCTCCGCTGAGGCTTTTCGGAGCGAGCTCCTCAAATCGCATCCACAGTAAGTGTCCCCGCCCCCCAGCAGCCCCAGTCTAGATTCCAAGGACAGACGCTTCTCAACTCCGCTGTGACCCAGAATGCTCCGATACAGGGGGTCTGGATCCCTTCTCTGCGAGCCATTTCTCCAGAGCGACTTTGCTGTTCTGTCCTCCCCCCACTCACCGCTGCATGCCCCTCGCCAAAAGCGAGAAGTCGGAGCGACAACAGCTCTTTCTGCCCAAGCCCAAGTCAGCTGGTGAGCTCCCCGTAGTCTCCAGACGCAGCACATGGACTCTGGGCCCCGCGCCGGCGCTGGGTGCTTGTGCGTGTGCGTGTGTTTGCTGCGTGGTGTCGATGGAGATAAGGTGGACCCGTCTGGGGAACAAAATCATTAGTTCTCTATTTAGATCTCCACCGTCCCCAAAGAAAGGCCCTCACTTCCCACTCGTTTATTCCAGCCCGAGAGACTCAGCTTTCCCACTCCTAACTGAAAACACGAAGCCTCTAGAATGCCACCCGCACCCCGAGGGTCACCAACGCTCCCTGAAATAACCTGTTGCATGAGAGCGGAGGGGAGATAAAGAGAGCTTAATTATAGGTACCCGCGTGCAGCTAAAAGGAGGGCTAGAGTTAGTAGCGAGGGGGACGAGGAACCACGGGCCACCTGTGCCGGGACCCCGCGCTGCGGTACTGCGGCGCAGGCGGGAGCAGCTTTTCTGTCTCACTCACTGACTCTCTCTCTCTCTCTCTCTCTCTCTCTCTCTCTCTCTCTCTCATTCTCTCTCTTTTCTCCTCCTCTCCTGGAAGTTTCGGGTCCTAGGGAAGGAGGACCCTGCGAAAGCTGCGACGACTATCCTCCCCCGGGGCCATGGACTCGGACGCCAGCCTGGTGTCCAGCCGCCCGTCGTCGCCAGAGCCCGATGACCTTTTTCTGCCAGCCCGGAGTAAGGGCAGTAGCGGCAGCGCCTTCACTGGGGGCACAGTGTCCTCGTCCACCCCGAGCGACTGCCCGCCGGAGCTGAGCGCTGAGCTGCGCAGCGCTATGGGCTCTGCGGGCGCGCATCCTGGTGACAAGCTAGGAGGCAGCGGCTTCAAGTCATCCTCGTCCAGCACCTCGTCGTCCACGTCGTCGGCGGCCGCGTCGTCCACCAAGAAGGACAAGAAGCAAATGACAGAGCCAGAGCTGCAGCAGCTGCGTCTCAAGATCAACAGCCGCGAGCGCAAGCGCATGCACGACCTCAACATCGCCATGGACGGCCTGCGCGAGGTCATGCCGTATGCGCACGGCCCTTCGGTGCGCAAGCTTTCCAAGATCGCCACGCTGCTCCTGGCGCGCAACTACATCCTCATGCTCACCAACTCGCTGGAGGAGATGAAGCGACTGGTGAGCGAGATCTACGGGGGCCACCACGCTGGCTTCCACCCGTCGGCCTGTGGGGGCCTGGCGCACTCCGCGCCCCTGCCCGCAGCCACCGCGCACCCGGCAGCAGCAGCGCACGCAGCACATCACCCCGCGGTGCACCACCCCATCCTGCCGCCCGCCGCCGCAGCGGCTGCTGCAGCCGCTGCCGCTGCGGCGGTGTCCAGCGCCTCTCTGCCCGGTTCGGGGCTGCCGTCGGTCGGCTCCATCCGTCCACCGCACGGCCTACTCAAGTCTCCGTCTGCTGCCGCGGCCGCCCCGCTGGGGGGCGGGGGTGGCGGCAGTGGGGGCAGCGGGGGTTTCCAGCACTGGGGCGGCATGCCCTGCCCCTGCAGCATGTGCCAGGTGCCGCCGCCGCACCACCACGTGTCGGCCATGGGCGCCGGCAGCCTGCCGCGCCTCACCTCCGACGCCAAGTGAGCCGACCGGCGCCGGCGCGTTCTGGCGACAGGGGAGCCCGGGGCCGCAGGGAAGCGAGGACTGGCCTGCGCTGGGCTCGGGAGCTCTGTCGCGAGGAGGGGCGCAGGACCACGGACTGGGGGTGGGGGATGGTGGGGACTCCAGCATCTGCGAACCCGAGCAATGGGGTCGCGCACAGAGCAGTGAGGAGTGAGGGGATGTTCGCTCCGGGACCTGATCGAACCCTCTCTGGCTTTAACCTGCGCTGGTCCAGTAGACACCGTTTTATGAAAAGGTACCGCTGTGTGCATTCCTCACTAGAACTCATCCGACCCCCGACCCCCACCTCCGGAAAAAGATTCTAAAAACGTGTTTCCCTGAGAGCATGGCCTGACTTCCAGACTCCGCCTGGGCAGCACTTGGTGGGGGAGGAGGTGTTTTGGGAGGGGGACACGTTGGCGACTTACTCCCCTTCCTCCTTTCTTGGCCTGTGGGAGACTCCGGGTAGCCGCACTGCAGAAGCAACCGCCCGACCGCGCCCTCCAGGGTCGCCCCTGGCCCAAGGCCAGGGAACACAAGTTAGTTGGAAGCCGGCATTCAGTATCAGAAGCGCTTATGGTCATATCCAAGCTCAATATCTGGGTCAATCCACACCCTCTAAGAACTGTGGCGCTCCTCCCCGTCTCTCGTTGATTTGGGAGAATATGGTTTTCTAATAAATCTGTGGATGTTCCTTCTTCAACAGTATGAGCAAGTTTATAGACATTCAGAGTAGAACCACTTGTGGATTGGAATAACCCAAAACTGCTGATTTCAGGGGCGGATGCATTTTAGTTATTATTTTAAAATAGAAACTACCCCACCGACTCATCTTTCCTTCTCTAAGCACAAAGTGATTTGGTTATTTGGGTACATAAGAATGTAACAGAATTAAGACGCAGTTGCTGTGAAAACAGTTTGGGTTATTTGGGGGTTCTGTCCACTTTTTAAATTTTTCTTTTTTGGATGTGTAAATGTATCAATGATGAGGTAAGTGCGCGATGCTAAGCTGTTTGTTCACGTGACTGCCAGCCCCACCGGAGTCTAAGCCGGCTTTCCTCTATTTTGGTTTATTTTTGCCACGTTTAACACAAATGGTAAACTCCTCCACGTGCTTCCTGCGTCCGTGCAAGCCGCCTCGGCGCTGCCTGCGTGGCAAACTGGGCTTTGTAGCGTCTGCCGTGTAACACCCCCGACCTTCGCAGAGTGTATCATCTGTTTTATTTTTGTAAAAACAAAGTGCTAAATAATATTTATTACTTGTTTGGTTGCAAAAACGAAATAAATGACTGAGTGTTGAGATTTTAAATAAAATTTAAAGTAAATTCGGGCGATTTCCATCCGTGTGCCATTCGGAAAAGGGGTTCAGGACGCGATACCTTGGGGCCGGATTTGGGGATCGTTCCCCCAGTTTGGAACTAGAGACACACATGCATTGTCTTTCAAACATGTTCCGAGCAAATCCTCCGGGTGTTTTTCACAACTTGTTTGTCCTTATTTCTATTTTTTGACGCCTAACCCGGAACTGCCTTTCCTTTCAGTTGAGTATTGAGTTCCTTTATAAGCGGATATTTCCTTCCCGGAGCATTGGACTTTGGGACTTGCAGGGTGAGGGCTGCGCCTTTGGCTGGGGGTCTGGGCTCTCAGGAGTCCTCTACTGCTCGATTTTTATTTCCTTTCTGCTCAGAGGCGGTCTCCCGCCACCACCCTCCCCTTACAGGTTTCCTTGGCTTCAGCTGCTGACCTGGGTTCTGCGGAGCCGTGGCGTTCCCGGCAAAGCGCTTGGGGAGTGCTTGGTGCAGAATTCACTAGCGCTTCCATTCCTTTTCAGCCATCTCCACTACCCTCCCCCAGCGGCCACCTCCGCCTTGAACTGCAAAGGATCAGGGGCTCCGCACCGCCTGGAGGAGCACTGGCAGCACTTTGGCCTCCGTGCTCCTTCCTGGGGTCACCTCTGTCTCCTCTTGGCCATTGGGTTCTCACAATCCAAACCCGCGATGCAAATTTAGGATGTGGCTGTGAAGAGGGATTCTGGATAGAAATAAAAAAACTTTGGCCTTCCTGGTCAAGGACCAGGGTAGATCCTGTTACAGTCTCCCCACCCCAGGGCTGGCCTGAGAATGCGCCCCTGAAAAGACAGCGGGTATGGGCACAGTAAGAACGTCCCCTGGTCCAGGGCCCTCTCTCTGACAATATTTTTGGTGGCCACTGGCCACCCTGGATCTGGGGGTGCAGAAGATTTCCCTGGTCAGAACCCCATTTCTTGAGTCGCACTGCTGAGCCTGGCTGACACAGGCAGGCACCCTTTGCTTAGACTTGAAGACTGCTCCATCCCCTAGCAGGGGACAGGCACTTCCTGGTCCTCCAGCGGGGAATGTCAGGCTCTGGCCAGGATAGCAGTCACCCAGGGATGGGGTGCTGGAGGCCTAGCTTTTCACCAATGGGCTTGGCTTTTTGCAAAGGCTGGGAGGGATTTGGAGAGGCTGAGTGGCTGGGGGCTGAGGAGGGTTGGAAAGCCTCCTGCCACCACCACCCCAATAGCACCATGTGAATCCAAGAAGAAGGAAGGGCAGGGTCTAGTCGTTTTTATTCTGAAATCCCATTTGAAATGAAACTTGAAAAGAATTCAAAACTGGGTCCAGCTGCTGCCACAGACACACTCAGAGGGACTCCAGGAGGCTGGAACATAGACCAGCTGGAGCTGAGAACCTGGCCGGTGGGGGTAGTGGTCTTGATGGCAGTTTTGGCTCTTTCACACCCACTGCCAGGCAGGTGTGCTGGTGCAGGCTCTGAGCGTGCTTGGTGTCTGCATAGGACAGTTGTTGAAAGGCAATAAATCAAGTCTTTCCCTACACCCCTGCACCCAAGCTCTCAGTAGCAACCAGCCACCAGCCAGGTCAGGCAAGACCAGGGCCTCCAAAGGAGGGGCTGTGTCCAGCCAGGCTTTGGGCCCTCCTCCATGCCAGCTGCCTAAACTGTGCACCCAGCTGGGGGCCTTGACCACGGTGGGTGAGACTGGAGCAGTTCTGGATGTAGAGGAGAAAGACAGCGGCACACACAAGCGCACACAGTGCACATCCCCAGGAGCAGGTGGCTACTCGCTGAGGGTGGCCCTGGACTGGTGGGGGCCAAGGTAGAGGACTCAGGCCAGTGGCTGGGCTTTGGTGTAGGACAGGATGAGACTGTGTGCAACCACTGTGACTTTGGTGGGCTCTTCATTGGTAGTGGGCTCCTCACCAAGAGGGGAAGGGAAAGAGGTAACAGTTTCTGGGATCTGGTGCAGGCTGCCCTGCCACACTGCAGGTCCCCTCTGGGGAACATTTGTTGGGAGATTCTTAACAGGCTGGACTGCAGCTCAGCCTCCTCCCCAGCCCCACTGTGTGGCTCTGCAGTGCCCCAGCTCTCAGCCTCTGAGTTTAGGAACTCACCACCCGCCAGGTCTTTGAGACTCCCCAACCCTCCTTAAGAACCTGGGAGCTGGCTGGGCAGAGTGGCCCAAGGCTGTAATCCCAGCACTGTGAGAGGCTGAGGCAGACAGATCACCTGAGGTCGGGAGTTCGAGACCAGCCTGACCAAAATGCAGAAACTCCATCTCTATTAAAAATACAAAATTAGCCGGGTGTGGTGGCACATGCCTGTAATCCCAGCTACTCCGGAGGCTGAGGCGGGACAATTGCTTGTACCCAGGAGGTGGAGGTTGCAATAAGCTGAGATTGTGCCACTGTACTCCAGCCTGGGCAACAAGAATGAAACTCTGTCAAAAAAGAAAGAAAGAAAGAAAGAACGAACGAAAAGAACCTGGGACCTCAGCTGACCAGAGGTTGAGGGGCCAGTGGGCAGAACCCGGGCCTCCTCCTCTGGCCTCAGCACCCTAGGGCATTGTCCCTGGGCTCCTCACTCTCTCACATGGGCAGGAGCCGCAGAGAAATGACACTCTCCTGGACTCAGTGTTGAAGGACTCACCTCTAATGCTCATGGAGTTGGAATTCTGCACCTCGGGGACAGGCAGTGAGCAGAGGAGTGAGGCGAACCCACAGAGGTGTCACACTCCCAGTGAGGCCAGGGATTCTAATGTGGCTGTAGGAAGACATGGGTACTAAGGACACCTATGGTGATTTGGGGCTGACAGTCATCCACCAGGGGCCTGCCCTTCTCATTCCCAGACTGGGATCAGTGAGGAGCTCCTGGGCCAGAGCATTGAATTTTAAAGCCCCCTAGATGCTCTTATGGATAAAACTACTCCAGTGGTGGAAAATGTCTGTCTCCCATTGGGGCAGAATCTACCTAGCAATCTGTCTGGACTTCTACTGAGTATTCACCTTGATGCTTCCAAGAAATTCATCTAGGAGGGGGCAAAGGAGTCCCCCTCCACCTGCCATGTCATTTTAAGTTACACTTTCATTACAGATTTTGTGCCTAGTATCACCTTCCCCCCACAAGCGCCCCCATAGTACCAGTAGGGGTTATAAGGTCTTTGACAAGGGCCCTAGACCGAGAGTGACCATTTATAGTCTCTGCAAAACTGTAAGGGAAGCCAGAATCAAGCCAGGCTGTTCACGGCAGTGGTTGCTGTATTCAGTTCCATCCTGACTAGGGAGAGGGATGTGGGACAGCATGGGGGAGCATGGCCACTCCCTGGTTTGGAGGCAGCCAGCAGCTCATGGGCTATATCCCAGGGGCTAAGCCCCAACTCCCTCTCAGTGAGGAGCCCATTCTAGGCAGGGCAGAGATGGGGATCACCCACAGCTACATCCTTATTCCCTATCTCTCCTCTAAGGGCCCAGTGATTGCTACTGGCTGCTTGTCTGTGGAAGAGGGTGGGGGTGGAGGGCTGCAGCGAGGAACTGAAGAGGCAAAGCTGGGAGGAGGGAATCAGGGCCCGGCTGAACCTCCAGGGAACACAGGATATTAATAGGTGGAGGAGGCTGGGAGAGGAGGCGGCTAGCGTTGACTGAGGTTTAGCTGGGATAAGGCAGGACACAGAGAGCTTCGAGAGCCTCAATTCATTCCATTCTCACTACAACCATTTGAGGAGGGTGCTATTATTGTCCTGTCTTACAAGTAAGGAAACTGAGGCACAGAAAGAGTAAGTGACTCGCTCAGGGGACACAGCCAGTAAAGGAAGGTGGCAAGGTTGTTGCAATCCAGGGCCCACCCCAAGAGGCCACCTGGCCCGCACTCCAGCAGTCCCGACTCTGGCTCAGCTGCCGCCTCGGGAATCCTCTGCTACCACCCCCTGTCCCCCACCCCGGCCCCCTTAGGTGGCGCTCCTAGTGCTTCCCCCCATGCCTGGACCCCATCTGTCCCCGACTCCCCCATCTGGGCGGCGGGCGGGGCTCACAGGCTTTAGCAATTAGCAGGCGCCGGTGGGCGCGCGGGCGGGCGAAAGAAGGGTCGGAGCAGGTGAGCCACTGCGGAGCCTCATTAGGGCGGCCCGCGCTCCCCGCGAGGGACAGTCGTTAGTGCCAAGACAGCTGCCGCTCCTGCCGGCCTGGGACCGCAGCCGGAATCCCGGGCCACATCCCCTGCCCCGTTGTGTCTTCCACACCTCGGGCAGTCACTAGGAAAAGGGTCGCCAACTGAAAGGCCTGCAGGGACCAGGATGATACCTGCGCCAGTCCCGCGGCTGCTGCGAGTGCGCGCTCTCCTGCCGGGGGTACTTCAGACCCTCCTTTACAGCACGCCGAGAGCTCTGAAGACACGCGAGCGGGTCTTCAGTTTGCAAACCCTGAAAGCGGGCGCAGTCCACCAGGACGATCTGGCAGGGCTCTGGGTGAGGAGGCCGCGTCTTTATTTGGGGTCCTCGGGCAGCCACGTTGGGGGAAGACTGCTCAAGGAACCGCTCTGAACTGCGCGCTAGTGTCCTCTCCGGCCCTCGCTTCCCGGACCCCGCGCCGGCTAACGGGAGACTGGTGCGGAGGGGTGGTAGGGCTCCGCAGGCCCACCCCACCGGCTGGAGACCCCGGCGAGGCCCGCACCCGCCAGGATTGAAGCAGCTGGCTTGGACGCGCGCAGTTTTCCTTTGGCGACATTGCAGCGTCGGTGCGGCCACAATCCGTCCACTGGTTGTGGGAGGGGTTGGAGGTCCCCCAAGAAGGAGGCACACAGAGCTCTCCAGAACCGCCTACATGCTTGTGGGGCCCAAACAGCCGCCCAAGGAGCACCCAGGTCCATGCACCCGAGTCCAAAAGCACAGACCCGCTAAGGGTTTTTGCACACCAGCTCCACACACCTGAGTCCACGTGCACAGGCTCTCGCACAGGGACTCACGCACCCGAGTTCGCGCTCACAGATCCACGCACACCGGTGCTTGCACACGCGAGGGCCTGGAACTGCAAAGCAGAGGCCTCTCTGGACCCCCTCCCTCCCGCCCTCCTGAGCCCTGCTGAGTCCTGGAGGCCCTGTGACCCAGTGTCGCTGGGCCGCAAGCATCCTGGTTTACCACCCTACCCTGGCTTTTAAGCCTTGTATGCCGGGTCTCGCCTTTTCCTCTGCCTCCCTCCCGGACCAGCCCGGCTCTGGCTCTCGGACACCTCCGCTTTCTAGGCAAAAGTTCTGGAGCTCCGGGCAAGGGCCACAGGTACAATGCAGTTCAAACAGGATCATGAGCAATTCTCTCTCCTTCATCCTCAGATTTGGCAGTAGAAGCTTGTTTTTCAGAACAGGGCTGGAGTGGCCTCTCCGAAGCTCTGAACCTGTTTCAACTGTAGAATAGAGCCATAATGGGTGATCTTGGAAGCTCCGTGGGCCGATCAGGCTCTGCCCTAATACCCGAGCCCTCTGGGTGTCCTGGTCCACCTCAGCGCAGAGGTCCTGGGAGCCCCTGCTGGAAGGGAGGCTGTGATGGTTGAGAACAGCCCTCCTCAATATGTCCTGTGTGCACTAAGGGAATTCACTGGCCTCTGCTAAAGTGGAGTTTAGACAGTTCTAGAAAGGAGTTGTCTTTGGTTGTGGGGCTTCCCTAGGGTGGAAACTGTGGTTTGGACATCCTTGTACCTTCAGGGTACCTGCTAGATATAAGGGCTCAGAAAAAAATGAATGAATGAATGAATGAACGAATGGCACAGTGTAAGTCAGGAGGTTTGGAGAGTGTGGGGAACAAGGCGGAAGTGTAAAAGTCCTGAATTCTTCATTGATGGGGGACACAGGCCTAAAGGCTGGTGAGTACTTGGATTCTATCCAGGGCAGCTGGATTCAGACCAAAGCCCTGATACTACAGTGATCCAGGTGATCAGACCTACAGTGATCAGACCTTACCGATCATCTCTTCTTATGTAAATAGAGTAATTAACAATAGCACCTGACAACTGTGTTGCTGTGAGGATTAAATGAAACATCCCAGGAGTCGCCCTGTGCTTGGTCCCAGCAGTGAATGGATGCCCTGGACCCAAGGGCCTTCCTAGAGTGCAGCTGCTGCTGGGTGTGGACTCCCACAGCTGAGTCTCCCCCAACCCAAGCAGCCAAGAATGTGTAGGTCACAGTGGGGCAGTCACCATGGAGACCATGAAGAGGTGGCTGGGTGTGGGGTGGTATGCTGCCTTGGCCAAGCTCTGTCAGTGGAGTGACCTTGCACAAGAGACATGAACTTTCTAAGCCTTGGCTTCCTTATCTGTAAAGTAGGGGTGATGCTAGTACCATCTTCACAGGCCATTCGGCTTGAGAGGGAGAACCTGGCACACCAAGCATGCCCAACTAAGCAGAAGAAGATGCCTGATCGCATGAGTGTCATCCCATTGAATCTTCTCGGCGGTCCTACAAGGTATGGTCTCTCTTACTCTGGGTGATATGACCTGTCCTGAAGCATCACAAGGGGTCTGTATGCCTTGGGGTCCCAAGGAACAACTCAGCACTGTTCCTGAGTTCTGTACAAGGTCCACTTCCCAAACCCCCGCAACGCAAGGCAAGGCCTCTGTTCTCACCTTTGCATGTCCTGGGGTGCCTGGTGCTGAGCATGATGCACAGTTAGTTCTCCGGGAATATCCTTTGCATTGCGTCATGGACAAGGAGGGCCCATGCTCTACATGGAAAACAGACCTGGGTCTTTTTTTTTTTTTTTTTTAGATGGAGTCTCACTCTGTCACCCAGGCTGGAGTGTGCAGGGGCACGATGTCAGCTCACTGCAACCCTGCCCTGGGTTCAAGCCATCTTCATGCCTCAGCTTCCCAAGTAACTGGGATTACAGGTGCACGCCACCATGCCCAGCTAATTTTTGTATTTTTAGTAGAGACAGGGTTTCACCATGTTGGCCAGGCTGATCTCAAACTCCTGACCTCTGGTGACCCACTCACCTTGGTCCCCCAAAGTGCTGGGATTACAGGCATGAGGCACCACACCTGGCCCAGACCTGAGTCCTTTTAAAGGAGGGAGCCAGGATCAGAAAGGAACTGATTGAAGGAAAAGTTGCCTGTGAAGCCCAAGCCCCAGCCTCATCGTCCCATCCCCTCATCCACTCACTGAGGAGAGTCCACCCTCTCAGGGCCAGGCCTGCTTGTCCCTCCAGCTGTGCCCCTCAGATGCCCAGTGTAAGGGGTGAGCTGGAGAGCTAAGGATCTGCTCACTCTGGAATTGCAGCTGGGAGCCTCGGGGAGAACAGTGGTGGGGCCTCCTGGGAGCTGGGCATGGAGCTCCCCATTGGCTCCAGCTCTGACCTCTCTGGGCTGTTCAGGCCAAGGCAGCAGTGCTAATGAAGACACTGGAAGACAGTGTGGCTTAGCCAGCACAGGAAGGAAATGACTTAGTGCAGCCGGGTGCTGGCAGGCGACCACAGCAGGGGCAGGCAGCCCATAAGACCAGCACAGCCAGGAGGCCGCACTCTTCCCCGCCCCACCCTGGGCTTGCCTTCTTTGCCCCTCTCTTTCCCTTCACCACCCTCCACAGCCAATCTGCTTGTCATCGCCCACCTTTTTGTGTTTAACCCATCAGCTCTTCCTACCTCATTCACTATTTTTTTTTGTTTTAATTAAGGTCAAATGCATGTCACAAAAAGTTAACTATTTTAAGGTGAACAGTTTCAGTGGCATTGACAATGTCATGCAGCCACTGCCTCTGTCTCGTTCCAAGATATTTTCATCACTGCAAAGTAAAACCTGGATCCACTGAGCAGTTCCTCCTCACTCCCCAACCCCTACCCCTGGCAGCCACCAATCTACTTTCTATCTCTATGGATTCACAGATTCTAGATACTTCATGTAAATGGAGTCATAAAATATGTGGTCTTTTGTGACTGGCTTCTTTCACTTAGCATAATGTTTTTGAGGTTCAGCTACATTGTTGCATGTATCCCTACTTCATTCCTTCTTACAGTGGAATCATATTCTGTTGTGGATGTGTGCTACATTTTGTTTATCATCTGTTGGTGATTTCATTCACTTCTGAGTAACTCTTCAGGTCCTGGTATGCAACCTGCCATAGTGAAAAGAAGCCTGTTCCAAGAGTTTAAAAATCTAGGTCTCCGACCAGGCTGAGCATCCTCCAGCGAGTTGCTTGACCTTTCTGAGCCTCTATCTACTCACATACAAAGTGAAAACCTGGCAAAGGACATTTCAAGTTATGATCCTCTATGACTTTTCACAGCCCTGAAGTCCACCCTGCCACTCGTGGGATGTATCTCATGTCCTCCCTGCCACAGGTGTGTGTCAAGGACCCCATAACAAATGTCCCAGGACTTGCATGGTGCCTCCAGCAGATCAGGATGCCTGAACAAATCTCTGCCTTTGGGTCTCAGGGAGCCAGAATCTCAGTGAGATGCCTGGCTGAAGTAGGTAGTGTTTTGTGAGCAATTCCCTTATTCAATATCCAGCCAGACTTTCATCAGTTGTGACTTGGAGAGGAAATAACCAACTAACTTGTAACTTGTTCAGATATTCATTATGATAGAGTTAAGAGTCGCATTTTAAGAAGTGGGCATTAAACTACATAATGAAGATCCCACATAAATCTGGGTCTGGGGGTAGTGGACAAACTGCTATCTTTACTCCTGAAGTTCATCTTCTCCAGCACACGTTTTATCCAGCACACGTTTAATGTGCCAGGGGGTGTGGAGAACACTCAGTGATAACGGCTGCATCAGGTACATCTGAACTTGATGACCACTGTATTACCCCATCCCCTGCTTTAGGCAGGTTAGAAACATACAGACACACTGCTTTAAAAACATGCTTGTCCTCAGCATTTAAGAGCTTTGAAATGGACCCTGATTGGAGCGGGGTGATCAAGTTGTCTTTTCCATTTGAACTTGAACTTAAAGAGGAAAAAAGCTGTATGTAGGGAAGGTCCCCCCAAGCTTCCATAGTCCAAAAAGAATTTGAGGGGTTTGTTTGAACCATGTTGCAGAACTGAAAAGTATTTCCATACAATTGAAAGTCACAAAATGGAAGACACTTGCTAGATTGTTCTAACGTGTTAGCTCGTCACACCTCATGTTTTTGTTTTTTTAACTTTTATTCTGAAAAGAATTTTGGAATATGGAGGCTCTGTAAATTGAGATCATAATTTCACCTCCTTTTTTTTTGAGACAGAGTTTGCTCTTGTTGCCCAGGCTGGAGTGCAATGACACCATCTCGGCTCACTGCAACCTCCGCCTCCCAGGTTCAAGGGATTCTCCTGCCTCAGCCTCCCGAGTAGCTGGGATTACAGGTGTGCACCACCACGCCTGGCTAATTTTTGTATTTTTAGTAGAGACAGAGTTTCACCATGTTGGCCAGGCTGGTCTTGAACTCCTGACCTCAGGTGATCCACCTGCCTTGGCCTCCCAAAGTGCTGGGATTACAGGCGTGAGCCATCATGCCTGGCCCCTCCTTCCTTTTTAATACTACAACTTTCTCTGGCATTTTCAATTCCATTGCCCTGCTCAACTTTCCCTTTCCCTATATGCTATTTCTTATTGATTAATTTTGTTGTTTATTGCCTGTCTGCCACACTAGAACATAAGCTCCACCCAGCAGAGAACTCTGTCCACCTTGATCACTGATGTACAATGGTATCCAGCCCATAATAAGTGCTCCATAAATACCTATTTAATGAACGAAATGAATGCATGCAGATGATTTTTGGCACTGAACTATTTTGTAACTAGAATGCAAGTGACATAAAGCTTCACTAGGATTCTCACATGAGAAAATATAAGCAAAAATCTGATCCTGTGAAAAGGGTAGCATCAAACTTCATTTTCCTTCCAGAAAATGCTTTTTAAAAATCTGCCAAGTCTTGGAGGCTGGCCTTTTATTGGTCCTGGGGTGTTGGGCAAACAAGGGATTTTCTGAAATAATTTATCAGTTACTGTCAACAAATTTGCTAAAGCTTGACATATAACATTCGCTACTGTGAACAAAAGCTGCCTCCCAAAGTCCCTTGGGTAGTCTCTGAGCACACTAAAAATCCAGAGCTGGAGGCATAAGACTGACCTTAACATTAAACGAATTCATGGTTGGACACTTTGTTCTAATCCTTTGTGAGGCAAACTCCTTGGATTTTTAAAAAATGCTATTGGATGAATCTTTCCAATGAGGAGCATAAAAATATCTCCTTTAGTAGTTCCTACAAAGCATCCATGTCAATGTCATTAACAGAATGGGAATGATATTGGAGGGAGTGGGAGGTGGTTGCAACTTGCAATTCAGACAGCCAGTGAAAACCTTAACATTAAGTATCCTTTAAAAAAAAAAAAAAAGAAAAAGAAATAAAGAAACCCTCAGTGGTTGTATTTATCCTGAATGCAAAACTGTCCCCTTTGTTGAGATCGGCTGAACTAACTCAGCCTGGAGAACAATGTTGAGGCTGCTGGCGGGCCATGTGCTAATGTGCTCATGCATTACAGGCCGCAACAGATGGCTGTGAGAACACTCGGCCTGCCCCGCCTGGGTCAGGATGCAGAGCCCAACGCCTGTTTCCAGTGCTGTCCGGCTATGAAAACACTGCTTCTCTTGGGAGGGGTGATGGCTGGCCTGGGGGAGGCCAGCCATGTCTGTTCTACCCAATTCAAGGGCAAAGGTGCAAGGGAATAATGATCAGGGGTTTGTTTGAACCATGTTACAGAATTGAAAAGTATTTTCATACAATTGAAAGTCAGAAAATAGGAGACACTTGCTATATTGTTCTATCCTGTTAGCTCACAGGCCTCGTTCTCACATTTAATCTTTTTTTGTTAAGAGAAAGAAGCCACACCTCATGTTTTTATTTATTGTTTTAACTTTTTGTTTTAGGCTCGGATACAGGTGCAGGCTTGTCATATAGGTAAACTGAATGTCATGGGGGTTTGAGGTACAGATTATTTTGTCACCCCGATAATAAGCATAGTACCTGATCAAAAAGAGGTACTTTTTGATCCTCTCTCTCCTCCCACCCTCCACCCTCAAGGAGGCCCTTCTTTGTGTTCATATTTACTCAATTTTTAGCTCCCACTTATAAGTGAGAACATGTGGTACTTGGTTTTCTGTTCCTGTGTTAGTTTGCTTGGGATAATGACCTCCAGCTCCATCCATATTCCTGCAAAAGATATGATCTCATTCTTTTTCACGGCTGCATAATACTCCATGGGGAATATGTACCACATTTTCTCTATCCAGTCCATTGTTGATGGGCATTTAGGTTGATTCCGTGTCTTTGCTATTGTGAATAGTGCTGCAATGAACATATGCACACACGTGTCTTTATGGTAGGGAGATTTAATCTTCTATGATCAGGATGTGGTGTTTTGAGTTTAGTTCTAATTTTTCTTTCCTTCCCTCTGACAAGTTTCTCTTCAATCCTTCCCTATATTCCAGTGAATCAGTGAGAAAGCAAAACAGCCCCTCCTGTCCCCCACACCAAAACCAAACGAAACCAAACCAAAAATCCGCCAGGCCTTCTTACAACTACAAAGTGAAGCTACAGAGAAATTCCTTCGGAAACATGTTTGCAAAGGGATGTTTGTCCCTGTATCCCTACAAATGAGAAGAAAACCAACATTAGCCATCACCTTTGCTCTTCCCATCCCACCCTGAAAGCAAAGGCTCAGGCAGGTGTGGCTGGTCCAGCAGCTCAAGGCCCAGTGTCCTGGGAGGGAATGTGGAGTCACTGGCTCTCTTCAGTTGTGCACTCTACCCACAGAGCCGCCGAGCTGCCCAGGCAGCCCTGCCTGCTTCTCCAGCTCATGCCTCCAGAGCTGGGCACTGGAACTCACTCACTCGGAGCCAGGTCCCCTGGGATGAGAGTGGCACCTCAGATACATCACCCCAGAGTCACCCAGATGCCTGCAGAGACAGAGAGGCACCACAGGCACAGAGAGCTGTATAGACTATCAACCCCTATGCTCAACTTTCTGAAACAGATAAGCAGATGTCTGACTGGCTTGTGGTCTTCAAAGTTGGCCTAAGTTTCCTGGTGTTCATACAGGAGCACTGGGAAGCTGGCCTGAGGATTACTGATGTAGAATGGTGTCCAATCTATAGTAAGCTGTAAGCTCCCCACCCGCCTGTCTGTCACACTCAGCATGCCTTCTGTTGACGCCACCGCATGGATAAGCATTGTGTCTCCAGGGAGCCCTGTCAAAATGCCCATTGCCTGGGAAGGAATACACAGCAAGTCACTGGCACTGGTTAGTCTATGAAGTACTACTGATAGCATGAAGTAGGGCACTGACGGCCTGAAAAGGTAAATTTTACCTGGAAGGGAAGCAGGGAAGGCAGGAAAGATGGAGAACTTGAGATCAACAGGGCTGGTGCCATGAGGATTGGAAGTAGGCTATGGGGAAGGACATTTCAAGGCCATAGTGGTGAGGATGCAAGTTAGGTGCCATGACAAAGAAAGTTCCAAGACAGCATCTTAGATAAAGTTACAGTCTAGGGAGGTGGCCCAGAGCTGGTCTGAAAGCTTCACGGTATGAACAACCCAATTCCCTTCCTCTTATTTTTCTGCTATCCTCAACGCAGTCTCCATCTTGCTACTCCAGTCCTGCCATCATGCCCATTCTGGGAAGCAGTGTGGAGCAGGGAGGGTTCTACTTCCTTTTAAGGTACAAACCAAGAATGGCATATGTCACTTCTGCTTGCATTCCCTGGGACAGAACCTAACTACAGGGCCACATCAAACTGCAACACAGGTTGGAAAATGTGGGCTTCGTCTGGGTGGCCATGTGCTAGCTAAAACCTTTACTAAAAAGGGAGGACAGACACTGGGGACAAGAAGTAGTCTGTGTCACCCCAGGCTGAGGAAGGGAGGTCCCCCTCAAAGAGCTCTGCACCCACAGCATCTGACTCACAGTCCGCCGACAACATATACTGGTTTTGGACCAAACTCAGACTGAAACCAGTGTTCTCAGGGAAAGGTAATGAATTTCTATAGGAGCTGTGGGGAAAAGGGAAATTTTAAATAAAAATAGTCCATTTCTCTAGCACTTGCTAGTCTGTAGGGCCTTTTACATTTTACATGTGTTACCTCCTTTAAAATGAGAAGCAGGTGCAATGTGCACAACTCCCCTTTCACAGGTGAGGAGGTGGCGGTGGGGGCTTGTCCAGGCTCCCACAGCGGAAATGAGCAGAGCCTAGGGGTCTCTGAATGACTCCCAGCCCATCAGGCAGCCCAGACAAGCTCCCAATCCCACTGACGCAGGCATCCATAGGCTAACATGGAATAAGACCATCATAACACGATGTGATGTCCTTGTTCATGCCCAGCCTTTGGGGGCTGCCCTCCTAACTTCTGTGCCCTCCCTGAAGGTACAGGCAGTCATATTTTGTGTAGCTTCATGACACAGAATCAGCTGCTCATTATGGAATGCATCTTTTTCATTCCACCTCCCCCCATCACTGAAGTGAGCCTTGTTTTGAAAGGCACATCTTCATTCTTGGTGTGTTAGGAAGTAAAAGGAAAAAACGCCTATAATCCACATAAAGCACACAGAATCAAGTGGAGTCCAATTCCTCCAAGTTCAAGATGAAGGAAGCTAGACATAGAGGCTGAATTATGATGACAGACATGTCAGTTCATCCCCCGAGTGTAAGATCTAAGACCATGGCCAGGATCAAGCCACATTTGAAGACGCTCTTACCAATCACTGTGAAATTCTGGTGTGCCTGAATCACTATGACTTGGAATCTTTGGATTTCTACCAAATCATAATTTGGACTCTACCCACAGAGCCAGGCGGTGGCTCTTTCCTTCTTTCCTGATTCGTGCTCTGCCCTCACCCCTTTCATTGCTTTTATAATGTTCATCTTGAAGAGTCTTGTTCAGCCTGAGAACTATCTTTCCCATCAGCCATTTTCCTCTGCTTCTTAAACTTCCAGGTCAGGGATTCTCTAGTGTATTAAAGGGGGCTCAGCTGATGGCCCTCGGCTCCATTGTGCCCTGTTAGGCAAGTACCTGTCCTGGTGCAGTGACCCAGACTTGTAAGAGAAAGGCTCCAGGCTTGGGCAGCACTGTCTGGTAGAACATTCCATGATGATGGAAATGTTTTGTATCTACACTGGCTAATATGGTGGCCACATGTGGCCATCAAGCACTCAAAATGTGGCCAGTGTGACTGTGGAACTGAACTTTCAGTTTTATTTAATTTTAATTAACTTTAACTTCAATAGACACAGGTGGCTGTTGTTCACTATATTGGACAGTACAGCTCTACAAGCAGAGGCCACAGGATCTCTGGACCTCACCAGGTACATCATCAATCTTGGACTTCCCTGGCTAAAACCCATACAGTCTGGCCAGTCTCAAAATGCAGAGGGTTTTCTCAAAGTGAGAAGTATATCTTTTACCATAAAACATTATTTGTATTGATACCATTTGCAAGAAAAACCATCATTCTGGGCCAGCTGAGGTCATCCGATTTCTGAAGAATCACAGAGTTGGAACTGTTGGCTGATTGCTTGTAGACATCTGTGACAATAAGCTTACATCACTACCCTTGCCCCTCCCTAACCCACTCCCAACACCTACAACTCTTGTTTCTATCCTTCCTCTTCATAAAACTCATTTTCCATTTTTCCCTCCAACCTAAATCATGAACACTAGCACCTTATCAACAGCCAAGAAAAGCACATCATGTTTCTTTTACTGACTTTATCATTAAGTTGCCCCCATTTCTCCCCCTACTCGAATAGTTGAAGATGGGAGTTTCAAAGGTTTTGTTTTAGAAGATATGCCTACTGCCCAGAAAACCTTTCCCCGGGTCTTTGATGACCCTCTGGAAAGTTATTTAATTTTCCCAAGATCTGTTGTAGATAAACAAATTCTTTGGGTAGGGAGGATAGACTTGGCACGAGCTCAATTGCGAAAGTATTATTGGGTTAATAGGGTAGCTGTTGACTCTTCTTCAGGGATTCTCAGTAATGGTCCTGTTACATTTGGGGCCAGATACTTCTCTGTGGTGGGGGCTGTTCTGTGCAGTGTAGGATGTTTAGTAGTATCCCTGGCCGCTACTTGCCAGTTGCCAGTGATATCCTGTCCCCAGTTGGGAAAACTCAAAATGTCACCAGACATTGGCAAGCATCCCATGGGGGACAAAATCTCCCCGAGTTGAAAATCCCTGCTCTGCTTCCACTTAACATCCACACTGAGTTGAGACAAGAAAGCAGAAGAGGAAAAAGCCACACAGAGCCATCTATTTCTATTTGAATCCTTAACTGTCATGAACCTCTTTCTTGTTTAGAATTCTTATTAGTAATGGACTTTCTCCTTAAACTCTGAGAAGTGAGAGGAGAGGAGGACATGGTGATTTTGCCTGCATATCTCAGGAACATATTTTGGAACCAAGAAAGGTAGATTTGAAAATGTCAGGAGCTTGATTCGTTTGGTTTCCTGCATGGGAACTATTTAACATTAAGAGACAATGCACTCTGATATGACTCGCCAGTTGTACACTGAATTCAATAAAATGTTAATAAAAAGTTCACGTGGATTGCACTCTTACCATATGCTAAGCATTGTTGCAGGTGTACCGATTCAATTACTGTTTTTATTCCTACTTTACCCATGAGGAATTGGAAGCACAGCCATCATGCAGTTAGTGAGTTGCAGAGATAGGATTCAAGACCCCAGGCATATAAGGATTGTGCTGTATGGGCAGACCAAAAAAGTATACCTGGCCCCTCTAAATTTTATTTTTAAAAATATTGATTTTTAAATTAACTTTTCACTGTGGAATAATTCTAGATTCACAGAAAAGTTGCCATGATAGTACAGAAATTTCCTGTATATACTTCACTCGGCTTTCTCTAACGTTCACATCTTTCATAACCTTGGTATATTTGTCACAACTAAGAAATCAACATGGATGGCTAGGTGTGGGGCCTCATGCTTGTAATCACAGCACTTTGGGAGGCTGAGGGGGCTGAATTTCTTGAGTTTAGGACTTCAGGACCAGCCTGACAATATGGCAAGACCCCACCTCTGCAGAAAATTCCAAAATTAGCCAGGTGTGGTGGTGCACACCTGTCATCCAAGCTATTTGGAAGGCTGAGGAGGGAGGATCAATTCAACTCAGGAGGCTAAGCCTGCAGTGAGCTGTGGTCACGCCACTGCACACCAGTCTGGGTGACAGAATGAGATCCTGTCTAAGAAAGAAAGAAAAAGAAAGAAAGAAAGAAAAAGAAAGAAAGAAAGAGAGAAAGAAAGAAAGAAAGAAAGAAAGAAAGAAAGAAAGAAAGAAAGAAAGAAAGAAAGAAAGAAAGAAAGAAAGAAAGAAAGGAGGGAGGGAGGGAGGGAGGGAGGGAGGGAGGGAGGGAGGGAGGGAGGAAGGAAGGAAGGAAGGAAGGAAGGAAGGAAGGAAGGAAGGAAGGAAGGAAGGAAGGAAGGAAGGAAGGAAGGAAAGAAGAAAGAAAGAAAGAAAAGTTACGATGACATTAACTAAACCACAGATTCGGTTCAGATTTCACCAGTTTTTCCATGAGTGTCCTTTGTCTGTTCCAGAGAAGAATAGAGGGTATCTAATACAGGATAGCACATTGCATTTAGTTGGGGTTTATTTTCAACAGTGTTGACCAGACTTGCTCCTCACAACCCCTTCTAGCTCAAAGCAATTATAGATGCTGCTCCTATGGAAGATGTTATACAAAAATTCCACTGTTGTGCAAAATGGACACAGAGAAAGCTAATCACCACTGTATTAAGGTTTGGTAGAAGGAGATTTATGGGATTAGGGGGGAAATCAGGTGAGCATGGCACACTGGGAGGAAGTATTAAAATCCCTGAGAGTGGAACAGGGCTGGAACACCCTAACGGATGCACAATTAAAGCACAACAGATAACGATTCCCCTGAAAAAGGATGGAATGAGAAAAAGAAGTATCACAGAAAACTGCTCGGGGAAGCGAAGAGTCCATTTTACAAAGTGGCAACAGAAAAGAGAATCTGCCTAGTAAATCGTCTTAGTAGGAGACCAACTGCAGGTATGACTTAGGCTGCTGAGTGGTTAAGACTTTACCACTCAGGGAAAAATGAGAGAGAGAGGAGACGGGAGTGTATGCCAGACGCATATGTGCCTATAGAAGAGACATGTCTGTTTCAGACCTGCCCACAACCTGAACAAGCCTCATGTCTGTAATTACAAAGAGCTCACTTGATTCTAAATCTGCACTGTGGGCCTTCAAATCCACTTCATCAGTGTCAACAGGCAACGGACTCGTACTTAAAGGCACTGTCAATGTGCCTTGCTGAATCGCTTAGAAATCCAGTGCCATTGTTAGAAAACAAGGGTTAGGACCCAGATTGGGACACATGCAAGATAACATACAATATATTTCTCCTACCCACACCGTGTCCAAGAGGTAATTGGGATTTGCTATGATTTTTTTTTACAAGGACTATAAACAATGCCAGAGAAGAGGGGCAGGATCGGGAGACTGGATAACAAGGAACGGTGATATGGTAGGAAGCAGGCCCTCTCCAACTGGCATGTGGCATCATCCCCCTACCCCTCGCCTCCTTTCCTGCCCCCCAACTCTATCTCCACCTTTCTCCATATGCTTGTTCCTCTTTTAAAGTGTTAATTTCTTCTTTTTTTTCTGTGACAAGAGAGTATAATATAAACAGCAGATAAGAAAAGCATGACTCTTACCAGGAGAGTGGATGCCATCCAATCCTTTTCAAATCAAGGCACGAAGTTTTTAGAAGTACATGGGATTTGAGCAATCGAACATGTCATGGAGCAAACCCAAACCCCAACCTTCACGCTAATGAAATCACAAGAAATCAGTGCATGGGAGATTTGCATGAAGGTGACTGAAATTAATAAACTATATCATGCCCCATTGGAAAGGATCAAAGAGCAGATGCTGACTTAGCTGACCTGGCGATAAGTGCAGTGGTGATTAGCCATGCTGCAGTGACTCACTGACCTGGCAAGCACCATTTGAGAGCAGTCCAATTTGAGTCAGTCACCATAGTGTCAGGGTGGGAGGGAGACAGGGATCTCCCAGTGAGGTCCGTGCCCTTCTCTCTGGAAAGACCAGCTAAAGAGTTGACAGGGTAGCTGATAACACCAAATAATGTTGTTCTACATGTAGGAGACAACAGATGTGTCCTGGATGATTTAGGAGAGGATAAGAGAAAGAACGCATGAGGGGCCCAAAAGCCAGGGAAGGCTTCAGGAAGGAGGGAGATTTCAACTGGCCTTGATAGATGAATCAGATTGAAGCAGAGAATTGAGGGATGCTAACAGTTAGATCACCCTTGGGTTGATTCTGCTCAGAGAGTTCTAGAATCCTTCTGATGATGGAAAGAGCAAAGTCAACTCATGGTATGGGGTAAGACCTGTGCTCCATCATCACAGCTCACAAACCCTGGCACATCTATGGCAGGGCCTGACCTAGAGTCAGCATCCTCAGGAGTTAGTGCCACGAATTTGTATGTTCATAATTACCAGATGATTCTGATCTAATGACCCCATCTCAAAGATGAAGAAATCGAGGCCCAGAGAAAGGATGTGATTGGCCCATGGGGAATATATTGTGAGTTCATTTAGGATGTGACTTTCTAACCATTTCTCCAATGCTTCTCCATGAAGGGTGTACTCCAAACCCCACCTGCAGAGGCAAGCAGGGTCACCCTACACCTCTCTTTGGCTGGAGACTCTGTCTCCTCGAGGAAGGATATAATGGTGCATGGCAGCTTCTCTGCTCCATTGTTAATAATCCACTCATCTGGAAGAAAAAGCAGCAGCTTCTTCCACCACCCTGGAATTGCAACATTTGTCCTTAGTGAAGCAGGGGGTGGAAGAAAAGAAAGAAAGAGAGAGAGAGAGAGAGAGAAGAGAAGAGAAGAGAAGAGAACAGGAGAGGAGAGGAGAGGAGAGAAGAGAGGAAAAGAAAAGAAAAGAAAAGAAAAAAGAAATCTGCTGTTACACTTTTGCCTTTTCCTGCATGTCCTTTGCACTCAGCCTGAGAACCTGCCCCAGCTGCAGAGACACTGCCTCTAAAGAAGAGCTGCCGTCTCACCCTTAACCCAAACCTCATTCCCTCAAGGCTTGCCAGGGGCCGGTCTGTCGTCACAGGCATTCCTTGCAGATGTATCTAGGGTCTTTTCCCATTTTTGAAAGGATGTGTGTGAACATGCAAATTCTGCTCTGTTTCAGCCAAAACAGAAAAACGGGATCGTGTTCCTAAATCCTTGAATGCCTCTCCCTGCTCCTCTCATCATTTCCTAAAATCCCACTCGTATGTCCTCCTGCAAGACTTTGCAGCTCCTCTGTTATCTGACTGCACCCAAGTAGGCATCATTAAGACCAACTCCCAACTGCTTTTTAACAAGCTGCCCCACCCACCATCTCAGTCCCCCTGAGAACATCCCCATCTTTTCTGTTTCCAAAGATATTTTCATACCTTTTGTTCCAAAGATGATTCCTCCCAGGACAGGGCTCTCTCACCACCTGGTCCTTTGCACACCCTCTGTCCCCTGCACTGATGCCCTTTGCCCTGACATCCCTTCAGCTTTGCTAGGACAAGGGTCTATGGCAAGGGGCTGAGGCCACTGGCTTAAGCGAGGTTTAGAGATCACACATTTATTCCATGTATCTTTGCTTCCCTCTAACACTGAAAACCTGTCAGTTACTCATTCATTCATCACATGGGAAGCACCTATTGGATACCAGGCACTGTATGAAGCCCTGGGATGGCTGGGAGGTTACTATGGCTCCTTATGTATTCAGATCCAACGTGACAGACTGAGGAAATGATTTAGGAATGAAAATCAGAGCTGCCTCAAGAAGCAGATCGAAGAATCCAAGAGATTGCAAAGTCTTTTTCTTCCTTTTGTAAATAAACAGTTATGAGGAGACAAGAAAAAACATGTCACAACTCTGTCTGGGTCCAGGGAATTGGGCTGGTCACATGTGAGGCTTTAGGCACAGAGCTTCATTTGGTTCTATTCATTTAATGCACAAGTATTAAGCACCTCTCATGTTGAAGGGTCCTTCCTTTCCAGAAATATCTGCAATCCAACGCTTATGGGGTCATGGTGATGGGACTTAAAAACCCAACAGATATGAAAATGTTCTAGAGACAAGCTGTACAATGACGTGAATATAATTGACACCCCTGAACAGTCACTGTAATTAAAAGTGGTTATGATCAGTCAGGCGCAGTGGCTCACGCCTGTAATCCCAGCACTTTGGGAGGCCGAGGCAGGCGGATCACCAGGTCAGGAGATCAAGACCATCCTGACTAACACGGTGAAACCCTGTCTCTACTAAAAATACAAAAAATTAGCCGGGTGTGGTGGCGCACGCCTGTAATCCCAGCTACTTGGGAGGCTGAGGCAGGAGAATCGCTTGAACCAGAGAGGCAGAGGTTGCAGTGAGCCGAGATCACACCACTGCACTCCAGCCTGGGCGACAGAGCGAGACTCCGTCTTAAAAAAAAAAAAAAAAAGGTTACGACCATAGATTTTCAGGTATTTGTGTTTTATCACAATTTTTCAAAAGCCTGACAGGTCTTTCCAAAAGCCCTCCCTTAAAGAAAACAAGCCCATTTTCCCATGCACGCTGGCTTATAGGCAGTGCCAGGAAAGACCCATTTCCCAGCAGCAGGCCCAGCATGAAAGAGCTGACGGGGGTGAGGGGTGGGCCAGGGTCCCAGGCAGAGGGACCAGGACATTTGAGGCTGCTTCATCTGTGCATATGTGATAGGGATGGAGCCAATAAGAGAGAGATGAGCCACAGACCCTAGATGAGCCACAGACCCTACCTGCTCCGTAGGCAAAAGCCAATCACAGCCAGGGATCCCAACATTTGGGTGAATGTTAACTGACGCTTTTTATTTCTTATTTTGTGAAGATAGTAGAAGTTTTATTTTCTTTACTTCTCAGAATTCCGTCTGGCCTACCAGATGCCTAGCTCTTAAAAGGACCTCGTGCTCTGCACTGATGGACTCTGGCAGAGTTTGGGGGATTTGGGGAGAGGGGCAGCGGTGGCGAAGAGGAGGCAGTCCTACACTTTAAGTGAGAAAAGTACAAAAAACGGTCTCTAAAGCACAGCTGCCAGTGTCAGTGGACTTGCTTCATTCTTGAAATTCACCTGGTCAGGATGAACAGGTTCAATGTGAAGTTCATTTTTCAATTCATTCTATCTCATCTGAGTACCTACTCTGGGATCATGGACTGTACAGAAATTAGGACTTGAAACTGTCCTTTGCCACCTCCTCCCTTTTCCTTATGGAGTACAGAACGATGGCTCTGGGCAGGGCCAGCTTCAGGTGTGCACCACGCATTGGGTCAGTGGCACAGAACCCCGTGCTTAGAAGAGCCCTGAATGTGGTCAATGCTCTGCTGTAGCCCTTCCTGACTTTTAAATAAGGGGGCCCCATATTTACATTTCATACTGAGGCTCAAGAATTATGTAGCTGGTCTTGCTCTTGGTAATGAAAGACTCCTTGAGGTGGTTCCCACAGTTTTCCATATCCCAGCCAGGACTCTCTTCACACTGTCTCCACTTCCATGGCTGGAGCCATAGTTTTTTCCCGGTCATAACTGTGGAAGGCAGGAAAAACTCACTTCTTAGGTCCTAACCCAAAATCATATTTTTTCCTGTTAAAAATTGCTGTTCATCTTTAAGTAGCAACATGAGTCTTAAACAGGATTCAGTACTTCAGTGCAATGTGCTAAAATGATTCAGTTTTAAAGAAAACTCTTTAGGTTGATGCAAAAGTAATTGTGGTTTTTTGCACAATCACCTTTTTTGTTTTGTTTTGTTTTGAGATGGAGTCTCACTCTGTTGCCCAGGCTGGAGTGCAGTGGCACAATCTTGGCTCACTGCAACCTCTGCCTCCTGGGCTTAAACAATTCTCCTGCCTCAGCCTCCCAAGAAGCTGGCATTACAGGTGCCCGCCACCATGCTTGGCTAGTTGTTGTATTTTTAGTAGAGACAAGGTTTCACCGTGTTGGCTAGGCTAGTCTCCAACTCCAGACCTCAAGTGATCCACCTGCCTCAGCCTCCCAAAGTGCTGGCATTACAAGGCATGAGCCACCGTGCCCAGCCTAAACCGCAATTACTTTTGCACTAACCTAAAAAAGTTTCCCTATGAGTCCTACCTAGGCCAAAGGAAGGGAAGGGAAGGGAAGGCCAACACAAGAACAACATCTTCACTCCTTAAAACTCTTAAACATATAGGCTCCCACATCGCATACACTAACATCTCTGCTAATGTGTGAAATAAATTTCTGGCACAAAAATCCTAACATATTCATTAAAAACAACAGGAAAGCAAGTTCTACCAAACACCACAATCAACCCACTGATATTTACCGACAGCCTTCCCTCACCCCCACCCCCAACCCCACTGTGGGACTTCAAAGGACAGAATATTTTTGTGAAAACAGCATTTGTTTGCTTTTTTTTCTTTTAAGGGATGAAAGTGCGAGATCTAAATCAATTCTAATATATTTCAAATATATTCATTATCATGCACTAAAAGAGAGTTCCCATTTTGTGGTTCTCCAAGGAGAGTGACAGAGCCTTGTTTGTAACGGCCCCGGGCATAAGCAATCATTGTGTAGCTTAATTAGATATTCCCCATGCTAGTGTGAGGGACATATGTCCATTCACTGTGACAAACACTGACAGCGGCCGGCGCTTTCATGATCCTGCTCTATGCAGATAAAGGCAACGCAAGTGCGGGCTCTCCCAAGGACCTGTGGCCCCAGCCGGCCCCGGCACAATCAGCCCGCATTCACCGATTGGTTCCAGTTTATTAACAGCCTATGAACTTCTCATCTGCTCCCGGACTGGTTAGGACTGTCACCTGCAACTGCCAGGCCAGAAAAGGCTTTTCCACTCCTCGGGATCCGAGCGGATCTGGGTCTGCACTTTGTATTTTCCAACACAAAGAACAATGGATTTGAGGAGTTGTAAACTGCAAGGGTGGAAAAGCAGATCACGTTTTAGGTGGGTCCATCCCTGTGGGGAAGGCCACCCCACAGTCAGAGGGAAGACAACTAGAAGCTAAATTAGACTTGGCTAATTTTAAAAGCTACTTAAATTCTTATAGTTCCAATTTTTAAATATACCTTCAAATGAATAGCAGTGGAGGGGAAGGTCCAAATGGGGAAAAGTCTTGGCCCATGTCCTCACCTTCTCTTTGGAAAAGGCAAACTATGAAAACGGGGGATGAATACCAGAATGTCCCTGGGTCCCCAGTATTCTCTTCTACACCCCACCTTAGAAGTCTGTCTCCGCCTTCTTCTCAGAACCGAGTCCAACTTTTTTTAGCCAAAAACCTGTTTTGATCAGGAATTCTCCCTGACTTTTTTCTCCTCTGGGAAAATGTGTATTCATTAGCTCAGGCTGCCATAGCAAAGTATAGCAAACTGGGTCGTTTAAGCAACAGCCATTTGTTGGCTCACAGTTCTGGAAGCCAGAAGTATAAAATCCAGCTGTCAATTGAGTTGGTTCCTTCCATGAGGGACGGATCTGTTCCAGGCCCCTCTCCTTGGCTTCTAGAGGGCTGTCTTCTCCATGGGTCTTCACGTCATCTTCCCTCCATATGTGTCTGTCTCTGTGTCCAAATTTCCCCTTTGCTGAAGGACATGAGGCACAATGGATGAGGACCCACACTAATGAAATCATTTTAACTTGGTTACCTCTTTAACTTGATTACCTCTACTTCCAAATACAGTCAGTTTCTGAGGTACTGGGTGGCAGAATTCCAACATATCTTACTCCCAAGATGTGCTGGGAAAGGTATCTTTCTTCCATTTCTTAAGGGACCTAATACAAAAGCACCACTTGCTGTAACTCCCCACCCAGACTGGAGATATATTAGGTCCCCGGCCAAATATCAACCCCATCCTCTAAGATCATTGCAAAATAGACCACTTTCAAATAGAGAGAGGCCCTCTCTGTCTTTGTCTTCTACTGTTACATAGGGGCTACTCTGGTGGAATTTGAGTCTCTAAGCATGGTCCAATTCTATTTCAAAGAGAGCCGGAACTTGAAAAGACCTAAGAGAAGAGTTGAACCCCTCTGTGCAATGGGCCCAAAGGGGAAACGGCCTGAGGTCACCACGCTAGTTAGTGATAGAACGGGGTCTAGAATCCAGGCGGCATTCAGCTCCTCTGATGGGTCCACAGAGCAGTAGGAAGTCTTGATGCCAGCTTGTGAGGGAACCCCTCAGTTTAACCCTCTGAGACTAGACAGCTCACAGGCACCCTTGACTGGCTTTTCTCTCCTCTTTATAGGGAATCCGGGAGTCCCCCGTCTGGACCACTAAAGAAAGGCACACTGTCAACTTGCATCAGTGCAATGCTTCCACTAACCGGACAGATCTAGAATTAAGGCGCCAAAGAAAGAGGTCCACCTGGTCAGTTGATAATTGATGCTTTTTCTAATTGCAAGTTAATGGGCTCTTGAAGTCTGGCACATCTGAGTTTGAACACCAGCACCACCATCTACCAGCAGTGTAACTGGCATCCACCATTTAACCTCAGCTTCTTTGTAAAATTACTACCTCTCCCAGTTGTCATGAGAATGGACATCAATAATGCATATACATTTTTTGATAGCTACCCAGTAACATAACTGACCTTAAAAGAGGTCATTTTTATTAGTTATCCTCCTTAGGCAGAAATGCATTGGTCACATGGTGGACCCAGAAAAGGGAAATTGTTTTACACAAATTAAAACAAAGCAAACCTTTATTTTCCTCTTATCCAAAGCTATTTCAGAGAATAAATAATCAGGAAGCAGCTGTCAAGAGAGGTAGATGAATGATTAGTTTTCCCAGATATCACTTCATTCCACTCCTACAGACCATAAGCTGGCAGAATTGATCAATAGGAATAATTTAAGAATGCTGCCTATGGGCACTCCAATGAACTTATCCCCATTAGTTGTAGATAACCACTGTGGTAGGACAGAAGAAAATAGATGTAATGTCAATACAAGTATCAACTGGAAAGGTTCTCCCAAATTAAATAATTAGCCTGGAAGAGAAACCCCAATGTCTGACGAGGACTCAATGGTCCATTTGTGAGGTGAACATGAATCCCTTCCAAGGAGGCAGCTCCCTTTGAATGCTTCTACCAAAGTTTTCCATAATCTTTGGTGTCTATGAGGTCAGCAGGTCAGGTTATTGTCACTCTAATATTGTTCCACGGGTCATGGGGTCAAGAGATTCCCAGAGTCACATGGCAGAGCCAAGACCAGGACCAGGGCTTCTGCCACTGGACTAGGCTCATCCCTTTCACTGTTCCAGACTGTTCTAGATTATTCCAGACTGTTCCACACTGTTCCACAGTCTGATTTGTGCCTTGGGGCCCAAAACAGGGTAGCCTGAAAAACTGCCACATACTGTTTTCAGGCATATTCCAAATGTCTAAGAGATTTACAGAGCCATTTTGTCTTTACTATTAATGAAGGTGACAACTGGCCACTGTCAACCTCACTGATGTGAAAACAAAATAACTCTACAAATCTCTTAGACAGAAGAATAGAAACTGGGCATGCCCCGGCATGAGGTTATTTCAGAGTCACCTGAAGGTCCTCCATCTCCCACCTCCCCAGTTATAATGTTTTGAACTTTTTACTTCCTTGGATGTCTCAAATATCCATAGAGCTTAGATGCAAATGTTTGTAAAAAACAAAAAAATTCAAGGAGCTTCCTCAGCAGTTTACCTCCATGTGATATGCCTACATCCAATACAGATACACCTAGTCAAATGCACTTCCCATGCCCAAAGGGGTAGACAGCTCTTCTTGTTGTATGTGGTTGGCAGGGGCAGTCAGACCCATGGAAACATTTTTACAGTTAGGAAATGCAGGCAAGAGTTATGCACATACAAGGTTGGGGGCTGTTTCAATTCTATATTGTGGCAGAGCAAACCATCGCTAAACTTAGTGACTTACAACCACCAGTTCATGACTTCTCAAGACCCTGAGGGTGGGGAGTCTGGAGAGGGTATCATGGGGATGGCTCCCCTCTGCTCCATGTGCGGGGCTGGAATGTCCATGATGGCTTCTTCCCTCCCGTGTCTGGTGCCTCAGCTAGGCTCAGTCAGGGTCACCACTTAGTAATTGGCACAGATGGCTTAAATGGAGGGGGTTGGCTGGATCTGCTCAGTGGTGGGCTCACAAGGCCTTGGGTTAAGGTCTGAGGTCTTGGGTTCCTTTCCTCTCTCTCCATGCAGACTCAGGGCCTCTCTCCCTCTCTCCATGTGGCCCCTCTGGCTGAGCTTCTAAAATGGCAACTGCCTTCCAAAAACACAAAAGTGAAGGCTGCCAGACTTCCTTAAGGTTTAGGCCCAGAACAGGCATAACTTCACTTCCATTGCATTCTGTTGACTAAAGTGTGTCATGCAGCCAGCCCAGATTTAATTTGGAAGGGAATTACACATCGGCATGGGTGCTGGAGGCGTGCTGCAGTGGGGGCTATCCTTGGAAGCCAGTTACCTTAGGAGCTCACTCTTTCCACCTTCCGCCCCTGCAAGGGCTGAACGGATCAGTCTCCATCTTTGAGTGGTGCTCCCCTCAGGAAAGCACAGGAGAGGCTGGGTCTGCCATTCCCCCCATTTCCCCCGGGAACGTAATTCTCAGCCATCTGAGAGCACTGGCAGTGGATGAACATGGATGGCACCATCTAGCCACGGATGGAAACTTCTCCCTGTGCAAATGTGAACAAAAGCAGTTTGCAGTATGTAAGCAATTGCTCAAGGCTGATAACAGCCTCAGGGGGAAGTCCAACATGAGAAACCAGAGGCTGCCTGGTCTCCACGGACTCTGAGTGGGGACTTGTGCATATCTAGCAGAGGAGAACAGAGGATCTGACCACCCTTGTACAGCAGGCTGGAGTTGAGCTCCCTCGGGATTTGGCATCTGGGGATCAATGGAGGCTGGCTGCACATGAGCACTGTCTGTCTGAGGCTGTGCAGTAACCCCAAAAGGGCAGTGGTGGACAGGATTCCCCTCAAATGGGAAAAGATAAACAGGAAGTGTGGGGCGGGGTATTGGAGTCTGTTATGTCCACTGTGGATGTTTTGTTTCCCCAAGGCCACAGATGCCTCTATAAAAGACGTGTGGTTGGCCAAGCATGGTGGCTCACGCCTATAATCCTAGCACTTTGGGAGGCTGAGGCTGGAGGATCGCTTGAGGCCAGGAGTTTGAGACTAGCCTGGGCAACATAGTGAGACCCCCATCTCTACGGAAAATAAAAAATGAAGATGTGTGGCAGAGATTGCTCTTTCCGCAGCCAAACAGTCTGAAGGTAATTAATACCTCCTGACGGCTGGATTTTCATTCATTCAACAAGTACTTATCCTGGACTTTATATGTTCCAGGCACAGTCCTGGGGACAAGAATATTTACAATATAATTTGAGGCTGGAAAGAAAGCAAAGCTTACAGGGGAAAAGGATGGTTACTACATGGATACTGGGGCAGGGAAGGCAGCTCAGATAAGATGACTTTGGAGGAGAAACCTGGAGAAGTGTGAATACCCTGAGGCTCTGCAGGACAGGTGGTCCAAGGACAGAAAACGACAAGAGCAATGGTGCAGAGGCAGGAGCGAGGCTGGGGTGATGCCGAAAGGTCCATGCGGCCTGTGCAGTTGGAGCAAGGTAACTGCAGTGCTGGGGCTGGGAGCAGGGATGGAGAAGGGGCAGGACAGGGAGTCTGAGAAGCAGACAGACCCTCCCCCCACCCCACCCCTGTGCAGTCTCAAGGCCTCTCTCTCTCTCTCTCTCTGTCTCTCTCTCAATGTAGCCCCAAGCAAGACTCTCTGACTTCTAATACGGCCACTGCTTCCAAAAACCCAAAAGCTCAGGGGTCAGGTTGGGTAGAACCTTTTGGGCCCTTGGATTTAATTCTCAGTGTGTTAGAAAGCTACAAACGCTTTCAAGAGAGAACAGACAACCTGCCTGATTTACATTTTGTTTGGAGTTGAAGCCAGGGTAGTCTCCTCCGATGTATATTAGGGGAAGTTTGGATATTGGTCATTTATCCAGAAGAAAGGAAAAACTGAAGGGTCAAATGAGGCTACTCTGAATATTGTGAGACGCAGGAGAAAGAAGAGAAATAAGTCCCCATGGCCCGTATCCCATCCTTCTCCTCTCCGCACCCCTAGTCTTGTGCTGCAGGCCTCGTGCACGTGCACAGGATGGGGGCAAGCTCTGGGAGGACCGGTCCCCATGGTCCTGAATACTCCTCAGCCATGGAAAGGGGCATAGCCAGTCAGGGCCCAAGTGGGGTCTCTGCAGTCCAGGCCCAGGGCAGGTGGCTGAGTCGGAGCATTCAGGGGCAGCTCTGATTCCAACCATGACCACAGAGAACAGGAGGCACCAGGCATGCACTATCAGGCCGTAATCTGGATGATCAGTCCTTTCCGCACTTGGCACACAGTCTCCCACAGACATGCAGCCAAGGTGTAGCCTCAGCATTGGGGATATTTGCAACATCCATATGGCTTCCAGAGCAAGACAGCAGGGAGGGTAAGAACAGGGAGCAGTGTGGGAAATGGGTGGGCTCAGAGGCCTGCCCAGGAGTTCTTGGCCAGGGTGGAGAACCCATCTGCAGTACAGTGCTGGGGGAGGCCGGGGAAGGAGGCTCGGTGTGAACAGCTGAAGAGCCAACAGAGTGGGCACAATGTGGGCTGTCGCCAGCTCACGACGCCTCCCTTTCTCGGGGCTGTAGTCAGCGTCTACGATTAGTAAGACATAGAGAAGTCATTCACCAGAAGTCCTCCTAGAAAAAGCACTGCTTTTGACTGGAAGAGAACGATGAGTCGCAAGAGTGCGCTAAGTTAAACATGTGTCTTCGGAAGAGGGTGAGTTCTGTTAGCTGGTGGGCAGGGGGATGGGGCTGGGGGCTGGGGCCAGGATTGTGCTGAATTAATATGCGTAATAACACAGGGAGGAGCCAGAGAGATTGGAAAGGCAAAAGGGTGGAAAGAGCAAAACTTAACATGGGTAGTGGATGCTGGAGAGAGAAGTAAATGGGGAGCTGGGGTTGTCTGTTGAGTGTGTTGTTTACAGTGCAAACCTCCAGAGGCCCATGAAGGTATCCTGAACCCACACTACTGCAGATGGGCTGAGAGGCGGCATAAAGGCGGGGCTGGGGAGTGACAAAAAAGCTGTATCCCGAGAGCATCCCAGCGAGCCTCTCCAGCAGCAGCCATCCCCCTGTGCCCCACTGGGTTCCACCAGCTCAGAGCAGGGAGGGCCTGAAACAGATGAAACCAAGAAGCAGCCAGTGATGGGTGACCCAGCCAGCTGGAACCCAGCCCAGGGCAGGGGGCACCAGGAATCTCTTGTCCTTGGCAGAGACACGGTTTTGATCCAGGCTAATACTGATTTCTGATACTCTCAGCACTGCAGAATTTTAGACCTGAAGAGGGACAGCTACCTCAGTTCTTCCCTTTGGTACAGGGCACATGAATCCTGCTCTGTTGGCAGGAGTCCAACGATGCAGGCAAGTCCCTGGTCTGGTAAAGCAAAGGAAAACTTGCCCTAAACGCTCCACAGAACTTAAAAGCATCCACCACTCAAATTGGGAAGAATCACGGGAGTTAATAATGGTGTTATTGCTCTTCTTAAATGTTATTAATAGTGATATAATACTTCCTGTCTCCTCATTTGGAGACAAGCAGCTGCCATGCGCCAGGATAATGAAGGTCATAATAGGTGAGGAAGGAGCATGAAATTGACTCTGACCTTAGTCTCCGTGCAATGTGGGAAGCAGTGCCAGTTGCCACAGCTGCACCGCTTTCCCTCCCATCAGCAGGGAGTTGATGGGAGGCCAAGCCCACCCAGGGGAGATTCTAGAATATTCTAGCACCATGAGGCTGGACTGCATCCCATCCTGGCAAGAAAATTCTAGTGATCAAGAGATCATCATTCTGCAAACTTCCTGGGAAGGTTTTTCTGATCAAAGAACTGCGGGTGTCCAATCCTGCTGTATATGTTAACATGTATGAGCACCGAGGCAAGAGGCACAGTGTAAGACACTCAGAGAACAATTATTTCCTGTCTGTCTTAGCCAGGGCCCTGCATCAAGTGTTACTGGACTGGCCTCAGCTTCCTCATCTGCAAAACAAACAGTTGTCTGCCCAACCCCATAGGAGTTCCGTAAGGCTAAAATGAGATAACAGATGTGAAGGTGGTTTGCAAAAAATAAGTGTGGGGCTATTCCTCTGCAGGAAGCATCTCCATGACAGCTGGTTAGAGGTGACCACACACCTCTGTGCAGAGCGTGCACCCGCAAACCTGGACTTCAAAGCAGCCTCTTTTGCTGAGCTAGCTCTGCCCCTGCCCAACAACTGTTGGGAAATCTCAGGTTGCAACATTTCTGAAAACACGTTCTGACTAATTGACAGACCAGAGGAAGGCAATGCACCAGTGTCTCAATCCTTCTAGAAACTGCTATTAAAAACAGAAGACTGCAGGGAGGGTGTAGATCACAGTGGCTGTGGCTGGGGAATTTTCCCTATTTTACCCCTTCCTTTCCCCCAACAACCTTGCTTGTCCTTCCATCCTGTTCCCGTTCCCTATTCCATACATAATGGTCTCGTGACTCTACCTCTCTGCCTGTCCGTTTCTCGACCCCCCAACCCACCCATTCCTTCTGCTTATCAAACCCCTTCCAAGACACTTCAGCTGCCAACAACCTCTCCTTCACCCAGCTCTCAAAAGTAAAGCCTTGCTGTCCTCCAAACTGTGGTCCTTGGACCAAAGCATCAGTACCACCCGGGTACTTTATCAAAATGAAGAACCTTGGGCTCCACCCCTACCCACTGAACCAGATTCCAGACTTTGCATTTTAATAAGATCTACTAGTGCATATGTGTGCTCAGGTCTACAGCAGCTCCGATGACCCCCGCCCCCCCCCCCCCAACAGAACTAACACACAGGCTTCACCCCTCGTCCATACCACTGTTTGGCATTTCGTGGTAACCTGATATTGCTAGGCAGATGTTCACCTAGGCATCCTTCATATCCCCAAACAGATTACAAATGATTAGAAGGCAGGGAGCCCACACTTTCTCCAAGGGCCTGGAACAGGGCTCTGCACCACAGCAGATGACTGACCGAAGTCCCCTGAATGGGTCAGAGGTCTTTGATCAGTCAATCTAGATTCTTCCTCTTCACTCATTCCTCCAAGTCCTTATTAAGCAGCTACTCGGGGACCAACTCTGTCCAAGCACC
Organism: Macaca fascicularis; assembly: GCF_037993035.2. Lineage (NCBI taxonomy): Eukaryota > Metazoa > Chordata > Mammalia > Primates > Cercopithecidae > Macaca > Macaca fascicularis. Next base: position 13,865,511 of record NC_088377.1, on the reverse strand, counting down.
GGGGATCCAGCTGAGAACGGGGCTTTCATGGAAGCCTCTAGAGCGGGAGGAACAGTCACATACAAACAAGTAGGCAAGTAGGTGCTGAGGTGGCTTTAGCTGCTGCTGAGTGCCAAGAGGAAAATAAAGCAGAGAGGAGTGGCCACAGAGTAACTGACTGGGAGGGTGGCCATTGGGTTGGGTGGTCTGAGAAGGTCTCTTTGGGGGCTCACATTTTCACTAAGATCTCAACATTGAGAAGACCTGGAGGGAGGCTTCAGGCAGAAGGAACAGTTGGAGCCAAGGTCAGACAGAAGAATCGGCTTGGCCCATGTTCCAAGCACATCGCTTCTTCACCCTGCCCCATTCCAGGTGATCACACACCCACCGCATGTCATCCATCCACCCCCTCTCCCAGGGGCAGGACGGATCCGAGGTCTCAGGCTCTTCTGAATCTGTCCCCATCACCAATGAGCAGCCCGCCCGAAATGCAGGACATCCGCCCCTACTCGTTTCCTCATTGTTTTCTCCAAAGCCGACTTTGCTGTTTCCTTAAGCATGGCTGGGCACTCCACCAAATACTCATGTGCCTAAGTGACATGGATATGGAAGGAAGGTTTCTTGTAAAATTCAAATTCAGTCTCATGATCCCTGATGGGACCTGCTCAGGTCATCTTGGCCCTCACTATTCACTACTTGAAGTGTGGTCCTCTGACCGGCATCAGCTTCATCTACAAGCTTATTAAAAATACCCCAGGTGTCTTGTTGTTCACCCCTTGTCCCAGCTATTCAGGAGGCTGAGGCAGGATGATCACTTGGGCCTAGGAGTTTGGGGCTGCAGTGAGCTATGAACACATCTATGAATAGTCACGGCACTCCCAGCTGGGCAACACAGCAAGACCCCATCTCTAAAAGAGGAAAAAGAAAAGAAAAACAGAATCTCAACCCCCACTCAAACCCACTGAAAGAGAATCTGCACTTGAACAAGATCCCCAAGTAATCTAACCTAGAGCAGAGTTCTGCCTTCAGACTCCAGGTCCCCAGAAATCACCAAAATAAGCTACACAGAACAGTGAACATGATGGTGAGCCACATACACATCAGATCTTTGCTTTAAAAATCTCTTGTGAGTTGGGTGTCATTATGAGCTTCATTTACAGGTGAATTAACTCAGGCACATGGAAGTTGAGTCACTCACCCAAGTTCATAAACTTGGAAGTGGCAGGGCTAAGTTAGAGCCCTGGGGGACTCACTGCAGACCTGTGCTCTAACACATAGGAGGAGTGAGGCTCAGAGGCTGTATCTATTTGCCAGGGCTGACATCAACAAAGTGCCACAGACTAGGTGGCTTAAACAACAGAAATGTCCTGCCTCCCAGTTCTGGAGGCCAGAAGTCCAAGGTCAAGGGGTCGGCAGGGTGGTTTCCTCTGAGGCTGTGAGAGATGATCTGCTCCAGGCCCTCCTCAGCGTCTGGAGTTTGCTGGCGATCTTTGAGCTTCTTTGTCTTGCAAGGTCACCCTGATCTCAGTGTCACCCCAATCTCTGCCTTCATCTTCACATGGAGTTCTCACTGTGTGAGTGTCTGTGTTCAATTTCTCCCTTTTATAAGGACACCAGTCATGTTGCATTAGAAGCCTACCCTAGTGACCTCATCTTAACTAATTACCTCCGCAATGACCCTATTTCCAAGTAAGGTCACATTCTGAGGGACTGGGGGTTAAGACTTCAACATGAATTTGGGGGACACAGTCAACTCATAACAAGGCTCAGTAAAATGATAATGACAGCTAATGCTGTCCTCACGTTCTCAGTGCCTTACAGATACCACCTCACCCTCCTAGGAGATAAATTCGATTTTCATTCTTGTTCTGCAGATAGAGGAAACTGAGGTACTGACAGGTAAGCATCTATTCCCAAGTCACACGGTTAATAAGTAAGGCAGCCAGGATTCCAACGCAGGTAGCCTGGCCTCAAAGCTGGCATGACAGCTTTCTCTCTCCAAGGGTGTCTAGGAGCACACTGAGCTCCCATCTCTACAATTTCTTTTCCTTTCTTTCCTTCCTTTCCTTCCTTTTTTTCCTTCCTTCCTTCCTTCCTTCTTTCCTTCCTTCCTTCCTTTCTTTTTTTTTTTGAAGGAGTTTCACTCCTGTTGCCCAGGCTGGAGTGCAATGGTGTGATCTCGGCTCACTGCAACCTCCACCTCCCAGGCTCAAGCGATTCTCTTTCCTCAGCCACCTGAGTAACTAGGATTACAGGTGCCCATCACCATGCCCAGCTAATTTTATATTTTTAGTAGAGATGGGGTTTCACCATGTTGGCCAGGCTGGTCTTGAATTCCTGACCTCAGGTGATCTGCCTGCCTTGGCCCCCCAAAGTGCTGGGATTACAGGTGTGAGCCAATGTGTCCAGCTACAATTTCTTTAGCAAGTTTTTGCTGGATTTTGGCTTAGTGTCCAGGACAGCATCCCTGAAACAGGGTCATATGAGTGGAACATCTTGGGTATTCAGCGAGCCCAGGGACAGAAGGGTCTGGAAACCGCATATGCTGGATGCAGAGAAGGCACACACTTACACAAACAGAGCTGGGATGCTGCGTTAGTCTGAATGGAAACCATGAATGAAGTAAGTGACAGGGCTCAGTTGGAGCCCCAAGGGTCTCACCACAGAGCCTGCACTCTAATATGTGGGAGGAGTCAGGTTCAGAGGTTGTATTAGCTATAGTGCCTGGCATATTGCAAGTACTCAATAAACATTAGCTACTATTAATCATTTTACTGAGATACTGCTATGTGCCAGGCTCTGGGTGGACATCTCACTTACATTTCTTTATTTTCCTCTCTCTCTCTCTCTCTCTCTGTCTCTCAGACAGGGTCTCGCTCTGTTGCCCAGGCTGGAGTGTAGTGGTGTGATCATGGCTCACTGCATCCTCAGCCTCCCGGGTTCCAGCAATTTTCCCACCCCAGCCTCTCAAGTAGCTGGGACAACAGGTGCACGCCACCACACCTGGCTGATTCTTGTATTTTTCCTAGAGATGGGTTTTCGCCATGTTGCCCAGGCTGATCTCGAACCCCTGACCTCAAGCGATCCACCCACCTTGGCCTCCCAAAGTACTAGGATTACAGGGGTGAGCCACTGCACCTGGCCGTCTCTTACATTTCCTTCTCAACTTTGCAACAACCCTAGGAGATAAATATTATTACTCCCATTCTAGAGATGAGGAAATTGAGGTTCAGATGAGTATAGCTGTTCTTATCCCCAATCGGAGGATCGGGACTCTTCTTTGTAAGACATAAATAGGCCATGTCTTTGAGCAGAAAAGCCTTAGAATATTGTAGGGAAGACGATTTGCATGTTTAACTTGGATAGTCCTCACCACTGAGTTAATATTTCCAGGTCAGAGCGCCTCCGAGAGAAAAAGGCGGTGGCCTTGGAGCTCTGGTCTCCTTAACTGCACCCTGGGAAGTCTTCACACCGCCTTTCTTTTTCCCCTGGTGGTCTAATCTGGAGTCAGATCCAGCCGTCAGCTCTCACAGACGGGGAAGGACCGGGAGCCAACGGGAAAACAACAGGTGAGCTTGTGAACAGTCCCCTTCTGTGTCTCGGGCAGGGTGTCTGCCCGGGCGACTGTGGGGCTGCACTGACTTCCAGAACCTTCTGCCTCTGCAGGTGTTTTAGGAACTTGGCCTCAGCGCTTCAGTGACCCATATTTTATTACCTTTCAGGTTTCTATAATTCATCATTCACTCCTTTCTGAAAACCTAGAATGAAAAAGTTTAGCAGCTCAGCGCCCCGGCCTCTCTCCATTCTCTCCCCAAACACATCGGCCTGTTTGTTCTCTTTCATCCCCGCTCTTCCTGTTGCATTCTGCCGGTTCAATGGGGAAGGAGTGAAACCGGATGGCTGGACCCAGTGCGGGGAAATGACTTCAGAGCCACCTTTGTTTCCCTCATTCCTTTGAGCGCACTTGGCCCCGCGTCTCTATGAAAGGGCTTGTTTGAACCATTCGGAACATCCAGCAAGCCAGAGATGCTGCGGCCAGAACCGCTCGCATCTTTTCAGGCTGCCTGAGACTCTGGGTTAAACTGCCAAATTTTTGCAACAAAACTAACCATGACATTGGACATTGTGTTATAAATTAGCCACAGCCTTCCAAGCAAATTGTCTCTTTTTATTGTATCAGTGTAAGCCTTGGAAACATTTGGCTTCAGCTACTACCTTCAGGGAGGCTCAGAGGATATTTTTGTTTTGCCCCAAACCAACTCTACAGACTCCAAGTAGCATGTGCTAATATCCATATCTTCATGCACGGTTATTCTTATCACACTCCCTCTGCGAACCTCTGTCAGTTACGTTTCATCTCTCTGTCTCACATCCACCAACCTGCTTTCAAGTTTTGATGTGGCAGAAACTCTCTCTGAACATCTATAAAACAAAGGATGCACTTCTCTTTTAGAATGCATTTCACGATAATTATGTGAAACTTCTTATAAAGAATAGTTCTTTTCACATATACAGTCAGAGATATTAAAATGCATGTTTATTAGCAACGTATAGAATTGTATTGTTTGGTGCTCACAGAATCAATGTAGATTTCCACATTTGTTAGGTCATTCTGGGTGTGTACGTGTCGTGTGGGGAGAGAGGCCATGCCCATCTGTTTGAACTATGTCACCAAAAGCTAGATCAAGATTTTTAATTAGGCTGAGAGTGGTAGCTCACGCCTGTAATACCAGCACTCTGGGAGGCCAAGGCGGGTGGATCACTTCAGGTCAGGAGTTCCAGACCAGCCTGGCCAACATGGTGAAACCCTGTCTCTACTAAAAATACAAAAAATTAGCTGGGCATGGTGGCACATACCTGTAATCCCAGCTACTTGGAAGGCTGAGGCACAAGAATCGTTTGAACCTGGGAGGCGGAGGTTGCAGTGAGTGAGATTGCGCCACTGCACTCCAGCCTGGGTGACACAGTGAGGTTCTGTCTCAGGAAAAACAAACAAACAAACAAACAAAAAAAAACTTTTAATTAAAAGGAACCCCCCAAAATACACAGTTGGTAATATCTTTTCCTATTTTTTCTTAATTTTTACACACACACACACACATACACACACACACATCGCAGGATAAATTTAGGCTCAGAAATAACCTTAAGTAGTAAACTTTATTAAGCTAAAATGCCATTTGTTAAAAATAAAATAAACCTTCTTATAATATTTGCAAAACACAACCCATGACATTTGATAATCTTGAGTGCTGTCATCAGAACCAAGAACACTGTATTACTGCCTATGTCCTTCCACACTGGAAATAAAGACAACTGTGACAATATATTGCATTGTACACAACAACTACACAACATTGTAAGTAACAATAAACATTGTGTCAGTTTACAACAGCTTGTTTAACTTGTATTCTCTGTCAAAGTGAACAAAACTCATTTTCTTTCACATTTTCCCAGCAGGAATCTTTATTTAACCTGAACTGTTTCTAAGTGTGACTGAGACTCTGGCGAGCTGGTCCCAGATGAGATGGGATCAAGCTTCCCTAAGGAGTCCTCCCTATCCAAGAACAACTATCAAAGCATAATCCATCTACTCTTCCCCATTTCCTCTCTATTACTACTCTCCTCTACCCAGAAAGGAGAAATCTAGAACAAAGGTAAGGGCTACTCTCTCTGCAGCTCCTTCCCTGACTTTTGTGTTCCAGGAAGAGTTATACTTGGATGGGATGGGGGGACCTGATACAGGGCAAACAATGGACAAGGCCGCCACTTCTCCTAGAGACAGTGTGAATATCAACACCTACTGGGTAATTTAAACTTTCCAGAGAATATTGACCTTCTTAGAAGTAAGCAGCACTTTAAAAAGTGAACTTCATTATTCCATTAGAGGTCTAAGCTCTAGCCAGCTAAGCAGCATATTTTAGCAACCAACTGTTTACATTCTGCTGGCTTTCTGCAAGAGGACAGTTTCGCACAGGACAACAGGGGGCTTCGCAGCAGTACACCCCATCTCCGTTCTTACAGAGGAGAGGGATGGTGCTACATCTGAAACACACTCACATATCACAGAGGCTTTGAGTCCCCAGTCTGCCATTTCCAAGGTCCAAGCTTCTTGACCCAAAGCAAGAGTAGGTGGCAGGGACGGGAGAATGGACAGGAGACACTAGGTTTCTACACAAGGAAAAGGAAATCTGAGGCACACACCTCTGCAAAGTGAAAGGAATCACCAACACACACACACAACCCCCTTTAGGCAAAGACAAGAGCGGTTGTTATGGTGGACACAAGTTTCTCCTCAAGCATGTCCTCAATGTGGGAGGCCACAGCAGCTGCCTCCCCTTGAGACAGCCCCTGGGGCCCGTGCCAGCGGCCACAGTAACTGGCTGGCCCTTGCCAGCTGTCACGCTTTGCATGCCGCTGCTTCAGCCTGGCACAAGGGACCATCCAAGTCACCAGCTCCAACTAGCCCCAAATCCCGTGCCTAGGCTGGAGCTGGATGGCCACTCAGAACCCTCTTTGGGGCCCTCTACCAAGGCACTGAAATACACAGCATATCCAGTTGACAGTATCCTTGGCTGGGGGAGAGATAAGTTTTCCAAGGAGGAGATGAGGTGAGACTTAGGTCTAAAGAAAACCCTCAGGGACACCCACAGGAAAGAGGGGTGCTTCTTGGGGGGGGGGGAAAGCAGCATGTGTGTGTTTCCACCTCTTTGATTCCTGGGTGCCCCTTCCTGTGGGTGGGAAATGGGGAGGGTACAAGTTAGGCAACTCTGGCCAAGGCTTTAGATTTTATCTTCCCCATTCACTTCCTCTTCCTGCTGGCAGGGTAAGATCCTAGGGGCCCCACCTAAGCTGTGTGCAGGGGAGGAAGCCAGAGGAGGAGGTCACCAGGGCCCCAATCTGGCATCTCAGCTACAGGACAGAGGGTCCTGAAAGAGAGGGTGGGCATTGCCAGAGAGGCTGGAGCAGGGTTTATGGTGGCAGGATTCTGGGGACACTCTCTTGGGGAACATGGCTGGAACCCACCAACTCATCAATATTGGCACGGTCTAGTCTGGCCTCCATCCTTACACCCAGTCCCCAACCCACCCCATCATGGCCCCCTCCTGGGCTTCTTGGAAGCCTGGTTCTGTTGGAGGGAATTCAGGGAGCCAGTCCTTGGTGGGGCAGCTCTGCCTGTCCTGTCTGAAGGCACAGAGCAATCAATTGCCTTCTGGGAGCCTCAGTCATATCATGGACAGCAAGGGATCAAAAATGCCCAACTCACAGGGGCCCCGTGAGAACCAAACATGAAAGTGTCTGTAAAAATGACTTGAAAGCAAGCTGCTTAACCGAAGGCGAAATGATCAGTGAGGCGTTAAACTTAATTGCTTGAAACATTCAGGACTATTCCCTTGGTCTCTCTCTCTCCTTCCTGCTTAGTATGGTTCTGCTTAAGCACTCAGCTCCTTCCTGCCAAGGCTTCCCTCTCTCTCCCAAAGTGGGGCCCCCAGCGCCATGTCCATGTCAGGCCAGGCCCCCCTGAGAGGCAGGAGGCCCTACCAGCTTCCTTGCCTCTCTATAAAATCTTTAGGAAAATGCTTGGGTTAGAGCATTGTCAGGAGTTTGTGCGTTTAAGGGATGAGACTCTGAGCTAATGGAGATTTCAGACCATCCTTAGAGACCTCCAGGACACACAGTAAGTGCCAAGCACTATGGTAGGCTTCAGGAGGATGCAGAAATAAGCAGGTGGTCCCTACTGTAAAAAAATCATAGCCAAATGCAGAGATGGTATCCACATAACACAATCTAGGCTATGAAGAAATCCTATCAATGGTTTGCCAAGAGTCATGAAAGGAGGAAGAGGAGAAATGACCAAGGCTTCCAGAAGAAAGCAAGGTTGGAGCTAAACCTCAGGCATAAACAGGATGCTACATGCAGAGCTGGGGGTCAGAAGCAAAGATCAGAGTGAACCCATATGGCAAATATTGGTGGAAGAAAACCAGAACAAAGCAGCCCTGAAACCAGCAAGCACAGGCACCAGCTCCTAGAGCAGAGATGAGCTCCCCTGTTGGGAATGGACAGGCCCTTCAATCGCATCTCTCTTCTCACACCAAAGAGCCCCATGGTGGAGGAGGCTCATTTTCCTTCTGTCATACTCTAGATTAGTGCTCTCCAGTAGAATTTTCTGTGAAGACGGAAATGTTCTGTATCTGTGCTGTTCAGTAGACAGTCACTAGCACCTGTGAGGACTACGCACTTGAAGTAATGCTAGTGCAACTGGAGAACTCAATTTTTAACTTCATTTTATTTTCATTCATTTACATTTAAATAGGCATATTGGATGGTAGAGGTTTAGATGCTAAAATGCCCTCTTCCCCAGGACATTGACAAGTTGTGGTAGCACGCACTGGTGCCGGGGGTAGAAAATGCTCATAGACACCAAGTAATGCTCTTTTATTTGGCAGATAAAATGATTCATTCCCACCCTCAACCGATAGGACTATGTGGGTGTTTTGTTTTGTTTCTAATAAGAGGCCAACTTCCGAGTGACTTTTGCTTAAGCAAATGTCACGTTGCTGATAGACCATCCCTTTTGGGGAGGAGAGAAACCCGACCCAAAGGCTCCTTTGTCCCTAAAGACCTTTCGATCAGAGGGATGGGGAAGGAGGTTGGGAGTGGCAGGGAGGAACCATCCTAACCCTACTTGTCATTTAGTCCAGAAATTTAGCGACCTGAACCTGGCAGGAAATTATGTATTTTAAGGAAAAAAAAAATGATACACTCATGTTCATAGCAGCATAATTCACAACATCCAAAAGCTCCCCAAATGTCCATCCACGAATGAATGGATGAACAAAATGTGGTATATCCATATACTGGAATATTATTCAGCCTTGAAAAGGAAGAAACTTCTGATGCATGCTACGACATGGAAAAACCTCAAAGACAGTATGCTAAGTGAAAGAAGCCAGTTGCTAAAAGACAAGTACTGTATGATTCTACTTATATGAGGGACCTAGAGTAAAACAAATTCATAGAGACACAAAAGAAGGGTGAATTCCAGGAGCTGGGGGAGGGGAAGTGGGGAGTTATTTAATGGGTGGAGTTTCAGGGTTGCAAGTTGAAAAGAGTTCTGGAGATTGGTTGTACAACAATGTGAATTTAATTTAAATCAATTTAATGTGCACACTAACGTATATAACATTACTAAACAGTAGTCTAAAACCAAGATGGTAAATTTTATGTTATGAATAGGTGATCACAGTTTAAAAAAAAGTATGGGGGAGGTCGTTTTTGAGTAGACAGTTGCTGGAGGAAGGCACGTGAGTTGCAGCCTGACCAGTGCGACCAGTCCTCCTTCAACAGCCCCGCTTGCCTGAAAAGGCGCCCTTACTCCACTCAGTGGGCCTGTCCCGCGCCGCTGGCGCAGGCGCTCACAATAACCTCCTAGAGCGGTGCCAGCCGCACCTCCGCGCGGCCCCGGCGCAAGCAGCCAATGAACACGCGGCTGCGCCCGGCCTCGCGCCTCCATTGGCTGCGCCCCGCCGCCCGCTGCCCCGCAGGTTCCCAAGCCGGGTTTAAAGGGGTAGGGCGCGGGCCAGGGCCCCACCATCGGCTCCCCAAGCGCAGGTCCGCTGGGAGGGGCGGCCTGCCGACGGGCCCACCCCGGGGCGTTCCTGAAGGGCGTCCTTGGCCGCCCCCACCGCCTCCCAGATGTACTATGCGGTTTCCCAGGCGCGCGTGAACGCGGCCCCCGGGACCATGCTGCGGCCACAGCGGCCCGGAGACGTGCAGCTCGGGGCCTCCCTCTACGAGCTGGTGGGCTATAGGCAGCCGCCCTCCTCCTCCTCCTCCTCCACCACCTCTTCCACCTCCTCCTCCTCCACGACGGCCCCCCTCCTCCCCAAGGCTGCGCGCGAGAAGCCGGAGGCGCCGGCCGAGCCACCAGGCCCCGGGCCCGGCTCCGGCGCGCACGCGGGCGTCAGCGCCCGGCCGGACGCCAAGGAGGAGCAGCAGCAGCAGCTGCGGCGCAAGATCAACAGCCGCGAGCGGAAGCGCATGCAGGACCTGAACCTGGCCATGGACGCGCTGCGCGAGGTCATCCTGCCCTACTCAGCGGCGCACTGCCAGGGCGCTCCCGGCCGCAAGCTCTCCAAGATCGCCACGCTGCTGCTCGCCCGCAACTACATCCTACTGCTGGGTAGCTCGCTGCAGGAGCTGCGCCGCGCGCTGGGCGAGGGCGCCGGGCCCGCCGCGCCGCGCCTGCTGCTGGCCGGGCTGCCCCTGCTCGCCGCCGCGCCCGGCTCCGTGCTGCTGGCGCCCGGCGCCGTGGGACCCCCCGACGCGCTGCGCCCCGCCAAGTACCTGTCTCTGGCGCTGGACGAGCCGCCATGCGGCCAGTTCGCGCTCCCCGGCGGCGGCACAGGCGGCCCCGGCCTCTGCACCTGCGCCGTGTGCAAGTTCCCGCACCTGGTCCCGGCCAGCCTGGGCCTGGCCGCCGTGCAGGCGCAGTTCTCCAAGTGAGGGCCAGCCTGGGCCTGGGGCGCGACCTCGGCCCGGCCTCCCTCCGCTCAGCTTCTCCGCGCCCCTGCTCCCTGCGTCAGGGAGAGCGAGGCCGAGCAAGGAGAGCATTTCGAACCTTCCAGTCCAGAGGAAGGGACTGTCGGGCACCCCCTTCCCCGCCCCCACCCCTGGGAAGTTAAAGTGACCGGAGCGGTTGTTCGATGGCGCCTCGGGGCTGTTTGGGGTTCTGGGTCGGTTCCAGCGGCTTTAGGCAGAAAGTGCTCACTCTCACCCAGCACATCTCTCTCCCTGTCCCTGGAGTTGCGCGCTTCGCGGGGCCGATGTAGAATTGAGGGCGCCATGCCGTGGTTGGCGCGCCCTGGGTGCGGCGAGAGGCCATCCCCGAGCGTGACCTCCCCGGAGCGGAGCACTCCGGCTCTCAGTACTAGGGGCTGCGCTCGAGCAGCGGCGGGGGCGGAGGGAGGGTTCTTTTCCTTCTCCTCGGCCAGAGGCCACGGGCGCCCTTGTTCCCGCCGGCCAGGTCCTATCAAAGGAGGCTGCCGGACCTCAAGAGGCAGAAAAAGACCAGTTAGGCGGTGCGGACGGTCTGGGACGTGGCAGACGGACGGACCCTCGGCGGACAGGTGGTCGGCGTCCGGGTGCGGTGGGTAGGGGCGAGGACAACGCAGGATGCGCTGGGTTGGGCTTGGGTCCGCTTTTGTAGACCAGCTGTTTGGAGAACTGTATTTAACACTCGCGCAACCAGTGTTTTGTCGCAGATAATTTTCGCTCTTGAATCCTGGGGGTTTGTTAGAAGGCAACTTAGAACTCGAGATTCACCTTTTGCCTCCCTTTCCCCAAAAGTAGCGTAACCAACATTTAAGCTTGCTTAAAAACGAAAACCAACCGCCTTGCACGCAGTGTTCCCGATTTACTAAAATAGGTAACCAGGCGTTTCACAGTCGCCGTCCTGTCAAGATCGCTAATTAACGTTCTCATTAAAAGACACGCAGGAGGACCGGGAGCCCTGAACCGCCCGCTGCTCGGCGGATCCCAGCTGCAGTGGCGACGGCGGCAAGGCGCTTTCCGCTGTTCCTTAGCGGGCCGGGCCCTTGACCAGCGCGGCCCGCCAAGTCTTCCTCCTCGCCGTCTTGCAGTTGAAGAGCTACATACGTAGTCAGTTTCGATTTGTTACAGACGTTAACAAATTCCTTTACCCGAGGTTATGCTATGACCTTTCCGCAGTTTGCTTTGATTTTTTTCTACGTTTAAGGTTTTGGTTGTTGGTAGCAGCTGAATTTAATTGGCACTTTTATTTTACTTCTAACCTTGTTTCCTGACGCTGTACAGAATCAACAAAATAAAACATTTAAAGTCTGATTTTTTTTTTACATTTTTTGCCTGATTTGTTTGGTAATAAAAAAGTTCTTGTATCCTAGTGGATTTAGAACCTCGGGGTGAAGGTAGGTAGGCAAATGATCGGGGTCCCACGTTTTAAAACGTGACTTCCTGATTTGTAAAATAATCCAATGAACAGGCAACTGTAGTTCAAGTTCAGGCATCCGTGGGAAATGTGAGGATTGTAGGTAAGTGGGTGGGTGGGATAGAGAATGGAATGGAGAAGGGAGAGAGGCAATTCCAGGAATTCATTCTTTGCCAAGCTTCAGGCATAGGTCTCTTTTAACTACAACTTCATCCCCTGAAAAATGGGTTAAGCAATACCTTTATCATAAAATTGTAGCTCAACATCTTTCTGGGATAGCCACCTTTTCTATATCCTTGGACAGAAGCTTAACACCACACAAGTATGAGCTTCCCGCTGCTGCACCCACCTACCCTATCATTTAAATCAGGTTGGAATTGTCTTCACCTGAGAGGACAAGAAAGCTCTTCTGTCTGTTTGGTGCTGCTAAGAAGAACTTGGAAGGCTCACATTGCAGTATTGAAACACTGTATAGTTATTAATGAAACTCAACCACTGTTTAATGTAGGGGAGTAGTAGAGAAGTAGTGTCCCCTTTTACCTGATGAAAATTAAAGAAAACCCAGAGACTTACTCAATTTCATCCATGTTGGTTTACCTGAGGCATATATACATTTAGAGAAAATGAGCACTCACTTTGGAGGTGGGGGAAGAGGTGGGAGGTGGCTGGACAGACGGCATTGCCTGGCTACCATGCTGTGTCTATTTCCTTATGATGTCAGGAGAGGGCATGGGAGAAGGTGCTCTGTGCACCAACTCATTCCAAAAGAGGATTTCTCATGCTTCCTAGATTGCCACCAGCAAAGTCACCAGCTTTTATTAAAAAAATTCTGTAGATTTGAACTCTGGCCTTCTGTTTATTCAACGCCTGTCCTTGCTTACCTTATATTTTGGCAAGGGGCAGGGGAAAAAAAGTGAAAATCAATGAAATCAAAAGCAATTCAGGTTCTCCTTGAAACAAAAATACTTCTAAGGGATTAGAAACAAACAATTTCTCCCACAGTCCAACACCAGCACCTAGATGCCACTGTCATTCCAGACATCCTCTCTAAAAGAAGCACAAAGCTACAGGGCAGAAAATGGGTCTGCCCGTCTCTACCTGTGAATGGGAACAAGCAGCCCATGCCTTATAGGAAAGGTTGCACTATATGTGTGTGATTTTTTTTTTATTTAATCAAGAAAACCACAGCTTATCATGCTTTTCAGAAAGGTCAAAGGCTACAAATAAATTTCACAAGGATACACGGGGTTGTTTCGGGTACCATCAAAATACTTACCTGCCTGCATGCAGTGTGTTTTTGGCCATTGTGCCCAGCAAGATTAGCAGACTTGCTCTATATAAGGAGTTTACATCCTGAAAAATAGTAGCAGCAAGCATTGAAGAGTCCTGTAGGATGAAAGAGGTAAAAGGTAATTATACACAGTGTCCACAATGCAAAGTCAGACTGCTCAACATCCGTGTATGGCAGGGCAGTGCGTTCTGCACGCACGGAGTTTCAGCTTAGACATGTGTGTTCCAGGGCATGGAACTGCTTTTAGAAATCTTCAGTGCTATGTCACACCAGCAAAGGAGCTAGTTGAATTGCCCGCCTTACTTGATTTTAGCCGGAGTGGGCTTTGTGCAGAAGGAACAAGTGTAAGCTAGTCTTTGAAGGGGTTGGGACAGCTGGGAGGGTCTTAGTAAGGTTCTTGGAGAAAGGCACTCTAACACCTCAGAAGCAAGATGAGAAGGAACCAAACAACGGCTCACTGCCAAAGAAGTTTCCTGCATCCAGCCAACCACCAAAGTGAGGTCCCGGCGATTAGAGTAAACTGAACCTAATGGGAAAATTCACAAGGCTCTGAGAAATTATGTTGTTATATGTATTGGAGTCCAGGTGAGCAATCAGTAAACAGACAGCAGAATAAATACACGATGGGATTTGCCTAGCCCGCAGTGATGGTCTATTTACAGATGTTCTCCTCTAAGGAAAACTGATGACACTAGGCATAAAACTGTAACTTTGTGAAATATACAGCTTAGAGGGTAAGTGGCTCCTTCGAGGAAGAGGCTCCTCTCCAATCATGGAAAATATTTCCACTTACTGAAGCGTGGCTGATGAACAACAGTGCTTCCATGTTGTACTCTGCTTTGAGGTGTTTGGTCTTTCCTGAATGCTTAGGTACTCAGGTGAGGCTGGGAACAAGGGAGCCTCAGCCTGCTAACTAGACCCCCTGCAGCCTCCTGTTGTGTTGAGGAAGCCAGCCAGGAAAAAAGGGGCTTTTCTTTCTGCCATAGAAAGATACCTGATGAACTTGTCAAAAGCAAGGTGATGGTTGAGAAGAGTCATTCAATTGACGCTTTTGCTCGCTGGGTATGCAGTGCATTGACTGGGAAAGTATATTTCCCTTATAAGGTATTTTCCTGCTTCTTCACTGCCTCTTCCGTCTTCTGCACACACAATAAATACTCAATAAGATTACCACATTTACCACATTCACTGAAGTAGGCTCACAAAGCAATGGGGTGAAAAATGCCATGTTTTTCAAAACCATGAATTCACTTTTATCCAGCAGATTTTAGTTGTGGGGAAAGATGTTAGAAATACTGTTTCCAAGTAAGATTCAGTCAGAGTGCAAAACTGGAGTAGCAAGATCTTCCTCGAAACCTACACACAAACTAGTCTCATTATTTATGGAGACATTGGGAAATCATTCTTAAGTAGTTCCCATTCTGTCATTTTTAACTAAGCCCAGCGTAAAAGCTGAAATGCCTGAAAAGAAACCAAGCCACATTCTTTCTGCTCACATAGGATTAGGAGCTCTCTGCAAACTTTCCCCTTTCCCTCCTGCTGCTGTTGAGAGGCCAGGCTCTGAGCTCAGGACAAGCAGCTGAATATTCTAGGTCCTTAAACTCCACAGGCTGCATGACACTTGTGTGTGTGTGTGTGTGTGTGTGTGTGTGTGTGGTGGGTGGTGGCGGGGGCAGGAATGCCTTGATTGAAAGCAAAAAGAATGCATTTTATGTCCATGCTCAGCCTTCTGCAGTGACCACAGAGGACAGAGCACACAGGTAGGCCACTACCTGGGACAAAGGCCTCAGACACCAAATCGTATCTGAGTCTCATGGATGCTGGCAGGCAAAGGCACTCGCAAATCATCCATTGTCTCTTCTCCCTACTGAATAAGGCAACAGAGGCCCAGGATGGTCGGGAACCATAGTCACAGCCACAGAGGTGGTCAGAGGCAGCAATGCCAGGGACTAGCGCCTGCTTTGGGGAGCACAGGCTGCTTCCTTGCTCTGTCCTGGTGAGACAGGGAATGGGAACCCCAACAGGAGGTCCCCACCCAGAGCTGAGCATGTTCTTCTGCCCCATGGAAAATCTTGGTGCTCTGGTCTCTTCCAGGCTCTCTGCTCAGTCTGTGGTCTGTCCTTGCTGGTGGCATCCAGGAGAGAGAGGCTCAGGACCAATCCCTTGCTGGCTGACCTGGCTATAGTTGAGCCACCTGAACTTTCTCGGCAGCCTCGCCCCCTAACCCCAAGAAAGGCCCAGACTGGTGACAGGGAGTGGCAGAGGCAAGGCCACCGCTGTGAGAGATCCTCTGACGGTTGCAGGTTTGTCATTCGAGTTTCAGAAAGTGAGCAAGCAGGCAGCTGGCAGACAAGGGCAGTGGGGTGTGAGGAGAAAACGGCTTCTGAGGGCACAGCTTCGGAGACTTTCTCCTCCTGGCTGCCTCACAGTGTTTTCACACGGACACTAGACATTCTGACCCTGCTGGAACCTGGGTCAACGTCGTCAGCATCTTTTTGCTGAGTGTTTTTCATGGACATGAGTGATTCTCCAACAGGACCGTCTGCAGTGGTGGCCTGAAATCGAGGACAGATGCCCCTGACAGGCCCTGTACCTGGAGAACCAACCCAAGGCAGGCCATGGGGCCCAGGAAACAGGCTCCCAGCACTGGGATTCGAAAAGGGCTGTTGCGTCCCAGAAGCTTCTAAGTAATGTGGGTTACTCCTTAGAGAATGCCAAAGTCATACGACCAGGAGACTTCAAAATCACAAGAGCAGATGAGAAGACTCATCTGTGAGGTTAAACAGAAAGAAAAAACAAAAGCTAACTCACCTGGGGGCAGGCAGGTGGGAAGGAGAAGCTACTCATTGCAGAAATGGCAGAGTGGTACTACTAGAAATAAAAATAACAATAGTGCTGATAAGAATTCATTGTATTGGCCGGATGCGGTGGCTCATGCCTGTAATCCCAGCACTTTGGGAGGCCGAGGCGGGCGGATCACGAGGTCAGGAGATGGAGACCATCCTGGCTAACACGGTGAAACCCCGTCTCTACTAAAAATACAAAAAAATTAGCCTGGCGTGGTGGCAGGCGCCTGTAGTCCCAGCTTCTTGGGAGGCTGAGGCAGGAGAATGGCGGGAACCCGGGAGGCGGAGCTTGCAGTGAGCCGAGATTGTGCCATTGCACTCCAGCCTGGGCCACAGAGCGAGACTCCGTCTCAAAAAAAAAAAAAAAAAAAAAAAAAAGCAAAGAAAAAAAAAGAATTCATTGTATTATTGGGCACCAAACAGGGCTGTAAGCATTTTACATGTATGCTTTCATTTTGTAGGCACCAGCATTATCCCCATTTTACAGATGAGAAAACAGAAACATGAAGATATAGAGACAGAAGAAGCTGAAGCCAGTTCAGGGAAGTCGTAGCAGCCAGACACAGAAAGAAATGAGGCTCTGTCTAGAAGAAAGACAGCCCCCAAGGGTTGTCCTCTCTATCATTGTTGTAATGTGGAGAGGGGTCATTTTCCTTCCTCCCCTCAGCTCTTGGGGCAAGGCTGGGGCACCCCACCTATACCCCAGTGCCCGCCCCATGTCTGGCTGTGGCTGCTTCTGTTCATTGCGTGTCTAACCAATGCATGATCCAGGCGTCAATGTCTTGCCACTTTCTTGAGCCAAAATACCCTGAAACCATGGGGTCATTCTTTTAGGTCATTTCACTTTTAGCTTTCTTTTTTCAGTTTCACTTTTTCATTTTTGATCTGATTTTTATTTCCAAAATTTCCAGACCTGGTGGAGCCTGATCTAAGAATGTGGGTAGTGAGATGTCAAGGACTGCGGATGGGGCAGAAGGGAGGCTTCACACAGCCTGCACCCTTCAATACATACATGTTCCTCGTCCCGGTCACCACTGAGTGTTACAGGCAAGAAAACCAAAACCCTCAACTCCTCAGACAGTGATCATTAGGTGTCATTCTGTTCAAATCTTAAAAAATAGTTAGAGCAGATGAAGAATCAGTAAAGAAAGCTTGGAGGCGATTTGATAACATTTTATCTACCCAGAGGACCAATTAAAGAGAGTATTTGTATTGTGGTGGTGGTGATGGTGGTGGTGGTGTTTGTGATGGTGGTGGCGGTGGCGGTGGCGGTGGCGGTGGAGGTGGCGGTGATGGTGGTGGTGGTGGTGGTGGTGGTGGTGGAGGTGGTGGTGGTGGTGGTGGTTGTGATGGTGGTGGTGGTGGAGGTGGTGTTGGTGGTGGTTGTGATGGTGGTGGTGGTGGCGGTGATGGTGGTGGTGGTGGTGGTGGTGGTGGTGGTGGTGGTGGTGGTTTTGTTCCATTTGCTTGCTTCTGGTGGCTTCAGTCATATGCTTCCTCTGCAGTCCTGCCAGGGGCAGAAGGTACAGCCTACATATGAGCCTCTATCAGTGCAAGGATGTCCAGTGTAGGAAAAAATAAAATTAAACATCACAGCACTCCATTTAATAGACAACTTCTGAATTCACTTATGACCATGGTCTCTGTGGTTCTAGGGGCTGTGAGGGCATTGGAGATGCCTTATGTATTTTATATTTACAGTAACTCAGATGATGGGCTGTCGGCTTTGAACCATGAACTGCCCTGGCGAGGCTGTGGGGGAAGGCGTGCGGGGCTGGCTACTGTAACAGAGCTGGCCACAGGAGATGGGAGAGATGGATGCCTGACCTTCCCCCTCCCATCCTCTGCTCCTGAGAACCTTGCTGTGTCCAAACACAATCAGGCACCAATCTCCTCTCCCATCCTCCTGTCTTCCCTCCTCCCTCTTCCCTTTTAGGACCTGGCTGTGTGTTGCCCGATTTGGTCGTGCCTCCAGTTGATCACTCCACTCCATAGCAATGTGACCTCAGTAGGCTACTTGAGCTCTGATGCCTCGGTCTCCTCCTCTGTAAGGTCAGGGTAATAACAGGACCCACCTCCCTGGGGGTTAAATGAGGCAGTGGGATAAACCGTTAAGCACAGTGCCTATTGTACCTGCTGATGCTTTTCTTGTTGCCACTGACAGAATTTTTTCCATTGTCTGGAAATTGATTATTTCCATGGTGATGTGTATTGTGACAGCTGCTTTCAAAGGCACTAGTGTGAGGCCGGGCATGGTGGCTCACACCTGTAATCCCAGCACTCTGGGAGGCTGAGGTGGGAGGATGGCTTCAGCCCAGGAGTTTGAGACCAGCCTGGGCAACATGGCAAAACCCTGTTTCTACAAAAAGTACAAAAAAGTAGTGGTGTGGTGTGGTGTGCCTATAGTTCCAGCCACTGGGGAGGCTAAGTTGGGAGAATCACCTGCGTCCAGGAAGCTGAGGCTGCAGTGAACTGTGATCACACCACTGCATTCTGGCCTGGGCAGCAGGGTAAGACTCTGTCTCAAAAGAAATAAAAAAAAGCACCAGTGTATGCTCAGTCATTCCCATCTTCTCTTGCAATCTATTAAGAGGGCCCATGACAGCATCAGATGGTACCAAGTAAGAATGCATTTGGAATCAGCAAAGCTGCCTTCTAAACTCCTCAGCTCCTTCCAGCTCTAATGGGACCTCCACAGTGTTTTTTGAGGGGCTTCTATGAGGGAACCCCATGCCAGGCCCCATTCTTTCAAGCATGGGGTCAGAGCCCTGCTAGGGCCCCCTGCTGTGGTCTGTTCTGCACCCACACGGAAGCCAAAATGCCTCTCGGAGAGAGCTGGGGGGACAGCACCAGGACCTTGCTTGTCCTCAGGCTTGACCAGCAAACAATGGGTTCTTCAGAAGCCACAGCGTTTCAGCTGTTTTGGCCCCAGAGGCCACAAGCTGACTGCATGTCATTCTCCACCAGCAGAGCGTCACCTCGGGGTAGCTCCAAACAGTATCAACCGGTTTGTGGCGAGTGGATAAACACCAGGCTGGGTGAATGAAGTCACCGGCTGAGTCATCCTCTGCACATGGGGGCTGAATGGGGCTCAGTCAGGCCCAGGGGAGCCTCTGTGGCAAGGTGCTGGGGGCCGGGCTCTCCCTGCCAGTGAGGCTGGGGTCTGTCCCCAGTAGTCATTCCTTTGGCCAACAAACACTTATTGAGCACCCACCTACTAGGTGTCGGCACGAGTGAGTGATTAATAAGTGAGCCATTATTTCTCAAAATAGATTTCGTGGTCATCTAAATTCAGAGCATGTTACCCAAAGCAGGTTTCAGCCTGTGTTTGCTACACAGAAACACTTGTTAAAATAAAAAAGGAAAGAAGGAAGGAAGGAGAGAAAGGAAGGGAAGGGAAGGGAAGGGAAGGGAAGGGAAGGGAAGGGAAGGGAAGGGAAGGGAAGGGAAGGGAAGGGAGCAAAGGCAGGGGAACCAAGATTTTATTAATGTTAAGGTTTTAAATAGTAACTATGTTTTGGTTCAGACTCATTAATTAATTTGCCACTTCACACTGGTTGACAGGACAGAGTTAGAAAAACATTCTGATTAAGTTAATTAAGTTTGTCTCCCAAAGTAAATACAAAAGTTAGATTAGAACTGCATTTTGCTGCTTGGGTCTTAAGAAGAAAGTGGGCCTTGAGAAGCAAATAGGGCTAGGATTAGGTAAGTGAGGCACTTTCTATGGGCACAAAATTGAAGGAGACCCCAAAAAAACCTCAGCTATCATAATAAATAATATTTTAATACAATTTTTTTTAAAAGGCTGGGCATGGTGGCTCACTCCTATAATCCCAGCACTTTGGGAGGCCAAGGTGGGTGGATCACCTGAGGTCAGGAGTTCGAGACCAGCCTGGCCAACATGGTGAACCCCGTTTCTATTAAAAATACAAAAATGAACTGGGTGTGGTGGCGGACACCTATAGTTCCAGATACTCGGGAGGCTGAGGCACAAGAATCTCTTGAACCTGGGAGGCGGAGGTATGCAGTGAGCTGAGATGACGCCACTGCACTCCAGCCTGGAGTGAGATTCGGTCTCAATTTAAAAAAAAAAAAAACTATATATATATATATATATATATAGTAACTATATATGTATAGTTACTATATATATACACACACATATATATAGTTACTATATATACACACACATATATAGTACAAAACTATATATACACACATATATATAAAATCAAAATTGATGCAAAAATTCACTATTAACAAAATACAAAATGTTTAAATACAGACAGGAGCAGTGCTACCAATTTTTCTCAGATTCCAACAGCAACCCCCCTGCTCCCCTCCCCCTAGTTTCCCACAGCTTCCCCACTGTCCCTGCCCACCCTTGGCCAGATGGGGGAAAAGCTGATGTTAGCTCACAGATATGACAGCCAGGCACGAGGTGAATTCAAATCTCCACAGACATTGTCTCTGCTGGCTGATTCCAGGACAGTGCGACAGGGTGTCACAGGGACGGCGCTGTGCCCTGGTGGAGAGCCCTGGCATCAGGAGGCCTCTGCCTTCAAATCCCTGCCCTACCCTTCCTAGCTTCCTTACCTTGTGCTTTACCTCCTTAAGCCTTGACATCTTCATCTGTAAAACGGGGGTGATAATGTGTTGATCTCATGGGATTCAATGAGGCACACAAGGGCTCATCAGAGCTCCTGGAACCATCCTCGTTGTAGACGTGTCCACGGGCAAGTCTCATCTCCCCCGCTCTGGGTGGGAGCTGGGCGTTTCCTCTGTTGAGGGAATGATTCCCATTCCGTTCAGCTGTTACTGGGGGGAGCCGTGGGGCAAGCCCTCATGAGGAATGCAGGATCTGTGATACCACATGCGTGAGTTTGTTTTGCTTTCAGCAAACCTCTAGAAATAGTCATAGTAGTAGCTGTAGCAATAATAGTCCTTTGAACTTTTGCTGACCATTTTCTCAGGGATGCTAGTTAGTGCCAGGCCTGTGCTAAGGGCTTGGGGTCCACAGAGGAGCAGAGGAGGAAATTGAGCCCAACAAAATAGAGGGCAGGTGGTGAGGCTGGAGTGAGCTGTTGTCCTGCTGTCTGTCCCGTCCAGCAAAGCTTCTGGCCTTAATGTCTGAAGCCCTGCGGGGAGGTGTGTGTGGGGTGGGGGCGAGCACCTCCCTGACTAGGCCCAGGTCTTCAGCCCTGGCTCTGTGCTTCCCAACCCCCACATTCCCCCCTCACCAGGTGGCAGCACATCACCTGGGCTGGGAAGCCTGTTGACTCCTGGGGCCATTGAATCACAGAACACTTGAAAATCAAACATAGTGAGCCGTGGAACTTGGCCCCATGTCACCTGAATTGGAAAAAGTAAAGGGATTTTGCTTTCCAAGCCACAGCTGATGCTTACAACAAACTACTGCCCCTCACACCAAAATCTTAAATCTTGTCTTGGGAGATGGTTCAACAAGACAAGGAACAGAGAGCCAATCTTTAATGCTGCCGTTGTCTGAAAGACTCCAGAATGTGTTCAATGTTACACTCAGATTTTAAAATCAATCCATTCATTTGAAAAATGCTTACCATGGGCCTTGTAAAAAGGCACAATGGGCATGACTGCACGCAGGGATAATCCTAAACAGCCTTGATAACCCTAAACAGCTTCTTCAGCTGGAGTAACTCCATCCCCTTCCCCTTAAAACTTGGATGTTTGTTTGCTTTTAAAATTAGGCCAGGCACAGTGGCTCATGCCTGTAATCCCAGCACTTTGGGAGGCCGAGGCGGGTGAATCACTAAGGTCAGGAGTTCAAGACCAGCCTGACCCACATAGTGAAACCCCGTCTCTACTAAAAATACAAAAATTAGCCAGGCGTGGTGGTGCACACCTGTGATCCCAGCTCCTTGGGAGGCTGAGGCAGAAGAATCGCTTGAATCCAGGAGGCGGAGGTTGCAGTGAGCGGAGATTGCACAGCTGTACTCTAGCCTGGGTGACAAAGCCAATCGCTGTCTGGGGAAAAAAAAAAAAAAATTAAATTCAATTAAACACATACACACCACGGAGAATTTTAAAAAGAGCCCCCATGCGAGAATTTGTTAATCATGCTTGACCATTGTGGATCAAACGACGTTCCATGATTCACAGCTGAAACAGTGTTAAAGGTTTTAAAACAAGATTCACAGACATTGGGTGGCAGTCCACACATTACACCCGGCATTCATAGTCAGTGATACCAGGATGACCGTTTCCCCATTTCTACCTTGAAACTGTTGCGGAGGGAAAGAAAGGGAGAGTTTGCAGCTACTCTCAATAGTAATTTTTGAAATAGAGATCTTCATTTTTTTTTTTTTTTTGAGATGGAGTCTTGCTGTGTCGCCAGGCTGGAGTGCAGTGGCACAATCATAGTTCCTTGCAGCCTTGACCACCTGGGTTCAAGTGATCCTCCCACTTCAGCCTCCTGAGTAGCTGGGACTACAGGCCTGAGCCACTACACCTGGCCTACCCTGTGATTTATTGAAATATCTCCCTATAAATGAACATTTCATCCCCCCTCAACATTTTTATATAAATCATACAGTAATGAACATCCTTGCACATACCTAGATACGTTCTAAATCAGTTTCTCCTTGGATTAACTTCTAGGGTAGAATCAGCAAATGCACGTTGTCAAGTAGGTCACGCCAGCAAGGCAGAATCAATCTACACTCCCACCTGGAGAGCCCGAGAACGTGTGTCCCAGTGGCCTCAGCAGCACTGGTTCTTTTTCTTTTTCTTTTTCTTTTTTTTTTTTTTTTTTTTTGAGATGGGTCTTGCTCTGTTGCCCAGGCTGGAATGCAATGGCACAATCTCGGCTCACTGTAACCCTCCACTTCCTGGGTTCAAGTGATTCTCCTGTCTCAGCCTCCCAAGTAACTGGGATTACAGGCACCTGCCATCATGCCCAGCTAATTTTTGTATTTTTAGTAGCGATGGGGTTTTGCAATGTTAGCCAGGCTGGTCTTGAACTCCTGACCTCAGGTGATCTGCCCCCCTCAGCCTCCCAAAGTGCCGGGATTACAGGCATGAGCCACTGTGCCCAGCCAGTGTTTTTCTTTTAAATTATGTTTTTGTGTCTGTTTATTATTTTATATCTTTCTATGATTATAGAACCTATGCAAGATCATTGTAGAGTTTCAAACATTATCAATGTATATAAAGTAAAATTCCCTCCCTGAGTCCTCCTATCATAGTTCCACACCTGCATATAACCTGATCATATTTCTTCCAAATTTTCCTTTCAATGCCCGCACTAAAAAAAAATTTTGTTTTCCTACAAAAATAGTTTATTATTCAGATTGGCGACTTGCCTTTTTCTTTGTCTACTTCCATATATGCTGTGGTTTTCTTTCCACATCATTTATACGTAGGTCCCATTTTGTGACGGCTGCCACATGTTCCACAGAATGGACATAACCTGTCCCTCATAGAGGGCCATTTTCATTATTTTCAGTATTGGCAATAATATACTTGCTCACGTAGTTTGGCTTATGCATTGGACTTTCCTATGATCATTCTAGAAAAACACTTGTGCTGAAGAGTTTGCATGTTTGAAATGTCCATAGCTGTTCTCAAATTGCCCTCCAAAATGAACATTCCTGCCAACAATAATGAAAGCACCTGTTTCCATGAGGGTCTTTAAACGGGGACTAGCTGTTCACTTGGCAGGCACATATGGTAGACATGTTTTCTGTTGATGTTTACCAGTTTAGGATAAAGGATATTGCAAAGGATCCAGGTGAAGGAGGACAGTGGCATGGCATGGAGGAGGGCCCCAGAGCTCCTACATTGTCTCCAGGTGCCCCTCCCTCTGGCATCTCCATGTGTTCACCCTGTAGATATGTTTTCTGGAAAGTGGGAAGAACCAACCTAGTAGTTCTGCGAAGATCCTTTAGACATCTTCACTCACCTGAGGTTACAGTGCCCTGTCCTCTCTCCCTCTTCCACCTCATCCCACACACGTATACATTTGCAAGGTTATGCTTGACACCATCAACAATATTTATGATTTGTTCATAAGATAGGATCCTCATTAAATGACCGACCCTCTACCCAGATCAGCCAATTGCAGACGGGCAGATGCATAACTCACTTTCATTCAGTTTGAGAATTTCTAATTCTCCACTTCTGTAAGAGAGGAACACAGTCGGTCCTTCATAACCCACCACTGGGAGATGGTTGGAAGACCATCATACAGCATTATTGAAATACATTAGGCCTATATTGTCCAATATGGCAACTACTAGGAACATGGAGCCCCTGAGCACTGGGAATGTGTCCATCCAAACTGGGATGTGCCACAGGTGTGAAATACGTGCTAGAAATACATACTTTTTCATAGAGGAAAAAAATGTAAACTATCTCATGAATAATTTTTATATTGATTACAAGCTGAAATGGTAACCTTTTAGACATACTGGTTAAATGAAATACACTATTAAAATTAATGTTACATTTCTCTCAATTGTTTATTATAGCTATTGGAACATTTAAAATTACATATGTGGCTTGGATTCTGTTTCTACTGGATGGCATTGCTCTAAATTGTTTGTGCAGCTGCAGATATGCGTCCAAGCTTTGTGTGTGTGTGCATGTTTCTGCTGTCTCTCTCTTTCTCTCTCTTCTTTTCTTCAACTCAGTTCAACAATCTAATTTGCAGAGATGACTATTTCAAAGATGACACCTGTCACTTTGACTGTCTGGTATACGAACAAATGGTGTGCTGGCAAAATGGCTCTCTGAAGGAACAGCAAAGCCCCAGTTTGTCCTTTTTGCCCATTTCTTTGGTGTAAATACTCCCATCATGGCCAAATCCAGGCTGCCAGTGTGACGTCCCTGTACCTGGAGCTGGGAAGAGACGAGCGTTCTGGTGAGTGGGTCCTGCCAGCTCCAGCACACAGCAGGTTATGAGGACTGTTCTTATGAATCCCCAGCCACACAAAAGGCAGGGCTCCCACGGCCCCTCTGGAAGCCAAAGGTGGCATCTATTTCCTCCCCCCAGCCCTGGGCACCTAGAGCTTGGGCCCACGGGCTAAGGGAGGCCAATCAAATGCTCCTGCCGAGGATGTTGGATCTCAGGGCGTTGATGTATAGGCAGGGGGATTATTTGGGAACATCTGTGGTGGCCGCAGCAGACTCAAGCTTTCAGAAGAATGGAAACGAACACCTGTGGGGGGTGGTGGAGCCCACCTGGGCTAGAGTCCAGTGGTGGAATCCAGCTGTGATAGCAGCTACTGTCCAGTGGCAATGGGGAGAGTGGTGGCATCTTAAGTAGACTACTCCTGCAGCAGGATCTCGCTTGTCCTGGTTGCCCCTGAACCAGGGTTCCTCAGCCTCCTCCTTGAGTTGATGAGCTGGCCACTCTCCCTCCATTGATTCCTTTTCTGCTAGGTCACCTAGAGTCAGAACCTTGCACCTAGGCATTTACCTGTAACAATCAGGTGGATGTGATGTAACAGGCGATGTGGCTGAAATGCAGTGCAGAGAAGGGACCGGCTACCGCCAGGTGAGAGGGCTCATCAGAATCACCACCTTTAAAAACAGCACGTCCAGAATTGAAAACAGGGACTCAGATATTTCTACATCCAAGTTCATGGCAGCATTATTCACAATAGCCAAAAAGTAGAATCAACCTAAGTGTCCATTGACATATACACAGATGCACAAAATGTGGTGCATCCATACAATGGAATATTATTCAGCCTTAAAAAGGAAGGAAGGGCTGGGTGCAGGGGCTCATGCCTGTAATCCCAGCACTTTGGGAGGCTGAGGCGGGTGGATCACGAGGTCAGAAGATTGAGACCAGCCTGGCTAACATGGTGAAACCCCATCTCTACTAAAAATACAAAAGTTAGTCGCGCATGGTGGTGGGCACATGTAGTCCCAGCTACTCAGGAGGCTGAGGCAGGAGAACTGCTTGAACCCAGGAGGCAGAGGTTGCAGTGAGATGAGATCGTGCCACTGCACTCCAGCCTGGAAGACAGAGCGAGACTCCATCTCAAAAAAAAAAAAAAAAAAAAAAAAAAGGAAGGAAATGTTCACACATGCTACAACATAGATAAACCTTGAGGACATCATGCTAAGTGACATAAGCCAGTCACAGAAAGACAGATACTGCATGATTCTGTTTACGTGACATTCTTAGCGTAGAACAAATTCATAGAGAGGGAACATAGAATGGTGGTTTCCAGGAGCTGGGGGAGGGAATGAGGAGCTGTTTAATGGGGACAGAGTTCTGGTTTTGCAAGATGAAAGGAGCTCTGCAGATGGATGGTGGTAATGGCTGCACAGCAATGTACATCTTCTTAAGGCCATTGAACTGTATGCTTAAGCACAGTAAGCTTTATTTATGAATATTTTACCACAGCAAAATATAATTTCAGTCTGAGCACAGTAGCTCGCACCTGTAATGTAATCCCAGCACTTTGGGAAGCCCAGGAGGATCACTAGAGCCCAGAAGTTCAAGACCAACCTGGGCAATACAGCAATACCTCATTTCTACACACACACACACACACACACACACACAAAATTAGCTGGGCATGGTGGCACACACATGTAGCCCCAGCTAATGGGGAGGATCCCTCCAGCCCAGGAGTTTGAGGCTGCAGTGAGCTTTGATCACATCACTGCACTCCAGCCTGGGTGACAGAGCAAGATGCTGCCTCGTAATCATAATAATATAAAATAATAATTTTATAAAAACAGGTACTCGTGTAGTTTCCACTCCTGAAGAACTCTGGGCTGGGGTTGAGGCTGGGTGGGTATGCAGTTTCTAAAACTCCACAGGCGAGCACAGCCGGCTGTGTGTGGCTGCGCAGGGATGGAACGACTTGACTCGAGAGGGTCCAGTGTCAGTGGCTGTGCTGCCTGAGTCTCCAGTTTCTACACTAGCTTCTAAACCAAAGGCAGGCTTAAATGCCTGTGAGTGAAAGCAGCTGCAGGTGTATGTTGAACTAATTCAGCTAAGTTGAACTCTATCAACTACATTAATTAGTCATCAACATTTGCAAATTGAAAGATTTTACATGAAAAATGCAGATCTTGAATTTCTCTAGAAAAATTAGAAGACACGGTCACACGGCCCAGCTTCCACATGGCCCAGTAAGTTAGAGATGAGGGAGGATAAAACCTCCCCCTTGGGCCACGGTCTCCTCTATTCCCTTCTGCACTACCCCAGCCCAACCTCAGCTGCTCCTGGAGATTCTAGGTTTATGATCCACACATGAAATGAGCAAGCTGACCTGTGCGGAGAGCTCCAGTCCCTTTAAACTCTGCTTCTGTCTTCAAGTAGCTTACAAAATCATGCCCAGATTGAAGGATAAACAAATAGTATGAGTTCCAAAAGCCAAAATAATACAAACGGATACCAAAAGCTCAATCCTCACTCTAATTTTCTCACTGATTTCTGGGGCAACGCTGTTTTGCTAAACTGTAAACATGGGCTCTCGCTCCAACATTTAAATTCTTCTTGATTTTTTATTCTTTGTTGATTTAACAGGAGTCAGCATTGAAACAAATTCATAAAGTCAGTCTTGGATCTCATTTACTGAGGTTTCCATTTCAAAGAAACCTGGAACACTCAGATTTCTCTTGACTGGCAGAAGGTGAGGGAGGTTTGCGGGGGTTTCTGGGAGAGTGGATATAAAACTCATGGGCCCTTTTTTTTTTGAAAAGCAAAATATGGGACTCCCTCAAGCCCCTGCCCAATGATCTCAACCCCATCGATAAGGGTGATCATCGAAGCTCCTTCCTGATTTGGGAGCCTGTATTCAGGGAATGACCCTGGGAATATTCACAACGGGTTCAGCCAGGAATAGCTGGAATACTTCCCGGGGGGCGGGGGAGCCGTGATGCCAAGTCTCAGACGCTCTTTGACGATGCTATTTTTTCCTCTCAAATTACATCATTTCTAATCATCCCCCATGGGCTTCTAGGTTTAAAAAGAAGGAGAAAAAAGTAGGGAATCTGGAGGCCATGAGGACATTAGTATCCGTTTTCTAATTTTAAAATGAGAGTCCAATGCTGCCTTCCTGTGTGACCTGGAGACGTACAGGGACCACAGACACAAGGCCTGAAAAGTCAATTGCTTCAGTTTGGAGGGGCAGCTCCGGTAGAAAAGGCACCTCCGCTTCAAAACCCAACGGGCCTCAAACTTCCTGAAGTCGGCACAGTGCTCACAGTTGGCCTGTGGGCCTGCACAGGAATCCCATGAACACACATGTGTTTGTCCCAAAGACTGATCACCTCCTCGGGCCAGCTGTGGCGGGAGCTTTTGCAGTGGCTCTCCGCAGGGCCATGGCAGGGCCATAGTGAGAAGCGGACTGCTGGGAGACTTTCTGATTCCATCTTGAGCTATCACATGGGGTTCCAGCCACACGACCCCTGTGAGACCACCCCAGGCTCCCTGTGGGCCCAGGGACAGTTTCCTTTAGGGAAGCAGATATTATTTATATCATCAAAGCAGACTAGATTATGCAATGGCATTTCAATGGCTTAAACAGACTCACGATAGCACAAGGCTATCTGTTAAAAATAATCCTCCAGTTTGGTAGAAGTGAAGGGTTTCATCCCTGTGTCTTGTTAGACTGTTTGGTTGAAATATGTGACTAATGCATACACCCAGCTGGCTTCTCCATCTTCCACGAGGAGCTGGGGAGCCTCTCAAAAAAGTAGACATGTGACCTGTATTAGATCTCAAGTGATCCACCCACCTCAGCCTCCCAAAGTACTGGGATTACAGGCGTGAGCCACCACACCCAGCCTGCTGAGCGCTTTTGATTAACATTTATCAGTCTGATGAGTCAAATTCCTGTAGGACAGAATACCAAAAACACAGAAATTCCCAATCCCAACCCGTGGCTAGTCACCCAGGACCACCCTCCTCCTCAACTTGCCCCCAAGCTTGCTCTACTCCCCTCTTCTTCCCTCAGGCACCGCATTTGCCAACGCAGCACTTGCCACTCTCCTGCCTTCACAGCTGCTCACCCTGCCGCTCGCTCCACCATCCAGTCAGCCTCCATGTGCCCCCTTTGTCCCTCCCAAAGAGTGCTATAAACTCTTCAGACTTGGCGTCAGTGCCAGCCCCACGCCTCTCTGACCACTCAGGCAGAGGCAACCTCCCTCTGCCTTGCATGTCCTCCAGGACAGGAATGAGATCTCACTTCACCTTGCTCTCTCCAGGGTCCCTGAAAATAGAGCAGACCCTGGATAAACACGGGGAGTAGAGAGGGAAAGAACAGGGGAAGGAAGATAAGGCAGGACAGAGGATGCAGTGAGAAAGACAGAGAGGAAGGCAGGTTATCAGAGTCGGGCAGCAGAATGCGATCTTAATCTAACTGCTCCAATTGTGTGTTCAAATAGAAAACAAGACCATTCCAGAAAATAAACTCTTTCCCAGATCTCTGAAGAATTTATATAATGGAACTGAAATGTTGAGAACACAATGCCGATAGCTCCTCTGGCTACCAATCTTATTCTGTGAAATAAATACATAATGTGAGGGCTTTGCTTAGGAATACCCAGGGTTACAAAATGCAAAATAAACGGGCATTTCAAACACAGGAAATGCCAGTTCCACAGGCCACATGGGTGCCCAAGGAAGCTCTAGTCTTCTTATTTTATGAACGTATAGTCCATCTTTCTATTTCCTGGCATCTGTTTTTATTTCGTTAAGACATTCACTGTTTGCTTCTCTCTCCCAGGAGTTAGAGGTGAAGGATAGCGCCACGCCTGAGCTAAAGCAAACCCTTTGTGGAGCTTGCCCCACTCAATCCATTTAAAATCAACTCCCACTATAGACGGTGTTTGCTGAGGATTGTGACGTTTGTTTGTTTGTTTGTTTGTTTGTTTGAAATGGAGACTCGCTCTTTTCGCCCAGACTGGAGTACGGTGTCACGATCTCGGCTCACTACAACCTCTGCCTCTCGGGTTCAAGCGATTCTCCTGCCACAGCCTCCCAAGTAGCTGGAGTTACAGGCACCCACCGCCATGCCTGGCTAATTTTTGTATTTTTAGTAGAGACAGAGTTTTACCGTATTAGCCAGGCTGGTCTCGAACTCCTGACCTCAGGTGATCCACCTATCTCGGCCTCCCAAAGTGCTGGGATTACACGCCTGAGCCACCATGCCCGGCCAGAGGATTGTGACTTTCATAGAGCTAGTAGACTTTATTTTTAATTAACACAGTGTTACAACAAATGTATCTGAGGCTGAGATAGTTTTAGCATTTTTCTTATATTTTTCAGCACAACTTTAAAACATTCCTCTTTTATACTTGGCAAAATGCTTTAGAAACATTTTCTTTAAAATCATATGCCTGGGTGGCTGAGGTGGGCAGGATCAGGAGTTCAAGATATGCCTGAACAATATGTCTAAACCCTATCTCTACAAAAACCACAAAAACTAACCAGGCATAGTGACCTGTGTCTGTAGTCCCAGCTACTCGGGAGGGTGAGGTGGGAGGGCCGCTTGAGCCATGGAGCTCAAGGTTGCAGTGAACTGAGATTGCGCCACTGCACTCCTGCCTGGATGACAGAGTGAGTCTCTGTCTCAAAAAAAAAAAAAAAAAAATATATATATATATATATATATATAAAATAATTACATGTCTAATCCCATATTTATCTTAGCATAAACTAAAACCAAAATCAGCAATTCTCATTCAATAAGATAACAGAACCATCATCATGTAGAGATAATTCAGATACATTCAATTGTAATAAATTCACACAGGCTTCAAGCTCAAAAGTATCCTGGAATTGAGAGCCCAGCAACACAGCGGTAATATGGGCAGTAAAAAGTCCCAGCTCTGCGTGAAGAAGCGAAGAGGTTGATGTAACTTACACGTGCTTTGATCTTGTGTGTGTATCTTCAACATGTGATAATTCACAGCAGTAACATGATTTTGAGCCACCAAACGACAATGTGTGATTGCTTCTTTTTTTTCCTCCTAGTGATTTATTTTGAGATGGAGTCTCACTCTGTCACCCAGGCTGGAGTGCAGTGGCATGATCTCCACTCACTGCAACCTCCACTTCCCAGGTTAAGCGATCCTCCTGCCTCAGCCTCCAAGTAGCTGCGATTACAGGCATGTGCCACCACGCCTAATTTTTGTATTTTTAGTAGAGATGGGGTTTCACCATGTTGGCCATGCTGGTCTCGAACTCCTGTCCTCAAGTGATCTGCCCACCTCAACCTTCCAAAGTGCTGGGATTATAGGCATGAGCCACCACATCCGGCCCTTATTTTTTATTTCGATCATCTTTCTGCCAGGTCCTGGGAGTCTTTTCGGGGTGCTGGTGTCTGCATTGATTCCCCCACTCCTGTGTGCTTGTGTGGGATCACAGTTGACCAGACAGAACTTTCTAATCAGCTTTCCAAAGCCATGATGAGGGTTTGGTGTTTTCTTCTGAGAATCTCACTTTCACAATGTTTCCCCCACCAAATGCAGTGAAATTCAGGGTTTTCTTTTTTGCTTTTGTTTTTGTTTTTTTCTGAAGCTCTTGGAAAACAGCACCCAGGAAAGGCACCAACTGGCAACCTCTATCTAACCCACTAATCCCACCTTTGAGGATCTTTCCTGAGGAAAGAATAAGGTGTGTTACCTAGTTACACCCTTTATAATAGAAAAATATATATAATAGAAAAAATATACAAAGGAAAAAATATAATAGGAAAAAATCACAGTACCTTTTATAATAGGAAATTGCTAGAAACAACCTAAAGATCCAAAAATGTAAGATAGTATCAAATAATTAAGATAAAGTCATAGGAAGAATTCTATGCCACTCCCTGGGGTGAAATTTTATAAGAATATTAAATGTTAGAGGAAAATGATTCTGATGTAAGTGAAAAAGTAAATTATAAAGCAGTGTGATTCCAAATACCTAACTACTTGTTGACAGTGGTTATCTCTGAGTGGTTGCATAGGAATGATTTATGCTTGCTTCTTTTGTTCTATATACATTTTTAAAAATTTCTATAATGAAAATATTCTATCTTCAAAGTAATGTTTAAAAAGAGAAGCTGGAAATAATAATGCCTGGGATCCCTTTGCTCACATTCAGAATCTCCTTTGCAAAGAAAAATTTCTATAATGAAAATAGTCTATCTTCAAAGTAATGTTTAAAAAGAGAAGCTGGAAATAATAATGCCTGGGATCCCTTTGCTCACATTCAGAATCTCCTTTGCAAAGGCCAGACCCAGGCTCACGGCTGATGCCGCCAAATGCGTTCAGTAGACCCTGGCATGGATACTGGGGCAGGTTCCTCGCTAGGGACGGGGTGCTCCTGGGTAAAGCTCCCCTCCAGAGGGTGCCCCCATGACCAGGGCTTTGCTGGAAGCAGCCTTCTGATGAGACACTACCAGATTAGACAGATACTTTCTGATTAGACACTGTATTTTACCTGGAACCTAACTGATTGGACGGTCATACTTATTACCTTAGTTTCTTCTTTCAAAAAATGAAAATGAGAATATTTAGAGACATAGAAAATGTTTATTTACATGGTGAAGGAAGCAGGTTAAGAAAATGTACACTCCTAATTGCATATATTATATATAATAATATAATATATTAATATGTAATAATAATAAATTAATAATGTGTTTCTTAGTTGTGACAAATGTAGTTATGTAAGCTGTTAACAATAGGGAAAGCTGGATGAGGAGTATAGGGGAGCTCTCTGAACTATTTTTGCAAACTTTCAGTAAACTTAAAATGATTCCAAAACAAAAGGTTTATTTTTAAAAAAAGGGAATTATTCACTCTAGGGCACACATTTCTCAAGGCCTCAATTATTTAACATTTAATTTAATAAAAACACTTTGGAAATCCAAAAAAAATTACGTGTGTATTTTTAATCTGTATTACCAGTCTATTCACATGTAAATTACAGAAGGAAGCTATTCTAGGAAATTCACCAAAATAGGCTGGGTGCAATGGCTCACGCTAGTAATCTCAGCACTTTGGGAAGCCGAGGCAGGCAGATCACCTGAGGTTGGGAGTTTGAGACCAGCCTGACTAACATGGAGAAACCCCGTCTCTACTAAAAACACAAAATTAGCTGGGCATGGTGGCGCTTTGCCTGTAATCCCAGCTACTTGGGAGGCTGGGGCAGGAGAATTGCTTGAACCCAGGAGGTGGAGGTTGTGGTGAGCCGAGATCGCACCATTGCACTCCAGCCTGGGCAACAAGAGCGAAACTCCGTCTAAAAGAAAGGAAAAGAAAATACACCAAAATAATAACAACAGCTATATCTGTGGGATTTAGAATGATTTTTATATTTTCTTTAGTTTTTCCAAACTTTTAAGATTTTCCTGTGGTAACTATAAGAAAACTCTTCTACAATTATTACCTATATAATTATATAGTATATACATTATAGTTATATAATATATAAAAATAAAATTACTTTTATGAGCTAGCTTTTAAAATCAGAAAAAATTTAAAATAGCCACGTGGATTTCCCAAGAGTCCCACCAGCAGCTGGGAGGCTGACAGTGTGTAAAGCTGAGCAAAGCTCTTGGCAGGAGGAGGCAGCTACGTATAGGCTCTGGGTATCATTCACACGCTGGGTACTCTATGTGCTTAATATGGACTAGGCATGAGCAGCTCATAGTGCTTTTGGAACCACAAAGTCAAATTGATAATGATAGCATTCCTAATTTAGCACAATGAAAAGCCTGGTAGCTATTGCCCAAGCTAATGAATGGGTAAGAGAAAGAAAAGCTTCTTTTCTTTTGTAAAGCTTAACATTAAAATTAGCTGCATCTGTTACCTTAGGTGCAAAAAGCAAAGACGGAAGGAAGCCTGTTCCGGTTGGTATTTTGCCTCTGAGATATTTACGTCTGAGCTATTCATGTCACAGATAACAGTGAAGGCCCTAAGACTCATCGTCCAAAACAGTTTTGGAAAAAAAAAACAAAAAGGAGAAATTTCCATTTCAAACCTTAAAGCAATGCATGGCGATTCTCTGGGGGTCTAACAATTTCTCCCAGAGAAATGATAAGGCAGACAAATGGAAGATCAATGAAGCAACATCGTGGCAATAATGCAATTGGTCCTGCCGTAGTCATGAGCATGTAAATAACAAGACAGCGGTAAGAAGACCCCAGGCTCTGCGTAGAAACAAAATATTCAGCCTGTTGTTGTTGTTTCTTATTGCAGGATTTTGAGTGGAAAAGTAGTCCCACTTGTCAATCAGCTACGTTGCAGGGGCTAATAGATTCTGGCGTTTAGGGAGGTCAACACAGAATTTAATTTAACATCTCACAATACACCCACATGCCCAGAAAATGTGGACAGCTTGATAGGGTTCACTGAGCCAAAGAAGCAAGACCCAAACAGTGCATTAATGTATAGGGGAAGAATAGTTGCAATCAGCCCCTTGTGAATTGGACAGAGGGCTTGGAGATGAAGCAATTATCAGCCATCGGGGATTAATAGTAAAGTGTGAATACCAAGCTGTATATGTTAGGGGCAGAATATGTTGCCTATAGAAAACAACAAAGGACGTTTCTTACTATTAAGTGAGATTAAACGTAATGGCCTGATTTAATCACAAAGGCAGAATTAAATTCAGATGGCAACTTCAAAGTGGACACAGGAACACAGGCCACTGCTTACATTTACATATAGCTGGCATAGCTTGGCCTGCTACACAATAGGATAGTTTCTTTGGCCACTTAAACAATTTTCTATTCTTCACCTTTTTCTTTTTTTTTCCTTTTTCTTTTTCTTTTGTGTGTGTATGTGTGTGTGTATGTGTGTGTGTGAACACTCACTGTATTTATTCCCCAATTGCATTTAGTTAGTAAGAAGGAGCTAAGAGTTATATTTATTCATGGAAGCTGTAATTTTTAATTCTTCCAAATTGTGAAAAAAAAAAAGCCTCATAAGGTCAATAAGAACAGAGTAGTTGTAATTAGATTGTCACCAAAGAAGAAAAACAAATTAAACAAAACAAACAAAAAAAAACTTTCTAGAGTGAACCAGTGTGTTATTACTTTCTCTGCCTTCAACTTAAGAATTCAGTTCTTGAGGTCTAAACTTCTCTCCCAGGAAAGGCAGCTTTCCCGCTCCTCGCTCCTCGGGCGAAGATTTAAGCGACCATCATGGAGTCCAGCCGGGCTGTTTTTCAATACAAGCCAGTTCCTCTTTCCTTCTTTATTAACGAAGGCTTGTTTCCTTCTTTGCTCCCCACCGAAAAGGAAGTTCTCCTAAGAGGTTTGGGGGATAGAAGCCTGTTGCAGGGTTTAGAGGGGTTGAGGCACTTACTGTGAGTGGGTCCCCAGAGAATTTCGAGTACCCGCGGCTTGAACGTAAAAATTAAGTATAGTATCTAAAAGACATGCTAGCCTCTGTTCAATGCCCAAGGACTGAACACATCTAAACTTTGGGTCCATAAAAGTCCCTTGCAAATTTTATGTATTGTATTATATATTATATACATTATATATTATATAAATGATTAATGAGCTTACCCTTTGAATCTGCAATCTTTCTTCAAATAATTTATTCTACGGAGGCATAGCAAAAGAGCTTAAAGATCTTCGTATCAGGACATTCATCATAAAGTTGCTCCTTTTTTCCCCAAGACGTTCTCGCTCTGCGACCCAGGCTGAAGTACAAGAGTACAATCATAGCTCACCACAGCCTGGAACTCCTGGGATCAAGCCATCCTCCTGCCTAAGCCTCCTGAGCTGCTGGGACTACAGATGCGCCCCACCACACCCAGATAACTTTTTTTTTTTTTTTTTTGAGAAGGAGTCTCGCTCTGTCGCCCAGGCTGGAGTGCAGTGGCACGATCTCGGCTCACTGCAAGCTCCGCCTCCCGGGTTTACGCGATTCTCCTGCCTCAGCCTCCCGAGTAGCTGGGACTACAGGCGCCCGCCACCACACCCGGCTGATTTTTGTATTTGTAGTTGAGACGGGGTTTCACCGTCTTAGCCAGGATGGTCTCAATCTCCTGACCTCATGATCTGCCCGCCTCGGCCTCCCAAAGTGGGATTACAAGCCTGAGCCACCGCGCCCGGCCACACCTAGATAATTCTTTAAAGCTTTTGTAGCGACAGTGTCTAGCTTTGTTTCCCAGGCTGGTCTCAAACTCCTGGGCTCAAGCAATCCTCCTGCCTTGGCCTCCCAAAGTGCTGGAATTACAGGCTTGAGCCACTGTACCTGGCCAGTTTATTTTAATATTAAAAGCAAATAGGAATTAGCCAAAATGACCATCCTTATGGGATAAGCTTAACAAACTTTGCTATGAACTTATAATGAAATACTATGCAATCATTATAGTGATCTGAATTTGAAATAATCTGAAATGATTTGAAATAATGATGTGGAGCTTTAGTTGATTAGAGAGATGGATAGAGAAAGAACCCTATAGTAATTCATAGAATTCAATGTGTAAAAAGAGAAATGTTTGAGAAAATGTCAACCAAATGTTAACAGTATTTTTCTCTGAATGGTGGGACTTGGTTGATTTTTATTTTTTCCTTGGTACTTACTGACTTTTTTTTAAACAATTAACAAAAATTGCTTTTACAATAAAATCTCTATTTCATTTTTTAAAAACAACTTTTTGAGAAGCTTTGGTGAGCATTTGGGAAATGACTTTAAAGGGAGAAGATGGGATTTTCTGAGGCCAAAATAAAGGAAAAGGTATCATAAATCCTTGGTGTTTGAGCCTCTGCAAGACAGGCATCTCACCCTGTCCTGATGAGCCTGTGTCCCTGGACCTCTTGCTTCTGCAACTTGCCTTTTCTCAAAGTCCTACTTTTGGGTTTAAAGCATTTCTCTTCCTTTTTTTTTTCGTTGCCTTCTTGTGTTGACAGAAATTTTCTGAGTTTGATTTGCCCCTTGAAAAGAATAGATTGATCATCTGTAAAGACGTTGCAATCAGATGTCAAACCAATCCAACTGAGGAAAAAGGCTGGGAGAGGTGAGTTTGTGAGGGAGAGGTAGAGCATGGATCAACTCCTCTGTCACTAGACAAAGCTGATGTGCAATGGCCCGTGGCTCTCTTTTGAGCAATTCGCCAATCAGTGTAAATGCAGGCTCTAAGGTCGGACAAGCTGAAGTGTCTGGAGGCCTTGATAACTTGCCCAACATCAAGTGTGACCAAGAAAAACGCTCCCCAGTGATAGCCTTCTAGGTTTGCACCATATCACTATGACACTTAAAACGAGACTTTTTGATTTCAGTTAATTGCAAATCGCACGTCTACGGCCTTAGAAGACTGAGGAGGATGTATGAGACGAAGATTTAAAAAATGCAGCCGGGCACGATGGCTCACTCCTGTAATCCTAGAGCTTTGGGAGGCCAAGGCGGGTGGATTGCCTGAGCTCAGGAGTTTGAGACCAGCCTGGGCCACATGGTGAAACCCCATCTCTACTAAAATGCAAGAAATTCTGGCCAGGCACAGTGGCTCATGCCTGTAATCCTAGCACTTTGGGAGGCCGAGGCAGGTGGATCCCCTGAGATCAGGCATTCAAGACCAACCTGTCCAACAGGGTGAAAACGTGTCTCTACTAAAAATATAAAAATTAGCTGGGCATGGTGGCATGTGCCTGTAATCCCAGCTACTTGGGAAGCTGAGACACGAGAATCACTTGAACTGAGAAGTTGGAGGTTGCAGTGAGCTGAGATCACGCCACCGTACCCCAGCCTGGGGGACAGGGCGAGACTCTCTCAAAAAAAGGAAAAAATGCCCATGAGTTTACTAAGGGTTGCCTGAAACAGCAGAAGGGCGAAGGTTTCTTATTTACCTGAAACGGAAGCGACGCTAACCAGGGCTCCACACGTGCCTTCAGTGTGTGCTTCCTGGGGCACCCTTGGGCAGAGGGATCCTCCTGGTGATGATGCAACGAGACCACACTCTGGGGGCACGAATGGCAACTGCACAAAGCTGAGGCATCTGCACTCGC
Source organism: Macaca fascicularis (assembly GCF_037993035.2). Classification (NCBI taxonomy): domain Eukaryota; kingdom Metazoa; phylum Chordata; class Mammalia; order Primates; family Cercopithecidae; genus Macaca; species Macaca fascicularis. The sequence continues at coordinate 13,827,468 of NC_088377.1, read as the reverse complement.
ACGGGTACTTATTCTGCCCATTCCCTTAGCACCAAATTAGAAGGAAAAAGATTGGCAACCCAAAACAACTTGCTAGATTATTCCAAGGTAGGATAAGGCACAGAAAATATGCCATGTCTGCATTTCATCACCTTAGGTAGGAGGAGAGCAAACTCCAGTTCCTTTCTTGGCCCTTTTTTTTAGACGAAGTCTCGCTCTGTTGCCCACACTGATCACCACTCACTGCAACCTCCACCTTGCGGGTTCAAGTGATTTTTCCCCCTCAGCCTCCCTGGGTAGCTGGGATTACAGGCACGCACCAACGTGCGTGGCTAATTTTTCTATTTTTAGTAGACACGGAGTTTCACCATGTTGGCCAGACTGGTCTCGAACTCCTGACCTCAGGTGATCCACCCGCCTCGGCCTACGAAAGTGCTGGGATTACAGGCGTGAGCCACCGCACCAGCCTCTTGGCCCTTTTTGAAGTCATTTCTTAAAGGTGGATGTGTATGTCAGGTCAGACTTCCTCTCTCAAGCAACCTACCCTCGGCTTCTAGGAAGGTAGCAATTGCTTCATTTTCAAATAAACAGAAGAGAAGTAGAGAACATTCCTAGGGTCTTTTACAATCACACAAAATATAAATGAGCATTTTAAAAACTGTTTTATTTCTAATTTTGTGGGTACGTAATAGGTGTATATATGGATTACATAAGATATTTTGATACAGGTAACAGGCATGCAATGCATAATTACATCAGGGTAAATACGGTATCCATTTATCCTTTGTGTTACAAACAATCCAATTATACTCTTTTAGATATTTAAAAATATACAATTAAAATTTTCTTTACTATGGCCATCCTGGTGTGATAGCAAATACTAGGTCTTATTTATTCTAGTATTTGTACCCATTAACCTCTCCCCCTTTCCTACTCTCCCAAATGAGCATATTTTTAAAACATTTACTGTTTCTTTCTGATTATAAAAGATATGCAGGTTCATGTCAAATTCAAACATATACTGAAATAGAGAGAAAAAGAAACTCTATGTCATGTATAACCCACCTCCCAGGGATAACAATTGTGAACAGTGAGTAGTGCGTCCTTCCAGTCATTTATTCTATGCATATATAATTGGAACATACAACTCTATTTTCATGTAGCTGGAATTATATGGGCTGTATTATTCCATTTCCTTTCCTTTAGTTTTAATATTCCATCAGAGCGTCAGGAAATACAACGCTCCGAGAAATTCTGAGAATAGTAATAATCATAGTAGGAGTAATGCAGTCAATAATAGCACTATAGCTCATATTTATTGTAGTCTGGATTATCCATAGGGCTTTTCTCCAGGGAGCTGAAGGTATTTTATATTTCCTTCCTAATAGACCTGGAACAAGGAAAACCATGTGGCTGACGGTCAAAAGAGATGAGATGGGCCTGACACAGTGGCTGATGCCTATAATCCCAGCACTCTAGGAGGCTAAGGAGGAAGGATTGCTTGAGCCTAGGAGCTTGAGACCACCCTGGGCAACATGGTGAAACCCTGCCTCTACAACACCAACAACAAAAATTAGCCTGGCACGGTGGCACACACCAGTAGTCCCAGCTACTTGGGAGGCTGAGGTAGGAGGATAGCTTGAGTCCAAGAAGTTGAGGCTGCAGTGAGCCCTGATCACAGCCACTGCAGTCCAGTCTGGGCAACAGAGCAAGACACTGTCTCAAAAATATATAGAGAGAGAAAAATAAATACATAAACTGATGAGATGACTTCCTTGTGGAGTCGCACACCTAAGGCATAACCAGGAGCAGCCCCGAGTCTGTGTCCACAGAGGTCGGCAGGAGTCATCTTGGGACATGTGGCCTTCCTTTGCCATAGGCAGGTGGCACTGAATATGCACAGCTCCTCCTTGGAGGTGGGGGTGCTGCTCTCCAGAGCCTGCTTGCACACGCCTCCTTGAGGCCTGAGTCACCCCGGGCTAGGCGTGAGGGGGCCCACCACGGTCCCAGCTTCCTCTAACGGGCCCTGCTGTGGCTGTGACTGCCGCAGCATGGCCCCGGGCTGCCCTGCCGGCCCATGGCTCCCGCTGCGCCCCGGCGGGCTGACAGTTGTAATGCTGTCATCCGTGTCCGCTCACAGAAAGAGCAGGAAGACCAATTGCCCCACACAAAGGCCTGAAGTGCTCGTGTGAAAGGTCACTAAGTGCTGTCATCTGGGCCAGGGAGGGGGCCGGGAAGGCGGCGCCCACTGAGAACAACAGAACCAGGGGCAGGATCTTAACCTCGGCCTGTGGCCTGGGGTGTCCGGAGAGAGACAAAGACTCAAGTGGGAGCTGAAGGGACTTGGGAGCGAGGACGCCCGAGGGATGAGAGGCGCCTGGGCCGGTTCCTTAGGCAACCAGCGGCCCGTGGGCCTCCATAACTCTGCCCAGAGGCTGACAGCTCCCATTCATTCCCCAGGCCGGGCAGGTGGCAGGGCGGCCTGAAAGGAGCAGGGAAGCAGGAGGACAGGTTCCAGAAGAAGCCCCTGGGACGCTCCAGGCTCTGCGGGGAGGCACCATCCTCCAGCCTCCTGCTAGGGGGATGGGAGGTCAGCAGGCTCTTTGTGGAACCCCAAGAAACACAGTTTAATGATACCAAAAACTACTAAGCATACTAATCAGTGTCAGATGAGATGCCGTTTAATGTCACATTTGAGTTTATAAATGTGGCCACGACTACGAAGATGTAAGAAAACAGAGCTTGGAAGTAAAACTGAGCAAGCAAAAAGTGGTGGGGAGGGGGGCTGTTTCCTGCCCTCAACGGTCTCAGTGAGTTGGGGCAAAGACCACAGCCATCCATTTTCATTAGGACACTTGAGTGTGGCCCAAAGGACGCCAGGGCTCTGGCAGGACATAATTTAGGAACTGCTGAAGGCAGAGCCCCAGCGCAGTTCTCTGCTATCTTGAGGCATGGTGTGCAATTTAAAATATGGGTCTGAACATCAAATAGCAATCCTGAGGCCTTGGGCAATTTATTTAAACTCTCAGTGCCTTGGTTTCCCACCAGTAAAAAAAGGGTTCTTGTCTGGGCGCGGTGGCTCAGGCCTGTAATCCCAGCACTTTGGGAGGCCAAGGCGGACAGATCATGAGGTCAGGAGATCGAGACCATCCTGGCTAACACGGTGAAACCCCGTCTCTACTAAAAATACAGAAAATTAGCCGGGTGTGGTGGCGGGCACCTGTTGTCCCAGCTACTTGGGAAGCTGAGGCAGGAGAATTGCTTGAACCTGGCAGGCGGAGGTTGCAGTGAGCTGAGATCATGCCACCGCATTCCAGCCTGGACGACAGCGCAAGACTCCACCTCAAAAAAAAAAAAAAAAAAAATAGAAAGAAAGAAAAAAGAAAAAAAAAGGGGGGGCTCTTTTGAAGATTAAGTGTTTTACTACCTATGAAAAGCTCAGAATGGCGCCACATAAAACAGTCAATAAGTGCTAATTATCATCATTTTCATCATCTTCCTCCTCATTATCATCACCCTGGCTGGTGAAATTATTGGTGAATTTAATTTACTTCTTTACATTTTTTATTGCCTAAAGCATCTACAATGATCATTTATCATTATTATTACAATGAGAAAAGATGGAACTTTTTCAGAGAAAGAAAAGAGCCCTGATGCTGCCTTCCACAGCCCCAGTGGGGAAGAGAGAGCAGAGGGATGAAGTCACAAAAGGGAAGAGCCACTCTCCAACCGAAATTCGCCTTTCTTTGTAACTAGAAAAAGGTGGAGGTGAAGGCTGGGGTTTTTCCTCCCCCAATCTTAGCACGCAGAGAAACATGACTTTTGCAGAGCATGCAGACCTGGCTTCAGGCTGAGGACAGGGTGACCAACCGTCCCAGTTTGCTTGCATGTGGGACTTTGAGTACAAGTTGATCACTGGGAGGGAGCAAGTTGAGGGAGCAGGTTTTCAGCCACACCTTGTCACCCCTGCTGGGCACACCAGCTGGAGCTCTGAAATTTTTGCTTTTCAGCCCAAGATTTAAGCCACACCCACAAAGCTAGGCAGGAAGCACTCTCAGTGCTCTAGGAGAGAGTTTTAAGAGGACTGGAGTTGGAGACCAGCCCAGTGGCCACATCTGTAATCCCAACACTTTGGAAGGCTGAGGAGGGAGGATCACTTGAGTTCAGGAGTTTGAGACCAGCCTGGACAAGATAATGAGACCTGGTCTATACCAAAAAAGTATCAAAAAATTAGGAGGGCATGATGGTGTGCACGTCTAGTCCCAGGGACTTGAGAGGCTGAGGTGGGAAGATCTCTTGAGCCTGGGAGGTTGAGGCTGCGGTGAGCTGCGATTGTGCCACTGCACTCCAGTCTGGGAGACAGAGCGAGACCCCTTCTCAAAAGAGAGAGAGAGAGAGAACTGGAGTTGGAAAGAAAAAGGAAATGAAGGAGCAGTCAAGTCCATTCCTGGTCCTTTTTGTGGAAGTTCAACCTTGCTCTTAAGACAAAGCGACATCCTTAGAGACCCTGGCAACCTACTATTCTCTGTGTTGTAGTTTCTAAAAGGACCCTCTCACCAAAGACACGCATAGTGGAGTCCCCGGGAAGCTGCACTGAGCACCCAGAGCCAGGGGGGTCCAAAGAAATGCCTCCTCAGCACCTCTGAAATGAATGGTGCCCCACGAAGGAGAATGACAATTAAGAGGTAGGAGCAGCTTGGGAATTTAGAGCGGAAATCGCAAACAAAGTTTACAGAGAAGCAATGCGGGAGCAGTTTTGACTGATCCCTCCAGGAAATCTCCGGGAGTTGGCAGTAGCGATTTTGCTCCAGTTGCAATTGAATTTGTCCAAGGTCACATAGCTAGGAAACCGGGAGCTGGGGGTCCAGCACGGACTTCAGGCCACAGGCCACAGCCTCTCTCAAAGGAAGCGTGGCTTAGGGTTGAAGAACCACCCCAAAAGCAGGGAAGTGGGGAGCAGGAAGGGTGCTGACCCACAAGACATAGGAGAGGGTGCCATGGAAAGGGCCGTGTGTCAGTTTCCTTTGACTGCCATAACAAAGTACCATAAATTTAACAGCTCAGGCAACACAAATGTATTATCTCACAGTTCTGGAAGTGCAAATTGCAAAAGGCAGGGCCTCCCTCCCTCCGAAGGCTCTAGGGGAGGATGCTTCCTTTTCTCTTCCAGCTTCTGCAAGTGGTTCCTGGCATTCCTTGGCTTGTGGCCACATCGCTCCAATGTCTGCCTCCACCTTCATAGGGCTTTCTTCTCTTCTCTTTCTTCCTGTGTCTCTCTTCTGTGTGTATCTTGTGAGAACAATTATCACTGGACTTAGAGCCCAACTGGATGATCCGGGAGTATCTCATCTTGAGATGTTTAACTTGCTTATCTCTGCATTCTTTTTTCCAAATGAGGGCACATTCACAGGTTCCAGGGGTTGAGACAGGGACATGTCTTTCTGGAAGGCACCATTTCACCCGTTATAACCTGGGGACAAGGAGTGTTCGAAAACCAGGCACCAAGTTGTCTGGATTTATTCCCAAGAAGGCATGCTCTGCTGAGCATGAATCTGATCGGGGTTCTGATTTACAATTATCTGCCCACCCCTCAACTCTCTACCAGCAACCCTAAAATGGTTCACTGCTCAGTGAGCACTCTTACTGTCTGTGGTACCTTTCATGACCTTCTCTGCTTTCCGTAGACCACTGCCCCTTACCTCCCTGTCACTCTCAGCAAATGACCTTTCTACTGCTTAGTAGAGAAAATAGAAGCCATCAGAGAAAAATGCCCTCATTTTCCCATCCCCAGCCCTCAGTACTTTCCTGCCTCTGCCCTAGCCTCTCCTGGGTCCCTTCATTTCCATAAGAATGGAATTTTCTTCTCCAGCCCAGGTCATATGAGGCCACCTGGTTGAGTCCTCGGCCCTCCCTTTTCCTGAGGCACCTGTGAATCATCCTAGCTGTCTTCTCTGGCTTCAACATCTTCTGCTTTTGTGGAACCCTCCCCCATCATTTAAACACAAGCATTTTCTTCCACCTTAAAATCGGGAAAAAAAAAAAGCAAATGCTCTCCCTGCAGCTCACTTCCACTTCCAGCAAGCACCTTCCATCCTTTCCAGGCGAGTTTCTCCTTGTGTTATCTGCACTTCCTGCCTCCATTTCCTCCCTGCCCACACAGCCCCCTCCACCTAAGTAGCCCACATGCTTCCAGGCCACTAAATCCAAAGGTCTTTCCAGCCTTCATCTTCCCCAGCAGAACTGGCCAGTAATAACCCACCCTGCCTAACTGTAATATTGTATGGTCTTGAATTCTGTGACTCCACATTCTCCTGGTTTTCTTCCTACTTCTTTGGCTACATCTTCTCAGGCTTTTGTTCATAAGTTGATTCTCCATGGGGCATGTAAATATTAGAGCTCAGGATCCCTCCTTTTTCACTCTAGTTCTTTCTGAGCAGTCTCCCCACTGGGGCTCAAACTGCAGTCTATGTGACCACGACTCGCAAATGCTAATCTCCACCTTCAGAGATCAGGTATCCAACAACCTAACCCACACCTGCTGGATGTTTTAAAGGCAGCTTGTACTCAAAATATCCAAAACAAAGTTCAAGATCTTTTCTCCCACAAACCTGGGCCCTTTCCATCTTCCCCCATTTCTGTGGACCAAACTACCACCCATCTAGCCAGCCAGGAAAGTCATCGCCACAATCTCGCTCTCACTCCCCTTGGATCAGATTCAAAATGATGTTGCCGTTTCAGGAAAACCTCATTCTCTTTTTCTTTGTTTTGAAGAGTAGAAATGATGCTTTGAGAATCTTGAGGCCTAAGAAATCCAGTCGAGGATGGAGTCTGAATTTTTAATAAAATGTTTCCCATTTCTGTGATTAGGATTCTTTTAGGGCCATTATCCAACGATCTATCTTGATTTACCTAGTGGCTGGAAACTCCAGGATTTATATTTCCTGCATCTTGATTTCACAAGACGAGATAATTTATGGAAAACCCTTAAATCACGGTCAGACTCAGAATGCCTGCCATCCTTTCGGGGTATAACCAACTGACTTACAATCTCTGAAAATAAAACCACATAACAGTTACCAAATTTTAAAAAGGAGTTTTGGGGGATAAGAAAATGACAGAGAGATACATGAAATGGAATTCCTAAGGAAGAATACAATTTCAAAATTGTGATTTAAACAGATCTGAAAATGTTGGTGTCATTGTCATAGGTTTTTAGAAAAACCTATCTGAAAAGGTGTCACCAGAGAGAAAAGCAAGAAAAAGATATGATCAGACCTGATTGTAGATAGATACAATCTATAATGTATATGTTGGCTTAATTCTAAATGGAACAATAAAATAAAATTTACACTTCTAATTTTGTGTCTCATGCGTTACACATAGTAAAGAAATATTGTTCAACTTTTTCCAAATAATGCTAATAGTCCAATTCTGTGCTAGGTTGTTCTTTATTGGGTCTATTGGTCTCAAGTGGCTCTGGCCTAAAGACTTTGATCACTCTCTAGGCTGCAAAGCAAAAACTCTCTGTTCTGTTTGGATGCAAGTGCTAAGTTCCTTGGTCTGTTGATCAAAGAATTTCAAGGAAAATAAGATTTGGGTGTTTTGCCAAGGTTTTGTGTTTTATTTTGTTTTACAAGCATTGGTGTCTCTCTTGGAATTTCTTCAGGATTATTTCCTCTCTGCAACACAGAAATAGCCAAAATGCAGATATCATCACCAAATGACAATCTAGAGTTCCATCACCTCAAGATTCTTTCTTTTTAAAAGGGAAGTGGTATGGAGTAGGAAATTTGGGATACTTTTTTTCAAATTTCATTTTCACCCCTTACTAGCCATGTGGCATTGGGCAATTTACTGAATCTTTCTGAATTTTCACTTTTGTGTCTGTGAAATGGTAATAATCAACCTATGTTATAGGTATATTGTTAGGATTACATGGCATCATATACAAAAAGTACTTGACAGTGTCAATATTCAAGAAATCTTAGGCCGGGCGCGGTGGCTCAAGCCTGTAATCCCAGCACTTTGGGAGGCCGAGATGGGCGGATCACGAGGTCAGGAGATCGAGACCATCCTGGCTAACACGGTGAAACCCCGTCTCTACTAAGAAATACAAAATATAGCCGGGCGAGGTGGCAGCGCCTGTAGTCCCAGCTACTCGGGAGGCTGAGGCAGGAGAATGGCGTGAACCCGGGAGGCGGAGCTTGCAGTGAGCTGAGATCCGGCCACTGCACTCCAGCCTGGGCTACAGAGTGAGACTCCGTCTCAAAAAAAAAAAAAAAAAAAAAAAAAAATCTTAGTTTCCTTTTATTTTACTTTGATTATACTATTTGAACTTTAATGATTATTCTTTTTGTAAACTTTTTTTTCTTTTTTTAAAGAGATGGGTTTCACTATGGTGCCTAGGCTGGTCTTGAACTCCTGGGCTCAAGAGATCTTCCCACCTAAGCCTCCTAAGTAGCTGGGATTGCAGGCATACACCGCTGCACCCAGCTTTCTGGGTACAGTGTACTTAAACATTTTAAGTACGCCATTGACAGTTTGCTAGGAAATGCCCATCATGAAAGAATCGTGAAAACTTCTATCATGTGTATGAAACTTTTGCATGTTCATGGCATTTCACAACTGTAACACGCCTCTACCTTGAAGTCCCATGGGTTTTCTGTAATCCCTGCTGGCTTTATAGTTGAGTTCACAGAGGCACAAAGTAACCCATAAAGGGCTCAGTACCGTTAACAACAGAACAGCCACCATGCGGCAAAGCAATCCAGTGAACCAAACTCCTTTGTCAGAATATCTACACACCAGCCCTAAGGCTGAGCCAACAAAATCCAGGTGAATGCAACACTAGATCCCAAAGATGGTCTTTAGGCAATAAGAGTGGCCCGTCTTCATAGTTTGACCAATATTTATTATGGCTCAAGAGCTGTAGCAATGAGTAAAGAAGGCATGTTTCACTGGATTTCTATGCAATCATGGCTGTGTAGGAGAAGGACTGGAATGATGAGCACATAGCAGGAAGATTTGACATGGTCTGGGAGGTCGGGAGCTGCTGCCATGGGAGGAAGCAACGTCTAACATAAATGCTAAACAATGAGCATGTTGTCAATTCGATGAAGCATGTATGCATCCCATGGTGTGGCTGGAACCCCATGGGGTTCTAGAAGAAGCTGGTGAGGGAGTCCAGGCCACAGGGTGCAGGACCTAGCTAAGGATGTGCCTCTATCCCAAGACCTAGGGGCCCACAATGAGTTGATGCATCCGACTACACTGGTCATGGGAACTGCAACTTGCTCCCCTACGCCATAAAGAACATTCTGGTTAGCACAAGGTTATTTTAGTACATGGCTGCCCTGCTTAGATGAGCCGCTAGTCAAAAAATTCCATTTTATTAATCTGTAAGTGTAAGCCTGAAGTTAAACCTGCTGCTCAGATGTTTAATGTCGAGTGACACCCTAAATATCATGCCAGGCTGGCTGTGGAGAGCTGGCTCATTAGGATACCAGGAGAGCTTCTTAAACTCAGATGCCCAGACCTCATCCTAGATGAATTAAATCACACTCCTGGGGGAGTGGGACCTAGCATCAGTATATTTCTGTCTTTTTTTTTTTTGAAACGGAGTTTCACTCTTGTTGCCCAGGCTGGAGTGCAGTGGCACGACCTTGGCTCACTGCAACCTCCGCCCCCTGGGTTCAAGCGATTCTCCTGCCTCAGTCTCCTGAGTAGCTGGGATTACAGGCATGTGCCACCACGCCCTGCTAATTTTGCATTTTTAGTAGAGATGGATTTTCTCCATGTTGGTCAGGCTGGTCTCGAACTCCTGACCTCAGGTGATCCACCTGCCTCAGCCTCCCAAAGTGCTTGGATTGCAGACATGAGTCACCGCGCCCAGCCAGCATCAGTATAGTTCTTAAACTCCTTAGGTGATTCCAATGTGCAGCCAAGTTTGGGAAGCTGTGAACCAAGATTCTCTTCACCATGCGTCTCTCCTTCCCCTGAACAGGAGGAAGGAAGGAGTAACAGTGACCATCCATGAAACGGATTCGGGACTCTCTTTTAGCTGAAGATGAGAGTAGACAGCGCAAGACGAACCTGTCCAAATACCATCTGCAGACGAACGAGTGTCTACAAAACACACCAGGGATCTAGAAACCAACAGACCCATCCCACCTCTCCCAGGTTCAGCAATTCTTTCCTTCCTCGGAGGGCGTTTCTGATGGGACGAGCTGGGCCCGGGCGGATTCTGACCCCACCACCCCAACTCCAAGCTTGGGTCCATCTGCCGCCAATGGTGACCTGGGTGGCGCGCTCCGCAGCAGACAGCCGTGCGCCCTCGGCGACCTGGTCCCTGCGCTCCGGCGCCCGCAGGTCCTCGCTCCCGGCTTCTGCACCTCCCGCTCCCGGACATCTGGCTGAGCCGCGCCTCCCTCTCCCCGTAGCCTCTGCCTGCCCCGCCTCCCCTCCCCACCCTTCCCTTGTTTGGGGCGGTAAGGTCAGAAGCGTTCAACAATTCAACGTGGGAAGTCTCTCGGAGGAAGTGCGGTCATAAATTTCAACCAACAAGAGGCTCCCATCAAGCCTGGGCTTGTTAGAAAACCTCCCAGCCGCTAATCGAGGGCTAGGCAGCTCCAGGGCGGGTGGGCTCCGGGGCAGCCAGGGAGCAAGGATGAGGGCCTGGGGCTGCGGGTGCAGAGGGTTGTCAGAGTCCAAGTGTTCAGTGCCTTGCGTGCGTGGCTGTCGCTCTGCCCCTCTGGTATTGCCCGGCTGTATTACAACCCTTAGATGTGTCCAAACGGTCCTTGTGTGTATGAGACACACAGCCAAGCACATTTGGGAGAGGGAGTTAGTCAGTTTCTCTTCACGTTGCAGCGGTACGTTAAACCCCGTCTGGGTTATTTTAAGCCTGAAGTTCTTGAAAGGAAACGTTTGAGTAAGTTAAGGCTATGTTGAACGCTGCATTCTGTATCTGAATGTGATGATGGTTGCCATCTGAATGTGATGATGGTTCCCAGAAAAACAAATAGACAAGAGGTTAAAGACAGAGTTCTAGGCCCAGCCCTTGCTGTGTGACCCTGAGTGAGTCACTGTATGTCTCTGAGCCCCATTCTCTGCTGCAGGGTGAGGGAGTTGGAGGGTCGGTGGGAGTGAGGCAGCCCTAAGTCTTTGCCCCTCCTCCCTCTCCCTGCAGCACCAACAAGGTGAAAGAAGGGTCTGATCGAATTCAGCCTTTGTCCTGCTGCCATTTGTCATGGGAAGTCTTTCCAGGGACTGGCACTCTGATTTGGTTGGAAAGCCAAGGGTGTGGCTATTGAGCCCACATCAATAGAAGGAAGGTTTGCAAGCCAAGTCTACACCTGCCCTGTGCCGCGCCCAACAGAGCGGAGATAGTTTGAGGATTATTTACTCCTGGAACTTTTGCTGCAATAAGTAAAGCAATGCTGGAGGCTTGAAGGAGTTTAAAGACTAACAGGGGAGATAATGACAATTGTTACTATGCACCAGGCAGGATTCTAAGTCCTTTGCATAAATTAACCCACTTAAGCCTCCCAACAGCTCCCTGAGGTTGGATACTACTATTAGCCCAGTTTTACAAATGGGTAAACTGAGGTACGGTGGGGTTAAGTAATTTGCCTAAGATCTTACTGCAGGGAAGAGGTAGAGAGGAGACTTGAACCACTGCAAGCGCAAAGATCAGCCCTGGGCCCTCGGCAAAGACGGCGCTTCCTATCCCGGGGACAGAGGAAGACAAGTCCGGGCATCCGAGAGCAGGAATCCCAAAGCAAAGGCCAGGAGTGGGACCGCAGGCAGAGTAAGGGGCCCAGGTGGCTGGTGCGCCTGCCCTGAGGATCGGATGTCTCTCTGGGGCGTTATGTCTACTTAAAGCTCTAGGCTCAGATTTTCCATCAGGCCCCAGAAGAGCCACTTTGGGGCAGCACGGAGACCTCAGAGTAATGAGCTCGACTGAGCAGGCTGTAGTTTGCAAAAGCTGCAGACCAGACAAGCTTCACCCTTCAGACCAAAAAGAAAAATCCCCTCTGGAACCTGAATTGTTCGGCAAAAAAGATAAACGTATAAGCCCGTCCCAGATCTTAGAGCACCTCAATGGGACATGTGAATCATTTTCTGTAGATAATAAGGAACCCTTAAAAGAATAAGCCATTCTTGTTACAGCTTTCGAATGGTGATGGCTTTTGCCTGCAATCTCTGTATGTTTATGGCAAAATCATTATTTTGAGATGAATTATCTGGATAACTGTCAGAGAGGAACTGCAGGCTGCGTTTCACCACTGATGCTCTTTGCTTTACGCATGTGTTGCACGTATTCCCACCAGTTGGTGGTAAACTTTTGCATTTTTCAAGCCTCTCAGAGGACCGACCCACTTTCTGTGCAGTGTCAGAAGCTCAAGAGAGAAGCCAGAAGAAAAAGACACAGTAGCCTGTAGCCTTCGGTGCACATCTGCAAAGAATGCGTGCCTATTGCCACTATTGCATTCTGCCCAGGGTTTTATTCATTCATCTTCTAAGCCAGACTTCTGCCGGGTCCCCTCACTTGTCTGTAGAACATTTCCATACTGGCTAATGTTCTTCCATCTTACTAGCCAAAGTGGTTCATATTCTCCCTGAGTGACAGAGCAAACAAAAGCTGGTCAAAAGCAAACAAATAAGGTCTTCTGATCATTGAACCACTTTTGAATCTTTCATTGACAAAATCTCCACAGCGAAGAACACCTGCAATAGGTAGCAAGCATAAACGCTTCTTCATCAATGGTTGCTTGCATCGAAAAGGGCTCGGAAAGACAGGACCCCAACTGTTTCCTCAGAAAAGCATTTGTGTTTCAGCTCATCTGGGATTGGAAAGCCCGTTTCTTCCTGATGTATGTCACTTGGAGGCCTCCAACCTGCAAACATCAGGATAGCTGCTTCCCTGCAAAATTAGGCAGCTGCAGGTTGACTCGAGTCTGTGTCTCCCAAGCCAGAATGTGGGACGATGCAATTGAATAAGTGTGGGATGCTTTCTGCAGAGCATAATTCTACACGATGACTCCCACAGACATACATACACACTGAGAGAGACCAAGAGAGGATAACGTGGAATAAAAATGCCACAATCTCATGGCCTCAACACCAAACTGGTGCTGATCCAATTCTTCCCAAAATGAAATGTGATGTTTCTGAATTCCTTCTGGCTGCCACTGAAAGCCCCCGCTTTTCCTGGTGACTGCGGGAGGCTGCAATATGGTGGGGGTGGGGCACGGAGTGCTGGGCGCTAAGCTCCCTCCTGGCTTCACATAAAGGAAGCAAAATCAAAATCCAAGCCTGAAAAAAAAAAAAAAAGAAAAGAAAACTAAATTTAATTGGCTAGGAAACAGGATTCCTGGGGCCTCTGCTTTCCCAGCTTCCAGAGAAGGATTTAGGCTGGGACACTTCCCCGCCCTCAGGACAAAAAGAGAGGAAAAAAAAAAAGGATTAAATTCGGGTTGGGTCTGGCTAGTACAAATTGCATGCAGAGTATACAGTTGCTTTGCATATTGCATGTGCTTTCATGGAGAGGGAAAACGGGGGAAGAGGGAGGGCAGGGACACTAAACAGGGGAAAAAATGAAAAAAACAACTTGCTGTTTTCATATGGTCGGATAGAACTGTTTTGTCTCTGTAACTGTGCAGAATGTCAATGGTAGGCACCGTGTCGTGACAAGACTTTTTTTTTTTTTAAGTTAAGCTAAGCTCACACCCTAGCTGTAGCCCCCCGAGGTACCGCAGCTTTAATTGTGTTCAGTATGATCTACAGAACAATATGTCTTGATAAATCTGAATGGCAACCCAGCGCACGGCTCCCCTTGGCATTGCTGCAAAGCCAGGCCTCGCTTTAGTGAACCCGTTCAGGAATGTGGGTTAATTCGACGACCCTTTTTACCCCCACAGCTCTGTTTTTGTGAGGTTGGCAGAAACTGACACGTTTTCTTTTGCTTAATTAAGTTGTTCAGTAGAAGGCTGGTCAAACAGTTGCATCTACGTGGGGAGTCTGGAGATGCACAGAAAGCCGTGGGCGTTTCCAACATAAAAAGGGGGATTCTGTTATTGTTTGGGTGTAGACGGGTCATTTTTTCAAAGTTACTGCTGCCTGAGTGACCACAACTCTGTGCGCAGCCCTGAAAGGACATTAAAGCTGCTTAAATACAACTACCTTGGGTTTATTTTTTAAAAGAGAGAGAGAGAGAAAGAGAGGGAAAGAACAAGCAGGAGAGAAATGAAGCGGTCTCATTTATGTAGCATTTTATTTCTTTCCGGACTTTTTTTTTTTTTAAGGCAAAGAGTGGGCTTATTTACATAAGAGATGCCCATACATTATGAATTACAGCTAGTATGATCAAACTCTCTTTCCAATCAGTAAAACAAAACTGGTACCATACCCATAGAAATTGCACTGGCCTTCTGAACAGAGGAGAGGGATCTAATCACCCTTACGCCAGACACCAGGGTTAGGAAAATGTCTAAAATCTCTGTTGATGAAATTCCCGCTTTCATTCCTTGCTGATGTTATGACAGCCACACACAGTATCAGTCTCATGGATTCTCAAAAGAACTGAGGGCCTGATTGGAGGCCTCCTCCATCACGTCTCTGTCCCTTTTTGAAGCCTCCTATATTTCTAATTCAAATCACCTTTATCATTGACATGCAGATCCCCCTGGATTTTCTGTGGCTATTTGGTCCCAGCAAGAGTTTTTCTTGTTGCACATACTGTGTGATATATTTAAGAGGAGGCATGTGGAGGCACTGGCACCTGGGCTTTGGGGTCCTAGTGCTAACAATGAATGGCCTTGGTCTACTGTATGCCCTGAGTTGTTCCTATTGATGCCACTGTACCTCAGTTTATCAATAACAGCAGATGCTCAGTGTGGGTACTTAGCATGCACCTAATATATACATTACTGAGTTTAAGCTGCCCTCTTTCTCCCTCTGCAATAAAGCAATAATTGGAAAACTCACTGATTCCACAGCACCTGGCACCATCACTGTGCTGATAATCAACACCATGATTTTCAGCAGTTATGAAGCCCGGGCACCCATTGGTGAAGCATCAGGCTTGCAGAGCTGCTCAAGGGATGTTTGTACATACCTGGTCTTGCAGAGAGCCATTATGCCTGCTTGGAAGCCAGGCACTCCAATTTTCCACCAAGTCCCAGAACAGCAGTTTTTGGAAAGCCTAAAGATCAGCCTCTTCCTTCTCCAGAGAGAAAAGACTGCACGATCAAACATTTCAAGAGACTTCACCATGACTTTTCACTTCTCTTAATATACAAGAAAGAGTAGGCAATTATTTGATTGATGTTAGTTGCATGAATGGCAAAATGATTCTTAGGCCAAAGAACAATCCATTTTGGAGTATAAATGACTTGGATCAGCAGTCTACACTGATATCAGCTGTTTTTTTTTTTTTAAACAAACAAACAAAAAACAAAACAGGGTCTCACTATGTCACCCAGGCTGGAGTGCAATGGCATGATCATGGCTCACTGCAGCCTCGATCTCCTGGACTCAAGCCATCCTCCCACCTCAGCCTCCTTAGTGGCTGGGATTACTACAGGCATTCACCCCCTTACCTGGCTAAATTTTTTTTACTTTTTTAGAGATGCGGTCTTGCTAAATGGTTGCCGAGATTGGTCTTGACTCCTACGCTCAATCGATCCTCCCACCTCAGCCTTCCAAAGTGCTGGGATTACAGGCCACCGTGACCAGCTTGGTTTTTCATTACAAGCAATACCTGCTTACTCCTCATATTTTGCCAGAGTTGATTATAGATTTATACTCAAGACACCAAGCTCCTATATTTAGGTTGTATATATTCAGGTTCCCAAAAATACACAAGAATTTGCCTAGATTTCAAGGTGCTTCCAACCTCTAAGTAGAGAGGATAGGGAGATTTTGAAGGCCTGTTTTGCACAACCATTCCCAAATGACTTACTACTCTGCAGAACCAAAGCCTGGCTGCACCCAAAAAAATTGCAAAATGCTTCCCCCGGTTCTAGTGGTCGATGTTTAAGGACCACACAGGACACTGGTCTGCAGTGTCCCTATCTTACTTCTCCCTCATTGATGGCTCGAGGAAGACCCCAAAATCTGGGTCTGGTCCACTGATCTTCACGGTCTTAGAGCCACGATACTTAGGTCACCTGCCTTACTTTTAGGTCACCTGCCTTACTGCAAAAAGGTCAAACTCAAAACTACGCACAAGTCTCACATACAACTTTTAAATCGCAGCTGACTGGCTGGTCTTAGCACCTTTTAAAGAGAGAAGTTGTGGGAAGCGAGTGAAGGCCTGAGCAGATGGGAGCCGAGATGGCCGGGCGGCGAGTGGCTGCCGGAGTCATGCCACCTGGCCATCTTCCCACAGTCTGGAGGGGGTGTGTGTGGCTGGCAGTTCCATTCCCGCTTGAGGTGGCGGGCCCTCTCCCCCTTTCCAATTCCCTGACAGCCCGGGCAGATTTTCCTTTGGCTTTTGAAAATCCAGGACATATTATTCCTCAAAGTCGCCAAGTTCCAGCTGCTAGAGAGGGCTGGCCTTTCGCTCTGTTGCCCCACCATCAAGCCTACATCTTTACACCCAGGGAAACAGAAGGCCTTCCTCCATGCGGGCAAGCCCACAAGAGTTCGGATGCTGCCGCTCGGGTCCCGCAGACAGAGGGGAGGATTCACAAGGGCTGGCCAGGAGCCATCCCACTAGCCCTGGCACTTGCAGCTCCACATGGAGCTCTGCGGCTCTTCAGGACAAAGAGGAGTGTTTTTATCAGCCCAACGTTCTGCTGACAAATGCATAATAAACTGACAGAAAGCGACCAAGCAGCATTTCAAAACCCCCAGTTACAGGGGAGGCCAAGCCTGAGTGGCGATGGTCACTTTCTGCAGGTGTTCGGCCAGTGTCCCTGCATTTGCATGCATTTGCATATACTGTCAAACAGTTGGCTGACAGAAAGTCTGAGGAGGTCTGGACACAGCCCAAACCTGTCAGTGGCTTTCTCCTTGCCAGTCAAGGTTGGCTCTGGCTGCAATTAAGGCAGGAAACGAATACTTCTGACATTGCAATATACCCAGCCACAGCTGGGCGAAGTTAAATGGAAAAGGGGGCTTTATTTAGAGAGACAAGATGCATGCTGGAAAAAAAAGATGGGGAAGGCCAAGAGTGGTTAAATGCTCAGAAAGTGACACTCTACACTCATTCTGCAAAAGGAAACAAATATTTTTCAGTCCTTCCAGGTTGCTGTGCTGTGGTGTTATTTGTTGTTGTTGTTGTTGTTGCTTGGGGTGAGTGAGCAGATTTCCCTACTGAGTGAGGCCAATTCAGCATGCGAGAGGAGCTTGCCAGACACGACACCTTTTATCTTCAGAGTATCATCTCAGGAAGCAGGGAGGAAGGGCATCTCCAAACCGCATTTCCGTGACACACGTGCTACCCCATAAGGCTCCACTGTTCCGTTCAGTGTTGGCAAATAGGTAGCCATGGCTGGGAGGGGGTGAGAAAATTGGAGGGGGCCGAGCACAAGCGTCATGTTGTCCCCCCACCGCCCCGCACAAGGGTTACAGCTCATATTAGCATATGGATTGCCATGGGAAAGAAACAAAATCAGAGCCTTCACTACTGTAAGAGTGAATGGCCTCAAGAGATGGAGGGGGCGGGGAAGGAAGAAAGCCGGAGAGAAAGGTGGCTGTTGTTCTTGTTGTTTTTAAGAACACATGAGATTTATATTTTTGGAGGCCTGTGTCCTTCTGAGATGTTGTTTTACAGATTCTTTAAGCGAGACCTAACAATTTATTAAATACTTCATCTCTAAACAGTGGTGGGCACTAGAGTTTCATGAGCAGCAAACAATAGATTCTGTTTATTCGCCAACAATACAGACACTGTTTAGCTCCGGACTGCAAGTGGCTGAGCCATCTGGCTCATATCTCCACAGTAAAACATTGTCCGTGACACAAAAAATGACTACATCCCCAGGACAAACTAGTGTGACCTCTAAATAAAGCCTTCCTCTGAAGCTATGATATCACACTGCACAGGGGACACCAGCACAATTGAATCTGGTCACCAAAAGCCCAAGTGAGATAGGACTATGTAAATGGAATTTTATAGGAGACTTTTTGTCCTCCGGGGCAAACCATCCAGATCCGTCCACAGCACTGAAACATCTTTTTCATTCACCCCTGGGACAACAGTGTGGTTCTATTTGGCGATTGGCAGTCCTCTTTCTCCCGCGCCCTACCCAGGAAGCACACGTCCGTGTTCCCGAGGCAGCACCTGCAGCCTTTGCTTCCAGTAACTTTTCACTGATGCGGGCCCCACCTGCACCAGCCTTTTTGCTGATATTTCTGAAACAAGCGGCCCTTTCTCCTCCCTGCCAGGGAGAAGGCCCAAGTTTGCCAGCTTCTTCACAAATAGCCAAACAAGTCACTCTCAGCCTTGCGCCACCTGAATGCCCGCTTCACGAGGCAAACAAGTATACACACACACACACACAGACACAGACATACACACACAGACACACACACACTCCAGCACCCTGTCCAAGAAAGGGGCCATTTCAATGGAAGAAGTGTCATTCTCCGGAAAAGACCCAATTCAGTCTCTACCACCAAGGCATTTGTGTGGCTGTTTGGTGGGAAAATTTCATTACAGAAATTGAGACATGATGAAGAACAGACCAAAAAGCTGGCTCGGCTTAAGCCTTCCACCTGTTCCAATTCCTGTTTGTTTTGTTTTTTCAGAGCGAGAAACCCTGACCCACCCCTATGCATAAAACAGTTTGCACACACGATGCTTCATAAAATAAGATCTCTCAGTGATTTCCCCATGCAAGCAGGTATTGGACCATTTTGCAGCCGGAGCCACCTGAGATGTGACACACTCAGCACCTGTTGGAGATGGACAGGGGAGGATGAATTCCTCTGTGAACTTTTGCCATCCCCGTCACCTCACACAAACTACTTAACTGCTCAGCACCCATCCTCAGGTGTAAAAAAGGGATAACATTTCCTTCTTCACAGGAACTAAATTTGGAAAATAGGTGAGAAATGCTTCCCATAATGCCTTATATATAGTGACGGTTTAATAAATGGAAGTTCTTACAATAATGATAACAGATAATGGTAACATTGTTTCTATGACTCCTGGAATTTCAGTGGGAAAACAGCTTCTAGGATACCAGTCACTCATTTAAATAAACATTGACCCTTGATAATAGTAACGTTTATTGACCGGGCACAGTGGCTTATGCTTGTAATCCCAGCACTTAGGGAGGCCGAGGCGTGTGGAACACTTGAGGTCAAGAGTTCAAGACCAGCCTGGCCAACATGGTGAAACCCTATCTCTACTAAAAATACAAAAATTAGCCAGGTTTGGTAATGTAATCCCAGCTACTCAGGAGACTGAGGCAGGAGAATAGCTTGAACCTGGGAGGTGGAGGTTGCAGTGAGCCGAGATTGAGCCACTGTACTCCAGCCTGGGTGTCAGAGTGAGATTCTGTCTTAAAAAAAAAAAAAAAAAGTAACATTTATTATCATCATTACCATCTATCATTCACTCTTGCCAAATTATTTGGCAAAGTTGGATTAGAAACTGCACTGCTAGTGGGCTTATCGTCTTCCTATTTCTGAGGTAGAGCTTTCTTCATGAGGCATGAAAATGGCCAAAATTGTATATTGTTATTTCTGTAGCAGTCATAGTCATTTGTTTTAAAGAATGAGAATGCACAGTTGCTGTATCTTAAGTATAAAGTCATAGGGATGACTTGATATCTTAAAATGATTTCTTTCCTTTTGCTTCAGTTCCAATTAATCCCAAGATTTTAATTGCTTGCAGTTAATTTAGAAGTAATCTTTGCATTTACAGCTGGTGAGTTTCTAAAAATGAAGCTGTTTGGTTGAAATTATGAAAGCTGATTTTTCCCAGTTAGTTGGGAGAACACAAACTGGATGCAGAGCCTAGGAAACAATCTTTGTAAAAATGTCACAAATGCCAGCTGGGTGTGGTGGCTCACACCTGTAATCCCAGCACTTTGGGAGGCCGAGGCAGGCAGATCACTTGAGGTCAGGAGTTCGAGACCAGCCTGGCCAACATGGTGAAACCCCATCTCTACTAAAAATACAAAAATTAGCCAGATATGGTGGTGCATGCCTGTAATCCCAGCTACTTGGGAGGCTGAGGCAGGAGAATCGCTTGTACCCAGGAGGTGAAGGTTGCAGTGAGCCAAGATTGTGCCACTGCACTCCAGCGTGGGTGACAGAACGAGATTCTGTCTCAAAAAAAAATTTTTTTTAATCACAAATGCCATATTTAACCAAATGTAAACTGAGTTATGGGCCCTTGGCAGTCCAAACTTTGTGATAGGTATGTAAATCAATTTAACAGGACATGACGATATGGTTCAGTCACCATCTATAGAACTCCTCCAGACATTTTCAGTAGAAATTTAAAGTATTCCCAGAATATCAAAGCTAGCGGAAATTTCCATATGGAAAACCTTCTAGACTTTATATCTTTGGAAGAATGCAAAATATTCACTGTTTACTCACAAATCTCCACCTCTGTTTTGTTAGATTGTTTCATTTTGGTTTTGCCTTAATACTTACATGTGGAAGCTGTTGCACACATTGTATTATTTCCATGAATCCTGGTTAATTTCAGCAGGAAAACTGCTCCCAGGGTGACAGTCAACCATGCCAACAAATGCTGCCCTGGGAATCTGGGACCTATGAGAAGTCCAGCCAAGGACATATACAAATCCAATTAAACTTCGAAATACACATTTCGGATGGCAGGGCAAGGTCAAATCCTCTCATATATTGTTGGTGGAAATGCAGTTTAAAATAACCTTTGTAGAGAGTAATTTGATAGTCTCTACCAACATGTAAAATGTTTACACCCTCTGATCCAGGAATTCTACTTCTGGGACCATATTCTACTGAGCTATTCCTTCAAAGTGTGCAAGAACATATGTACAAGGGGGTTGATTATAATATTATTTGCAAAAATGAAACATGATGATAACCTAAGTGTCCATCAATAGAGCACTGTTGGAATAACTTACAGTGCATCAGTTAAAAAGAATGATGGGGAGCCATATGTATAACATACCCTATAACTACATCTATATCTATATGTCTTTACATAAAATTATCTAGAAGAGGCTGGGCACAGTGGCTCACACCTATAATCACAGCACTTTGGGAGGCCAAGGTGGTCGGATCATTGGAGCCCAGGAGTTCCAGACCAGCCTGGGCAACAATGGTGAAACCCCGTCTCTAAAAAAATACAAAAATTAGCCAGGCATAGTGGAGCATGCCTGTAGTCCCAGATACTTGGGAGGCTGAGGTGGGAGGATCACCTGAGCCCAGGAGGTCGAGGCTGGAGAGACCATGATTGTGCCACTGCACTCTAGCCTGGGCAACGGAGTGAGAACCTGTGTCAAAAAAATAAAAATAGAATTATCTAGAAGAATGCATGCAACGCCATCCAGAAGATGAAGAGGAGGATTTCGTTTTTACAGCATGTCCTTTCATGGTATTTGCATTTTTTAAAATCAAAAAGTCATAATCCTTTTGGACTTTAAAGTACCATGGGTACCACAAATAAAAAAATACATTTCCCGGTCACTGTTCATTGTTAAGGCTGCTGATATTCCTTGGCATAGGGGACATGAACTTTACAAGGGAGAAGGAAAGAAGAGCTGGCCAGCAAAACTTCCGGGATGCCCGCTGTGAGAACGGGTTGACGCCAAAGGTTGAGGGAGTTACGGCCAAAGAGAAAAACTAATCCCTTCCCCTAAGAGACTTACCATGGCATAAGAAGTCTGTAGCTAAAGTAAATATAATATGGAAGTGCTGAGTGATTTGACTTACCCCATCTGTGGGGTTTTAATTGTTTGTGATTTGTTGGTTCTGCAACAATACAAGCCATCTAATGTGGTGCTCAAGAGCTGAGCTCTGGGGTTTCACTATGGCCAGCTCTACACTTACTGGCTGGGGAACTTTGCTACTTAGTATCTCTGGGCTTCATTTCTTCTCTGTAAAATTCTCGGATTATCTACCTCACAGGGCTGATATAAAACACTTAACACAGAGCCTGGTGTCTACTGCATACTAGGCACTATGAATCTAGCTATTGTTTTGTTATTGTTGCTATAATAATATTTATATTATTATTATTCTACAACTAATTTATGTATTCACTGCCCTTCACGCAGAAGGGACAGCACGGTGCAGTCTGTATTTCTGAGGATTCAGGGATCCACACAGGTAGGCTCGCGTTTTGAGTTACCCCTGCAACAAGAGGGTTTGCGCTTCAGCAGCCACAGTCTCGGCCCACACCCCTGATCTGCATTTTCAACACGGCAGACTGGGGTAGGGATCTATGGCCATGGAACAAAGGCAGGTTCACTTGTAAATGCTGAGGCAGAAACAGGCAGTTGTTTAAACAAGACGACATTAAATCTACAAAAAAAAAAAAATCCCCGCCATGCCCAGAGCCACCTCCCAGGTGACCCTGGCCCATGGGATGGCGTCTCCTGCCAAGGACACAGGGCTCCCCTCCCCGGGGCAGTTTGCGGCAAAGCTAGAGCTGGTTTCAGTGTTGAGACACCCCTGCCTCCCCCACTGCCTTCACCCGATAGTGTTTCTGTTTCTTCCTGGGTTCCTCCTCCATCCTTCTGGCTTCCTTCCGGCAATTTGCACATGACCCTCATGGGCCACCGTACCCTGCACCCTACATGTCCTTTTTGCAGTATCACCTGCCTTCACTTGAGCGATTCACTCTTCCAATTCCAATGCCCACAAGAAGAATTCAGAGGGTCTCACTCATCTTTTCAAGTTAGGAAAACCAGTCAAAAATTATCAGCAGGTGGTATAGACAGTGGCCATTTAAGCCTATTGTGGGGCGGTGGGTGGGCAGGCTGTGACTGACACCTCTAGCAACCAATGAGACTGAGGAAAGAGACTCTTCTGCCCTCCGATTGGTCAGCCCTGGCTTTTAAAGGCCCTGAGCTGACCAGACGCTGTCCTCCCACCTCGCAGGTGCAGAGGGACCCTGGGGTCAGTGGAATGTTTGGCTCTGTTTTCTGTGACTAAAATATAATTGTATTTGTGATCTAGAAAGCACATGACTTTTTCCCCATAGCTATTTTATTATCAGCTGTAAGTCATACCAACGATGACCCAAGTCATTCTTGTACGTTTATCTTGTTTTCATTACTATACCAATGCTTTACCTACATATAGTCTCTTACCTTTGATAAACTACTTTCACACATGCTAATTTGGATAATATATGAAATGAAGCGTATCTTACTCTCTCCTTTCCATAGAGAAAGAGAATGAAGCTCAGAGAGGTTCAGTAATTTGCCCAAGGTCACACAGCTAGAAAAGTGAGACTGGGATTAGAATCCAGCTTTTTGTACTCTTAAGTCAACCCTCCTTCCATGTTTTTCAACGTTGTATGCGGTATTCAGAAAAATATTTCCCAAATAAATGAGATCTCGCTTCCCCTCTCTCTCATGTTTCCCATTTTGGAAACCTTTACAGTTTAAGGGTCAAGATAGTAGATAAAGTTTTTTAAAACATAAACTTTCCACAAGTGCAGAAGTAAAATTTCTTAATAAATAGGAAAAGATTGACGACAGATATATGAATACACTGATGAAACAATAACTTATAAGATGGACCTGGCAGGAAGTAAAAGTGTCCCACACGAATTCTCGCTGTTGAAGGAATGCCCCGTCATTATAGCAGAGGGGGTCATAGACACAGGCTTTATGCCTCGTGCTGAATGTCTAACCGCACGCAGAGTTAGTGACCCATGGACAGAGCCTGTCACCCCTCCCCAGCCTCTGTGCAATGGAGACGGCTGTGTCTGCTCTTCTCTGGCCTCTGAGCAGAGAGGAGTGACCCAAAAGGATAGGCTGGCTTTGGACTCTGTCCTCCTCTGGGGTATCAGAACTAGGTGGAAACCCTCATGCACCTTGAATGTGGTGGCTCTGGGGACACTCTGGGCCCACGTCCTTGCTTCTGGCCACATGTTTATGGTTCTGAAACTTATCACTGGGTGGCAGTTTGCCAGAAAATAGGGAAAATGGGATCATGGGGTTCCCACCATGCCCAGAGCCAGCTCCCAGGTGACCCTGGCCCTGTGAACAAAGTTCACACCAAAACAAGGAAGAGCTTTCCTGCCCCACCTCTCTTCTCATATTTGGGGACAGTCGGGTGGGGAGAAACTTTCTTACCACATGCGGCCTGTGTACTCTGGTCTGGTGGGGTAGCAAGGTCTTGCTGTGCACAGGTCAGGCCCCAGGTGTCCTCCTTCCCTCCGCCCAGCCACTGACAAAAATAGCTCTTCCTTTGTTTTGACTTGTGAACAAAGTTCTTAGATGCCTTAAAGGGGAAAGAGATTTTTCTTATTCAAAATGACCCAGAAGCCATTCAAGGCAAACAACTCACCCAAGGGCAAGCAGGCAACTGCTGACAGAGGCCAGGCCAACTAGAACCGAGCCCCGGGCACTGGGTGCAAAGTCCAATACCCTGAGGAAGCTGCCATCAAAGGAGTCACTCATCCCAAATGATGTCAGCGTTGACCAATGAAAACAAAAGCTGAGGTAGAGAAGCTGTCAGAGGGGCCTCAGCTTTCCAAGCCTGGGTACCAACACTCTGAGTCCTCATTGGATCTTCTTCCAAAGACTGACTCCTGCAGGGAGACTCTCAGTGAGTAAAAAATATATAAACAAATACAAACAGGTCAGTGAGCCCACCAATTACATCATGTCCGATGGGATGAAGCCAGTGTGTCAGGGCTGGCCATGGGCTCAAAAATGTGTGCATGAGACTTAATGTGGGATCACGCCGGGCACGGTGGCTCAGGCCTGTAATCCCAGCACTTTGGGAGGCCGAAGTGGGTGGATCACTTGAAGCCAGGAGTTCGAGACCACCCTGGCCTACATGGGGAAACCCCGTCTCTACTACAAATACAAAAATTAGCCAGGCATGGTGGTGGTGCAGGCCTATTAATCCCAGCTACTTGGGAGGCTGGGGCAGGAGAACTGCTTGAACCCGGGAGGCAGAGGTTGCAGTAAGCTGAGATTGGACCACTGCACTCCACCCTGGGCAACAGAGTGAGACTCTGTTTCAAAAAAAAAAAAAAAGAATGTGAAATCCACACATGTTGAATCAGAAAAATTTTCTACTGCCCCACCTCCCTTTAGCAAAGGAGGACAGGACAATGAAGAATCTATTGGCAAAGCAGGGAAATCAGGCTACATCGCTTGCCGAGCCCCTGGAATTCTGAGAAGGTGCTTCTCCTGTGATAGTGGTCACTGATATGGCAAGAGGCTGAGAGTCCCTGGCCGAAACTCTGAAAGGGGTGGCATGTTTCTGCAGAAACCCAGCAGAGGGGCAGGTACCCCCAATGCGCCCTCCTTCCTTGTAGCAAGCAGGGTCCCCCGCTGGAAGAGCTGCCTGTTTGGGGCAGGCTTTCTAAATATTAAAATGTCAGTGGCTGGGTGGAGGGCAGGAGGACACCCGGGACCTGACCTGTGCACAGCAGGACCTTGCTACCCCACCAGACCGGAGTACACAGGCCACATGTGGTAAGAAGGTTTCTCCCCACCCGACTGGCCCCAAATAGGAGAAGAGAGGTGGGGCAGGAAAGCTCTTCCTTGTTTTGGTGGCAGGTGAGTGTCCGTGGTCAGGAGCCATGGAGACTCGTGCCGCGGACTGCGAAGTCACCCAGCCATCTGGCTCAAGCTCTATGACCTGAAGAGCTTGTTTTGCCCTGTTCCCCCAGAACCAGCAGCACAGACCACAGGGGGCTCGCATTATGTTAGCAAATGAAGAAATGCTTTCACAGGAATAGGCAAATTGTCATCTATTTGAAAGATTTACTTCTAACATAGAAACACAATGAAAATCCAGCTATGTTATCCACAGAACAACTACAGGGCTTACAAAAAAAAAAAAAAAAAAAAAAAAAAAAAAAAAACCTCTTTAACCGTGCATGTCAGCGTGGCCTGGCATGCAAGCTCAGTGCAAGCTGTGAACCATGTTTCTAGAGACCTCATGCCCAGCTGCGCTCCGGGAGAGCACCTAAAGTCTAGGTCTGAGGTCTGGGGGAAGTAAGGGCCAGGCAATCCCTCTCCTGACCCTCTATATTGGATCTGATGTTTGTTCCACGAACTGGGAAGTTCAAGTTCCCCAGAATCTGACTTTGGATAAGGGGAAGCAGGAACAACTCTACTTTTATATAAAGCTGGACATTTGTCCAAAATTGCTTCCTTGTTGCTGTGCCACTTGGGGCACAGAACCAAGTCAGATGAGGCTTCATTTTGGCATCAACACCCCACATCCATCTCATTCAGCCAAGGTCTCTCCGTCCTCCGGTTCCCAGTTCAGTCCCTGGGAAGAAACTGAATTGTCCTCTCTTCCAAGTGTGGCCCGTGCACTCACCCATGCCACAGGATCCCCTTGAAGGCTCCCCTGCCGCCCCACACCCACCCCATCTGGAAATTACCAAGTCCTTATGGACTTTGCTCTTTATTCATTCACAAAGAATGTAAGATTCCATTTTTTTCAGAACTGAATAGAAATCCCCAGCATCACCATATCAGGGCGTCTGTTCCACGCCAACTCAGTAATTGCCCCGTTTCTAGTGCTTTTTTATTTTTTCTCCACCAAAACCAACTTAAGCTGATTACCGCCATCTCAAACAACCTCATTGGGCTCCAGATATATCCATTTAATATGGCCAAGACAAGCAGCCAACTGCCGTTTTCAAAAGAAGATCTGACAGATTCTATTCACTTTCAAAGTAGCTCTCCACGGCTGGAATAATTATCTTTCATTTCCCCCATTCTGACACCTTTCAATGATTTGTTGACATCTGAAGAGTTATGGGCAATCTTAGAAGAGGCAGCTGGACTTTCCACCCCCAAAGATACAAGCACAGAAAGGATTCCCATACAGCATCTGAAATAACTCTGTTCTTTGCAAATGGATCTGCATGTTAATAGGGACACTTTTATCTTTAAATATAACCTCAAAAAAAGAAGGGGGGACAGTATTCATTTAACTTGTTCACCGCCAACTCAAGAAAATACACCTTTCCCTCAAAACCAGGGTTCCCTCCCTTGACCCAGAAAAACCAGAAAAATGCAGATATGCTGAGTTTTCCAACATCTCATGTTTGCTGCAGGCCTCAGTCGAGGGAGAACAGCAGGAGAAACCCGAGCAAATGGCAAGAGGCCTCCACTGTTTCATCTGCTGCCAATGAGGTTTTAAGTGAGCATCACTGGAATAATGTCTATTAATAATTTGCACTTCTATAGCCCTTTCTTGAGGGTGTCTCTAAGTACCCTCCCATGAACACAGCCCTTGCTTGCAGGGAAAGAGCTCAACACAGGAACGAACCTCTGGCCTTTGGGCACAGTGCCGCCCAGCTCCTGTCTCAGCACAGAGGCACTTTGTCTTTAAAACTCCAGCAAAAGGGGGCCTGGGAGAGGTTGGTTTGTTTGTTTTTGTGTTTGTTTTTGTTTTTTTAGGATATATGATATATATATATATGTATACATTGTGCAATTACAAATAGAGGTCCCATCACACACAGGATAAATACGGACCGGGATATCTTCAGATTATTTTCTTTCTCTATTTTTTTTTATCTCTCTCCTGCCCCCTCAACACACAAAATTTGAGGACTTTCGTTAACTATTTTAGTCTATCAAACCAAGTGCCTTGTAGATTTCAGTATGGGGGAGTAGTGACAGTGGCCGCAAGAAAGGATCAGATGCAGCCACGATCATTGTCAGAGATAAACAAACACGAGATAGTGAAGGAAAATGGGACAAACACGCAGCCGTTTGCAGCCTGGACCAATCACAGTGATGCTTCTTGTGGCGGCCTGGAGCCCTCTGCACTGTCCGGGAGGGAGAGCGGCCAGGCAGGCAAAGGAGAAAAGACTGCCGTGGGGATCGGTTGCTGTTCTGAGAGTGCATAGGAGAGTGAGGCTGCTGGGGTTGAAGCCACTTGTTTGAGTTTTCCAGCTCTAATCAGATGGTCCCCCAAAGAGGGAAGTCTCTAAGGAACCAGGAACACAGACCACATCTGCTGGTCACTTCTTTTCCCCCCTCAGATCTTCCAGCCACAGTCCCTCAATCAACAGCGCCCCTTACTGGCCAGAGGGTTGCAAACCCAGAGGTTACTGGGGCTTCTCAGATAACCGCTGGCAACCTGGAAATGGACATATCTGTATCATCTCCAGTTACAGAATTTTGAACACACTGTCGAGAGCAGCTCTTGTAATCCCAACTCAAGTCTCACAGCCATCCCTCTGTCTTGAACTTGGTCTTGGCGAAGTCAGGTCTCTCTGTGGGAGTTTTATCATCAGGGGAGCTGCTTCTCCCAAGAGACCAATAACCACCAATACTGTGTATGATCTTAGCAGATCCAAAGCATCAAGAAGCCTTCAAGATCAGACATTGCGACGGGAGAATCCCGTTCCCTGTAAACAGGATGGGTTTGGATTCTAAGTGGCTGAAGTCACAGAGCGGTCATTAAAATGACAAAGAGGCACTGGCCTTTTTCAAACACCTTTCTGGATTTCTCCAAAGAAACCCTCCTGATGAGAGTGCACAGGGTTCATTAGCAATCATCTTGGCTCAGCTGATGACAGGAGTGAAGCCAAGGCTGGCACGGGCGGCGACAGAGCAGGCAAGCAGAGTTGACCTGGGTTATTTTAGGTGAGGGGGTTGGCGCAGAGGGAGACAGAGAGGTGGAGGGAGTTTATTTTGGTTGAGGCACTTTATTTTGCTTTCTTGCTGGTGAGGATTCATTTCCCCTGGGTAATTTAAAGTTTGTAAGAACCTTGGAATTCCTTGGAGAGAAAGCACCATTGCAAATAAAGAGGCCACAGCACTAGTGATGGTGGAGAAAGTGGCCAAGGCCGTGTCTTTTTTTTTTTTTTTTTTTTTTGAGACGGAGTCTTGCTGTGCCCCAGGCTGGAGTGCAGTGGCGCGATCTCGGCTCACTGCAAGCTCCGCCCCGCCGGTTTCACGCCATTCTCCTGCCTCAGCCTCCCAAGTAGCTGGGACTACAGGCGCCCGCCACCTCACCCGGCTAATTTTCTTGTATTTTTAGTAGAGACGGGGTTTCACCGGGTTAGCCAGGATGGTCTCGATCTCCTGACCTCGTGATCCGCCCATCTCGGCCTCCCAAAGTGCTGGGATTACAGGCTTGAGCCACCGCGCCCAAGGCCGTGTCTTTAGATGTTTGGGTTTTCAGTTGGATAGGGTTTTTCGGCACGTTTGGGAAGTTGCTTCTCATATGCCCAGATCTAGTCTGGGGGCCCGCATGTGTTTTTGTGTCTAACATGTATTGTTCTCAGCACCGTGCTATGATTTTCCATGTGTTCATTCATTTAATTCTCACAACAATCAAAATGCATTAATTCATTCATTCCGAATCAATATGTTTAATCAAGAGAGTTTACAAGGCCCACCTTCTCTCCCTTGGAAAATAGGGGTTAGTCTAGCAGACTGCTCAGGGTCAGGCTTCTTAATGCCTTTCAATGCCATTGTCAGTGTATTGAACCCTATTCAGGAATCAGCCACGACTTTCCGTGCCTGCTCCATCAAGTCTCATTTCCTCTGCCTTGCTCAGAAAACCTTTTATAACCCTCTTTATAACGCTCCCACTTCCTCTTCTTCCAGCTGCACCTCTGCTTCTCCAGATATAGAATCCCCATAGCAGTGGGTCGAGTGTCCTGGGAGAGGTGGGAGCTATCGTTTAGAATCCATGTTGCTATTGCCTAGTAAGACACATTGCACCCCACAGAACATACACATTGCCTTTTCTTCAACCTTGGGGGACATACCGAGTCTTCACCAGACACAGAGGCTGCAGGTGACAGAGATCTCTCAGTGGCTTTTCTAGGCAACTTGTTCCTGCTACCCCAGTAGGTGTGGACATAACTTCAGCTCTAGACTCTCGGGGAGCACCGTCTGAGAAGAAGAGACAACTTTACCTTGTTATAAAAGGTAATGTGAGAAGAAGAGACAACTTTACCTTGTTATAAAAGGTAATGTGAGAAGAAGAGACAACTTTACCCTCTTATAAAAACATGCCTGACGCTTGGAAATAAAGCAAGGGAGGACTGCCCTTTAGTGCCAGCCTGGAGCACTCAGGGTCTTCACATTCTCCAGGGGATGTGCCTTTGCTTGACCCATTATTGGGCCCGGATTCTGATGTCACATGTTAACTTGTAGATTTTTACAAAATATTTTCGCTTTTTATTTTTATTTTTTATTTATTTATTTTATTATTATTATTATTTTTTTTTTAAATGGAGTCTCACTCTGTCGCCTGGGCTAGAGTGCAGTGGTGTGATCTCAGCTCACTGCAAGCTCTGCCTCCCGGGTTCAAGAGAGTCTCCTGCCTCAGCCTCCTGAGTAGCTGGGACTACAGGCGCATCCCACCGTGCCCAGCTAATTTTGTATTTTTAGTAGAGACGGAATTTCACCATGTTGGCCAGGATGGTCTCGATCACTTGACCTCATGATCCGGCCATCTCGGCCTCCCAAAGTGCTGGGGTTACAGGTGTGAGCCACCGTGCCCGGCCTCCCTTTTGATTTTTAAATAATTTAAAAATTTTTGAAATGCTGCAAGAATAATGCAAAGACCTGTTTCTCCTAATTCACTAGAGTAATAAGTTGCTGACATGATGCCCATCACCCTAAAAATACTTTAGTGTGTATCTCCTATGATTGTGAAAGTTACCCACTTTCGTGATCTAAATGCAACCATCAAAATGAGGAAATTAACATCGGTATGTACTATCATCTCATTCTCAAACGCCATCCACACTTCTCTAGTTGTTTCAATCATGCTAAACTTTTATAGGCAAGGGGCCCAATCCAGGGTTGCTCATCACACATCCCATCTCTTTAGTCTCCTTCAATCTAGAACAGTTTCTGTCTCTCATGACCTTGACACTTTTGACTATTATAGGCCAATTATTTCGTAGATGTTCCTTTAGTGTAGGTTTCTCAGGTGATGCCTTATTATGAGGGTCAGGGATGTCTTTGGCAGAAACATCACCATAGAAGTGATGCTGGGCTCATCTTGTATCTGGCCAAGTGGCACACAATTTTAATTTACCCCAGTCCTGGTGACTTACATGTAAATGAAAAAATGAAGGTGATGTTTTCCATGCGCCTCCACTGTAAAGTTACTTTTTTCCCCTTTGTAATGTACACGGATTTTGTGGGGAGGTACTTGAGCCTTTGCAAATATCCCATTCCTCATCAGACTTCACTCGCTATTTTTAACATCCATGAGTGTTTCTCGGTTGGATGATTACGATGGTTGCCAATGAATGATTTTCTAATTCCATCACTTTCTCTACATTAATTAGTTGGGATTAGTAACTTTTTTGTAGAGATGGGGTCTCACCATGTTGCCCAGCCTGGTCTCAAACTCCTGGGCTCAGGCAACCCTTCCACCTCAGCTTCCCAAAGTGTTGGGATTCATTTGTGAGCCACTGTGCCCCGCCATATTAGTTGGAATTCTGCTGTAAGAACAAGCTTTTACTTTTTCCACTTATACATTCATCTGTTTGTTTATATTGGTAGGAACTCAAGCATACTTATTTTACTTATCAGGTGATACTCTGCTCCTATCGTTATTCATTTTTATGCCCCAATTGTGCCAGGTCTGGCCGGTAGGAGCTCCTTCACTCTGGCTTCTGGGTTCTCTGGACATGTGCCTATAATTCTTTGAGCCCTTCTTTACTTCCTGGCACAAAACGTTCTAGCTTCATCTTGTACTTTCCCTGACTCCTCACCCAGCCTTGGAATTGGCCATTTCTCCAAGGAGTTTGGGTTCCTTTAAGCGGGGACTTTAGGAACCAAGATCTGAGCACTGATGTATTGTCTGCTCCTGGGTGGCACTGTTCCCAGGCCCTCCCAGTGAACGGAGCTAGGCTACATTTATATACGACTTTACACTGACACTTCCAATTCCCGTCCAACACCAAAGGGCTTATTCTAGGATTTTTCCTTTCCACATGTGTAACTCCCTTCTTCATCGACGAGAAACCCGGTTCCCTCATCGGCCTTAATATACATGATGTTCATAAGGTCCAGAAACAGTTAAATATATATAGTATCATTAAAGCCATCTCCAGTCTGTAAAATAATAATCAGAGTATTGTTTTCTATGCATTCAGACCCTGCGGACACCCCGTATTGGTTATTGGACCTGTCCTTCAGTGTGTAGACATTGCCACTGTGGCACCCCTCACAGCCTGCACAGGCACTCTCGCAGCCCCTGCCACGCCACATCCTCCTAATCCTACTCCCTAGGAGTATCACACTGCCAAGATGACTCCCCTCTGGCTTCGCTCGAATTCACTCCTGGGCTAAAAGAGTGCCTGGATTCTCCTTCCTCACCACGGATTGCACGACTAGATGTCCCAGCTATTAACAGAGCCTTCACAAGGTCGGGAGTTCAGCAGGAAAGTCCAGGTGAAATAGGCTTGTCTTGCCTCGTATCCCTGTCACTCCTGTTGCTCTTTTTGTCCCTCTCAGTTTAGTAGCTGGACCAGTTTCCATCTGCACACCATTGTTCCGGTTGCCCCCTCTCCTGGAACACACTCCCTACCTTCTCTGCACCCTTGGGGCACAGTTCAGCCCCGTGCTTTCCACAAAGCCTGGTCTGGTCCCACGATCCCTCTCAGGACTTCTCTCTTGTTCCCTGCCATCGTCCTCTGGATGCTCCATCTAACCCTTGCTTATATGCTGTGACTTACTGTTCTCTGCATCAAAGTAATAGTGTAGCAGACTCTGTAACTATTTCACAAGGGCGCGAAGACACGACTGCTTTACAGTCCCTTAGCATCCAATCAGAATCTCGACTGCTTTACAGCCCTTTAGCATCCAATCAGAAACTCGACTGCTTTACAGCCAGCCCCTTAGCATCCAATCAGAATCCCGACTGCTTTACAGCCCCCTTAGCATCCAATCAGAAGCTCGTCTCCTCCATACTCATTAGAAGGGCTACAATAAGAAACAAAACAAAGCAACCAGAAAATAATAAGTGTTGGTGAGGATAGGGAGAAACTGGAACCCCTGGGCACCATAGGTGAGAATGTAAAATGGTATAGCTGCTAGGGAAAGCAGTATGGCAGTTTCTTAAATAATTGAAAATGAAAATACCATATAATGCAACAATTTCACTTCTGGGTAAATACCCAAAAGAATGGAAAGCAAGGATTTGAAGAGATATTTGCGCACCCATGTTCATAGCAGCACTATTCACAATAGCCAAAAAGGTGGCAGTAACCCAAGTGTCTATCAAAACAAAATGTAGGCCGGGTGCTGATTACCTGAGGTCAGGAGTTTGAGACCACCCTGGTCAACATGGTGAAACCCTGTCTCTACTAAAAATACAAAAATTAGCCAGGTGGGGTGGCTCACGCCTGTAGTCCCAGCTACTCGGGAGGCTGAGGTTCGAGAGTTGTTTTAACCTTGGAGGTGGAAGTTGCAGTGAGCTAAGCCAGTACCACTGCACTCCAGCCTGGGCAACAGAGTAAGACTCCGTGTCAAAAAAGAAAAAAGAAAAAAATGTAGCATAGATATACATTTAAAGGAAGAAAATTCCGACACAACAACGCGGATGAACCTTGAGGGCATTATGCTAAGTGAAATAAGCCAGACAAAAAAGTACAAATACTATATGATTCCACTTACCTCAGGTATCTAGATGAGTCGAATTCCTAGACAGAAAGTAGAATGGTGATTGCCAGGGTTTGAAGAGAGCAGGCAGTGGAGAGTTATTGTTTAATGAGTACACAGTTTCAGTTTTACAAGAACAGAAGAGTTTTGTATGGCTGGATGGTGATGATGGTTGCACAGCAACGTGAATGTTTGTTTGTTTGTTTTTGTTTGTTGAAACCGAGTCTTACTCTGTCTCCCAGGCTGGAGTGCAGTGGCACAATCTCGGCTCACTGCAACCTTCGCCTCCCTGGTTCAAGCGATTCTCCTGCCTCAGCGTCCCAAGTAGTTGGGACTACAGGCATGCACCACCATGCCCAGCTAATTTTTGTTTCAGTAGAGACAGGGTTTCGCCATGTGGGTCAGGCTGGTCTCGAGATCCTGACCTCAGGTGATCCACCCGCCTCAGCCTCGCAAAATGCTGGGATTACAGGCGTGAGCCACCGTGCCCGGCTGTGAATGTTCTTAATGCCACTAAACTACACACTTAAAAAATGGTTAAGATGGTAAATTTTGGCTGGGCGTGGTGACTCACGCCTGTAATCCCAGCACTTTGGGAAGCCAAGGCAGGTGGATCACAAGGTCAGGAGATGGAGGCCATCCTGGCCAACATGGTGAAACCCCGTCTCTACTAAAAATACAAAAATTAGCTGGGCGTGGTGGTGTGTGCCTGTAATCCCAGCTACTCAGGAGGCTGAGGCAGGAGAATCACTTGAACTAGGGAGTCAGAGGTTGCAGTGAGCCGAGATTGTACCACTGCACTCCAGCCTGGGCGACAGAGTGAGACTCGGTCTCAAATAAAAAAAATAAAAATAAAAAATAAATGGTAAATTTTATGTTACATATATTTTATCATAATTGTTTAAAAATCAAAAAAGCTTGTCTTCTCATCTGCAAGGTGGGGAGGTGACGGTTGTGAAAACCAGATGAAGTGAAATACATAAAACACTAAGTACAAAGTTTGGTGTGTCGTAGGTGCTTAATAAATGATGATTATCATTATGGTTTTACAAAGTGGTCGGTAAATAACAGATTAACTGACTAATGGACTAAGACATATATTGCTTCTCCTCCAAGAAAAGCTTTCTTCATTCATATGATGGAGAATGGAGTGAAGAGGCAACTTCATCAGAAGAGTTTGGTGGGCTTTTTATGTAGAGGCAAATGGGGTCGGCTGACAGCACGTGACGGCCCGTTGCAAGGGTCCCTCCCACTGCGTCCAAACTTGGCCCATTAGAGTCATTTCTCTGGCATCAGCATCATCTCCAGAAGGCCCCTCTGTAAAAGTGCATATGTTAACCTAGAGGGAGAATCCATTAGCACCCTAATCCCCATTAGCAAGGAGTGTGTGGCTGGATTATCTTGCTGTCACCTGGCAGGAAGCGGGATCCTGTAGAGAAGGACACCAGTTAGCATATTGTCACAGGGGAGAGGGGTGGGAAAGGCAGGAGAACGGCATGTGGTCCAGAGGCCATACCCAGATGGAGGCTGCAGTCAGCTCCCCAGTCAAAGGCAAAGCCCAAGTCAAAGCCATGCTTCCCTCTTGTCCACCTGCTCCAACGCCACCCACAGAGAGTGCGCCACAGCTCACAGGATGCAGGTCTGGTTGAATCTTACAACAACTTTGTAAGGCAGGTATCATTAGCTCCATTCTCATGGCAGGAGGATGAGGCTCAAGGCAGCTAAAGGTTTTTGCTGAACATCAGTGGAAAGCCAGGACTCAAAGCCAGATCTTCTTGTTTCCCTGTTAGGTGTTCGTAGCACAGCCAGTATCTGCAGACTATGCTGCTGGAAGGGTTAGCCATCACTGTTATTGTAGCGTCTGCTGCCTATAATATGCCAGGCACTGCTGCAAGAAGTTTACATAGATAAGCTCACTTGATCTTCATAACATACTACCTGGGTACAATTATTATATTTACTTGACGGATGCAGAGACAGAAGGGACACAGAAGGGATTAGTAACTTGCCCCAAACCACACAACCAGCAAGGTGTTAAGTGAGCACCTGTAGTCTGGAGGAGACACCACCGAAAACGTCATTTTTCTGGTAGTCCCATGCAGTTACCCCAGTGGTCACCCCAGTGGTCAGTTAATGTCCAAGCCCACCGCTTCTCACTCCTCAGTGTCACAGCTGCCCACCAACACCTGGTCTCCAGGGTCGCTGAGAACAAGTCCCCAGCCTGCTCTGGGTCTTCTAGGTGGACTTTTCCTTTGAGATGGGGCCAATCCCATCATTGCATTGGTTTTGGGGGACATGGGTCTAACTTCAGTATAATCTTCTCCATTGCTACTCAAGCAATCAGAAAAATCATATTTGTCTCCTGGGAAGTTTTATTAAAACAGAGCATTATGGCCGGGCGCGGTGGCTCATGCCTATAACCCCAGCACTTTGGGAGGCCGAGGTGGGCGGATCACGAGGTCGGGAGATTGAGACCATCCTGGCTAACATGGCGAAATCCTGTCTCTACTAAATATACAAAAAATTAGCCAGGTGTGGTGGCAGGCGCCCGTAGTCCCAGCTACTCAGGAGGCTGAGGCAGGAGAATCGCTTGAATTCGGGAAGCAGAGGTTGCAGTGAGCCAAGATCATGCCACTGCACTCCAGCCTGGGCGACAGAGCGAGACTCTGTTTCAAAAAAAAAAAAATTATTTATTTTGCTGATTTTAGGAGCTTTTGTCTCATCCATTATTTTATTTTTTATGTTCCTCTTATTTCAATATGTGTATATTATTCATAATATATTTACATATATTATTTATAATATTTACATATAAGAAATGATTGTTAAAATATTTAGACAGTTTCATTTTGTTTGTTTTACCTTAGGAAACTTGTTCATAACACTTTTAGAATATTCTCCAAACTTATTATTTGTTATGTAAAATTTTCTTCTACCATTGAACCACACAGAAAAAGATAAATGTTTTTAAGTGTAACGCAAATGTGTAAAAATAGAGTTTTAAAATATTTAAGCAGTATATGAGAATTTCACAAATCTGGAGACATCCAGACATGGCTTTTCACCCTGGTTTTACAAAACTGAATTCCTGGCATCCAAGCTCAAGTTGGGCATTCGGCTCATTGTAAGAAGTCCTGATTCAGCACCTTAGCCCACTGAATTGCTTTAGAATTTCTGGAATAAAACATTCTACTTCACCCTCAATTCTCTATGCCCAGAAACCATTCTGGCAGCGAGGCGGAGGTCGATTCACCACCATTTATTATCTCTGTGTGTGAGGCACCACACACAATACATAAATACACACTCTCCTCTTCCAAAAGAATAGATCTAGAAGGATCATGCTCGTTAAAGCATGGTGAGAAAACAGAAGTCAGGTGAGAGTAAAGAATTGGAGACTGGTTAAAGTCAGGAGCAGGTGGATGGTGCGTTTCCAAGGAGCTGAGCTGTGCTGAAGCACACAGGGCGTCCCTTGCTGCTCCGCTGCACCTCCAGCTGGATTTCCATGTGGTGGTGCAGGTGAGGGGCTGTGCCGATTCATTATGGCAAAATGACATATCAGAAAGGTTTTACTGACCTATGAAAGATGCCCAACAGCAAAGATGCATTATCTTGTAAGTTAAGAATGCTGCCTTTTAGACGGTTAGCTGTTTTTTGACTTTTAAAAATAGAAACCATTTCTGACAAC
Source organism: Macaca fascicularis (assembly GCF_037993035.2). NCBI lineage: Eukaryota > Metazoa > Chordata > Mammalia > Primates > Cercopithecidae > Macaca > Macaca fascicularis. Next base: position 13,790,043 of record NC_088377.1, on the reverse strand, counting down.
AGGCTGAGAACTATGTAATTGGCACACATTTATCGATGCGGTGAGTCTGGCTCTGATTTTTACTGTGCACACAGCCCATGACTTCTTGCCTGGAAACACAGGTCTAAACAACACAAAAGCCTTCACTGAGCCTAATTTTATCTCCGTCTGCACCTCATTACTGTGTGGTGGCTTGTTTCGTGCAAACAATTGCTGGTTTCTAGCATAACAAGGAGGCCCGTGGTGTCTGTATCGAACATATTCCTTAGAGAATGAGAAACTCCTACCGGGAAAGAGGAGATTCTTGTTAAGGCCTGGAAATAGGCTGAAATGTAAATGTGTGTTCTCTTCCACAACGTGCCTAATTGCCCATAAATGTCATTAAGTTGAGAAATGTTTTTCCACCAAATTAACTTTGACTCATGATGTCTAATTAGCAGGAGAAGCTGGAAGATAACAACTTATCAGTCACTGTTTAAGAAAACATGTTTAACGGGTGACTTTTGGCTAGCAGCAATGTTAAACCAGGTATTGTAACTGTCAAAACCATGCCTGAGCCCAGCAATTAAGGGCAATATCTTTTTTTCAGTGCCAAGAATTTTACAACTCCCTCACGGGTGTTTTTTAAAAATTGTGGTGAGGGCCGGCTTCCTAGGAATGCATTGCGTACATAAATGATAGGTTTGGGGTGGAAGGAAAGAAAACATCAGAGCTCAAAACTCCTTGGCAGAAAATATGGAAGCAATGCACTTAAAAGTGTTGTCTCAATTTTTAGCCTTTCTCAACACAAAAGGCTCAAACTCTACTTGGCAATTAAAAGAACATTCACAGAGAGGTTCTACTGCTTACAGAGGGCTTTGCCACACATTCATGCCTCCCAGCAACCCTGTTAGGTAGTCGCTATTCCTGTCTCCATTTTACTAACAGGTAAACTGAGACCCAGAGAGGCTATTACTTTCCCAGACTCATGTAGCAGCCAGTGGTGGGAATGGAATTTAAGACTAGTATTTTAAGGCTGAGCGTAGTGGCTCATGCGTATAATCCCAACACTTTGGGAGACTGAGGTGGGAGGATTGCTTAAACCCAGAAGTTCTTGACCAGCCTAAGCAACATAGTGAAACCCCGTCTCTGCAAATAATAATAATAATAATAATAATAATAATAATAACCCAGGTGTGGTGGTGTGCACCTGTTGTCCCAGTTTCTCAGGAGGCTGAGGCGGGAGATGGCTTGAGCCCAGACGGTAGAGGCCGCAGTGAGCCGTGTTTGTACCACTGCACTCCAGCCTGGGTGACATAGTAAGACCCTGTCTCAAAAAATAAAATTAAATAAAAGAAAGCCAGCTTGGCTGGGCGCGGTGGCTGACACTTGTAATCCCAGCACTATGGGAGGCCGAGGCGGGTAGATCACCTGAGGTCAGGAGTTTGAGAACAGCCTGTCCAATATGGTGAAATCCCATCTCTACTAAAAATACAAAAAATTAGCCAGGCATGGTGGTGCATGCCTGTAATCCCAGCTACTCGGGAGGCTAAGGCAGGAGAATCCGTTGAACCCGGGAGGTGGAGGTTGCAGTGAACCGAGGTCTCGCCATTGCACTCCAGCCTGGGCAAGAAGAGCAAAACTCCGTCTCAAAAAAAAAAAAAAGGAAAAACCGAAAGTCAGCTTTTGTGACTCTGACGTTGGGACCATGACTCCCAGTAGGCTAATGCCTTCCTTTGCTGAAAATGGGGTCCCTGAACTTACACGGGGAGAAATTACGTCCTTATTTGCATTACCCACTAACTGAACATTTGAATTGGATTACGAATGTAAGGCACAAATTGCTGTGGTATTTGCAGTTCCCACACCTTCCTCACCAGTCCAAATTGCTGACATTTTCAAGTTGTGTTACAATTGTTGGAGACCTCCTGAAATACTGTTTACACTCATTACTTTATCTGTTAGACTTGCCACTCAATCTTGCTATTTAATGTGCTTTCAAATAACTGCATAATTCTGCACCACCGATCCGTTTCTGTAAAATACTTTCAGCATTATATTTCCATATAATTGGTTTCCTTTTATTAATGAGTATTTTATTTTATGCATTTAAAAATGTTATTCTGAGGAGTAGTTCGGAGGCTTCACCACACCACACAGAACAGGGGCAGGGCTTCGAATCTGTAGCTGCCATATTTAACAGTGAGGCTCTGTAGCTGCCATATTATTTAGTAGTTGCAGGCTGGCAGAGTCAGAAATCCACATGGAAATTGTTAGTGGATATGCTCTTGGGTGTCTTGCAGAAGACAGCAAAACACCTTTTAAGCATAAGCAGGACATCGGCCCTGACCTCGGTGGGACCTCGCATTTGGAGATCTGAAGTGCACTCTGACTTCTTGGGAGGAAGGGGAGGCTGAGCCCAGATACTCCTCTGTCTCCCCTATTCATTCTCATTCAATCAATGCACTGTCCTGTTCCCTGAGTTAGTCTATATGAGAGCAGTGCTTCCTTTATTAATGAGAACAAGCGTGGAAGTCACCACTATACAGGTAAGCACTGGCAGCAATGCAGGACGTGTTGCCAGCGCTGGGAAGATGCACACCCGCAAGAGAAAGCAACAGCAGAGAGCGCAGCAAACCACAGCCACAGTGCGGGGCTTCTCACCCAACTCGCTCCCAGAACCACGGAGCATCAGGCAGCGCCCCAGCATTCCAACCCCGGGGGCCCTTGCATGACAGCCGAGGCGTTAGTATTTAGGTTTTGTAATTAATATCTGCCTTTCTCTAGGCCTCCAACCTGGCCTCTGGAAAGCATTTGGGAAGCCACTACCTAAGAGGAACAGGGAGGATTTGGAGAGAGGCTGGGAATGAGGAGAGAGGGCGAGGCGGGAGGGAGGAAGAACTAGGGTTGTAATGGAAATTGAAAATACATACTTGTAACCCAGGCAGAGTGGCTACAATAGTTAGTGGGGTTTTTAATCTTCGGGGTGGGAGCAGAAGTTGTTCACCGGCACCTAAATGAGTGGCTTCAGTTTAAGAAGAGTCATTGTATAGTAAGCATTGGTCATTGTCACAGGAAAAGAGCACTTTGAGGACTCATGAGGAGTTGACTTTGTGGAGGCTCAGAAAAACAGGCCCCTCTGGCAGGTCAGAGAGGAACAAAGAGAATCCCCCTTGCTCTGCAGCAAATGTATGTGGCCTGCTTTGCTGTGGAGGTGTGTGGGGCCCACACTCCAGCCAGGCAGGGGACGAGCCACGAGACCACTCCCTGCCCACCCCCCAGGAGGATGGGACCCCTCGTGTCCCAAGCGCCTAGGACTGAGTCACTGAACACCAAAGCTGTTTGAAAGAGTAGGGTAGGAAGAAAGAAAAAGGGGTAGGAAAGAGAGAAGAAAGAAAGAAAGAAAGAAAGAAAGGAGGGAGGGAGGGAGGGAGGGAGGGAGGGAAGGAAAGAAAGAAAGAAAGGAAGAAAGAGGGAGTAAGGGAGGGAGGGAGGGAGGGAAGGAAGGAAGGAAAGAAAGAAGGAAGGAAGGAAAGAAGGAAAGAAAGAAAAGAAAAGAGTAGGAAGGCACTTGAGGTTCTACGCAAATGTTCCTCCAAGACCTCGCCAGGTGTGTGGAAAGAATGTCCCACCATGGCTGTGTCAGGAAAACGAGAAGTGGAGGAAGGGGAGGTTTGCGAAGGCAGTGGGCATGGAAGCTATGAAAACGGACCCTGGGTCGGGGAGAGGTTCGTGGGACATGGTGAGCCTCAGTCACCCACTCTGTGGGACAAGAGCCTTGAGCACATGGAATCCATTTGTCTCCAAGGTAGGTTCTAAGCCCCTCACTTCACAGATGAGAAGTTGGGGTTCAGAGAGATGAAGTGACTCACCCAAGTGAACTCAACAAATAAGCCTCAGAGCCAAGCAATGGAGCCAGCTCTGTGTGTCACTAAGACATACACTTTTCACCCAGCTCAGGGGGTGTCAGCCTCAGGGAGGAGGCACCGCCCCAACCAAACAACCAGACCGGGAGTACTTTGAGGCAGAGATTGCCCCCTTGGAAACCTCTTACTCTGGTGCCTGCTATAGATTTGGCATATAGTAGGTGCTCAATAAATATTTGTTGAATGATAGAATTTACGAATTCAATGATTTAAGAATTGTGAATGAATGAATTTGTGAATGAACCAAATTTGGTTTCTTGAGGTCAGAGCCTAAGAGGCATTCTCAGAAATAAGAATACCCCAGATACCCAAAGACCTTCTCAGAGGTGTTTTCTGGTTGCTAGAAGTGGGAAAAATGGGAAACCTGCAGGGCTTGGGGGTTGACAAGACCCAAGGAAACCAACAGCACGAGCAGAGGCCTCCACAGAGGCAGAAGGACAGCCCAGAACCTGGAGCCCTGGCCTCCTGTGGAGGCTGCTTTTATATATTTACAGAATGCATTGATACTTACTTCTTTCCAAAAACAACTTCGAAATGAGTGCCTGCTGCAGTCAGAGGAGTACAAAATAAGACAGGGGGACAGAATCCACCGGAAGTTCGAGGATAGGAGGTTTGCTTGGCAAAGGTCTGCATTCTGCTTGGAGTTCTAAACTCATCAGAGCAAGTGGAAACTGGACTCGAGCCAAGAGAGAAATCAGAAAGGGGACATCAAGAAAGGAAGAGAGAAAACATTGGAGATGCAGAAAAAAAAGAAGAAGAGGTAGCCAATTAAGAGGCTGGAACCTGGGGTGGGACCCAGGCAGGTGGCAGGTGGCAACCTGAGACTCACTTCCTGCCACAGCAGACAGGAGCAGTTCACATGGCCTCTTCCAGGAAAAGAGGTGGCTGCATGGTGGTGGATATTTCCCTACAGAGCAGGATTTTTTGCGGTGGAGTGTCTGAGTGCATCACCAAAGTCTCTTTCCTCCCATCCTAAACTTATCATTACATACACAGTAGATTCATAGGAAGCCTGTGCTCATCACGGTTTTTATTTATTTATTTATTTATTTATTTGAGACTGAGTCTTGCTCTGTCGCCCAGGCTGGAGTGCAGTGGCACAGTCTTGGCTCACTGCAAGCTCCGCCTCCTGGGTTCACGCCATTCTCCTGCCTCAGCCTCCCTAGTAGCTGGGACTACAGGCGCCCGGCTAATTTTTTTGTATTTTTAGTAGAGACGGGGTTTCACCGTGTTAGCCTGAATGGTCTTGATCTCCTGACCTCATGATCTACCCGCCTCCGCCTCCCAAAGTGCTGGGATTACAGGCGTGAGCCACGGCACCCAGCCCTCACCACAGTTTTTAAAAATCATCTGTGAGGGAGTTGTAAAATTCTTAGCACCAAAAAAGAGATATTGCACTTAATTGCTGAGCCCAAGCATGGTTTTAACACAGGAGTTCCGCAATGGGAGATATTTCTCCCAAACTCTAGGTTCATAAATAGACCTGGCACTGGTGTCCTCAGAACAGACAACTTTGGATCTGTCATGTCCTTTTGTTACGTTTCCCCCCCTTTAATTTGGGGGAGTGCAATTGAATATGGCAGACTGGTATTTAGATTGCAAGCTGTTGTCACGTTTCAATTGGTGTATGATCTCTTTGGGGGCCAGTATTGTGTGTTCTGGGGCTCTTGTATTGGAGGCTAATATGGTTTGACTGTGTCCCCACCCAAATCTCATCTCGAAGTGTAGCTCTCATAATTCCCACGTGTTGTGGGAGGGAGCCGGTGGGAGACAATTGAATCACGGGGGCAGTTCCCCCATACTGTTCTCATGGTAGTTAATAAGTCTCACGAGATCTGATGGTTTTAGAAGGGGTTTCCCCTTTTGCTTGGCTCCCATTTTCTCTCTTGCTGCCACCGTGTAAGAAGTGCCTTTTTAGCCTTCCACCATGATTGTGAGGCCTCTGCAGCCATGTGGAACTGTGAGTCCACTGAACCTCTTTTTCTTTATAAAGTACCCAGTCTGGGCATGTCTCTATCCACAGCATGAAAACACACTAACAAAGAGGCTGTATGCATAATGGTTACGAACTTGAGCTGGGGGTCGGATGGTCCTGGTTTCCAAACATCAGAGTGTCCATCTATAAAATGGCATTCCTACAGAGGCGATGCACATCGATCAGCTCACATGCCTAGCATGGTCAGTGCTCAGTAATTGTCATTGCTGGTGTTATGCCTCATCTTCAGAGCCTCTGGACTTACAGGAGTGGAAGTGTCATATTGCTTAGAGGGTAGGAGTCCCCTTTGCGTTGCACTTTCCACAGGAGTGGTGGTTAGGAGGTCACTGATCTCTTTGAGGCTCTAATGAAAACTATGAATCTTCTTCCCAGAATAGTACATACATGTATGTGTGACTGCATACTCATACACGCGTTTTTGCCTTCAAGCTCAGGGAGTTCATAGAACCCCACCCCAGAGCCTACCCTTACCCCTCTGTGGGCACCAAGTTGCGATTAGCCCATTTGGGAGCTGAGATACAGCTATCCAGTTTGTCCAGGAGATGCTACATCAAGCCAAATGACAGCTGCAAAGACCCAACCCAGGTCCTCATCAGACACCCTCCCTCAGTCTGGGTGGAAAGGACTTTGTACATCGAGTTCACCAGGGAGGTAAAATATAAAAGTGTCTGTATGTGACTTGGAGTCTTTATTTCATTCCACTCGTATTTGGGGAGAAGGAATTGTCAATAGTATCTGACACAATAAAGTGAAAGTTAAATCATTTTGTCAACAATCTACAGATAAATATACTCCAGCAAAATTAATGAAGGTCCTGATTAACCATGCCCTTTAGTTTGGAACGGGGGTAAAACACAAATATATGAGTGATTGGTGCTCATACAAGGAAGAGGAGCCTTATTGTTTAAACACATTGGGGTCATATTGATGCCATTATAGAGCTATGACTATGTAAAGTACCAGTGTGCCTGGGCATGGTGACCTGTAACTGCAATCCCACCTACATGGGAGACTGATGCAAGAGGATTGCTTGAGGCCAGGAGTTCGAGGCCAGCCTGGGCAACATAGCAAGGCCCTATCTCTAAAACAATTAAAAATGAATAAGTAATAAAAATTTTAACAATCATTAAATTAAAAAAGTACCAGTGTGATAACAATGACGTCTCACTTAGATAGTGCCAGTTCTGTAATCCTGCGATCCTCTTTGCCCAAGTTCACACAGTCATGTTGGATAAACACAGGGCTATCCAACATGACTTATGGGATGCACAAAAGTGTGAGTTGGAGGTAAACTAGTTGAAATTCTCTCCTCTTGTAATCTTTATTTTCTTGGAGAAACAGTGAAGAAATTAATGTTATAAAAGCTCTGCAAAAGTGAACTGACCACCTACTTAGTCCAGGTGAATATTTAAACTATCATGGAAAAGTTGATGTTTCCATTTGCTATTGCTGTGTAATGAACCAAAACCTCAGTGGCATTAAATAGCAGTCATTTATCATCACCCGTGTATCTGCATATTTACAGGGCTGGCTTGGTCTTGGCTGATCTGGACTGGGCGCCTCTGATCCTGGTGTCTCTCATCCTCCTGGACCCACTGGCTGACTGGACATGTTCCTTTCATGGCATTGGCAGAAGCACAAGGGGAGAGAGCACAAGTACTTTCCAAGGTCCTTGACTGAGTTGGGTCCACTAGTAGTTCGTTAGCCAAAGCCACAAAGCCACCCAAATTCCATAGGCACACCCAAAGCCAAATGGCAGGGCAGCTATGGGGGAGGGGAAAGGGGCAAATATTTCTGAACAGTCATCTAATCTACCCGGCGTCAGAGAGAAAGAGGGAAAGCTTAAGAGAAATAAAACGTTTTGCAGTGGTTCTCAACTTTGCATATTAAAGCTACCTAGAGATGTTTTTAAAATACCTATGCATGGGTCCAACCTCAAAGATACTGTGATACAGTGTGGTCTTGACATGGAAGTCAAGTAGGAAAATCACTCTCTAAACATTCCGCAGAGCCCTTCCTCAAGAGCAGTGATCTCACCCTTAATGCACATCAGAATCACCTCGGGAGCTTTTACAAACTGCACATGCTAAAGACCTGCCCCAGACCAGCATGTATTTTTTTTTTTATGCACCCAGCTGGGTGTGGTGGGTCACACCTGTAATCCCAGCACTCTGGGAGGCCAAGGTAGGCAAGATCACTTGAGGCCAGGAGTTTGAGACCAGCCTGGCCAACATGGCAAAATCCTGTCTCTACTAAAAACACAAAAATTAACCAGGCATGGTGGTGCACGCCTGTAATCCCAGCTGCTCAGGAAGCTGAGGCAGGAGAATCGCTTGCACCCAGGAGGCAGAGGTTACAGTGAGCTTAGACCACACCACTGCACTCCAGCCTGAGTGACAGAGGGAGACTCTGTCTAAAAAAAAAAAAAAGCATCCCTGACTGTTCTAATATTCAGGCAAGCTTGAGAACAATGGTTGCTTGAGAGCCATAACACCCCAGTTCAGTTCCTTGATTCATGACACAAAGATTATTGAATGCCTACTATCTGTGCTAGGGCCTGATGACACCCCAGTGAGCCCAAATGGATACAGGCTCTTCTCTCTCAGAGCTTAGTGCAGGAGACAGTCAATTAAATCATCACATTAACGAATAAGGAAGAGGCTCCGTTGGAAAGGAACGTGAGTCTGTGACAGCAACAACAAACCCTGGGGAAGTCACAGAAGGCTTCCTTGAGGAGGTGTTCTGGGCCTGGGCCTGGCTGTAAATGCAAGGAGCCCATAGAGTTAAATAGAAAGTAGGAGCAGAGTCAGCAACACCTCCACCACATTTCAGTGCTATTCCAGTGAACAAAGACATACCTTGCAGGAAGATCTGGGGGGGGTCTACGTGCCTCAGCTGTAGAGGCTGGAGGAGACAAAGCTGACAGGCAGATCCACTGATCACCACATGGTTGGAGGGAGATAGAAGACTCCTCACCTCTTTCCCCTCCCCAGGGGCAGCTGCCATCAGTGGACGCGTTGAAAGGACCAAGCCCCCATCTGGAAGTGCTGGAGGGGAGAGGGATTGGGAATGGTGAAGCTGCAAGGAAGGAGATCTGGGTGATAGAAAGCTCAGGAACTGTAGGTGTTTGCGGCTAGGAGGCATCTCAGTTTGGTGGGCATTTGAGCTCCTAGACTCCATGAGTTTTGGAGTTCTGGAGTTTTGCGGGACTGGGGGCGGTGGTACATTGGAGCAGGTTTGCACAGGTGCCAAGTGTACACATCTGAACTCCGCTTAGTGACATTCTGTCAGGGGCTCAAAATCAGCCATGGTTGGAGTATTTATCATGGAAATCAGTAAATGCCAAAAATCAGGGCTCTCTTTTATCTCCACCTCGGGAGAGCCAGTTGTTAGACCTTTACATCACACCACTGGGTGGAAGGAACTTTTAGCTTGCAATCCTTAATTGGTGAGCTCCAGGCCAATCAAGTCAGGGTTCAGAAGCAAGGGAAGGGAGCTGATAATAGAACTGAAGATGCAGGAAAGAAGGCAAAGCCATGGAGAGAGTGAGCATTTGGCTGGGAATTCCTGTTGGGTCTATCTCCAGAACCCAGGAGGGGAGGACACATGGACATAAGAGGTTGAGGTGGTTTATGTGCAATGAGTTCTTGAGCAGGTCACTTTTCTAGCCCACAGGGTCATTTGCAAAATAAGGGAAATTCTTGTCTTATTGCAGGACCAGGCAATTTTTTGAGTTCCCTTCTAATGCTAACATTTATGAGTTTAACTATGTATATCCGTACATGGAAAGTTAACTAGCAACATGGAAGGAAATCCACAAGCCACACCACTGGTCCTGTCCACAAGCATAGGTATCATAAAATGAGGTGAATGTATTCGTTTGTCAATTCATTTGTCAAATTCAAATTATTTTTGAGACATGCTGTGATGCAGCATCTCTCTTCCCAAGCATTACGTATGATATTAAGAAAATTTGCCAAAGCTCACTCCCTCCCTATGATCTCCACCTCTCCTCTCTCCTACCCTGTGCCTCCAACATCTGGATTGCACACCAAAGGATATGGGAAAGCAGAACAAAACCAGATAAGGAATCTGGAAGTCAGGTGCAGCAGATGCTGTCAATGTTCCATCAATATCCTCTGCTCTGCAAAAAGCCCTTCAAGATGCTCCTTTCACTGAGGTCTTTTTCTAGCCTTGAGGCCACAGTTGGCCTGTGCGCACAGTGAATCATGGAGGTGTTGCAGTGTTCACACCCCTGGAAGCAGCTTCAAGCGGTGACGATGGGAGCTGAGGAGCCCAGCCCTGGTTGTTCTTCACGGTCCCCAGAGTCCCCAGAGAACTAAGCTCATTTCCCACAGCAGTAACTAGCTTGATAACCCTTTTTTTTTTTTTTTTTACCACCTTTCTCCCCTTCCTCACTCCCCTAACAATGTTTGCTGGTATCACTTCCCAAATAAATAATTTTCATCAGAATCTTTGTCTCAGAGTGGGCTTCTGGAGGAATCCAAATGAAAACAGCAGGAGTCTAACAGTGGGCTGGGAAGCTTTAGAAAACTGCTGGATCTCTCTGAAATTTGCTTCCCTCTTCCATAAAGTGGATTCCCATAAGACTGTCTGTCCCTTACCCCTCTCACAGACAGGACACAAGATGGCATGAGGCAAGAGGTGCAACAGGCCTGGGAGACGCCACAGCACCCACGGTGGGGACGTCTTATGCTGGTTTGGAAGACGTTACATGTCTCAGAGAAAGACATCCTTTATTCCCCGGAGAGCTTCTGAGAGTGTAAAGACATATTTGACCTAAAGTGGTTTTGGAACTGGATCTTACCCAAAAATAGAGAGAATGAGAGAAAGACAGGCAGGAAGGCGGACAAGAAGGAAGGGAGGGAGGGAGGAAAGAAAGAAAGAAAATAGAAAATGAAATTTGTATTATTTTCTCATTTTACAACCCAACAGAGTCACTGGTGTTTTGGGACTGTCCTTAAAAGATCTGGAAAATGCAGGCTGGGCACAGTGGCTCATTCGCTAATCCCAGCACTTTGAGAGGCCGAGGCAGCCAGATCACCTGAGGCCAGGAGTTTGAGATTAGCCTGGCCAACATGGTGAAACCCCGTCTCTACTAAAAATACAAAAATTAGCCAGGTGTGGTGGCAGGAGCCTGTAATCCCAGTTACTCAGGAGGCTGAGGCAGGAGAATGGCTTGAACCCAGGAGATGGAGGTTGCAGCAAGCCAAGATCACGCCACTGCACTCCAGCCTAGGTGACAGAGGAAGACTCTCTCACAAAAAAAAAAACAAAAAAGGTTTGGAGAATGTGTAACGACATGATCCTCAAGAAAATTAAAATAACTTAGTCTGCATAATTGAAATAGAGAGAGTCTTTAATTTTCCAAGTCACAGAGCTACAAACATGTACAGATAAAACTGACAGGATGTATAAATGTTAGCAAACCTCCCCCTTTAAAAAAAGAGAATTCTTTTTGTCAACATTTGTTCTCGTATCAACAAATTAAGGAAAGGACCTAAATGTTCAATTAAATACTCTTTGGATCAGAAAACCACAGAGAGAAACGTGTGGCAGTCCCAAGTGTGTTCCTGGTTTACCTCATTGTTTCTGAGCTCTGCAGCCTGACACATACGGTGTGTAACATTATCCAAACACCATCACACACGTGTGCCCAAAGGGACAGCCACATCCCCAGTCCCGGCTCTGTACCTTATTTTTAAAGCTTTGGGGCTTTTTCAACATTATTTTTGTGCTGTAAGAGAAGAATGAAGGGGCAGGGGGAAGGGAAAAGAAATGAAAACAACCACTTTCAAACATGCCCCTAACCCACATGCCAAAATATGGCTTTCTAATGAGAGGACTGAACAGCACAAAGCTGTGGCCCCAGGGAAGTGCAGACGTTATGGGTACTCCGCTTCGTACCACAGCAGAACAAAGAGTGCACAGCTTGTGAGAGATCCCACTTGCCTCAACTTCTAGAAAAACTGGAGAGATTCAGGCTAAGCACGGTGGCTCATGCCTATAATCCCAGCACTTTGGGAGGCCCAGGTGGGCGGATCACCTGACATCAGGAGTTCGAGACCAGGCTGACCACATGGCAAAACCCCGTTCCTACTTAAAAAAAAAAAAAAAAATTACAAAGATTAGCTGGGCATGGTGGTGTGCACCTGTAGTCTCAGCTATTCAGGAGGCCGAGGCAGTAGAATCGCTTGAACCCAGGAGGCGGAGGTTGCAGTGAACCAAGATCGTGCCACTGCACTCCAGCCTGGGCGAGGGAGTGAGACTCTGTCTCAAAAAACAAAAAGGGAAAAAGAAAAACTGGAGAGAGTCACACTCCAGGGCAATGGATCTTGCTTCTGTAAGTCTGCAACTTTTCCTGCGAGTTGTTTAGTTTGGAAGGATTAGAGGAAACAAGAAGCAGGGAACGTGCCCGTCAACACCACCCTGCTGACACTTTATGCGTTTTTTAAAGTTATTTTCTTTTCTAATTCTTAAAAGCTCACACTGAGCCAGACAAGTTTCAATCCCATATAAATTCAGATGATGAATCCACACAAAGCTCCGGAAGATTTGCAATGGAAATGGCCACCGGCCCTTAACTACAGAGCCCAATGCGACACTTGCAGTGTGTCTGATTTGGAATTCAAATTCCACTCAAGACAATGGTCCTTTATTAAGTTTCTGACATTCATTACCTTGCCTGCCGGCTGACCATCTCTCCTGGGAGGCATTCTAACTCTTCACCCAAACACACTAAGAAGGTGAACTGACCAAAGGGAACCACCCAAAGAGATGAAGTGCTGTGCAAAACTGAGTCTGACAAAGCCCCTGCTCTCTGCCTCACGCCATCCTTTGCTGGCCACACCCATTTGCCTTTCCGAGCCATGAAACCAAAAGGGTCGTCTCTGTGGCTGAGCCAGGTACCTGTTGACCACCCTCTCCCCCTCTCCAGTTCAAATCCTCTGCTGCTGTCAGTGACACATGCTTCCTGGCTCATCTGGGTGGCCCAGCCTCATTAGGAAGGGATTTGGTGCCTGTTAGTTAATTGAGGCCCGTTCCTGCCACCTGCCACTCGCAGGCCTCATCTGCACACTAACTGCTCCTAATTGTCATCATACGGCAGGATCCCCGCAACAACTTGAGAACAGATCCCGAGCAGCCCGTGCAGGCTCCACCAGGGTCCAGGGAGCTGAGGCTCAGGGAGCATCGGGCACTGGGACGATTTAGCAAGGGGCCAGATGTTTGGAGAAGAGAGGCACTTTGCATCAACATCAGTGTGAAAATTTCTCGTTTATTATACTCTCCGGTGCCACTTTATAGCTAGGATGAATAAAAGGCTTCATCTGTACAGAGACCAACTCAATGGAGAACAAATGGCTCAGCGTCACGGACTGCACATCACGCAGAAATGGTGCTGCTTATCCATGCACAACTGGAGCCGGCGCACTGGCTTAACTTCTCCTGTTGAGAAATGGGAATGTGTTTAGAATATCAGAGCGTGCCCCACACCCTGGTTTGAAAGAGTTTGAGTAGAAAAAGGTGCAGAGGTGAGTGCCAAAAGCTGACCAGCCCCGTGAGGTTGGAGAGGGAAGTGGGGGAGGAGACACAGGATGACACGGAAGGAGAAAGTCAAACACACTCAGAGACATGAAGCGAAAAGAGATGGAGGGAAAACGTACCATCCAGTGGAAGAGTCGGAAGGGGCTTTGGTGTAGGTACAGAATACATATCTGGGGGAAATGGAAATACATTCAAGATGCAAGCTGTGAGGACTAAGGAGAGAGAGAAGGAGAAAGGGGGAAAGGAGAGTCTATCATTATAGAAAGTCACAGGATTTAGGGGCTCAGGAACCACATCTGGAGGGAATCAATCTGGACTTAATAGAAATTAGGCTACAGCAAGTAATACAATTAGTTTAGTTTTGTTTGTTTGTTTGGTTTTGGTTTTTGAGACAGAGTCTCACTCTGTCGCTCAGGCTGGAGTACAGTGGCACAATCTCGGCTCACTGCAAGCTCCGCCTCCCGGGTTCAAGCAATTCTCCAGCCTCAGCCTCCCAAGTAGCTGGGACTACAGGCGCCCACCACCACGCCCGGCTAACGTTTTGTATTTTTAGAAGAGATGGGGTTTCACCGTGTTAGCCAGGATGGTCTCGATCTCCTGACCTCGTGATCCGCCTGCCTCGGCCTCCCAAAATGCTGGGATTACAGGCGTGAGCCACCGCGCCTGGCCTGGTTTTGGGTTTTAAACTACAAGCATAACCCCAGCACGCCTCCCTGGGAGTCGAAGCCCCCGGCTCTTGGGAAGCCCCATCACTGGGATGATATTTCTCAGGCTTCTTCCCCCAGAACTGGGAAGTAGAGATTTCTAAGTCACCTCTGCTTATGAGTCCTTTCCTGCTGGATGAAGGAATGGAAAGAAATAAGGAAAACCTGGAATGAACCCTAGGAGGGATGTGGCACCAGAGAAAAAGAAACAAGAATGAGAAACGCAACACACAAAAGGCTCAAGTGTGGAATCAACGGTGAGACCCATGGCTTTGTTGCCACAGATTTAGCCAATGGATAAAAATATCCCCCTGGGACAGGTTGCAGCAATGTCTCCTCATTCGCCCATCTCTAAGATTCCAGAAAGAAACCAAAAGAAACGGAAAGTCAAAGCCTGCCCTGGAAGCTTCGTTTGTCTGTTTGATTTTTAGAGACAGGATCTCACTTGTTGCCCAGGCTGGAGTGCAATGATGCAATCATAGATCACTGCAGCCTCGACCCCCTGGGCTCAAGTGATCCTCTTGACTCAGCCTCCTGAGTAGTTGAAACCACAGGCACACCACCATGCCTGGCTAATCTTTTAATTTTTTATAGAAACAAGGTCTCATTATGTTGCCCAGGCTGGTCTTGAACCCCTGGCCTCAAGGGATCCTCTTGCCTTGGCTTCCCAAAGTGCTGGGATGACATGTGTGAGCCATGATACCCGGCCTACGCCACAGTGCCCAGCCATGTGTGGGTGTTTTGTTGTTGTTTTGTGGGGTTTTCGTTTTTTGAGATGGAGTTTCACTCTTGTTCCCTAGGCTGGAGTGCAATGGCACCATCTTGGCTCACTGCAACCTCCACTTCCCAGGTTCAAGTGATTCTCCTGCCTCAACCTCCTGAGTAGCTGGGATTACAGGCATGCGCCACCACACCTGGCTAATTTTGTATTTTTGGTAGAGATGGGGTTTCACCATGTTGGTCAGGCTGGTTTCGAACTCCTGACCTCAAGTGATCTGCCCGCCTCTGCCTCCCAAAGTGTTACAGGCGTGAGCCACTGCACCCGGCCGTGTGAGTTTTTTAATAAACCAAGTTCTGAAATTAATGCCATCCTTTCTAACAGAGAGAAGGAAGGAAGGAAGGGAGGGAGGGGGAGGGGGGCACGGGGGGCGGGGAGGGAGATACCCTGAAATGGCAAAGGCAGGGTGTTGTGAATTGCTTCCAGAAGAGGTTTCAGAAGTGTTATCCGCCCGAGTCACCAGCTTCAGAGAAGGGCCCATTCCTCCAGACTTCCCCACAGATAAGCATGGGGGAGAGGGCAGTCGTGTTGATTAAACTCCAGAGAGCGAGAGAGCAAAGCCACGTTTTGCCGGAACACAGCGCCTCTTACAAAGACACCTCCATTCTTTTGGTTTCCTCCACAAATATATCAAGTGATTTTTGAGGAACTAGCTGCCACTGGCGTTCTTCCTAAGTTTTGACGAAGAACACTTTCTGTCTTCCCAGAGCTCAGGCTTCCGCCTCATCCGCAAAGCCTTAAAATGTCCTTCTGCATAATTTGCTAACCCCGGCACCTGTGCCTCATCTCAACTTAATTCTGCCCACGATGCAAAACCCAGAGAGCCCTTCTTTTCACATCTTGCCTGCCTGCTACTGGCTTTCGAGCTCCCCCTCCTCAGCGTCCCTCCCTGGACGTCACTCACTGCCTTTCCCCCCGCTTGCCTCCTCCAGCCTGGGAACCCGAGGGGCCTAAGTCTAGGCTGCTTCCGAGAGCTGGCAGATTTCAGAGGAAAAAAAAACACACCAGAAAGAAAGAATGGCAGTTTGACACTGCACTGTCACAGTTAAAATGGGCCCTGCGCGTGACCCAGGCTTGGACACCGAGGCCTCGTGCCCAATCACAGCTGAGGCTGCATCTGCCACGGTTCACGGACCCGCCGCTCCATGCTGGGGGACCAGATGCCTCTGTTTACGCCGCTCTCCTCCCGGCCTTCTGCCGGCCGGTCGGCAGCAAGACAGAGCCCGGTAGCCCGTCACTGGGCTTCAGCTGTCTCCCTGGCCTTGTCTTTCAATATATTCTCTCCTCCATCCCGTTTTGTCTCCACACCCACTGCCCCAAATGGCCAGAAGGGGTATCTCTCTTTTTCAAGTTTGACCCAATAGAACAAAGCAGAAGAAAGGCTAACCAGGGTGACTTTGATTCCTGCCATCCTCGAGACAACACAATGTTCAAAGATCAGGCCAGGCCCGGCGCGGTGGCTCAAGCCTGTAATCCCAGCATTTCGGGAGGCCAAGGTGGGTGGATCACTTGAGGTCCGGAGTTCCAGACTAGCCTGGGCAACATGATGAAACCCCGTCTCTACTAAAGTACAAAAATTAGCCAGGTATGGTGGCGCGCTCCTGTAATCTCACCTACTCGGAAGGCTGAGGCAGGAGAATCACGTAAGTCCAGGAGACAGAGGTTGCAGTGAGCCAAGATCATGCCACTGCACTCCAGCCTGGGTGAAAGAGTGAGATTCAATCTAAAAAAAAAAAAAAATCAGGCCAGCACATCGCCATCACCCCATTCTGTTTCTCCACCAACTTCCTGCTTTACATGTGTCTGTGATTGCTGAGAATATGGACATTGGAAAACCAAGCTGAAATGCCAGCATTTGACCTTTTTAGTTTTATAAAATGGACCCATTTTGCGGGAAGTTGGAGGCTGGGAGAAGGAGTGACAGGTTTAAAGCCAGCAGTTCACTGCCATCTCTTAAAGGCCCTCCAAATGGATTTGGGGTTTGTCTCTTAAGAGGCATCCGGGGCACGATTGCAACTCTCTTTTCTTTCGCTGACCCTGCAGCTCAGGACTTGCGCGGAAGGTATGTGTAGGCATCCCTCCAAGACAAGGGGGAGTGGAGCACACCGAAGAAAGTGCATCTATCCCCAGAGGCCAAGTGAATTGATGCCTGGGTGCAGAGCAGACCAAGTGCCAAAGGTTGCCACGTACACGATCTCCCCTGCAGTGCCAAGGAGCATCTTCAAAGCAGGCCCAGCTGCCCATTCTCTGGCCCCCAAAGCACCACACCTTTGGCCAAAGAAAGGGAAAAAGGTGGGTTTTCACTGACAGGCTCTCTCATTGCCAAAGGTGATGGCCGTCCCTCACATGTCAGTGGCCGTCCTTGCCGAGGACTCACGCCCTCATCATGGGTACTGAGCACTGCCTCTCCATCATTGTGCTTGTTCCTGGAACCACCTGGGATTCGCTTCCTCTCCTCAGCTTCCCCTCCCCCAAAGCTCCCCCCATCACACCCCAACCCCCTGCTACTGGACACTTCTCTTTCCAAAATTGAGCTTCAGAATGAATTTTGGCCTAGAAATTATATGACCCTCCGTGACAGGTTCTACAGGCACTGGAGTTCAGCCGCATCACAGGCTATGCTAAATTTTTCTGGGCTGGCCTGGAATTCAAACAAACATGTGGGGCTGGGTCTTAGGGGTATATGCTGGTAAACAAATCGGGGCTCCTGCCCTCAGGAAGTTCACAGTTACACCAGGAAGATTGTCACCAGTTCATCAAAATACAATGTGGTAAGTGGTACACATTGAGATTACCATGGGGATGCCAGGTGCAGTGGCTCACACCTATAATCCCAGCGATTTGGGAGGCTGAGGCAGGAAGATCACATGAGGCCAGAGATTCGAGGCTGCAGTGAGCTATGATTGTGCCACTGCACTCCAGCCAGGACAACAAAGTGAGACCCCATCTCTACAAATTATATTAAAAATAATTTTTGGCCAGGCACAGTGGCTTATGCCTGTAATCCCAGCACTTTGGGAGGCTGAGGCGGGTGGATCTCTTGAGGTCAGGAGTTCGAGACCAGCCTGGCCGACATGATGAACCCCCGTCTCTACTAAAAATGCAAAAATTAGCCAGGAGTGGTGGCAGGCACCTGTAATCTCAGCTACTCAGGAGGCTCAGGCAGGAGAATCACTTGAACCCAGGAGGCGGAGGCTGCGGTGAGACGAGATCTCACGACTGCACTCCAGCCTTGGTGACAGAGTGAGACTCCATCTCAAAAAAAATTTTTTTTAATAAAATAAAAGTAATTTTTTTAGAAAAGAAAGAAAATACTGGGCAAGGTGGCTCTCCTAGCACTTCAGGAGGCTGAGACAGGAGGATCACTTGAGTCCAGGAGTTCAAGACCAGCCAGGTCAACATACTGAGATCCCCCATCTCTATAAAAAACTCAAAAATTAGCTGGGCATGGTAGTGCACCTGTAGTCCCAGCTTCTCAGGGGGCTGAGGTAGGAGGATTGCTTGAGCCCAGGATTTTGAGGTTGCAGTGAGCTATGATTATGCCACTGAGCTCCAGCCTGGGTAAGAGAATAAGACTCCATCAGAAGGGAGGGAGGGAGGGAAGGAAAGAAGGAAGGAAGGAAGGAAGGAAGGAAGGAAGGAAGGAAGGAAGGAAGGAAGGAAGGAAAGAAGGAAGGAAGGAAGGAAAAAAGGAAGGAAGGAAAAAAGAAAGAAAGAAGAAAAGAAGAAAGGAAGGAAGGAAGGAAGGAAGGGAGAGAAAGAAAGAGAGAGAAAGAAAGAGAGAAAGAAGAAAAGATGCTGAGAAAAGGGCAAATAAATTCTGCCTGGGCTCAGTGGGGGAAAGTTTCATGGAAGGGTGGCATTTGAGCTGAATCTTGAAGAGTTCAAAACAAAACAAAACAAAACAAAATGAGGTGAAGGCATGGAAGAAAACATTCAGAAAGAAGGAAAACCCATCATTCTTTCCGCCACTGAGCACATAGCACAAGCCAGACATGGGAGTAGGTGTTGGGGACTCTGACATACGCAGGAAATGATGGGTGTGATGGTATTTTATTGAGGAATGTGCTGTGAATGCCATGTGGCAATTTAGCAAATGAGGCTCTGAAAAGCACCTCGTTTATAACTTGGCAGTTACCTACATGTGAATGTCAAATACAGACATGCCCTTTGCCACATTTAGTCCTTCAGGGTTCGCTGGGACCAGCATGCATTCCACAGGAAACAAAAAAGAGATCCAGAGGGAAAATGTGTTGCTAATCCAAGTATTCAAATAATATTTATCGTGCGTGGAGTATATGCAAAGCACCTACTGAATGCTCTTTGTGAATTAAAGAGGTTGGCAGATTTGAGTTTATGCAAACCAGTATAATATTATAACATGATATCTATATATCTATTATATTTATAGAATTATATTAACTTTATGTTATGTGGTTTTGCAAACAAGGTCCTATCCATAATAATAATTATTTTATTTTATTTATTTATTTATTTTTGAGACAGAGTCTTACTCCGTCACCCAGGCTGGAGTGTAGTGGCGCCATCTTGGCTCGCTGCAACCTCCACCTCCCAGGTTCAAGCGACCCTCCAGCCTCAGCCTCCTGAGTAACTGGGATTACAGACATGCACCATCACGTCCAGCTAATTGATAATAGTAATTTTATTTATTTATTTATTTATTTATTTATTTGACAGAGTCTCGCTCTGTCACCCAGGCTGGAGTACAGTGGCATGATCTCGACTCACAACCTCTGCCTCCCGGGTTCAAGCAATTCTTCTGCCTCAGCCTCCCAAGGAGCTGGGATTATATATAGGTGCTCGCCACCACACCCAGCTAATTTTTGTATTTTTAGTAGAGACAGGGTCTTGCCATGTTGGCCAGGCTGGTCTTGAACTCGTGATGTCAGGTGATCCACCTGCCTTGGCCTCCTAAAGTGCTGGGATTACAGGTGTGAGCCACCATGCCTGGCCGATAATAGTAATTTTAAATACTCAGCACAAGTGTTATTTTTAACCCCTGCATCTTCCTTCAGATCTGAGAAGTTTCTTGAAGACCACCAGCATCTTTAATGGGCAACTGGTAGATACACTAGTGGTTACCTGAGAGGCAGCCCAGCCTGGACCAGCAACCCAACCTACTTCTTCAGAGCAAGACAAGAACTAGGAATCATCTTTTCACCTGGGAAGGAATCAAGTAAAAAGCAAAATTGAACTAAAGGCAAGGGTGACATAATTTATATTACATATAAATGACCAGAAACCACTGGTGGCCACAAAGTTTTACTTTGAGCTAATAAAACATATGCATGCATCTAGTGTAAATCTAAGAGTTTAAGGATGTTACAATTCCTGATAGGTAATTATTTAAGAAAACAGATGCATTTGGTATTAGGCGAGAGTTCCCTATTACATGGAAAGCATTAAAGCTCTACCACACACTATTTCATGCCTACAGACTGGCACAGCATATATACTTGTTGAATGTTTGTTGAATGAATAAATGAATGAATGAAGCTCCAGCTGCTCTGATGACTCCAAATGTAATTAAGACATGCTTCTTGAAATGTAATGTCTTGGGTGGAAAAGATATGGAATAAATGATAGTTGAAGAAACTTGAGCTATTTCATCACCCAATACAGGCTTTAGATCATGGCAAGGCCTGTTTTTCTTCTGCAGACACAGTGTAAGAAAGGAAAAAAGATGGTGGGGATGGAGGAATAAACAAAAGAAGGAAAGGAAGCCTGTTAAATACCCTATTAACTCCATTCTTCCTAGATTTCCAATATATTCTTCTTCTGAGATGTCACTTTGCAAATTTAGTTTTAACCTAAAATGTTTTAGCAAAAGGTGGTGAACATATTTTGGCAAGATGTCATTCATATAGTTCAAAATAGTGCTTTCTAGGTATGAAATTACATGTATGAGAGCCCCACCACTCAGAAACCCTAACACACACTTTCCCTTTTGAAAATAATTTCGTATCTGAGTCACAGCTGCCTGCACATGCTTAACTTAAAGTGACTCCAAAATATGCCACAAACATTGACTAATTAATCCCCATGACAACACAGGGAAGCCCTGAAAAACTCTGGAGAGCACCCATGACCTGGGCAGCACCACAGCTTGATTTTTAAGAATCTTGTTCTTTCTAGGCTTTCTCTGATCAGGACATCCCCTATTGCCTTCAAAAAACAAGACAAAACAAACGACATCTCAAGAAGTGGCAGTGGTGACTGCTGCTGCTGCTTCTCCTCCCTCCTCCTCCTTCTCTTCTTCGCTCCTCATACCCCTCCTCCTTCTCCTCCTCCTCCCTCTTTCCCTTCCTCCTCCTTATTTCCCCTCCTCCTTCCTTTCTCTCTCTCTCTCTCTCTCTCCACCCCCCCCCCTTCCCTCTCTCTGTCTCCTCCACCTCACCCCATCAAAAGCAGAGATGTTTATCCTTGGTGTTGACTATCAGACCCCATGCTTGTAATTCAGCACCAAGGACACCTCCCATGCTTTTGGAAACTACTAGACAGTCTACCCTGTTATAAATTAAAGCTTTGGTTTAAAGATCACCATGAAAACCAGCCCACCAAGAAAAGTATTCCCTGCCTCAAGCATAATTGCAATGATGACTTTCAGACAAAAAAGTGTGTGTGTATATATATATATATTTATCTATATTTCTTGAAATGATATTAATATTTTAATTTATTTTAATTAATTCATATATCTTAAATATAATCCATACTAAGCAAATGCCTGCTGAATGTTTGTATTTGTAGTATAAAATAAAAGGCTCAAATGTCCAGGTGTTTGGGACCTCAGGGAGTAGCTGAGACCACATGCTCTTCATTTCACAGATGATGGGGCCAAGCTCCATTGAGACGATGGGACCTGCCTGGATTCCAGCGATTGGGGACTATTTTCTACTGACCACTCCTTCCACTATGTCTTTCACTAATATTCGGAAATCAGACTTATGCTACAAGTGTTTTTATTTCCCTCCTGAAAAGTTTTCCCCTGTTGATAATTTTTTTCAAAAGCAGGTTTTTGAAAGAACATCTCCTTAGGGATTTATTATAAGTTAGCAACTTATAAAACTTTTGTATCCCCTTCACCCAGCCCCCACTTGTTGTTTATGCCCATTTTACTTTAGAAGAGAATAGGTCTTTTAGCTAACGAGCCTCTTGTTAAAAAAGGTAACATAAGTTAGAAAAGGTAAGGTCAAGGGCAGAGCTGGGAATGGAAAGAGTGAGACCAAGAGAAACAAATGGCTCTGCATAATAATAATTAAAAAGCAGGTGCTTTCAGTTTTCTTTGGGTTGGCACAAAAGATGGGAGTTTCATTGAGAGTAATAACCTGAGAATTTTGGAGGTGGACAGGAACTTCATAGGAAGAGTAAAGTCCCAGGAACCCAGGAGCAGGCTGTGGCCAAGGGCAGTGATGGCCAGTAAAGGATGCCCCATGGTGAGCGTAGCAGATTATTTTCTCAAAGTAGCCACAGCAATATCCTCACGCCTACAAGCTCTTCCCAAAAGGTGTCACTTTCCATCAATAGGTGGAGAGGAGGGATCGACCCCTTGAAGTTGGGCAGGACTTTTTACTGCCTCAACAAGCAGAATGCACAGTGGAAGTGATGCTACATGATTTCTGAGGCTAGGTAACCAAAGACAATTCAGTTTCTGCCTGACTCACTCTCTCTCAGGTTGTTTACCTTTCAAACTTGGTGGCCATGTTGTGAGGAAGCCCAAGTGACTTGGGGAGTCCCTGGGGAGGTGTGCTGCTGACAGCCCCAGGTGAGAGCTCAGCCAAGAGTCAGCACAACACTGTGAGTGCAAACATGTGAGTGAGTAAGCTTGTAGAGGATGTGATCCCACCTAGGATGTCAGCATTCAAGACACCCTAGCTGACACTGAGTAAGCATAGGTGAAGAACATTTACAACAGTGATAATAGAAACCTTGTCATAAGTTTTTAATTTGTGCTGTAATTACATTCTGATATTCCCAAATCTTCAATTAAAACCCATGTACAGTAAAACTTCATTAGCCTTATGTTAGAAATGGTTAAGAAATGAGGGAAAGAGACTGTGTCCATGCTGGGGCAGAGCAGGAGAAAGAGGGGGGAAGGCAGTGTACCAGTGAAGAAACCCTCAGATGTGCAGATGTGATGGAGGGAAAAGTCAGGGGCTAGGGTGGGGAAAGAGGTGACAGGCACTAACCAGTGGAATGCAAGCTCACCCCACTCCCACACATTCACACACACACCAGAAATCTTCATAAGCAATGAGAAGGAGACCGAATTTCTTTTGAAAACAAGTTTTTAAACTACTGGCTTGGGATGCAATATTGCAAAGGCTTCTGCTAAAAGGTAGCCATATTACTTGAGAACAGAAGCACAAAATAACCACTGAATACACCGGATTAAGTGAATGTAGAAAACCACCACCTGGTAGGAAGAATGGCTCTGGTACAGAGGAGTTACTACAAGCAGGTAAATTTTTAAGGGAAAAAAGGGGAATTTACAAATTAAAATCAGATTTGGTTCCCAGTAAGGAACCCAAAATAAATCACTTACAAAAGACATGTTTATTTCCATCATGTGGGACTCTGAATTCAGACATTTCAGTAGGGGGATGGCTTCTCTATCGTCCCCTAGGATCTATGCTGTTTCCAGTTTTCAATTATGCCATTTCTGGAGTAAAGCCTTCATCCTCATGGTCCAAAATGGAGCTCCAGTCATGTGTCCACATTCCAAGCAGCAGGTGGGAGGAAGGGGGAAGATGCATGAGGGACCTAAGCCAGTAACTTCTTAGAGAAGGTCCTTAGGAGCTATAATTCTTGTTTACAAGAGTTGGACCTGACCAATGGGCCAACAATTAGTCACATGACCACACCTATCAGCAAAAAAGTCTGGAAAATATAGTCTTACTTCCAGGAAGTCACACACCTGCCAAGAGTCAGGAGTTCTAAGGGGAGAAGAAAGACTTTTCAAGCGAGGCAACTAACCACCTCTGTCCAGGTGGCCAGGAAGATTAAATGTCCAGGTGGTGTTATATACAGCTCAGCCCTTATCCTCCAAAGCATAGTTTCTCACCCAGCACAGCCAAGCAAAAGTCATCGAGTGTCTCCTGCTGTTTCCCACATTCTAAAATTGGAGGAAAGTTATTGGAGAAATGCCTAAGTAGAGCAGCTGATCCATCTGGAATGGCTGTTCTTAAAACTTGGCTTTCTAAACCCCAAAGCACCTCCAAATTCCTTAAACAGCATAGCAAAATCAAGAAAATATTTTCAAAAGACAATTTAATCAATGTCTCTTACACTGAAACACACATGCACATATATACGCACACCTTTTATAAATATATATTTTATAGCACTTTTAGAAACGGGGGAAATGTCACGAAACAAAACGTCAAGAAGTGAGGGTCACAACTGCACAATGGCAGGAACCACTGCTTCAGGAGAAAACAAAATCTGTTTTGGTTACTCACTTAAGTACCACAAGTCTGACCAAATCGAACCACATTTGAAATTTCTGGTGGCTGTTTGTCTTAGATTTTCGTAAATTTTGATTCACTCACCAGTCCCCTATTTTGCCTGTAGCATAGAAGAAAATGTAATAAAGCAAGAAGAAGGCCTTTGAAGAGCCATAGTTGCTAATGCCATGTGTGTGAAAAAGTGGCAGAACCAGGAGTAAACAAAAGGCACCATCAGTGGCCAGGGTTGCTTTAGTGGCCTTGCTCATATGGTAAGATCAGTATTTCCACATGACTGTGACTCACAGGGTTCCCATGATGGTGGTGGTGGCCATGGAGGTGACTCTCTCATTGCTTCAAATACCCTGATGTCTGCAAAGTGCTTTTGCCACTTTGAGGGTTTTTTTTCTTTTAAATCTAATATAGTTTTATCAAAATCACGAAATTTTTGATTTACTTCCATTTCTATGAAGGTCACATAGATCCACCTAACATTAGGTGGAACTCACCAAGATGGCATTACTGTTGCCAGACATGGTCTTCATAATGTGGCTGCAACTCCTGGCCCCCACCCTCGGAAAGATTAACAAGAAATTGACAGAATATAAGAAGCCTGGACTTTAAAGAGATTAACTACACAATACCAGAACAGTCATAAAAACAGATCATCAAATGCTGACCCAGAGTTGAATGAGACGAATAAAAATGCAGATGAACTTGTTGATACTATCCCACACTTAGAAACCCTGAGAAAAATATCAAAGTTTTGGGGGGCTTCAGAGTTAATCATTTTGGAAACTAGGCATTTTTGCATGTACGCTGTGTTCCTTGAAGGCAACTTAACCAATTAATATAGTTTGGATCTGTGTCCCTGCCCAAATCTCATGTTGAAATGTAATCTCCAGTGTTGGAGGTGGGGCCTGGTGGGTGGTATCTGGGTCATGGGAGTGGATCCTTCATGAATGGCTTGGGCCTTACCCTTGGTGAAAAGTGAGCTGTCTCTCCAAGTTCACAGGAGATCCAGTTGTTTAAAAGTCTGTGGAACCTTCCCTCATGTCCCCATCCTCTTTTTTTTTTTTTTTTTTTTTTTTCTGAAACCGAGTCTCACTCTGTCACCCAGGCTGGAGTGCAATGGTGCAATCTTGGCTCACTGCAACCTCTGCCTCCCGGGTTCAAGGAGCGATTCTCATGCCTCAGCCTCTCAAGTAGCTTTGATTACATGCCTGGCTAATTTGTGTAATTTTAGTAGAGATGGGGTTTTTGTCATGCTGGCCAGGCTGGTCTCGAACTTCTGGCCTCAAGCGATCTGCCCTCTTCGGCCTGGGATTACAGGCAAGTGCTGGGATTACAGGCAAGTGCC
Source organism: Macaca fascicularis (assembly GCF_037993035.2). NCBI lineage: Eukaryota > Metazoa > Chordata > Mammalia > Primates > Cercopithecidae > Macaca > Macaca fascicularis. The sequence goes on along the minus strand of NC_088377.1, from coordinate 13,764,288 downwards.
ACCGCTCCCCGCTGACCCCCCCCCTTCTCTCGCTCACTCCTGCTCCCACCATGTGAGATGCCTGCTCCCCCTTTGCCTTCCACCATTAGTAAAAGCTCCCTGAGGCCTTCCCAGAAGCAGATGCTGGTCTTACGCTTCCTGTACAGTCTGTAGCACGGAGAACCAATTAAGCCTCTTTTCTTTTTTTTTTTTTTTTTTTTGAGACAGAGTCTTGCTCTGTCGCCCAGGCTGGGGTGCAATGGCCGGATCTCAGCTCACTGCAAGCTCCGCGCCTCTTTTCTTTATAAATTATCCAGTCTCCAGTCTCAGATATTTCTTTATAGCAATGCAAGAAAAGCTTAATATACCAACCAGGGGAGGTTCAATGACAATTGAGAAGACACATCCCCCAAATAGATTAACTGCAAGACACTCAAAAATAGGGTCCGTATTTTGCATTTTTTCCATTCATTTAAAATCTGAATTATTAAAATAAAAAGATAGGATAAAATACTTTGAAAGAATTAAAATGATTTCACCCAGTTAGCTTTTCCTCTGTGAGTTCAGAATTGAAATAAGACTCCATTCCCATTATTACTTGCAGCCCATAGGACACACTTGTAGTAATTCCAACTCATTCAGACAGAATTGGAAGGAACTGCTGTGAATTTTACAGAAGTCACTGCTCTGTGACAAAGTTCACGGCTCCCTGCACCACCTGCCTCCGAATCCCACCAGAAGCCATCATTCCTGATTAAAGCAAACACTGTCAATTCGGCCGCGGCCCGGGCCATTCCAGTCCCCTCTGAAAACATTGCCAAAACAGATTTCTGACTGGGTCACGTTAGGTCACAATATCCACGGGTGGACAAAATGTAGTAAAAATTTTATGGGCCACTTGAGACATATTGGATCGGCACGGAGCAAGCCCCGTCCAAAAGAGCACAGTTGGCTTCAAGTTCTTTTGGAAACTCCCCAGCATATGGAAACTTCCCCAAGATTCCTCCGGCCTCCTCAGCTGCCTGCTGCCCCCACTCCCAGCCCTCCTCTTGTCAGCCCAGACAGCGCAGCCTACTCTTTCAGCTTCAGGCCTCCTATGGAACAAAGGAAATTTCACAGTGGGTCTCTCTCCTTTGTTAAAACCAGCAAGGGCTCTTCAAGGAAGAGAGGGTGGGTGTTGGGGGTGTGGAAAGCAGAGAGGCAGTGATCTTTCCAGAAACTGTGATCTTTATCAAATGCCTATCAGCCTCCGACAGGTATGAATTAACTTTGAGGAATGATATATGTGTTTGTATAAAGAAATACATGCACATCCCACCATGGAGGGCCCAGCAGTGCTCACCCCTTACCCCTGGTCTGGCCACCATGTGTGACTCACTGTGTCCTTTCAGGGTTCATCCCGGAACTGGAGCTCACATTCCCAGAAGGCTTTGCTTTTCAGGTTATCGCCAACCGAGGCTAAACGCTCTGACATTGTGTCTTTGACGTGTCAAACTGTTCACTTGTTCACTGCAAACATGTAATATATATCATACTTTATGAAACTTCGTTTTGGTATTCCTTCTCTTTTTTTTTTCCTTTTTAGCCCCTAATATTTCGGGACCTTCAGAAAATCAAAGTAGCGCGGGTCTTGCTCAAGTTCTAATTCTGAGCTGCTCCAGTTATCATCACATACTCGTTTCCTGTATATTCTTTGGATATTTTGATCCTGACTCCACCTATGAGAGATAATAAAATGATGATAAAAAGATTTAAGCTTGCTGAAGGTAAGGACCTGGCCTCCTTTTTTGTATCCCCCAAAACCACCTTGTTCACAGTGCCCAGGGTCTGATGGTGCATGACCACACCACGGAGTTGTTTTATTTTTATTTATTCTATTACTACTTTTCTTTTTCAGACAGGATCTGGCACTGTTGTCCAGGCTGGAGTGCAGTGGCATGTTCTACAACCTTCACCTACTGGGCTCAGGCAACCCTCCCACCTCAGCCTCCTGACTAGCTGGGACCACAGGTGCACGCCACCACGCCCCAGCTAATTTTTGTATTTTTGTAGAGACAGGTTTTCGCCATGTTGGCCAGACTGGTCTCAATCTCCTGGGTTCAAGTGCTCTGCCTAACTCGGCCTCCCAAAGTACTGGGATTACAGGCATGAGCCACTGTGCCTGGCCAGTTTTCTTTCTCTGTTTTCTTTTTCTTTTTCTTTATCTTTTTTTTTAATGGAATTTTGCTCTTGTTGTCCAGGCTGGAAGGCTGCAGTGCAATGGCGTGATCTCGGCTCACCACAACCTCCGCCTCCCTGGGTTCAAGTGATTCTCTTGCCTCAGGCCCCCGAGTAGCTGGGATTACAAGCACATACCACCACACACGGCTAATTTTTGTATTTTTAGTAGAGACAGAGTTTTATCATATTGGTCAGGCTGGTCTCGAACTCCTGACCTCAGATGGTCCGCCCACCTCGGCCTCCCAAAGTGCTGGGATTACAGGCATGAGCCACCGCGTCCGGCCCGGTTTTCTTTCTCAACGAGCTGTGTGGCCTCTCTGTACTTGGGTACCCTCACATGTATAATCAGGGTGATAATGCCCCTACATGGCGGGATTGTGGAGAAAATTAAATATGATTATTTGTGCAATCTACCTACCATAGTGCCTGACTCAAAGAAAGTGTTCAGTGAATCATAGTTCTTAGGGCTGAATTGTGTCCCCTACAAAAAAGATCCAGTGAAGTACTAATCTCCTGCCCCTGCCAATGTGACCTTCTTTGGAAACAGGGTCCTGGTAGATGTCATCAAGTTAAGGTGAGGTCATCGTGGATTAGTGTGGGCTCTAAATCTAATGATGGGTATCCTTGTAAGGAAAAGGAAATTTGGAGACACACAGAGGGAAGAGGGCCATGTGAAGACAGAGTCGGGAAGTGCAGTGATGGAAGCACAGTCCAAGGAATGGCAGGGATTGCTGGCCACCAGCTGCCAGGAGAGGCCAGAAAGGATGGAGGCTGTGGCTCCCGCAACTTCAGAAGCTGGAAGAGCCCAGGAAGGGTAGTCTGTGACTCCCTCCCTCCAGAAACTGGAAGAGTCTGGGAAGGGTGGAGGCTGTAGAGGGTGCATGGCCCTGCTGACACCTTGATTTTGGACTTCTTGCCTCCAGAAATGCGAGACAGTGAACATATGTTGTTCTAAGTCACCCAGTTTGGGGTACTTTGTTATGGCAGCCCTAAGGAATGAACGCAGATTTTGGTGCTGGAAAGTGGAGTGTCTGTTTTGGATGAGAAAGAGAGGAGCCACCTAGACACTGGCCACAAGGCTAGTGCTAATGCAAAGCAACCCGCAGATGAGGTCTCATCCCCTCTTGCCTGGGGCAGCTGAAGACAAATTCCACGTGCCTTCCTCTCCAGCACTTCTCAGCAGCCTGCAATTCCATGGGACCAACCACCAACCGTGACAAATGTGGCCAACATAAAGCTTTTATCAACAGGGATTTAATTTAGAATTCAGTACAAAAATATCTTTCTTGGCCAGGCATGATGGCTTGCACCTATAGTCCCAGCACTTTGGGAGGCTCAGGTGGGCAGACCATTTGAGGTATTTGAGGTCAGGAGTTCAAGACCAGCCTGGGCAACAGGGCAAAACCCCATCTCTACTAAAAATACAAAAATTAGCCAGGCGTGGTGGCACATACCTGTAATACCAGCTACTTGGGAGGCTGAGGCAGGAGAATCGCTTGAACCCGGGAGGTGGAGGTTGCAGTGAGCTGAGATGGCACCATTGCACTCTAGCCTGGGCAACAGAGCCTGACTCTGTCTCATATCTAGTTACTGCTAAATCTCCAAATACATATATAGATATATTTGGAGATGTATCTATATCTATATCTATATATTTGGAGATTTAGAGTTAACTAGATGTGGTTTCTCCCCTGAAGGAAACTCAGATAAACAGGGCATTGCTTCACAGAGGAATCAGGCCATGGTGGGGATAAGCAGAGCACCATGGCAGGGCACCAGGGATGGCCACAGATTATGCTCACATCAAGGCTTAAAGAACATGTGGAGATTGGCCAGGCCAAAGAAGGTGGTGGCATCCAGGCAAGAGCATGACCAAAAGCACCCAGGCATGAAACAGTGTGGTGCATGCACACAAATTGAAAGCAGCTTGGAGCCAACACGCTATTGAATAGGAGGAAGAAATGAAATATGAGGCAGGAAAGAGAGGGTGGGAGGGGCCGGGCGATGAGATGTTTCGTGTTCCATGCTACAGAGCTTGGAATTTATTCTGTAGGCAATGAGATGCTTCTCAAGGACTTAAAGCAGAAAAGTGGCATAGACAGATTTTCATTTAATAGACTAAAAGGCTAATAGACCATCCTGGCTAAAATGTGTCAATGGATTACAATAGAACAAGATTAGAGGCAAATCAGCTAGGTACCTGCTGTGAGCAGTCCAGATGAAAGGCGGTGCAGCTGTGACTTAGGGAAGTGGTGTTGGGTGTTGGACAGGAAGGAAGAGACTTGGAGAGTGTTCCAGGGGTGTCCTAGCTTGAGCTCCCCCCAGAAGCAGGACCTGTAACAAGGGCTGATGTGCAGGCTGTTTAGGAATTGATGCCAAGGAACAGCAATGGGGGCTGGGAGGAGTGAAAGACGAAGGTGGGCTTGGTGCGGTGGCTCACACCTGTAATCCCAGCACTTTGAGAGGCTGAGGCAGGAGGATTGTTTGAGGCCAGGAGGTCAAGACCAGCCTGGGCAACATAGGGAGACCCTATCTCTACAAAAAATTTTAAAAATTTAAAATTTAAAAAAAAGAGGGAGGAGAAAGAGGCACCCCAGTGTGGTGTCATTGGCCTGGTTACCTCCGTGGGCTGCTGCGACTGGATCCCCTGGAGACCCTCTGAGGAAGCATGTGAAAGATGCCTCAGAATTGTTCACCCAAGACACGGATGGAAGGAAGATAAGCCCATCAGCTCCTGTCCCTATTGGTCAAAGTTTGCCCCCAAGGAAAGCCACCTCCCTTGAGCTTCCAAGTTTACACACAAGTCAGAAGAGCTAAACCAGTCCCCGCAGGCTTGGACAGAAAGCCTGCCATAGCAGATACCCACTGCCACAGCTGTCAGGTGACAGCTTTTTGTTGCGGTTGTCAGAGCAACACCCAAGAGCAAAAAGGCGAGCCAGGTCAGGCGCAGTGGCAAACACCTGCAATCCCAGCAGTTTGGGAGGCTGAGGCAGGAGGATTGCTCAAGGCCAAGAGTTCAAGACCAGCTTGGCCAACAAAGTCAGATCCCTGTCTCTACAAAAAATAAAAAATTAGCCAGGCATGGTGGTGCGTGCCTGCGGTCCCAGCTACTCAGGAGGCTGAGATGGGGGAATAGCTTGAGTCCAGGAGTTCAAGGCTGCAGTGAGCCATGGTCATGCCACCACACTCTAGCCTGAGTGATAGCGCGAGACCCTGTCTTTAAAAAATTAAAGGAAAAACGGTGAGCCAAGAGCATGTGGGAGGGGCATGAAAGGGAGGTGGGCAGAAGAAGCTGGTTGGATAGAGGAAGTGAAAGGAAGAGACACATTTGGACAGACAGCCGCCCTTCTGGATTGAGTAACCACGTGGAGAGTGGTTCTTCATCTACTCACATAGGCAGCACAAGGAAGAGAAGAGATTCCCAAAGATAAGGGATTTCATGGGGAAAATCCCTCATTGAATGGTCTGCGACCCTTGAGGGAAGATGTTCCAGAAGCTCTGGGGCTCTTCTCTCTGCGGCCAGCAAGGGGAGGGTCCGGCAGTCACCAGTGGGAGCCATCTCCTCCCATATCCCTCCCACCTGTCCCTACCTGTCCTGCTGGCGGGATAAAGAGTGGGATTTACCTCATGACAGCTGCCTTATGGCCCCGTGAAAAGGCGCTTTGGGCTGGGGTTGGGGGGAGCACATCTCCAGGGATTGCAGGGTATGAGGGCGAGAACTCTCCTGGCCTGGGAGTCAGGGAAGTGGAGAGATCAGAGCAACACACGTGCTGGGAACAGATGGGGCTTCCTGGGCTTCAGTGCTAATTAACCAGCTCTGCAGCTCAGGACCTGGGCCTCATGATAGTAGTCTCAGGGCACCTGGGGTGGAGGGTTGAGCACACAAGGCTACACACAGGCACAGGGAGAGGGACAATCCTGGGAACAGCCATCCCTCCATTCCCTAATCCAGAGACCACTGCCCTTCTTGGGCCAGAGAGCAGCAGCTTCTAACACAGATCTGAGCTTCTCACTCAGCAGGTGCCAGGGACCCAAGGAGACAAATGGAGGAAAAGGAGGGGATGGAAAAGATTGAGGAACCCCTGCCCCAAGGAGGCCTCTGCCACCACCCACTGGCCCCAGGCCAACTGGAGCCCAGATGCTAAGTGTGAAACTCCCAGAGGTTGAGATTTGGAGAGTCTCCTCCTCCTTGCCTTTCATCTTGTGTCCCCTCTCTTGTCCTTCCCTCACTTGCAAGAACAGAACTCATTTGATGTGTTTTCATTACCAAACCAGAGCAATGAGTGCAGAGTTGGGGAGGAAATTGAAGGGAAATAATTCTACCTGTTTCACTGGAGTTGCAGGCGGTGATAAAAGCATCTTCTTTAGTTAATGAGTTAATTTGTGATAAACCTTAAATACCTAAAATGGGCTATATATTATATAGCCTAAATTGATTCCTAATCAATACGTGAAATGTAATCACAATCAAGTTACCTTTTTAAATTGTGGGCAAGAGAAAGAAATACCTCTCAGACACACAACAACCTGTACGTACCACTGCCATAAAGTGTATCAGGCTGTATTTATATTTATGTTTGTATCGAGGC